>NC_089221.1:72777238-74120781 GCF_963924675.1 Phocoena phocoena | reverse complement strand
CCCCACTTTCACCAATGGACAGATCATCCAAAAAGAAAATAAATAAGGAAACACAAGCTTTAAATGATACATTAAACAAGATGGACTTAACTGATATTTATAGGACACTCCATCCAAAAACAACAGAATACACATTTTTCTCAAGTTCTCATGGAACATTCTCCAGGATAGATCATATCTGGGGTCACAAACCTAGCCTTGGTAAATTTAAGAAAACTGAAATCGTATCAAGTATCTCTTCTGACCACAATGCTATGAGATTAGATATCAATTACAGGAAAAGATCTGTAAAAAATACAAACACATGTAGGCTAAACAATACACTACTTAATAACGAAGTGATCACTGAAGAAATCAAAGAGGAAATCAAAAAATACCTAGAAACAAATGATAATGGAGACATGACGACCCAAAATCTATGGGATGCAGCAAAAGCAGTTCTAAGAGGGAAGTTTATAGCAATACAATCCTACCTGAAGAAATAGGAAACACCTCGAATAAACAACCTAACCTTGCTCCTAAAGCAATTAGAGAAAGAAGAACAAAACAACCCCAAAGTTAGCAGATGGAATGAAATCATAAAAATCATATCAGAAATAAATGAAAAAGAAATGAAGGAAACAATAGCAAAGATCAATAAAACTAAAAGCGGGTTCTAAACAAAATTGATAACCCATTAGCCACACTCATCGAGAAAAAAAGGGAGAAGACTCAAATCAATAGAATTAGAAATGAAAAAGGAGAAGTAGCAACTGACACTGCAGAAATACAAAAGATCATGAGAGATTACTATAAGCAACTCTAGGCCAAAAAAATGGACAACCTGGAAGAAATGGACAAATTCTTAGAAATGCTCAACCTGCCAAGACTGAATCAGGAAGATATAGAAAATATGAACAGACCAATCAAAAGCACTGAAATTGAAACTGATTATAAATCTTCCAACAGACAAAAGCCCAGGACCAGATGGCGTCACAGGCGAATTCTAACAAACATTTAGAGAAGAGCTAACACCTACCCTTCTCAAACTCTTCCAAAATATAGCAAAGGGAGGAACACTCCCAAACTCATTCTAAGAGGACACCATCACCCTGATACCAAAACCAGACAAGGATGTCACAAAGAAAGAAAACTACAGGCCAATATCACTGATGAACATAGATGCAAAAATCCTCAACAAAATACTAGCAAACAGAATCCAACAGCACATTAAAAGGATCATACACAATGATCAAGTGGGGTTTATTCCAGGAATGCAAGGATTCTTCAATATACGCAAATCAATCAATGTGATACACCATATTAACAAATTGAAGGAGAAAAACCATATGGTCATCTCAATAGATGCAGAGAAAGCTTTTGACAAAATTCAACACCCATTTATGATAAAAACCCTCCAGAAAGTAGGCATAGAGGGAATTTTCCTCAACATAATAAAGGCCATATATGACAAACCCACAGCCAACATCATCCTCAATGGTGAAAAACTGAAAGCATTTCCACTAAGATCAGGAATAAGACAAGGGTGCCCACGCTCACCACTCTGATTCAACATAGTTTTGGAAGCTTTAGCCACAGCAATCAGAGAAGAAAAGGAAATAAAAGGAATCCAAATCGGAAAAGAAGAAGTAAAGCTGTCACTGTTTGCAGATGACATGATACTATACATAGAGAATCCTAAAGATGCCACCAGAAAACTACTAGAGCTAATCAATGAATTTGGTAAAGTAGCAGGATACAAAAGCAATGCACAGAAATCTCTGGCATTCCTATACACTAATGATGAAAAATCTGAAAGTGAAATCAAGAAAACACTCCCATTTACCATTGCAATAAAAAGAATAAAATATCTAGGAATAAACCTACCTAAGGAGACAAAAGACCTGTATGCAGAAAATTATAAGACACTGATGAAAGAAATTAAAGATGATACAAACAGATGAGGAGATATTCCATGTTCTTGGATTGGAAGAATCAACATTGTGAAAATGACTCTACTACCCAAAGCAATCTACAGATTCAATGCAATCCCTATCAAACTACCATTGGCATTTTTCACAGAACTAGAACAAAAAATTTCACAATTTGTATGGAAACACAAAAGACCCCGAATAGCCAAAGCAATCTTGAGAACGAAAAACGGAGCTGGAGGAATCAGGCTCCCTGACTTCAGACTATACTAGAAAGCTACAATAATCAAGACAGTATGGTACTGGCACAAAAACAGAAATATAGATCAATGGGACAGGATAGAAAGCCCAGAGATAAGCCCACGCACATATGGTCACCTTATCTTTGCTAAAGGAGGCAGAAATGTACAGTGGAGAAACGACAGCCTCTTTAATAAGTGGTGCTGGGAAAACTGGACAGGTACATGTAAAAGAATGAAATTAGAACACTCCCTAACACCATACACAAAAATAAGCTCAAAATGGATTAAAGACCTAAATGTAAGGCCAGAAACTATCAAACTCTTAGAGGAAAACATAGGCAGAACACTCTATGACATAAATCACAGCAAGATCCTTTTTGACTCACCTCCTAGAGAAATGGAAATAAAAACAAAAATAAACAAATGGGACCTAATGAAATTCAAAGCTTTTGCACAGCAAAGGAAACCATAAACAAGACGAAAAGACAACCCTCAGAATGGGAGAAAATATTTGCAAATGAAGCAACTGACAAAGGATTAATCGCAAAAATTTACAAGCAGCTCATGCAGCTCAATAACAAAAAAACAAAGAACCCAATCCAAAAATGGGCAGAAGATCTAAATAGACACTTCTCCAAAGAAGATATACAGATTGCCAACAAACACATGAGAGAATGCTCAACATAATTCATCATTAGAGAAATGCAAATCAAAACTACAATGAGATATCATCTCACACCAGTCAGAATGGCCATCATCAAAAAATCTAGAAACAATAAATGCTGGAGGGGGTGTGGAGAAAAGGGAACACTCTTGCACTGCTGGTGGGAACGTGAATTGGTACAGTCACTATGGAGAACAGTATGGAGGTTCCTTAAAAAACTACAAATAGAACTACCATATGACCCAGCAATCCCACTACTAGGCTCATACCCTGATAAAACCATAATTCAAAAAGAGTCATGTACCAAAATGTTCACTGCAGCTCTATTTACAATTGCCAGGAGATGGAAACAACCTACGTGTCCATCATCAGATGAATGGATAAAGAAGATGTGGCTCATATATACAATGGAATATTACTCAGCCATAAAAAGAAACGAAATTTTGTTATTTGTAGTGAGGTGGATGGACTTAGAGTCTGTCATACAGTGGGAAGTAAGTCAGAAAGAGAAAGACAAATACCGTATGCTAACACGTATATATGGAATCTAAGAAAAAAAGAATGCCATGAAGAACCTAGGGCTAAGACAGGAATAAAGACACAGAACTACTAGAGAATGGACTTGAGGATATGGGGAGGGGGAAGGGTAAGCTGTGACGAAGTGAGAGGGTGTCATGGACATATATACACTACCAAACGTAAAATAGATAGCTAGTGGGAAGCAGCTGCATAGCACAGGGAGATCAGCTTGATGCTTTGTGACCACCTAGGGGGGTGGGATAGGGAGCGTGGGAGGGAGGGAGACGCAAGAGGGAAGAGATATGGGAACATATGTGTATGTATAACTGATTCACTTTGGTATAAAGCAGATACTAACACACCATTGTAAAGCAATTATACTCCAATAAAGATGTAAAATTAATTAATTAATTAAAAAATATATTCCATTTTGACAACATCAAGTACTGACAATACAATAACATGAAACCACAGGAACACTTATACACTGCTGGTTATGTTGCACATCTTGGAAACAACTTGCCTTCACTTAGAAAAGTGAAAGATACCCATGTCCTGTGACCCAGAAATGCCGTAGAGGAATTCATACACATGTACACCATGTGTAAATACATTAAAACCTGCACACACACAGTATTATTTTTTAAAAGCACAAAACCTGGAAGTAAATGTCTATCAGGAATAAAATAGATAAATATATTGTGGTACAAAAATATGACAGATCACAATACAATGGATTTGTAAAAATAAATGAACTATAGCTACACATATCAACATAGATGAATCTCAAAAGCATAACACAGAAGAATACTACAGAATTATCCAATGTGTAAAATGTTATCAAGCAGGTAAAAGTGAACAGTAGTGTTTAGTAATATATACATAGTGGCAAATCAATAAAGAAGAACACAGAGAAAACAAAAAATTCAATATAGTGTCTATCTTTTTGCATTATATATAATATGATGTAAGGGAGATATGAATTAGGAGAGATACATTAGAAATGTAAGTTATTGGTAATATTCATTTAATTGTCCTTTGCTTCTTTGAATCCATGGTATACTTTTTCACTAATTTTTTAAAAGAATGACTAATAGGATAAGAAAGTAATAGGGAAAGTATAGATGATCCTTTGAAGAAACCTATAAAAGAAGAGAGAGAGTGATAAGAAGAGGATGTGAAGACCAAGATAATTTTGTAAGATGATAGAGACTCTTTTAACACCACTGAATAGTATCTAGAAGAGAGAACATGATCACAGATCCAGGAGAGATAGAATAAGTTCTGAAATAGCTGGGAGGGGGACATAAATGAAGAGAAGTTTGCACGGCTTCCTTTTTCTTATTTATTAATTGAGGAAATAACTTTCACACAGATGTATGTGATAAAATACCTAAGCACATAAATCATAACGTTTTTGGAAAGAAAATGTAGAGTAAATTCAAATATTCAGGTCCTGTGTGACTTATTTCTTCACCTTTCCTTTTAAAGATATTTTATTGCAGAACATTTTCAATGGACACAAGAGTAAACAGAGTCAGTATAATAAACCCCCATATATCTATTGCCCAGATCCAAAAATTATCAACACATGGCAAGTTTATTTCATCTGTACCGCCATTCATTTCTCCCATGTTATTTTAAAGCAAATCCTGGATATCATATCATTTAACCTATAAACATTTTCATAGATATCTCTAAAAAATGACCCTTAAAAAACCATATCCACAATGCTGTCACCATGCCATAATACCTAATTCTTAATGTCATCAAATAGCCATAATTGATTTCCTTCTAATACATACTCCAGAAAACTCACACCTTCCACCTCACTAGAGCTTACCTCTGACCAGTACCAGTTGAACATAATTTAAAATAGATCCACTGTATCCTTGACTTGCATGAGACCTCAGCAACTTCCAGCCACCAAACCTGTAGATCTCCCCAAATTTACACCACTCTCTCCGACTTGACATTTTTAGTGGAAGAATATGTTCTCCCAATCTCCTACTCATGTTTTGAGTCACAAGTTATTCAAGTAAACTTACATTCCAAGTAATTAGTCCTGGACCCACTTATCAATTAGAACTTTATTGCAATAATAGAGTAATGTTTCATAGGAAGGGTTAAAAGAAAGTTGTAAAGAAAACGGAGATCAAAAAAATGTCAAGTCTATAAAAAATTCACAGTGGTGATCAAATTTGGAGTTTCTACTGTGTACTTGGTGCAGAAAAAGAACTCAGTACATGCACAGAGAAGCATGTCAAAATGGTTCAGTTTGTTCCCAGAGCTCTGACACCAGCTGATTTCGATTAAATAGCAGTGAGCTGGAAAAGCATTCTGGGTATTGGTATGCAAATAAATTCACCAAGCATTTCTTCCTATGGTTTTGGAATTCCCACAGCCACAACTACAATGACACGTATATTTTAAAGTTGCATTTTAAGCAAGTAAATATAAGACTAAAACGGTCCTTTAACCCTAAGGGAGTTAAATTTTTTTTTCTAAGAGGAACAAAAGTATTTCTTTAATATAAGATTATTTTTAAAGTGTTTTCAAAGATACATGGGAACAAATGCACAGGGCATAATCTTTAATCCATAATTTCAGCCTCAAGACACTGGAATGGCTTTCTTTGAATTAAGACATTTCTATTTGGGAGTGTTAAAGGAAGGACATAATTGGTATGTGTACAAAGCAATTAAAGATCAATGACTGTATAGTGAAATGCTGTTCATATAGCCTCTAGAGCATCAGTTTGGCTTTTTTTTTTTTTTTTTTGCGGTGTGCGGGCGGGCCTCTCACTGTTGTGGCCTCTCCAGTTGCGGAGCACAGGCTCCGAACGCGCAGGCTCAGCGGCCATGGCTCACGGGGGCAGCCGCTCCACGGCATGTGGGACATTCCCGGACAGGGGCACGAACCCGTGTCCCCTGCATCGGCAGGCGGACTCTCAAACACTGCGCCACCAGGGAAGCCCTCAGTTTGGCTTTTAAAATAAATAGTCTCAATCATTTAATTGTATAGGAAACTAATAGCAATCTGAAGCAGTAACTACTTTGTAAAAACGGGAAAGAAAAAATCATTCTCTCTCCAGTACAGAAATTCACATAGGAAATTTTAAAATATACTTATATTTGACACCTTGATTGTCATTCCCTTATTCTAAAGAGAATGAATTATAATAAAGGCATCTCTGGCTCAGGGAAAATATTCTGGTGGCAGTGCTTTAGTAATATGACATAGCATCTTGATTTTTCTTAGTGTGTAACTCCACCCCCTCCCCACTCTGCCCCCCCATCTTAAATAAAGTAGTATTCGATTCTAAAATTATAAACTGAAATATAAAGTGCATAATGCAAACCATCCTTTTTCTGTGTAAGCCAAGAGCACTTTGCCGCATACCCCTGCAGGGGACCTAACAGGGAATTTCCAAAAACATTAATGTATTCAGAAGAAATGTCAAAATAAAGAAAGCCTGTAAACATCGTCTGTGGGAAGCTTTTTTGTGCCCTTCTCGAATGCAAAACGAACTCTCATTCTCCCACAGAAGTAGGATCTGTTTCTGCCATCTAGTGACAATAAGGCCAATGGGTGCTTAGAAAAGAAAAACATTTTCTAAACAGGCTCAACAAATCCATGCAAAGCAGCCAGGATTTTACACACACATACAGGCACACATACACACACACACAAACACACGCAAAGATTCTTTAGAAAGGAGTCTTTAACAGGGTACCCAGAGAGTAAGTGGGGTCTAGATGTTCCTGGCTGATCTCTTAAATAAGAAAAAAAAAAAAAGGATAATAATATCTATGTGTTCAGAGTGCTTTTAAAATTGCCAAATCGCTTTCACATGTGTTATCTTCGCAAGAGTCCAAGACACAGTTCAAGTACTGGTTGGGAGTATGGGCTCTAGAGTCAGACTGTCTGAATGTAAAGCTTACCTACTCCTGTATTTGAAATCTTGTTCATGACCCATCCAAGCAGAGGATTCAGTTCTCCTGATTATTAGGTGGCATTTGTTCATATTAGGTGAACATTATTTGTTCACTGCCTATATTTCACGTCCTTCTATCCATTAAGTTCCGTTACACGGCTGCATTATGGTGAAAGCACTAAAGTAAAATATCGCCTTTATTTAAAACATTCTGACTCTGGAACTCTATAGGAATATTAACATCGACAAGTAGATATAGAACTATTTGGTGGCAGAGACATCTGTGGTCAAAGAAGTTGAGGCAGGATGATTATGATCTGAACAACTTATTACGTGCATAACTTGTTTTATCTGTGCTTCTCAGATACTGCATCTTTACAAATTGGAGGTTCGTAGCAACCCTGTGTTGAGCAAAGTCTACTGGCGCCATTTTTCCAACAGCATTTGCTCACTTCCTGTCTCCATGTCACATTTTGGTGACTCCTGCAATAGTTAAACTTTTTCATTATTAAATTTTTATTGTGATCAGTGATCTTTGATGTTCCTACTACAGCTCACTGAAGGCTCAGATGATGGTTAGCATTTTTAGCAATCAGATATTTTTAAATTAAGTATGTACATTTCTTTTTTTCGATGTAATCCTATTGCACATTTAATAGACTACAGTGTAGTGTAAATATAACTTTTATATGCATTGGGAAACCAAAAAATTCGTGTGACTCACTTTATTTTGATATTCACTTTATGGCAGTGGTCTGGAACCAAACCCACAACATCTCTGAGATATGCCTATATCTTTTGGGGATGTTAGTTCCCTAGCCACCCCTTGGAACTTGGGTTTGAAGGCTTCAGCAGAAAGGAAACAAAGGCAGTGATTACTTGCTGATTTTTCTACAGTACTATTTCTTTCTTTCCTGACTTTTACCTATTAAATAAAGCAAAACCTCTATATTTAACTCAGACTGTTCTTTTTCCATCAGAGAGGATGGGAAAATACAGAAAAGGGGAGGATGACCTTTTCTAGGAATATGTGAGTTCCATCCATAACACTGAATAGAAGGCTGATTATTGAGACATAGACACAGGCTGGTGGAGGGGGCCTGTGAAAGTCTTTTCCGTTTTATTCTTTCCACTTTTTATATTTCTATATATCTCTGCTTCCAAGACCAGATTTTCCTGATTTTTATCCTATATCTATGGATGCTCATTTTCATATTCTTTACTGGTTTTCTCTTATCTCCCATATTTTTGCATGTTGGAATCTCAGGGAGTCATTCCTTGGACCTTTTCTCTTTTCTGTCTAGTCTCAAACCTACAGCAATCTCATCCAGCTTCACAGCTTTAAAAACTATGTATACACTAACAACTCACAAATTTGAGTTGCTTCCCTGATTTACATAGCCAACTGTCCTATTGAGGTCCCCACTTGAAAATATAACTGGCATCTCAAAATGAATATGTCCAAAACTGAGCTCCTGCATTTCCCTCTGAAACTTATATGCCCAACCCACCTTTTTAAATGGCAACTCCATCCCTCCACACTGTTTAGGTTGTTAGTGATGATACCATTTGAGCATCTTGATGACCTGGGCTTGAAATTACCACTGCACTTCCTGGTTACAGCAGCCAATAATTACTTTCATTTGCCAGGAAAAAAGCATCTTGACTATCGTACCTACGTATGCCTAGCCAATATCTCATAATCATCTTGATAACATACTGGAAGTTTTAACCTCTGGAAAACCTTCTCCAATCTCACAAGACTGAGTCAGGCACCCTTCTCATGTGATGCCACACATTATACATTTGTATACTAACAGTGTGTTGTAATGCAGAATTGTCTAATTACTGATTCAATTGCAAAATCCGAGGGCAGAGACTACATCTGTATTCTTCACCATGTGCTCTCTTTTGAAAAGCCCATGTCACATGCCTAATAAGAATTTTCAAAGTCTTGAATACTTACAAACTATACCCCAAATTCAACTCTTTAACTGTATATCAATGTAAATGTCTTAGGCCACAAATAACAAAAAATCCAACTCAAATTTCTTAATTTAAAAAAGTTATCATCTTACATAAAAAGAAGCCTCTAGCAACACAATTCCAGGATCAATGTAATCAGAGTTTTAACCTCATCATCAAAGATCTCAGTGTGTCAGATCTGTCCTCAAAATGGTACCCTCATGGTCATAAAGTGACTGCAGTAACTCCAGACATCATGTCCAAACATGACAACATTTAGAGGAAGAAAGACACTATCTCTTTCTTGAGTCTCTCTTTAAGACTGAGGGAGTGAGGGAAACCTTGCCAGAAGTGCCTTCTAGACTATCTCTCATGCATCAGTGGCCAATCCCTGGTAAGGGAGAATGAAAACACTTTGATTGTTTTGGAATGATCATTTGGAGTAGACGATTTAAGTATTAACCACCATATCACAACTTGGTAAATTTGAATCACCCCAATCTGTCTAAATAGCTCCTAGTAAAATACCTTTCCAAAATATGTAACCAGAAGTTAAATTACTGAGCACATCCATCTCAACTCTCAGAGTAGGCATGGATATATTTAAAGCAGCAGCTCAATGTGTCAAGACGGCAGCTCTCCTATCCTATTGTTCCACTGTCTGGTATAGGAATGAATGATGTCCATAAACTACCCTCCTATCCTATTGTTCCATTGTCTGGTATAGGAATGAATGATGTGCGTAAACTACTCCAATTTCCAGAAAGCATAACTACCAATGTTTTTCTGGCCTGTGTTCCTACCCATAAAATGTCATGTGTGAAACTTTCATACCAGAGTACATGTGCCAATTCCCCTGCTATTTGCTAGTATCTCTCTTGGTAGTTGCTGTGTTGGAATAGAAGTAGGGTTGGGAGATAGGGGAACAATGTTTTGTCTCTGAGAGGCTAACACCTGCGAGGTAGAAGAGGAAAGGGGCTCCAAATGGGAGAGAATTATATTTTGATAAACTTAAAATAGAAAATGAACTAGGACTCAGTCAATATGTATAGATTAGAGCTATAATCCATAGAGGTGAGAGAAATCTTTAGCTTTTTCTCCTATGATGGAATAAATAGCATAAACTCAATTAAACATCTAAGAATCCAAAGGATACATATATACTCTTTCAACATTACTCCAGAACCTCAAAGACATAGCTAATCAAATTGACAGGAGAGGGAATTCCTGTCACAAATAACAGCTTTCTTCCTTTTATCGTAATGCTCTCTCTCTCTCTCTCTACTTTCTCAAGTTCACTTAGAATATTTTCACAAGGATCTACCAAACAGGTGGCTCACAGTTATTGAGCATACACTACGAATAGAACACTGGGTCACACACATTACTTTGTTTAATTCACAGAACCATGTGATACAAGTATGCATACTTTCATTTTACTGATGTAAACTGACACCCAGAGAAGTAGAGTAGTTTGTACATTACCAAGTAAATGACTGAGTCAAGATATGAACCTAGATCAGTCTGATGACACAGCCCACTAGGTAAAAGATTAAATTTTATAGAATTAAAAAATTCTTTTATCTCATAGATAATTCTAAAATGTTGTGTCTCCTACTTACAAAAATTCTGACAACCCTAGAGCATAAGATCCAAGTATTATGCAGACAACTGAAGCTTTTTCAGTAACTGTTATCAGTCGAGTACAACAGTTTATGTTGTGAAAATAAACAATGACCACAACAGAAAGTTTATTACTTGTTCACTGGAAATAATGCACACTATTTTGGCTCACATGTCTTTGACTGGAGGAAGTCTCATGCCCATGCCTAACTTTAAGGGAATGGGAAACTGAAGTCTTTTTGCATGTCCAGAAGAAGCAGAGACCCAAAGGTGTTGGTGAGTGTTAGTAATGTCTATGAAATCACCACTTGGACATCGTGCTCTTTGTTTCTTTGAAGGTGAATTCATAGAGGAGAAGAGCTACCTCTGCCTAGTAACATGGTACAATGGGAATTTATTTGGCCATCTTTGCATAGTTAGTTCTATCTTCCTACATCATGTATGACATTTACAGGTACTACATATAAATAAGGTCTGAAATGAGTTTTTCTACTTATATACCCCAAAAGAAATCTGGTGTCAAAAGCCAAAAGTAGACACCCTTAGAGAAAAATAGAAATGGTTACTAGAAGAAAATAATTTTAATGATAAGAAAAGTGTTTCCTAAATAACAGAGGGGCAACTAAGCCCGTGCACCAAAACTACTGAGCCTGCACTCTAGAGCCCATGTGCCACAACTACTGAACCCACACTCTGCATCTACTGAAGCCAGTGCGCCTACAGCCCGTGCTCCGCAACAAGAGAAGCCACCGCAATGAGAAGCCCACGCACCACAATGAAGAGAAGCCCCCGTTCGCCACAACTAGAGAAAGCCTGCACAGAGCAACGAAGACCCAACGCAGCCAAAAAATAAATAAAAATTAAATAAAAAATAACAGAGGCAGATATATTTATATATCTTTCTCTCAGTTTTTCTTTAGAAAACTTAATAAACGTTATCATTTTCAAAATTACAAAAGAAATGTGTGCTTGCTGTATCATGCTGAATAATACAGAGGCATTAAAATGTTATTAGCTAAGATTCTTTCCCCAGCTATGCTGCCCTTGGGTTAAATGTTAACTTTTTAGTATATATTCTTTGAGGCGTGACTCTATTCTCATAACAATACAGAGAGATTTTTCTTCTAAGAGAAACTGGTTCATACAATACCTGTTTTCCTACAGCTGCCCTTTTACAAATCAAGAGCATCTATTCATGTCAGGATGTATTAGTTTAACTCATTTATATTAATAGCTGCAAAATATTCTCTATTAGAACTGTACCTTCACTTATACAATCATTCACCTATTTTTAGATATTCAGAGTAATTCCAGGTCTTTGAAATTATAAACAAGGGTAAAATAAACCCCGTTGTATAAATATTTTATATATTATCACTTTTATTTTTGTATACTGCCTTCCTAAAAACGAATAGGCTAAGTGCAAAGATATGTGAATATGTTAAAATAGATAGTGGCATATTATTTTCCAACTGTTTACTGTGAGCCAATACATCATTTATTGTCTAGCTCTGACTCTATCTCAGAGGCAGAGAGAAAAGACAGATGGGTTTCACCTGCATCCTTAAAAAAATTTATAGCACCTAAAGATTTGCTTGTAACTTTTGGTTTTACTCACCAAATGTAAATGAAATGTAAATGAAAGTTATCTCAAGAAATGATGTAAGAAGGAAAAAAATAGAATGGCTGATAAAAAGATAAAGAACAATTAAATTTATAGGGATTTAACTAGAATATACCTGAGTTCTCCACCACTTCTTCCTCCCTTGACCAACAAAATAAAGTTCAAGGAGTCTTACCTCATAACAAGAGATATTTTCCAAGAAAGGAAATACATTGTTTCTTCAAAGGCTGATATACGTCCAAACAAAGGATACTGTGGTACTGTGTTTTTAGTTCATTTGTCTACATGGATCCTATTAATTTAGAAGATGAAGTCAAGGATCCTCACCATTTCAGTAGGTTTGGATGACTTGCTTTCCAGCTGGCTTTTCCTCATGTGACCTAAAAGTATGTAAGAATGCTTTAAAATAAATTCCACATTTGAAAATTGCTAAAGCGTTGTATCTTTTAAACAAACATATAATTAAGTATCAATATCATTTCAGAAGTTAAGTAAAGCAAGGAGAAAATCAGTCAGAATTGTAAGCCAAAGTGGATAGTGTGCAAAATATCTTGACCGAAAGGATAAGTCTTGTTAATAACATTTAACTGTTCAAACATAAAAGCAGAACTAGAAGAAAGAAGTGGGGTTTTCCTTCTTTACTTTTATATGCCATTATGATCAATGGCCAGTTACAACAGTTTGCCAAGGCACTACAATAATGAGAGTATACTGTAAATTTCCCCTGTGATTGGCCAGCTCTGCTCTGTTATGTGATCACAAGCTTTATCCCAACCCTAAATGTATCTTATAATGTAACCTGGGCTCTGAAGATATTTGAGGACTATAAACAGATAAAATGATTACAAGTCCACCACCCAAAGCAAAGAAATGAAGTAATGATGATATAAAAATCATGCCTTACTAACAAAAACAAAGCAGCAATATTGTTTCAATCTGATAAAGAACAGCACATTAAACATGACAAAATTCCTGGTTTAAATGGTTTAAAGCTAAAAAAAGAACGCTCTAAACTTTGATGTTTTCTTATATACCATAATAAATCAAAATCTAGCCAAATGTATTTCCTTAAGCACTGTTATGAAACTACATTTTATATATTCCATTCCCAATCTTAGGTAGGGCTTCACAGAAACAAATTCTAACAGGAGGCACAAATGACTTATTAAGGAAGAATTTCCAGGAGAAACTTATAAGGGAGTAAAGAAAGCAGGACATAGAAAGGGGAAGCAGTAAGCAAGGGTGAGATTTCAGGCAAGGTCCCCCAGAGGGTGGTTTCAGACTGATCCTGACAAGGAACTCTAGAGTGTACGTTTATATTAAAGTTGTCCTCTCTGCAGTTAAGGAAACTGGGATTTCATGAACCAGTCAATTACTGGTTTGCATGCTCCCAAAAGTAAGTGGCTCCAGTAACTCGAAGACAGTCTTCTGAAGAGAATTTCAAATGCATGCTATTAGATGCAAAAGCACACAGAAGGCGAGAAAACAATGTAGATTGTAAACAGGATCTGCAGGGTTCTGGATGGAGCACTGCCATTTCAAATTTTATTAGCGCCATCTAGAAAAGGTCACAACCAAACACAACCTGTCCCAGTGGATCTAGATTAGGTTATACTGTAGTTTCAAACATTTCCCAAATCTCAGCAGCTTAAAATGAGAAAAGTTTATTTTTGCTCATGATAAATGTCAATTGTAGGCCAGCAGAGGGCTCTGGTCATTGACCCGACTCCAGGATCTAGGTCTGACAAGACAGCCAGCATCTTAAGTGTTGTCAGCCACTGCACCTGGGAGGAAGATAACTCTAGAAGAGCCTGTACTGATTAGGAAATATTTTGATTCAGGAGTGACATACATTACTTTTGCTCAGAATTCAATGGACAGAACTAGTCCTATGGCCTTCTCCTCACAACCACAATAGAGCCTGAAAGTTATGTACTATCATACGCCTAAAAGGTGAAAACTGGAAATATTTGGCAAATTAATAACCACCATCATGCTCAATGGATTCAATATCTAAACCATCACTTTTAAACAAGGTAAGACTATAATTAAGTAAAATTCTAAAATTTGAAATCGCAAAGTCAAGAAACACACAGATGGCTCAAAAAGACCAAATAATTTCTCTATTATAATGAGTTAAATTCTGTTAGCTTAAATCATAGATTGGAAAGTAATAGATTAGAAATCACATTTAAATGTATTATAGAATTTTAGATATAAAATTAAAAATGTAAATGTCTGAAAAAAATCTCTACATTAACAGGAATAAGAAGAGAACAGAGGAGCTAGAAGAAAAGGTATATATTTCTCAAGGATAAAACCAAAATTTTCAAAAATCCTGCAGGAAACGTAGATCAAGGAGAAGGACAACAGCAGAAAAAACTTGGCCTTTTGCATGGATGAAAGTATACCCAAATATGCAATGTGATATTATTAAACGTATACATATACCTATCTCCTAAAAGATGGAAATATGATACTAAGATTATTTCTAAAATGGCATGATTTTTCCTTTCTTCAATTCTATATGAGTTTTATGTCCCAATAAATAAAACAGTGGAGTAAAGGAAGAGTTCCTAGTCAAGGGTAGATTTCAGAACATCTCTGATTATGCCTCTTAATGCTCAAGAAGGGGCTGCCAATAAACAGGCCCTTGAAGGAAAATGTTATTTTAAACCAAACTGTGGCCAGTTTGGAAATCTCTAACTCAACATTACATTATATAGTACAAGAGAATCTAAGAACAAATATTGGAGATTGGATTTCCAAGGCAGTATGGAAGAAAATTGTATCATTTGAATAGAGAATAATGTGTTATTTTATAGAAGGGTCATATATGGAGGAAGACAAATTATTTACTAATAAACATGACAGTATGCTAGCAAGATGAGGTTAGAAAATTTAAGTATATTTAGAAACCAAAGGTTTGCCCATCAATCAATTATTGTCACTTAATTGATAAAACTTACTCAGAATCTACTTAATCAAGTAATATAATCTGAAACTTACTACTGCATAATACCAGTCAAAATATCAATACAGAGAAAAAAAATATTTAGGGAGGATTATCAAGAATATGCAGTCCATTCATTCTAGAATCTAGGTCAATGGTTGCAATTTTTTTTGAAAGAAGGCTAATGCAATAGGAAAAAAAACCAAAACACCTCTCCAAACTGTTTTTTTATCCTCATTCAAAATAAAATATACTTACACTGAGTCTCATGGGAAAAAAATACATTCTTATAACTTAGATTATTTACTAAAGTAATATCAGTCAGAACATTAGCACAGATATTTTTCCAATAAAATATTTACTGTGGCAGTACTGAGATAATCCACTAATTTCTCACCTATTACATTGTATAGTGTTTTAGAGTTCAGTGGTTGATTCAGCAAATATTTATTAAGCACTATTTATTGACCAGTGTGTCCCTATGTCTTATCTTCTCCTGGAAACATCCCATTGAGGTTAGTATCATTATTCCTCCTTACAAAGGCAAAGTTATGTGCCTATATTAAAACAGTGAGTTAATTTTTGAGCTTAGGTCAGGAATAACCTCAATACAAAGCAACAAGTACCTGGCTCCTATCATGTGCCAGGCATTCCACTAGCGGGCCCGGGAGTTATGGTGATAAGAGAGAAATGGTCTCTGCCCCCGCTGACCTGGGCCTTTACTACTCCCGGCTCTAGGACATCTTTGCTAAACCTGGTGAGGTAACAAGGAACCCCTTTTACTCGGAAGCAACAAATGCCATCAGTTTCCAAGAAGGATCAGGGGGATGTGAGCTGAACTGATGTTTTATTATAAAGTGGTTTAAGTTGAAGCTTTGGAGCCATTTATAGGCCTGACATTGCTCCTTACTTCTACTGATATTCTCAAGTCTCTCCTTGCACCGGCTGGATCATCAAAGGGTGCCATGACTGGATCGTATAATGTAGCCACCACTCTCCCATAAAAATGTTTTTTATTGCATTATGCCATTGCAAGGTTGCATCTCCCAATATTTAGGGATTTTACACAAAACAGACCTATGATACTCCTTACTCTATGATAAATATGTTTTCAATTTTGCTTTCTTACCATATACAAATATCTAAAATTTTTCTACCTGATCTTGGTTTCACGAATAGTTAACATGCTTCTTCAAATCAACTCATTTCCTTTTAACTTAGACACAGGAATCACATTTCTGTTCTCTGATTGGTTTCTAGAAAGCTTAGAGTCAAATTTGTGATCTATCTCTAGCAAACGTATACAACTTCAGAGAAAATATTTTATATACCAACCTCACCCCTGGTTCAATTTTACTTTTTTATTCTTATTTTCCCTTAACTTTGGCTTTTCCAAACATTTAAAATTCATTTCATCCTGCTTGCATGTTTATAAGTTCTGATAAATAATTTTTGTTGTAACTCAGAGTACTGGTAAATAAACAACTTAACACTCTGGAATTTATTTGCAAGGGAATATATTCCAGAGTTCATAGAACTTATTTGTTGAAAAGGTAGGAAATGGCAGTAGCAACACAATCTTTCAATAATTTTGAGTAATGTTGATAAAATAATAAAGATGTAAGTCAGAGTTACAAGCAGAGATACAAATTACAGGTATAGACTAAAAAACAGCACAGTTAAGTTTCCTAGGTTCACAGAGAGACACAAGCTGAGTTGCTGGTAGAACGAGTTTTCAGTCTCCCTTGCTCCCATGCTGACCATTAGTAGTATATTAAAGGAGCATTTATTCCAAATCTTATGAAACTGAGTCCCATAACAGCAGCAATACATAAAGTTCACGGCTTTGAACTTAACTCTAAGTTCATGAGCGATCATATTCATCATATAAATTTATAGTCAAGAAGACTCTCAATAGTTAAGTCCATTGACTTTCAATTCCTGGTGAATGGGTATGCTGCGATCAGCTACTAAATGGGTTGTAGAAACCTCTCTTACGGGAGCGTCATGAGACTAAAGACATCACCAGGGCAGGAGAGTCAGGTGTTCATATCTTTGCTCATTCACTCCTATTCTAGGACCTACAGGGCTCAATTACAAATAAACTTTCTCCATATTTTAAATTTTCACTTGGAAATGATAGAAATTATCATTAACACATCAGAAATAATACTGCATGACTGAACATGTGGAGAAATCACCTATTTTGTGATCTAATACGTTGGCAGGATGCTTAACCAGTGTGAAACATGAGGGAAACAGACATTTCCCCGGGCAACAGACACATCAAAGAAAGTATTTCCCATTTTACAATTTCTCAATTCATATTTGTAATAATCCAGTTTTGATAAATAACTATGTCTGGGAATTACCACGGCCTCTAATTCAGGTGCTGAGGTTCCACGAGAGAAGCTAGTAGTGCTGTCCTTACAACCCTCCTACAGCAGACCAGGTCAAGCGGGGGCCTTGGGCTCCAGTTCAGAACAGTGAGGAAGTGCCTGTGGCTTCAGGGCCAATTGCCTGGTCTGAAATCTTTCTCCTGAAATTTATTCACAAGTTACGTAACTCCTGAGCTTTGATTTAATTACAGGTAAAATGTAGATAATAAGAATGTGGAGGAACAGGATTATTGAAAGGATTAAATGAGATGATGTGTAATAAGGAGTACAGCAACTGAATAAGCTTTTGATAATGTCTAAATAAAAATGCTTTGCATGTTGTTTTTTTTTTTTTTTTTTTTTTTTTTTTTTATGCGTTACGCGGGCCTCTCACTGTCGCGGCCTCTCCCGTCGCGGAGGACAGGCTCCGGACGCGCAGGCTCAGCGGCCATGGCTCACGGGCCCAGCCGCTCCGCGGCACGTGGGATCCTCCCAGACCGGGGCACGAACCCGCGTCCCCTGCATCGGCAGGCGGACTCTCAACCACTGCGCCACCAGGGAAGCCCTGCATGTTGTTTTTAAGTGAGGAATTTTAAGCTTGATAATGTGCTTATTTCTTGTCCATGCCAGCTTTATTTAAATTAACTGATATAAAGGATACCTTAACATAGTTTATAAAAGGCTTTTATCTTAGATCCTTTAGTTAGCTTAGATTTAAAATAGTAGAATTAAGATCATGAATTCATCAAATATTTTTAAGCAAGAAGAATTATGTTCACAGTTCAATTTTGAAATTAAAGAGAACACAAAAAAGATTGATGGAGAATAAATGTCTGACATCTTTTATAACTATTCTTTATTGAAAACTGTATCATTCAATCCATAAAAGGGGCTTTAGAAAACCACTTTCTCAAGTTAAACCTGGTCAAATGGAAGGTTTTACTTACATTAATAAATCGAATGAACAGTTTTAATTAGAAACTCATGCTATTTTCAAAATAATGCTGAAGAGTAGATTTCTGATCAATTGTAACTGCCAGATGGGAGATTTTCATAAGCTGTTTTTAATATTTCACTTTCATGAGCACATCACTTAAATATGCTGCCTACTAATCTCAAATATAAATGCTATTCAATCACGGTATTAAAATACTGCAATAACTTAAGTACTTTTCTGTAATTTTTGTTTATAGACTTTAAATATAAGGCATGAAATTCAACAATTGAATTAACAAAGCTTTTCATCAAATTACTTTAAGTAAATTTCCAGAGCAAGCACATTGACGAGAAATTACGACATACCTGGTCCCTAAGTTAATGTTGTGCCCGAGATGACAATTCGACAAGTGTCACTGATGACTGCAATGAGAAAAAAGTAATGTATATGTGCGTGTTCCATAGGATTTTTATTTATATTAAGTTTTATGAAATTAAGTTACATTGATATTTATAGTTGAATGTGTTAGAGTTAGTATAAAAGAGAAGGGGAAGCATTGCTTATTTGGGACAGTTTACATTTGTCTAAAAATGACATTTTGCTTTTGCAAAAAATTTTGACATCCATCATTTTATCTGATTCTCAAGATAACCCTGTGATGTAGGGAGGCCATTACTTTCTCTGCTTAACAAGTAAGAAAACTGAGAAACATAGAGCTTTAAGGGTTTGCTAAAGACACAACACTGATTATAGAGCCCAGGTCTGGAGTGCCCATGATGGTATTCTCTTTTCACTATTTATCCCACGTTTAGGGAGAGGTAAAAGGGCTGGATCTCACTCATATTCCTTAGTTAAATGTGACAAGTATTAGAACCTAGAAAGGAAAGAATGAGAAGAATTCATTTTTTGCTTTCTCTTAAAATTTCTCAAAAAGCATATAACTATTTTTTGCTTTTTTCTTCACCAGAAGGGGAAAAAAAGGCAGTAAGAGCACTAGTTGCAAAGTGATCCAAAAAAGTGATAGCAGAGTCTTTATAGACTGACTCCATCAGATGAACCACCAACAAACCAAATGAATAAATAGACACCTTGCTCATCTCTAGCTCAGGACTGGACTATGTCCTCTCTTTTTTATTTTGGCTTATGCTCTCACTTTTTTGAAGAAAGTTGTTTTCAAATTCCCTTGCCAGATTCAAAAAAGGGTTGGAGGATTTTCATAAGGAGCTATACTAGAAATTTTAGAATTTAGCAGCCATAATGAAGCCAAGGATCAAATGGAGGTCAGGGTATAATACGTGGTCACAATTTGGAAAGAAGTCATTTAGAGATGGAAACGTCTTCAAAGACATGGGCGTGTGTTTATAAAGAGGGTCAGAATTTGTAAGATCAAGAGCAAAAATACAGAGTATGATATTCTTTCTGTATATGAAGGCCAAGGATAAATAAAATATCCCTGAAAGCAACCCTCAAGGAAGCCCAGATCAAATAAATGCAGAGTTTTAAACAGTGTTAACAAGAGTTTCAATCAGAATCAACAAGATCAAATCCCAAATGACATTTCAGTATTTTTAAGGCAAAATACCTGTGCTGGTCACTTTCATGTATGTTATCTGATTTTCTGTAATATCCTTATGAAGTATGCAATGATATTCCCATTTTACAGATGAAGAAATTAAGATCCAATTATTTGAGTAATTTTTCCAATTCCTAAAAAATATAAGCAGGATAAATCCAAGGCTTTTGGAAATCAATGCATTTGCACTGAACTCCTGAATATATACCTACAATAGGACAGATTTTAGTATGAGACACATCAGCACATTTGGCAAATATCATGAAGTTTCTTTTTGAGAACTAGTGCCAAGCACTATGGTGCTACAGAGAATCAAGGAGGCATCTCGCTGATTCTCTCTGAGGTGACAGCTATGGCTTCCTCTTTCTCATTTCATCCATGTTATAAACAACCCACCTTGAAGTCATGATCTTCATTCTGATTCAAAAAGAAAACCTGATGACTGTTTGCTGACTCATGCTCCAGGACTATTATAATACTAAATATTTTTTAATCGAGCCTGTGTAAAGTATTCTCACAGTAAATATATTTGTAATTTTCATACGTTTTTACGGCAAAAACAACTTTACTTGTGACTGTTTCAATTAATCACTCAATCCCAGACTTGGCAATTGTTTTGTAGGCAGTGTCGTATCAGGATTCTGTTAATGGAGAAATTAAGGTGACTATTAAGGAGAACATTATTAATCAAATCAGCACTTTTTTCCAGCTATCCTTTACAGACACTGATGATGGGATAAGAAAGATAATTCCTTTGGTGAAAGCCAGTAAGTTGCCTTTTTATTGGCAGAAAAGTTGGGGATAAAATAAAGAGTGCGTTGACTGAAAAGTCTTAGACTAAGGCACAGCTTATATAAAATTTGTTGTATTGCCTTGCCAGGGTTATGAGTCCAACTAAGGAAAAGTAGTAGTCTTGTTTGAAAAGCCCAGCTTCCATGAGTCTAGAGGGCCGACTCAATAATGCTTATATGACATCAGAAGATTGTCATATAAACTCCCTAGCCAAGGCTAAGATTTGCTTTGTTATCTAGTGTGGCATTGATTTTCGGGTTAATTACTCTTTCCTGAGAAAATAAGAAGTAAGATGATGTTTGTACGAACATTCACTTTTAAAAATATGCAAAATTTGATGTGGAAGGCTAAAGAGTAGCATCCAGTTAAAATGGGCCATGACTACATTATTTGAATAAATTCAAGGTCAAATTCCACCTGGTACAGAATATTCACATGAAATAAAAACTTGACACAACATGGTTAGGATATGCGATAAAGATTGCTAAGTGTTCACAAAACTTCCTCTTTTTTCCTTCTGGGCATACCAGTCAAGTACATTTCCTAGTCTCCCTTACAGATGGGTGGGGCCATGTGAGCTTTCATAAATAGGGCACAGACAAATCCCCCAAGCAGACTTCCATGCTCTCATTCTCTTCCTTCACCCAGCAACCAGAGCAGTTTCCAGTGGAGGCATCTGAGATCCTAAGGATCCTAGGGATAGAAAAGCCACTAGGTGAAAGGAACTTGGATTCTCTCAACCCATATTGAACAGAAACATGAGCAAGAAATAAAGTTCTCAGTGATTTAGATCACTGTAATTTGGTGTTTGTTTTGCATACAGCAATCCCTGGTCTGACCAATAGAGCATCATTTTTATCGCTCAACAACTGTTAGTTTTCAAGTCTCCCAAGCTCCCTATTTTCTAACTCTCTTATGTTTGAAGAAACAAACCTTATGTGCCTTCTCAGATTCTCTTGACCACATTTTTCTTTCTCTCTTTTGGTCAGGTCCCCATTCATATCAGGTCACTTCTCCCTTTTTGGACTTGGTTGAAATAACACTCTTTAGTACAAAGGATCTCTCTTCCTGAGTGGCACCAAAGAGTCAGATAATGCAACCCAATGCTACAAAGGTAAAAACTCTCCATGGAGTTTGACAAATAGGTAATTTGAGATGGGAGTGAGCTGAGGAGACAAATTTCTTTTTTCTTTCTTGTAGGCATGCTTTATTTTTATCAGAATAAACTTCCAGATAAGTTCTATGTGCTGGGCGAACACATCTGCTAAGCAACCTGCATATCTCACCATGCAATGGTGACCAGTGTTGTAAGACAATGCATTAAATTGCTCTGCAAATTTCCTTGCCTCATTTGCATTTTCCTCCTTATTTCAGATGGCTTGCATCTTCCAAAAACATAATAGCATCTTATTCCTTACCTTTCTCTACTTACTGTTATTCAGCATAAGTCCTCCTCTGGGTAGACAAACACTTTGAAGTCCAAACACTTACTATCATTTTTGCCCTGGGAAGTTTCAAAATGAGTTAACTTTCTTAGAATATAATTGAAAACAGAAAAAAATTAAAAGAACCTAGAATTGGATATTAGTAATATAATTTCATTATGTTGTTTTAATTTCCTAAAGATCAGAAATAACTATATTCAAAATTTAAATGAGACATATTTCAAAGTCAAATATTGGCTATGTGAGTTTTACCAGGAGCTCTTGTTCTCTTCTACCAATTCAGATGGTCAAAATTTGTATCATATAAAAAAGAAAACAATGAATCTGTCTCTTCTTTAGCTCCTGGGCATTTTATATATGTTTCCTCACTTAATCTTTACCATTGTCCCATAAGGTAGGTGTTATCCTCATTTTCTACAGAGAAAACAGAGGCTCAGAAGTTTGAAAGCTTTGCATAAAATTACTTCACAATCAGTTATTGAGCTATAATTCAAACTCAGATTTGATATCCAAGTCCATCTAGAAGATTAAAAAGATACATTAACATTTATAGGCTAAAATACTTTTGAAAAAGCCAGAAGTAGCTACATTATTTTGCTAAGGTATATTCTTATAATAAGTAGGGTTCCATAAAGAATACCAAGATAATAAGTTATATCCCTCTGATCTGAAAGAATTAACTCAACTTTTTAAATGTAACTTTCACCTAAGGCATAGTTTCCTCAGTAAGAAATTCTGGCATACTTAATAAAGTAACAGATGCTATCTCAACGAACACAAAATATAAGAGCATTCTTCTTTCACTGGGCATTTGGCCACTTGTAAGGAAAATCAGGCAGCTGGGTCATAGCACAGTAAATTATTTAAAAGTCAAATATGCTCACCCCACACCATATGCTGAAACAAGTTCCAGATGTAGTATTAAAAAAGTTTAATATTTTGAAAATCAAGCCAAAGAAAATGAAAATAATATTGAATACTTATCAAAACAAATGACAAAGAAATCATTTTCTGTGCTTTGAATTTATAAAGAATACACAAAGGAAAATAACAAATGTTACCATAATATTTGAAATGTTAATGTTAAAAAAACAAAAACTTTGGGAAATTTTTCAGCCAATGTGGCACTGGATTAAAAACTTGATTACATATTTTTATGTGTATAAAACATGGAATATTCTGGGCTTCCCTGGTGGCGCAGTGGTTGAGAGTCCGCCTGCCGATGCAGGGCACATGGGTTCGTCACACAGGTTCGTGCCCCGGTCCGGTAAGATCCCACATGCCACGGAGCGGCTGGGCCCGTGAGCCATGGCTGCTGAGTCTGCGCGTCCAGCGCCTGTGCTCCACAACAGGAGAGGCCACAACAGTGAGAGGCCCGCGTACCGCAAAAAATAAAAAAATGGAATATTCAAACTTCCAATAGAAAGTCACTAAGAATATAATAGAAAAACTGGCAATAGCTTAAACAGATAATTAACATTAAAAAGAAAAATAATATCAAATACAGATTTGAAAATATTTAAACTTTCTAGTAGCCAGAAAGTGTAAGTTAAAACAAATACCATTTTGACATGTGAAACAAAAATAAAAAAGTAACTAAATGCCCAAAATGCTGGTAAAAGTGCAATGAATTCACCATCCCATTCATTCCTGATGACAATATAAATTGGTACAATTCTTATAGAAAGCAATTTGGCAAATACCTTGTCAAAGTTGGGCCCAATATTCACAGACCAATGAATCTGGCCTAAGGAAATCAGCCAAAGTATATACAAAGATAAATTTACTAAGGCCCAGCATTACACTAAGGACAATTAGAAGCAACTCACCATCTAATAGTAGAGGAATGTTTTAGGACATTATCACAGTTCCACTGGATAAGACACCTGGCTGCTTTTACAATATTACTTGTAAGGACTATTCAAGAATGAAGACTAGCATTTAAAATAAGTATTTCCTGAAACAAAATTATATGGTTCTGATTATTATTATAAGTACACTTTTTTCCTTGTAAGAGGGCTTCCGGGAAGATGGCAGAGGAGTAAGACGCGGAGATCACCTTCCTCCCCACAGATACACCAGAAATACATCTACACGTGGAACAACTCCTACAGAACACCTACTGAACGCTAGCAGAAGACCTCAGACCTCCCAAAAGGCAAGAAACCCCCCCCACGTACCTGGGTAGGGCAAAAGAAAAAACAATAAACAGACACAAAAGGATAGGGAGGGGACCTGCACCAGTGGGAGGGAGCTGTGAAGGAGGAAAGGTTTCCACACACTAGAAGCCCCTTCGCGGGCGGAGACTGCGGGTGGCGGAGGGGGAAACCTTTGGGGCCGCGGAGGAGAGCACAGCAACAAGGGTGCGGAGGGCAAAGCGGGGAGATTCCCGCACAGAGTATCCGTGCCGTCCAGCACTCACCAGCCCTAGAGGCTTGTCTGCTCACCCGCCGGGGCAGGCGGGGCTGGAAGTTGAGGCTCGGGCTTCGGTCGGAGCGCCGGAAGAAGACTGGGGTTGGCGGCATGAACACAGCCTGCAGGGCGTTAGTGCACCACGGCTAGCCGGGAGGGAGTCCGGGAAAAAGTCTGGACCTGCCGAAGAGGCAAGAGACTTTTTCTTCCCCCTTTGTTTCCTGGTGTGCGAGGAGAGGGGATTAAGAGCGCTGCTTAAAGGAGCTCCACAGATGGGCGCGAGCTGCGGCTAAGAGCGTGGACCCCAGAAACGGGCATGAGATGCTAAGGCTGCTGCTGCCACCACCAAGAAGCCTGTGTGTGAGCACAGGTCACTATCCACAACCCTGTTCTGGGGAGCCTGTGCAGCCCGCCACTGCCAGGGTCCCGTGATCCAGGGACAACTTCCCCGGGAGAATGCACGGCGCGCCTCAGGCTGGTGCAACGTCACGCTGGCCTCTGCCACCGCAGGTTCGCCCCGCACTCCGTACACCTTCCTTCCCCGGCCTGAGTGAGCCAGAGACCCCGAATCAGCGGCTCCTTTAACCCCGTCCTGTCTGAGCGAAGAACAGTCGCCCTCCGGTGACCTACACGCAGAGGCGGGGCCAAATCCAAAGCTGAGCCCCTGGGAGCTGTGAGAACAAAGAAGAGAAAGGGATATCTCTCCCAGCTGCCTCAGAAGCAGCGGATTAAAGCTCCACAATCAACTTGATGTACCCTGCATCTGTGGAATACATAAATAGACAATGAATAATCCCAAATTAAGGAGGTGGGCTTTGACAGCAAGATTTATGGTTTTTTCCTCTTTTTGTGAGTGTGTATGTGTATGCTTCTGTGTGAGATTTTGTCTGTATAGCTTTGCTTCCACCATTTGTCCTAGGGTTCTATCTGTCCGTTTTTTGGGTTTTTAAATTTTTTTTCTTAATAATTATTTTTTATTTTAATAATTTTATTTTACTTTATCTTCTTTCTTTCTTTCTTTCCTTCCTTCCCTCCTTTAGACAACGAATCATCCCAAATTGAGGAGGTGGACTTTGAGAGCAAGATTTATGATTTTTTCACCTTTTCCTGTTTTTGTGAGTGTGTATGTGTATGCTTCTGTGTGAGATTTTGTCTGTATAGCTTTGCTTCCACCATTTGTCCTAGGGTTCTATCCGTCCGTTTTTTTTTTTCCTCTAATAATAATTTTTTTATTTTAATAACTTTATTATATTTACCTTATTTTATTTTACTTTATCTTCTTTCTTTCTTTTGTTCCTTCCTTCCCTCCTTCCTTCCTTCCTCCTTCCCTCCCTCCCTGCTTTCGTTCTTTCTTTCTTCCTTTCTACTTCTACTAATTCTTGCTTTCTACTTTTTCTCCCTTTTATTCTGAGCCATGTGGATGAAAGGCTCTTGGTGCTGCAGCCAGGAGTCAGTGCTGTGCCTCTGAGGTGGGAGGGCCAACTTCACAACACTGGTCCACAAGAGACCACCCAGCTCCACATAACATCAAACGGTGAAAATCTCCCAGAGATCTCCATCTCAACACCAGCATCCAGCTTCACTCAACAACAAGCAAGCTACAGTGCTGGACAGTCTATGCCAAACAACTAGCAAGACAGGAACAAAACCCCACCCATTAGCAGAGAGGCTGCCTAAAATCATAATAAGTCCACAGACACCCCAAAACCCACCACCAGACGTGAACCTGCCCACCAGAAAGACAAGACCCAGCCTCATCCACCAGAACACAGGCACTAGTCCCCTCCACCAGGAAGCCTACACAACCTACTGAACCAACCTTAGCCACTGGGGACAGACACCAAAAACAACCGGAACTACGAACCTGCAGCCTGCAAAAAGGAGACCCCAAACACAGTAAAATAAGGAAAATGAGAAGACAGCAAAACACACAGCAGATGAAGGAGCAAGATAAAAACCCACCAGACCTAACAAATGAAGAGGAAATAGGCAGTCCACCTGAAAAAGAATTCAGAATAATGATAGTAAAGATGATCCAAAATCTTAGAAATAGAATAGACAAAATGCAAGAAACATTTAACAAAGACTTAGAAGAACTAAAGATGAAAAAAACAATGATCAACAACACAATAAATGAAATTAAAAATACTCTAAATGGTACCAATAGCAGAATAACTGAGGCAGAAGAACGGAAAAGGGACCTGGAAGATAAAATAGTGGAAATAACTACTGCAGAGCAGAATAAAGAAAAAAGAATGAAAAGAACTGAGGACAGTCTCAGAAACCTCTGGGACAACATTAAACGCACCAACATTCAAATTATAGGGGTTCCGGAAGAAGAAGAGAAAAAGAAAGGGGCTAAGAAAATATTTGAAGGATTATAGTTGAAAACTTCCCTAATATGGGAAAGGAAATAGTTAATCAAGTCGAGGAAGCACAGAGAGTCCCATACAGGGTAAATCCAAGGAGAAATACGCCAAGACACATATTAATCAAACTGTCAAAAATTAAATACAAAGAAAACATATTAAAAGCAGCAAGGGAAAAACAACAAATAACACACAAGGGAATCCCCATAAGGTTAACAGCTGATCTTTCAGCAGAAACTCTGCCAGCCAGAAGGGACTGGCAGGACATATTTAAAGTGATGAAGGAGAAAAACCTGCAACCAAGATTACTCTACCCAGCAAGGATCTCATTCAGATTCGAAAGAGAAATTAAAACCTTTACAGACAAGCAAAAGCTGAGAGAGTTCAGTACCACCAAAGCATCTTTACAACAACTGCTAAAGGAACTTTTCTAGGCAAGAAACACAAGAGAAGGAAAAGACCTACAATAATGAGCCCAAAACAATTAAGAAAATGGGAATAGAAACATACATATCGATAATTACCTTAAATGTAAATGGATTGAATGCTCCAACCAAAAGACATAGACTGGCTGAATGGATACAAAAACAAGACCCATATATATGCTGTCTACAAGAAACCCAGTTCAGACCTAGGGACACATACAGACTGAAAGTGAGGGGATGGAAAAAGATATTCCATGCAAATGGAAATAAAAAGAAAGCTGGAGTAGCGATTCTCATATCAGACAAAATAGACTTTAAAATAAAGACTATTACAAGAGACAAAGAAAGACACTAAATAATGATCAAGGGATCAATCCAAGAAGAAGATATAACAATTGTAAATACCTATGCACCCAACATAGGAGCACCTCAATACATAAGGCAAATACTAACAGCCATAAAAGGGGAAATCGACAGTAACACAATCATAGTAGGGGACTTTAACACCCCACTTTCACCAATGGACAGATCTTCCAAAATGAATATAAATAAGAAAACACAAGCTTTACATGATACATTAAACAAGATGGACTTAATTGATATTTATAGGACATTCCATCCAAAAACAGCAGAATACTCTTTCTTCTCAAATGCCCATGGAACATTCTCCAGGATAGATCATCTCTTGGGTCACAAATCAAGCCTTGGTAAATTTAAGAAAATTGAAACCATATCAAGTATCTTTTCCAAACACAATGCTATGAGACTAAATATTAATAACAGGAAAAAACCTGTAAAAAATACAAACACTTGGAGGCTAAACAATACACTACTCAATAACCAAGAGATCACTGAAGGAATCATAGAGGAAATCAAAAACTACCTAGAAACAAATAACAATGAAAACACGATGATGCAAAACCTATGGGATGCAGCATAAGCAGTTCTAAGATGGAAGTCTATAGCAATACAATCCTACCTTAAGAAACAAGAAACATCTCAAATAAACAACCCAACCTTTCACCTAAAGCAATTAGAGAAAGAGGAACAAAAAAACGCCAAAGTTAGCAGAAGGAGAGAAATCATAAAGATCAGATCAGAAATAAATAAAAAGAAATGAAGGAAACAATAGCAAAGATCAATAAAACTAAAAGGTGGTTCTTTGAGAAGATAGACAAAATTGATAAACCATTAGCCAGACTCATCAAGAAAAAAAGGGAGAAGACTCAAATCAATAGAATTACAAATGAAAAAGAAGTAACAACTGACACTGCAGAAATACAGAGGATCATGAGAGATTACTACAAGCAGCTATATGCCAATAAAATGGACAACCTGGAAGAAATGAACAAATTCTTAGAAAAACACAAGCTTGAGACTGAAACAGGAAGAAATAGACAATATAAAGAGACCAATCACAAGCACTGAAATTGAAACTGTGATTAAAAATCTTCCAGCAAACAAAAGCCCAGGACTAGATGGCTTCACAGGCGAATTCTAACAAACATTTAGAGAAGAGCTAACACCTATTCTTCTCAAACTCTTCCAAAATATAGCAGAGGGAGGAACACTCCCAAACTCATTCTACAAGACCACCATCACCCTGATACTAAAATTAGACAAAGATGTCACAAAGAAAGAAAACTACAGGCCAATATTGCTAATGAACATAGACACAAAAATCCTCTACAAAATACTAGCAAACAGAATCCAACAGCACATTAAAAGGATCATACACCATGATCAAGTGGGGTTTATCCCAGGAATGCAAGGATTCTTCAATATACGTAAATCAATCAATGTGATAGACCATATTAACAAATTGAAGAATAAAACCCATATGATCTTCTCAATAGATGCAGAAGAAGCTTTTGACAAAATTCAGCACCCATTTAGGATAAAAACCCTCCAGAAAGGAGGCATAGAGGGAACTTACCTCAACATAATAAAGGCCATATATGACAAACCCACAGCCAACATCGTACTCAATGGTGAAAAACTGAAACCATTTCCACTAAGATCAGGAACAAGACAAGGCTGCCCACTCTCACCACTATTATTCAACATTGTTTTGGAAGTTTTAGCCACAGAAATCAGAGAAGAAAAAGAAATAAAAGGAATCCAAATCGGAAAAGAAGAAGTAAAGCTGTCACTGTTTGCAGATGATATGATACTATACATAGAGAATCCTAAAGATGCTACCAGAAAACTACTAGAGCTAATCAATGAATTTGGTAAAGTAGCAGGATACAAAATTAAGGCACAGAAATCTCTGGCATTCCTATACACTAATGATGAAAAATCTGTAAGTGAAATCAAGGAAACACTCCCATTTACCATTGCAACAAAAAGAATAAAATACCTCAGAATAAACCTACCTAAGGAGAAAAAAGACCTGTATGCAGAAAACTATAAGACACTGATGAAAGAAATTAAAGATGATATGGAGAGATATTCCATGTTCTTGGATTGGAAGAATCAACATTGTGAAAATGACTCTACTACCCAAAGCAATCTACAGATTCAATGCAATTCCTATCAAACTACCATTGGCATTTTTCACAGAAGTAGAACAAAAAATTTCACAATTTGTATGGAAACACAAAAGACCCCGAATAGCCAAAGCAATCTTGAGAAAGAAAAATGGAGCTGGATGAATCAAGCTTCCTGACTTCAGACTATAGTACAAAGCTACAGTAATCAAGACAGTATGGTACTGGCACAAAAACAGAAATATAGATCAATGGAACAGGATAGAAAGCCCAGAGATAAACCCACAAACATATGGTCACCTTATCTTTGATAAAGGAGGCAAGAATATACAATGGAGAAAAGACATCCCTTCGATAAGTGGTGCTGGGAAAACTGGACAGCTACATGTAAAGGAATGAAATTGGAACACTCCCTAACACCATACACAAAATTAAACTCCAAATGGATTAAAGACCTAAATGTAAGGCCAGAAACTATCAAACTCTTAGAGGAAAATACAGGCAGAACACTCTATGACATAAATCACAGCAAGATCCTTTTTGAACCACCTCCTAGAGAAATGGTAATAAAAACAGAAATAAACAAATGGGACCTTATAAAATTTAAAAGCTTTTGCAGAGCAAAGGAAACCATAAACAAGACAAAACAACAACCCTTAGAGTGGGAGAAAATATTTGCAAATGAAGCAACTGACAAAGAATTAATCTCCAAAATTTACAAGCAGCTCATGCAGGTCAGTATCAGGAAAAAAAAGAACCCAATCCAAAAATGGGCAGAAGACCTAAATAGACATTTCTCCAAAGAAGATATACAGATTGCCAACAAACACATGAAAGAATGCTCAACATCATTAATCATTAGAGAAATGCAAATCAAATCCACAATGAGATATCATCTCACACCAGTCAGAATGACCATCATCAAAAAATCTAGAAACAATAAATGCTGGAGAGGGTGTGGAGAAAAGGGAACCCTCTTGCACTGTTGGTGCAAATGTAAATTGATACAGCCACTATGGAGAACGGTACGGAGCTTCCTCAAAAAACTAAAAATAGCATGGCCATACGACCCAGCAATCCCACTACTAGGCATATATCCTGAGAAAACCATAATTCAAATAGAATCATGTACCACAATGTTCATTGCAGCTCTATTTACAATAGCCAGGACATAGACGCAACCTAAATATCCGTTGACAGATGAATGGATAAAGAAGATGTGGCATATATATACAATGGAATATTACTCAGCCATAAAAAGAAACAAAATTGAGTGATTTGTAGTGAGGTGGATGTACCTAGAGTGTGTCATACAGAGTGAAGTAAGTCAGATAGAGAAAAACAAATACCGTATGCTAACACATATATATGAAATCTAAAAAAAAAAAAAAATGGTCATGAAGAACCTAGGCACATGATGGGAATAAATATGCATACTTACTACAGAATGGACTTAAGGACATGGGGAGGGGCAAGGGTAAGCCTGGACAAAGTGAGAGAGTGGCATGGACATATATACCCTACCAAATGTAAAAACGATAGCTAGTGGGAAGCAGCCACATAGCACAGGGAGATCAGCTCGGTGCGTTGTGACCACCTAGAAGTGTGGGATAGGGAGGGTGGGAGGGAGGGAGATGCAAGAGGGAAGAGATATGGGGATATATGTATATGTATAGCTGATTCACTTTGTTATAAAGCAGAAACTAACACACCATTGTAAAGCAATTATACTCCAATAAAGATGTAAAAAAAAAAAAAAAGAAGTTATATATCAAAACTGTTAGAAGGGCTTCCCTGGTGGCGCAGTGGTTGAGAGTCCATCTGCCAATGCAGGGACACGGGTTCGTGCCCCGGTCCGGGAACATCCCACATGCCGCGGTGTGGCTGGACCCGTGAGCCATGGCCGCTGGGCCTGCGCATCCGGAGCCTGTGCTCTGTAACGGGAGAGGCCACAACAGTGAGAGGCTCACATACCGCAAAAAAAAAAAAAAAAGAAAAAACTGTTAGGAAAAGGCATTCCTAAACACTGGGATAAGGAATAGCATAATCAATATAAACAGGGACAGACAATAAAAGTCAATAACAAATGTTTTGTTAAGTATTGCCTCTTACCAGCGGGATTCACATACACTTGTTGACTCCAGTAGAACATTTGTATCTGATGAGTGAAGAAATTATCTAAGAGAACATAATTAGGTCAAACCTTTAAAACGTAGAAAACATCACTATCAGGGCAAGTGACACTAAACAGAGCACTGTGATGAAAGCAGTAAAAACTGAGTAACCTTGTAAGTGATTTGTATTAACTTTATCCTAACTTTGCAAAATGGGTGCTTTTCAATAAAGAAATTGGAAAGTCAATTGAGCTGGGGGAGTGAGGAGAGGATATATACAGATAGGCAGACTGATAGAAAAATAAATATCTCTTCTGTGTCTAAGCATTTTGTATATAGCCCCACCTCTACCATTTGTTGAGCCATGTGCCTCCCAGGCACCAGGCACTTTGCATCTGTTATCTTGTTTATTTCCAACCACAGCCTTGTGAGGTCTGGATAATGGCTCTTGGAGGGCTATCCATAGCTCCTGAAACCCACTATCAGCAACCCTTCCCTCTTTCTGCTCATAAGACTAATTGGGCCAGCTCTCAAAAATACTGTATGGAAACAAATTTTCAGGATTTATGATCTGCATGGTGATCTCACACATCCTCCAGCAGGTGATCTAAGAAAAATGCAAAACCAGATATGAGGAGTAGATTGTTGTAGCAGAGAGAAAACAAGCTGAAATGTCATGAGTACATTTGGTTCTATTCTTGGTTCCTGGCTCTGCTGTTCATAAGTTTGGTGATCTTAGTTAAGTCATTGCAACTCTCCAACTCCCCAAGCCTGGGGACCTCATATTCATATCAGAATGACCACCATTTTAGTCAAGAGTTTTTTAATTGTATCAGACATGCTTAGGCAAAAGGTAAGATTATCAGAGTTATACAGAGATGTTGCTGGAAATGTAGCTAAATTTCCTCAGAATTTTGGACCAGAAACTACAATGTTTCTAGGAACCTGAATAACTCCTTTTGGAGGCAGACACTCCAAAACCAACCAGCAGGCCTAAATTTGAACCCTAATTTTGCCACTTAAACTGATTTGCTAATAGTGCTTAATATAGTATATGGCCCAATATAGGCATTCAATAAATGGAAGCTATTTTCTCATGATTTTATCATCGGGAATAATTCAATAATAATCAGTGACATATTTCCTCCAAGGGGTTGTGAGAATATTTCATAAACCATTAGGTTTGCAGAAGTAGTGTAGAGAAATTACTAAGAGTTCAGTCTCTGGAGTCAGTTTGCTTGACTTCCAATTCCAACCCTACCACCTATTAGCTGTGTGACTTTAAGAACATAATTGTAGATTATGATAAGAAACCATTTGTTTAATGGTGAAGATTAAATGAGCTAATATGTATAAAACATTTAAACTGAGTCCTGGTGGTTACTAAATGTTCAGTAAGTATTAGTTACAAAATTATTTTTTTTTAATTTTTATGTGTTTAGGCATAAAAAATCTAGGTAAACTAAAGGGATTTCTGAAAGAAATCAGAAACCAGTGTGACAGCTACAACAAAGTGGCATTTAATGGGAAAATACAACTTAACTTCGCCCCTAGTCTGTCCTTCTTGTATTTCACTTTCCCTTTTCTTCTTTTCCAAGTCATCAGGAATAAAGAAATGACTAAACTGACATCATTTAACCGACTTACCATACATTCTAGTGCAGCATCAGCATCACCCAGGAACCTGTTGGAAGTGTACATGCTCAGGCACCTGGCAGACTGACTGGATCAGAAGCTCTTTGGTGTGTACAGGGGTGTGAGGCAGGGGCAGCATGCTGTGTTTCAACAACCCTCCACATGACCCGGAGGCAAGCTCAAGTAGGAGGACTCTGGCTGCAGATTAGAATTACCTGTGGAAATTAAATACAGATCTGTATAGATGCCAGTGCCCTATCCTGAAACAGTTGGATCAAATCACTGAGGATGGGGCCGGGACAACAATACAGATATTTTTAAAAGGTAACAAAAACCTCCCCCTACTGTAGCCAAAAAGAGAATCACTGCAATTAATCTACTCCACACAATCATGATGCAAGTGGCTCTGAGGCCATCACCAAGGATGCCTCTGAAAAGCATGAAAATGGAGGTGGAGTTGTTTTTAAGCATCTCTAATCCTCACATTATAGATACTTTAGTACTCTAAGGCCTCCCCTTTCCTCATCTCAGGGCACACTCCTCACATGCATCTGATTCCATAAGGAAACCAGTTCTTAGATCTTTCATTCCTACTGATAGAAAATCTCAGTCAACCCAGAAGAACATTTTAAGTGAAAGTTTATACATCAGCCAAATGAAATTTCAGACACTGGCTAACTGGAGTGTATAAGGGGACAGGGAAAGGGGGATGCTTTCCACTGTTTCCTTTTAATTACCCAGCCTGTTTTCTCAGCTACAATGAATTATAGAGCACTGATTATTTATTATATTGAGTGGCATACCTTAATGAATACTAACTCATTTCAAACATTTTTGGCAAACCTCAGGAGGAACTGAACTAACTCTGTATCGTTCTGAGAACAGCCACTCAGCAGCAGCAAAGGTGCTAATTGGTAGATTTAAGAGCAGTGAACACAAAACCTGCAAAGATATTTGAAGGCAGAAAATGGATGCACATTCTAATTGGCCTAGAATGATAAAATTTTTATTATGGTGTGTAACAAAAATAAAGCCATTTTAATGGAATCATGTCAAAGGACCCATGTCTCCTGTTTTGAAAACAAATGTACTGGCTTCCAGTCAACATTTCCAGGGCTTAGCAGCAGGAGGTCATTACCCTTTGACAATGTTCAGTTACTCAGACATTACCTCCAATTAACATGTTTTAAATACAAGGATTTCTCTTTTATTGAAAATGGTGTTATTTTTTAAATAAGTAACTATATAAGTTTTTCAGTAATCTTGTCTCACTGAGCGGGATGATTACATTTCCTCCTATAAACACATACATACACACACACATCTGAGTCAGCAGAGTACTTGTAGGTGTCCTTGAACCTTTTCAAAGCATGGTAGACAAATATTCTAAATATTCTAATTTTTATATAAACAGTTCACAAAAACATCTTTCTCATCTCAAAAAAAATCAAAAAACAAACAAAAGCTAAAAAGCACTTCCCCATGTTGCTGTAGCCAAGATATTCTGAGTGCTTAAAATTTCCAAAATAAAGTACAAATGAAACTTTTATCAGTTGTAATGAATTATGTTTTCTGTCTCGTTTCAGAAGGTATTACGGAATCCTGGATGAGGGCCAGAAGCTCCGAGGAGAATTTTTAACACCCTCTCAGTAGACACATTTATAGCTTTTAACTATACAGAGCACTGGTGTTATCAGTGCATAGCAGGGAAGTGATTAAAATGTTCCAGGCAAACTTAAACTTCGTTGTCCTTAGGTGGAAATGAAGCATCATTCTGGGCTGAAACCTCCAATTATATAAGATAGGAAGTCACAGAAAGGCATCAGATTTGTACACTGTCAGTCTATACGGCAGATGGTAGTGTCTGGCAGTGCCTTTTTTATAACATAAAATATTATTATAAAAATATCCACAGAAGACATTTTTAGTTCCTTTACTTAATATGTGGAAAAATTAGAGATTTCTATAGAAATTAGAGGTTTAATAACCAACACTATGAAACAGTAATTTTCTTTGAAATCTATGCATTAACTATTCTGTCATTTCTAAGAGAACTTTTTATAGTTGGAAGTCATCTGGTATTTTCATCTCTCCCTCTCTCTCTTTTTCTCTCTCTCCCTCCCTCTTAGCCATCTATTTAAATTCAACCTAAATCTATATGTTTTTATACAACAGTCAAATCACACTATAGTGTGTTGTGGTGTGCTGTAAATCACATTTTAGCCTTCCCCAATGTTATTACAAAAGAATTGCCTTTATCTTAAAGGGGATATTTCCTTATAGATGAGGTTTCTTGCAGGTAAAAGTCTCCTGAGAGCTACACTTTTGAGTGGCATGTTCTTAAGCACATTGCATTATGTGTCAGTACAATTAGCATATTCTTCCGGATTGTAAAAAGTAACAATAGCTGACAGCTGAATATGTAGGGAAATGGTCTGTAAAACTATCTAAGAACTAGGAAACCCAGTCCTTGTGTGGAACAAGCAGAAATAGCAGTTTCTGAAACTACTCATTTGAAAATGAATGGAGGAAGATTAGACTCCCAGATGGATAGCCCATTCCTGTCTTATACTGAGACATCATGTTCAGTGTTGATATAGTTTGAGGAGCAAAGGGAGCCCAGGGGATAGCTGAAAGAGAGGGAACAGAAATGGAAATATCCCAGCCTGGTTTTGGCAAAACACAGAAGATGTATCAATATAGCAATGGAAATGTCCCCAAAGATTTTCAAAGAATCTTACTAGCTGGAAAAAGGTTTCTGTGTGCTCAGAAATGTTCTATTGCAGCAGTGAGTGTTCTCAAACTGCCAAAGCACTGAGCCTGGTTCTTCCCACCAGAATGAGCCTGGAAATGTGGGCAGTGAGCTCCACTGCATAACTAGACACAGATTCAGAATGTGCAAAACCCACTGTTAGGTAGAAAACCACAACAAAGGCAAAAGAGCCACAGCCCCAAACCACGATTTTAGAGAATTTTATAAGGCCACCCTCTTAATTATATATACTGGAAGGGTATTTCAAGGAGCTGAAGGAGTATTAGGGTGGCCTGAGAAACAGCGTGCTGTCTTCATTCCCTGGTGCATACTTGTTATTTTGATATACTTGTTTAATTTCAAATGTAAATGATAGGAATAAAAATGCCTGAGATCATTCCTATAGCTATCTTTTCTTTGTCCTAAATCTCATTTTTGTAGATAAAGATTATTGAAATTCAAAGATTTTCATTTACAAATAAAATTGGAGAATTAAAAAATATTAGAATCAAGCCCCTAGCCTAGGGAAAGAATACCGCAGCTTGAGGACACATTATTCATTGCAACATGTCACTCCCCTCACTCTCCACACGTCCATACGTAAACCTGAGAAATCCCTGTGGATCAAAGAAGTCACTGGAAAGGGCCCAGACAGTCTCATCATTATGAATTTTACTCTAAATTGACAAATCCATGTAACACCACCACACATTAAGTAAACCATACACGTCTACTTCAAATCAAAATGCACACCCCAATCCCAGCTGTAACTTGATTCCAGTCACCCACTATTGCCTCTAAAACTTTTTACTGCTGCAGAAGCCCTCTCACAGTAAGAACACTGGAACTAACTCATTTACATGTTTTTGTGCTACAACTGCTTGCCCTTGTAGACAAAGAAGCATAGTACTTCCATGAAGTCCAGAGCCTCAAGTGTCCCTTATTTATATTGAAATTTCATTATTAGAAACACATCAGAGTCTCCTGGAGGTTCTCTTTTACAGTACAAAGACTTCTAGGAAGTCTATCTTTTCAAGTCCATACACTTTAGAGAGTCAATGCACTTCTAGAATGATAGAAGGGGGAGTTAAAACTGTGTGGTTGAGAGGTAGGTTGTGGCATGACGAACACAAACATCTTGAATACATTGCCTGGAATCAGTTCCAATAAGTGGCTCCCTGTGGTAGGCAACTTCTAAGGTAACAGATATTTGGGGCATTTCTCTCTTCCCTGAAGTAACTAGAGGTCATCCTCAAAGACTGCCCTGGCAAATGCCAGTTAATCTTTGGGATAGGTATAACTTTGGATCAATCAGTCATTGACATCAATACATTATTTATTTCTTACTTCAATTAATATTTATTGAGGCCCCCAGTATGCAGTTGTCATTGTACTAGATGCCAGGGATAACACAGTACTCACCCAGAGGAGAGGAACAGTAAAGTGCAGATTAAAGTGGATCTGTAGGGAAAAAAAATAAAATAAATAAATCAAGTGGAATTGTAGAAATAAGAATTCATTTCAAATCTTGGTTAATTCTGATGTAACGAACTCATATTACATTGGATTATTTCTGAAAATCATGGACCTCTTAGTTAACTCCACATAACCAGCTCAACATCCTTCTCCTTTGTGTCATTGCTAAAATATGATGGACACTTTGATACTTATGAAAAGGATACCTGCATAAAAATGAAATTAAATATTCAATCATAGGTATATGACTCCTTTTCCTGAGATATCCAAGAAACATAGAAGGATTTGGTTTTTCCAAATGCTTTGGTTAAATAAGGATGTCCAGATAGGCTATCAGAGCCTGGTCTCACAGTGGACTCATACCTGCTACAGTCAATCAATTGTTTACTGAGAATCACAGGCCAAAGTACTTTGTGATTGGGGCACAAAGAGACATGAAACTCATTCCCAGTTTAAAATATAGATCACAAGCAGAGAAGTACACACATAGTTAACTAAAAATCATATAAGTTCTTGACTTGTTAACTGACAAATATCCAGAGAGTGTAGGTAATAAAAACTAATTCTGGGTGGAGCATACATTCTATTTCCTGATCTATGAACCTCTCTGTTACAGTCTACATGAACACCTACTCATTTTTATATCAAACTCATAACACCTGGCTGACATGTTAAAAGCCAGAAATTGTGGTTGGTTCATTAAGGTAAGTGCTACTGATGCATCTCTGTATAATCAGAATGTAGCATGATATATTGAATCACAAAGCACGAGAAAATAAATGCTTTTTTTAAAAAAGTACTTGATTTAAGAACACACAGAACATAGAAGCTTTTCTGGTAATGCTGAGTAATATAAGTTTTTGAGTTATATGGTTCTAGAGGAATATGAGAGTTAACTAAAACAAATCTTGTTCAACAACATAGAAAATGTAAGGTATAAGTCACACCCTAATTTGTTCAGGAAATTTTGTAGGAAAAAAAAGGAAATACTATTCTCTAATTATCCATTGGAAGTCATGTTAATGTAATTTTGTTCAGAGAACTATTGAAGGGACAATGAAATGTAAATTTTATTTTACTAAGAAACCATCCTGGAACTCAATCTTGTACACATAATATTAGTGATTTAGAGTCAGAAGAATTTTTGGTGATTGAATAAATGTTGAGCATATACATTCTTTCAAAATACAAACATAAGTCTATGACTATATATTTAATTTCATTTTTATGCAGTTATCCATTTTATAAGTATCAAAGTTAAAAAATTAAACTGTCCATAACACTTTTTAGCAATGCAATTGACAAAAAGTAATGAGATATATAGATAATATCAGATAATGTGTTTATATATATAGATATATATGTACATGTGTATTTAAAGGGACAAAGAGTTATGACTATAAATTCACTGTAATTTCAAATGGAAAAAGAAATGGGAAATTCCACAATGCAATATATTCCCTTTCTACATTCAAACAAACTGCCAAATTCTACCACTTTTTCTTTACAAAATTTCTAAAATCCATCTGTTCCATGATGAAATATACATTTTATCCTACTTTCAAACATATCAACCACCTCAGTTCCTACATCACAGTCTCCTTGAATGCAGGGATTTGTTAAACATGTGTCCGGTCAAGCCAAAATAATGGAATGCGTAGAACAGGCTCTTCTCTTTCTCCCTCCTTACTTTGTATGCCTGACTGTCATTTCCACCTTGTCCCCTGACTACCGATGAATTCAGAAAAGCCCATGTGTTCCCCTTCTAGGCTAATGACCCCTAGTTCTGCTAGTAGTTATTTCTCTCTCTACATAGTCTTCTCATTGAACCCACTAATCAGATCTCAATTTAGAATGTAATTTAATTCATTACATAAACTACAGTGAAATGTTAATAACTGCAAGGATGTAATCAGCTCCTAGAGATATTTATATTTTAAAGGTTGACTATTATTCAATAAACAAAGTATTAATTTAGCACTGCCTTGGCACTGGCTATGAAGCATTGGCTGAGTGATACACAAAAGATATAGAACAGATTGTCCCTGTTCTTAAGGAGTTGAACACTGTTTGGGTTGGTGGAGACATTGCTAATATGAAAACTTTGAGCTAATCTGTCAATCTTCGATTCCAATACAAGTGGACTTTTCAGTTGGAAGCATTCAAGGTGGGATGGAGTAGGTAGAAAAATCTTCAGGAAGGATTTCAGTCATTGACAGAACCTTGAGAAGCACCTTGGATTTGAAAAAGTAGAGGCAATGATTGAGGTTATTTTTGAAGCTGGAAAGAGAATAAAGAAAGGGACAGATTTCTGTGCATTAATTTTGTATCCTGCTACTTTACCAAATTCATTGATTAGCTCTAGTAGTTTTCTGGTAGCATCTTTAGGATTCTCTATGTATAGTATCATGTCATCTGCAAACAGTGACAGCTTTACTTCTTCTTTTCCAATTTGGATTCCTTTCATTTCTTTTTCTTCTCTGATTGCTGTGGTTAAAACTTCCAAAACAATATTGAATAATAGTGGTGAGAGTGGGCAGCCTTGTCTTGTTCCTGATCTTAGTGGAAACTACTAGAGCTAATCAATGAATTTGGTAATGTAGCAGGACACAAAATTAATGCACAGAAATCTCTTGCATTCCTATACACTAATGATGAAAAATCTGTAAGTGAAATTAAGAAAACACTCCCATTTACCATTCCAACAAAAAGAATAAAATACCTAGGAATAAACCTACCTAATGAGGAAAAAAACCTGTATGCAGAAAATTATAAGACACTGATGAAAGAAATTAAAGATGATACAAATAGATGGAGAGATATTCCATGTTCTTGGATTGGAAGAATCAACATTGTGAAAATGACTATACTATCCAAAGCAATCTACAGATTCAATGCAATCTCTATCAAACTACAACTGGCATTTTCCACAGAACTAGAACAAAAAATTTCACAATTTGTATGGAAACACAAAAGACCTCGAATAGCCAAAGTAATCTTGAGAAAAAAAAATGGAGCTGGAGGCATCAGACTCCCTGACTTCAGACTATATTACAAAGCTACAGTAATCAAGACAGTATGGTACTGGCACAAAAACAGAAATATAGATTAATGGAACAGGATAGAAAGCCCAGAGATAAACCCATGCACATATGGTCACCTTATCTTTGCTAAAGGAGGCAAGAACATACAATGGAGAAAAGACAGCCCCTTCAATAAGTGGTGCTGGGAAAACTGGACAGCTACATGTAAAAGAATGAAATTGGAACACTCCCTAACACCATACACAAAAACAAACTCAAAATGGATTAAAGACCTAAATGTAAGGCCAGACACTATCGAACTCTTAGAGGAAAACACAGGCAGAACACTCTATGACATAAATCACAGCAAGATCCTTTTTGACCCACCTCCTAGAGAAATGGAAATGAGAACAAAAATAAACAAATGGGACCTAATGAAACTTCAAAGCTTTTGCACAGCAAAGGAAACCATAAACAAGACGAAAACACAACCCTCAGAATGGGAGAAAATATTTGCTAATGAAGCAAGCAGCTCAGGCAGCTCAATATCAAAAAAACAAAGAACCCAATCCAAAAATGGGCAGAAGACCTAAATACACATTCCTCCAAAGAAGATATACAGATTGTCAACAAACATATGAAAGAATGCTCAACATAATTAATCATTAGAGAAATGCAAATCAAAACTACAACGAGATATCATCTCACACCAGTCAGAATGGCCATCATCAAAAAATCTAGAAACAATAAATGCTGGAGAGGGTGTGGAGAAAAGGGAACCCTCTTGCACTGTTGGTGGGAATGAAAATTGATACAGCCACTATGGAGAACAGTATGGAGGTTTTTTAAAAAACTAAAAATACAACCTACCATACGACCCAGCAATGCCACTACTGGGCATATACCTTGAGGCAACCTAAGTGTCCATCAACAGATGAATGGATAAAGAAGATGTGGCACATACATATGATGGAATATTGCTCAGCCATAAATAGAAACAAAAATGAGTTGTTTGTAGTGAGGTGGATAGACCTAGAGTCTGTCATACAGAGTGAAGTAAGTCAGAAAGAGAAAAACAAATACTGTATGCTAACACATATATATGGAATCTAAAAAAAAAAAAAAAAAAAGTGGTCATGAAGAACCTAGGGGCAAGATTGGAATAAATATGCAGACTTACTACAGAATGGACTTGAGGACATGGGGAGGGTGAAGGGTAAGCCTGGACAAAGTGAGAGAGTGGCATGGACATATATACACTACCAAATGTAAAATCGATAGCTAGTGGGAAGCAGCCACGTAGCACAGGGAGATCACCTCGGTGCTTTGTGACCACCTAGAGAGGTGGGATAGGGAGGGTGGGGGGAGGGAGATGCAAGAGGGAAGAGATATGGGGATATATGTATATGTATAGCTGATTCACTTTGTTATTAAGTAGAAACTAACACACCATTGTAAAGCAATTACACTCCAATAAAGATGCTTAAAAAAAAAAAGAAAAGAAAAGGACAGAGATAGGAAACAAAATAGCCTGTGCAAGGGACACTTTGGAGGCTAGACTAATCGAATAGGATGTCTGCTAGCCAGCCAGATCAGGAGATTCACCCCTCGGGATAAAGCAGGCAAGGGCTATATCTATTGGGAAGTGCACCATAGTGCAGTGAAAAATAAATTCAGGTAGGTTGAGTAGAATGTTCATTTTCTATTGCTGCTTTCCTTTCTGGAGGCTGTAGGGAATGATCCTTTTCCTTACATTTTCCAGCTTCTAGACTCTGCCCAAATTCTTTATCCCACCAAAGATGCCCACGACCTAATCCCAGGAACCTGGGAATAGGTTACCTACATGGCAAATGGGACTTTACAGGTGTGATTAAGTTAGGAACCTTGATATAAAAAGATTATTTTGGAATTGCCAGCTGGGCTCAATCTTAACACATGGGTCCTTCAAATCAGTGAAACTTTCCCAACCATGATCAAAAGGAGATTTGACCACAGAAGAATGGTCAGATAAATGCAATATTTTCGGCTCTGAAGTTAGAGGTAGGGGGCCAAGATCCAAGGGATGTGGGCAGTTTATAAAACCTGGGAAGGCAAGAAATGGACTCTCCCCTAGAGCATTCCAAAAGGAACAATAGCCCAGTCCAATAGCTCAATTGTACCCCCGTGAGACATCAGACTTCTCACCTACATAAAAGGAAGATAACAAGTCTGTGCTGTTTTTAGCCATAGAAAAGAATAAGCCTGAGGTGGATGGACCTAGAGTCTGTCATACAGAGTGAAGTAAGTCAGAAAGAGAAAAACAAATACCGTATGCTAACACATATATATGGAATCTAAAAAATAAATAAATAAAAGATGCAGACATAGAGAATGGACTTGAGGACACGGGGAGGGGGAAGGGTAAGCTGGGATGAAGTGAGAGAGTAGCATGGACTTATATTACTACCAAACATAAAATAGATAGCTAGTGGGAAGCAGCCACATAGCACAGGGAGATCAGCTCGGTGCTTTGTGACTAGCTAGAGGGGTGGGGTAGGGAGGGTGGGAGGGAGGGAGATGCAAGAGGGAAGAGATATGGGGATATATGTATATGTATAGCTGATTCACTTGAAACTAACACACCATTGTAAAGCAATTATACTCCAATAAAGATGTTAAAGAAAGTTTCAAAAAAAGAATAAGCGTACCTAAGTGCTTAAATAAGTGTATATTATCTACAAATAAAAAGCATCATGCTCTATTCAGATTCCTCTTCTCCTGTTAAACAACATTTGCCACCCCCAGTGTTAGGAGCTAAGTAAGAGTCCAGTAAATAATTGTATATTTATTTTCATTGATTCTGAACTATGATTTTTCTAAAGTCTTTCATATATTTGTAGTGAAGATGTCATAAAGGTAGTACATAACACTATCATAAAAAATAGAACAACCAACCTTGTAAAAAAATTTCTAGAACAAGAAAATCTTTCAACAAATCATTCTTCAAATAAACCATATTTGATACTAAGTTGCTTTTTTCACTATAAGGAAAATGAGACACAAAGAAATTAAGTTACTTAAAATCTTAAAGTTGGTGAGTGGCAAAACCAGGATCTGAACTTAGGTTCCTATGGCTCTTCATTACTGCATTTGTTTTCTTAGAATTTGATAGCGTTCTAAGAAGGCTAGCACTTCCACCCTAGGAAAATCGTCCCCTGACAGTCTATTACATTTTACTTCCAAGTCATGCAGAAAAGAAAGAATAAGAAAGTGAAGAGGATCCAATACAGAAGTGTTTTGCAAGTCTGGAGGATTTGTATGGATGTAAACTCATAAGAGAAGCCACATAGGCTAAGTCATCTTTGCCCTTTGTTACAAATGAATGTATAAAGGTCATTCCTTCTTAGAACTCTACTTCCGTGCTCTCTTTAGAAAGCCTGCTGCACCAGTCACAGAGCTGCCCTCAGATCTCCTTTCAAGGAGGACTTGCCATAGAAGTGCTGTCAACCAACAGCCTCTAGTTGCAGCAGCTCTGGATTCCACCCAGGTGTTTGCTGTGAGAACACACTCTCCATGGGCAGCTCTGGCCAGTGACGGCAGAGGTAACAAGTTCTAGGACCTGGCCATTTTTGCCCACCACAGGCCCTTCTTATAGGCACCCTCCCCTGTGGAGTTACTCACTGGGCTGGCTGCCACTTTGTCTGGGCATCCCTGTTTTCTTTCAATTTATGTTATTGAAGTATAGTTGATTTACAATGTTGTGTTCATTTCTGCTGTACAGCAAAGTGATTCAGTTATACATATACATACATTCTTTTTAAAATTCTTTTCCATTATGGTTTCTCACAGGATATTGAATATAGTTCCTGTGTCATACAGTAGGACCTTGTTGTTTATCCATTCTATATATAATAGTTTTCATCTGCTAATCCCAAACTCCCCATCCATCCCTCCCCCACACCCCACCCCTTGGCAGCCCACAAGCTTGTTCTCTATGTCTATGAGTCTGTTTCTCTTTCATAGATAAGTTAATTTGTGTCGTAGTTTGGATTGCACTTATGAGTGATAGCATATGGTATTTCTCTTTCTCTGTCCGACTCACTTCACTTAGTATGATAATCTCTAGGTCCATCCATGTTGCTGCAAATGGCATTATTTCACTTTCTTATAGCTGAGTAATATTCCATGGTGTATATATGAACCATATCTTCTTTATCCATTCACCTGTCAATGGACATTTAGGCTATCTCCATGTCTTGGCTATTGTGAACAGTGGGAAGCAGTGTTTTCTGAGACTCTTTCCATCCAATTCTCCATCCTGCCTCCCTCATTTCACAGGTGTCAGACCTGCATCATAGTCTGAAGTTTTTCCCTTCTCTTCCTCCCTCTCCTTGTACCTTCAATGCATCCTACCTCCAGTATATCTTCTGCACTTGTAACTCAGTCTTAGCCCCAGCTTCCACTGCCCCTGAACTGACACTCCAAGCTCCAATGATTACAAGAAGTTCAGGAGTCCACTTCCCCACCAAAATAAACTAAGACATGCTTTAAAATAACAAGGCTACTTTTCCTCCTATGCGAATCAATTGCTGGTAACCAGGAATTTCTGCTCAGCAGGTGGCCACCTGGATGCATAGTCAATGTTGTTCCACCAGAGCATCACAGGAGAGGCAGGCGGGTGGCAACAAGAGTGAAAATTATCTATAAATACTTCCAATCTCCTTGCCAGAAAAGCTGGTGTGTTCTGTTGTTTCATCCATACCTGCGAAGAACAACCTGTGCCTTTATTTCCATCTGCTGCTGTGAGAAAATCAAACCTGTACTTCCTCACTGAGCATATTCCCAGCCTTTGCTTCCATTCATACGGCCTGTCACCCTTTCATTTTATTAACACAGGAATGAATTATGAGCCGCCAGAGGAAGTATCATATCTAATGCCATATCTGAGATCACTTCAAGATTATGATTTCTTCTCCAAAATTATTCTAATGCTATTTACAAAAATAATCACGCACATAGCATGTGGTTGAATTTTACCTGAACCATTTACTAGTTCTATTATAAACCTTTGTTTTTCCTTTGCTTTCAACATGGCATATGTGCTGTTTTTTTATACTCTGGTAAAGCAACTTGACAGTTGGTAGCTGTCTGGCTGTTTATTCAACATATGTACCACTTAATGCACAGGTCTCAGTGAGACAGTCCCCAAAGTCAATGCAACTGGGATAAAAGTCAACAAATAGAGCTTTGCAGGGAGCGTATTTACTTGGGGAGAGTTAAGTATTTGAAAGGTGTTTAGCAGTTAAGATTTAAGCCTAATGTCATAAGAATTTACAGGGTCAGCATCTCCCCCAGCACAGCACATCCTCTGGATTTCACATAGGAGCTCCATATGTTAGGAAATCATCTTTTTAATTAGATCTCTGTAGCCTCATTCTAAGTTACCACTGTCACAAGTCCTGGATAAAATCCTATTCTCAGGAAACCTTTCAGTAAACAGTTAGCTGTAGGTTCTTACAAGAAGATATGGAGACAGATTCTCCCACATTGCAAGTGATTTTAAATTAGCTGCTCTGGAAAGTGGTGGGTGCAGTGTTATTTCAACATCCTCATCTGTTACCTGAGGCTTTTCCCCAAGGAAAGCAAAATGTGCTCAGTAGTGTGCACTTCTGAAGGTAGAATTGGTTAGGGAGTTCTGTAGCCTGTTCTGGCCTGTCTGGACTAGCAGATGGGATGAAACAGAAATTCCCATCCCATTTTGGCCACTAGGACTTCTCAAACATGAATCCATCTGAGAAGTAAAGTTTCCTGAAATTTTAGTAATGTTCAAGGGAGAAGGAAGTGAATGGAAATTTATGCATGAGGAGCTATTTTGTACCAAGTCCATTTAATAGATTTTTAGATATCATCTTCCATAAAAACCCTAAAGGCAAAGCAGTATTAATATTTTCACCTTTTTTTTTTGCGGTACGAGGGCCTTTCACTGTTGTGGCCTCTCCCGTTGCGCAGCACAGGTTCCGGACGCGCAGGCTCAGTGGCCATGGCTCACGGGCCCAGCCGCTCTGCGGCATGTGGGACCCTCCCAGACCAGGGCACAAACCCGCGTCCCCTGCATCGGCAGACAGACTCCCAACCACTGCGCCACCAGGGAAGCCCTATTTTCACTTTTTCAGATTAAAAAAATAATTGAGGCTGAGTGGCAAAATGACTTTCCCAAGGTGACAAACATAAACCACAGCACTGGTCCGATTCAAGTCCCAATTGTGGACGAAACCAAAGTTCTATTCTTAACCAGTGTGGTACACAGTCTACCAGTTATATAGCTTATAATGAAGATGCTTGAAAACTTCTGTAGAAGTTGCAGGGCTACCCAAAATGAGCCTCTTTTGGACCTGGAGTTAGCCTAGGCTCCAGGGATAAATTTACTTCTAAAGTCACCAATTCTCAAATTTCGTGTATCAGTGTGATACTGCGATTTATAATAAGAAATATGTATTTGGTCTTACCCTTGGTTCCTGGATCACACTCCCCAAATCCTTGAATTTGCCTAAGCGCAAAGAGCAAGGAAGGTGTCTTCTGTTATGTTAAAAAATGACTTTTGGAAACCACTAAAAGATGAGGGCTGGTTGCCAGTGGAGCTAATCCAGTGATTAGAGGGTTGGAATTTTGGGTCCCACGCCCACCTCTGGGGAAGGGAAAGGGAGCTGCAGATGGAGTTAATAATTTAATCAACTGTGCCTGTGTAATGAAGCCTCCATAAAAACCCAAAGGACAGGTTGGAGAACATTTGAAGGTTCTGGGACAGTGGCGCTCCTGGAGACGGCATGGAAGCTCCTCGCCCTTTCCCATGCCTTGCCCTATACATCTCTTCCATCTGGGTTATGTCCTTTTACAATAAACTAGTGATCTAATCAGGGAAATGTTTCTCTGAGTTCTGTGAGCCTCTCAAGCAAAGTAGTCAAATCCTTCATGGGAACCTCTCATTTATAGCTGGTTGGTCAGAAGTACAGGTAACAACCTGGACTCTCAGTCAGCATCCTGAGTTGGAGGGTGTTACTGGAACTTCCAATTTGTAAACAGTCAAAAGCACAGGTAACAACCTATGTTGTGGGGCGGGGGGGGGGGGATGTGGGGGAGGGAGACGGTCTCCTAGGCCTGAGCCCTTAACCTGTGGAATCTGACACTCTTCTCCAGGTAGACAGTGTCAAAATTGATTTGACTTGTAGGACACCCAGTTGGTGTCCAGAAAGTTGCTTGTTGGATGTGTGAGGGAAACATCGTCTCCACTCTTGCCCCATCCCCTGACCACCAACACCAAATTGTAATTTCGTGGGTACAGCACAAAAGAATCAGACAAAAAAGGTTATCTTTTTCAAATTCCCATGGTCTTCCCATATTCTGGATCACACTACTGCCACTGAGCCCAACCAATCATCTTCTGTGGATGTCAAGATGTCCTCTCTTGGCAGCCACCACACACTTGGCAGGCAGATCAAAAGTGCCTGGAGTTTTTAGCCTTTCCCTCTACTTTTAGATGTGAATAAAATCCCTTATCTCAGGACATGGGATCTGGCACACCTTGGTTTGCACCAAAAGTAGTTGGCATGCAAAGAAACTGGATGATACAATGTGCAAATGATGGAGCGTTAACTCACTAACATGAAAACATTCACCAATGGAAAAGAGAAGACAGGAAGGAGCCAAGCAGACAAATTTCTTCTTTCCCGCATCACCTACTGTGGATTATTTCATGCAACATGCCCAGGAATATACTGTGTGCCGAGTAGATACACCTGCCTGGCAACACCATGGCTCAAGGTGAAGCAGTAGTCAGACATCTAAACACAACATATCATTTTTCTTCCACATCTTTTCTTGTCTCATTGCCCTTATTCTTCACTCTCCTTCTCTTAGGTTTGCATATACAAAATAAAACACTGGCACTTAATCCTTACCTCAGGCTCCATATTCTAGGGAAACTGGCAAACAAAGTCATTTAGTGTATTTAAGAATTACTACATGGGATTGTTAAAATGAAAATTCCCAAATGTTGACTTTCTCTACCTTAAACATGGAAACTTTTCTGGGTCATTATTTAATTATAGATGCTATCTTTGTTTCACATTAATCCATGCATTTAAAAGAGATTCCGTGGAATAACTCAATTTTCCCAAGTAGTAAGTTTTGCTTTCCTCCTCCATGCTAAGAAAACTACCAATTGTGTTAGAATCAGAGATATGTTTAGAAACAAGCAATGAAACATGATTGGTCTAACTCAGCAATGACAACACTACTCCCAAATTTCCAAGCCTCCCTTGAAGAGGGGTGCTGCCTGTCCCAGCTCTGGATGGGATGGTGCTGGAAAAGCTTTGTTCTAATAATAAAGAAGTACAGATGGGGCTGGCTTAGAGTCTGACACTTCCCTAGCTATTCTTTCTTGAACGTAGACATGATGCCTAGAGATGCAATACCATTTATCCACCAGCTTCAACAGCCACCTACCCATCATAAACGGCAAGAAGAGGAAGAGTAAACATGCCAAGGATGATGGAATAGAAAGATAAAACTGTTGGCCTGCACTTCCTGCAATGTGAAAAAACAATCAAAAACTCTGTTTAAACTACTGTACTTAGGTTTCCTGAGACTTATAGCCAAATGCATCATTAACTGCATCTTGTGTATTGAGTGACAACTTCTTGAAATCCATGATTTCACATGTGGAACTTATCTAACAATGACATTGACTTCAATCTCATAAAAATAGGAAAATTTTTTAAAAAACCAACTAAAATAGCAGAGCAGACGTGGAATGTGCAGGAAATTGATACATCACATAAGCCATATATTATAAATACAAGTAGGATAAATATTAGTATTTCCCCTACTTTGCAAATAAGAATTGACACCTAAGAAAGAACTAAACATTTTCTTCTTTAGTGTTATAGTTAAATGGTTGAGCCAGTATTTAAACACAATCGTTACGAGGTTTTAACATGTATATTTTTGCCAGTATAAAGCTTTCTTTCCCAAATGTATATTTGGAACAGTGATGAAATTTTTAATAAAGGTTTTACATTAATCCTTATAATGAGACCAAATAGGTTTTGGAAACATTAGCTCTAGTTCTGCATTCTTTCCCAGAGTCTTTAATTTTCCAATTAATGTTATAAATCTCCCAAAATAAAAAATAAATTTACATTTATTTCAACAAGGACCCCCTTTTTTTCCCAAAGAATACCTATCAACGTCTTATGAAACACTAGTATTCCAAAGAACAAAGTTTGGGAAAGCTGTATCAGCACAATTGCATGTATTTATTCAATATTTATGTGACATACTATAGTTCATCACTTACTACAATGATTTATATATACTACACACACATAAATACCTCTATCTACCCAGCCATCCATCTATCCATCCGTCCATGTATCTATCTATCTAGATATATATTAGAGACATCCAAAAATCTTTAGGCTTGATTCTAAGGGGTCAAATGTCTTTTTTGTATAATGCCCTATGTACCTCAATTTCTCAATACACATTAAACTCTAGTTCCCTATTGTCCTTATAAGCAGTTTCCAAGACAAAAACAAACGTAGGAAGGATTTATTAACTTGTTCAAGTTGACATAGTGGGTCTATAGTTGTAATGAGACTGAAGTTTCTGCTTTCAGTTTGTTCTTCCAGTCACTGGGCAGTCCTTCAGTAGTCTATTCAAGCTAACTTTTGAGTTCTGGAAAGTGAGGAAGGAGAAAAGAAAGTAGATAATATTTAATTTCAAAGGACAATTCTTTCTAATTTTCTCTTTTGGGTAAGAGAGGAAACAACAAAAATGTTGTAGTGTGAAACTATCACTTGGAAGAAATCATCTACATTTAAGACTAATTGAAAATTATCAGCATTTCGATTAGCATGGATGTTGTTTATTTTCAGTTTTGCAAGTTTACTGACAACAGTCATATGGTCATAATGGTGATGGAGCTCTTATTTTAATTATGAGTTTTGCTTCTGCAGAAAGAAAAATGTAGACTTATCATGCATGCTCTAATAGATAATAAGAGTTCAAATTCTAGATAGTACAATGACTTTCCCCCAAACAGATCTTTTCCTTTTAAGCACCAGATCAATAAATGACCCTTTTGATCAGAGAACTAAAACCTCCTCCGTATTTTGCTTGCTACTTTCATTTTTCCCTCAAGAAAAGATGAAGCCACTTAAGTAGCAGACCACAAAAGCACTATGGCACTTTCATCGTAGTAAAGAGTTCAAAAAGTAAATAAAACTTTGTGGAACTTATATTCAAGAACAAAGCTAGCACCCAGTAGCTCAATATGCCTTTGGGATTAGGGGTTTATTCAGAGCATCAAGAATCAGTATTTCCATTTAGACATACAAGTGATCTAAATAGCATTCATAGGACTTTGAAAGCCTTTTTGAAATAAAAAGCAGAGCAAACTACAAAAGTATAAATTCTAAATTTTCCTACATTATTCCTACTTTGTAGAGCATCTGGTCAGGATGGGGGCTTCCAGGACATCACATATCAATCACATATGAAAGAACACACTGATCCACGTGACCATGGCACAGGAATAGACTAATGAGAACCCAGCAGCATGCCTCTCCTTTTCAATTAGCTTTCTGTCCATTTTCACAGAAATACACTGGGGCAGGAAACTTTGTGGGTATTTGCCACCACCAACAGATCCTTTTCTTGTCTTAATCTATTGAAATACAAACTAGTAAAAGGGAGTTTAAATGCCAAAAAAGTAAAAAGAAACACAAGACAGGTATCCATGGCAAGGACTGACGCACGCTTTGGCAGTCAAAATGGATATTTTGGTAGAAAATGAATGATTGGTGGTGGGGGGGAGCTCTCTGTAAGGCTGACATTTCTATTTTTTTAAGAGGTGATATGGGTCATTTAGTGCATAATGGGATAAGGAGATTAAACTGTGAATAATATTAATAAATATTACTTTCAAATGTATCTTAAATGTGAGGAGAAAGTACAAAAATCTGTCCGCATCTCCATCCTCTAGCACATTGACAAAATAAGCATTCACTCGATGGTTTGTTTGGTTCATATCTTCTGTATTATTGAGTAGGCAAAGCTACTGAGAATACAGTCAAGTTTAAGTTCCACACTTTGATCACCTGTTATTTATTTCCTCTTGGCCCTAAGAACATTCAATGCCTATTTTGCTCCCACAATCACAGTTAAACTCACCCACACAACTAAAATCTAATTGGCAAAAAAAAAAAAAAAAAAAAAAAAAAGCTTAGATATTTACATGGAAAATATACCCTGAGGAAAAAACCATTCTAATGTCATAACTAAAAAATGACAATTTTGTATTTGAGCATTTCTTGCTGGAAATGTTAAATGCAAAACGCGCCAGCTAAGATTTGCTCCATTGTTACCAGCACATGTGTATCTCATTTGCTCCTTTGTCTTGCTTTACAGCCATACTGCAGTCTCAGTGAGTGATGTTCTTGAATTATTTCTCTTTCCAAATTCTTTTTCCTCTGCTTTCCTTGTTTTACTAGTTCTCAGGTTTCAGTCTGTGTTGTTCCCCTTGTCTGCTACTCCTTCTGGAATTCTAGCTTTATAAAACGCTGTAGTGAAGGGTTGCAGGATTTTTTCCCCTCTACTTCTATACTGCCAAGGGACTCTTTTTGAAGACCTTACTTTTACCATCAAGAACTAGGGAGGCAGACCCAGTGGCCTTAAGGGATTTAATTAGAGTTCACCAAGTTAGAATCTCTGAGCTCTCAAAGACCTAATTTAAATACAAGTTCACTCATTTTTTCAACTATTTCTTAGGCCCTTATTAAAATTTCAGGTTATTAAAGGGAACATCCTGTGTTTTGCAATACACAGAAAATAAACCTGGGTTATGCAGAATCTCAAACACCCTCCAGGTGCAAATGCAGAATTCTGCCAATCGCTAGGAAACTTATAAGGAATTAGCATATAAATTATTAAAACTATCATGGAATTTTGTTGATCATTATCAATTACGTTTATATGGGTGGCATCAGTTTTATAGGAGATAAACATTGGCTGTAGATTGGTGAGAGAAAATATGTAATTTAATGTATTTTTGGTCAGTTGTCCTACTATTGCCTTGTATACAAATGATTATTGTTATGACTACTCTTTACTTTAGGTGGTGTTATATTCCTTTTGTTAAGCTGTCAGCCAGAACCCTTGTGAAAAACTAATGACAAATCATATCAATTTATAAAAACTTTCTGGTCAATCAAACCTCTGTTATGGTTATGACAGGAGAGCCACGTAAAACACAATTTCTGATTGACAGCACTGCAATTTTATGAGAAAAAAAAATGCTGGTCTTTATGTGCTCCTTCCTTTCTACATTAAGAATTGTGTCTTAATTAGACGCTCTAGTCAGAAATTGGCTTAAAACATGAATTGACTATACCATGATGTCAAAATTTAAACAACTAGCAACATTAAAATCCGCATAACTTTGGCATGAAGAAACACAGAGCAACAATGGAAGGTGCCACTAAGTCAGGTGTCACATAAATAGGAGAAATGGGCAAAAAGAAAAGCTAACAGGTTGCTTCGACAGCATTTAGTTGTTTAAGCCTCCTTGTAAAGATCACTCAAACAGAATAGAAGAAATTCATAGGGGTCAGAGAGATGGAAAGAAAATGAAAGCTTTGTCACTTCAGTTTGATTTGGGGTGCAATTTATAAAACACTTCAACATTGTTTTGTTGCCTTTTTTTTAAATTGCCACCAGAAAGAACACTTCTTAGTGAAATAACTGTGAGAACTCTGTAACAGCTACTGTTTTCAAGTATTTCTCCACTCACATCCCTGTAGTATTATCATATAATTAGCATATTAACTTTCTCAAAGTTAACTTTCACTACGGCTTTAATAACTGGATTGAAGATCTGGGTCTTTCAGAGAGCTAACTGGTGAAACGTAGAATTTAGGTCATCTCTACACTTTGGATTTTTTATCATTTAGATGCTTTAGAGGGCATAAAATCTTAGGTACTTCTCCATTTAGTATTTCATTCTTACAAAAAATATGGCAGTAGAGATACGAATATGAAATATTTTATGCCAATTTACACTATAAGTCGTCATCTCTTAAACCTGATTATTTTTTGGCATAACTGCACAGAAAAATAGTAAAATTGTCATCTTATAAAAGCACACTCTACACGCTAACTTCATTTGTGCGACTGAAATAAAACTGCAGTATATACAAAACAAAACAAAAAAAGCACACTAATTCTCACTTACAACATTACAAGACTAGTTTACTGGTATAAATTCACATGAACTTCCCAAGATGAGATATTTTTCATCATTTAAAATTTTAAAGTTACGGTTTACAATGATCACCCTGGAGCAGTAAAGGAAAATCTGTTTCTTTAGTGGATGTGTTAAAAATTCTTTCCATTTGCTTTCCACCAAAAGACCATGCTTAAGTACTTCCATTAAATATAAAATATTTTTCAGGTTTGCCTTGTTATTTAATGAAATTCAAAATCAGTTTGCAAAGGCAATCGCCCCACTCCCCCAACTCTCCAAAAAAAATCTTCATTTCATGACAAACATAGATTTCCTGAGAGATGGAAAACATTCACTGTGAAAATCGCTATATTTATCCTTGAGACATATTTGGTAAAATTCACTAATTTGCCCAGTGCATAATTGCAGTATGTTCATGGAAAAACAAACTGTCTTACCAATGACTTTAAAACAGAATCCCTCTGCTCTTAGAATTCGATGGAAGCAAGCACTATGTAAATACTAATGACTGAGTATGATCTTCCCAGGCAGCGGGAAGGAAAATGCTTACTTTGGTCACACACACGCAGACACACAATTGTGTGTATATGTTCTTTTTAGGAAAGGCCTTTATAATACAGTCATAAAAATAATCAAAATAATGACTTACAAGTAAACATTTAAGTCAGAGACCAAGATTGAGAAAAAAAGCATGATAACTATTTTTCTTTCTTTTTTTTTGTTTTGTTTTGTGACTACTTTTCTAAATCACACAGGTCAGATGCTATTCGCCTCTCCAGTGGTCTCTGAAGATTCTAGGTGAGCTTAATTTGCTTTAATTTGATGTTGCAAATTTTTTTAATATACTAAAAATCAAATGCAGTCTACTTTTGCTTCCCTGTGATGTAATTTTTTAGTTGCATATAAACTAGTTTATAAAAAGGAAATGAATTTTCCAAATTTGAAGGTGAACATAGACTTTCACATTGGAATGGAACTCCCAGCCCCCTGTCCTAGAAGAGTTCAAACACTCCAAAAAAATGACCAGATTGCCTTCTGCACATTATAAAGTAAAATCCATTAGACATTTTACTTAATTTAAAATAAACATAGAATCTGATTTTTTCATCTGATTTTGACTACTCACATATAGGTTGGTATTGCACATTCCTCTAAGTTATTGTGTAATAGATTTCACAAAGAATTATCAACAAAACATAAACACATTGAAATAGTCCTAATTTAACCATTTCTTCTGCTTATAATTCTAGCATCTAAAGAGCAGGAAAGGGTAGCTAAATTGAAGATATCACGACCATAATAGACCATAAAAGGCTATAAAATGTAGTTTAATTCCTTGCATACCAAAATGTGTTGAGCAAACTAAGTGTAGTTGTTATAAACTAAATATCTGTGTACCCCGCCCCCAGGTTTATATGTTGAAATCCTAACACCCAATGTGATAGTATTGGGAGGTGGGCCTTTGGGAGATAGTTAGGTTGTGAGGGTGGAGCCTTCTTGAATGGGATTAGTGTCCTGATAAAAAAGCCCACAGAGAGCTCTCTCGCCCATTCTGCAACAAGATAGCCATCTATGAACCAGAAAGCAGCTATCATCAGACACCAAATTTGCCAATGCCTTGATCTTGGGTTTCCCATCCTCCAGAATTGTGAGAAATACACTACTGTTGTTTATAAGCCACTTGGTCTAGGGTATGTTGTTATAGCAGCTCAAACAGACTAAGACAGTAGCAATAACTTAAATCATGTACATTTTTGAAAAACACTTGCCTTTGTAAAGAAAACCCCATCCTACATATCTGCCTCTTTTGACTAGGGTATTTGAATAATATTACATAATTCTTACTATATCCTGACTAACTGAAAAAATACTTATAAAAAATCAATATATAAAGAGGAGATGTGAGACTGGAAAATCATAAAACCTCACAAAAATGGGGGCAGGTATTACTAGGTACGGAAAGGACTAAAACCTTCCTGTATTTTTTTAAGATCCTGTCAAAATACTGTATTAAACCAAAAGACATAGGAAGAACCTAGGGAAAGTCCAGAGCTCAAGATTAAAAGCACAGAAGAGTTTCAAATAGAGATTGACTAACTGGAAGGTAAAAGTATAAAATAATATATTCACAGTCTAGGAAACTGCTAGTTATAATAGATGAAACATTTTGAAGATAATCACGAAGGAATGAAACTCAAAATATATCTAAGATCTACCAGTTTTTCATGCCTATTCTAATCCTTGCTCTCTTCAGTTTAATTCTGGGTTACTGCATCACTCATCTACACAAATGCACTTGATTTTGGGGAAAAAAAAAAACTAGAAGCTACAAAAATAGCCACTCAACTAGTCCTCAGGCCTCTTGCATCTGTCCTTCCACAAAGATATTCTGTTTATCATTGACCACGAATATGTGAGACTTATGATCAAAAAGGCTCATTTTTAATGTCTTGATTTAACACTTACTGATAGATTCATATTGATTATACCAAGACCATCATTGTTTTCACCTGATAATATAGCAGACAGAAACTTGAACTAAGTGTAAAAGAACTGCCAACACAGCAGTTTTCTTATAGTTTACTTGTGCTAGTACTATTAGTATTGCCTTCAATATGAACTTTCTTTTTTTTTTTTTAATGGGTTTTGTTTTTGTATCCATTAAGTGAGCCTGAGTCGTTCGGTTGGAGCATTTAACCCATTCACGTTTAAGGTGATTATCAATATGTATGTTCCTATTACCATTTTCATAATTGTTTTGGGTTTGGTTTGTTTTTTGCTTTGAATTTTATTTTATTTATTTTTTATACAGTAGGTTCTTATTAGTTAAATATGAACTTTCTATACAGGATTTTTTAAATTCACTAGTAATTGTTGGAGACTTAAATTAGATAAAACCAGAAAATATATGAATCACCTTAATTGAATACTCATCAACTGCAATATGTAGCGAGACACAGAAAGCAAACGAACAACTGTGTGTGTACCATAAGATAATGTGGAGCATCCTCCTTGCCCTAAGTATAGACCACATACAGTATGTGTAATTTGTGACTCTTTTGACATGTTGTCCAAGAGTGGGTGCCAGTGTTGATCTGTACGTTAAATAGGAATCAAGTTTGATTTTTTTATACAGATTACATCTAGCATTCTAACATAGTATACTGGGTACTCCTCTGGGGTCAATGCATGCCTCACCACCACACACACACGCATGGGATGGAGTCAATAACTGTATAATACTATCAGACCAACACTCATAAAACTACTAAAGATGCGTCAGTCCTCTCAAGCATTTACATCATGATCAGTCATGGATTTCCTGTACAAATCCATGTCATTCTAACATTCAGAGTTTTAATATCATCGGCCCTCATTTTATCCTTCTCCCTCGGTTCCCATTACTTCTCAACACTGAAGCCCTGCTTCTTTGCCTTGCTTCTCTACCACACCGTATACTTTTTTCTAAAAATGTCTTCCTTTCTTCTATATACCTGTTCAAGCTCTACTTCTTGAAACTTTCTGCAGCTGAGTCCAGACTGCTTACTACTTTTGTAAAATTGTACCCCATAAATCATTCATTCATCTGAAAATCCCTTGCCTTTGGCCTCTTCTGCCTCCTCCCCAATCCATTTTCCAGTCTTTAGTCCTTGTCTTTCATCTGCATAGAACAATTAAACGCTTGCTCGTAAGATAAAGTGAAAAATCTTTAATATGTTGCTTTACCGAGTATATGGCTAAACTCTGAGTAACAAAACCCAACAAAAGAGTGATTTAAACTAGGAACTAAGCTCTTACTAACATAGAACTCTGGGGAAGGCAGTGTAGGATTTAATGGCAGCATACTTCCAGCATCATCAAGGGACCCAGGTTTCTACATTACTGCTTTGCTCTTTGTTAGGTTATACCCTTGGCTCCCATAATCCAAGATGGTTCACTACCCCAAACACATTCCAAAGAGCAGAATGGAGAGAAAGAGAGAGATGGAAAAACAGCCTCTGCCTTGAAGGACAGATTCTATAAGTAATACATCTCATTTTCTCACACCACGATGCCCTAAACTTAATCAAAAGTCACGCCTAGCTAGCAAAGAGACTGGAAAATATAATATTTATCTCAAGTATTTGTATACCCAGCTAAAAATTGGTTATTTTGTTACCAAAAGAGATATGAGTAGATGCAAGTTTATTATACAAGGATTGCAGGGCTCTCTACCATTAACTCCATGCCTATCTCTCTAGTATTTTCATTCGTTTTTACTTCCTCTTCTTTAGCAATAATAAAATTCTTTCAATTCCTCAATCTCTCTTTTTAGCCTGAATCACACTATCTAGAACTGATGTTACTGTCTCTTAGCATGTGCTGCAGAGATAAGGAAACACCTCACTTAAGGATGAAGGAATATCTGACTCTCTTGTAGGTATAGCCTTTGTGGCCTCAAATAAAACTAAAAGAGAGGCACTCACTTAACATCATATTTTAGGGGGAAAAAAGCAAGGTTAGTGTATAATTCAGAATCAGGGAACCTCTGGTCCTCCTGTACTGGAGATAACCTAATAACCACTTGATGGATGCAAAAGTCTCACATACATATACAAACAAACAAAAAATTGAGAGAGAAAGCTGAAAAGGGAGGTTGGAGACTTGAAGATTATTCTTAAGAGTTGAAATTTGGTCCTATAGTCCAAATAGAACCACCATAGGATTCTACTGTGAGATTATTTTAAAAAACACATTATATTCCCAATCACACATTTGTAATCACTTCAAACCTTGAGAATGATAAAATTTGCTATAGGGACATTTCTATTAGTGATTCTATTATAATGTGATAGAATTGAATAGTCCCACTGGATTTACATAAGCCTGCATTTGGTTCAAAAATTATAGAATTTCAGAGTAAAGGAGTCATAATGTACAACTTCCATTAATAATACAATGAAAAATCCTTTTGTGAAATTCCTATGCCACATCAAAATAAGAAAACTACCAATAAGGGCAGCGTAGTATCCTCTAAAATAATTTTTCAATTGAAGTCATGAAATCTAGCTGAAGAAAAGTGCAAAGTAGGAAAAAATCTATAAAATAACTTGGATAAGTCAATATGAATGCTTCCTTATGAACATTCTTTTGAAGGAACTATCCTTATCATTCAATTCCATGTCTTACTAAAGCAGAAAGTGAGTTGGAAAATCATATGACTTGATTCTACAAGAACCAGTTAGTAAATCTGAATAATACTGGCATAGATATGATAATCAAATCCAGATCTATTAATGACACTGCCATGACACGCATATAAATATAAAAATAAAAGGACAAGAACAGAACCCTGAGGGACCACACATTTTACAATAACTATTTCCGATGAGCTGCTACCCAATAGAGTATGCTGTGTCTGCTGACAAAGATAATTACATTTCAAACCAATTTAATGCTGTCTCAGAATTCCTACTCACGTTTCTGGAAGATCCAACAATATATCACTGTCTACTGTGTCAAAGGTGAGTGACAGACCTAACTTTGAGAGCAGGCATCCATTCTTGCCCAGAAACTCTCACATATCACTGAAGATAAACAGGTAGTCTCTGGTAACGTAATGGACACCCCAAAATCCAGGTTGGAATTTTATCAAATATTAAGCATAAATAATTGTGTCTTCAGGCAAAATATCAAACAAGTTTCCATTCTTTTTTATTTCCTAGAAGAGACAAGAACTAGAAAATCTGTGTCAGAGTCTAGCAGGCACATAGTTGATAATCCTTAAATGTTTGTTGAATGAATATATGCATACAATTTTATACAACAATGAACTAGAGAAGCAAAAGGCATGTAAAATAGTATGCTAATAGGTTACAGTATTCTCATTTCTAATAAAAGTATAGTCTGCATATAATTCCTCAATTATATGTGTAAGCAGAGCCAAGTAAGCCCTTGAAATAAAACAGATAAAAAGCAAGATAATAAAACGAAATATAACAAAACTTCCCAAAATATGCAGAGATGTCTTATGTATTTCTCCAAGACTTGTTTTCAATCATATTTTTAAGAATAAAAAATAGGAAGATGGGGGCTTCCCTGGTGGCACAGTGGTTGAGAGTCTGCCTGCCGATGCAGGGGACACGGGTTCGTGCCCCGGTCTGGGAAAATCCCACATGCCGTGGAGCTGCTAGGCCCGAGAGCCATGGCCGCTGAGCCTGCGCGTACGGAGCCTGCGCTCCGCAACAGGAGAGGTCACAACAGTGAGAGGCTCGCGTACCGCAAAAAAAAAAAAAAAGGAAGATTTCATACCTGTCGTGGGTATAAACCAAAGGCCATAAGTTCAGGTGTGCGAATAAAAGTCACTTTCATTATTTTCTTTCAGTCAATAACTTATATTCCCCCATCCCACTGAAATGTGGGAAAGTCAGCTCTGTTAATTCTATCGTCCTTTTCGTCCCTTCAGTTTTGCCATTTCTGCTGTTTCAGTGCCTTTCTCAGTACCTAGTGTGCTGTCAGCAGGGAGCTGTAACAAAAATTTGCTAATTTTATAGCTTATATACCAATTTTTTCTCTCCCCAAGTCTCTGTATTTTCAACATGAGAGACACCTCCCTCATTTTCTCCCATCATACCTTCCAGGACACCTTGCATATTCTCAATGGGACTGGGTCTTACCAAGATAAGCCAGGAAAAATAAATGTGTTAGTTAAGAACAAGTTGAGCTGCTATCACAAAATATTCAATAATATGGAGACTGAAACAATGCAGAAGTTTATTTATCTTTCATATAACATCCACAGACAAGAGATCTTCTAATAATAGGAGAGCTCTACATCTTCAACGGGGGGGGTCCCTGTTTTGGGGTCAAGGTGGTTGCTCAAGCTTTCTTCATATCTTATCCAATGGAAAGGACAAATGGACATAGGGGGACATATGTATATTCCTTTTTAGGAGTATAACTTGGAATAAAGACTGGCTTCATTGGTGTGTGACCGGTACAGACACACAGGCCTCACACTCAGAAGGTAGCCCCATGCTTGGGGCTCTGCAGTCACAATACTAAATTCGTTTTTAAAATTCTTAATAATTTTATCTTTGAATTTGCATTTTGAAAGAGAAGTTCAATGGTACAATGGAACCTGTGCTAGGGGCATGGAGCCTTGGCTCACTCTTGATCCTACCTCCCTGGGGTGTCTCCTCCTCTCTGAAACAAGTCTTGGCCACTCTCTGCCCAGCCTCACCCAGTGCTGCTGTCCCTGACCCCCAGCAGGGGTTTGACTATCACAGATAAAGTTATTATCAATATTTGCATACAGGTTTTTTTGTGAATGTCAGTTTTCCCTTCTCTATGGAAAATATCCAAAAGTGGTATTGCTAACTCATATGGTAGGTATATGTTTAACTTCATTAGACACTGCCCATCTGTTTTCCAAGCAGCTGTACCATTTTGCATTCTTACCAGCAATGTATGAGAACTGTAGTTGTTCTACATCATCACCACACTTTATACTATCATTATTTATTTTTTAATTTTAGCCATTTCAATAGTTGTGTAGTGGTATCCCATTGTGGTTTTAATTTGAATTTTCTTATTGGATAATAAAGATGAAGGTATTTTATGCACTTATTTTCCATATTTATATCCTCTTTGGTGAAGTGTTTGTTCAAGTCTTTGCCTAATTTTTAATTGGGTCGTTTGTGCTCTTATTATCGAGTTCTAGGAATTCTTTATATTTTCTGGATATAAACTGTTTGTCAGATATATGACTTACAAATATTTTCTCACAGTCTGTAGCTTGTCTTTTCATTCTCTTGACAGTTTGGCAAAGAAAAGTTTTAAATTTAGATAAAGTCCAATTTTTCAGTTGTTTTTCTTTTATGGATCATGCTTTTGGAGCCATTTCTAAAATCTCTCGGCCTAACCCCAGGTGATAAAAATTGCTTCTATGGGGCTTCCCTGGTGGCGCAGTGGTTGAGAGTCCGCCTGCCGATGCAGGGGACACGGGTTCGTGCCCTGGTCTGGGAAGATCCCACATGCCATGGAGTGGCTGGGCCTGTGAGCCATGACCGCTGAGCCTGAGTGTCCAGAGCCTGTGCTCCGCAACAGGAGAGGCCACAACAGTGAGAGGCCCACGTACCGCAAAAAAACCCCAAAAAAACAAACAAAAAAATTGCTTCTATGATTTTGTTAAAAGCTTATAGATGTCTTACACTTAGATCTATGATTTATTTTGTATTAATTTTTGAGTAAAGAATGAAGTTTAGGTCTAGGTTAACATGTTTGCAAATGGATGAGCAATTGTTCCAAAAGTACTTCACAAGACCAATCTTTGTTTAATTTCTTTACACCTTTGACAATAATCAAATGGCCAGGGACTTCCCTGGTGGTCCAGTGGTTAAGAATCTGCCTTCCAATGCAGGGGACATGGGTTCAATCCCTGGTTGGGGAACTAAGATTCCACATGCCAACTAAGCCTACGTGCTGCAACTTCTGAGCCCATGCCCTCTAAAGCCCGCGCACCACAACTAGAGAGAAGCCCACAAGCTGCGACAAAGAGTTTGCATGCCACAACTAAGACCCAACGCAGCCAAATAAATACAAAAATACAAAAAAAAAAAAAAAAAGAACACACCACCCTTTAAAAAAATAATCAAATGGCCATATTCATGTAGGTCTATATGTGGTTCCACTGATTCATATGTCTGTCTCTTTGCCAATACTACACCATCTTCATAACTCTATAATTCCTACTGAGAAATTATTTTTTATTCAAATAAGTTTGTTTAGCAGCATTTTTTGTGGGCAGCTGGTGTTATCAGAGCCCTAGAGAAAAGAAAATTTGATTTGGTTGGGATGAGGGAATAGCTAGAGAGGGCAATCCTTTTTAGTATGTACGGAGTGTTCATGTGGTCCTAATCTCCAAGACTGGGCCAAGGAGTACATCTAAAAGTGGGTAGATACTAAAGACATATTGCTCACATAAAAATGAACGCCAGTCATTTTCTGTGTAGCCCTGTGGACTTTCGCTCTATTCATGTGCATCCTGATTCCCATCAAATACTAAAGGACACAGATGCAGCTTTTTCTGTATAACCCCCTCTATCTTAGAACTATTTGATGAAATTTCTAGCTGTCTCAGCTTCCCTGAACTCCAATTTCTAGCTTCTTAACTCAGCAAGGCTACCAGACACTGTTTGGATCTTCTGGCCATGCTCACAGTCTGAGAACTGCCACCAGGCAGAAATCCTGGATGGTATTAGGGCTCACCATCTTTGTTTTCTTTTTCTCAGGGATAACAGCCTTTTACCATCATTTTCCAATGTCTGAAAATAATTGCTTAACATATTGTTCCAGTTTTCTAGCTGTTTACAGTGAAAGGTGAAAGCCAACGCTTATTACTCCATCATGGTTGAAAGCAGAAGTCCATTCTTTTATGTCTAACCCTTTAGAATAATCTTGGATTGGTGTGTGTATGATTATGTGGATATGAAATATAATTTTATAAAGATTTACATATAGATATTTGTGTGAACATAAGTTTTCACCACATGATTGGTAGGTTGTGGTAAGGGTGTGGTAACTTTCTATGGTATACTTTTGTAAAGTGGTTGTACCATTTGCATTCTCACCACCAATGGATGCAACTACCATTTGCTCCACATCCTATGCTTGGTATCATTGGTTTTTATTTTCTATTTATTTTTCCATTCTATCAGGTATGACTTTAATTTGCATTTTGCAGGTTAATGACGTTGAGAATTTTTCATGCGCTTATTTTCCATCTGTTTATTTTCTTTGGTGATATGTCTGTTCAAATTCTTTGAACATATTTTAACTGAGATGATTGTTTCTTATTGAGTTTTGAGAATTCCTTATATATTCTGGATACAAATCCTATGCCAGATAAAAATATTTGCAGACATTTGTAAATATTTTCACATAGTCTGCAGCTCATCTTTTAATTCTTTCAACAGGTGTCTTTCAAGAACTTATGTATTTAATTTTGATGAAGTTTAACTTAGCAATTTTTTTGATGGATCATTTTGTTTGTTTATCTATGTTCTTGGCTCAATCCCCTGAGGCAAAAGAAATAAAAGGAAAAATAAACAAATGGGACTTAATTAAACTTAAAAGCTTTTGTACAACAAAATAAATCATAAACAAAATGAAAAGACAACCTACTGAATGGAAGAAAATATTCGCAAATTATACAAGCGACAAGGGGTTAACATCCAAAATATATAAACAGCTTATACAACTCAACAACAAAAACAAAAAAACAATCCAATCAAAAAGATGGGCAGAAGATTTGAATAGACATTTTTCCAACACAGAAATACAGATGGCCAATAGGCACATGAAAGGATCTTCAACATCTCTATTAGAGAAATGCAAAACAAAACTACAGTGAGGTATCACTTCACACCAGTCAGAATGGCCATCATTAAAAAGTCTACAAATAACAAATGTTGAAGAGTATGTGGAGAAAAGCAAACTCTTGTACACTGCTGGTGGGAATGTAAATTGATGCAGCCACTATGGAAAACAATATGGAAGTTTCTTTAAAAACAATAAATAGGGCTTCCCTGGTGGCGCAGTGGCTGGGAGTCCGCCTGCCGACGCAGGGGACGCGGGTTCGTGCCCCGGTCAGGGAGGATCCCACATGCCGCGGAGTGGCTGGGCCCGTGAGCCATGGCCGCTGAGCCTGTGCGTCTGGAGCCTGTGCTCCGCAACGGGAGAGGCTACAACAGTGAGAGGCCCACGTACCGCAAAAAAAAAAAAAGTAATAATAATAAATATTATCCAGTAATTTCACTCCTGGGTACCTATCTGGAAAAAAACACTAATTTGAAAAGATATATGCACCCCAATGTTCATAGCAGCACTATTTACAATAGCCAAGACATAGAAGCAACCCAAATGCCTACCAACAGATGATTGGATAAAGAGGTGGTACATATATACAATGAAATAGTATCCAGCCATGAAAAAGAATGAAATTCTGCCACTTGCAGCAATGTGGATGGACCTGGAGAATATTATACTTAGTGAAATAGGTCAGAGAAAGACAAATAATATACGATATCACTTATATGTGGAATCTAGAAAATAATACAAATGAATGTATATACAAAACAGAAACAGACTCACAAATACAGAAAACAAACTTGTGGTTACCAAAGGAGCCAGGGATGTGGGGGGAAGTGGGAAGGGACAAATTACTGGTACAGGATTAACAGATACAAGCTACTGCATATAAAATTGATAACCACAAGGTTTTACTATATAGCATAGGAAACTATACCCATTATCTTGTAAAAACCTATAATGGAATATAATCTGCAAAAATACTGAATCACCATGCCGTATATCTGAAACTAACATAATATTGTAAAGCAACTATATCCCAATTTAAATAAGAAAAAAATAAGAAATCAATTAGTTTATATTTACCCATACAGTTACCGTTCCTAAAACTCTTCATCTTTGTGTAGATTCATAGTTCCACTTGGTATCATTTTCTTTCTTCCAGAAGGACTCTTTTTTTTTTAACATTTTTTTCATTCAAAACTGAAGTCAAAATAAGATTTAAGGTGAATGCAAACTCAAAGAGTTCACCACTGCATACTGCTGGCCAATAAAAATATAATGCAAGGCACATAGGTAATCCTTAATTTTTTAGTACCTGCATTAAAAATGTAAAAAGAAACAGATAACATTAATTTTAATAATATAATTTGACCCAATATAACCCAAATATAATTTCAATATATTACCATTAAAAATAGTGACAAGGGCTTCCCTGGTGGTGCAGTGGTTGAGAGTCCGCCTGCCAATGCAGGGGACACGGGTTCGTGCCCCGGTCCGGGAAGATCCCACATGCCACAGAGCAGCTGGGCCCGTGAGCCACGGCTGCTGAGTCTGCACGTCCGGACCCTGTGCTCCGCAACGGGAGAGGCCACAGCAGTGGGAGGTCCATGTACCACAAAAAAAAAAAAAAAAAAAAAGTAACAAAGTATTTTACATTATTTTATACTAAATCTTCAATATCTGATGTGAATTTTACAATTATAGCGTATCTTAATTTGGCCTAGTCACATTTCAAGTTCTCAGAAGTTACATATGACTAGTAGCTATTGTTTTGGATATCACAGGTCTAACTATTACGACTGGCTTGAAATAACCAACGTCACTTTCCTCGGGTTGGTAATAGGAACTCTAGGCAAGGTAGAAAGTATTCAGTGGGTATTTTGTAGGCAACTAACAATGTGAATTACACCAACCCTGTATGTCCTCTTCCTATGATGTCTCAATTCTCAGAACAATTATACTTTCTTGAATGTATGATAATCTTGGATTTATGTTACCAAAGATTTTGGTTAGTTAGGACTATGACTATGAGGGGCTATGGAACCAGCTGGCTATGCTTTAAGCAGTAGCAACTTGCTATACCTTTCCTTGGTTCTATATTACAGAAAAAAAGAAAAAAAAAAAAAAGCTGAACAAAGTATCCACGTACCACTTGTACCTAGTACCTAGCACAGACCTCTCAGCAAATATGTAAAAACTAAATCTGCATGACTCAACACAGATCTTCTGCTCATGACCTAGGTCATGATGGGATCCAATTCTCTAAAAAAAAAAAAAAAACTTTCTGCAAGGTCTTCCAAGCAATTAAGTATAAATACTCAAATTCTTCTAGTCCTTTGGTTACCCCGTCTGAATGACATTAACTCAATAGTAGGTTGTAGAGGAAGGATCTGCCTGGCTGATAGACCTCCTGTTAACCTGAAACAGTATTTCCAGTCTGGAATCTGCATCCTTGGAAATAAAAGAAATGACAATTAAAAGCAATGTTCCCAGTAATCTAGCAGACTCTCCAATAAAAGATTTTCCTTTACAGCCAGAACCATTAAGCCTTTATATTAAAATATCAAAATATTAAAACAATGTTGTTTAATAAGTTAACCCATGTAAATATAATCTCCTAGCATTAAGTAGATATTTTATTTTCTGATATAGAAACAGATGAGATGGCACATAGAGGGATGTTCTTCAACATTCTTCCTCTTCTAATTTTATTTTAGAAAAAAGCACACTTCTATATCTCTTTCTGAAAGTACATGGAGAAAAAATTACTAGACCAATTCGTGCGCAATGACTTCTTATATTGTCATATCCAGAAGGCTCTATAGCACAGTGGCTATGATTTGGGCTCTGAAATTAGACTGGCATGTATCCAAATCCTGGTTCCAACATATACTAGTTCTGTGAATTGGGAATATTTATCTTTTTACATCAATTTTTCTCATATGTATAACAGATATAGTATAGATAATGCAGATATAATACAGGAATAATGGAATTAACTGGTATTATATCCATGAAGTATGTATCACAGGGCTTGACAAAGAAAGCTCAATAAATAGCATCTCTGATTTTGTTTGGTTGATTGCTCAATTTCCTAACAATAGGTCATATTTTTTGGTATATCTTATATTTTGTTTAAATGTTAGAAACTATGTATACAAGAGCAGTAGAGACTGAAGTAAATAGAATTTATGGGCAGAAAAAAAGAGTTTGCCTTGTCTTTGGTTAGGCCACCTGTATGAATGGTTGAATCCATCTAAGCAGTAGTTGCGTTGGTCTTGGGATTTGTTATTGGTACAGTTTCCTTTCTTACTGGGTACAGTATTCCAGCAACTTCAAATTCTTCCATCACTGGGCTGCTATTTTCTTGAACTTATGTGTTGCTTGAAGTGCTAGTGCTTGGGAGTTTTCTCAGCATCTGCTTTTGCTTCTTCTCATTGGAGAGTCTTGTCACTTTTGAAAGTCAGCTCTTTTGGTTGCATTGCGGCTTCAGCTCACTAATGCACCCCCTAAGTTATAACTTTATACACTATCTGGTTTTTTGTTTTTGTTTTTGTTCTTAGAATGGGAGTGACATTCTCTTGTGGCTTACCATGTCCTAACAGAAACACCTAAATTGAAACATTTTAGGAAGTCACTTCTGACCTTTGATGGGAATGACTAAGTAAATTATTTGTAAAGATACAAGTCACACGACACATTTTTTTGTTTTTTGTTTTTTTTGCGGTACGCAGGCCTCTCACTGCTGTGGCCTCTCCTGTTGCGGAGCACAGGCTCCGGACGCGCAGGCTCAATGGCCATGGCTCACGGGCCTAGCCGCTCCGTGGCATGTGGGATCTTCCCAAACCGGGGCACGAACCCGCGTCCCCTGCATCGGCAGGCGGACTCTCAACCACTGCGCCACCAGGGAAGCCCTCACATGACAATTTTTACATGCAAGGTGCTTGGTAAATATTTCAAATCTAACTCACTTGTGGAAGGAGGTTAAATTCAGAAGATAAACTTCTGTAATCTCAATTAAACACTATAATTTTATAATTCAATAAACTAAACTATATTAAACCATCCATAGAAGACTTACTTAATAAAATTGTTTATTACCTATATATATAAGACATAATATCTAAGTAACTCTTTTGTGGAGGTAATATATTCATTATCAGTATCTTGATTCAATTACAGTACTGAAAAGCTCAAAGTCTCTTTTTTTGGAAGCAATTAAAAATCGTAATAAATTATGCAAAGTTAACTTTCCGGCATCTTACACTTTTATTTAAATGAATGTTAAAAGTCAAAATCCAGTCTATATGATAATAATTCATTGAAATATTTTAGAATCTTTTGTCAACCTATGTATGTTCAGAAACCATCTGAAACTCACTTTTTTTCTCATCACTAGGATATATTTGAATATGTAATCTTTTAAAATGGAGAAATATAAAATAATATACACATGAGAAATATTTTTATCAATTTTGAAGTATTACAGTCATTCATTAACCATAATAATTGATTAAAATATTCTTAACTAAACCTCTCTTAGATTACATTACGAGTTTGTGCCTAAAAGATACATTTTTAAAAAATTATATTTGACAAAAATGCTCCACAGGGGATGTGAAACAGTAAAACCTCAAGTTTGAAGTCTCACATATTGGCTGCTGTCAAAGGCATAGAGAAAACATAATTTGTGAGACCACGTCACAGATCTTTAATCAAGGGTTCCTCAACCTCGTCACTATCAACATTTTGGACGGGATGATTACTGTGGGGGCTGTCCTGTGCGCTGGAGGGTATTTAGTAGCATTCTTGGACTTTGCCCACTAGATGCCAATAGTATTCATCTAATAGTAACAATCAAATATTGCCAAATGTCCCCTAGGTGTAGGGGGCAAGTAGTATATTCCCAACTGAGAAACACAACTAACTATATATTGTCTCCAACACCAGTTCAACCTGAAACATAGATCCTAAGGTAAAAGGTCTCAAACTCTGAAAACCGAGGCTCTCAGAGTGCATAAAGAACTATAATTTGTATATAGATATAGATGCAGATAGATATTTTATATTGCTATCCAGATATCTAGATAGATAGATAGACAGATACTGATATTTTAGAAAAGTCCATAGGATGTTCACCAAAAGGGAATTTAAATGATGTGGACATTACTTACATTTTTCTCAAGATACTTCTATAAAGTTGCATAGAATTAGTAACACAAAACTTAGGCATTTAAACAGAGTAGCACTCTAGGTCTGGGTCTGTGAAGGCAGGAATGTACAGTTACCTAGGTTGCACAAATTATGCCATTTCTTAGATGACACATAATTTGGGATTATACAAGTCTAATAGACATCTGGTTTTCACATATCTTCATTTTATTATTCAGACTTCAGGGAGTTTGCTTCCTTGCAAAATAGAAAATAAAATGAAAGTTGGGATTTATAAAAACAGAAGAGCAACATTGCCTACAAAATGGTAAGTGAAAGATATTTAAAGAATCAAAGAAAATCAATACATTTTTACCCTGCACAACATCATTACACGCACTTGGAGGACAACAGGGTAAAAACTTATTATTTTTACCCAGAGCTTACATCAACCTCCTCTTCCCCATCCCATACCAGTCTTTGTCTATTCAGTCAAGTTTCCCTCATCTTCCTTCACCTTCTGAGGAGGGGTCGTCTCAGCCAAATGAGTTCCTGAAGTTTTAAAAGGTGGAAATGAAGAACTGGCAGAGAATGAATGAAAGACAGAGGCTTCATGCAGAATGGAGATAAAGCCTATACTCAGGTAAAGATGATGTAACAAAAGCAGGAGAGAGGAAGGAGAACAGGAGAGAAAAGAAAAGAGGTTTCCAAGGCTGGGTTTGGAGATGATTTGCATGAGACTTAGAAAATGAGCCAGTGAGAAGTATGAGAATCTTGGAAGGGAAGAAAAGAACTATATAAGAATGATTATACAGTGTTTTGAATTGGGTCTATTTTAAGTTTTTTTAAAGACCTAAATTAAAGGTTTTTATTACTTCTGGTTACATGTACTTTTGTTTCCCTGAATGTGATTCCTTGCAGAGCCTGGAACAATTAAATCTGGGAACTTAATAAGAGTAAATTCATATTATTTCACAAGTTTGTAAGTTGGGGCTTTTCGCCATTCAGAATATGACAAATGGATTCTTTTTTTTCCTTTTTGGGGGGGAGCAGTGGTTATTTGTTCTTTTGTTTACTTTCATTACTTTTTTGCTGCTTCTGTTACTTTTGTTTATTGAAAGGCTTTATCATTCCCCCCAAACATGAGACTCTTAATTACAGAGATCAAAACCAATAGGAAAAATGACTCTTTCATTTAGAGAAAATTGTTAAAGAAATCATCTCTCATTACATTCAATATATTTTTCACAAAACATATGCTATAAACATGTTTCTGAACTTTTAAAAAAATATTTTATACTTATATTTTTATATATATTTAACATTAACTTGTAACTGAGATTGGTTTTGTTTACACAGATGGAATCTCCCATGAGTCTCCAGCTCCCTCAATTGTGTTTTCAAAATGCATTTTCACAATGCCTAGGATCTGCACACACAAAAGCCAAGATTCAGCCAAATGTTCCCTTGATTTTTTTTCCCCCTCCAGGTTTCTGCCTCAGAACTCAATGAATTAATAATCACTTTATGACATTTAAAACAATGGAAAGGTGTCTTAATCCAGAGGTTCTCAACAGAAGCAGAATTTGCTAAAATTACCTGGGGAGATTTTTTTAATTCATATATCTGTCTCCTTCTGCCTACCCAAAACCTGAAATTTCTAATAGAACCGATATCTGTAAAAAAACATAACTTTTCTTCAGAAAGTTGTAATGATTTCAATGTTGCAAGCAGTAGAGATCACCTCTGAACTACTGAACGAGAGAAGACATTTACTGATAGTACATTTTGAAGCTCAAAGAATTGCTGAACAGTCTGATTAGCAGATTCAGAATTGGGCAAACCAGAAAAACTGGGCAAGAGCCAGGGCAGTAATCAAAATCACACCCCAAATCCCAACCCAAGAGCACACTGCTGGTCACTGAGTACCAGACGCTGCCCCACGGGCTCCACTGTAACTGGCTCTGGGCACTTGGCATGCGCACAGCCCTGCTTCTTTTGTTACACCTGGAACATGAATGGTGCTGGCCCTATGCCACCTACCATGAAAACGGATCTTCACCCTTCTTCTTTGGTTTACTAGTTCCTAATTCAGAAGCTAGGTGATGGATCTAATTGGCTCAGACAAGCCAGAAGAGGTGCTGGGAGACTGAGTACCTGGCAGTTTCATCTTTGGTGGGGGGTTCTCAAAATTAAGAAGTTCAGATGATGGGTACACCCCAGACTTTGGACAAATAAGTATACGTATTTGACTCTGAGTCCCTACTAATATAAAGCTACTTGGAAATCCTTCTCTTTATTAGTAAAATAGCGAATTTTAAATATACATAATTTTTAAGTTTACTAGTGTTTTTTTTCATCTAGAAATGAATATTCTAAAGCACTGGTTCCTAATACACAAGTAGATATAAGCTTAACTAAAACAAAGAAGAGAAAAGAAATCCAATAATAATGAATGAGAAAAACATACATCACTCCAGAAGAGTGACCATCTTTGTTTTGCATTTGTTTTACCACGTATACTATAAATCTTAATTTGTCCTTTATTGCTTGTATAACAAAAATGGTGTTGGCCTGAAAATGAGGAGGCCTGGGTTTAGACTTGGCTATACTACTAATATACTGTGCTCCCTTGGGTAGTCTTTTATTTTCTCTGTGTCTCACGTTCCTATTTTATAAAATAAGTACATTAACACAGGATCAAAATACCTCCCAGAGTTCTTAAAAGACACTAATAATAACCTTATCATGACTGGCTTCTTCTCGCTCTAGAGCTCCCGCATCACAGTGGCCCTCCGGGATTACTCTATCTAAAATGGCCCCGGCTAGAAACTCACTCTCTTATCAATCTGATTTTAGCTCTTTTATCACGCTCCGAAAACATTTTGTTCATTTAGTTGTTCATCGTTTATCTTTCCACCATGAGAATATGAGTCTCTAAGGACAACTGCCAAGTCTGTTTTACTAACCAATGCATCACCAGCATCTAGAACAGAGCCTAGCACAGAGTAGAGACTTAATAACTACCTGTAAACAAATAGATGAAGGACATAAAACACATGAAAGCACTTGGGAAAGTTAAAATATCTATAGAAACATTTACTTTTCAAAAGTGATGACAAAAGTAGTCTTTTTCACCTAAATCAGGTATATCTGGTGTCAACTCTGCTGTCAATAAAAATTGAAACATTTTAGCAAATGTCACAAATATTGTTCCCCTTCTGATTCTGGCAGCAGTAATGTATTTTTACATATACATAAAGAATTGCATACAAAAAGATTTTATGTGTCTCTTTCAAAATATTTTTCTTTCCTTACAAGGAGAAACTTTCTATGTTATGTGGACAAGTTCCCTGTGATGAATAATACAACATCAGAGGAGGACAGCAGACACCTGCTTCTCTTTCCTTGGTGCTATGGTTCACCTAATACACTCTCATTCTTTCTTTTTTACAATGATATACCATTGCCACTGGCCTTCTAAATGCTCCTTTAATTTCTTCCTCCTGTTGCACTGCCTGATTTTTATGAGGATGAACAAAGAATTACTAGTCCATTTCTATCAGCAGTAAATCTCACTTTTGCCCTTGTTGCTTCTTAACTGTACTTTTAGTCTTATTTTCTGAAAATGATTAATTTGAGTGGAAAGGTACTATATTACAGCATCCTTGGATTCCACTTCTTTCTGACTAACTGCTGTGTGGGTGAAACTCAAATGAATTGAACTTGGCCAAGGCTATGACACTTTCCTTGTAGGATTAGATCAAACCATGAGTACAGAGCCCATGAAACTGGCACTCAGAACACATGGGATCCACCCAGATCCTGATATTACCTTCCCTTATTAACTTGCATAGATTATTTCCCTCTCTGACCAGTTTCATCACTTGTAATATGATAATGGAAATTAAGACATCTATAGTTCCCTATGAAATTCACAGGCTAGAGTTTGATGCATGATGTGGCCTGGAAAATTCCCTTAAGATTCAGATTATCTATCTTGGAAGTACAGATAAATAATTACAGTATTACTTACAGATGTAAAAGCAAGTCTCAAGAATTACTTCCTCATTTTAATATATAAAAAATAGGTATTTGTGAGAGCTTAATTAACTAAGAGAATGTTTGGTCAACTGAGGTTGAAGAGGAAGTGAAATATACTGAAGGCTAAAGTACCAATCAAAGAACCAAATATTTCAGGTGTCATTTCTAGCTTTATCTAACGATTGCTTTATGACCTGAGAGCAATAGCTTAAAGATTTTGGGTCTTGTTTTCTTATCTGTAATTTGAAATGCCTGCTGGATTTAAAAGTACTGTAATCACTAGCAGACTCTCCAGTCAGGCTCTCTCTTTCACACAAGAATTGGCCAAGAACATGTGGAACCCAGAGCAACTGATTTATCACATTGATGCCTGGTTCCAAAAGAAAAGGAAAACTATTATTTGCATGGCATTCACAAAGTACAGATGATTTCACATAGATGTGGGCATTTGAGGGTTTCCTTCTGTTAAGGCACCCAACTGAAACTCAGCTACTTTGAGAAGTAATAAGATGGATGCAGAAATATGCAGAATCGAAACTGCACTCTTCATGTACTGATGTTTATATATGGGAAGAGAGGAGATCTTTTTTCTTTGATTGAATGATGAAGGCATGGACAAGGCTAGCCATAGGCCAAATTTTGAGGAACATACCTTTTTTATGCTCTTTACTTTTTAATTCTTCTTTATTTATTAAATCCTCTCATCTCAAGAAGATCATCACTCTTATTTGCCCCAAACAATGACAACCCAATCACAGCTGCCTATATACCAACTTCCTCAAGTATCATCAATGTCCTAGTTTATCATTTAAAACAATTCTAATCTATTAATTAAGCAATTAAAATAAAGGGTTTTTTGGAGGGAGAGGGATACTTCTCAAACCATCTGACAAGGGTGAATGATGCTTTAATGGAGGGAAGGCACTAGAATGTATCTTTAAAAGTAATGAGGATTGGTTGTTGCCTTTTACCTGTGACATTTCTGTTCTTGGATCACTCTTCTTAAGACAGTAGCCAGGGATTTTGAGTTCCTTTCTTGTGCACCTACCTAAGAAAGGATGCCTTTAATTCAGCTTGGCTTATATTATAATCTCATGAGTATGCTTCACTTCACTCTAGTTGCATAGTGATGATATACAACTTCTTGTAGCTCTCAGGGCAAAGTTAGCTCGAAAGCTTCTTATGATGCTTGCTCCCACATTGTGAATTCTTTTTTTTTTTTTTTTTTTTTCTGCGGTACGCGGGCCTCTCACTGCTGTGGCCTCTCCCGCTACGGAGCACAGGCTCCGGACGCGCAGGCCCAGCGGCCATGGCCCACGGGCCCAGCCGCTCCGCGGCACGTGGGATCCTCCCGGACCGGGGCACGAACCCACGTCCCCTGCATCGGCAGGCCGACTCCCAACCACTGCGCCACCAGGGAAGCCCGTGAATTCTTTACAGTCTATTTTAGAGCCATCTCAGCACTGGTTTTTAAAGAGAAAAATCTTTCGTGTGTTGCTTCAAAGATAGGGGCAGAGTAATGTGAATTCCCGGGTAGTAGAAATACCATATTAATAGACAGTGATAGTAATAGGCAGAGTAGTAGCAACAAACATGGAAAAAGACATAATAAAAAGAAAATGAATAACAACAGTGGAAATGTCTAAAGACAAACCCTGCATAATGGAAGACACAGCAGGTTTTGTTTTTTTGTTTTTGTTTTTCTCCTAGGATTGTTTCTATGTGTGGCCCCAGGTGTAGTAGGCCCAGAGTGAGTTCTCTAAGTAGTTCAAGTTTACTGCTGTAGGTCATGTGCCATAAACTATGAGAATCATGGATGGGGTGAAATGAGAAGTTAAGTAAAGCAATGGTATTATAGATTCTGGAAGGTCTCTTTCACAACCCCTACCAATCAGAGGATTTAGAAATCAAACAACACGTTAACTTATATAGTACTTCTTTCTCATCTCTCTGATTTTGCTTAAAATAAAAGTAAATGGTGATCTCTAATGCATTTCTACATTAGATAAGATTAGACCATGGTTTACACAAAAAGAGAAGCAAATGAATGCATATCTGGTACTTAGATGCATTAATCTCTCAAAACATAGAATGGACAAGTGTTATAATGAATGGGTCATACAGTGGAACAGGACAACAACCTTAATCCAGTATGTTATGAGAAAATATCTGGGCAGGAGTATTAATTAGCAGCTGGACTGCTGGAGGATAGCTGTAGAAAGGGACAAGAGGTGAGAACATGTCAACTTTGGAGAACAGAAAAAAAGAAAATCCATTGCAGGGCTATAGAACACAGCAACAGCAAATTTTAGAGATAAGGAAGATTAAGCAATTCTAAATCAGTGTCTATTGAGGCTGTTTTTTATGGAAGACAAAAAAAATCAGTACAGTATATAGTATATAAAGGATGGACGCTCAATATTTATTTTTCTTTCTAAATGGTAAACGATTAACATTGAAATTTTAGTTCTATATGAAAGTTTCTAATTTTTTTCCATTGAGTAAGGTGAAAAAAATTCTGATTAAAACAGGAGCAAAATGGAAGAAAAATTGTACAGAAAGAAAAATATCCTGCTCTTCATTACAACTTGTCTTTAGCTGATAAAATACCAATAGGTATATTCCATTTGGTGAGATACAGGGAGGGGGCAGCATCCTTCCAATTCATATACAATAAAATGAGAAGTCTAACAAACAGAATATTAACTATCCTTTCAAATAACTCAATTGGGAAATAATGATCAGTGTCAGGCATAATATCACAGGGTCAGTAAACTTTCATCCCACAGTGCAATATTTTACTATGTTTGCCCCTGAAATCAGTTACAATCTACTCTACCATTTGTCATGTACATCATTTAGATTTTCTGAATGTAAGAATAGTTGACCTTAACCATTCTACAACTGCTAGAAGTTGAAGGTCATGCCATATGTCATTGAAAAGAGAATTTCCTCTGAATTGGCAATAAACTCTTGACTTTGACCTGTGACATTAATGCCATGAAGTAAAATGTTTTCCATCTTTGCAATTTACATAGAAAGCACATGTACTTTATTCTACTAGACTGTTGTTTTACATCTTTACAAGAAACTTGCCCTTTTAAAAGAAGGTATTCAAGCAGCAAGATTTACTTACTGCTAAAATTAACATGCTTCCAGAGAATTTGAACAATTTCTCTTTTTTCTCTACTGTATGTTTGATAGCTAGAGAAATAAGGAGAGGTGGGTACCAAAAACCTGAATAACCTGAGAAGCCACAAACATGATGTAGTTGAAAACTGAAGATACTGCTTTTTTAAATGTCTGTAAATATTTAAGATCCATGTTTCAAAATCTTTGTCAATTATTAACTTTTCTCTGCATATGATTTGTTGAAGTAAAATAAGAGGAAGGACCCTGGTTAAATACTCTACTGCATTTAATATATTTAACATCTCATATAATACTGTCCCAATTATACAATTTAAAATCTAGATTTTAACTGACAAACGCTCTGTAAGAAAAATGCAATGTACTCATATATTAAAAAAAATAAATAAATCTAAGGTTATATTTCGCTCGGTTCCAAACTCATCTTTGAGACCTTTCATTTTATTTCCTATCATACCATGTAGAGGTGATTTTTGTATTTCTTAGTGGAAAAGAGAATAGAACGGTTCTAAAGGCTGAGCACTTTGAGTAACCAAGGCACCATGAAGAGTCTCTATCTTTCATCAGCTTAGATTTAGAAGGGTCCCAGGGAGGAGTGTAAACAGAAAGGTAAGAATAGAATATATTCTTCCTTACACGAATATATAAGTACCTTGACTACTATTTTACAAACAATGATTTGTGTATCACAAGTGTTTATTGCAACCTCTCTCTTTTTCTATCTCACCTCCATATTTTTCATATATTTAATCATGCTAATACACTCAGTTATTTACCTTCAGTTATTCTCTCTTCTCCAACATGATTGTAATGTTCCTATGCACAAGAAGCACACTGTACAGGTCTTTGTGCATTAATGCCTGGCACATGTTGGGCACTAGGTAAATGCCTGTTGGATATTGGTAAGGAAGAAAAAACAAAATTTCATATGTTTAGAATCTATTCTTTATGTAGTACTTCACTTTAGTTTTCCTAAAACTTCCTCCTTCCAGTTGGAAGGAGCTTACTGTGTTTGTGTGCCATGTTTGGGTTTCCAACTTGGCTCCTACACTTATTAATTATGAGAATTTAGGCAAGATACTTAACAATTTATGCCTCATTTTCCCACATGTAAAATGCATATAGTAACTGTACCTACCACGTAGGCTCATTAGGAGTATTATTTGGGTTACAATAAGTAAAATAGCTCAAAGGGTTAAAGGGTGCCTGGTATAGTAAGTGCTATGTGTTTGCTATGATAATTATTAATATCTCCTATTTATCTGAAAATTGGATAATAATACCTACTTCATAGATTTATTAGCACTAACTAAGACAATAAATGTAAAGCAACTAATAATTTTCTGGTAAGTTGGGTGTGAGATATGAGAGAAAGCGAAGTCCAGGATGACTCTAAGGTTTTTTTCCTGAGCAACTAGAAGAAAGGAGTTACTATAAACTGAGATGGGAAAACCAGGAAGAACACTTTTAGGGAAGTAATTCAAGAGCTCAATATTGGAAATGTTAAGTTGGAAATTCTATTAAATAGTTGAATGTATATTTTAGGCAAGCAACTGGATGTAGACTAGAGAAGAAAAAATACAAATCAGTAATTCCAAAATGAAAGTACTAATCAATGGGGCCTATATTGAGTTAATTGAACCAATTGTATACATCAGTTGTTTCTAACTTATTAGATATTTGGGATATTTCCAGAACCTGATAACAGACATATGAACACATGCGCACAGAATGTGCATACATTTAATTTTTATGCTTGGAAATTTGATTTTATCCACATAAGCCATAAAGACACTGTTGACAAAATTACGATCTTTCTCATTCTAATTTTTCATGCAAAATAGCACTTCCTGAAAAATAATTTTAGCAAATTACACAAATAAAATCAAATATAAATTTTATTTCTGCATAAAAGTTAATTTCAGCAGACAGCTGCTATTGTTTGGCTTGAGAAGCTAAAAACATGTGTGGTACATTCAATTTATTTAGATATTAAATGATTTCAGATTTTGTATTTTGGTGGTAGCAAGATTTTAAGACCAAAATTCAAATAAACATACTTTAGTAAATGATATCAGAGTTCTCATGGTTCACTTTACAACATCCTTATAGAATGGTATAAATGAGCAACTGAATTTTATAAGAATGTGAGTTGAGTTCTATTAATATCTTTGTCCTCAAACCCATAAGGTCATCTGGTAAAGTCTGTATCAACCCTCATAAAAATGTATTTCGGCACTGAAACACTGGCATGGTTATTTATCTCATAGCCTCTCTTCCAAAACGGTGGCATGGCCAAAATATTTCAAATTTTAAGATCACTACTCAAGGTAGAAATAAGAATTTTAGGATCACTATTCAAGGTAAAAATAAGAACTTGAGTCAACCTATTTTCTCCATTAATAAAGTCAAATTTAGTATCCAAGATACCTAAGCAGTGAATAAATTTATTACTATAAAGCTATTTTGAATCAGTTGCAAGAATGAGCAATAGATCAGAAAATTAAGAGCACAAGTCATTTACAATAGCATAAAAATAATAAAATACTTAGAAATAAATATAACAAAAGTGGTACAAAATTTGTGCTCTGAAAACTACAAAACATTGTTGACAGAAATTAAAGAAGACCTAAATAAATGGAAAGACATCTCATGCTCCTTCATAAGAACATTTAACACTTAATATTGTTAAAGTGGGAATACTTTCCAAATTGATCTACAGATTTAAAGTAATTCATATCAAAATTCCAGTTAGCTTTTCTGCAGAACTGACAAACTAATACAAAAATTCATATGGAAATGCCAGGGACTCAGACTCTCCAAAATAATCAACAGTTTGAAATATGCTTTGTGAAGCTCTTTTTTAAGTCATTTAGGAAAAGAAAAGGGTAACAAAGTATATCTATGCAAACTTTTGGATTTATCTATCTAGTCACCTTTACTGGTGGGTTTTTTTTTTTTTTTTGGTAGCTTTTTTTTTATTGAAGGGAAGATTCTTTAAATTCTATAGTGCTTTACAGTTTTCAAAAGTTTCACATACATGATTTCATATAGTCCCATAATAATGTTTTTTTTTAATGCACTACCCTTATATTGCCCCTCCTCCCTTCCCTCTCCCCACTAGTAACCACTAGTTTGTTCTCTATGAGTCTGCTTTTTTTTCATTTTACTCACTAGGTTGTTGCATTTTTTAGATTCCACATATAAGTGATATCATACGGTATTTGTCTTTTTCTGACTTATTTCACTTAGCAGAATGCCCTCCAAGTCCATCCATGTTGCTGCAAATGGCAAAATTTCATTCTTTTCCATAGCTGAGTAGTATTCCATCACATATATATGTGATATATATATCAAACCACATCTTCTTTATCCATTCATCTGTTGATGGACACTTAGGTTGCTTCCATATGCTGGCAATTATAAATAACACTTCTATGAACATTGGGGTGCATGTATCTTTCTGAATTGGTGTTCTTGTTTTTTTCAAGTATATACCCTGGAGTAGAATTGCTGGGTCATATGGTAATTCTACTTTTAGTTTTCTGAGAAATCTCCATACTGTTTTCCACAGTGGCTGTGCCAATTTACATTCCCACCAACATTGTAGGAGGGTGCCCTTTTCTCCACACCTTCACCAATGTTTGTTATTTGTGTTCTTTTTGATGATTGCCATTCTGACAGGTGTGAGGTGATATATCATTGTGGTTTTGATTTGCATTTCCCTGATGATTAATGATGTTGAACATCTTTTCATATGCCTGTTGGCTATCTGCATTTCCTCTTTGTGCTCTTTACTTTTTTATGTGCATTGAAGTAAGTGTCTAATTTTTTTTTTTTTTCATTTCAGCTTAAAGAACTCCCTTAGTATTTCTTGTAGAGTCGGTCTGCTAATGATAAATATTTTTAGTTTTTGTTTATCTGGGAATGTTGGTGTTTTTTTTTAATTTATGAAAAGTTCTTTTATTTAAACCTGAGTTTGTACACTGGTTTTGTGTTTTATTTGCAACTGAAGATGTCATTCATGTTTGTTATGTTAACTGCATCTTTTTTTTTTACATCTTTATTGGAGTATAATTGTTTTACAATGGTGTGTTAGTTTCTGCTTTATAACAAAGTGAATCAGTTATACATATACATATGTTCCCATATCTCTTCCCTCTTACGTTTAATTTCTCCTTCATTTCTGAAAGACTGTTTTGTTGGATATAGAATTCTTTAAATAGGTCATTTCACTGCCTTCTGGTTACCAGTGTTTTCTGATGAGAAACCAAATGTTAATCTTATTGAGGATAATTTCAAGTGATGAATCATTTTTCTCTTCCTGCATTCAAGACTCCTCTCCTTGTCTTTAGTTTAACAGTTTGATTATGATGTGCTTATATGTGAATCTCCAAGTTTACCCTACATGGACCTCTTTGAACTTCTTGGATATATTGATTAAAGCTCTTCATGAAATTTGGGAAACTATTGACCCTTATCTCTTCAAATATTCTTTCTGATCCTTTCACTCTCTCCTTTGCTTCTGGGACTCCCATTACATATATATTTTTATTATTGATGGTGTCCTACATATCTCTAATTTTCTGGTTATTTTCCTTCATTCTTTTTTTTTTCCTGTTTCAGACTGGATAATCTCAGTTGACCTGTCTTCAAGTTTACTGATATTTTTTCTTCTGCCAATGCAAATCTACTCTTGAGTCTCTACTTTGGATTTTTGCTTTTAGATATCATAATTTTCAGCTTCAGAATAACTATTTGGTCCTTTTTTTATAAATTCTATCTCCTTATTGATATTGTGTATATGTTGATACTTAATTCTCATACTTTTTTTAACTTTTTAGACACTGTTTCCTTTAGTTCTTTTCACATACTTATAATAGGTGATTTAACACCTTTCTAAAATCCAGTATCTAGGCTTACTCAAGAATGGTTTCTATTGATTAATTTTTTTTCCTGTGCATGGGCCATACTTGTCTGTTTCTTTGCACATCTTGTAATTTTTGTTGAAAACTAGACATTCAAATAATATAATGTTTATATTATTTATATTATTTTATTGTATATTATTTATATATTCATTATATATTTATATTATTATGCTATATATATTTAATTATATATATAAAATACTTGGGATATTAGATCCCTACCTCCCAGGGCTTGTTGTTGTTGCTGTTTGTTTAGTGACTATCCTAGACTAATTTTGCAAATTCTGTATACTTTATCACATGTGTCCACTGAAAACCAATGGGTTTGAAAACCAACAGGACTGACAGCAGGGCTGTAAGAAACCTAGACTCCACTCATGAAGAGCACACCACACATTTGCTTACTCCTGAAACAAAGTGGAGGAAGCAGATTGAAACTGCCCAGGTCTCTGGCCAGTTTCCCTCAACTGCTCCAGCAAGCACACCAGCCTGAGCTGAGTGACTGCTCTAGCCCAGCTTGCTCCAAGACACAGCTCCACATTAGGGTAAGAGCAGCCAAGTCTAAGGGAAGTGCACAGTTCTGAGGGACAGAGCCAGCTTGGACCTGGCATGGCATCTGAATGGGAAGAGGTGGCCATTGCTCGTGATTACAGAGGCAGCAGGTTGGGAGCATTCCAGAAATCTGACTGGTGCTAGGATCACCACACCCAAGCCTGACCCACACAAAGTGCCAATTCCAGCTCCTCGTGCTCTCACCCTATTCTCCTCTGGGGCAAGGGTGCTGGTGCTGGGATGAAGAAGAGCACACAATCAGAGGGAACAGAGTTAGTTCAGACCCAACCCTCAGCACTTCCCCTTCAGTACGTAGGAACCTGACCCCAAACCCAATAGAGTGGTGTTGGCCACTGAGCAGTAGGAAAGCCCCAGCTCACACCTGGCTCTGGCTCTAGTCTCTCCATCTCCAGCCCTACCTCCTACCATGGTGACAGATGCCGCACACCCTGGGGGAAAGGTGACTCATCACATCAGATCCAACTCTTCCACCAAAGTAACTGGGCACTCACAGACTCTATAGGGATGCTCCCACACAAGGACACCCCTTCAAGGCTGGGATAGGTAACTGTCTCACTTATTTTGTAGAGACAGAGAAAATTAAGCAAAATGAGAATACAAAGGTATTTATTTCAAGTGGAAGAACAAGAGAAAATCCCTGGAAAAAAAAAAAACTAATGAAACAGAAATAAATAATTTACCAGATAAAGTGTTCAAAGCATTAGTAATAAAAACACTAGACGAATTAGGGAACAGAATAGATGAATACAGTGAGAATTGTTAACAAAGGAACTAGAAAATGTAAAAAAGATTCAATCAGAAATGAAGACTACAATAAATGAAATGAAAAACACACTAGAAGGAATTAACAGAAGACTAAGTGATACAAAAAAAAATGCAGAAGTGATCTGGAAGATAGAATAATGGAAATCACCCAATCAGAACAGCAAAAATGAAAACAAATTTTTTAAAATGATAACAGTTTAAGGGACTTCTGAGACAATATCAAGCATACCAATATTAGCATTATTGGGGTCCCAGAAGAAGAGACAGAGAAAAGGGTCAAAAAAGGATTTGATGAAATTATGGCTGAAAATTTCCCAAAGAGAAAAAAGGAAACAGATATCCAGGTACAGGATGCACAGAGGATCCCAAACAAGATGGGCCCAAACAGATCCACACCAAGAAATACCATAATTAAAATGGCAACAGTTAAATGTAAAGACAGAATTCTAAAGGCAGCAAGAGAAAAACAAAAACTCATATTACAAGGGAACACCCAGAAGGCTATCAGATGATTTTTCTGAAAAAATTTGCAGGCCAGAAGGGAGTTGCAGGTTATAAGGTGATGCAAGGAAAAAAACTTACAACCTAGGATACTCTACTCAGCAAGATTATCATTTATAATTGAAGGAGGTATAAAGAACTTGTCAGACAAGCAAAAACTAAGAGTTCATAAACACTAAACTTACCCTAAAAGAAATGTTAAAAGAATTTTTCTAAGTGAAAAAGAGAAGGCTACAACAAGAAGTAAGAATCTATAAGAAAGGAAAAACCCCTCTAGTAAAGGCTATGAATCAAGCACTTAAATATGCTAGTACAAAGTTTAAAAGACAAAAGTAGAACTACAATGAACATAAAGATGTAAAATATGACATCAAAAACAAAAAGTGTGAGGGGGAGTTAAAAAATGTATATCTTTTAGAATTTGTTTGAACTTAAATGACTACCAGTCTAAAACAAGCAGACATAGTTATAGGTCAACATACAGGAACCCCATGGTAACCACAAACCAAAAACCTATAATTAATACACAAAAACTAGAGCGAAAAGAACACAAGCTTACTATTAAAGAAAATCATCAAACTACAATGGAAGAAGCAAAAAGAAGAAGAAATGAACAGAGAAGAACTACAATAACAACTGGAAAACAAGTAAAAACTGACAATCAGAACATATCTCTCAATAATCAGTTTAATAGTCAATGGACTAAATGCACCAATCAATAGACAGAGGGTGGCTGATTAGACATAAAAAAAAAAAGAGAGACCCATCTATATACTGCTTACAAGAGACTCACGTCAGAGCTAAAGGCACACACAGACTGAAAGTGAGGGGATGAGAAAATGTATTTCATACAAATGGAAATGACATCAAGGCAGGGGTTGTTATACTCATATCAGACAAAATAGACTTTAAAATAAAGTCTATAACAAAAGACAAAGAAGGGCATTACATAATGATAAAGGGATCAATACATAAAAAGGATATTATACTCATTAACATATATGCACCTAATATAGGAGCTCCTAAATATAAAGCAAATATTAACAGACATAAAGGGAGAAACTGACAATAATACAATAATAGTAGGGGAATTTAACACCCTACTGACATCAGTGAACAGATCATTCAGACAGGAAATCAATACAGCAACATTGGTCTTAAATGACACATTATACCAGTTAGACTTAATAGACATCTACAGAACATTCCATCCAATAACAGCAGAATATACATTCTTTTCAGGTGCACATAGAACATTCACTAGGATAGATCACATGCTAGACCACAAAACAAGTTGTAACAAATTTAAGAGGATAAAAATGATATCAATCATTTTTTCCAACCAAAACAGTATGAAACCAGAACTAACTTACAGGAAGAAAAATGGGAAAAACACAAACACATGGAAACTAAACAGCATGCTACTAAACAATGGGTCAATGAAGAAATCAAAGAGGAAATTAGAAAATATCTTGAGACAAATGAAAATAAAAACAAAAGTTTCTAAAATCTATGTGATGAGGCAAAAGTAATTCTAAGAAGGAAGTCTGTAGTTATACAGGCCTTTCTCAAAAAACAAGAAAAATCTCAAACAACCTAAACTACCATCTAAAAGAATTAGAAAAAGAAGGGAAAAAAGCACAAAGTCAGCAGAAGAGAAGAAATATTAACAACCAGAGAAGAAATAAATAAAATAGAGGTCAAAACACAATAGAAAAGATCAATAAAACCAGGAGCTGTTTTTTGAAAAGAGAAACAAAATGGATAAACCTTTAGCCAAAAATGGATAAATGTCTAGAAACATACAGCTTTCCAAGAGTGAATCAGGATGAAATACTTAACAATATGAACAGACAGATGACTAGTAGTGAAGCTGATTTGTAATTAAAAAAAAAAAACCTCTCAGCAAAACAATGTCCAGGACTGGCTGGCTTCAAAGGGGAATTTCTACTAAACATATAAAGAAGAATTAATACGTAACCTTCTCAAACTATTCCAAAAAATTGAAGAGGACAAAACACTCCCAGATTCATTCTATGAGTCCACCATTACCCTGATACCAAAACCAGACAAAGAAACTACAAAAAATGAAAATTACAGACCAATATCTCTGATGAATATAGGTGCAAAAATCCTCAAGAAAATACTAGCAAGTCAAATTCAACAATATATAAAAAGGATCACACACCATGATCAAGTAGGATTTATCCCAGGGATGCAAGAATGGTTTAATATCAGCCAATCAATCAATGTGATACACCACATTAACAAAAGAAAGAATAAAAGACACATGAACATATCAATAGACACAGCAAAAGCATTTGACAAAATTCAATATCCATTCATTAAAACTCTCATCAAAGTTGATATAAAGGGAGCATACCTCATCTAATAAAGGCCATTTATGACAAACCCACAGTCTATTTAACATATATTGGAAGTGGTATTTAACATAATTGAAAGTCCTAGCCATAGCAGTCATACAGAAATAAAAGATATCCAGATTGGAAGGGAAATAGTAAATCTATCATTATTTGCAGATGACATGATACTATATTTAGAAAACCCTAAAGCTTATCCCAAAAAACTATTGGAATAAATGAATTCAGTAAAGTTGCAGGATACAAGATTAATATACAGAAATCTGTTGCTCTTCTGTACACTAATAATGAACTACGAGAAAGAGAAAGTAAAAAAAAAAAAATCCTGTTCAAAATTACATCAAAAGGAATAAAATACCTAGAAATAAGTTTAAGGAGGTGAAAGACCTATACTCTGAAAACTACAAAACTCTGATGGAGGAAATTGAAGATGATACAAAGAAATGGAAAGATATCCTGAGCTCTTGTATTGGAAGAATTAATATTTTTAAAATATTTTAAAAATCAATCTACAGATTTAATGAAATCCCTATCAAAATACCAGTGGTATTTTTGTATTCACAGAACTAGAACAAATAATTCTAAAATTTGCATGGAACTACAAAAGATTCCAAATTGCTAAAGCAATCCTGAGAAAAAAGATCAAAGCTGAAGGTATTACCCTCCCTGACTTCAGCCTAACTGACAAAGCCACAGTAATTAAAACAGTATGGTACTGGCATTAAAATAGACATGTGCATCAATGGAACAGAATAAAGAGCCCAGAAATAAACCTACATGCTTATGGTCAATTAATCTACAAAAAATGAAGGCAAGAATATACAATGAAGAAAAGCCATTCTCTTCAATAAGTGGTGCTGGGAAAACTGGACAGCTGTACGTACGTAAAACAATGAAATTAGGTAGAGGCATCCAGAAAAACCATGCCAGGACTCCTGACCCACAGAAACTCTGAGATAATGTTTTTTAATTTAATAAAGTTAGTAGTGTACTGTTTTCAGCTGCCAAATTTTGGAGTAATTACATAGCAGTGGATAATTAATTTAGGTTTCAATACAAATACAACAAGACTGTTTATGGAATTTAAAAAGCTAACATTAAATTACCTGTAGAAAACGTTAAAGAATTATTATGACAATTCTAACAAAGGAGGGCAGTAAGGAGAGATTTGTTTCTATCATACATTGTAAAAGGACATCTATTAAAACAGGATGTTTCTTGATTTAGGAAGAGACACAGATCAATGGAAGACAATAAAGAGTCCAAAAACAAAGGATTATATATGTAGGGGTAAAGGGAGGATTTGAAATGAGGGGAAATGATAATTTAAACAATATCTTCAGGATAAATGAGTTTCCTCTTGAAAAAAAATGACTAAAAAAGCCAACATCATTACATATACAAAAAATTAATTGAAGGTGAATTAAAGTGCTAAAAGTTTAAAAAAGAGGACTATTTTTGTTGTTGTTGTTTCATGTGTTTTTCAGGTGATGAAGAAGTCCTTTCTAGGTAAGACTAAAAAAAAGACATGGAAAGATAGATATATTTGACTACATAGAAATCTCCTTTGTGATTAAAGATACTATTAACAGACTAAAAACAGGAGGTCCAAACTGAGAGAAAATGTTTGGAAAATATCTAATAAACAAAGGTTAATATACATAATCCAGAAATATATTCCACAAAAGAATAAGAAAAAGAAAATAACTCCATAGAATGTTTTTAAAAGCAATTCAAATATAGATGTATGTATGTACATTGTATATAGAGAGTATGTGTGTATACAGTCAATTCTCATTATTCACAATTTCATATTTGAGAATTCTTCCACTCCCTGAAATTTATTTGGAACCTCAAAATCAAAACTCAGGAGGTTTTGCAGTCATTTGCAGACATGCACAGAGCTGTGAAACATTTGAGTTGCCCTATATGCATGTTCCCAGCTGAGGCTGAACAAGGCAATGCTCAGCCTGCTAGTTTCAGCTCTCAGACAGTGATGACCATGACTGGGAGGGTGGAGGTGGTAGCCAGCCGTGCAGTGGCTTGCAGGGGGTTTGAATACAAGCCCTGGCACCTGTTAGTGCGATGGCCTTAGGCAAGTCACTTAATGCTTCTGAACATTTTTTTCTTTGGTAAAGTAAAGAAAATAAAATCTACCAGGATAAGTTGTTTTTGGGGGATTCAAGATTACGACTGTAATCCATGTGAGACTGTGTGTGTCTGTGTGTGCGTACACAAGGGGGTAAACGTACAAATGCTCAACCTCACTAGTAATAATGGAAATGCATGTTAAAATAATCAAAAATTTTACCAGTAGATTAAAAATAGAGGTTGATAATACAGAGTTTTGATGAAGCTGTGAAAGAAGTAGTACTTTTACTGTTGGGGGGAAGGGATACAGATGAGTATAAACTCCTTAGAGATAATTTTGCAGTATCTAGGAAAGCCAATCAGTCACTTAGAAATCTATCTCACAGACATAAAGATTTCTTTACATTGTTTGTAAACAAGAACTTAAAACAATCCAATGTCTATTAGCAGGGAAATGGTTTAAAATACTTAGTCCCATCCATGCTCAAAAATAGAATGAAGGGGCTTCCCTGGTGGCACAGTGGTTGAGGGTCCGCTTGCTGATGCAGGGGACACAGGTTCGTGCCCCGGTCCGGGAAGATCCCACATGCCGCAGAGTGGCTAGGCCCGTGAGCCATGGCCGCTGGGCCTGTGCGTCCGGAGCCTGTGCTCCGTAGCGGGAGAGGCCACAATGGTGAGAGTCCCACATACCGCAAAAATAATAATAATAATAATAGAATGAAAAAGTAAGAAAAATAAAAGACATATATACCAAAGTATTGATTCATTTTATTTCAAGTGAAAATTTTAAAAAATTATATGTGGACTATATATAGGTATAAACATATGTAATATATAATTCCTTTATGTAAACATGCATGTATGCACATCCAATATAGAGCTATAAATAATATAATTATATAAATATATAAGAAAAGTGTTTTAAGGATACGTTTCAAATCGTTTATATTAGTTACCTAGAGCAGGATGCAGAATCTTATTTCAGGAGGATAGGGGGTGATGTCAAGTTTTTATTGCTGCTTTTGTGGCTGTTTTCACTTAACAGTATTGTCCTCAAATATTTTCTTTAAAAGGAGCATGCATCTTTGCATTGCCTTTATAATTTAAGTTTTATTTTCCACTTACCATTCAAAAAATTTACCCAATTAAAAATGTCACAATGCTTAGTTTTGTTTATACTTCTTAGCCTAGCTTCCTTTTTTTTCCTATCATTATCCCAATTGCCTATTTAGTATTAAATTATCTGGCTACATTTTGATGGAAGTGAATTGGTTTCCTTTTCTCTATAAAGAAAACATTATAAAGACAGTATAAAATTGAGTTCCCTCAAACCTACCCAAAATTTCCTAAGCAGACATAATAGAATTTATTTCTCTCTTATAGAAAGTTGGAGCATCTCCTTTCATTTGTTTGTTTAGAAATATTTAAGCATTTAGCAACTCTGTTCAAATTTAAGCAAAACTTACAAAACTGATATGGCTTATTCAGAGAACATAAATTATAAAATTAGAAATGGCACTGGCTTCATTCTTCCCTATGAAACATCAAGTCATACATGGGAAAAGAAAACGTTATTTTGCAAGACCCAGAGTAACTGTTACATGTGTCTAAACGATTATTTAATTTATTCTTAATAACGCAAATCTTTTCTCAGCATCAAAGGTATCTTTATATCAAGTTGCTTTTATACATCATTGTTTAGAAGGAAACAGTAGAAGTCAAGTTGCTTGAGAGTACATTAAATTATATGCTAGTTAATAGTCCTAGAGAGATGGCTTAAAAATAAATTGTCCATAATACCTTTTAATAAAGGAGCTAAATGCATTTTTTTATTCTCTGTTAAAAACAGATGCCTATTTGGCACTGTTTGGAATCCCACTTGCCATGTATATTTTGATTAATATTATGCTGGGTAATCTGCTCTACGTGGTCTAGGTTCAGTAACCTCACAGTAAAATAATGAGCCTTCAAGAATAAAAAATATGCTCACTATAAAGTTGCATATTCTGAGAAGCCAGTGAACGTATTCAAATGAAATGAAAAAATGAGGTTTTCACCCAGTAAATTTGCTTGAACTGAAACTTACATTTCTCAATTTGTACTTAGCTGTCAGTCTGTGCACTACAAACTGGACAAGCTATCAACCTTTTACATATGTTTTCTATAAATACCTTTTCTTCTCTGATTCAACTGCCATAGAACTCTGCAGGAGTGGTCTTAAGGGAGCTTACAGCAACTGGGAGGCAGCCAATGGCAGTGAGTTCACACACTAAGTGGCATCTTCAGAAAAGGACCAGCACTCATATTTTATGAAATATGTAACATGATTTACCCAGGGTTGTCAGAAGAGATGAATTTCAGCCAATGCAAGGTAATAAATAGTAATATGTTCTGCATATATTTGACTTATAACCCTTGGCATTTCGAAAAAAATTCTTTTGAAGAATTCATTTTATACATCATAAAGTTTTCTATTGTTTTTCCTGTCTGGGCTGTCTTTGTCAACAGACTTCTTATGAAAATAATATTTAAAATTGTAAATGAAGCAATATTTTTGGGAATACTCACCTAGGACTTTCTTTCCAGGCAACACTTGAGACAGGAAACAGAGCAGTGTACAAAATGGTTGGTTTCATTAAATCAGAACCTAGGGAGGGAAAAAACCCAGTAAGTTGTTTGTCCATGATTATGGGAAATTTGTTATTAAAGTTTAGCGCTATTTTCTCTCATGAAACACTTAATATCCTTTAGAAACACAGAAAGATAGTTTTGTTATATTTATTTTTACATATTTGGAGTGAACTATAAAGGCTCAGATAATGTACAGATGCAAATTTTTGATTCAAGACAGAACACTTTTCATTAAATATAAATATAACTTCTCCCCAGATTCCAAGAACCTAATGAATGGCTTACTTTGCTGTTGCCCAGTGAATAATTGCTACAAGATCACTCAGATAATCACATATAGCTTTGCATTTCAGTTTACAGTTTCTTCTTTGGTTTTCTTCCCATACATAAACACACAAGTATGTTTTACATTCTCATATATGTTAATTACAACTATCTAATTAATGTTTAGCGCCATATTATAACCATACATAAAACAAATAATTTTAAAACCTACCATCCATGTTTCTCTGTATAAGATTACATATTTCCAAATAACATACATAGAGAGAATTAAATATCTGGCCATGTTCATAAAGCACAATATAAGTAAAGGAACCCCACCACCCCACACACACTATTTTGCTAAATACACATACACTTTCCATGTAATAGGGACACTGTCCCTGAAACTGTGCCTGCTTTTTCACTAGTGATTCTAAAGTTTCTCTCAGCATATCCTTCTGGCTTCACAAAGGAAAACTGAAGCTGGCCCCTGTAACAAGGCCCCAGAGACTCTGCATTTGCCGTAGCTCCTTACATCTCAATAATAGAAAACAAGACTTGGGAATAGATATATCTTCTCAATCTTATGGGGAGTGTGAAGGCTACTACTTGAATTATTCATTGAACAGGGAACAGGGAGATTATGTGACCACAGCCCACCTTTGCAACTGAACGTTTTAACATCATTATAAAAAACCACGTATTACACATCAGTTACGGTGCTGAACCAGGCACTGTGTAAACTGAATTTATGAAAATTACCCTCTATAAGTTTCCAGTTAAGACATAACTGAATTTCTGTAAGACAATGAACATCTCCTTATGTAAATTATATAAATATATCCATAAATAAGTTAACCAAAGGTGAAAATGTACACAAAATATTTAATTAAACAAGGTTTGAGTTTTTGTTTGTTTTTTATATCAGCTTTTCTAGACCAAGAAGTAACAGAATGAAGATTTTAATGATTGAGAGAGGAGTCAGAGCAAATAGTAAACTTCTGTATTCTCCAATCTGAACCAGTTTCCAAGTCCGCAAATTTTATATATAGTGAGAATAAAGTATTTTTAATTCCACCATTGTTACCATGAAAAGGTTTTGACATGGGTTAGCAAGTTAACTGAAGATAAATTGAGAAAGGAAATTAAGAAGATTGTGCCTATGTCGACACTCAGATTCGCTAATGATTCTACTTATCTAAACATAGCTGTCATGAAATGCTGTCCTTCTTAGGAGGACAGTAGAAGCTCTACAGCAGGTGCGCTCGAGGATCATTTTTATAATTTAATAAAGCCTTTATTTAAAGCCTAGTAATTAAGTAAGGTTGTTTGGTTTTTTTTCTTTACTTACTTTATGTTTGTCACTATGCTGGGCACTAGAGAAACTGAGATGATCGAGGCCTCTGCTTTCAATGAGCTCCTAATCTAATAATTAGAGAATGGTAAAGAGAATCCATCAAATAAATAGATAATTATAATAAAGTACCTTGCATACAGTGTTAAGAGAATTCAGAGAACATCTATCTATCTCAGACTGAAGATATACAGATTGTATCCCACAGGACAATCACAAGTTACAAAGATAAAGAGAAATCCTGGGAGGACTATAGAAGTAAGGGTGAGGAATGGTGGTGCAAAAAGGAGGATTTCACTGGTTGAGAACCTTACACAAAGCCTAAGAGGCACGGGAGAATTTTGTCTCTTCTAAGAACTGCTTGTGGGGGAAGAGTTAAAGGAAAAGTAAAATATGGCATTTGTCATTTTGACTAGCACAAGTGGCACAACCTTGGAAAGAGTGAGCCTTTATAACCAAGAAGACTGCCGTGTTTCTCACTCCAAATAAAAATATTAGCAAAATGTTACAGCCAAAGATAAAGAATAAGAACATATTGTTATTCTAAATCCTCCATGTATTTAGATGAATCGATAATCTCAACTCCTGAATATTTCCCTTATCTCAAATGCACAGCCAGCAAGTTTGCAATAATGATAGCAGTCAACTTTAGACACACCCTACTGCCCAAATTCTATCACTTATTCCTAGTTTACTAAAAATTGCTAATAATTAGAAGAGCAAATAAATCAAAGTTAGTGTGTAGGGCCATCTTCAGTGAAAGCATTTCAGTTCTGGTGAAATGATTTTAGAAGACCCAAAAAGGTATTTGGGATGTTCCCAGGGTCAGACCATAGTGAACATTAGAATCCAATTACCTTCCTTTATTGTTCTCCAGAAAGTAAAGCCTGCCTGAGGATGGTTGTACAGAGAAACTTTTTTTTTAAAGGAACTCAGATGAAACATTACCTTTGGCCAACCTGCATAGTGTTCTTAGTTAAATTATTTGTACTTTGGGTAATGAATCTTCTCTTGTTTCTATTAAAGTTTATTAGGAGCATAGCCTTTGTTTTTCAGTAAAACCATAAAAAGGGAAAACAACTAACATTTAGAATGGGAATATAATATTTAAACAAAAACATTTAAAACCTAATGCTTTAGCAGAAAACAGCTCAGAAAGAGAATCCTCTGCAGATAGGTAGATACATTACTATATTACCTCAGGATTAGAACTTCAGGTTTGCTGATCCCAAATGAAGTTGAGAAGTCAAAACCATTCCTCTCTCCTTTATGCACTTGTTTTTTTTCTTTGCAATGCCTCATTAGATAGATGATAGATAGATAGATAGATAGATAGATAGATAGAGATAGATAGACAGGCAAACAGACATAATTTAAAAGCCCATCAAATTAAGGTCAATGGAAAATTAGTCAACTGTAAGATAGATCTGAAGAAATTACAGAAAATACAGCATGGTGAAAATTTAATTGAGTAAGAGAGGTCATGAGACATGGAGAAAAGAAAGGTTCAAAACTCATCAGAAAATTCTAGGAAGAGAGGAAGACTAGAGAAAGAGTATTTACAGAATGTTGGAAAGGCAATAGGAATTTTCCGGAAAGACATAAACTCCAGATACATGAAGGACAATAATCCTCAAGAAGGAAAAATTTAAAAATAAGCCAATACCTAGATTCACCTCAGTCAAATGTATAATGCTAAAGAAAAAGACAATATTTTAAAAGCCATCAAAAAAATGCACCCACAATTTTGAAGGTAAATTGAAATCTAACAGCAACCTGAGCTGTTAAGCCATAAGTCAACTGAATATTACATTTAAGTGATAACATAAATCAGAAATGGATTATATACCCTGAGAAATTATCTTTCAATAATAAGTGAAGAGTATTTTTAGATAAATAAAAATTGAGAGACTTTACTAGAATAGGAACTTCACTAAAGGAAATATTAAAAATGGACTGACTGATGAACTTTAGAAGAAAGAAAAATCAACCTTTAAAAAATGATGAGCATATGAGTAAATCTAAAGTAATGTGGATGGAGTAAATACTACTACTATCTAGTTTAGGAGGTTAAAAAGTAAGAAAAAAAAAAGTAAAAAATCCTGGGCAGGGCTTCCCTGGTGGCGCAGTGGTTGAGAGTCTGCCTGCCGATCGTGACCCGGTCCGGGAAGATCCTACATGCCGCGGAGAGGCTGGGCCCGTGAGCCCTGTCCGCTGAGCCTGCGTGTCCAGAGCCTGTGCTCCGCAACGGGAGAGGCCACAACAGTGAGAGGCCCGCGTAACGCAAAAAAAAAAAAAAAAAAAAAAATCCTGGGCAATAATACCATGTAAGATGAGAGGGAGGATGAAATGATTAGAGTTAAAGCATTCTGAACTTTCATTTAAAAGCCAAACTCCACTATATGCTATCTATAATAAACACTAGTAACCATGGCATTGAAAGATAGAAAATAAAAGAATGGGGGAAATATTATACCAAAAAAATGTAGTAACCATAGAAAACCAATATAACCATTTAATTTTAGATAACATAAATTTTAGGGCAAAATAATTAGTAGAGCTAAAGAGAAACTATATAATAACTAATAATATGCTTAATTCACCAAGATGTAATATTCCAAACTGGTGTGCATCTAAAAGCATAGCTTCAAAATATGTAAGGCAAAAGTGAGTGACTAGAAAAAATGGACAGGTCCATAACAAGAATGGGAGATTTTAACACAACTCCACATATATAACTGAAGTTAATAAACTTCAGTTTGTTTATTTAGTTATTTACTCCACCCACATTATATTAGATTTACCTGTATGCTCATCATACTTTTGTGGTTGATTTTTTTTTCTGAAGTCCATCAGTCAGTCCATTTTGAATATTTCCTTTAGTAAAGGTCTTATTCTAGCAAAGTCTCTCAATTTTTTTGGTGGCTTTTAAAATATTGTCTTTTTCTTTAGCATTATACATTTGACTGAGGTGAATCTAGGTATTGGCTTATTTTTTAATTTTTCCTCCTTGAGGATTATTGTTCTTCATGTATTTGAGTTTATGTCTTTCTGGAAAATTCTTATTGCCTTTCCAACATTCTATAAATACTCTTTCTCTAGTCTTCCTCTCTTCCTAGAATTTTCTGATGAGTTTTGAATGTTTCTTTTCTCTATGTCTCATGACCTCTCTCACTCAACTAAATTTTCTCCATGCTGTATAGAACATAAGGAACTTGTAAAAGAATGACATAACAAAATAAACCCAAGGAAAGCAGAAATAAGGCATGGATAAAGATAATATCACAAAGTAATAGAAGATAAAGACACAATAGAGATCAAACAACAAAGCCAAAAGTTGGTCCTGTAAAAAGACTTCACTAATAACACTGAGAATCTTCTAGCAAAACTGATTAAGAAGAATAAAATAAAACATTTAAATATTATTAGGTAATAAAAGGATATAAACACAGATACAGTAGAAATGTTTTATTAATAATAAATGAATGAATAACTTATACCAATATATTTGAAACACACAAAAAAAGACAAATTCCTAAATAATGTTACTAAGTTGATCAGAAATAGAATCTGAAGAGTTCTATAACCAAAAGGAAAAATAATTAGTAATTCAAATTTTTCCTACAAAGAAAGCCACACAGTTTTATAGGGAAGTTCTACCAAACACTCAAAGAACAGATAATTTCAACCCTACACAAATTCTTGCATAGAATAGGAAAAGTAGGAAGACTCTCAAATTCATTCTGAGGATATATCCCCTTAATACAAAATTAAGACTTTATTACAAAATTAAAGACCCTTCTCACATGAAAAAATTTATTCTAAAATTCTGAAAATGTGAACTGAATGTACATAGCAAAACATTTGTACATTGTTCAAAATAGTGAAAACTATAAACAATCCAAATGTCCATAGATAAGAGAATGGATAATGTGATGGAGCACAAGGATATATGTGTGAGATAAACCCATAATAGAAGAGAGAGGAATTATTAATAAGCACAAATTTCAAGATAGCAATAATCTCAGTGGAGGAGGGATACATTATCAGGGACAAGAACTCACTAAGTTTCAAAGACGTGCGTATTATTTTACTTGTTAAGCTGGGTGGTGGTCACACAGATGAGTTTTATGTATCATATTTGGAGATATTAAATACCACATATGAAAATTTAAGTTTACAGTGTGTCTCATTCTCTAACGATCCATGTTATAAAACTGAGTACATTATTATTTATAACAATATTGTGCACTTATTTTTTAACATCATGTTCATTAATTTTATTATGCCCCATTTCCTCAACTGGAGTGTGAGCCTGCTTTACTCTACATTGCCTCATTCACTTATTAGGCTCTTGGGCATGGAGTTCCTCAATGAATAAGCTTCAGATGATTTACTCATCAGAAAGTGATATGTAATAATGTTAAGAATACAGTTTTCTCAGCTAAATCTCTACAGCATTTAATCTAATTTTACATTCTGGAATTTTAAAGTTTTTAATTAACTATGCTTAACATTTTTATTTTGCATATTACTCACGAGTTTCTTGCCTAGATTCTGACTTCAATGCACCTTTTCATATAAACAAGACCCATCTTCAGAATGAGTGTATGCTGCATAAAATCACATATGCCCTAAGTAATTAATTTACTGTGGGGCTAAGTATAATATCAGGTTAGTCTATTTCCTTCAAAGAGCCATGGACCCAAGAGTCCTTCAGTTTTACAATTTGTTGAGGTACAACGGAGCCAACGGAGCTCTTAGCTGAGCTGACTTTTTTTAAAAGAAAAGGAAAAAAAAGATTTACTAAAATAATTGCATACTTAACTTAACCCCTACCATAGTTCCACGTACAATGGCACTTAAACCACTATTTAGTGCAAATATTTTCCTTTTTCTATTTTCTCTTGCAAATGTTTGGAAAATGCTTTCTATTATAACTTGTTAAATGCTTTTAATAACAATGATATAAATTCTATCTACCGTTAAGTCCAAAAGAAAAAGACAATGTTTATAAATACTTTTTCAAATTCTGCCACACAATAGACTATTTTTTTTTTCTCTTGTGTACTTACGGAATTCAGAAGTCTAAAATGAAGATCATCCAAAGATACTGATGATATAAACATACTGAAAAAACTATTTATATTATAACATAACTTTTCCAAAGGGATTTGACAAATATCACATTTGTATATTTAATTTATTGTCCTAGAACTTGAGGAATGTTTTATTTATATTCTCAAAAATTATAATTCTATCATTTAAAATAATGCCTGAATACAAGAACCTAAATATATGCATGATTGTCATAACGGCCATAGTGTTTCTGTGATATCTTCAACAAGTTGTTTGATTCCTTTCTGTCTTTTTCTCTATGGACATAAAGAGAATTGTAAAATAAGTGTGCCTTTTAATAGGTAAACACTATTGTACACCCTAAAATAGAATTATTTCAAATATAATCATGCTGGGCATGTTTGCTAAATTTACTTTGTCTTATAAACATTGAAATACAGGAGTTGTTGGTTTTTATTATTATTTACCTTTTTCAGTTATATTTTAATGTGTTTGGGGCACAATAATAACCATTTGAAAACTGTATATAATTGTGGCTTTCTAGTGTCTGGTGCACTGTAGCCATTAAAAGCAGTAGGATTGTTTACCTTCTTATTTGATGTCATAATTTCCAAGCAGATTGCTTTTTTCTTTAAAGTTGAACCTCCTCTCTCCTCCAAGACCTCAGTGTTTGGTACATCTTATACTTACTATCTGTTCCAAACATACTTATATAATAATTCTGTTTTAATTCTGTTAATAAAAGTTTCTGCTATCATATAACAAGAGTTGATATATAATTATTGATATTTCAAATATTTACCTTACATTTCAGTCTATATTCAAAATGTTGAGCAAATTATGCAGCATTTTATGTACTGATGCTAAATTACATGTTCTAGTGTCTGATGGGGAAGGTTACTTTTTTTATTCCTTTATAATCCCACATACTTTTTCTAAATAAACATTTTCAAGTTTACATTTTATGAAGAGTCACACTACCAAGTTCAAATCAAATTTTGATGTATTTAAATTGGAATGTTTTAGATGCATTCTTTAGAGCTGATATTTTTGATAATATAAAATAGTTCTTTCCAGATTATGTTCTATATCTAAAATTATTCAAATTTTCATTGAAATCTTCTAAGATAAGATTATATAGTTTTCATCTCAAGTTCCTCCACATATTAAAATTCAATTGTAACCCTAAATATTTCATATATTTGTTACTCTAATGAATCTCTCCTTATTTAAATTATATTTTCTAGCTGTTAATTACTGAAATATAAAAAGAGGAAATTTTCTATCTTTATATTAGAAGTAAGTATTTATTAGTCTATGATGGATTTACATGGATATACTAAGTATATAAGTATATTTACAAGGATATACTAAGAGTTCATCAATACTAAACCTACCATAAAGAGTTCATCAATACTAAACCTACCATAAAAGAAATGTTAAAGGATCTTCTCTAAGTGGAAAAATAGAATCTATAGGAAAGGGGAAATTCCACTAGGGAAGGCAAATATATATATATATATGGGTTGGCCAAAAATTTGTTTGGGTTTTTCCATAACATGTTACAGGAAAACCCAAACAAACTTTTTGGCCAACTGAATAGTAAGGACTGAGGATCAACCACTTAAATAAGCCAGTATGAAGATTAAAAAAACTGTAAAAGCAACTATAACTACAATAAACAGTTTATGGGTAAACATGAAGCTGTAAGATATGATACGGAAAACAAAAATGTAGGGGAGGGGAGTAAAAAATGTAGGTCTTTTAGAATGAGTTTGAACTTAAATGACTGCAAGTAGATATAGTCATAGGTCAACATATAGGACCCCCATGGTAACCACAAATCAAAAACCTATAACAGATAAACAAAAACTAAAACGAAAGGAACACAAGCATACTACTATAGAAAATCATCAAATCACAAGACAAAAAAGAAGAACAGAAAAGATAAGAACTACAAAAACAACCCCAAAACAAGTAATAAAGTGGCAATAACTATATACCTATCAATAATTTAAATGTCAGTGAACTAAATGCTCCAATCAAAAGACACAGAGTGGCTAATTGGATTAAAAAATAAGACCCTTCTATATGCTACCTACAAGAGACTCACTTCAGAGCTAAAGACACATACAAACTGAAAGTGAAGGGATAGAAAAAGATATTTCATGCAAACAGAAATGACAAGAAAGTGGGGAAAGCAATACTCATATCATATGAAACGGACTTTAAAACAAAGACCGTAACAAAAGACAAAGAAGGGGATTATATAATGATAAAGGGATCAACACAAAAAGAGGATAGTACATGCATAAACATATATGCACCCAATACAGCAGCACCTAAATATATAAAGCAAATACTAACAGACATAAAAGGAGAAACTGACAATGATAGTAGGAGACCCTAACACCCCACTGACATCAATGGACAGATCACCGAGACAGAAAAGCAATAAGGAAACATTGGTCTTAAATGATACAACAGACCAGTTGGCTTTACAGATATAAAACATTCCATCCAAAAACAGCAGAATACAGATTCTTTTCAAGTGCATATGAAACATTTCTAAGGTAGATCACATGCTAGGCCACAAAACAAATCTCAACCAATTTAAGAGGATAGAAATTATGTTAAGCATTTTTTCTGACCACAATGGTATGAAACTAGAAATCAATTACAGGAAGAACAAATGGGAAAAAAACCCAAACATGTGGAAATTAAACAACATGCTACTGAAAAACCACTGGGTCAATGAAGAATATCAAAGGGAATATCAGAAATTACATCATGACAAATGATAATGGAAACACAACACTCCAAAGTCTATGGGATGCAGCAAAAGCAGTCCTAAGAGGGAAGTTTATCATCATACAAGCCTTCCTCAGGAAACAAGAAAAATCTCAATAAACAACCTAACCTACTACATAAAGGAATTAGAAGAAGAAGAACAAACAAAGCACAAGGTCAGCAGAAGCAAGTAAATAATAAAGATCAGAGGAGAAATAAGTAAAATAGAGATAAATAAACAATAGAAAACATCAATGAAACCAAGAGCTGGTTTTTTTGAAAAGATAAACAAAATTGATAAACACTTAGCCAAGCTCACCAAGAAGAAAGGAGAGAGGACCCAAAGAAACAACTACAAAATGAAAGAGGAGAAATAGCAACTGATACCACAGAGATACAAAAAATCATAAGAGAATACCATGAACAGTTATATGCCAACAAATTGGACAACCTAGAAGGAATGGCCAATTTTTTAGAAACTTACAAGCTGCTAAGACTGAATCAAGAGGAAACAGACACTGTGAACAGATTGATCATTAGTAGTGAAATTGAATTTGTAATTAAAAAAAAACTTCCAGGGCTTCCCTGGTGGCGCAGTGGTTGGGAGTCCGCCTGCCGATGCAGGGGGCGCGGGTTCGTGCCCTGGTCCGGGAGGATCCCGCGTGCCGCGGAGCGGCTGGGCCCGTGGGCCGTGGCCGCTGGGCCTGCGCGTCCGGAGCCTGTGCTCCGCAGCGGGGGAGGCCGCGGCGGTGAGAGGCCCGCGTACCGCAAAAAATAAAAAAATAAAAAAAAAATAAAAAAATAAAAAAAAAACTTCCAGCAAATAAAAGTCCAGGACTGAACAGCTTCACATATATGTAAACATATATAGAAAAACTCATACCTATCCATCTCAAACTATTCTAAAAAACGGAAGAGGATGGAACACTCCCAAATTCATTTTATGAGGTCAACATTACCCTGATACCAAAACCAGACAAAGATACTACAAGAAAAGAAAGCAGGCCAATATTTTTGATGAATATAGATGGACTCAGGTAATGCTGATATTATTTTGACTGGTTACAGCTGTTACTACTATTTCTAACGGATAATCAAAGCATCAAGATATTAAAACACATAACTGTATAGAAAATGGAGCCTCTATCCCTTTAATTTTCTGCTTGCCTTAGGGTCAATCTGCGGTTATTATCAGCAACAATTAAACTATTTGTTTGTTTTGTCCATAGCCTATAGCAACCATATCATGTTCTCCCACAAATAACAATCCTTCTAAATGTCCAAAAGGTACACAGGATGGAGGCCACACAAGTCCACCATAAAAGGGGTCATTATATTTCTCATGCACACACACACTTTCCCTCACACATACCCATTAATGTTTTTCTTTTTGCCATCTTAGAGAAAGTGATAGCTATTAAACAAGGATTAAGTTATATTTTTTAAAAAGGGCAGTGGAAATCTATTTGCAAGCCTGAAATGCATTATGATTATACCTAGAATTGTTTACACTATTTCCAGAATAATATTGTCCCAAGTGTACACGGAAGTTTAATTATTCCTTTAAAAATATATCAAATAATTTTCTGTCAAATTATATTAAACGTTTTACCTATAAATATTACTTTGTAACATAATTGTTTAGTACATACATCATTTAGTATTCCTTTACTTACCAAGTAAAGGAAATAATTAATTACCAAAATTAATGCTAACCAAATGAATTATGCAGGCTTTAACTATGCTTTAGAAATATTGGTATCAGGCTTCCCTGGTGGCGCAGTGGTTGAGAGTCCACCTGCCGATGCAGGGGACACGGGTTCGTGACCCGGTCCGGGAAGATCCCACATGCCGTGGAGCAGCTAGGCTCGTGAGCCATGGCCGCTGAGCCTGCGCGTCCGGAGCCTGTGCTCCACAACGGGAGAGGCCACAACAGTGAGAAGCCCACGTACCACAAATATATATATATATATATATATATATATATATATATGTATGTATCAATCCCTGGTAGAAAGCTCAAAGACATTTTCTGCTTTTTATAAACTGATCAACAGCTCGGTGCTTTGTGACCACCTAGAGGTGTGGGATAGGAGGGTGGCAGGGAGACACAAGAAGGGGGGGTATGGGGATATATGTATACGTATAGCAGCAACTAACACAACAATGTAAAGCAATTACACTCCAATAAAGATGTTAAAAAATAAACTGATCAAATAATATTACACAATTATCAGTAATTATTTCTTTGGATCTCAAATAAGCATCCACCTACTCAGTGCATTAACCAGGGGGAAATCAGTTAAAAGAGAGTCCTACAAAGTAGGGTAGAAAATTGTACAAATCAATATATATCATTTTGAAATGAAAAGTATGAATAATTGTTACAAAGCAGGAGCTCACAAATTGGCAAGAATGTCTATCAAAGAAAGTAATCTATTAGAAACTAATCTGCACCAACCAGATATCTCTAATAGAACTGAATAATCACAAGAATTTAATCATTTTCCAATGAACAATTATACAATTAATTGCCCTTTTTGACCTTTTAGTTAAGATTAGAATTTCATTGATGAAATCTTCATAAAACAGTGCCAATAAAAATCATGTTTACACAGGATCTTTGAAAGAGCTCCCAATAGCCAAAATTGAAATAATCTGAGCAAAAATAAATATATTACCAAAGTACTGGGTTTTAACAAAGAACAAAATAATTCGCTTTGAGCCTGTATTTATTTTTTTAATTTTTATATTTAGCATTTTCATACAATAGTATTGACGTTTTTCTTTCAAAGTGCAGTCCAATAAATTTTAATGTATAGATTTGTGTAACCACCACCACAGACAAGATACAGAACAGCTCCTTCACAATACAGAACTCACTTGTGCTATGACTTTATAGTTAGTTCCTCCCCCAACCCTACACCTGGCAACCACTGATCTGTTCTCTAAAACTATAGGGGATTTTTGCTTTCTTTTTGAGAATGTCATACAAATCGAATCATACAGTATGTAACCTTATGAAACCAGCTTTTTTCACTCAGCCTAATACCTTTGAAATTCACCCAAATTGTTGAACGTATCAGCAGTTTGTTCTTTTCTGTTACTGAGTAATATCCCTTTGTATGGGTAAGAACATTTTATCTATTCACCCACTGAAGGACATTTGGGTTCTTTCCATTTATGTTTGGTTTGGTTCTAGCAAATATGAATAGAGCTGCTATAAACATTTTTATACAGATATTTGTGTAAAAATTGGTTTTCAAGTCTCTAGGCTAAAAACCCAGGGGTCGTACTGCTGAGTCATATGGTAAGTGTATGTTTAACTCTATAAGAAACTGCCAAAACATTTTCAGAGTGACTATACCAGTTTGCCACCAGCAATGTATGATCTCTGCTTTGTCTTCCTGCTTGCCAGTATTTTCTTTCCTTAGCCATTCTAATCGATGTGTAGTGGTATCTTACCATGCTTTTAATTTGCATTTCGCTAATGCATTGAGGTGAATGCATCTTCATGTGCCTTTTTTGCCATCATTGTATCTCTTTTTGCATGTGCTTATTCAAGTCCTAGGACCTATTTTTAAATGTATTCGTTTTTGCTTGTTGAGACTTAAGAGTTCTTCGTATATTCTGAATACATTTTATTTGTTGGATATGTAATTTACAAATATTTTTACACAGTCTGTAGCTTGTCTTCATTTTCTTAAATTGTCTTTCATAGAGCAAAAGTTTTGTTTTTAATTTTGATAAAGTCTAATTTGTCTTTTCTTTTTCCTTCATGAATCACGTTTTTAGTGTCACATTTAAGACTTTTTCATCTACCACCAGGCCACATAGATATTCTCTTATATTTTCTTGTAAAAGTTTTACAATTTTATGTTTTACATTTAGATCTGTGAATTGACTGAATGAATTTTTGAGTGAATTTTTGTATAAGGTATGAGGTTTAGGCTAAGGTTCACTTTTTTTCCTGTTTCTTTCATCCAAGTGTCTGTCCCTTTACCAATCTCACACTATCTTGATTCTGGTAGCTTTATAGTAAGTCTTAAAATTGGGTAATGTGACTTCTCCAAAGCTATTTATTATTTACCAAATATTTTGCATTATAATATAAACGAAAAAAGAAAGAAAGAGGGAGGGAGGGTGGGTGAGTGGAAACTTCTTACTAAAGAACTGAAAATAATATGGAAGGAATGAGGAAAATACAAAATCATCATTTGGCCACCACATTAATAATTGCTCCAGGCAACATCCACTGATGAATGTTCAAATTTTTAATGGGCAAAACATTAAGGAGAAACAGGATAGTTGCATGGCCCTTAGGTATCTTCCCAAAGTTACTATGGTGGTTTTAATGTATATCTGCAAATTATTTTATACTCCTCCCTGAAGGAGGTGGAGCTTAATTCTTCTTCCCTTAAGTGTGAGCTGGATTTAGTGATTCACCTCTAACAAATAGAATATGGAAAGGGAAAAATCATTATTTTACAGTGGAGGAAACTGGCAGAGAGCACTTTAACCAAGTGATTATGGTTAAAATCACCAGTGATAAATCATGTTGGTACTAGTTTCTTTGATATGATGCAGTGAAAAGGGCACATCACCTCTGTGGTATCCTTCCCAATGGTGCATAACCTTAAACTAATCATGAAAAAAACATAAGACAAAGCCAAATGGCTATAAAATACCAGTCTTCTTCAAAAGTGTCAAGGTCATGAAAAATGAGGAAAAACTGAGGGACTGTCACAAATTGGACAGAATTATAGAGACATGATGACTAAATACACAGGGTATCCTGCATTAAAAAGGAACAACAACAAGGAACAACAAGGAACAACAACAGCAAAAAACCTGAAAAACTGGTAAAAACCTGATAAAGTATATACTTAGTATCATTGTACCATGTTAATTTCTTAGTTTAGATAAATACACCATGGTTATGTAAGTTAACATTTGGGGAAGATTTGTGAAGTGTATAGTGAATTCTCCATACTATCTCTGCGACTCTTCTGTAAATCTAAAGTCTAAAAAACCATACTTCCCTTTGTTCAGTTATAAATACCCACGTATTAACAGTTAAAAATTAACATTCTCTTTGTTTATATCCTCTTTTAAATGAATTCATCATAAGCATAAAACAATCCTTTCACTCACAGAAAACTTAAATTTTTCCATTTTTAAATTAAGTAACATCCAGGGCTGCCCTGGTGGCACAGTGATTGAGAGTCCGCCTGCCGATGCAGGGGACACGGGTTCATGCCCCGATCCAGGAAGATCCTACATGCCACGGAGCGGCTGGGCCCGTGAGCCATGGTCGCTGGGCCTGCGCGTCTGGAGCCTGTGCTCCGCAACGGGACAGGCCACAATAGTGAGAGGCCTGTGTACTGCAAAAAAAAAAAAAAATTAAGTAACATCCAGCATAAATAAGAAGACCACATTGAATATATATTCTGCTCTTAGAAAGTGTACTATATACTTTTGGAGTGTATATCTATTGCTTTTACCAATGCTTTCTCATTTTTTCTTTCATTTGATATAAACACCACAATTTTCCCTGGGGAATCCCTCTACTCCACCTGCAGTCCATTTGGTTTTAGGTGGGGCTATTTCAGGGGATGCATAAAGTTTAATACTTGACCTTTAACCTGGTTCCAGATGCCTGGTACTAGTAACGGATTTTAGGATGAGTACATCTCTTTTGGTGGTTCAGTCAAGGCTAATCCTGGAACTTCAGTTGCCTGGAAAACAATTCTCTCTCATTGCAATGAACTGTAAGGACTGCTATAATCTTAAGCAGGAAGCTACTGGGACTCACAAGGTGGAGTCTGGAAATGAAATCAACACAATGGAAAGCAGAGCCAAGAGATAAGGAAAATGAGAAAGAGAAATGTCTGGTCTTGATGACATTGTTTAATCTACTTTGTTTAGCTATGTCTAAAGATCATTCTGGAAAACTGACCCCAGACATTTATGGGTAAATAAATTCCTTAACTCCTATTTCATAATTTGGGGAGGGGGGGATTAGAATTACATCATATGAAATTTGCCTGAGAAAAAGTTCTTCAAACTTATCACTGTACATGTTGGATAAAATAAACCTGAGGTACTTCTTTGTGTCCTTTTTAGACAAAAAAAAAAAAAAAGTGAAGTAATAATGATTTATTTTTAATCCCACTGATTTATTCCATATCCACTCCATTTAAAGTTGAAGTATAAAATGACAACCCATCTTTCCTTTCAGTTGCGTACAACACATAAGATATTACAAGAGAGCTCATAACACGTACACCAGAAAAGTAAATGCAATCAATCAATGCTATAAAATTAATAGATAACTACATGTGTATTATTTTAAAAATAGAGAGAATATATTGGAGAGTGTCTAGAAATGAGCCCCAAAAGATTTGGAGAGTCAAAGTCAAGAATCTTTATAATCTCATATAGTATACTTGTAAACTTTACTTATATTCCTGGAATCAGATGAAAGAAGCCATAGATATAGAGGGTTTTATAGAAACAAGACTTTAAGCAAATAAAACCGTGCCATGGCACTTGTACCTCTACACGTCTACTCAGCAGAAACTTCATGGACTAAGAAGAGTGTGTATAATCTATGTCTTCGGTTCCATACAATTTCCTCAATAAATCTAAAATAACATATTAGTATATAATTCATAATTAAAGAGTAAAAAGAGTGGACTGATTCCATTCTTATATATTGAGTCATTTTAGGACATACTCGAAAGGAAAACTGTCCTTCAGGGAAAAGATCTCTAAACTGAAGATATAGTGGTACCAGAATCCTTCTTTTGAAAACCATATCAGGTATAATAAGATTACATCCATAGCATGCAGGTGACAGATTTTAAAATCAAGAACCACTGGATTCTCTTTCAAGTAACCTATTTTAGCGTTCTTTAAATTTCCTACTCTCCACAAGCCCCTTACCCCCTCTCACCCTTATATACCCAAAGGGTTCACAAACTAAGTTGCATAAAACTCTACATGGAAGATTTACAAGGGCGTGATGTGAGGACTGGCAGATGTTCTTCAATCCACTCTTTGAGTGGGAAGGGCATGTGGAAATGGCACTGGTTTGAATGACATTTGGAGTAACGGCCTGCCATTGGGCTGGCACTTTTAGTGTTAAGCAAGTGATCTGCAAAGTAAAGTGGATTCACAGTTAGAGTCAGCACCAGTGCACAGGTCGCCCATAAAAATAGAAGATTCCATTATTCTTCAGGCTCCTTAGAGGGAACAAGGTCTCTAGCATCATTACCAGGACTAAATCTGACTTTTCTACCTCCCCTAATTTCCTCATAGTAATTATAGGTCAAGCACTCTTTTGTAAATTATAAAACCTTTGTTCTTATCAAAAATGAATAGCTGAGGAAAAAATTATAAAAAGAGTCCAAGGAAAAAAATTTCAATTAGAAAACCAAGCTAATTTGGTATGACCAAAGACTGTCAGGCATACTGACAGTGCTCTATTATGCAGTCATTTGGGCTCTTTCAAATTAGTTATGTTAATGTCCTGTGAGTGAATGTAACACTTGGATGGGACAAGATTTCTGCAATTAATTTCTGCAGTCAGTGGAGAGACAAGCAAATTTATTTTCCCCCTCTCTGGGAATTGGTAGTGGAGGGTGTGAGGTAGCGAAAGTGCATTTAGGAACAGAGTACAAGCTAAACACAAGCCCTAAATAAAGCAGAAACAATGGGAGCCAATGCCTCCTCATTCATTCAATTGACAATGTTTTGCAGCTTAAACCTGTTTTATTAATTATGTTTGACATTTCCTTAATTAGTTTCATTTACACCAAATCAATCCCTACTGCTGTATGGCATCATTTATCATTTTGAAAAATTTGCATACTGAGTGCTGACTTTTCCTACTTAATTATACATTAAAAGTGTCAAGCGCGCTTGCTGCCTGGCATTATCTGCGGCAGAAAGGTTTGTGGCTGGACGGTGATGGTATTAATCATTAAGAGCCCCCAAGTGCTGCTGGGTAATATCTGGGGAGTAGAGTGGCTCTCATTTTAACGCTAGAGAGCAGAAGTGCTTTTGTAAAATGACCCAGAGCAAAAACAAAATAAATGACCTAAAACATCCGGTGTACTGTAATGTTTTCAATAAAAATATGCTTTGGTGGTTAGGTTTACTACTAACAACTCATTTTCTGTAAATTTAAACACAATGAATCCACTAGTAGTAAACTGGTGATCTCTGCTGAGACTTGAAAACAAGATATTTTGGTTGAATATACAATAGTGGCTTGGTAGCATACATTCCAATATATGCCAACTCAAATGTGCTACTTTAAAAATGAAAGCTAGAAAATATAGTATACCATTAATACAGTAATTGATGTTGCTCATTTCTTTTCTACTTATAACTTTCATGAATAAGCAACTATTTTTCACTGAACAACATGGAGTATAACTAAACATAAAACATGGCTAAAAATCTAATACTATAGTAGAACTTCATTTGTACAAGCTAATGGTTAGATTTCAATATTATGGAATTTTCAGTGATGGAAACATAAAACTGTAAAAATTTTAAGCACAAAGCATGATGGTGAGCCACAGCAATGAAAGAGTTAACAAAAACCTGTTTGTAAATTGTGTATCAACTCTGCCTTCTTTCATGTCAGAACCCAAACTTAGTGCATTTAATATTCAAATTCATTTTCAAATGCTTGCCCATTAACATAATATATGCTACTTTGCAAGCCTGGTCAGAGAAATCTGTAACTAAATAATTTTCAAGTTTCCTTCATATCAGATGCATTATATGCAGTGTGAAATTATTTCCCCATTCAATCCCTTAGCTGAACAGCAGAAAAGCAACACACAGTATAGTAGATATTACTGCAAGTGCATTACATTCTTTAGGAGCTACTATATATGCAGGGACATTTATAATTGCTAATTTTAACTGAGCATTTAATTGCATATTTTGTGTATAATAGTAAGGTTAATATGCAATTGCAGTACAGCATTACTTTAAACTTAGAAAAGAGGAATGTTTATGGCACAAATATATTTATGTAAATATTATAAATAACTTATTTATGTTTTCAGTTAAATATGCTGTGTTTTTAACAATGGCATCATTAAATATACTCATTTGTTCTCACATGAAAATAATTTTATAATGGAAAATATGTATCTAATTTAAATAGTTAATGTTGAAAACACCAAAATGATCCATGTATTTGGCGACAATTCTGTTAAATTTTTTAAAAGTTGAAATCAAGAGTACACTTTTTGCATACTTTGTATTTCTCAAATTTTATATATTTAAATCTATACTTAGATTCTTTGTTGCCCTTTCTAGCCAGGGTCCTTCATTCTAGTTACAAATTTTAAATGGGCAAATAGCTTTTCTCACCAGGAAAGAATAATAAAATATTGTAAATAATGATGATCATGAAAAGAAGAGACAGCATATTTTAAAACTTACTACGTCCCAGTCATTGTGCTAAATGTTTGATATTTGTCTTTATCCCCACAATAATTTGATGAGACAGATATGCGATTACTCCACTAAAGCTAATAATTTTAAGTAACCAGTCTAAGGTCACAGATCTAAATGGCAAACTTGAGTGCCACGAAAAAAAAAAACAAAAAAAAACGACTGCCTCCCCAAGTACCATATTCCATATTCCCAGTGATTTTGCTGAATTATATAAGTTCATAATATTCCACAAACTTCCAAAGGCATGTGTGCTCTAGTGAAAAGGATATCTATCAGCTTTTTGAATATGATTGATATGTTTAAATCCAAGTCTATCACTTACTGATTATATGACTGGGCAATTTACCTAAATTTTATGGGCTCTTTTCTCATGTATAAATTGGGGTCAGTGTACCTGCTTCACATAGTTGCTGGAAGAAGTAAGAATTGGTCACATCGTAGTATGTAAGTAATAAATATGACTTTTCCTGTCCCTGTTAGACATAAAACACCTGTTAACATTTGACCCTGCAGCGAGGTTTAAGCCCTCCTTCATCAGCTTTGTTCACCATGGTTCACCAAACACCTAGAACAAAGTTGGGCACATTGTAGGAACTCACAGTCATCCATAAATGACTCTGTGTGAGGGTGATGTTTTACAATGTTGAGTCCTGCAACTGATCCCCTCTCTTACTGTCAAATAACCTTCCTCGACCTAATCCTCACAATCTAACTAGAATCTGTGTTAGTTTTAGAAAAAAATTATCTGCCTTTTCTCCTCTACTGCATTCCTATCTATGTCCAGGACCAGGGTACTTCTGATTCCCCTTTGCCAGCTTGCTTAGTGGAAATGGAAGTAATGGCAGAGACTAATTTGTGTTCATAATCTAATCAGAGCCAACTCATAGAGTTAAACCCAAAGAGAAAATCAGGACTTGACTACAATTTTTCACTAATAGTACATTCTATATAATGTAGCTACGTAACAGTTTTAATAAAACAGTTGATGACCTGATCCAAAGTCAAAAACAAAATCTACCCAGAGTATTTAACATTTGATTCCAACATTTTGGAGGGTATTTGATATTGCAAACCTTAGGGTTGTAGATTTTTCTTGGTGCTGGATTTCGTTACATATTTTTAAAAGAAAAAATCTTCAGTGTGTGAATTGAAACTCAAATAATCACACATTGAAATAAATGAATGCATGTATGAGTCACGTAAACATAAAGTTAGTTTATACACCTACTCCACACAGCTTTAGTTACTTCATTATATGGAGTAGCTCCAGATGCACGTGGCCTTTCAAGGATACACACACACACTTATATATATATATAAAATCTACAGTTCAGAAACTCTCTACTTGTTAAAAAATTAGAAAAACTCATTTACTTGGCTCTTACAGGATTCATTAACCTTTGTCTTCTTTTAAGAAACCAGAAACTGTTCTAAAACTGACATTGTCATTAAAAACCAATAGGAAGTCACCATTTTTAAATTAAAGTCATTAGATAAGTTTTTCAAGAGTTAAAAAAAGATTAGAAAAAAATTCAAATGAGAAAAATAATTTTGCTTTGGGTGTAAAAAGGCCCCAAGAGGAATTCCTCAAGTTTTGTTGGAAAGTACTCTTTTACTATCAGATTATCTATGAAATTTCAACCTAGAATGTTTTTTAAAGGATTTAACTGTTTCACGCTTCCAAATGAAACAACTCTTCAATAGCTATTATATGATTATCATGTTACACAATAAAGAAAAAATAAATATCACACAATAAGCTAAAAAATATATTCCAGTGACAAAGTTCCAAGAAGCACATTAATATTTCATGATTTATTAATATTTAATTGATTTATAAGTATATATTGGTATAATAATTTTACTTCCACTATCATCAAGGAAACTAATATTCTTCTTATCTTGAGTTTTGAGAATATAATTCTTTAGTTAGTGAACTAAACCAAGTATATAATCTTTATATGTGAACTGACATCTTGTTCTATTATCCAAATGGTGTCATATTTGTTCCAGCACTTTTGCCTAGACACATCCACACCACAGCTTCCCACTGAGAGAAATGACATCTGTAGATAAAGAGCAGCTAAGAGTATGGTTGGTAGTCGTGATAGTGTTAGAGAAATGATGTTAACTCTAACCATAGTTTCAAAACTACCACTCTCTAACACACTAAACTTAGTAATACTGGATATGACCTTGGAATGTAATTTCTACTATTTCTCTTTCACATTTAGTTAGCCAGAAAAACACATAAACTCTAGAATCATAATAATGATGCCACCATTAATTCCCTGCATTCCTTTTACATTACCCTTTCCTACTTCATATTACCATCCCTCAGTATTACTATAATACCCTTCAAAGAAAAGTAGACTTGCTCTCTCTAGGCAGCTCCTCTTTATTACTATTTATATACCCACCACCAGATTTATTTTTTTTAAGTACCACTCCCATCACCCAGCTTCCCATCTCAAAATCACTCCAACTTTACACTTCAGTTGCCAATTGTTTTATGTTCCAATCAAGTAAAACCACTCTCCCTTAAGTATCCCTTCTGGAGTTCTCACATCTCTGAGGTTGTAATACACCTTTGTGTATTCTAATTTGGAATACCTCTGCCACTTGCTACATTCATATCCAAATTTTACTAATTGTGTTCTCAATTAAAAGTGAGATCTTTCTCTGGTTTTGCATAGCATTGCCAACACCTTAGAATCTTATTTATAATTTACCCTATGGCAACATTTTTATCATTCACTGTTTGCATGTGTTCTTTCCAAAACTACATTTTAAGCTTCATGGAAGATAATACTATAATTTATTTTTCTACATACACAGAGAAATGCCATGGACACTGTCACTGATACTAATGTCTCTATATCCTTGTCTACACTCTGAGTCCCTTAAGGGATACTACAATACTTAGAAAAATTCCTGGTTCACAATCAACATTCAAGAAATTCTGTTTGACTATTAAATAAAGTGAAACTTCCCTTTTGATCTATTATTTCTACAACATGGAAACTTATTATGCAAATATAGAAGAAATAAATAAAGCAGAGTATTATTATCAAATATTTAATCCTTCCAAGAACTTGCCATTTCAGTAAATCCTTAAGGACTATCATTTGGAATTTAAACAATTGCATTATAAATTATTTTTATATAATTAACTATATAATTTTAATATTTAAAAGTAGCATATACCTGCATTACACTCTTTAGATTAAATATCTTCAGTCACAAGAGAAAGCATGGGATGACTTTTTTTCAGCACAGGTGACTTGGAATATTTATAACTATTTACTGTTTTAACAATGAGAAACAAAACCAGACACTTTTGAATAAAACATTTTCAAATGATACAACAGAAATCAAGAGCACAATATCACAACCGGGAAGCTTTTGAAATTCTTGAACGTCAAATTGTGGATTTATATTTGAAGTGTCATAATCGCAGGTTATTTAACATTGCTCCATCTATTTCTAAATTTCTGAGTCTGCAAAAGGCAGACATAGTAGTGAACAATGTCCCAAGAAGTTAGACTAACTGAGATTTGTGCCATAGCATACAGGGCTTTGGTAAAATAAAGTATTATTAGTCAATCAAGAAGCAATCCCAAATCATTAATTAATTAATGAGTAATGAAAACAGAGTTTTGACAGAGTTGCTTTTTTGTTTTTGTTTTTTTTGCCTGGGTGGATAGCTTTTTAAAATCTAATATTATAAAAATAAAAGCAATATTTATTTATCATTTTATTCACGGGGGTTAACATTTTTAATCTCTAAATTTGATGTATGAAAAAAGACAGGAAGAGTGAGAAGGAGAAAGAGAGAAAAAAGAGAGAAAGAAGAAACTTTTATTACATTTAATTAAAAAGTTATCATTGACATGAGTAATATTAAGACAAAAGATATCTACAGATTTTTTTTAAATGTAAGGTTAAACACCAAGGCCAATTTTTCCAATGGGAATTCAAGCTTTTACTTTAAGTGCTCATTAGTAAAGTTTATTTAAAATTCCAAAATTATTCTTCCCTCTTTGTCATGACTCTATTATTTGCAGATAAAAATACCCAATTCAATTCTTAAACAAAAAAGGGAAGGTATCAATTCTCTTTACTAAAATGTCCCACAACTAAAAGTCAGCATCCTCAAGACTTATTCCTCCCCATCCCTCTTGTTTGGCTATTTTCTCTGTTGGCTTTATTCCCAAGTGTGTCCTTCCTATGTGGTGATGAAGATGGTCAACAGTGATTCTACTGGACTTAATAGTGCTCTCAATAGCTCAAGCAAAAGGCTCAGAGTTTTCACTGTCACAGTTCATCTCACATTCCCTGCCCTGAACCAACTAAAGTGGTGCAGTATATGTTCATTGATCTGAGTGGCATGCCAATCTAAAGCCAGGAGCTAGGGTCAGCTCATCTGAACTATGTATATATATATTTATCTATATATGTATATTTAACTATATATATAATATATATATTTAACTATATTTGTAAAATATATATATATTTAACTATATATAATATATTTTGTGATTACATATGCACACCTAATTGTTAAATAAGAATATAGATTATAACATTTCATAAAATGTCTAAGACTACAACCACTTTCCCAAGTATTTAAATAGAGTAGTAGTATCTATATTTCCATATTATATTTTGACTTGTATATTAGTACCATAAGTTTACTAAGCTCTGAATATAGTTCAGGAGTATTGCTCAAAAAATTGTACAGTCTAGTCTGTTATTTGACACAGTCAAGAAGTAAAGTACTCCAAACTAGCATTACCATTAATTCCTTTTATGTGTGGATAGTGGAGTTTACAGCTTGAGTCGCTGCCTTCTATCAGCACCTTTCAGGACCCAAGCATGGTTGGGTATATTTGATGAACCGGCAAAATTTCATTTGTATGTATGCAGAGGAGAATCCTAGGAAAGAACTTAAACTACGTGCACCTGGGTTCCAGCTATATGTAAGCATGTCTTGTAAACTAGGGGTGAATAAAGTCTTAAGAGACTAGACATTATTACCCTAAGTCAGCATCATATCCTCAGTCAATCTAGATGAGAGGCACTCTGAGTAAAATACGGTAGCTGTTGGTTGAATCCATTGCCAGTATAGTCCCTGCATGCATGATTAGATCTTAGGCAAAAGAAGGCAAAGTGAAAAATTAGAAAGCTGCAATACATAGTGAACACAGCAGCATTCCCTCAGGATCCCTTAACAGAGTCATTAATGATAAAAATTGGGAGAGAGAGCTCAATGCAGCAGAGGAACAGTGGAAGTGTCCACTGTGCTGTGCAGAGTAGTTCTGGGGAAGCAGCAGGGTCCATAAATATTACAAAGAATAGGAAGAATAGGAAGTCTCTGTTGCCTCAGAAGCTGTAGTTCAGAATAGAGCCTATCAGTGCTGGGCAAATAGGTGGAAACCTTAGGAGCTGACCCATTTCTGAGCAAATGTAAGACATACAGAGACATACCTGGGGACACAGAGAGATATTGAAGGAGTATTTGTACCTCTGCCACTTACTAGCTGTATGATATTGAGCAAGTGAGGAATCTCCTCAATGTCTCAGTTTCCTCATATGTAAAATAGAGATAATATTGTTGATGTGAGGATTGAGTTAATATACCTGTTGGACACATACATCTATTACATCATGGATGTTGTTATATTATTTCTTTAGTAATTTAAGAAGTAATTCAGAAAACTAAGAATATTTCTGAATTTTAAGAATAATTCATAAAACACTGATGAAGGAAATTGAAAATCATACAAAGAAATGGAAAGATATCCTGAGCTCTTGGATTAGAAGAATTAATATTGCTAAAATATTAACAAAAGCAATCTACAGAATTAATGCAATGCCTATCAAAATACCAATGGCATTTTCACAGAACTAGAAAAAAATAATTCTAAAATTTGCATGGAACTACAAAAGATCCTGAATTGCCAAAGCAATCCTGAGAAAAAAAGAACAAAGCTGGAGGTATCACCCTCCTTGATTTCAGACTATCCTACAAAAGCTACAGCAATCAAAATAGTATGGTACTGGGACAAAAACAGACCATACATGAATGGAACAGAATACAGAGCTCCTAGATAAATCCATGTACTTATGGTCAATTAACCTACAACAAAGGAGGCAGGAATAGATAATGGAGAAAATACACTCTCTTCAATAGGTGGTGCTGGGAAAACTGGACAGCGACACATAAAACAATGAAATTAGAATATTTTCTCACACCATATACAAAAATAAATTCAAAATGGATTAAAGACCTAAATGTTAGACCTGAAACCATAAAACTCCTAGAAGAGAACATAGAACACTCTTTGACATAAATCATAGCAATATTATCTTAGATCTGTCTCCTAAATCAAAAGAAATAAAAGCAAAAATAAATAGGACCTAATTAAGCTTAAAAGCTTTTGCACAGCAAAGGAAGCCACTGACAAAATGAAAAGACAACCTACAGAATGGGAGAAAATATTTGCAAATGAAATGACCAGAAAGGAGTTAATATCCAAAATATATAAACAGCTCATCCAACTTAATATCAAAAAAATAAACCACCCAATCAAAAAATGGGCAGAAGACCTAAGCAGACACTTTTCCAAAAAAGACATGCACTTGGCTAACAGGCACATGAAAAGATGCTCAACACTGCTAATCATTAGAGAAATGAAAATCAAAACAACAATGTGGTATTACCTCACACCTGTCAGAATGGCCATCATCAAAAAGTCTACAAATAACAAATGTTGGCGAGGATGTGGAGAAAAGGAAATCTTCATACACTGTTGATAGGAATGTAAATTGGTGCAGCCACTATGGAAAACACTATGGAGGCACCTCAAAAAACTAAAAACAGAACTACCATATGATCTATGGTATATATATCCAGAAAAAAACAAAAACACTAATTTCAAAAGATACATGCACCCTAATGTTTATAATAGCACAATTCATAATAGCCAAGATGTGGAAGCAACCCCAGGGCCCACCAACAGACAAATGAATAAAGAACATGTAGTGTGTGTGTGTGTGTGTGTGTGTGTGTGTGTGTGTAAAATGGAATATTAATCAGCCATAAAAGAATGAAATTATGAAATTCTGCCACTTGCAACAACATGGACAGACCGAGAGAATATTATGCTTTTTCTGTTTGAAATAAATCAAACAGAGAAAGACAAATATTGTATGTTATCACTTATATGTGGAATCTGAAAAATAATGCAATAGAATGAATATACAAAAGAGAAACAGACTCACAGATATGAAAAACAAACTAGTGGTTACCAAAGGGTAGAGGGAAAGTAGAGGGGCAAATTAGAGGTATGGGATTAAGAGATACAAACTACTATGTATAAAGTCAATAAGCAACAAGGATATATTGTACCGCACAGGGAACTATAGCCATTATCTTATAATAACTTTTAATAGAGTATAAGCTGTAAAAATACTGAATTGCTATGCTGTACACCTGAAACTAATATTGTAAATCAACTATATTTCAATTTAAAAAAATAAAAAATAAATGTACAAAAAAAGAAAATTCAGAATCTCACAATACCTTTGGAGACAGTGCAATAAAGTGGAAAGAACATAAACTTGGGAGTTTTTAACTCTATTACTGGCTACGTGACTTGGGGCAACTTGCATAAAATCTCATAGCCACAGTTTCCTTATCTATAAGATAATTATAACAAATATTTTATCATGATTAAATATGTAAACTATCAAGTAATAGTTAACAGTTGATAAATTTATTGAACACTGACTATGCTCCAATTATTGGTCTAAGGGGTTTAATGAATTAACTCATTTAATGCTTCCTCACCACAACATTATGAGGCAGATAAAATTATTGTCTCTTTTGCAGAAAAGGTAACTGAGGCACAAATCATCTTCTTAAGTCCCCACAACAAGTAAGTGACAGAAACAAGATTTGAATGCAGCTTCTGGCTAAAAAGTCAATAGCCTTAAACATCATACAATACCAGCACTCAGTGTTTGGGTAAATTGCAGGTGTTCAGTAAGTGACAGCTGTTATTATCATCTGGGTCAATACAAATAATGATTATAATTAGCCTATAGATGTTCAGAAATACTGATGAATAGCGTATTGCGTTTGACAAACCAATTTACTACATGTATAGTCAGAATCACATTAATAGTTGACATATTTTTAAAATATTTGATAATACAGCACATGAATTTTTCATTTTTTGGTAAAATGTTACTTCAACAGTACCATTTAGGATCACATTTTTCATGTTTAGTCACTTTTTAAAAAGTGTTTCAGAGAGTTTCAGATTTGGTCCAAAATTCATAGAGACCTAACTAATTCAGAGACCAAATCACACTCAGTCTCCCTCTAACGGTTCAACTACTTTAAATGGATTAAATTTGTTGGCAGCACTCCTTGAATGGGAAAAAAAAACACTTTTGACACTTCTAGAGTTTGTCATTTTAAATCTTAAGACATCAGGTTAACACAATAGAAGTAGTTTTCTTAGGTAACCAAAACACTCTGTTTGCTAAATAATGGGTTTTTGAGGGTTTTTTGGAGAATTTTCGCTGGTCATATTTTGTGGCTAGATTCTTATTTTTTATTTTTGTTTTTTCATTCCACAGTCAAGTTGTTTTTTTTTTCCAGCTTTACTGAGGTATAACTGACAACAAAATTGTAATCTATCTAAAACATCCATCTTGGTGACCTCCTATATGTACACATTGTAAAGGGATTCCCACCAACTAGTTAATTAACACATCCATCACCTCACATATTACCTTTTTTTTTTAATGAGACCATTTAAGTTCTACTCTCTTAACAAATTTCAGGTGTATAATACAGTATTATCAACTATAGTTACCATGTTTGACATTAGATCCCCAGACTTTAATCATCTTATAACTAAAATTTTGTACCCTTTTACCATGTTTTAATTTAAAAAAATACATCTCTGTCTTGAATGCATTTCTGTCTAAAATTATCTTAACTCTATGTGACTCAGATCTCATAGAAATGGTAACTATTTCAAAGTAATCAGTAGATAAAGCTGATCTTGGATCAACCTAACAAAGATTCTAATTAATCATTGCCTTATAATCATATATTGTTATGAGTTATTTTGCTTTTAGAAGTTATAAAAAGATAATTGTGTCAGTCATCCAAAAGTGTTCTAGTTATTAAGTTGGAGCCTATATAGACACACATTTTCATGCTAAGTTAAGATCAACTGTAATAATGACTTTAGACTTCTGAGCTTTAATATGACTTTAAGAACTATAAATATAAATATATATTTTAGTTGTTCATTTAAATCTTTAGAAAATGATGTATGAACTAACCAAGGAGAATTATTAGATCATTATTTTTTTCATATATGTTGTTAGCTAATATAGTAAATTTAGATTTTAGATTGTAATTATTTTGATAATGTAGGTATTAGGTAAAAGTGTTGTTGAAAAAATATCCCCCAAAGTGAAATACTGATGCAAATATAATTCATTGTATTAAAGTTTATATTAGCTATATTCTTAGAGGTCATAGTCTACATAAGGTAAATTTAATCATAAATTGGTCTAAAATAGCCCTTAAATAATTTTAATCCTCATTAACTTTTTCCCTGCTTATTTTCAGCAACATTTATTATAAAAAATTATCCTAAGGAGAAAGGAGACAATAAGTTTCTTAATATTTATTCTAATCCCATTTGAGCTCTCTCTCTCTCTCTTCCTTTCTGTACACATGCTCACAAACACGTAAGACATTTTTCCTACCTTAGTTTTTGTCCAGAGAATTACTTATTAATACTTTAAGCAAAAAATGGATAACATATTAAACTTTGTATTTATAAGCATTTTTTCTTTTTTTTTGTTAACTGCTTCATTGGCACTAAAGTTAAAGAAGCTAATGCCAGATTCTCCATTTTAAAGCAGCTTTTACAGATTGCCATTTTTCCTATTTGAATTTAACTTTTATACTGAGGAATATGTTATTAAAAAACAGATTTGATTAATATTAGAAGCTTCTAATACCACTGTGAATTCGGAAGTGGCCCTCTCTCCTAACACCAGCACCCTGGGGTGACTCACACTGCTGACTGTGGAATACATTACCAGGCTCCCATACACAGGCCTGGCATGCTGTCGTAATCATTCTTTTCTTAGCACAAATTTGTGGGTCTCTGTGATATGAAGCTATTGGTAGTTCTGCCGGTACTCAAATGAAGTGATATTGAATTTCTATTATGCATGTGCCTTGGAAACCTCACAGCTCTCCATAAAGATTTTATTCACACAGCAGATTTGTTGTGACTTAGGTAGTTTCAGACAATTTTCTATTTGAATGGACATGGCAGGATCTGACAGTATAAAAGAAATATCAGGAAAAAGAAACATGTAGAACCAAATGATATATTAAGCAACCTACAGAACAAAGCAAACTGGATTGTAGTAAACAAAACCAGAAAGTACGTCTTTGAAGGACCTCTCATGGGGACTAATCTTTTCATACTGCATATATGAGTTGGTGATGGAACCTGTCAACTCCTTTCATCCTACAAATTAAGTTTTGATAAAGCCCTATTCCTTATATAACCTTCATATTTTTGAAATAAATTGTTCATAATAAGACAGATTCTAGTTTTCATGTATTTTCCCAACGGTCTAGGCCACAAATACAAAATGGAAAATAAACACAATTGCAAACAAACATTTATTCGTCAACTAGAATTTAGAAGTCTTAATTGGAAGAGAAGAAGAAATTTTTAGTGGAAATATAAAACATGGAATTCAAATAATGGTGAATTAATTCATGATGAAAGGGAGAGAGAAATGAGTTAATATACTTATGGCAAAAAAAGAATTTAATATGGACTTTCCTTAATTATTGAGAGTGCGCTATGCATCAGCAATAATTTGGGGACTTCCTAAATAACACTGAACAATGCGGACAATATCCATTACTTCATGAAGCTTATTTACTAGTGGGGGAAACAGTTAATAAAGAAGTAAATAAATTAGAGAAAGAATAATACCAGGTAGTAATAAATGCTCTGAAGAATAATATAAACTAGACTGGTGGGACAGAATCTATCTGTGATTTTAGCAGAGTATGAGGATGAAGCTACTTTATCTTTGGCAACTAGGAAAGACCTCAAAAAGAGGTGATGTGAGCTGAGATATGAATGACAAAAAGAAGGTAGCCATATGAAGGCCTGTGGGCAGGGCATTCTAGATTGACATACGGCAAATGCAAGTCCCTTCCTAGGCTAATGTTCCTATCAGATGGGATTTCTTCATATTAAACACATTTACATTACTTTAAAAATAATTTACCTCTGTACAGTATGGAGATTCTTCAACAAATTAAAGCTAGAAGTACCAGATGATTCAGCAATCCCACTTCTGGGTATATATCCAAAGCTAAAGAATTTATTATCTCAGAGATAACTGTGCTCACATGTTCACTGCAGCATTATTCACAATAACCAAGGTATGGGAATAACCTAAATGCCTGTTGGTGGATGAATTGATTTTAAAAAGTTACATATAGGGGCTTCCCTGGTGGCGCAGTGGTTGAGAGTCTGCCTGCCGATGCAGGGGCCACGGGTTCATGCCCCGGTCCGGGAGGGTCCCACATGCCGTGGAGCGGCTGGGCCCATGAGCCATGGCCGCTGAGCCTGCGTATCCGGAGCCTGTTCTCCGCAACGGGAGAGGCCACAGCAGTGAGAGGCCCACGTACAGCAAAAGAAACAAAAAGTTACGTATATCTGTATATATACATATATGTATTAAAAACCAGTATTTTATACTACACACACACACACACACACACACACACACACACACACACAGTGGAATATTATACAGCCTTAAAAAAGAAGGAAATCCTGTCATTTGTGACAGTATGGATGAACCTGGAGAGCATTACATTAAGTGAAATAAGTCAGATAAAGACAGACAAATACTACATCATGGTATCACTTATATGTGTAATCTTGGGGGAAAAAAAGGGAAATATGTGAGGTGATGGATGTATTAATTTTTAGTAGATTGTGGGAATCCTTTAAAAACATATACACGTATCAAATCATCACATCATGCACCTTAGATATGTTATAAATTTATTTGTCAATTATACCTCATTAAAGCTAAAAATAAACGTACATACAAACATATACACACAAATATTTCACTTTTAGAAGGAAAGTTAGATAGAGATTAACGGAGAAAGAAGAGAGAAACAGAAAGGTAACTATGTATACCTATATTGGGAGAAGCTATATTGGGAGAAGCCAAAACACATTTGTCCCAGTAGATAGTAAGAAACAGATATACCAAAGCAAAAAGCAAGATAAATAAGCACATTTTATCAAGTACTTTTGGAAGCTTTAGTCCTGACCCCAAATCAATCCATTTTTTTTTATCATTGTCATTCTCTAATTTTACAAATAATGCTAATGCTTTTGATTTCTATGAGCATCCATTTTATGTGAATTATTTAATAAAACTTCAACAACACCTATTAGTTCTGCAGAAATCTTTCAAGAACTGCACTCTCAGCATTCTTCTCCCTCTACTTCTCTCTAGGCCAACTTCCCAAAGTTCCTATGATACCCTGGCTCCCTCATGTTGCAAAGGACTATATGATATATTATTTCATGCTAAGATATAAATTACTTAATTATCATATTTGAAAAGAAAGGTAATTGTTAATACAAAGTGACATATGTCTACATATGGGATTTCAATCATCCAATAATCCTAGTGAAGATATTTCTAAGTAAAGTACCATTTTATTACGTTCTAAATAACACCATTATTCATCCTGCATGTAAACCTGGTTTTGAGTGTAAATTTGGGTTGGCTTCTGATTCAGAAACTTTGAGATAACCATCATCAGTCTGGAGGACCTCTAGAATACCCAAGTTTGTGGATAAATTCAAATGTAAATTAAATGGAATCTACAATATACATCTGAAGCATTCCTTGGAGCTGCCTCTACATTCAAGAAATTGTTACAGCATTAATAGTTTCTAAGATCTTTGAGGGCAAGGACAACACCTATCCCAAACATGTCTTATTTTTTTTCCCTATTAATACAGGATTTGGAATTGTCAAAGAAAAATTACATTGGACAAGTTAAATAGGGAAGGAAGACTTTTTTCAAGACTATTGCAATAGGGGAGGGAGAATGAACTCAACTGAAACAAAAAATGGAAGATCTTAAGTACTGGGGCAAGCTATAGGAAAAGTACTGGACAATGTTAGGGAGGAGGGTAGTTAATGTGATTAGGCCATCTGTGTCTGCTAATTGGCACTAATCGAAGTTAGGCTCCTAGCCTCCTACAAAGACTGAAAGATAGGGATGCTATCGTTCTTTTTTTTAACTCAAATTTTAGATTCTTCTTTGGAGTAAAACAGGCTCTTTACTGTTTACAAGGTTATTTCTGAGTTGCAAAAATTCTGTTTTTTAAGGATGGTATCTTTTTGATGATTATGTGTCAAAGAGACGGCTGCCAGGTTCTTGAGAAAGATATTCCTGGGTTGTAAAACTGGCAAGAGCTGGGAGAAGGGTAACATATCAAAGGGGCAGAGAAAGAATTTTCAACTGAAAGTTTTCTAAAGTAAATGCTCCATGAAAAGCGAGGTCAGGGGCCTATAGTCAGAAAGAAACTTGTCTAAAATTTAGTCAAGCTGAAGGGAAACTTAAGGCCATTTTAATCAGAATGTAGTACTTGCTTAACAAATATTTTCTGAACAAATGAATGGATTTATCTTCCAAATATTTTAGGAGTCTAGCTAGACTTTGAAATCTTTCAACCACAACATACCTGAATAAGTCATTATAAAAGAAATGCCTCCCTTAGACTATTAATTCCATAAAGTCTGAGTCTAAAATTTTCACATAATTCTATTTTCATATAATACTCAGCATATAGCATATACTGATGGTAATTAACAGCATAAATACATATACAATGTCAGAAGCTCAAACCTTTTTGGTATCTGTTAAATGCTTGCTTGTATTTAGGCCTCCTTATCTTCCTTGCTTTACTGTGTTAATTTGGAGAGTGGGGGGACATTCAATTATGAGAGGTTTTAGGACTATGGTGGTTTCAACTCTCATTTTAAATGAATTATTTTTCAACAAAAGTTAATGGAGAGGAAGAAACTCACTTTATTAAAGTGATCACTCAAGCCAAGAGTATTTTATTTGCCCTACTCCACTGAGAACTATGCCCAATTACCTAATTAAATCTGAAATTATCAAATTGAGTACACTCTTCAGGGTTCAGATAGTCAAAAAATTTGCATTTCCCATTCAAAATTCAAAGAATAAATGTTTATTTTGGGATGTTAAAACCCCCTTACAATGAATTACAAACTCAATTCATTGTTCCTTAGAATGAGAGTTGATCTGATGGGAGGACAAGGAAAGCACCTCAAAAAGCCCTAAGAGTGATTTACTATCTCCTTCCTGCCTGAATTCCATGGAAGAGAACCCTATGTGCCAGGACCTTCAAGCTCTACTTTCCCAGTACTGCATTTGAGAAGAAATTATGGTACTATCAAAATCCTATTGATACTCAAAAACATTTCATCAACTGAAAAAAAAAAATTAAGAGTAAATACAGATTTTTTTTTTTCTATTTAGAGGAACTCAGGTTTATGTGAATAGGTCTCATATGGAGAGTCTTTTGAAGCTAGGGACTTCAAATCAGATCACAGACTTCCAGTGGGTTAATCACTTAATCCAAGAGTGGGGAGATAGAATTACCACCATTCAGTCAAGCTAAACTTATCCTTTTCTTTAGAGAGCAAGAAACTGCCCGTCTTTTAGCTCCCAACAGGACTCCAGTTGAACACATGTTTGTGAGGCTGCTTTGCTTGCAAGTTATTTTATGTAAGTCAGAATGGAAAGAATTTCTAAATGGCTACTAGCAGCATTTGATGCATACTTCATTCCAGGAGCATCATCTTTCCTTTTGCTGCAAATCTTAGGTTTTAAGCATTAAGACACACTTATTCAACACATAACAGATAACAAAAAAGAGCAGCAATATTATATAGAGTTAGGTTAGAAAGAGGGTTGGACTTTCTGACTACAAAAACAATAAGAAAAGAGCTCTGTATAATGAAGGTCCTTAAAATTACTATAAATCATCTAGTATGATTAGAAACTAGTAGGAGATGGCAGGGGTGGGTATTATGTCCACTGAACTCACATACCATGGTTATCAACATCTGTTAAAAAAGAAAAAAATCACATGGCATGATTTGAAGTAAATGTGTGGAAAATCAATAAGCCTGTGGAAAAAAGGCCATGGCTTCCAGCTTCATAATTCGGTGAAATATTGATAATAGTAATAATAATAATAGAACTTAATCAGAAACACCTCAGATAAGTGCTTGGATAGGAGCCAGGGGTATGTGATGGTGGATGGACCCCATTTTCCAAATGTACAATGATGACTATGTGATATCTTTGGTCCTTCAGATGCTCTTCATGAAGGATGAAAATGAGTTTAATAATAGTTCATAAAGACCACCTGAGAATGACCAAGAAAAGGAAAGAAAGACAAGTATCCATTAGATATATTACTGCTAGACCTGAAAGGAAATTGTAATGAAAATGGTAGTGGTGTGACAATGTAATATACAATCAAAAAGTATATGGATATTATAATTTTATATATTTAAATTATAAATGATATAGTTTATTTCATATAACTGTATTATTTATTATGTATGGAATATAAATGAAAAATTAAAATGGAAATAGAATAGCGGTCCTGTGCCTGGTACTTATGCCATACATGTTTTATTAGTTAGGGTTAAAGGCTAAACTACAATAATAGAGACCCAAAAAATTCAGTGGCTTACAAAAGACAAAAGTTTACTTATCTCTTACATAATAGTCCAGGTATGAGTCGTTCTGCCTGGCTGGCTGGCTGGCTCTTCTCTACAAGGTCATTTGGGGGCCAGGTTTTTTCCAACTTGTTGCTCTACCACACCCAAAGTGGTGTTCTTATTTGAACACTTAAAGTGGAGTCCCTACCATATCTGTGTTCAAGACTGTGAGAAAGGAAAAAGAGATAAGGCAGAATATTCCACCTTGTCTTTTAAGGAAATTATCTAGAAACTTCACACATCACTTCTGCTTATACCCCAGTAACCCAAACTCAATCCCATGGCCACTCCTACTGTATTAGTTTGCTAGGGCTGCCATAACAAGGTACCACCAACTGAGTGGTTTAAACAGCAGAAATTTATTTTCCTCACAATTCTGAAGGCCAGAAGTCTGAAATCAAGATATTAACAGGGTGAGTTTCCTCTGAGGCCTCTCTTCATGGCTTATGGATGGTGCCTTCTCTGGTGTCTTCACTTGGTCTTTCCTATATATTTGTCTGTCTCCTAGACTCCTCTTCTTATAAGGACACCAGTCATATTGGCATAGGGCCCATGCTAATGACCTCGTTTAACCTTAAGTACCTTCTTAAAAACCCAATCTTCAAAAACAGTCACATTCTGAGGTACAGGGGGAAGAATGTCAACATATAAATTTTGAGAGGACACGATTCAGCCCATAATACCTAGCTTCAAGGGAGACTGAGAAATGAAGTTTGTAGTAGGATGGCCATTTAGCTAAGTATAACTTTACGCCTATTTCTAAAAGGAAAGAAAGGAGAATAGATATTGAGGAATATTTAGAAACATCTGTCACATTATTCTAGAATTAATAAGTAAAAGGCCAAGTGTATATTAGGCAAAAACTCACCAAGAAAAAGAATGGGAAGGGTAAGTAACTGATAATGAAACTCAAAAGCAGTTGAACCCCAAGACAAAATCCTGTTTTAATACAATGGTATTAAATTGACTCAATTTTAGGAGTAGTGAGGCTATTTCAATTGTAGAGAGCATAACTTAAGATAAATATAATACGGACAGATTTCCTAAGCATTAGGAGAAACAGATTTCTCAGGATCTTATAACTAGTCTCTTTTGACCACCACAAAAAGTAGATATAATTGAGCCATTTATAAAGAGAATTTTATCAATTCAATCACTCCCTTTTTTTAGTTAAAAGTTTGATCATGCATGTCATGCACAAGATTTTCTTTTCATCTAGAAATAAAGAAAACAAAAGCCTTTTACGAAATGAAATAAACCCCATAGTTTATGTAAACCTGATATATAAGCAAGCTATAGGGATTTGCTGTTTACAAAAATTATTGGGTAAACATAAGATGATGGAAGATGGTAAATAAGACTTCTGAATTATTAAGCAGAGAGTTTCTGGCTAAATTTTGGTGTTATTTAATAAATGCTCAAATGTGTTTTATGATTTTTTTAATTCCTCCACAAAAATAAGTCTGAAGTATAATTCAGAAACCTACGTATAACCTTCAATTCTTATTCTCAATTCTCATGGCAATTCTATACCATGAAACCATAAACATGTAAGCATAGTTACAAATGGTTAATTTATGAAATTTATTTGAGTGGATATTTGCTGGTTCCTTTCTGCTGTAACTCATGTTTGGGTACATGCCAGAAGCACCCATTACCTTTTACTTTACACATACAGGAAGAAATGGGAGCATAAGGCATTTTTACTAAGAAATATTGTGATTAAAAAATAGTCATACAGCAAAAAACAGTTGCAAACACATAGTATCATTCATTGCTAATGAGTTAAAAGGATACCACAGTGCACATATATATCACTATACTGTATCTTGCAGTTTATTTAAATTCATTGTGCCTCATTATAACTGAGCTATGCACCTTTAGGTCTCAGTTGATTAGGAATGCGATAGCTCAGAATAGCTTTTAATTCAGAGAAACATGGCCTGACCTTTACCATAATCCTGTGTGAAACACACTATAGTTTAGACATTAATAATGATGCTACCTCTTTTTCATACTGGTGAGATGCTACTTAAAATTTGGTATTATTCGTTAACAGGCTTGAGCCAATACATCAAAACCAAATTACCCTTCTGTGTATAACTACAGTACTTAATTCTGAGTTCTTCATCTCTCATAACTATTACTTCCTCTTTAAAAATGCTAAAAACCAAAATGTAATAGTGTCATGTCATAGCAATAAGTCACAGATACAAACTAAAGGCACTCCTCCTCACTCCCCGTGGACTGCCACTGTATGCTGTTAAGGATCCGTGTTTCATGATATACGTTTTAACAGCTAAGGCATTGCTTGTCTTTGACCTTTGTCTCTCAATTTAAGAATGCCATTTCTTTAAATCACCTTCTGGTAAGTCAATTAGCACAAACAATAGAACTTTCTTACCATTCTCATACAGGTGCAGTAGAAAATACAGATCACAGGTTTAAACATCTATTTCATCTTTAAAAATAATTTTTCGTGTTTATCACTATAAATATAGTAAATGATAAGGTAATATATTTACAGAGTTTAATTGATCTAATAGTTCACCAGGGCTCATAATGGAAAATAACATTCCTCTGTGCCACTCATTTTCACCCCTTTTCACCTTTGCTTTCCACTCCCCAAAGTCAACTCATTTTGGCTGTCTTAGATGTTCTCTCTGGTATGTTAAACTCATATTCCTAAATAATGTGTTTATGTTGCTAAATCAAAATGTTCCAGTTTCAGGATATTACATTTTGACTTTCTATGATAAAAAATAAAGTATAGCCCTTTTTGAACACCACACCCTCAAAACCTAAGATTTTTCTTCATTATCAGTTCTGGAGATCTCCTCTGTCACTTGTATTCAATGCCCTTTCACAGAATCCCTTTGAGTGAGAATTCCCTTTGTTTCTGAGAAACAGAAACTCAACATAAGGGGTCAAACAAGAGTCTACTTATCACTGGCAAAAGAGTGGTCCCGGGGTAAAGTGATCCTCTGATCTCATTGCTTTGCCTTGTTTGCTTTTCATTTCCCGGGACACCAGGTTACAGTGAAAGATGGCTGCCCGAGCTACCGCCGTTGTTATGTGTATACTACAGAAAAGGAAGAGGAAAGGCAAGAGCATTCCCTTTCAAAACACTTCCTGGAATTTGTACACACTACCTCCACTTAAATCCCACAAGCAGTACTTCGTCACATGGCCACACGGATTTGTAAGGGAACAGGAAATTGAGGTCTTTATTTTAGCAGTTCTATTACTAAGAAAGAAGGAGGGACAATAGAGTAGGTTGCTGAGAAAGGGTAAGCTAGAGATTGGCTTGATGGTTTTAGTTAATTTAGTTAGTTTATAAACTATATATGTAAAACTATATATATTTAAAATCTGTGAAGAAGATTAATTTTAAGAAAAATAAGCTAAGCTTGATTATCTTAAAGGAAAGTTGAGTAAAAAATTATTTTTATTTTTAAATAGGAGTAAAAACCATTCTTGTGCATACCACATACTATGTACCATATTTTATTAGGTATGGTATACTTTGTAGATATCTTGGATAAGATAAAAATAAGTTATAATTTTTTAAAGAGAAAACTAAATTTTTTTCTACCTACACTACTGAATTTCATTAGATTGATATCTTTTGTGGGAAAGAGAAATAACACAAAAAGAAAAGGCTAGTATAATAGACAAAAAAATACAAAGTACCATTTGCTATTAAAAAGAGCATTGAAAATAATATTACATCATTATATCTACAATTTACTGATCAAACTAATGTTCTGTGAAATATAGTTATGATAATTGTTATGCATAACTTTCCTGAGATCCGAAAATTATTATTCCAAGAGTTTTTCTAGGATAAAAATAGTGAGAAAGACTGTCCTAGAGATTATAATATTCATACTTAAATTATTACCTTCCAATGTAAGTTATAACTTTTACCATATCTCAGGAAATGCTATGGCTCTAAAACACCTTTGCTCCATGTACCTATCCCATATTTTGTGTTAGTATAGTAATGCCTTTTAACAGGTAGACTCCATAAGTCATTTTTGCTACTTTGTGCAGTGAATATTCATTCATACTGACTCACATGTTTGCCCTTTCAGGGCTCTAACTTCTTCGTGCATATTTGTATTTCCATATCCCAGCATTTTCCTTAACCTGAAGTATGCTCCTTAGTATTTTTCAATGTGTAAAATTTAATTTGTATTGCAAAAATTCTCCCATTTTTGTCAGGAAATATTTATTTTTATCTTCACCTTTGAAGGATAGTTTAAATAGTTTATGAAACTGCAAGTAGACAGTTGTCTTCTTTCAACACTTTAAAAAACATGCCATTCCACTGTTTTCTGATCACTTTCATTTTTCTTGAAAATATACTCCACAATTTTATTTTGCTCCTGTGAAATTTATGTCTTTTTTGTTCTCTCTGCTAACAATATTTTTTTCCTTATCTTTGCATGACTCAGAGTTGGGCTGCAGTTTTTGTAAGGTTGATTCTCTACCTCTAATTCATGACTATGATTAGAACCTAGCCCTTCAGATCTAAAAGTCTGGGTCATTTAGTAGGGCCCTTCTTCCTTGGCAATTCCTGATCTATACTTTTTGTCGGCTTAGAATTTTAAACTTGCCTCTCTGCTTTGTAGGGGTTTTATGCTTACGTTTTACCTTGTGGAACTTAAGAATTCCAAAAATTCCTCAAGAGAGAAAGCTAGTGAACACTGGACGCTTGGCTATATCTGCCATTTATCTAGGACATTGCTTCCTCAAGTCCTGATTGCTTGACAGCCCTGAATTCTATTGTTTTGTATTTCCACAGATATGAGATTGTCCCAAACTCTTTTGGATTCTCTTATTATAACGGCACTCTCAATATTTTGCTTGACCTCAATCTCTCATCCTTCTTTACAGAGCTTATTCACAAGACATAGAATATTATCAATAATAATTCTCTCAATCTTTCTTCTCCTCTGGTTTAACTTAAATATGCAGTATTTTTCCATGCCCATAGTCTAATCACACGCAGTCAAGTTTTATTATTTGTACATGTCTGCATATTTTTCATTGAATTATAGTTGATTTATAATCTTGTGCTAGTTTCCAATGTACAGTAGTGGTTCAGATAAATCTGAATCACTCATATATATATGTGTGTATATATATATATGTATTCTTTTTCAGATTCTTTTCGTTATAGGTTATTACAAGACACTGAACATAATAGTTCCCTGTGCTTTACAGTGGGACCTTGTTGTTTATCTCTTTTAAACACAATAGTATGTATCTGTTAATCCCAAGCTCCTAATTTATCCCCCCCTTCCTTTATCCTTTGGTAATCATAATTTTGCTTTCTATGTTTGTGAATCTGTTTCTGTTTTGAAACAATTTCATTTGAATCTTTTGTTAGATTCCATACATAACTGATATCATATGATATTTGTCTTTGTCTGACTTACTTCACTTAGTATGATAATCTCTAAGTCCATCCATATTGCTACAAATGGCATTAATGCATTCTTTTTTATGGTTGAGTAATATTCCATTATATATATGTTACACATCTTCCTTATCCACTCATCTGTCAATGGACACTTAGGTTGCTTCCATATCTTAGCTACTGTAAATAGTGCTGCTATGAACATTGGGGTGCAGGTATCTTTTTAAATTAGAGTTTTCATCTTTTCTGGAAGTATGCCAAGGAGTGGAAATACTGGATCATAGGGTAACTCTGCTGTTAGTTCCTTAAGGAACCTCCCCACTGTTCCCCATAATGGCTGCATCAATTTACATTCCCACCTAGAGTGTAGAAAAGTTCCTTTTTCTCCACACCCTCTCCAGCATTTATTATTTGTAGACTTTCTGATGATGGCCATTCTGACTGGTGCAAAGTGATACCTCAATGTAGTTTTGACTTGCATTTCTCTAACAATTAGTGACATTGATCATCTTTTCATGTGTCTGTTGACTACCTATATGTCTTCTTTGGAGAAATGTCTATTTAAGTCTTCTGTTGGGGTGTTTATTTTTTTGATATTGAGCTGTTTGAGCTGCTTATGTATTTTGGAAATTAAACCCTTGTCAGTTGCATCATTTGCAAACATTTTCTCCCATTCCATAGGTTGTCTTTTCGTTTTGTTTATGGTTTCCTTTGCTATGCAAAAGCTTATAGGTTTGATTAGGTCCCTTTTGTTTATTTGTTTTGCTTTGGGAGACTGACCTAAGAAAACATTGCTACAATTTATGTCAGAGAATGTTTTGCCTATGTTCTCTTCTAGGAGTTTTTGGTGTCTTGTCTTATATTTAAGTCTTTAAGTAATTTTGAGTTTATTTTTGTATATGGTGTAAGGGAGTGTTCTAACTTCATTGATTTACATACAGCTTCCAGCTTTCCCAACACCACTTGCTGAAGAGACTGTCTTTTACCTATTGTATATTGTTGCCTCCTTTGTCAAAGATTAAGTGACTGTAGGTGTATGGGTTTATTTCTGGGATATCTAGTCTGTTCCATTGATCCATATGTCTGTTTTTGCACCAATACCATGCTGTTTTGATTAGCATGGCTTTGAAGTATTATCTGAAGTCTGAGAAGGTTATGCCTCCAGCTTTATTCTTTTTCCTCAGGATTACTTTGGCAATTCTGAGTCTTTTGTGGTTCCATATAAATTTTAAGATTATTTGTTCTAGTTCTGTGAAAACTGTCATGAATAATTTGATAGGGATCGCATTAAATCTATAGATTGCTCTGGGTAATATGGCCATTTTAACAATATTAATTTTTCCAATCCAAGAGCATGGGATACTGAATACGTTTTTAAACTGATAACCCTTGCCACCACATTCTCTCTGGAGACCCCATTTGTCTGGATTCTTTATAAGCTTTACAAAGATATACATACACTCATTTGTAAATATAAACATACAGACACACACACATATCTGAATCACAGTTCTAGTTCCTTCCAGCTTTTAACCATCAACTTCATCCATTTATTTAAAAGCCAATTGAATGTAGACTATGGTTGCTCTCTTCATTTCCTCTCTATGATATTCTTGTGACTGACTTAGGGACTCACTGATCTCCTGAAATCGTCCTCACAAAAGTAATGAATGACCTTTTTCATCACTAGATAAATGAGAATCTATTTTTTTCATGTTTTTAGTATCTTTTCAATACCCACATGGTAAATCTTTATTCCCTTATGAATTCCCTAACATTTCTGGGCTTCTGAGGCTTTACTGAATGACAGCACTTTCAAAGCACTCTTTCTTTTGGTATTTCTACTTCACTCTTGTGATACACAATTATTTAAAGTTAATTTGAAAGTTATATAGATTTAAACTCTATTGAAGATCATTACCTCATCCTATTTACTTTTGTATCTCAATAGCGTGCTGTGTATTGCAGGTGTTCAATAAGTGAATTTAAAGAAATGAAAACTATGAATCATTAAAAATCTGAGTATCTTCTATGTACAAAATAGTAGCAGAATAAGTAATTTCCATTTAGCAGCAATCTTTATTAAACATTAAAGATACTGAACTGGTCAGTGACATAATCAGAAATGTATTTTAGAAAAATCAATTGAGGGGTGGAGTGTGGTTAGACTAAAGTTAGAAAGTTAGAAGGTATTTAATGTATTTTTATCAGGACTAAACTGTGTCTTAAAAATAAGAAGTTGCTACTAAATATTGGTAGCAAACAGTGGCTTTCCAGGGACTAAGGACACACTTACATGGATGCCTTTCAGGTTCTTGAAGCTTTACCTATTCAGTACTGAAATTATTGTTTTTCTCTTCCAACAAGCCTGCTTTTCTTCTTCCAGTGTCTCTATATTAGTGAATGATACCACAATTCAGACAGTACCTTCAAATAGAAACCTGAGAGTCATAGGGAACAATTTTATCTTCATTAATCCCTATAACCATCAAATTCTATAGATTTTTTTTCCAAAATACTTTTTGACTCCATCTACTTCTCTCCATTCCCACTGCCAACTTCTTTATAAACTCCAATAACATTGCAGCAGAATTTTTGCAATACTCTCAAAATTCATGTTGCTTCCTTCCGATTTTTGCCACACTGAACAGAGCTCTTTTTCTTTATAAATGGCAAACCTGATCATGTTCTGCCCCTGAATGAAATGTTATAATGGCTCCACATTGCTCTTAAGGTAAACTCTAGAATGTCTTACCAGGTGCTTCCTGATCTGTGCCTCCTTTTCTCCTGAGCCACATCCCTTGCTACTTTTTCACATTTCAGATTTAATCAACTTCTTTAAGTTCCCTAAACCAGTCATCATCTCTCTAATCTCAGGCATTTTACGCATGTAGTTCCTCTGCTTGCAATTCTTTTCTCTACCTCCTTCTCTGATTAATTCCTACTCATTCTTTGGGTCTCAACTTATATGCAATATCCTTCAGAAAGCTTTCCCAGACTCCCAAGATGGAGATAATTTCTTCTCATGTACTCCCATAATCAACCTGTCCTTTCACATAACTTATAATGCACTGTAACTTTCTGTTCACTTATCTGTTTCCCCTAGTAATAGTACTACTTGTAGAAATCATCTACTATAATATTTTTCACTGTCATCTCCTTAAAATCTAGAACAGAAAAGAGAATGTGGTAGGCAATATATGTACACATATGACATATACATTTCATTATATAGCTGAATGAATCATCTTGAAACTTCTAATTCATATTTATTATGTTTAAAATAAAGTAATTCAAATGAAATATATTTCACTTAATTTTTATTCTTCTCAAATTACATATTTTCATTTAATGTGTCAATAATAGTTTAAATTTATTGATGTATTTGTGAAGCTTTATGCTCATTATTTCTTTTTGAATCTCATTCCTTTATTCTAGCTCAAGCTTTGTCTCCTGAAATGTAACCATTTGATATTCATAATGCCTACATATAACAAATACAGCTGACCGGTTTAGGATGCTCTCTTATCTGATGAACTGTCCCCATACTACAGTGATTCTAGCCAGAAGGGATAGTGTCTCTTGCCAAGTTTGTCCCTTCATGATCCTTCCCCATCTTTTGTTTGGATCAAGAGTGGAGAACTGACCCATGAGCTGAGCAGATTCAATTCAATTCTGTCTCTCTCTTTCTCTCTCTCTCTCTCTCCCCAGAATTTGGACTCTGAAATACAAAGCCTCGGAGTCAGTTGGTGGTGGTCCTGAATCTAGAAGGTCATGCTTCTCAGAGAAAGATGTGCTGCCATTTTTGTGTCGTGTGTGTGATGAAAAGCCTAGTTGAGTCAGATTTACAAAGAAAATGAAAAAATTGGGGCAGACACAAAAGAGAAAACTGGAGATTAGAGAATATGTTTTTCTTATAGAGAGAAAAAGATCAAGTAGCTATTTTTAGTAAGTAAACATCTTCCAGTTCCCAATGCTAGCATCTCTTGAAATCTAACTGTATTACCTTCACATTGTTTCCATGATATATCCTGGTAGTTCTTTATGTTAGACTACTTAATTTAAGCCAGCGCCTTTCTAGCATTCACATCCTCCCTAAGTGCATGTGTATTTTAATCATATTTACTGAATAAATATGGAAGCCTGAGCAGAAGGAAGAAAAGGTGGGAGGGAAAGAGAGAGAGAGAAAAGGCAAAGAAAAAGAAAAGGAAGAGGGAGAGAAGGAATAAAAATTCTTATCTTATAGGGCTTGTTAAAATCTAGTTGGAGAACCAAAAATAAACACACAAAAAAGTATAATATCTTAGGCATAATTTTATAGCTTTGAACCAGAACTGTTAAAAAAAAAAACTCTCAAGCTATAAAATAGATGTGCTATATTCTTCAGAATGAATCAGTCAATGTTTGAGGCAGAGCAGAGTAAAAGGATACATTCGAACTTTATAGTATTAAGACTCACGAGCTCAAAATATAATTATGGCATATAAATAACTTTTCATTTCTTTTTTGAAGCAGTCATGCTTTCTTTTCATATTAAATAATTCTATGATTTGAATATTTTCTGTGAGGGAAGTTCCAGAAAACATAACAAGGGGTAAGTAACAACTTAACATTATAGACAACAAATGTATTTTTCTGGAAAGTCTTCTTCCAAAGAGTGGAATCAGAAAATTTATGAAGAAGATAGGATTTGGGTTATGTCTTAAATTATTTTTACAGGCATAGATATGTGAAGACCAAAATTCACATACAAGAAAGCTCAAATGCCATCATGTCTGGAGGGTGCTTCTCTTTGATTGAATTTTAAGATTTATGAGTAAGTGTCAGATTGTGGAGAAACTTGGAAGCTAAACTCAGGAGTTTATTATGCAATAAGGAAATTTTACAACCTGGAAGGTAGGAGAGAATGACACATGATCAAATACAGACTGAAGAGAGATGACAGTCAACAAATGATAAAATTAGAATAAATAAAAATTCTAAAATAATTCTATTTGGAATTTTTTTGGTACATAGTGTTACCTCCTTGGGCACTATGCCCCTTTCCTAGCACAAGTTTCTGCCCAGTAGCAGAGAGCTAAGCACAAGGCACTTCCCTGGAAAGCTTTCCCCAACTAACTCTACCTTCACGTTGAAAGAGCTTCTGTGCTCCTACTGTGTGCTCTGAGCAGCTTGCACTTCCCATGCTATTTGTCAATTCGGTGCAAGATATTATTAAGATTTATTTAATCCCCTGCCTTCCCCAAAGCGCCATGAAAACCTTCATGTTCTCTATTCCCAGCATGTCTCATACTGAGTGGGTGCATATTACTTCTTTTAAGTCAGAGATCTTGTCACTGGGCAAGGTCAAGGAGCTCTAAAGGGTAATCTGGGGTACTTCCCTGGTGGTCCAGAGGTAAAGAATCCACCTTAAAACGTAGGGGAGGCGGGTTCCATCCCTGGTCAAGGAACTAGGATCCCACATGCCGAGGGGCAAATAAGCCCGTGCGCCACAACTACTGAGCTTGCGCACCTCAACTAGAGAGTCTGCGTGCCACAAACTACAGAGGCCACGCGCCCTGGAGCCTGCACACCACAACTAGAGAGAAGCCCACACACCACAAGGAAGAGCCCGCGCGGGGCAATGAAAGATCCCACATGCCTCAACAAAGATCCTGCGTGCCGCAACTAAGACCTGACGCAGCCAAAAATAAATTTTTAAAAAAAGGGTAATCTGGTGTCTGCCAGGTTTATGCTGCAAGGAGGAGTTGATAAAAACTACCATACCTCGCTGCAGCTAGACAATCTGCCGAGAGCACTGACACAGTGGCACTTTGCCTGGTTTCTTTCCTGCAATTCTTCTTCCTCTAAGATACTTGATTTATATTTTTAAATGAGCTGTTCTCTTAATTATTGAGCATTTGCAGAACATTATACACTTACAAAGTACTCTAACATATCTTGTAAATTATTTTCATCCCCAGAAAGATAAATGGTATTCATGATATATCCATTTTTTTTTAGATGGAGAAACTTTTAAGTAAAAGATTGCTGTCCTACCGTACAACTAGTCTAGTCAGAAAACGAGCCAGTTATTTGTATTGCCCCCGAGAAACAATATTACTCTGAAAATCATAGTTATGAATTCTGTTCTGTGGCTTCTGTACAGCCTCGGAAGGCCATTCTTCGTCTATGAAAGTAGGCAAGGGATACAAGGGTACCTTTCCGGAAATACAAGCTAAATAGAAAGATCAAAATTTCCCCATTCAGACAGGCAAGCTGAGTCTTCAATTAATCATAAACACTGAAGCAATGATCAGGTAACACATTCACTTCAGTAAATACTAGTGAGAAATACAAGCTATAATACTATAAACATTCACTTTAATTTTTTGCAAGAGTTTTGTTCACATTTTATATTTACCATGACACTTTTTAGTATATATTATATTTATGAAATACACCCACCGCAAAACTTTAAGTTGTCCTGAACCTTGAGTTTATACCCACTTAATCAAAAAAGTTATTTCTAAGTTATTATATAATATATCCTAAGAAAATAAGTCTATAACCCTTCTACATCCCCAAATATATATATATACATATATTTACACATATATATTATATATATAATATATAATCCAATATATAATATTGGAATTTACAAAATAAATATTTTTATTGCTCCAAAAAATCAGATCTCTGGCCTGTCTTTCATGCATAAATTGCTGTTCTTTAATCTGTAGATTTTTAAATGTGTTCCAAAATTTGATAATGCATATATCTGTCAGCATAAGTATTGTTTGTCTTAAATTTCAAGTTATTTTTTAACTCACATTTCACAGATTTGTTCTTAAATGAATTGAATAATGAGGTTAACTCTCAACAAAATCAATTTAGTTTGATATATATTTAAGAAATAAACTGATCATCAAAGAAAAAATAGGCCATTTATTTTAAAACAAGAAAGACAAAAATATGTTCCCTTGGTGACTATCAAGATCTATTACATGCTTAGAAATTATAGAAAGCATCAAGTGCCTATACCCTGGCTCTGTGGTGACACAGGTTCGATCCCTGGTCCGGGAAGATCCCACATGCCTCAGAGCAACTAAGCCCGCGTGCCCCAACTCCTGAAGCCCGCGTGCTTAGAGCCCATGGTCCGCAACAAAAGAAGCCACCACAATAAGAAGCCTGCGCACCACAACGAAGAGTAGCCCCCGCTCGCTGCAACTAGAGAAAGCCTGCACGCAGCAACGAAGACCCAACACAGCCAAAACAAATAAAAGTTTTAAAAAAGATCTATTACATGCTTAAAGCATATTGCACTGTTCTGAATTCTGTTCTTCTGAAAGGTGAAATGAAGCCCCATTAACAGTATCCCATATACAATTTCCTGATATACTCAAAACTCAGTGGATTTACCCATAATCAAGAAAACTGTAAAAACGAAATTTAACAATTATTGATATGTCATCAAAACTTTTTTTCTCCCAGTAAACAAAGTCTACTATATGCATGTTATCCATAATCACTCTCCAACCCAAACATGAAGCTTTCCTCCACTTATGGTCCTCTTTCCTTTTGGCCACTTCACATTAAAAATTAGAAAGATTAGATGAAAAAAGCATACCTAGATAATTGAGAAGTTGGACTTTTTTAAATTAAGATTTTTGAATACTGTCTATGTTCACAAACTTCTAATCCTAGTCCACTCTTGCCTACTCCTGACATGGCATATTTCAGTTCAAAAGCACAATGCATTATTTAGTCTTTCCTTGAGGTCATGGAAATTATTTTATAAGTTTTGACAATTGTCCAAGTTTCAGTAGAAAATTATTAGATGTATATAGCTTATTCTTTACCTGAAAAATATTCTACTGTTAGCAAAACAGGTTTTGGTACTTAAACTAAAATGTAGACACTTAAAATTAAGAGACTCCTGCAGTGGAGTGATCCCAAATACTTTTAAAAGCCTCAAAAAAGCATTGGTCATGAGAAATTTCTTCTCTCTATGAATATAGCTGGAATTTGTCTTAATATAACTTTCAGCTCTTATTTCTATGACTATCCTCTGAAATAACTCAAATGTCTTTTCTTCAAATAAATAATGACAGAAATTATGTCATTGAACAAATAATTATTCTGTGCCTACAGAAATGATCCCGACTCTTTTGGAGCTTGCTCTTTAAAACCATTTCTCGGTTCCTTCAAGTTAATTTCCTAAGCCATGGTTTTTAGAATGTTAGCACACTTTCTATGTTTATCTTTGATGAATTTCAGTTTTTTAATATGCCTACTAAAACATTAAGTGAAATGAATATATGATTAAATCTCTAACTTTATTACATTACAGTGCATTATTTTCTATTATATTATTTATATAACATATATGCTAAGATATTATTTTACACTGTATATTATACTTTCCCATTTAGATATGCATACATTCAACACAGAATACCAAACCAGGACTTTCTTCCTCTGGATGCTATTCTGACTCATCCACAGCAATGTTTCTGGAAAGACATACTTGTGTTATTGTTATGACCACTGGAACTCAGATCAAATTAAATCATTTCACCTCCCTGAGTTTGCATTAATACCTAGAAGTAAAAGAAGTCCTACCTTACCTATCTTATAGAGTTGTAAGGAACCAATTAAAATTAAAGAATAATTTTAATTAATAATAAAATAATTTATTACATAACATAAACTGTAGTTTGCTACACAAGTATAACAGGAATATAGTTATTGTTGCTATTATTATTTTTACTTCTTTAGGAGTTCCATGTACCCTTGACATTATTTTATTTTATTTTATTTTATTTTATTTTTTTGTGGTACGCGGGCCTCTCACCGTTATGGCCTCTCTCGTTGCGGAGCACAGGCTCCAGACGCGCAGGCTCAGTGGCCGTGGCTCACAGGCCCAGCCACTCCGCAGCATGTGGGATCTTCGCGGACCGGGAACCCGTGTCCCCTGCATCGGCAGGTGGACTCTCAACCACTGCGCCACCAGGGAAGCCCGACATTATTTTATTTTATATACTGTAATTGTAATTTCAAATTCTTAAAACAGGATTGGATAAAAAAAAAAATTTGAGTCCCCTAAGCTAGCCAATGTAATTGTTATCTGTATGGCTTCACATGCCTCACTCTACAATTTATATCAACACACATGAATCATAAATATATTTACAGAAACATATATATTTACATAGGATGTTTTATTCTTTTTAATAAGATTATGTAGGGTAAGATTACATAAGCTATTTTAGAGAACATATCATATTATTGGCTTAAATGGAAACTCCATAGCTTATTCTGTTTCCTGCTTTGCTTTATTGTTAATTAGTATTGATGGACACCTGCTCACCTGCTCTCAAGCCAGGTATTGCCCTAACCTGTATTTGTGCAGTTGACTTTTAGAGCTCAAGTTCAGCATTTACATATATCCTTATAATATTTCCACTTGATTATTTTAGCCATCATTCATCTTCTTGAAATCCTAATTCTGTCCTCAAATATCTCCATTCCCTCTTCAAGCTTTGATCATCCATATTTTTAATGAGCCTGCTTTCCACATTTTCAACTAAGTCAGTGATGGAACTGTAAAAAAGGACATCAGCTTTAAGAGAGCCTTTCACGCAGTTCAAAAATCCCTTTATCCTGATTAATACTGTCCCACTAATTGTGTGGTAAGCTTTTTTTCCCTCTTCAAAAATACAGTATTTTAAAAAATAAAACTACAAGGCTGACAGGAGTCTGAATAACCACACAATAATAGTAACAGGTGTGTTTATATCACATCCTGGTGTTCCTTTTGAAAGATAAATGTCTAAGAAAAACTTGTCTTAAGTGGTTTCCTGATAGATTGTGATTAGAAACTCATGATTTTTACATATTGGGTTTGAGCAGAGAACAGAGAGCCATGGAGAACATGCGGAACCAAATTTCTTTAAAAGAAGTTACATGTCAAGATTCTAGAGGAAGAGTTGATGATTAGTGCAAGTCATGGCCCTACACTAGATACCACTTTAGACAAAGGACAAAGGAATTTTTAAAGGCACAGGTGAGCCAAGAAGTTATGATAAACTTTCTGTGGTCAGAGGCCTCAGATAGCCTTCAGCCTTTCAAGCTCAGCCTTTCAAGCTTTTCAGTCCTCAGTTTCCTGAAGAATTCAGTGCCTTTGTTACCACTGATCTTGCTCTATTAGAACCATTTGCATTCACATCTCTCTGCAAAATACATAAATGAATTCACATACAGATAATTAAAGAATAATATTTTTGTCATAAAATAATAGAGACCAAAGAGAAAGTACTCTGCATTTTCAGGACAAATTATGTGGTAAAAAAAATACCTTTAGCAGGTGATGGGGGGATAAATTAGTTTGTGATTAACATATACACACTGCTATGTATAAAATAGATAAACAACAAGGACCTGGTGTATAGCACAGGGAACTCTACTCAATGCTATAATAATAACCTATATGGGAAAAGAATCTGGTAAAGAATAGATATATGTATACGTATAACTGAATCATTTTGCTGTACACCTGAAACTAATACAATATTGTAAATCAACTATACTTCAATAGGAAAAAAATGGTTTAAAAAAAATACCTTTAGCGCGTCTGCTTAGGTAGGATGAGAAGTACAATTGTATTATCCCCAAAATTTAGAATGACCCAAAGCTCACAGCTAGTCAACTTGTGGTTGTAGGTAAACAATAAAGAGAATGAGAAACTTTAAGCTGAATAAAGCTAACTGAATATGAAAGTGTGCATGTATATACTTTGTACCCTAAAATGCCATAATCCCAGTAAAAATGATTTGTGAATTTTAATTCCCCATAAGGATGAAAAATACTGAATTGGATATTATTCAGTAAGGAACATAGTAGATGAGGACAAAGAAAATCTCTCACTATGGGGGTCATGGGATTACTGTAAAGTCTTCCCCTTCACTTTTCTCCACAACTTCTTTCCTCCAGATTCCATTTTTGCTTAAGGAGACATCCATCCAGGCAGCTGAAGGGATAGTGTAGGAATCATTCCACTCCCTCACACGAGAAAAGGAATTAACTTCCGCCTTAAAACTCCCAAAGACAGTGTGTTGTAGTCTACCATGAGCCGACCAGATAATGAGCTCAGAGGTGATTAGGCCCTGGCAATTTTAGGATGATTTGAGGGCAAGGCAAACATATAATTACTAGAATACAGAAGACTATTGCTGAACTCTTATGATTTTGTTTAATATGATATAATATGCATTATGTATAAGAATTTGCTAGGAAATGCTGCAGATTTATATGTTGTTCAGATCTACATACATGCATGTAGATATAAACTCTGTAGTTAAATAATAAAATTACTTGAAATCCTGTTTGTTGACTTACATATTCTCCAGACACTTACAATCCTAATGAACAAAGAAGTATAACCTTATAGCTACACCCTTAATGTCTGAAAGAATTAAAAATACACTTCATTACCAAAGAGTTCTAAGATCAAATACACAGAGTCCAGAAAATAATGCCAAACTTTGTTTTGTTTCCTCTTCTGTAGACAATACAAAACATGTCCATCAAAGGACATTAGGGTATGTCTTCTCTATTGCTCCCTCTTTTTTTTCCCCGCCTTCTTACTCCTCTGCCCTCCCTTCTTGGGATCCTCTATCTCCTCTCAGCCTCTGATTCAGTTTTTGAGAGATTCGGTTACTATCTGATTTCCATTCCTTACTGTTACAATGAGGCATTGGCCTTCAAATCCAGGCTTCAGAAGGAATGGGTGAAGGAAGCAGCCTTTCCAAGCTCATCCTGCTGAGGACACATTTATGGACAAATAAACCTTTCTACTGCTGCATTGAAGCACTTCTTATAACCGAATTCCATGTGCTACCCTATAGAGAACCACCCTATTTTCTCTTCCTTCCTAAAGACTGCTAAATTGTTTCTTAATATAACTCTGGAGCTTTACTCTGCTTACAGTGTTTTTGTTAATTTCTTCATCCTTTTCAAGAATCAGTTTCTATTATCCCAAGAATCAAACAAGAAAGCTGGGAGGGAAGGGAGCAGAGCTCTCCACAAATATTACACTTGCATAAAACTTATGACCATCATTTCTATGTCTCTATGATACACCAATTGCTTGATTCAGTTCTTAATCACATTCGTCAGTGCAATATAAAGAAAATATTAATATTTTCCAGATAGAAACAAAGACATAGAATGAGTCATGTAGTTTTGCTTTAAATTAACAATTAACTGATGGTCAACAAATCCATGTCTAGTTCTAACCAAAATAAGCCCATTTCCTCCCTTTAGCAAACCAATGATAATTTCCCAGTGATAATCAAGTGAGATAAATAGGGGCATATTTTTTTCTCTGACACAGTATCACATGGCCATTTTATGCCCTGCTTGATGGACTGCTCTGTCCCAAACTATACCTAACTCTTAGAAGTAAGAGCCAGATGTAGGGGAAAGAAATCTACTAGCCTGAATATTTTTAGGTTAAGTAATCCACTAAGCATTGTCAATGGATTTTCATTCAATTTTTAGTAAACATATTTTCCATATATATTATCCCCACTCTCCTGCCCCCTCAGAATACCTATCCAATGAGGAGTATGTTAAATTTTTATTGCTGTGTTAACAAATTACCACAAATTAAGCAACTTAGAAAAAAAAAACAAAACATTTGTTATCTCACAGTTTCTGTAGGTCAAAAGTCTGGACTGTGCTTAGCTGGGCCTCTGCTCAGGATCTGACAAGACAGCAAACAAGGTGTCAGCCAGAGCAACGGTCACATCTGAGGCTTGGGATCCTCTTCCAAGCCATGTGGTCATTGGCAGAATTCAGTGTTGAATAAGTCACTGTGACTTACTCTTCAAATCCAGTAGCAGAGAGCACTTCTGACTTCTAGACTCTTTTTTAAAGAGCTCATCTGAAGTTCATGCTCACTCAGAATTCTGAATGACTCAAAGTCAACTAATTAGAGGAATCATAATCACATCAGCAAAAATCCCTTCACTTTTGTACTACGATTTAATTTGCTCATGGGGGAGATACCCTCATACTCAGAAGTTCCATCTAGCCTTAAGGAGAAGGAACTATACAGGACATGCCCTTCAGTGAGTAGGAGTCTTAGGGGACATCCTAGAATTCTACCTAGCATATGGAGAAAAGTCATATTACTTTAATAATTCAGCAGCAGAATTTTAGAGCAATAATTTAGCATTAAATTATGCCATATTCCTGCGCGCCAAGGCTGGAGGGGGGGAGGTGGGGCGTCGCTGCAACCGCTCCCGCCGCCGCTGGACTTCAATGCCCAGTCCCCAGCTCGCCAGCGTTTTTCGTTGGAATATACATTGCACATTTATGGCGATTCTGAGCATGAGGGCAGACTTCTGCCAGGCTCAGCACAGCGTTTCCGCTGACAAGTGAGCTTGGAGGTTCTATGTGCCATAATTAACATTGCCTTGAACACTCTGGACACTGAGACTGGCCTCAGAAATTGTTGGCTTTTTTTTTTATTGCAAGCATATACCTTTTAATGACTCCAGTAAAATTAAGCATCAAGTAAACAAAAGTGGAAAGCGACCTACTCTTTTAACTTGTCTCACTAGTGCCTAAATGTAGTAAAGGCTGCTTAAGTTTCGTATGTAGTTGGATTTTTTTGGAGTCCGAAGGTATCCATCAGCAGACATTGAGGCCCAAATTGAATTTGGATTCAAGTGGATTCTAAATACTTCTGCTTACCTTGAAGGGAGAAGCTTCTTAAAGAATAAACAAGTTGAATAGAGAAAACACTGATCGATAATAGGCATTTTAGTGGTCTTTTTAATGTTTTCTGCTGTGAAACATTTCAAGATTTGTTGCTTTTTTTTTCATTTTCCCCATCACACTCACACACGCATGCTCACACTTTTTGTCATAATAAACCGTCCAGCCCCTGTGGAGATCTCCTATGACAACATGCGTTTTCTGATAACCCACAACCCTACCAATGCTACCCTCAACAAGTTCACAGAGGAACTTAAGAAGTATGGTGTGACAACTTTGGTTCAAGTTTGTGATGCTACATATGATAAAGCACCAGTTGAAAAAGAAGGAATCCACGTTCTAGATTGGCCTTTTGATGATGGAGCGCCACCCCCTAATCAGATAGTTGACGATTGGCTAAACCTACTAAAAACCAAATTTCATGAAGAGCCAGGTTGTTGTGTTGCAGTGCATTGTGTTGCAGGACTGGGAAGGGCACCTGTGCTGGTCGCACTTGCTTTGATTGAATGTGGAATGAAGTACGAAGATGCAATTCAGTTTGTAAGACAAAAAAGAAGGGGAGCATTCAGTTCCAAACAGCTGCTTTACCTGGAGGAATACCGACCTAAGGTGTGATTATGCTTCAGAGATATCCATGGGCATTGCTGCGTTCAGCAGAAAGAAATGTATAAGAAGGCTGACTTGATAGTGGCATTTAGAGGGAACTCTTGGTACCTGGAAATGTGAATCTGGAATCCTAACTGTGTCATCAAAGTAGTGATGGATTCAGTACTCCTCAACCATTCTCCTAATGATTGGAAAAAAAGAAACAAAAAAATCCCTCTACAACGTGAATAAAATGTTTAAGAAAAAAAAGTATGCCATATTCCTTTGCTCTAAAACTGTTGTATTAATTTTTTACCAATTTATTCCATTCTTCAATTTCAACAAAGTCTCTTTCTTCCTCTCCTCCAACACTCTCTCCCCTCTCACCCAAGAACTTGGCATCACTTATTTTCTCTTGCTGTGATCCTGGGCTGCTGAGAAGATCACCTGCGAGGGCAGAACATTGGTACCTGCATGGTCTGCCACCATGCCTCTGCCCTCATTAGTAAATGCAGTTGTGCAGATTAAAGAAATAAATCATTCTAGTGACTACTCCATGTCAGAAGTACCTTCACTTACATGAAATTAGAACATTAACGTGGGATTCTTGAAAATAAGCCTCATTCCACTTAGAATTGTCCTCCACACCAGCCTGCAAACGTAATTTGGTATTTTTCATTTTCTTCTTTTAAGAGATGTCCTTTTCAGAACTGAATAAAATTGGGACGGCTGACATTTGAGGGTATACTGCCCAAGTCTTCTCCATTCTGATGTATTTCACATATCACCTTCAAATTATTACTTCCAAATCATAGCCCAGATCTCCTCTGACCAAAAGTATCCAATAATCCATCTAACCTATGGCATCTATGGCATCTACAAAATGCACAAAGTGAACTTCCTGAGGAGAAAGACCCTGCTGCCTGGATTTTTTAAAATATCCACAGATTTTAGCACAACACAAAGAGTAAAGTGCTTGATATATATTCACTGAATAGAATCGAAGGATTCTCTTCAACTTGGCACTCAAGGCTCTCCCATACATAAACTCACACACATATTTTCCAAAACTTTTCAGCTCCTGATCTTCAATTCCTCCATGTCTCAGTCAGGCAGAATGTCACTACTCCCTTCATTCCTATAGGGTAATTACTACTGACTTATCCCTAAAATGTCCATCTCGGTGCAGTGCCACTTGATCTGTGGAATCTTTGGCGATTCAACTCACCCCCCATCTCACCAGTTGGGAGTGATACTCCCACCTTTCAACATTCATATTACTTTTTCTGCATCTCGATTATGGGTCTTTGGTGTTCTACCAACTATCGTAGTTACTTATGTTGACATTTCTGAAACTAGATTTTAAGATTCTTGGGAGAGATATTTGTACCTTCCACAAAGTTTGACACACACAATAGACACTAAATAAATACTTCTTTAAAGAATCAAAAAGTTCTTATCAGCATTACAAAAGTTAACTTAAAGTTCAGTCAATAATAATTTTATCTTGATGCTTTCGTAACTTTAATTACTTTTTTAAAAAAAAAGTTACAAACTGTTAATTCTCTCTTCTTATTACCAAAACCCCTTTTAGAGAGATTAATATTTGGTGACCAATAATGTTTTGCATTTTATCAATGTAATTTTGATTTCCACTTATGCTTATCCTACTGTTCTAGCTAATCGATAGCATAAAATATAAATTATTAGAGAAAATATTCTAATAACAGTATTTTAAAATAAAATGTTATGTCATTTTTCACTTGGATATGATGTACCATATATTCTACATAATTTCTTATGATTTATCTTCCAACTAAAGTTTACAATGAAAATAACCTTATTTTAGTGCCTTTGTTATTTATAATACTATGTGCCAAAGGAATCCAAGTGACCTAAGTTTTATACAGTTATTTTAAAAGGAAATATTACAAAATTTTATTATTTCAGTTATAATTATATATGGTGATGAGGAGGGAAAGATGAAATAAAATAGTAACGGAAGTTTTCTATTCAGACTACTGGTTAATTTCCTATTTTGACATTCCTATGGCAGATATTTAAATTTTGTTTGCTTTCTTTACAGGGAACACTTAAACATTTAGCTCAACTAAGGTTCAATGACCTGAATAATAGAAGCAGAGAAAACTGCTAATTTAGAGATTTTAAATGGATAAAACTTGTAAATGGATTATGGAAATTTAAACACCTTTAATCACCTTTAATCATGCAGTTAATGAACTTCCACAATTTAACTGTGAACTTTCCAAATGTCGGGTAATGTTTATATTCAAAGTCAAGTACGCACAAGCCAAGGGTACAGAAGACACAATTTAAAGGTCTTCATACCTTCTAGAGACTTCTGATATTTCCTCTGAATTTATATTTTCTGCACACAAATCTAGTAACCAAGTATATCTTAACCTAATTTACTTAAACTTTGATTAGAACTTAACTTCGTACTATTGAATTATGAGAGGCAGAGATTTGTGCCTTGATATTCATTTCTCTTTCTGCTTTTATGAGGTACATGTAGGGTAGTCAATAAATGTCCAGTGAATCAAACTGTGTAGTGCCTCGGAACCAAACTACTATTTTTCAACTTGATTACTACAGAGAACATATGGAGCATGAACCTGCCCTAAAAATTCTCATCATCTCTCTCATCATTACCTGTTAAAGCATTTCATCATAGTTTGAATTCTTTATGTTAGAGGTTGGCTGAGGCCTGGAATAAAGAATGAAAATGTGACAAATGGCCACTTATTGTTCATTAACTATCGTGATTAGAGCAGTCTGCCTCTCAGAGTGAGGGTCAGCATTAAGAAATGAAACCATCCTTTAGAATATCCTCTTGATAGGAATGAAGCAGTTCATTATCTGATCATTAGGGTCCATGCCAAATAAAACACATCTCTCACACAACTCAAGTCCTAATTGTTCATTTAGTCATTGGCTTAAATGAGAAGCAATGAAAAAAGCAAGTAACTAAGCAACTGTACAATCTTGAGATCCCCATCTAAGTGCAGGATGATATTTAATGCTAAAAAAAAGCTCAGGACAAAGAAGTATTAAGGGCGACTCAGAGACCATATGTGGCATCCAGCCACATATGGAAACTTTAGTTATTGGTTCAGCTTAAAATTGTAGTAATGAGTTGCTATATTGCCCCACTATTGATAAAATGAATATCAAAGAATTAACCTCAAATGTTGAAAAAATTCATTTTTAAAAATTACAAGGATATAAAGTAAAGAATTACCATGTTTAGGAATGATGAGTAGGGAAAGGAGTAAAATATAGCAAATGATGTTAGAGATCCAGATGACGGTAATCTAGACAGATTAACACAGACATCAACAGTGATGAATATCATTTTTTGTTGTTGTTTAGTGGCAAACATCTTGATGCCAGCAGTAAGATATGGCAAGATTTTTTTTTTTAAGATTTTTTAATTGGGCATTTGAGAATTCTGAGTTCTCAAAAATGTTTTTGAAATTCATTTTGTGCCCTTGGAAAAATCAACTAAGTCACTTGAGCCTCAGTTGCCTTATTAATGAAAAGTGATCATTGCTACCTGCCTTAACTTATCCGGTTACTGGGAGGAATTAAGAAGTTGCTTTAGACGCTTAGAACTACTTTTGGAACACAAAGGGCTGGAGGAAATAGAATGATCTCACTCACCCCCTGGGCTCAGGTCCTTGAACTATTGTCAGGAAGAGAAAACATATCTGCTAGGAAGGATAATACTGAAAAGAACCTTGATGTGTCCTTTGGTTCCTTGACTTTACTTGTTTGGGTTGTGTACTTGAGGAGTTGAACTAAGATTTACTCTTTTAAGATGTCCTTTTCCTCTTTCTTCTGTTGAGCTGTCCTCCTCTTCCTCCTTGAGAATTATTTTTTGATCTACAGAACTAGAGTAGTCTGGGTGGAGCCCAGGAGAGAGAAAAACAAACAAACAAAAAGCCAAAAGCTTAGGGTTTTCTTGAGTTTCTGGTGATGATGAAACGGAAATTTAGTCTCCTTCTAAATGAGTGTCTAGTCCAGGTCACAAAGGTAGAAATGAGGTCATAAATTCAGAGCTAAACCACATCCAGAAATTAAAAATGCATATTTGGGTTTTAGAGCTCCTCAAATCCTGAGAGTAGGGAAAGAGGACCCTGAAGCTAATGGAACCCTGGTACTGCTCTCTAGTCCTGCCATCTAGTCTGAAGACATGTGACTCATCCTAGAGCCCCCTGGAACAGTTAACAATCCAAGGCAATAAAAGTGTTGGATTAAAGACAAAAAGTAGGATGTGGGAACCAGATCACACAAGGCAGGATGGGAGAAAAGCTCCTTTCAGAAAAAAAGAAGAAAACCAAAGAGGTGGTTAAGTTGAAGATGTACTGCAGTAAGTTGTCAAAAAAGACACTGTTGACAGTTTCTAGGCAGCATATGAATCAAAAATTGACAGAAAGACAAAAATAAGGATCCCAACTACCGAAGGGACAGGAAATAGAGCTGCTCAAATTCTATGACAAACGAGGGAGTAGATGTTCCTCAGTGACTTGAACAGAAGAGAAGAGTTAAGAGGCTCCCAGGACAAGGAGCCAGGACCAACTTCATAGGCAACGACCTGTGCAGTCACAAAGGGCCCTCACTTGGTTTAATGCTCTGCTGTCACCATCTTGAAATTAATAATTTGTGAACAAGAAATTCTGCATTTTCATTTTTCAAGGGGCCCACAAATTATGCAGCCAATCTCTCAAGGAGTCAAGAGGTATCCTTGTTTCCCACATATAATACCTCTTGTAAGCTTCTTTCTGGATATGTTACAGTAATCAACTCACCACATGCTGACTCTGGAGCAAAACAATTCTCCAAAGCTGACAAACTCTTAATGGGGAGGGGACACAGGAATTGGCAGCAAAGATAGGGGTAGGAGATGGAGAAACAATAGCAAGAAAAAAAAAACTGTTGTAAAACGATCTTGATATTTTAAGCAGAAACTCTCTTCATCCATAAACTATCAATGCACTTATTTTCACAAATACCCCAGGGTAAAATCAATAAGTAAGAGAATTTTTCAAATATTACTTTTTCCTAATTAAACAAAAAATTTCCCAGACACAAAAATTATGCCACATTTGCATTGATCAAGCCTTTAAGCAGCTCTTATTTTATCAATGAAATAATTAATTTGAAGGATATGAATGGTACATTTTGTTATGACTTACAAATTGTTTTTTAGGAAAGGGTACCTTATAGATTTATTTTTAATCTCCTTTTTTTTAACTACTTATGCCAATCGCAAAAAGCTAATTGATTATGAAAAGAAAATGCATCTCCATTTTAAGATGCCAGATCAAAATATCTGTCTTGTTCAGCGATATAACACAAATATGTCTTCTTATAAACAGTGCCAATCAGTAAAGGAGATTTTTTTCTAGCTAATTTCATTTCTCCATTGATCAGCAATTTTGCCTTTGATGGCGTGAAAAGCAAGTCATTTTCTACCACAGTAAGACTTCAGTCAAACTGCTCATTTCTTTTAAAATGAATGACTGCCAATATTCATTTCCATCCAGACTAGTTTATTTCAAGAATCTACCTAATTGCATAGCTTAAAGACCCTACCAAAATTTCAGTATAGTCATAAAAACATCAATCCAGTGGAGAGCTCATTTTAGTGTGGTTTGTCAGAAGCTGAATGACATTTATTGGAATATCCTGCAAACCTCAAGCAGCAGATCTGATGTGGAGTTGACTGGTGTCACTGTCCTGCTTCTAGTAGAGCATGACCTTCAGTCAAGGATGGAGTGAAAGCTCAATGATGAAACACACGTGGCAAAAGACTACTGACTTGCAGTAATCTTCTTGGACATTATCTAACCTTGTGTGTTGGTGTAAAGGATCAAACCCTGAATAAAATTTTATTAAGTCCTGCTTTTCAAAGAGGAGTGGAAAACCTGGGTTCTTTTCTGATTTATTTATATATATTTTTAATCTAGAGTTAAGACAAAATAGGCACATTTTCCCAGGCCATAGGAATAAAAGAAGAATGGTTACAAACAGAGTTCCCAATTTTGATCTTTCCTGAACATTCTTGAAAATAAAAATATACAGCTCAAAGAAGATACAGTTTATCTCTCTATATATGCCATTCTTCTGATAGCTAATAGGAGCCAGTAGGCTCCAAAGAAATATACAGTTCACCTGATATGCTGAACTTCCCTAAATAACATTTTGCCAAATTAGAATTTATGTAGTAATCTACAGGTTTTCACCTTAAGTAGAGCTTTGATTAATTTCTCATAGGAAAATTAAGATTCTCAGGAAATCTCACATGCCATTTCTGTCCTTCCCATGACAATGTGACAGCATATAAACACGTGCAAACCTACGAATAACAGAAGCATTTATCATGTGCCTGGGGCAAAAACAAAAGAGTTCTTACATTTATGGAGCAAGCTTGGGGAGGGTCTAGACAGGGCCATGGCTGTTCCCTCATCCTTGGGGAACAAGTACATTAAAAGAGGTATTATTTGAAAATATCATTTAGTGTTTCACCACCATTATAATGCTTCTTTTCATAATGTGTTACCATCCATAAGTTCAACATTTCCTCTTGAAGAAAGGGTTGAACAAGTGCCACTTTGGGGTAGCATGTCTCAGAAAATAAATTGCTCTTTCGGTTCCTCTAATGTCTATATTTCTGTCTCAGTCTTGAAAGTTTCCATAGTGTAGTTATAACAATGAGCATAAAACAAATAGCATTCCCAAACATCATTTAAGCAAAGGCTTGATAATGTGATAGAATCTCAGCCCAAAGGATGTACTAATCCAGGAAGTATTTCATCAAGGAAGTCAGTCAGTCTTGATAGAGGTTTGTTAGAAACAAACCGGATTTTCATCATCAACAACAACACTGACAAAGAAAACGCAGAGTTTACTAATGGTAGCAAGGTGACTTGATATGGTGGGATTTTCAGCATCAACAACAACATTGACAAAGAAAACGCAGAGTTTACTAATGGTAGCAAGGTGACTTGATATGGTGGGAAAGGAAGATTTAAGGGTATAATTGACCCATAGAGACACTTGACTTCCTAGAGTTTGGATTTGAGTTTAACTAGCCCATACAGTTGAGATAGCTAAGGAGCATCTAATTTAGAATATGATCTACCAAAAATATAGACAAACTTGATTTTACATCAGTTTGTTCTCTGAGTCTACAGTCACCCTCTCTCCTTTTATTTATATGTTGACTAATGGAATCCCAGTAATTATTATTGACAAAAGGTCCTAATAAGGCTTAGATTATGCTAGACAGCAAAATCTTAATATCTCAAAGTCCCCAGGTAGTGTTGAAATGTAAGATCTTGTCCCTTTCTCAAACTATAACCATAACCAACTAATTATTCATAAAACACTAAAGACATGTCAGCCTGGAAAGCATTTTATGAACACAAACGGTGCTCAAGTGAAAAAGAACCAAAATGTTCCATGACTCTTAGTTGCTTAGCAGGATTTAAACAAAAGGGAATCATTCAATTTAGAAACAAGGAAAAAGTCATGCAATGACATGTGGAAGAATAGAAAAGAGCAAAGGCTATAGTGTTGCTTGGTCAGATCAACTCCATGCTCCTTCATTTGCATTTTTCATATATCCACTTTCTAATAACTAGAATAAAATAAGCATTCTTTGAAAACAGAGAGAGAGAATTTGAGAACGTCTAATTCACTTAGATTATCTTGACACCCTATTAATTAGGTTGATTTTTCACAATGTAAGTATGATATTTATTCATAACCAGTATTTATCGATCCTTTATTTTCTAAGCAAAAGAAAACCAGAGTGAACAAAATATACATTCTCTACTCTCAAGGATTCACAGCTTAGATATGAAGACAATTCAGTGTGTATCTTTAATGATATTTTATTTCTGTGAACATAATTCATGTCTTGAAAAAACACAGACATTTTTTACCCCATAGTCTGACTTGGAAATTAAAGTGATATTTGCTCTTTTGAAATATGAAAAAAAATGTAAAAATAATTTTAACCAAAACAAGTAAACAAGTGTGTTGTTATTAGATATAAACATCCAGAAGGATGAAAGTGAGAAGTGATAAAGAAAGCTCCATTGGGCAGGATTGGGCTGAAACTGAAGAGACATTTCAAACAACTCCAACATGAGCAGGTCACATGTGTCAAGGAGTTTATGCTCAGCATTCTTGTTGCCATGACAGATTTTTGAAGATTTATTCAGATAGCTATGTAGATCAATACCAGCCAAATGTTGTATCAAATATGCCTTTCATGTTTATATATCCATGAATTAAAGTCTAAGGATTGTTATCAAGATCAAAAGACCAACAAAAAATAAAATGTCTCCTACAAAAGCCATAAAAGAAAATTTAATTAGCTCAGGTCTTCTCTCTCAAGGTTCTTTCTCTTAAAATAGTTCTTAAATGAATGATATTACTTTCGTATTGTAAGACCTATAATTTTCCCTGACATCTTATTTGTTATAAAACTAGATTCTAGGGCTTCCCTGGTGGTGCAGTGGTTGAGAGTCCGCCTACCAATGCGTGCCCCGGTCAGGGAGGATCCCACATGCCGCGGAGCGGCTAGGCCCGTGAGCCACGGCCACTGAGTCTGCGCGTCCGGAGCCTGTGCTCCGCAACAGGCGAGGCCACAACAGTGAGAGGCCCACGTAATGCAAAAAAAAAATAATTAATTAATTAATTTTAAAAGGCCAGGGAGATTCTGACTATTCATACTGGTAACACCAAAGATGAGAAATAAAACAGTGGGCCAAAAATTTTAATTGATAAATCAGGGAAATCATTTCAAAATAAAAGAACACTTGAATATACAGATTGAAATGGTACATTGTACCCAAGGATAAATTGATGTGGAATAATCAACACAAATACCTATTTTACCAAAGTGACTGAGCTTTAACATAAATAAATATAACAGGGGTAAAAATTGTCACCTATGTGGCAGGAAAATTAAGCTATTAAGTAAAAAAGAAAGAAAGCTATTAGTATCATAGTAGTTAATTCAGAGTAGCTAATGTGTAGTACCTAACTTATTCAATAAATATTTGTTCAATATATCATTTTTTTGCAGGACACTTAATGTAGGTCTAATATTGTCCCATATAAAACAGAACATTTTCATTTGTTACATCTAAAGAGAACAAAGAGATCATTTGATAACTCTTGGTAAATAGAACTTAATATATATATATACAGAAATAGGGATTTTTACAGATGCAATAGAAACTTTGCATACAATAAGTAAATCTCTCATTGTTTTCAGAACATGTAAACTCGTTAGAAGGACAGCTGATAGCAGGATGGCATATCTGGCAGGAGGACATTTTTTTTTTTTTTTTTTTTTTTTTTTTTTGCGATACGCGGGCCTCTCACTGCTGTGGCCTCTCCCGTTGTGGAGCACAGGCTCCGGACGCGCAGGCTCAGCGGCCATGGCTCATGGGCCCAGCCGCTCTGTGGCATGTGGGATCTTCCCGGACCGGGGCACGAACCCATGTCCCCTGCATCGGCAGGCGGACTCCCAACCACTGCGCCACCAGGGAAGCCCCAGGAGGACATTTTTAAGGTAGTTAAGAGTCCAAGAATTAAACCTGAATGTCCCAGCAAAATCAAATGAACCTAAAACATATTTTATTTGGGGGTATTTTATTGGCTTAGGTAGAACTCAGATAGATGGAATTGTGATAAACTAGAAAATCAAAATGGAAGTCGGGAAGCATGGGGTACCAATGCTGGTCAGGTTGGTCCTCTGAGAAAGCCTAGATGATGTAGTACATCTAGGTATCACATCAACACCTGGGCTTCTTGGGTGTTCTGACTACCAGAGCAAAAGAGCTTTCCTCTAGGACCCTCCTACACTGTGGGTGGGAAGGTAAGCTGGTGCAGCCACTACAGAAAACAGTACGGAGGTTCCTCAGAAACTAAAAATAGAGTTGCCATATGATCCAGCAATCCCACTCCTGGGCATATATCCAGACAAAACTATAATTCAAAAAGATACATGTACCCAGTGTTCATTGCAGCACTATTTACGATAGCCAGGACATGGAAGCAACCTAAATGTCCATCGACAGAGGAGTGGGTAAAGAAGATGTGGTACATATATAGAATACCACTCAGCCATTAAAAAAAAGAATGAAATAATGCCATTTGCAGCAACATGGATAGATGTAGAGATAATCATACTAAGTGAAGTAAGAAAGACAAATACCATATGATATCACTTATATGTGGAATCAAAAATATGACACAAATGAACCTATCTACAAAACAGAAACAGACTCACAGAGACAGAGAACATACTTGGGGTTGCCAAGGGATGGAGGGAGAGTTTGAGGTTAGCAGATGTAAACTATTATATATAGAACGGATAAACAACAAGGTCCTACTGTATAGCACAGGGAACTATATTCAATATTTTGTGATAAACCATAATGGAAAAGAATTTTTAAAAGAATGTATATATAGTTAGATAGATAGATAGATAAATGTATAACTGAATCACTTTGCTGGATAGCAGAAATTAACACAACATTGTAAATCAACTATACTTCACTTTAAAAAAAAAACCTTCCCCCTAGAGGCTCAGATCTTCACCTTGTAAAAGACAGGTAGTCGACTCCCTAATAGGAAGTCGTCTTCTTGCACCTCAGGTGAGTAAGCTTCCTTGAGAAATATGGGAGTTTCTGTGCTTCTTAGTAGAAGGTTTCAAACTCCAATAGATTTTGTCAAAAGGCTAATCTGATTAACTCATCACAATTAATGATGTTGACCCAACTTTTCAGTTGCTCCATTCTACTCCAAAGACATGCATCCTGTTATTGTATTATAAAGCTGTCACTGCATTCCAACTTTCCCCTTTGTTTCTTCAAGCAGCTAGAATTATCTCTTTCTATACTTAAAAAAGTATACATATATTGTGAAACATTATTGTCTTGATATAAAATTTGACAACCTCACATTTTCTCCATTTCTTTCTTTGATAGGTTGGGTTGGCACATTACCATTCTGCTTGCCTTTATTCAGGGCATTTTCAATTTCTCTTCTGCATAGGGAAGTGATGTGATGTTCCAGGTGACTGGGTAGTTTGCCATCCTTAAACACATAATTTCCTACTTGGCTTCCTTATGCCAAGTGGACTTGAACACATTCAATACATTGAAGTGCAAAGCATTTCCTCCATTTGCATTTTAAATATTTCATTATCACGTGTACCTTCCATAAATCTCGATAATTCCCTCTGTCCATCTAACATAAGGTTGTGCTCTCAGCAAGGCTGTAGAGCAAAACCACAGTTAACCAAAGAGGTCAAATATGAGGCATTCTGGCTGAACTAGATATAACCTTTAAATTAAACAAACCTTTGAATTTCACCCCATATTGTTTATGAAAATACACTTTACAGCCTCGGATACTATAGAACAAATGTGCTATTGCTTTGATTCAACAATTCATGCTGTTTGGGTGTCATCATTATGAGTATAAATTACTTTTATAATGTAGATGTAGACAATAGTAAAAATTTAAGTATATCTGTAAAAACTTTAAAACACTTATTGAAATAGAAGTTAAATCTGAAGTAACTTGTTTTATTAGGATATGCCAGCTCTGAGGGAGAGAACAGGCTCAGAAGGGCACAGTACACCTCAGTCTTTCAGTGGCCACAAGCTCTCCAGAGCCCCAAATTTCTTTTACATTTACCCAGCCTGGATCATCACCAAGCCATACAGACTTCTGACATTACTGGGATTCCTGTCTGCTTAGTTAACAGAGGACTTTGGTGATATTTTTTGTTTTGGAAAATCTTGTATCCAAACATGGGTGGCAAATACGCTGAGGATTTTGACATAATGGCTTCAAAGGATACATTTCCTTTTTAAAAACACTTTTTAGCAAAATATGTTCCCGATGAAAATGAATTTTTATTGCTAAGCTTGCATGAATAAATAGCCACCTCCGCAGTGGTTGAGAGTCTGCCTGCCAATGCAGGGGACACGGGTTCGAGCCCTGGTCTGGGAGGATCCCGCATGCCGCGGAGCAACTAAGCCCCGTGAGCCATAATTACTGAGCTTGCGCGTCTTGAGCCTGTGCTCTGCAACAAGAGAGCCCGCGATAGTAAGAGGCCCACGCACCGCGATGAAGAGTGGCCCCCGCTTGCCACAACTAGAGAAAGCCCTCGCACAGAAATGAAGACCCAACACAGCCATAAATAAATAAATAAATAAATAAATTTTAAAAAAAAATAAAAAATAAAAAAATAAATAGCCACCTCAAAGATTTGAACATCACATGATGTTCAAAAAGACAATTTCTCCTCTGCTCAGTGCATAGGTTACAAGAGGGGAACTAGAGTGAAGGATCAAAGGTAAAGATAAGAACTCAATACCAGCTAGAAGAAGTAGGACAAGTAATTTATGTTCCCTACTTTGTTGATGAGAAGAAAACCTCTCCAAAAAATAGAATAGGACTAATATAAATAGGCACATTATCTCAATTAGCCAAAATCCATAAATAGAGGGAAAAAAACTATGGAAGAGAGACCCATCAGAAGGGTGCCATGAAAAGAAATAAGAAGTGAAGCTAGAACTGTAAACTTGTTTTTCTAAACAATTTGCTCATATGGTGAGTTACAGTGAAAAGGAACTTAGACATTTTAGTTATTACTGACTAAACCTCTGACAAAAGGAAAAGAATCAATATTGCTCATATGAAATTAGGAGTTTATTTCTATTCACACAAAATTTACTGAAAGCCATTTAAGACCTTCTCATCATGGCCTGTCCTTAGTTCAAAAATTCTGCCACCCTAAATCACATCCACATACAAACACAGAAACTCACAAGGCAGAAATCTCTAAAACTGAAACTCAGCCCTTTGACATGTGCTGATATACCTCTTTCCTGAGTTTTATGCTACTTTCTCTCTCTACACTTGGATGTTGTTTATAAAACCCATGTCCTTTCTTGATCCTACTGTACCTCACAGACTGATACTTCTGCTCAAAAATCAAAGGTGAAAAAGTATCTTATTCTCTGCCTCAACACGTCTCAAATGGAATTAATTACCTTCTCACTAAAATTGGTTCCCCTTTCTTCCAATAACCCTGACTGTGTCCATGTCAGTTACCCACTGCCCATTTAAATGCTGAAATGTTTCTCAGCTAGATCTTATATCACAATTACCAACGCTCCAGACCAAGCATCTCCTCTCCCCAGACCCTCTTCCCAGATCCATCTTTGATAAAGCCATCAGAGAGACTTTTATAAAATGTGCAACTAGTCAAATTACTCACTCCCCTGATTACCATCCATCACTGATTCTCACCCCCAAACTCTCCATTTCTCCTTAGCAGGCATATAAGTTTCCCAAGCTCCAGGACCAGCCCATGCCTCCAGCTTGAATTATGATATGCCGTTCCTCCCAGTTTAGGCTTCAACCAAATAAAACACCTTGCAGCACTCCCCCACCACTTTGCAGTTTCATGTCCCCTGTCTCTTCTAGAACGCCCCTCAGCTCACCTCCACACCCACTGCTGCTCTACCTTCTTCAGAAAGATATCATTGACCATTCTTGCTGTGATATTGTCATTCCAGCTTCCTCAAACCCAAATCTAACCCATGATCCCACTAATTACTCTAAAACAGCTCTTATCAAATAGAATTTCAACTATCTATCAAGGATTCTGTACACTCATTAATGGTGAGAAGTGAGTGACTTCTGTCTCAATGACCCCAGCACCTATGGCATGATTTAGCCCTTAATAAAACTGTGTTTAAAGAGCCTGACTGAACTTTTACCAAAGTTTCTGGTCCATGACCTATGATTCAGTGGATTTCCAGATGAGAATCCATTGTTATTCTAATCCTCTACAGACGAGATCTAAAACGGGCTATTCATCCACAGCATTCCAACGTTGTTTGGTCCTTTTTAGATAATCTATACATAAGGGCTTCTGTTTTTCCAGACCAGAGAATTGAAAGCAAATACGCCGCTGTGTTGCAGGTCCTTAGTGCTGGCGATGATCTACCACACTGTGATAACCATGGGACTCAGAATGACCCTCCTCTTTCATCACAGGAGTGATATGACCTAAAAAAAAGGTTTCTAACATACTTTCGGTAACCCAAATATGCCATTTGTTCACCAAGCACTCCACTCCCTCACTAGCTTTCTGCCCTGCCATCTCACATATCTTTTATTGCCCTCTGTGGCAGGTGTGATAGCAGCTTTTTACTCTTCCTTTTCTTTCTGTCATATTCCTGGAAGTGCTAACCCCCTTGCCTCTTCCTTGTTGATAAGCAGCTCTATAGATCTGTCACATCTCATGCAAGTCTTTGCTTTGTTGAAAGAACTTGGGCCTCCGTCCATGGTGCTCTGGCAATAGCAATGTCAGCTACAAAAAGAAGAAGGAAGTGTCTGCCCTCTGAGAGCCTTTCCACAGAGAGCAGGCAGCAGGAAGGGTGGTCGGCCAGGGGCTGGGCCAGCCAGCAGAAGCCTCTGTCCAACCTGAGCTGAAATTTCCCATGTGGCTAGAGATGCATGGTTGGATTAGGGAGGCCAGCTGGAAACAAGAAACCTTGCTAATACAAAAGCTTCTGTGAAGTACCAGTCTCATTTACTTGATTAAAAATAATGTGGTCCAAACCTAATTAGGCTACTTGATAATGCTTGGTTTGAAAAGCACAGCAGCATTAAGGATTTTTTTCAAATAACCTTCATTTCTTGTATCATTTGTTCCAGCACTTCTAGACTCACTAACTGTTGTCATAGTACTCTTTCTAAAATTTTGCACTCTCTGAGTCCACAGGGTCAGTCAATGCATCTTCTACGTGGCTCTCCCTCTGCCTTCTCTCGCAGTGCCCCGGGCTCCAGAGGGACCCTCCTCATCCACTGGACGATCCAGGGCCCTCTGGTCCCCTTCCCCAGGCAACCAGGCAGCTGAGCCAGGTCCCTTAGCAGGCCCTCTGAGGAGAGGTAACCAGGAGCCTGGGTGCAGGGAGCAGCTCTCCTGGGAGCAAAGGGCTGGACCACCCACCTGAGCCATGGACATGGTTTCCCCCCCCAGGGATGCAGGGATGGGCCCAATCCCACCTCTGTTTATTCTGTAAACTACGGCCTGTAAATAACACTTAGCATTCCTACTGTAACAAAATTAATTTTTATGAAATAAATTATATTTCCTAGTCTAATAAAAAATTCAGATTGTAAAAACAATAAAATGTAAATGAGACAGTATCCAAACAGTATTCCATTGTTTAAATACTGAAGTGACCCCCTTAATCCCTTTAGGATAAAGCAATCTTCCTTACTTAATGTAGCATCCAAGGCCCTTTAATGTCTCATCTTTCCAGCCTCTTCTCCTGCTATAACTTCATATGTGCCCTTTAATCTAGAATGTAGATCAACAAGACTCTCTGGATGTTCCCCTTGTTATACCATGCTCTCAACTTGCCAAGCTGTTGTACAAGTTATTCTCTACCTGTAATGTCTTCTACCCACTTTCATCTACCAGCCCCTCAAGAAGCAGGTCAGGGGCCATCCTCTCTAGGTCACCTGTCTCACTTTGCTCTTTTCCCACCTCTGTCCCTCTCCTATTCTTAGGCTCTCTTAGCTGGCAAAGCACCTCAAATATACCACTATTACGACATTCACCTCTCTGTCCTCCAATGTTTTGCCCATTGGTTTACATCTACCACAGGAGTATGAATTATTTGAGAGAAGAAAAAGCCTCATACAGCTGAGTTATCATAGTACTTGATAGCATCTCAACAAATGTTGGTTGAATCAATGAACGTACGGTGATTAAGAAAATATTCACCAAAATTAATTTTTGTTATTTGAATACCCTACCTGAAGAAAATATTATGGATAGTTATTTTTTCAAAATAGATAAAAGAAAAGGTAACTTTTGTTCAAACAAAGCAATTTTCAGTTTAAATAATGATTCACCTCAGGGGTCCTTCAAATAGCAAGTACTTCTAGTGCATTTAAGGGCTTAAATGATTATAGGAAAACGGGGAGGAAAAGAGATAGAAAGAATTTTAACAGGAAAATCCAACACCTACTGAAAATAAACCAAATAAAAAGAACATGCAAATAGCAATAAAATGTGCTTCTGAAGTTTTGTCAAGGGAAATATGATTCGATTTACATGTTTGATTAGCACACATTTCAGAAAAATGTCCACTGTATAAAACAAAGATGAATTGGTATCTAACTTCACTTATAAACTCCTAGAAGTAAGATTTATGGTGTGTTACTTTTCCTCTTGTGCATATCGATTATAATGAAATAATCTGTGTTTGTATCCATTTTCCAAGCAAAGTTATAAAGTTTTTAAGACCCTAGCCCATGTCTTATTCATGTTTATATCACTAGGACTTAACATAGTACCTGGTACCTAGCAAATATTCTATGTTTATTGAATTGAACTCTATATTGAAATTTTATTCTTCTATTTAATATGTCACATCCTGTAGACAATAAATTTCTCCCTTCAAAAGGCATGTTTTTAAACACAATACATATAACCTAGAAATTGTGAAATATACCTGAAATACCCAAAATTGGGGAGTATATATATATTTGTATTTCTTTTCAAGCTTCTAGAGAAGAGTCTTGACAACCTCATTGCATATAATCATATCCTCAGGTTCCAATGACTGTGAAGATTGGAATTATCTCTTAAAAAATCAAATTCTTAATGTATAATGTACAATTCAAATCTAAAATACTAGATACCAAGAAATGCAATGTTAGATTTACAATGATTTTTTTAAACTTCCTACTTTGAATACTAAATATTAAATATTATCTATTGAATACATTAGCAGAGCACAGAGAAAAAGCACTCTATTGTGGCTGCCTCAGGGTATCAAACCATCTCTAACCTATTTCAGATTCCTAGTTATAAAACTGTGGGTGGTAACAATCTGGATACACTTTTTGCTTAAATCTTTCATAGATACAACATCTGTCAAACAGCCAACACGCCTGACCCAGTTGTACTGAGTAAGCCCTGAAGATTATTTGTCAAACAAATTCAGTAACCCAATATTTGTTTCTTTATTTTAAAATTTAATTGGTATGCAAATAGGGCAAAAAGACAGCATTTGTGCTGGATACAGTTGTCACTTCAGATTCTGGGAATGCTCATTATCATGCTTACAGATGTTTTTTTCCCACCTAACATCTGCCAGTACTACCTAAACCCCAGGAAGTCCACAAACCTGTGCAAACTTCCTCTCACTGTGGATCTCCTTCTCTGTTATCTGTTTCATGCACACTAATTTTGTGCATCTGAGGCCTCTGTATGCCAGAATTATGCCTGCTTCCTAACACTTCTGCCTCCAGAGCTTTAGATTTGAAATTGAGCAGACACAGAGCCAATTTATCATAGGATGACATGTGTCATGTTCTTGGTATTACCAGAGGAACCCTGGTATGCACTGTATTTATCTTTTTGTTGTCAGCATGGACCAAGACAACACAGGATAGAGCAGCTACTATGTTGTTAATAATATGATATATACTTTAAAAATAAAACATTAAATACCATCACCTTCACAATGTGGTGCTAGATCATTCTGCTTAAGACACTAATTTCTTTGTCAAATAATCATCTTTCATTCAAGAATATATCCTATTGAAATGAGAACAACAAAAAAAAAGAAGCATTGGAATATGTTCCCTCAAAGAAAAAGATAATGCTTTGTTCAAACCAACAATTTATTTCTTCTATCTCTCTTTTTCACATAAATTCTAATCATGCCTAATGATGGCTTTATCTTGAATACAATATAAATTCACTTCATGTGGCCTTTGTCAACAAATATGAATATCCACAAGCATCCTCATTCCATCTTCTACTCACTAATATATGTACGTTTAACATCTTAGTGATGCATTTCTTACTGTGTTTCTAGATCAAACACAAAGCAAATAAATACAGAGATAGTAATATTTCAAGCATAAACCTAACAGCCGAAAGGAAAAAGCTTTTCATTTGAACCAAGTTTAATGAAAAGCCCAAAACTTGAGGCAAAACTTTCAACTGAAACTGGCTGATCACAGAGTAACATCTTCTTAACACCTCTACAAAGATCTACTTTTTATCAGGAACAAACATTCGTTCATGCCAAACCTGGCATCTAGCTGCTCATTTCAATGTGTAAATAATTTTGATTTCCACCATTCTTCCAATTACTTTTTCAACATTTGCAAATCTGCTCCTCAAAGTAAATAAGACCTAAGTGCTAGCACTTTCTAGGTTTTATTAACATGTAAAAATCAGGTAAGAAGTACAAATATGCAAAACTCACTATTGCATCTATACAGAGTTACAAACTTTAGAGTAACAAACCCTGACTCTCAAATCTGAAGATGGGTTTGCCTGACTGAGCACTAGCCTTTACTAAACAATGCTACTCAAGGAATATTTTATTAACATTCATTCTCTGTAGTGCAGCTTTCCCCCATCACCAAATGATAACCGTAAAGATCCGATAATTAGAGAATGTCTTGAATCCCTTCCTATGAGAGTCACATAAACTCCACAAGTTAAGACCAAGAGTTATTATATGTACCAGAATTTGAAGAGAAAACCATCATTCTCTCAAACATGTACATCCTCGTTCTCGTGACAAATCAAGGCTAGGGATTTGCAATCATAGCAATGTCTAAACAAACATTATGAGCTCACTTCTTATAAGACACAAGGACAATTTCTGATGGTGTTGATACATGGCTCGAGTGGCCCCCAGAAGAGAGCATTAGAACAATTTTTAAATGCCATATAACTCTCTATCCTAGGATCAAATACCATGATGGCTTCAACATCCCCTTACAGAGAAAGAAAGAAAGAGAAAGAGATTGGGTGTGGTGAAGAAGCAGGAGCTCTTTCCTATCTCTTCCTATAAGGAGACTAATCCCATTCATAATGGCTGCACCCTCATGACCTAATTGGCTCCCGAAAGCCCCGCCTCCTAAAGCCATCATACTGGGAGTTATGATTTCAACATATGAATTTCAGGGAGGACCCAAACACGCAGTCCATAACATATACATTACTTCAATTAATTTCCATAACAAACTTGGTGATAGATATGAAACTTCTCATTTTATGGGATATCATCTGACTCTCAGAGAGGTAAAGTGGCTCCTCTGAGTTTACAGAGCCATGGCTTGCTGTCATGAATAGAATCTGCATTCCATGTTTGTGGTCTATTCTTCAAGCCACAAGAATTCCATGCTATCACTAGGAAGGTCTAGTAACCCTTCCTTGTTTAAATAGGCCATGCCATCTCATAACTCTGTACACCTCATGCTCTGATCTCTAGCATACTTTCTGCCATTTTCATCTGACAGGCTTTCAACAGGTTTCTTGAAACACCTACTTTGTACCAGTGTGATAGGCAATAGGAATATAAAAACAAATGATCATAAAATCCCTGTGTTTAATCAACATTGGACTAAAGGTGGATAAAAACTACTCTTGAACAATCTGCTCAAATTCTTCCTCCATGGCAAATCCTTTTCCAGGCTAAAGTGAAGTCTTTCCCCTACTAATCCTTAGGGGATATATGTATTTGGCACTAATCATTCAGGGCCTTGTGCCTTTTTTGCACATTTACCATTTCAACAACTAGATTATGTTCAGTGGTATATTTTTATATCCCTCACTAAAACTTTTCTCATTCTTCCTTACTTATGGTAAACACTTTATAATAATACTTCATTCAGGAAATTTACTTAGTACTTATAAGGTACCAGGCACCATGCCAACTTCAGAAAAAAACTGGTGGGAAAAAAAAGCCCACATACATCCTCTCTAGGAACCTCCCTGAAAACTGAATAGTTTCTTGAGATGTATAGGTATGGAAATAGGCATTTGTAATACAATATGATAAACCAGATAACATTAAAGCAGGTATTTCTGGTTTGTCTCCATAACTCCATAAAGAGGGCCAGAGGGCTTTAGAATGGGTATGAGCTAATGAAGAGGTTATTGGTTAAGTGGGGAAACTGATATCAGAAAGAAGCATTTTCTCATTATCTGTCCTACCACCTTCAACATGCATCATAGTACAAGGGCAGAGAGTGTCAAAGTTCTAACAGGTGTTCCTATGTTTTCTTTGATAGATGCTTCTTTGAAACACTGAAGTTTATGCCAAGCCATGAGGGTTTAACAGGATGAATCTTCTATTCTTTCTGGTGGACAAGAATACTATATCAATTACACACATGTCAAATAGTCACAGACTCCTCGTAAAATTTCTCACAACCTTTCATAGGATAAGTCATAGAAAATATAACATTTTTGAGCAATGAAAGACATGATACATCCCAAAATTCTTATCTGTATTATAAAATGTAAATATGCCAGATTAAGCTGAAGCCTAATATTTTTAACTTCATTCACTCGGTGCAGAGGAACATTTACCATATTCCTAGTTCTAAGCAATGATTTTCATTCATTAAGCAGCAAAACCATTTCTTTCTGCAAGAATGTACTGAGCCAGAAACAACAGAAATGTGTACTTGTATTATTATGCATATAAACTTATTGACTTCAAAAGGATTAACTTGTGGATCACTAAAGGAGAAATTCATTACACCAATGAACTCCAAGTAACTAGAACTAAACAAGACACATCAGTCTAAGTTGAAAAGGAATTTACTTCAGTACTGTTACAGCCTAAAACAAACCATAAAATGAAATCAACACAGTGTACCAAAAAATTTTACATAAACAATCTGATAGAGTCTAACACATTAGGGCTGCATATATACCAGCCTCTCAGACTGTATGAAAAATATTGAGATCAATGGATGCTGATGAGCAATATTTAAATGAATTTCTAAATGACTATAATAAAAAATTTAGTTCACTCAACTCCTGCTGTTATGGGCTGTGAAGCTTTGAGCTCTATTTACCTGAAAGCATCTATGCCTATTAGACTTGGCAGGAGTTTCTCAACCTTGCTATTAAGTAGAATACCTGTTTAAAATGAACCAAGCATCAGGCTATATCAAGTCTCTTACTTCAGACTGGGATAAAGCAGCGTGCTAACCTCATGTACGTGATGCAAGAGCAGAAGAGAATAAATCGTCATGGCCTTCTTTGTGAGCAAAAATTTTTCATCAGATGTAGCCAGCATTGACTTTCACAGGTATTAACTATAAAATGACTAAATAAAAAGTGACACAAGAAAAAGCAAAATGAATTAAAAGTATATAGAATGGGGGCTTCCCTGGTGGCGCAGTGGTTGAGAATCTGCCTGCTAATGCAGGCGACATGGGTTCGAGCCCTGGTCTGGGAGGATCCCACATGCCACGGAGCAGCTGGGCCCGTGGGCCACAACTACTGAGCCTGCATGTCTGGAGGCTGTGCTCCGCAACGGGAGAGGCCGCGATAGTGAGAGGCCCGCCCACCGCGATGAAGAGTGGCCCCCGCTTGCCACAACTAGAGAAAGCCCTCACACAGAAACAAAGACCCAACACAGCAAAAAAAAAAATAATTAATTAATTAATAAACTCCTACCCCCAACATATAAAAAAAAAAAAAAGGATATAGAATGAATTTAAAAATGCGTCTTTCAAAAAGCTTCCACACCTTGCTAGAGGCCAAGAAAAATCTGTGGATCTAATGAAGAGATTATTGGTTAAGTGGGGAAACTGAAGCCAGAAGTGAGCATTTTCTCATAATCTTAAAAGAAGGAAAGAAATGGAAGGAGAAAACTGGGGGTGGGTGGAAATTTAGCACTCAATGCCATTCAGATGTGATACACCAAGAATTAGTGGGAAACCATTTGATTAAAACTCAAAGAATGGGACCAAACCATACAAGTGAGCAAATTTGGAGGCAGGAAAGAATTATGGTGAAATAAGGAAGTCTGTGGAAATGGTAATGACAAGGATTAAATCACAGTAGATACTGCACTGGAGTTGGTCTTCTAATACCACCAGGGGATACTGAAAATATAAATGTTTCTCAGGTTGCAATAAAGGCAAGATCAATCCATACATGAGAAAACAAAAAGAAGACAAATATTCTTGCAAAAAGAAAAAATATATATAGTTAGTAGAAACTGCTCTACTGAAATTCAGTATAGCAAAGAGTTTGCTTATAGACCAATCCATTGCTAGAACATTAAAGAAATTCAATATTGTAGTTACAGGGCAAATGTAAATGGATATGAAATACACTATTTCCAATGTATAAGAGTAGAAATCTGCATCTTTAAAAATGCATCTTTCAAAAAGCTTCCACACCTTTCCTGAGGCCAAGAAAAATCTGTGGAGCTAATGAAGAAGGGAATGAAATCTGTAAGACATTAGTCTAGTATTTATCATCAACAGAAATTAAACCAGGGTAGAAAAAATAAGAATTAAAAATGATATGAAACATGGCTAAAGAAAATTATTTATAGTGAACTCAAAAATAAGAGCTGAAGACGCAAAAAGATGATATATATTAAAGTGATTTGTAAACTCTACAGTGTATGATAACACTGAGCTTTTGTTTTTTTCAAATAGACCAATCAACAGTGAGAGGAAACAAGAAATAAATAACTCTAAAAGTGGATTCATTCTTTTACCTTTAGTAATAAAATATTAATTGTGAGAGCTGGGAAATTATGTAGTATTTTTGTTTGTTTTTGCAGAAAACAAGAAAAAGAAAAATACCAATTAACATTTAAAAATCATTAAATTAAATGTCAAAACTTGATATCAGATCAACAATCTGTCAACACCTATTTATGGATTATCTATTCTGAGTCCTATATTCTGCTTTGTGATGTGAAAAATGTTATAAAAACCCCTCCCAAAAATGGAAAAGAACTGACAGATGAAAGGATATGGATGGCTGAGAACAATTCCTGATGCTTCATTTGAGGGCTGTGGGGAGAGCAGTAACCCTCGCTGTCATACCAGGATGATAGGATTGGCCAGTTGATCAATCCATGTAGGAACTAATATTTGGGGGAATGGGGGAAAATAGCATCACAGAGGTAGAAGAATAAGATCTGGGTACTTATTACTCTGGCCTCTCTCCAAGTAGCTGTGTCCCTCTGCCAGTCACAGCTACTGTCTGGGCTCTGAGAACAGCTCCCTCTACTTGCCCCCTCAAGCCAGGGTACTTGCAATACATTCCCCTTTTGTTATAGCCCCAGGATGCAGTGCCATCCCTTTGAGTTTGTTGCCCACACCTTTGCAAAGAGCCGCTTCATGAAAATCTAACATTTTCCCAGTATGAATGACTGACTATTTCTTTCTGGGGCCTTGACTGACACAGGATTTAACAACCTCTGTTGTCAAGGAGTTTATGATTCTGAGAAAGCAGGAATCGTTTCTGCAGAACAGTGGGAAAGCAATATAAGACTTCTTTAATGAAGTACTATGTGATGCAACAGGGACTAAATTTTTAAGAGAGGAGGTGTGAACCAAACAGTTAGGAAAGCATTAGGGAGGATTTCTTATTCTGGAAAATTAGGATGGAGAGAGAGAGAGAGACAGAGACAGAGAGAGACAGAGAGAGACAGAGAGAGAAGATGGCAGGGATGAATTCCAAGCGAGGAGAAAAGTCGTTGATAAAGAAAATCCTGCAGATAATCATAGATTAAAAGCAAGGGTGACCATATATATCTCACGTTGTCCAAGACATCCCCCACTTCATGCCTATTTTCTCAGTGTAATTCATTATTAGTAATAAATTATATGGCAATGCTTTTCTGAATGCATTACACAGTACAAAGTCATTTTGAATTCCTGAACAAGGAATTACTATAATAAAAGAGGTATTTTACTAAAATACATTTGGCATTGGAATGAAATATGAACTCAGATAGAATGGGAATTTCAGAAAATAATAGTTTAGAGAGAAGAAGAATCATTTGATAAAAATAATGATAATGTGAATGTAAGGAGAAATGTTAAGAAAATAAATTGAGAGAAAATAAATTGAGAAAAAATAAATTCATAACAAAATATGTGTATTCAAAATATAACCAGTGGTTCTTTGTATCTTGGCTCTGCTGAATCTCATTCAAAGAAACAGTCTTAACAACCCAAAGATGTTAAAAGGAATTAAATCTTTACTTCATGTATTTATTCATCAAGTTAGTTTATCACCTTCTCTCGCTAGCAGTCTCTTACCCTCTATATTGCATTCTCACTCTCATTTCACATGTTCCCTCTGTCAGAGACATAAAGAATCTTGTCCCTCCTTAAGTCTCCTCTTCACTCCAATCCCAGAATCCTTTTGGCTCAAGCTTGATATTAAAACAGAAAAGTTTTAGCTTGCTTTATTGAAGTTATCACATGAGAAAGCTATGGTATCTTCAGATGGTATTTTTATGGATACTTTTAAATTGTTATTAAAATGACATAAGCACAAGGTGATAAAATAATCAGAATTTACATAGAGACCCAAATTTCTCCTTCCTTATTCCTTATCCATCCCACCTCACCCTGCAGAGTAAACCTCTCTCAATTATTTTTGGTTTGAATTCCTCATACAGCTACTGCGTGACTTTAGATAATATGCTTATGCCATTCGTATTTTATAACTTCATGTAATATCTAATGAATTCCTGTTATAAAATAGAAGGATCAAATGCACTTGCAATGTCTCCATTCCTCCTCCTCTTATCCTGCAATATCTGACAGACAAATTATTATTTTAAAACTTTTGGTTAGGTAACGTGGTAAATTTAATAATGCATTTAGACTTTTTTAAAATTCCAGTATCATTTGAGTCTTTTCTATGTAAAATGATGATGTAGTACATAAATCCTTCCTTCCCCACATTCCCTCTCTATTTTCCTCCTTCTGCAAGTTATACTTTCACTTTTGACTTTTACACTGTCCATTTTTTTTGTATTTAAACGAATTTTTAAACCATGATGGGCTTTCATCATGCTTTCGTTATAGGCTGATTATAAAAATTCAAAACCAATGAACTATATGTACTTAACATTAGCTTTCTTCACTGTAGGGCCACATGGTATGTGAACATTATAATTCTTCTCTATGTGTGAAATATCAGGTTTCTCGACACCTTGAAGAATATTCCTAACATCAATGACAAATAAATGTCCTGTTCTTGCATTCCTCCAAGTGACTAAAATCATTCCATATTTTAGTCTATTTTGAACCATAACTTTATTTCAGAGGTAGAATACTTCATTGTGATATATTACTTTTCTCATACAAAAACTGATGTGTCTTTAGCACATCCTCAAGATTATTCAGACTCTCAATATATCATTTCTCACATGGGAACCCATATTCTCCTGAAGACTACCCTCCCCAGCATGTACACAGTTGCCAACAAAGCCTCGGGAAATTACAGCATAGAACTGACTTCAAATCAGTCAACTCCATCATGTTTCTCTTCCCAAACCACTTACACCAAGCTCCCTTTTCAATTCCTATACATGAATGAAATACTATAAATTTGCTGACTATGGTGATAACAAAAATATAGTCCCACTTCCAGTTATGATAGAGCAGCTTAGAGTTAGCCCACCAATCTCCTGCCAATACCCCCACCCAACTGTAGAGAAATATTGAAATCATAGCTGATTAAAGGTACAGGACATCAACCAAGGCAGGCAGAATTTGAGTATCTGAGACATGCTCTGTTGATTTTCCAACAGACACTGTGGAAGCCAGAAAACAATAAAAGGCTCTAACATGCTGACAGAAGATAACTGTTGACCAAAATTTTATACACTACAAAAATATCCAGCAACAGAGAAGTTAAAATTAAAATATTTTCAGACCAAAATAGAGAATTTTTTCATCAGCAAACACAAAAAGATTAATAACTTGACCTAATTGGCATGCAGGAGAAAACAACTGAATATACATTCTTTCCAAATCATATGGAGCATTCACCAAAATTGACTGTGTGCCGCACAAAAAACATGACTCATCTTAAAGTATTAAAATCACTGAGAAGACGTTTTTAATTTTAAAATGAATTTGAAAAGATACATGCACCCCAGTGTTCACAGAAGCATTATTTATACTTGCCAAAATATGGAAGCAACCTGTCCATCAACAGATGAATGGATAAAGAAGATATGGTATACATACATACAATGGAATACTATTGAGCCATAAAAAAGAATGAAATTTTGCCATTTGTAACAACACAAATGGGCTTGGAGGCCATTATGCTAAGTGAAATAAGCCAGACAGAGAAAGACAAATACTGTATGTAATCACTTATATGTGGAATCCAAAAAATACAACAAACTACGGAATATAACAGAAAAGAAGCAGACTCACAGATATAGAGAACAAACTAGTAGTTATCAGTGGGGGGGGCAACATAGAGGTGGGGGAGTGGGAGGTACAAACTACCAGATGTGCTCAAAGATAGGCTCAAGGATGTATTGCACAACACAGGGAATAGAGCTACTGTTTTGTAATACCTGTAAATGGAAAGTAACCTTTAAATATTGTATACAATTTTTAAAAATAAAAAAATTTAATTAAAAATAAAAACTAGTAAATATCCAAATATTCAGAAATAAGGAAATTACTTTTCTGTATCCTCTACTTCTGCTCACTGCCTAAATGTTGAAATTCCCCCAAGATTTCTCATTACTTTGCTCTTGATTCACTATTCTTTTAATCCTTCGTGAGCTTTACCCATCCACAGTTTGAGCCAGATATTGATGATTCCCCCCATCTGTATTTGTAGCCAGACTTCTTTCCTGAGCTCCAGGCTACCTCTCAAAGAAACCAAAATTCTTTCTTCTCAGAGAAAACCTCAAAGGAATAGGCTAAAACACATCTCCTATACATCTTTAGCTGCCTTAAGCCCTGGTGAAAGAGTATGATCACAGTACTCGAAACCAGAAACCTGGAGCTCTAGAATCCACTGACTATTACAACTTGGGCATGACTGTGATGTGAAACTGGTTAAAGGAAATTGTGATGGATGATATTTTCCATTTAATTGTGGAATAATATCCCAAGGGAATTTGCAAATGGTTTAGGACCAGGAAGTTGGCGTGTGGGAAAAATAGGATGGAGAGAAAGGGTATTTATATACTAGCAAAAGCCAAAAAGTTCTCTAGTGGGTACAAATTGCTAGTCTGAATACCAGTGCTAGATCTCCTGGTTAACCTAAAATGGTTAATATATATGTATTAGGGCTCCGCAAGCAGAGACTATAATTTCAATGTGTCTAGGGTAGAAGAAAAACTCTATACGTTTTATAATCTCCCCAAGCAATTCTGATATGTTGTATGTTTTAGAACCAGCAGATTAGAGTAGCATTTCCCAATCTGTGGCCCATACACCACTGGAAGTTACTACCAAGTACAATTTTTTTAAAGTATTCTCTAGGGGCTAAAATAATGAATGTCTTGCAAAAAATTTTTAGTATTTTTAAATAAGTTACTAAATTTATAGTAGATTTTACCACCTGCCCTACCAATCAAAAACTAAAACTGGGCTTCCCTGGTGGCGCAGTGGTTGAGAGTCCGCCTGCCCATGCAGGGGGCACGGGTTCATGACCCGGTCCAGGAAGATCCCACATGCCGTGTAGCGGCTGGGCCCTTGAGCCATGGCCGCTGAGCCTGCGCATCTGGAGCCTGCGCATCTGGAGCCTGTGCTCCGAAACGGGTGAGGCCACAACAGTGAGAGGCCTGCGTACCGCAAAAAAAAAAAAAAAAAAAAAAAACTAAACTAAAACTGCTTTTTTTCTTTTAAATTGGAAGGAGCCCTTGAACTTGAAAATTTTAGAAATTACTATCTACAACACTTGACTTCAAATATTTTGGAAATCTGTTCACATTTGTTAAAATTTCCCATTTGTCCATTTCACAGATAGGAACTTTTGTCCCCATTATTGCAAAACAGTTATATTTTAAAAGAGAAACAAAGTAAGAAATTAATGTATTATTACTTTTGAGGGAAATTACAAGAAAATCATGGAAAACACACTGAAAAATGAAAATCCATTAGTCATGTTTTGAAATTTTTTAAATATTTTGTTTTTTAAAAAAATTTACCTAATCTGGCTTCAAAATCTAATTAACCGAATGTTTATTTCAGAACCAATTTGTAAAGAAAGACTACACGAAAGTTAAATGTTGTGTGGTTACAAATCATTACATATTTATAACTAAGTCAAGGCTGTATAAAATCTAAGCAAATGTTAATCTCTTACAAGCAACTTATTATCTAGAAATGTATATAAAGATTGATTAGAAGGCATGGAAGCTCTGTGCCCCTTCCCACATACCTGCCCTGTGCATCTCTTCCATCTGGCTGTTCCTGAGGTGTTTCCTTTTATAATAAACTGGTAATCTCGTTTAAAAAAAAAAAAAGATTGATTAAATTCTGCATGCCTAAATTTCATCTAATTTAAATCACAAAGCATAATGTTAGCTCTTTTAAAATGAATAGTATTCCTTAATACTGAACATTCTAATTCGGCACATACGTCTTGATAGATTGATAAGCCTTCAGTGATCATAATTATAATGGGTAATCTCTTAGGCATAGCATCAGCATTTGGAAGGATGCTCAGATATAGTTCATAATCAATAAGAAATAAGCCTGAGTTATTAGAAGATTGAGAATATGCTGGTGTCTAGAAGACAGTTCAACATAGTTATGCTTTTTCCATTAAGTGATTACTATTGATATTTAGTTTTAGTTCCCCCAAGGCAGACTTTAGGATGAGGGTTGGGATGCAAGTAGTTTATCTGGCATATAATCTCAGGAAGCACAGTTAGAGAGTGAGGGAATGAGACAGGGAAAGGAAGAAAGCCAATAAAGAGTGTGTTGATAAATAGTTACCATGGGACACTGAGGCTCAATCCTGCAGCGTATCATCACAAACAATGTAGAACATGCCACAGAACTGTCCCACTGAAGAGAGAAGAACATGAGATATTTGTCTGTGAACTTCTATTCTTCCTTCTTAAGTCCCTGGCACTTCCCTCCTGCCCAATGCCCAGGCTGAGCATGCTCCTTAGCTGAGAAAATGCCTTTAGGTAGAAAGATTCCAGAAGCCTTAAAGACGTATAGAAACTGTCTGCAGGTGACTTCTTGGGTAGACAGAGGAGGTATGAGCAGGAAACCACAGTGACAGCCTCAGTCACCATTCTCTTGATACTATGTCCACCTCAGCTGGGCAACCAGTCATTCTTCTTGTCTGTGGTCTCCACTTCCCTCATGCTGCAATCCATCTTTTCCATCTCTCTCTCTTTTCTGATGAACTCAGCGGGACAAGAAAACTACTCAGGCATTATAACACGCATTTTTATTGCCCTGAGATTATTTTGTTAATTCTAAGTGGTTTAATGACCATATTTAACAATTATTCACTACCAGGAAATATAACATACAAAAAATCATAAGTGGTATTAATATAAGTGTGTAAAAGTCAGAAAAAACCCAGTATTTTTTTCTTAACCTAATCTGCCCCAGCCAATCTTTGGTCATCTTTACACAGAGTTGCTGTGTTAAAATCCAGCTTCAAGAATAACTCTTTCACCTGCTCTTGACCAGATCCCTCATTTTATCTACAGACATGTCAACTTAAATACCCATGACCTCAGCAGGTAAAGATGTTGCTCACTAAAACAGATGATATTTTAGAGTCAAGTTCATATTACTGTCCTCTAGTTGCAGGTTCCTAGATCAGACTTCTCTATCTCTTGGAATTCAAATTTTACTATCTTGACCACAACTGTCAGTCTAACTTTCACCTCTTTACTTATCTACCTGGATTTTTGCCATCCCAATTCTTCCTGAACTTGGTAATTAAATAATCCTCAAGTCTTATTTTCCCTGTCTAGGATCCGTTCTCCTATAAGTATTCCAGTATACCATCTAGTCCTGGCTTCCATGTCATGATGACTGCCTCATTGCACCCATATAACTATTGCTTAGTAATTCAAACAAGTATTTACTGAGTACCTACTATGTGCCATACATTGTTGTGGAGCTGAAACATGGCAATGAATAACAGATCAACTTCTAGCTCTCAAAGAACTTAAATTATCGTGGGATGGTTGGTCAGGTCAAATGCCCTGTTTAAACATGTATATACCATTTAACACTGGAGAAAGCAACTAAAAAACAATTTGCAAGACTTGAAATGCAAGCCTTCTGGATAAAGTATGGAAAATAGTCATTAATTTTCAGATTATTCCAAAATAACCTTTGCCAAAAATCTTTGAGAAACAAACAAAAAAATGAGAAAAATATTTGGCCTGCCTGTGGTTGATAATTTTTTAAAACCATTATCAAATACCTCAAATTGTACCACCTTAATTTTTTTTAGTTTGGAAATGGAGTGATTTGCTTATTTGTTCATCCATTTACTCATTCAACGTATATATTTTGAATGTTTGTTATGTATCAGAAGAGAAGAGGCCACTGCTTCATGGAGCTAATTTTCCAAGTAGAAGGACCCAGACTAAGTAAGTGAACAAATAATGTGTGATAGGAAATAACCTGTGTGCACTGACACAGAAAGACGGGTTGGGGTGGAGAACAATTATTCACATAAACAGAGAATGTCTCCCTGAATAGTTGAACATCAAGGAGTGAGACTCTTCAGCCATTCAAAATGCAAACATAATATAATGTGTGTAAAATATTCTCATGTGCATTAACAGCAATTATAATATCCCTGCCCTTTATTTCTCACTATCTCCCACAAAATTCACCTTTGTTCTACAAATGTGACCAAAATTCCCAAAGCTTAAACCAAGAGAAAGTTTGAATGGATGTGAAACAAGGACTTGGAATATAATCGTTCCTTCAACATTAATTATACTGTACCTTTTGAGAAGCTATAATCAAGAATTGAAAGCTGCTTTTTGTCTTAGGTTCAAAATCATGAAGCAACAATTTTACACAATGAATGTATCTTTGTAAGAAATTCTGAAACAGAATGTAATGACCTGGCTACAATTTCCTAAATGAAAGTAAGTCGAGATAAGGGATACTGCCTACATGCTCTTTTTCTAGGTTTATTTTTTTGATGCTCTTCTGGGGACATGGGAGGTTAGAGGGCAAATAGACAAAGGTACAATAATATAAGCATTCAGCACAAAAAAAAATTTTTTTTTTTTTTGTGTGGTACGCGGGCCTCTCACTGTTGTGGCCTCTCCCGTTGCGGAGCACAGGCTCCGGACGCGCAGGCTCAGCAGCCATGGCTCACGGGCCTAGCCGCTCCGCAGCATGTGGGATCTTCCCGGACAGTGGCACGAACCCGTGTCCCCTGCATCGGCAGGCGGATCCTCAACCACTGCGCCACCAGGGAAGCCCAGCATAAATAAATTTTAAAGGAGCTTTTGAAAAACCAAATATGGCTTTAAAGCATGCGAACAAAAAATAATTGTTAGCCAAGACAATGTTCAAGAAAATCATTTTGTTTTTATCCACCAAAAACTAAACAAGCTATCTATTACTATCTCTGTTGACCTTATTGATGTATATAAATGCAGATGTTGTTATTACTTGGTGTCATCTTCGTATTTTTATATTTTTTTAGTAATCCTATCCACCTGTATTTTCCAAGTATCATTTTGGTTCCTTTTCCTACTTCCTGGTGCTTAGAGGAAAACACAGGGACATAGAGACCAGAGACCATGTCTTTTTTATCTTTGTTTCATTAGCATTCATCAAAATATTTAATTCACAATAGGTCAATAGTGAACATATAATTGAATGAATGAATAGGTCAATAGTGAACAAATAATTGAATGAATGAATGAAGGAATGAATGAATAAAAAGTCAAAGGAGCATTTGACCCCCAAAGGAAATTATGTCTTGAGCAACTACTATGGGATCATTATAGACTATATATTAGTACTCAGGCACTAGGAAATATTTAATTGTAGTGGCATAAATTCAGATGAAATTACCTTGGGAAATTAAGTCATACTGAATAAATATATTTTACTTAAACAAACTGCAAAGGATGGCATTTTTCCAACAAATACTTTTATTATTTTATTCCCACTTTTTAAAAAATCTTCACTGACCTAATGTTTCAGATGAAGAAGTTAGTTTTAATAAATTTTCTTTTGTTTTTCAGTATGTATTATGAAAACCAGCAAATTTACACAGTGCCATTGATATGATCCTCTACCTTATCCCCAATTGTAATGATAATGAACATAGATTTCATTTCTTATTCAAAGAATTAATAGTTTACATATTTTTTACCAAGAATAGAGTACCCCTGATTAACTAATTTCCCTGTCTCTTTTCTTGGAAACCTAATGGTTCTAATTACCCAACTATACAATATGGATCTCACTTTGCTATAAGACCCTCAAAATTATTCTGGAAATAATCCTTAGCAAGAGAGTGCAAAACATTATGAGAAATGTCAGCCTATAGGTAGAGAAAACATCATTTTGATGTTCAGATGGCTTTTATTTATACATACACATGCACATACCACACAAGGATTATTAAGAATCTGCTCTTTTAAAAATACGCTTTAATTACTAAAGTTACATATTTTAAAACCAAATTTTTCCTTAAACTTATAAGCCTAACTTACAAATATCATGATTGTATTTAAGTGTAGCAAATTTTAGTGATCCATTTTAAGGAAGGCTTTAATTAATATGTGTCCCCATTTATAAATTTTGTTAATTTAACTTCATTAGTCACTTAAACTGAATTCATAAATATATCTTATTACCCTTTAAATACTTTTTAATTCTCTGGCTGAATAAATTTTCCCAAGTATATAAGTAATTCTTTAAAATCCAGTAGGGCTTACGTAATATTCTACTAAATGTTCTGATACTATTTATAAATTGGTGAGATTTCAATTTAAAGTCACAAATTTAAATCAATTACTCAATAGCACATTTTAAGTTGGATGTGTAAGACTGACTTACTACTCTAAAAGGTGAAAAGCTGTTAAATATTTCAAGTAACTAAAGTACCAAATATGCTTAGATTTCTCAACACAAAAAAACCCATAAATAATGTATGATTTTCTTGAACATTTTTCTCCTTAACTACATATAAATTTTGCCATGGTTAAAAGATGCTGTAGGGCTTCCCTGGTGGCGCATTGGTTGAGAATCTGCCTGCCAATGCAGGGGACACGGGTTCGTGCTCCGGTCTGGGAAGATCCCACAGGCCACGGAGCAACTGGGCCCGTGAGCCACAACTACTGAGCCTGCGTGTCTGGAGCTTGTGCTCCACAACAAGAGAGGACGCGATAGTAAGAGGCCTGCACACCGTGATGAAGAGTGGCCCCCACTTGCTGCAACTAGAGAAAGCCCTCGCACAGAAAACGAAGACCCAACACAGCCAAAAATAAATTAATTAATTAATAATTTAAAAAAAGATGTTGTAATAAGTTATATAATGGTCTCCAAAGATGGCCACATCCTAATCTCTGGACCCTATGAATATATTACCCTACATGGCAAAGAAACTTTGCAGGTATGACTAAATTAAGGCTTTGAGCTAGAAGATTATTCTGGATTAACCAGGTGGGCCCAATTTTATCACAAGCGTCCTTAGAAGGGATAGATAAAAGTGGGAGAATCAGAGAAGGAGACGTGATTACTGAAGCAGAGGTTACAGTGATGAGATGACTGGCTTTGAACATGAAAGGGGACCACAAGTGAAGAAATGCTGGCAGCCTCTAGAGGCTGGAAAAGGTAAGGAAAGGGATTCTCCCCTGGAACTTCCAGGAGGAATTTAATCCTATCAACGCTTTGCTTTTAGCCCAATGAAACTTACCTTGAACTTCTGACTTCTAAAACTATAAGATAATAAATTCGTGTTGTTTTCAGCAACTGACTCTGTAGAAACTTGTCACAGCACCAATAGTACACTGATACAGATGCTTACCCACCAAGGAAACAATTACGCTATTTCAAACAAATTGAAGGCTTACCTTCTTAGTTGTTGAGGTTGCATCATACCAGAGAGTTTGTCTAGTATGCTGATTTCCTTCCTTTTGCTGAAAATGATGAAACATACTGAGTCTTAGTTATAGTCCATAAAAGGAGCTGAGTTATTTTTTAAGAAAACAAAAAGAAGAAGTTTTTTAGCTCATATCCCTTACTGTCACTGAATGTTGTAGCTCATCTATAACAGAGGTCTATAAAACCTGCCCGGGTTGCTACATCAATTGATTTTATATCACATTACTTCACTTACCTGATATTTAAATATCTCCCACTCTAAATCTAAAGACTATTGAATTTGATGGAATATTGTGTTTTTTTCTCCCTTCCTGTCTGATCAAATAATACAATTCCTAAAGACAATAAAATAACATCTAGTTGAATAATTCATGATTTTGTCTGCTTTTATGACCACAGAATAATTAGAAATGAAGAAGGGGAAATCATACTATTTATTGATTACACTCAGAAGCTGTTCTATTGAACTTCGGGATCATTTCTACTTTTTGGTTATTGTCAATAAAGTTACTGTGAATATTTGTGTACAAGTCTTTGTGTGGATATACTTCTTCTTTTCTAACACCTAGGAGAAAAATCATAGGGTCACATAGTAAGAGTATATCTAAATTTCTAAGAAACGTCAAAGCTTTTCGAAAGTTGCTGTACAATTTTACACTTCCACCAGCCACCTATGAGAGTTTTCATTGTTCTACATCCTCTCCCACACTTACCGTGGTTAGTTATTTTAACTTTATCCACTCTAGTGGATGTGCAATAGTATCTCATATGGATTTAATTTGCATTTCTCTGATTTCTGATGATGTTAAGCATCTCTTCAGATTATGTGTCTTCATTTATAAAGTGTCTTTTTCAAGCTTTTGCTCATTTTTAGTTAGGTTATTTGTTCTATTATTGAGTTATAAAAGCTCTTTGTATATTCTGGATACCAGTCTTTTGTCAGATATACATAGTGCAAATATTTTCTCTAACTTTTCATTTTCTCAGTGGTAACTTCTGAAGAGCAAGAGTTTGAATTTGATTAAGTCCAATTTTTAATGTTTTCCTTAACAGTATTGCTTGTTTCTCCCTAGGAAATCTTTATGTAACACAAGATCACAATGATTTTCTTCTATTTTTTTTTCTGGATGTTTTCTACTTTTAGCTGTTGACTTTTTGTTCATTTTGAGCTAATTTTTATATAAGGCATGAAGTAAGGGTCAAAGTCAAGGACCATAGATCTATATTTGGTGTAGGTTACAAGGAGAATATATTTGTCACAACTTACAAATTGTACAACAAAAATAAGTGCAATTTAATGTAAATTATCACTCAATACAGTTGATTAAAAAATGTGTCATACTGGGAGACCTTCAAGATGGCGGAGGAGTAAGACGTGGAGATCACCTTCCTCCCCACAAATACATCAGAAACACATCTACGTGTGGAGCAACTCCTACAGAACACCTATTGAACGCTAGCAGAAGACCTCAGACCTCTGAAAAGGCAAGAAACTCCCCAAATACCCAGGTAGGGCAAAAGAAAAAACAGAGACAAAAGAATAGGGATGGAACCTGCACCTCTGGGAGGAAGCTGTGAAGGAGGAAAGGTTTCCACACACTAGGAAGCCCCTTCACTGGTGGAGACGGGAGATGGCAGGGGGGAAGCTTCTGAGCGACGGAGGAGAGCGCAGCAACAGGGGTGCAGAGGGCAAAGTGGAGAGACTCCCGCAGAGAGGATCGGTGCTGAACAGCACTCACCAGCCTGAGAGGCTTGTCTGCTCGCCCACCAGGGTGGGCGGGCAGGGGCTGGGAGCTGAGGCTTGGGCTTTGGAGGTCAGATCCCAGGGAGAGGACTGGGGTTGGCTGTGTGACAACAGCCTGAAGGAGCTAGCCAGGAGGGAGTCCAGGAAAAAGTCTGGACCTGCCTAAGAGGCAAGGGACCATTGTTTTGTGGTGCGCGAGGAGAGGGGATTCAGAGCACAGCATAAACGAGCTCCAGAGATGGGCGCGAGCCACGGCTTTCAGCACAGACACCAGAGACGGGCATGAGATGCTAAGGCTGCTGCTGCAGCCACCAAAAAGCCTGTGTGCAAGCACAAGTCACTATCCACACCTCCCCTCCCAGGAGCCTGTGCAGCCCGCCACTGCCAGGGTCCCGTGACCCAGGGACAACTTCCCCGGGACCGCATGGCACGCCTCAGGCTGGTGCAACGTCACACCGGCCTCTGCCAATGCAGGCTCACCCCATATCCCATACCCCTCCCTCCCCCTGGCCTGAGTGAGCCAGAGGCCCCTAATCAGCTGCTCTTTAACCCCATCCTGTCTGAGTGAAAAACAGACGCCCACAGGCGACCTACATGCAGAGGCGGGGCCAAATCCAAAGCTGAACCCCAGGAGCTGTGCGAACAAAGAAGAGAAAGGGAAATCTCTTCCAGCAGCCTCAGGAGCAGTGGACTAAATCTCCTCAATCAACTTGATGTACCCTGCATCTGTGGAATATCTGAATACACAACGAATCATCCCAAAATTGAGGCAATAGATTTTGGGAGCAACTGTAGACTTGGGGTTTGCTGTATGCGACTGACTGGTTTCTGGTTTTATGTTTATCTTAGTTTAGTATTTAGAGTTTATTATCATTGATAGATTTGTTTATTGATTTCGTTGCTCTCTTCCTTTGTTTTTTAATATATATATACACTTTTTTCCTTTTTCTCTTTTTGTGAGTGTGTATGTGTATGCTTCTTTGTGTGATTTTGTGTGTATAGCTTGCTTTTAACATTTATCCTAGGGTTCTGTCTGTCCTTTTTTCCATTTTTTTTTTTTTTTTTTTTTTTTTTTTTGCGGTACGCGGGCCTCTCACCGTTGTGGCCTCTCCTGTTGCGGAGCACAGGCTCCGGACGCGCAGCCTCAGCGGCCATGGCTCATGGGCCCAGCCGCTCCGCGGCACATGGGATTCTCCCGAACCGGGGCACGAACCCGCGTCCCCTGCATCGGCAGGCGGACTCTCAACCACTGTTGCCACCAGGGAAGCCCCCCTTTATTTTAAATATAGTTTTTAGCACTTCTTATCATTGGTGGATTTGTTTTTTTGTTTGGTTGCTCTCTTCTTTCTTTCTTTCTTCTATTTTTAATTACTTTTTAATTTATTTATTTTTAATAATTTTTATTATTTTAATAAAGCTTTATTTCTTTTTATTTTATTTATTTATTTATTTATTTTTTCTCCCTTTTCTTCTAAGCCACGTGGCTGACAGGGTCTTCGTGCTCTGGCTGGGTGTCAGGACCGTGCCTCTGAGGTGGGAGAGCCGAGTTCAGGACATTGGTCCACCAGCGAACTCCTGGCTCCATGTAATATCAAATGGTTAGAGCTATCCCAGAGATGTCCTTCCCAATGCTAAGACCCAGCTCCCCTCAACAACCAGCAAGCTCCAGTGCTGGACACCCCATGCCAAACAACTAACAAGGCAGGGACACAACCCCACCCATTAGTAGAGAGGCTGCCTAAAATCATAATAAGGTCACAGACACACCAAACCACACCACCAGATGCAGTCCTGCCCACCAGAAAGACAAGATCCAGCCTCATCCACCAGAACACAGGCACTAGTCCCTTCCACCAAGAAGCCTACAAAACCCACTAGCCAGTGGGGGGCAGAAACCAAAAACAACAGTAACTACAAACTTGCAGTCTGCAAAAAGGAGACCCCCCAAAAAGAAGGTAAGAAACATAAGAAGACAGAGAAACACACAGCAGATGAAGGAGCAACGTAAACACCCACCAGACCAAACAAATGAAGAGGAAATAGGCAGTCTACCTGAAAAAGAACTCAGAGTGATGATAGTAAAGATGATCCAAAATCCTGGATAATAGAATGGAGAAAATACAAGAAACATTTTGACAAGAACCTAGAAGAACTAAAGAGCAAACAAACAATGATGAACAACACAGGACATGAAATTAAAAATTCTCTACAAGGAATAAATAGCAGAATAACTGAGGCAGAAGAACGGATAAGAGACCTGGAAGATAAAATACTGGAAATAACTACTGCAGAGCAGAGTAAAAAAAAAAAATAATGAAAAGAATTGAGGACAGTTATAGAGACCTCTAGGACAACATTAAATGCACCAACATTCAAATTATAGGGGTACCAGAAGAAGACGAGAAAAAGAAAGGGACTGAGAAAATATTTGAAGTGATTATAATTGAAACTTCCCTAATATGGGAAAGGAAATAGTCAATCAACTCCAGAAAGCGCAGAGAGTCCCATACAGGATAAATCCAAGGAGAAAACACCAAGACACATATTAATCAAACTAACAGAAATAAATACAAAGAAAAAATATTAAAAGCAGCAAGGGAAAAACAACAAATAACACACAAGGGAATCACCATAAGGTTAACAGCTGATCTTTCAGCAGAAACTCTGTAAGCCAGAAGGGAGTGGCAGGACATATTTAAAGAGATGAAAGGGAAAAACCTACAACCCAGATTACCCTACCTAGCAAGGATATCATTCAGATTCAACAGAAAAATTAAAACCTTTACAGATAAGAAAAAGCTAAGAAAATTCAGCACCACCAAACCAGCTTTACAACAAATGCTAAAGGAACTTCTCTAGACAGGAAACACAAGAGAAGGAAAAGACCTACAATAACAAACCCAAAACAATTAAGAAAATGGTAAGAGAAATATACATATCGATAATTACCTTAAATGTAAATGGATTAAACGCTCCCACCAAAAGACAAAGACTGGCTGAATGGATACAAAAACAAGACCCATATATATGCTGTCTACAGGAGACCCACTGCAGACCTAGGGACACATACAGACTGAAAGGGAGGGGATGGAAGAAGATATTCCATGCAAATGGAAATCAAAAGAAAGCTGGAGTAGAAATTCTCATATCAAACAAAATAGACTTTAAAATAAAGACTATTACAAGAGACAAAGAACGACACTATATAGTGATCAAAGGATAAATACAAGAAGATATAACAATTGTAAATATTTATGCACCCAATCTAGGAGCACCTCAATACATAAGGCAAATGCTAACAGCCATAAAAGGGGAAATAGACAGTAACACAATCACAGTACGTGATTTTTAACACAACACTTTCACCAATGGACAGATCATCCAAAATGAAAATAAATGAGGACACACAAGCTTTAAATGATATATTAAACAGGATGGACTTATTTGATATTTATAGGACATTCCATCCAAAAACAACAGAATACACTTTCTTCTCAAGTTCTCATGGAACATTCTCCAGGATAGATCAAGCCTTGGTAAATTGTTTAAAAAATTGAAATTATGGGTTTCCGTGGTGGCGCAGTGGTTGAGAATCTGCCTGCTAAGCAGGGGACACCGGTTTGAGCCCAGGTCTGGGAGGATCCCACGTGCCGCGGAGCAACTAGGCTCGTGAGCCACAACTACTGAGCCTGCACATCTGGAGCCTGTGCTCCACAAGAGAGGCCATGATAGTGAGAGGCCCGTGCACCGTGATGAAGAGTGGCCCCCACTTGCCACAACTGGAGAAAGCTTTCACACAGAAACGAAGACCCAACACAGTAAAAATAAATTAATTAATTAATAAACTCCTACCCCCAACATCTTCAAAAAAAAGAAAAGAAAACCACAGCTTTTCTCCTATAAAAAAAAAAATTGAAATTGTATCACATATCTTTTCCGACCACAATGCTATGAGACTAGATATCAATTACAGGAAAAAAATCTATAAAAAATACAAACACATTGAGGCTAAACAATATACTACTTAATAACCAAGAGATCACTGAAGAAATCAAAGAGGAAATCAAAAAATACCTACAAACAAAATGACAATGAAAACACAATGACCCAAAACCTATGGGATGCAGCAAAAGCAGTTTTAAGAGGCAAGTTTATAGTAATACAATCCTACCTCAAGAAACAACATATCTTGAATAAACAACCTAACCATACACCTAAAGCAATTAGAGAAAGAAGCACAAAATAACCCAAAGTTAGAAGAAGGAAAGAAATCATAAAGATCAGATCAGAAATAAATGAAAATGAAATGAAGGAAACAATAGCAAAGGTCAATAAAACTAAAAGCTGGTTCTTTGAGAAGATAAACAAAACTGATCAACCATTAGCCAGACTCATCAAGAAAAAGAGGGAGAAGAGTCAAATCAATAGAATTAGAAATGAAAAAGGAGAAGTAACAACTGACAATGCAGAAATACAAAGGATCATGAGAGATTACTACAAGCAGCTATATGCCAATAAAATGGACATCCTGGAAGAATGGACAAATTCTTAGAAATGCACAACCTTCCATGACTGAACCAGGAAGAAAAAGAAAATATAAACAGACCAATCACAAGCACTGAAATTGAAGCTGTGATTAAAATTTTTCGAATAAACACATACCCAGGACCAGATGGCTTCACAAGTGAATTCTATCAAACATTTAGTGAAGAGCTAACACCTATCCTTCTCAAACTCTTCCAAAATATACCAGAGGGGGGAACACTCCCAAATGCATTCTATGAGACCAACATCACCCTGATACCAAAACTAGAAAAAGATGTCACAAAGAAAGAAAACTACAGGCCAATAACACTGATGAACATAGATGCAAAAATCCTCACCAAAATACTAGCAAACAGAATCCAACAGCACATTAAAAGGATCATACACCATGATTAAGTGGGGTTTATCCCAGGAATGCAAGGATTCTTCAATATACGTAAATCAATCAATGTGATAGACCATATTAACAAATTGAAGAATAAAACCCATATGATCTTCTCAATAGATGCAGAAGAAGCTTTCCACAAAATTCAGCACCCATTTAGGATAAAAACCCTCCAGAAAGGAGGCATAGAGGGAACTTACCTCAACATAATAAAGGCCATATATGACAAACCCACAGCTAACATCGTACTCAATGGTGAAACCATTTCCACTAAGATCAGGAACAAGACAAGGTTGCCCACTCTCACCACTATTATTCAACATTGTTTTGGAAGTTTTAGCCACAGAAATCAGAGAAGAAAAAGAAATAAAAGGAATCCAAATAAGAAAAGAAGAAGTAAAGCTGTCACTGTTTGCAGATGACATGATACTATACATAGAGAATCCTAAAGATGCTACCAGAAAACTACTAGAGCTAATCAATTAATCTGGTAAAGTAGCAAGATACAAAATTAATGCACAGAAATCTCTGGCATTCCTATACACTAATGATGAAGAATCTTAAAGAGAAATTAAGGAAACACTCCCATTTACCACTGCAACAAAAAGTACCTGGGAATAAACCTACCTATGGAGACAAAAGACCTGTATGCAGAAAACTATAAGACACTGATGAAAGAAATTAAAGATGATACAAACAGATGGAGAGATATACCATGTTCTTGGATTGGAAGAATCAACATTGTGAAAATGACTCTACTACCCAAAGCAATCTACAGATTCAATGAAATCCCTAACAAACTACCACTGGCACTTTTCACAGAACTAGAACAAAAAATTTCACAATTTGTATGGAAATACAAAAGACCCCGAATAGCCAAAGCAATCACGAGAAAGAAAAATGGAGCTGGAGGAATCAGGCTCCCTGACTTCAGACTATACTACAAAGCTACCGTAATTAAGACAGTATGGTACTGGCACAAAAATAGACATATAGCTTAATGGAACAGGCTAGAAAGCCCAGAGATAAACCCACGCACATATGGTCAACTTATTTTTGATAAAGGAGGCAAGAATATACAATGGAGAAAAGACAGCCTCTTTAATAAGTGGTGCTGGGAAAACTGGATACATGTAAAAGAATGAAATTATAATACTCCCTAACAGCATACACAAAATAAATTCAAAATGGATTACAGACCTGAATGTAAGGCCAGACACTATCAAACTCTTAGAGGAAAACATACGCAGAACACTCTATGACATAAATCACAGTAAGATCCTTTTTGACACACCTCCTAGAGAAATGGAAACAAAAACAAAAATAAACAAATGGGACCTAATGAAACTTAAAAGCTTTTGCACAGCAAAGGAAACCATAAACAAGACAAAAGACAGCCCTCAGAATGGGAGATAATATTTGCAAGTGAAGCAATTTACAAAGGACTAATTTCCAAAATTTACAAGCAGCTCATGCAGCTCAATATCAAGAAAACAAACAACCCAATCCAAAAATGGGCAGAAGACCTAAATAGACATTACTCCAAAGAAGACCTACAGATGGCCAAGAGGCACATGAAAAGTTCCTCAACATCACTAATTATTAGAGAAATGCAAATGAAAACTACAATGAGGTAATCACCTCACACTGGTTAGAATGGGCATCATCAGAAAATCTACAAACAACAATTGCTGGAGAGGATGTGAAGAAAAGGGAACCGTCTTGCACTGTTGGTGGGAATGTAAATTGATACAGCCACTACAGAGAACAGTATGGAGGTTCCTTAAAAAATTAAAAATAGAACTACCATATGACCCAGCAATTCCACTACTGGGCATATACCCTGAGATAACCATAATTCAAAAAGAGTCATGTAACACAACGTTCATTGCAGCTCTATTTACAATAGCCAGGACATGGAAGCAACCTAAGTGTCCATCGACAGATGAATGGATAAAGAAGATGTGGCACATATATACAATGGAATATTACTCAGCCATAAAAAGAAACGAATTTGAGTTATTTGTAGTGAGGTGGATCGACATAGAGACTGTCATAAAGAGTCAAGTAAGTCAGAAAGAGAAAAATAATTACCATATGCTAACACATATATATGGAATCTAAAAAAAAAACAAAGTTTCTGCACAACCAAGGGGCAGGACAGGAATAAAGACGCAGACATAGAGAATGGACTTGAGGACACGGGGTGGGGAAGGGTAAACTGGGACGAAGTGAGTGAGTGGCATGGACTCATATATACTACCAAATGTAAAATAGATAGCTAGTGGGAAGCAGCTGCATAGCACAGGGAGATCAGCTCGGTGCTCTGTGACCACCTAGACGGGTGGCATAGGGAGGGTGGGAGGGAGACACAAGAGGAAGGAGATATGGGCGTATATGTATATGTATAGCTGATTCACTTTGTTATAAAGCAGAAACTAACCCACCATTGTAAAGCAATTATACTCCAATAAAGATGTTAAAAAAATGTATCATAAAATTGTCTTACAAATGTTAAGAGCTGTGACTAATATAAAGATCAATAAAGAACAGAAATTTCTCAAAGACCTTTTCTAATCTAATAATTTAACGATATTGTTTTGTGCGTTTGAAAGTCACTAAGAGAGCAGATTTTAAGAGTTTTCATCACATGAAAAAAAAAATTATAAATCCGTGTATTGATGGATGTTAACTAAACCTACTGTGGTAATCAATTCACAATAGTTGCATATATCAAATCATTATGTTGTACACCTAAAACTAATACAATGTATGTCAATAAAAAAGATGGGGAGGGACTTCCCTGACGGTCCAGCCTTCCAATGCAGGGGACGCGGGTTCAATCCCTTGTCGGGGAACTAAGGTCCCACATGCCACGGGGCAACTAAACCTGCGTGCCGCAACTACTGAGCCCGTGCCTCAACTAGAGAAGCCCACACGCCACAACTAGAGAGAAGCCTGCAACGAAGAGCCCGCGTGCCACAATGAAGACCCAATGCAGCCAAAAAGAAAAAGGGAGGGGGGGAAATCTAATAGGAAAGAGTAAAAATATACATAAAACAAAAAACAATGTGTACATTTATCAAAAATTATAGCCTATACTCCTAAATATTTTGGTTAATCAATCTTTTTCTTAGGGAGTACGTTGCATAAGAAAAAACAATATACTCAAAAGAGCCATAGTCAATTTTTAATTATCCACTTTATAATCTGTACACTCCAATTTTTATTTGCCCCATCATCCATATTTCCATCATCTTCCATATGTCGATCAGTTACATATTTTAGGCAATATGAACATATTTTATTTTTAGCATAAGCAAACCTAAATAAAATACGCATTCCAATGCCTCAATAATACTTTAGGGAATTATCTGCTAATCTATTAGTAGATATAATTAGAAGTTTAGTTTACCTTATATAATGTTCTCTATATTATTAATATTATTATATTTTGGTAATAAACAGCAGCTATAATTTTAGTTCTTTATGTATAATTTGGATATGTCCTATCATCTAGTATTTCTCCTATTATTATTTTGAAAAAACATTGAAACACAGAAAGCTTCAATAGATAATATAAAAAGCATTCATCTAATCCATATCAAAAAAGAACAAAAGCTACCATTTATTTCATCTATGCTTCAAATTAAAATATATAAACTTCCAGATAAATTCATAGTTCCAATATCATTCTCTTCTCTCCCATCCGTCACAGAAATAATCATTATTATGTAATTGGTGTTAATTTGACTATTCATGTTTTGAGAGAGGGAGAGAAACAGAGAAAGACGAACAATTCACAAACACACACGCTCACAGAGTTCAGTAATTTTTGTCATTGCTTTTAATTTGTGTAAATAGGATTCTACTCTATATAACACTCAGAAAGTTGCTTTTTTCACTTATATATTTTCTAGAGTTATTAATGTTAAGTTACATCTGGTTCATTTATTTTAGCTACTATTTAATAATCCATTGTATGAATACATCCTAATTGATTTTTCCGTTCCACCACTAATGGACATATAGATTGATATTATAAATAACATTGTAACGAACAACTTTTCACTTCTCCTTCTTTTGTACATGGGAAGGATTTTCTTAAGGGTAGCACTGTCCAAGATAACTTTTTTCAGTGATGGCAATTCTCTGTGCCGTGGCTAGAGAGCAACTTGAAATGTGTCTAATGTGACTGACGAACTGAATTTTTCATTCTTTTAAACTCTAATTAGTTTAAATGTAAATTTAAATAGCTGTATGTGACTAGTGGCTACCATAGTGGACAGGAGAGCTTTAGAACCTATGCCCAGAAGGAAAACTGCTAGGCCCTGTGGTATATCCATTTACAAAAGTTTACTGATTTTTGCTCTCCAAAGTGACTGTGCCAGTTGATGCTCCCACCAGCAGGGTTACCACTGTCCCACCCTCTGGACAACATTTGTGCTTTTCAGACTTTTCCCTTTTTCTCAATCTGAAAAGGTCAAAATTGTACCTTGTTTTTGCTTTAATTGGCATTAATCCTGTTAGTAGTAAAAAATGAAAACTTTTCATAATTTTTATTGACCATCTGGGTTTCTGCTTCTCTGAAGCAGATATTGTCTGCATATCTGTATACTTTTTCCAACAGGTAATGTCTTTTTTCCTTGTTAATTTATAAAAGTGTTTATAATTCCTACTCCTTCCCATTCCTACCCTGACAACTCTCTCCAAAATAATCTCCTGGATTTAAAGTATTTTTCATCACCTTGTTTAACCCCTTTTTATACAGCATAGAGCTGGGCACGTACTAATGCTGACAGTAATCATTCCCCAATCTCACCGAAGGTCCAACATGGAGGTTTGGCACCTTGCCTTCCAATGTGGAAGATATAGTACCTAGTCTGTTCTTGGTACTGGGGTCTCAGGTGGAACTAAGTAAACAGAAAAAGTTCCACTTTTGTATCTTATTTACATTTCCACAAGCATTTGAGTATACTCTTTAGATCTGCTTTAAGATGAGTGTATTTATAGGATATTTATCAGAAATGCTGAGCAAATTTGGGAATTCAGCATATTAATGAGCAAAATGTTATAGGTCTATACATACACGAATAAAGGCATATATAATGAGTTCTTGAATAAATGATTTTACTGTATTTAATCTGTTGAATATCACAATCTTGCTGGGACCATCTTTTGGACTCATAAAGAACAACAGCGTAAACACATCCTCATCCTCAGAGACATACTGCAAACCAAAATGCAGAAGCAACAATAAATAGCTCCTTTACAGTCAGTAACATAGAGAAAGGGGGATCAAAGCAGCAACTCCACCAACCATGTGTTACATTATGGGAAGTTTGAATATGGAGAAATGCATTTCTCCTTTATTTATTTTTTTGGAGGAGGCAGCCATAGGAATTTCAATTCATAGCCATTGATGATCACTTCTATTTAGAATAATTGGCGAAAGAGTGAAGCAGTGACTGAGAATAGGCAGGAGATAAGATAGGTCTATTCAGTGCAAGAGGAGTTCAATTTCTCCAACAAATCTTTGGGAGAATAAGCTGAATAAAATGAATTATCCTTCACTGGTGACTGGAGATATGGCCAGAGCTCATGGGACTGACATGGGCCTAACCAGGACCCTAGAACTATGGATACCAGGGGAACTTTCTGAAAAACAAGTTATTCAATACATTTCCTATTATCAAGGGTCAGGATTTTCTGCATCTCTGGGGACACAGGAATCTAGAAAATGGGATCTAGGAGGCAGAATACAGGAGGCAGAAGGCAAAGATTCTGCTTTCTCAAGTTAGAAAGGTATTGAACTTTGCATGCAGTACCAAAAATGTTTTGTCTGTTGATGTGTTCGAAAAACAATTCCAAGTAGCAAATTGAATTTACAAAATTTTCTTTGAATTTAAAGGAAAGATAAATTCTACAAAAGTTCTAGCTTTGAGGGTGATTTTTTTAATGTTTTCTTTGATTAGCGTACAAACTCGATTTATTTTAGATCAGGTGAATAAATCCCCTCACCCCCAGAGTCTCTACCGACTTCAGTCACTGTAACGCTCTTTTTTCCATTAATGTCTGTTTCTTAAATACAAATTCTTCTACCTTGGCACTTTTCCAAAAACAATGCCAAAGGACCCACTCTTCTGATGTCGTCCAGGGATTCTGTAATTGAGTATCCTGGTACCAAACCCACCCATCCACTTCCCCCCACCCCCACCCTCATCATCACAAATATCAGCAGTCCTGTAGCTGACTAGAAATTTCCAAACACCACTGGGAAGGCCAATTGCCTGTTTACGGAAAAGAATTCCAAGTGATGGAAAGAAGAAAGGGAATTGTGTTGCAGTTGATTAGGTAATATAAACTACTTGCTAATAATAAATCAGTTCTATAATTTCCTTCTTGTCCTCCAAGTAATTCTATGCTCTTGATTCTAAATATACTTTCATAAAATATTTTAAAGCCTATTGAAGTTTCTTTGCCATCACATAAAGATAAAATCGAAAGAGTAAAACTCAGCTTCCAGATGAACCCTCCCACCACCAGTACAGTGTTATTTTGACTGAGGCATGCATTTGAAATTGTTTTGCTTGGCTCCTCCAGTTCTCTTCATCTGGGACAAACATTGGTAAGTTTCTTTTGTGTCTTCTTGATATTTTCCTCTAAATATTTTAAACCTACAGAAGGATGTTATCTCACATACTGTTCTATGACACTTTTTCTCTTTTAACTTAACCAATGTATCTCAGGCAATTTTTCATTTGACTACATATATGTAGGTTTACCATATTTTTTAGTGGTTGTATAATTCCACCTTCTTAACAGCCACTTGGAGCAACATCTAGGCATGTGTAAGAAAAGAAAAAAATGTTCACAGACTCTAATCAGCATAAAAGTTATACACACACATATAAAAAGTTGAATACACACATACACACACACACACACCCTTATATATCTGCTGTCGTCAGCTAACCATATACTATTTTAGGTGGATGCTCAGTATTTACAGAAGGCCCAAAGGATGCACATTATTGCTAAATAGATAGATAAAGCACTGAAATGGATATTGCCTTCCTTTTATGTTTTGTCTGCCAAGAATTTGATATTTTCCTTAAGGGTAAGATGAGAAAATATTTAAGAAGGCATTAAAGGAAAGCAGAGAAACTTGAGTAGTAATAGTGAAATGCCAGTAAAAGGACTGCACAAGGTAGCCCCAGCCCTTTAGGCAAAGGTCAGAAGAATATAGAACAGGTCTATCAGAAATAATGGTTTAAAAAAACTGCACAGAAGTCTAACATAACATAGGAAGCTATGACTATTCAAAGCCAAAATACTCCTGGTTGTAGTGGAGGCTGACAAAAAATTATCAGATAGGAAAAATATTTGAGCAGATGATCCATCCTTTCTAGCTGCCTCTAATCTAAAGAACAGGCAAATCAATAATTCAGCCTTTAACACTGTCTAAAAACGTACAGCAGAGTTGGTACAATTTAGTAAATGCCATCCATCGCAAAGCCCATACCAAGCCAATTTCCAACAGCCAACATTTTCCATCTTATTTTCTCTATAATATTTAGCTTTTTGCTTTAATTACACTTGATATTTGTAAAGAGAAAGCTGGCGTTGTAATAATTGGATAGATTTTTTTTATCTATGTTGGCAGAAACAGATTTTCTCTTATATTTGAAGAGCAATACAAAAGCAAAACTTCCCTTTCTCACAAACTCAATGCCAAAACTATCCTCTGAGTCACACAGTTTCTTTAAATCATGTTATTCTGAAAGTTGAGATGTGCTATCTTAAAGCTGCTGCCAGGACCACACTGTTCGTTAGTACCAGAAAACTACCAGTGACAGTTCATCAAAATGCATACACCTCTCCAAGACATTCTTTTTCTCCTTCTTTTTTTTCTACTTCCTTCTGACATTCCCACATTTTTCTTTCCTTCTATCCTTTCTTTCTTGCTTTTTTTCTCCTTCTATTCTTTTTTTCTCTCTCCCTCTCTATCCCTCCATTTGTGTTTCTTATTTAGGATCCAAGAGAGAGAAAAGTAAGGACAACGTTTCAAAATCAGAGAGCCAAAAGAAATTTGGGGGACCCCAATATAACAAGCAAATTCTCCTCTTAGTCATATTTTCTTCCTACAAAATAATTCCAGACTGAGCTTCAGAAACTGAAGATGACACCTTCACCGTTGAAGAAAAAAATAAATCTCCTAATAGGAAAAAAATTTTTTGTGTTGAATTAAAGATTTTAATAGCTATAAAACATTTTAATTATTGGCGATAAAGTTTTATTTATTAATATTAATCAAATATAAATGTATTCCTAAACCTTTTCATCATTAAATAAGTACTCAGAATTACATTATGAAATCTTGGAAAGGAATGCTTTTTAATATGTACTAATGGCATTGTGAGTTGACTGACCAGATAAAAGTCAAATATACATATATCTGTAAACAGTTGTTACAAGCAGGTCTCCTAAGTTCTCATTCTCTTAAGTTGTTCTCAGTATTTTTTAAATACCAGAAACATTTCTTTAAATTTTTAAATTCACTTTACAGGCAAAATAGACAAGCACACAAGCACACAGCTACCAAAATTTCTATTCATGTATTCAAAATACCTGTTTTGAAAGGACAATTACCTGTTTTCAGTCACAACTTAGGTGTAAATCTCTAAAATTTTAGCTGACAGGTTTTACTATGTAATAAAACATGTCAAATTCAAACTGACAAGTGGATTTCATTTTTGGAGGGTTTTTCCTAACACCTTTTCCCATTATAATACAAGTACTACTTAGCCATATGATTTTCTGCAAAACTTAACCAAAAATGTAAAACATAATGCATGTCTCAACAACACTCTTATGGAAGGCTCTGGGGGGAGGGGAAGAGTCTTGCTAAATTCAGAAAAGTGTGCTGTCTGTAAATGAAGAGGCTGCCAGCTTTCATCTGTTCTTGCTCTGGGTATTTGCCTGCTTGCCTTCTAAACCAGAATGAGGACAGTTAGCCCATCTCTTGTTGCGTCTCTGAAATTCTTCATCTACTCAGTTTGTGGACTTAGAATATCACATTGTCCAGCCACATTTATTCTAAACAGATGATCTGCACACAGAGAGATGTCGGCTAATAAGCTTAACCATTGTGTTTGCGTCTTATCTTTTACCGGAGATCTGGAGAGATGTAAATTGCAATCATCCCATTAAGTATGCACACGGACCATTCGTTTAACCAAACTGGAAATTATAAATTAACAAACCATGTTAATTTATTTTAAGTCACAATTGACATTGGAAATAAATACTGATAAAGCAAGTTACATTAATACTAAAGTGCTTTTATTGTGGGTATTGGCTCCAGTTTGGTGAGTGGTGAGAGATTAAAATATAATTCACTAAAATTGTATTTGTGTGTGTGTGTGTAAAATCTATTCCACCACCCAGTCATTAGTATGGGTATTAAACAATAAAATTGGTACTCTAGTCCAGCTTCAACAAAACTTAATTTTGTGCCATATTTTTTAGATGAAAAGGAAAAGGCATAAGACTATATTTGCATACCAACTTTTAATTATTTAACTTTTTAACCAAGCAATAGATATTTACAATCTTAATTGTTCATACGATTGCCTCAATGTTAAATACAAAATGATATTTATGTATTACCAAATGTCGTATAACAAAAGAAAAGCTTTCTTGTTATTAAAAGTGGACCACTAGTGCCCCCTTCTGATATGAAAAATGAAGAACAATTATTCTCAGGACTTGAAAAGACACTCTACGCTAATCCCCTAAACAGCTGTTTCAAGTCAGATTTATGCCAATTCTTTGCTGATTTACTAATAAATTCCTCATTTTTCTCCCAAAATATTGAATATTCTAATGTTTTACTATTGTGAGCTACCTTCCTAGGAAACATTATAAAGTCATGGAATCCTGTTAATTCTTAATCAAACACCTTTATTCAAACTGAGCTTTAAATTAAATCGTGGGGGAAAAAATCATCTCTTAAAAAATATTTGAGGTTTCATCATCACTTGCTTTATATTTGATCATGTGAAAGCTAATAAACCTGAATCTATACCTGCCTTAATCACATTAAATGTCATGTTGCCTAGCTTTTCACCAAATTCAAGCTGATACTCACAGACACACTCATTCATTACGTTCCTTTATGACATAATATAAAGGGCAAAAGTCAGTATGATAGATTAAAAAGATATTATGGTACAATATTTAGTATCGGCAACTTTTTCAAGGTCAGACTGCATATAAATGTCTATTTTCATTTTTACATTCAGAATATACTTTGAGGGAGAATGAATCGATTGCATAGACAAAGTAAATGGGAATTCTGGTTGGATATTCTCATGTCAGGATGGCACCATGCATGACCAAAGTAAAAATTTGGAATCTCTGTCTTTAGCTCAATTTGGTTATTGTGCAATTATTTTAAGAATGTGAGATTGGGAGATATTATACAAATCATAATGTGACCAAATACAATAAAATAGAAACATTTAATTTAAAAATTCTTCTCCATAAAACTAAAACTCTAATATCCTTTTCCCAAAGAATTTTATAGAAGTATAATAAAATAATCATTTTCAGAAGTGAAATATTAAAATAATTGTACTGTATTCTTAAATTACAATAGTTTTCTTAGTGTTGGGCATTTTACAGTAAACTTATGAAACCTTCCATTAGTAAAATTGCACACAAATCAACAATATCTTATAATACCATTTAAATATGTCAAAATAAAAATATTCAATATTTAGATCATATTTCATCAAGCTATGAATTTGTATTTAAGATCAACCTCAGAAAAAAAAATTCAGCTTCTATCAGGAATGTCATGCTGAACCTTCAAATAAGCTTGTTAAATGTTCCTGTTACCTATTAGGCTCAATTCATATTTTACTGCTAAAGGACTCTTATTCCATGTAATTATTACCCATATCTCATTTCAAAATAATTTTGCTTTCTGAAAAATATAATCACTTCATATTTTTTCAGTCTTTCCTTCTGCCTACTTTAGGGTTGTGTTTCCTTTCCACTGATGCAATTTAACTTTCACACATTGAAAATGACAACCACTCCAATTTGGTGATGCAAAAGAACAGAATACATCAGGCATAACTGGATTTAATGACATGTTTCTCAACGCTATATCTCAAAATGGAAAGTCCTTCTCTGGGAAAGTATGGGCAACCTAGGAAGTAGTACCGGGGGATAATTTCTGAATGGATATGTTTTTATCTATCAAATTAGTGACTCTCCTATAGCTCATCCTTTTGACCAGGAGTTAGCAGTAGGGTGAGGATTGCTGACTTGGCTAGTTATTCTCCTTTCCTGGGGCTCTCTAACAGAATCACTTCTAGCTACTAAAAATCTGTGGCGTGATCCAGATGTTTCCATTCCACTTTTTCTCTTCAGATTTTCAAAAATATACAAAGAAATCTCTCTATATTCAGAATAATAAATCAAATGAGAAAGCAATTTAAATTATAATCCTATTTTTAAGAAGCAATAATGATGGCATCATATCACAGAAAAACTAAAATGTATTTGATTTCTAGCTTTAACTCCTCGACTGCATTTAATTATAGCCCTCATTTTATTATCACTACCAACAGCCATATGTGGGGCACCTTTTTGAATACATTCTCTCTGACACTCAGAGGCCAATTCTCTCTGAATGCAAACTACACACAGTACAGCTGCAGAGTGCTGCTGCTGGTATGGGGACACTACAGAAATGCAATTGTTGCTAAGTTGGATGTCTACCTAAAAAAGAGCCAGGCATTAAGGTGTCAGGCATATGAAGGCTTTAAGGCATATTATATATTATATTCAGAAATTTCTGATTTGCTTCTTGCAATTCGGAAGGAAGATCCCAAATATTTCAGTCGTAAATGAAACAGCAATATGTACAGTTAAAATATCACTATTATAATCAAAAGGACTGCCAAAGAGAGATCAAATTTATGGTCTATGTAGATGGGAGGAAAAGACTAAAAAATTCAAACTTTAATTCTAATTTTTAATCCATAGGTACCAATTATCTAAATGTTTAAAATATTTGGGAAAGGAAATAGGCTTTCCCTATTCTGTGAATATTTTAGTATTTGGGCACAGCTTGCTTCTTATGGGTTTTATGATATATTCTCGAACCCATATTCTAAACTTGGTAGACTTGTATACTAAGTATGAGGATCATAAAATGTGTTCAAACAGGAAAAAAAACTGAGGTAGAAAAAGGTGCTTCAAAAAATTACAGATACAGCTGTTATACTTGTTACTGATGAATTCCAAATATAAGTAAAGATTTTTTTCCACAGTAGATCGTGGGAGTTCATGATAACTATATAGGTATGATCAAGGCTTATTTCAATGCTTTGAAATGTCAAATGAGTAATTTTACTCTCTTTTATTTTTAAACTATTTGCAGAGACAACACAAAATTATATAATGTTACATTTATTTTAACCTACACTTCTTCCTTCATAAGGTTACTTGTCTAAACATTTCACTAACATTGTGCAATTTTAAACTGAGAAAAAGAACAAAGTAACAAGTGTGACAATTTATCAGGAATAGATTAAGTGACAGCTGTAACTAGAATCAGAATTAGATTATTTTAATAGTTCCAGGAAGAGTATAATTTACAAAAGTACATTTGAATGATGTTAGGAAGATAGCAGGAGAAATTATTTGCTTAGTCAAAATGATTTCTTTAAATTAAACTTTGGTAATATTCTCTCCCCTAGAATTTTTTTTTTTAAGTATAGAGATGTGTCTCTTGACTCAACAATTCAATTCATCAATTGGTTTATTGACATAAAGGAAAAATGAGTATTTCCCCAAAATTTTGCTCATGTCATGGAATCTATCTGCAAATTTATGATTTTTTAATACCAACTTTTGGTAAATTGCCCTCTCTCTTATCATAATTCTAAAAAAATTATATATGCTTCCAAATTTTTTGATGTCAAACTGACTGCATCTCATCTTTCTCATAATCTAACTTCTAAGAAAGAATTTATTTAAGCAAAACTTCATTATGTTCCCATTACCAAGTCCCCAAGATCTAGAAAGCTTTCCTTTTTTTCCTTCAAAAATTGCCTGAAACACTACTCCTCCAAGAAGTCCTGACCATTTAAGAGACATTAACCCAAACTCTCCTCAAATCTGATATCTTAACAGTCAACACTTACTCTACTACCAGAAATGAACAACCCACTTGACTTCAATGTAAATATATATGTGTTCCTTGATATGCTATCTGTGAAACATCTTTCATTATTTCTATCAGTAGGTTCTTTTGTAAGTCTGCCCATTTGTATGCTATTTCTTTAGATGAAAAAGGGAAAAACCTTCCAGAAGAACCATTTATCCTCTGTACAATGATGTGTATATTTAGGCACTTATTACATGATGATGAGTATGATGATGAGGATAATGATAAAAAACATTATTATTATTTTCACAAATGTTCCTGAAAAAGGAGAACTTCAATTTGGGAACTGGACTGAATGCTAATAAACTGTTCATTTTTAAATTTCTCTTTCCAAACACTCCTTCGGAAAGAATAATCTGATAACTACTTGTTATCCTATTTGACTTTTATAAATTTTATGTATTGCAAGGCTGAATATATATAGCAAGTCAGTGAATGCTTCAATACTCATTATAAGCCAAATCATGACTATACAGGAACTAAAAGGAAAGAAATTACATGATATCTTTACCCTCACAGAGATTACCTTCTCTTTTAAAGCAAAATAACTTAAATATAACACAAAGTCTCTAGGCTATGGAGATTCTTATAATCTCTTTTAAGTTAAAACTATGCACTTAGTACTGTATCTAGTAGAATAAAGGTAAAAATATTTTCTCCATTAACTGATGCAAATGTTTCCTGAATAGAGCCAAGGAAAAAGAACAGCAAAGGAGTTTTAAACACACAGATTGAGCAATAGGTAGAGAGGTAAACAGATAAATGCTAGAAATGCAAACGAACAAAGATTTGAGCTGTGTTACATTACGGATTTTGGTTAACTGGGAGAAAGAATTCTTTAGTATAGTAATACCCATATTTGTGATACATTTAATTTACTCTCCAGTTTACTGCACGTTTTGAAGTTTCCTAAAAAGAGAGCAAAGGAGTCCTACCATCTCTGGACAAAACCATTATGAATTTGACACCAACCAACCAATTCTTTCTAATCCTAAATTGTAATTGGAGAGTCAGGACCTATCACAGTTCTATCATAGAACTCAATAAATGGGCACATGTAAACTCAATAAATGACCATGTAAAAAATAAACGAATAAAAAGAAAACCGAACATCAGTCCATGCGTGGACTAAGGCACAGTCAGAGAAGAATATATTTATAACTGAAAAAACTAAAAGAAAATGTAACTTGAAAATATTTACTAACATAAATCTTCAGGTCAGCATTTAAACTGCAGTTCTATAAATGCAAGCATTGTATACACGAAAACAGTTATCAACAGAAATTAACATTTGATCATTTTCATAGTTTCACCTGGAGAAAAGTTCTTAATTTTACCCATGTCTAAGCAGTGCCTTTCTAAATGGATTTTGAATAAACTCAGAAATGGCATCATAAAACAATTAGCCTAGTTCATTAAGGACATTTATTCCAAGTACATCAAGGCCTGGAAAGGAATGACAGCTTTTTAATGGCAGCTCGTCTCCTTGAAATGAATTGTTTTCTTGTATTTCCTCTGTTGGAACTTGTACAGTTGGACACATGCAGTTGATCGTTCCTAGTATTTGCATGAATGTGTATGTGCTTGTGAGTGGCCACTATGTGTGAAGTCTAAGGGGACAGCTCCATGTTAATGAGAAACCAAGGAATTCCTCTAGCAGCATCTGGCATAAGTGTGAATCACATAATTTAAAGCTGTCTTACATTCCTGGTTTCAAATTTTAAGTCTTCTTTCTTTAGAAGCACTTTAGTCACTATAATATTAAAAGGGGAAAAGTGTTTTCCCTCGTGTTGCAAGTAGCAGTTATGGATTGGGAATACCACCACACCATGTATTCTGATGGTACAGAATGAACATCACATAGTGTTGCTTGCAGTAAAACTTGAAAAGGCAAGACATCCCACAGTCAGGTGTGTCCCAATCTGACAGTCAGTCTCTCATGAGTACAGGCCTGCAATCTCTGGGCAAAATGACCAGTCAACCCAATTCTCTCTAATGCTGAACCCTCTAAAGTCCACCTTGTCTTATCAGGCTTGGAGCCTTATTTTTTTTATACCATTTGTGTAAAGATTATAATGTAGATACTTATCAAAACTTTAAGAATATGTTGTCAGCAATTTTCATGACAAAACCAAGAATAAAGTGAAATTTGAAATCAAAGTTTCTTTTATTTGAATTAAATAAAAATAATTGGCAGTATATTTTAATGATCTCACTCAGTTAAACCCATATCAAGCCTTTATTTTGATAACTGTGATTTTTAAATCAGGTTCACGTACAAGTGAACAACTTCACAACATTGAAGACACATTTTCAGAGCAAAGCAAGTTTGCAATTAACATTAAAAAATAAATGATTTAAACTGTCTTCCTCTGGTACCCCAAATCTTAACAGATTTTTTTAATCCCCTGTTTTTGGTTAAGATTTTACAGAAATGCCAAGCTATGGACAGATTAAAAATAGCAATAATTTGGATGTCTCAAATTTCTCATATGTATACACTACTGTATATTTCATATCAAATTAATATGCAAACTAGAAATATATGACAGGCCTAAGAATTAGGAGTTCTCATTTAAAGTACATTATTTCACCAGAATTATGGTATGGCATGAAGACCTGAAAAACCATGGAAATAATATGTTTTATCTCAGATAGCAAAAATATACCCCAAAATTGGCAGCAATGTGATTTATATGGATAATTTGAGATGATCTATGTTCCTATAGATAATAAGTCACAGCACAAAATTAATTTTCCTAATTAAACTTGCAAAAATTTTAAGTAGAGACTAAAATGACCAGAAACAATTACATTAAAATGTTTTAAGGGTGAAATTTTTATGGCTCAAGTTTCTTTAAGAATTTTACTACTTGAGCATTCTATTTGTCATTGTTATTTGCTTTACATTTAATCAAGTCTCAGTGTAGCAAGGATGGCTTAGAAAATGAACCTTCTCTGTGTTTACTATAAAGAAGGTAAGAGCCGAAACATGAATTTTCCTCCTAGTAAGGACTTCCCCTAAACATAATAATTAGCTGGTAAAAGGCAATACTGTCTCAGCTGTCAATAGCCCTAAAATTAGAGTCTCTGGTTTGATCATCTTAATATGATATGCAAAGTCCTCTTCAGGAACCCAGAACTAGCAGTAATATAGATATAGCACTAATATAGAGAGCACCAAGTCATTTTATTTTCCAGGAATAATCTCGGTATATGGAAAACTTAGAAAAATTAGACTTTCTCAAAATCTGCAATTAGCATTCAAAATTAAGTAAGTACATATAAGGATTTTATTGAAATGTTTCATTTTTCCCCAAAATAGATGTATCAGATAATTCTCATTCTGAAACAGAAGAGAAGGTCCTGCAATGTGTTCATTTGTATTTGAAATATAGAGATTAATTTCCAAAGAAAAGGCATACTGTACTATAGCTGCATCAGAAAAACAAATGGAAAAGTTCAAATATTGCAACAATATCGATAAATCTAGGTATGCTGAGACACTCCGAATAAAGGAGGGCAGTTCATTGATTTAGTTAGACCTTATTCCTGGATCAAAAGCTGGAACTCGGAACATAGAAGCTAAGGGCTTCTTTATGCTCCCTCTTTAAAAAGAAAAAATCGTATCACCTAGAAGAATTCTTTAAAAATAAGAACTGTTCTTCCTAATTTTCCTTTCTGATTCTTATTCAATAGGCAAATCTCACAGAACAAATATGTTAAAATTAATCAACCTTACTTCAAATTTTAGCATCCAAAAGTAACTCTCTAACTGACAATTTCCTTTTTGCTCTGGTTTCACTTTTCCCAATAGATTTTTTTGTTTTGTTTTGCTTTGTAATATTTTTTGTTTTCCTTCAGAAAAGTAACCAAACTAAGCAGATATGAAACAAAGAAAAGATGTTCTTATGCAAATAATTCCTAAGAAATAAATAACATAGATTACTCATAGATACTTGGTTCTTTCAGCTCAAATATATGTTATGTTAAATAAAAATTTTAAATTTTGAGTATTTATTTAACCCTACCTCTGCTGATTATGATTTCTTTTAAAAATATGCAGTTACAATGAATATATGAAATTATAAACATATAAAATTACACAAAGCAGATATAAGGTTACCAATTTTTAAGTGTTTTAAAGAATATATTTAAAATATTATTATGCATTTAGAATAGCCAAAATTTAAGAAAATCAAGCCCAGCAAGGAAATTAATTCTTTTTCTTCCTCAGTGTAAAGCATACATGGCTAAATTATAGTTCTGTAATTATCTTAAAGGCAAATACTTTTTATGTTTTACAACAAGTGTTTTCCTTTATTAGAAGAGTTGAAAGTTATAGAAAAAAATATTTTCCCTGCAATAATAAATATGATCCTTGCTGTTTTAAACAGTAAAGAAGTATTTTTAAAACTTTTAAGTCAATCTTTCTTGTAAGGACCTTTTTTTAAAAATCACATTATTATTTTTAAAACAATTATCCCTATTTTATTTGGGTAATTTTTTTTTTCTTGAAAGCAGTTTCAAAAATATATTCATTTATAATATTCTTATAAGGTCTTGTGATTTTGAAACGTGGCATATTATTCAGCTTTGGGTCTTTGATGTGTGTTTTCCACTCAATCCATGCTCCAACAATTCTGTCATACAGAGAACTGAAAATTAAGTTATTCTCACCAGCAATACTCCCCCACAAAGAATCTATCAAACCATAGATACAAACCTCAGAACAATTCCTGCCAGGTTTCTCATGCAAATGCTGCAGAAAAACTTACAAGAGCACTTTAAGATATTGAGAAACCTTCAATACAACCCAGTATAATAACTTTTACTTGCTAATTTCTATGGGTCAGTTGCAAAGGAATAGACCTGTCAATCAGTTTCAGATGTAGCAGAATTTGTCTGTCTACAAACAGGGATACTTTGTCGTTGCCATAGAGACTAATCCTTCACTTTCCTTCTGTTGACACAGCTAGTCACAGTCTAAACTACCTGATCACACTTTTAATAGGCAGCTGACTGGAGTACCATAAAATGCTCAAATCAAGTTTGCAACACTTGAAGCACACACTGTTGCTTTTTTTAAAAAATTATTATAATTTAAACCTTATATATTAAGAGTCCTATTTGTTCCTTTAAATAGCTGGGGCATAGAGAAATAGTTAACTATTGCTTTGTTAAATGTCAAATTAAATACTAAATTCCAACAAAATACACAAGAAACAAATATGAATAAAATGTATTTTGTAAGGATTAGAATATTTTTCATTCTATCTTCACAGCTTAATAAATAGGGTAGATTTCTTTGTTCTTCTATACTGTCTTTCAAATATATATCCATGGCATCTGGCTGGCCAACAATCTTGGACATTAAAACGAAAAACTTGAGGCTTTGAAATGATCAGGAATATGCTTACATTTTAAAAATTCAAAATTGACCAATTTGTCAATTTTATTCAATTTTTCAGATTTATATAAATCGGGATAACCATAATGTATGCTTTCTTTTCAACTAATCTGACCATATTCTTTAGTCAGTTTTACTACCAAAATATTTAACATTTTCTATGAATAAAATGTTTTATTTTCAGACATTGTAAATGGTTAATCCTTAGTTTCTGGCTAAGTGTAGCTTGATTCATAAATTACTTAAATGAGTTGTCCAAATCTCTACAAAACTCTTCCCTGGCAATTTTCACATGTTGCATATAACTTTGTTTCCCATGAAGCATTAATTTCTCTGAAAGCTGTTACATTATAAAGTTCCACTTAAGATTTCCAAAGGTTATTGAACTACAACAGCATGCCCTTTCAACATATTTAATGAAAAGTTTGTAGTGACTCCTTCAATTAAGAAGGAAAATTGATGTGTATCATTAATTACGTCAGTAGAAATCATAAATCATCACTGAGTGCTGCAATTAATTATTTTTAAATCATGTGAAGAAAAATGCCAGACACAAGATAAATCAACAGGCTCTTCAGATTAGAGTGATATGGGAGGAAAAATATGAAGAAGAAAGGATACTACAAATTAAAAGCAATTCATAAATAAATAGTCACCTTATTTTTTTCAGTAGCTCAGTATGAAAAATGATATTGGGACAACTTAAAACACGAATATCATACATCTTTGTTAACTCAGTAACACCTGAGCTTCAAGAGTTGATTATTTATCCACTTTATTAATTCACATCACACCGGTACAAAGTGAAATAAAAATTCTCAGTCCAGATGCAAGTTTTTCTTTTTTAGAATAACAGTGAGAAATGGTTAAGCACGTGTTTCATTTAGATGAATAAATACTTTTTTCCAGCAGTTTTTGTCCTTGGACTATTTAATTCAAAAGCATATTTTGTTAAACACACACACACAACTTGTTGAGAAGTCTTTCAATTTTAAAATTACTTTAACAAATAGAAACAGCATTGATAATTTTCAGAGTTAGTGGTTTACCTAAATAGTAAACCAGTTTTTATATTATATATCCTTAATGGATTCCACCGTAAATCCCTCTGATTTTCTGATTCGGGGGTTGTCAAACATGTCTCCTATATGCAATCATAAACTGCTCATCCTACAAACCTGTATTTGCCTATATTAAGATAAAAAAGACAATGTGTTGAGATGGAACTTACAGCTATAATATACCCAAAACAACTATTGTTTTTAAAGTTTCATCAATAATTTAAAGATTTCAAATAATTGATAATTAGCCTTAATACTGAATAGTGTGATTGGAGGTAGTTCTTCATACTCAGTGCTCACTCATTCTCTCCCCCTCTCTTCCTCTCTCCCATAGCCCCCACATGCAAAACCATTCTATCCTTTGAGCTATTTCACAGCCTCGATTATCACCTGCAACGCCAAGCTCTCTCTAAATCTCTAGCCTCAATTTCCCCACTTTCTCTTGGGCAAAACAATCCATGTGCTCTACTAGAACTCCAAAAATATTGTATGTCCAGAAAAAAATTCATTTTCGTTCCAAGCTTAGTTTTCTTCTTGTACCCCTAGTCGTAAGAATGGTATTAACACCCTCCTGGCAACAGGCTCAATACTTTGACTTACCAGAGACATCCCTTTCCTTGTCTATGACACCCAGCCCTTCTAAGTCCAGCTGCGTCCTCCCCTTCCCCTTTACTGCCCAAACCTCTATCCTCATCCAGTCCATTATTCTCTCTTGTCTGTTCTATTTCACTTGCTCCCTAATTGGTTCCCTACCTCCTACGTTTTCATCTAGTATTTAATCTTCCCATTTTTGCCCATTGAATTTGTTTAAAGCACAGCTCTAAACTCTACTCACTACTCAAAAAACTATATGTTGACAGCAGAATATACCTCCAACTAAAATGTTTTTAAGAGGTGAAACAAATAAATCAAAGGAAAAAAATTACTGATGTCTCAGCTCCTCAGTCTGATGTTCAAATTTGCCAACATTCCCACATCTGGCCACAATATTATTTTCATGCCTCCTATCTTCTCTAGGGAGTGTGAAGTAGAAGAAATAGTGAAATAGAAATATGATGGGGAAGTAACATAAGTAGGAAAACAGACACTTTTGTCAATTTTGTTTATTGATGCAATCCTAGGCCTACAACATCAGAGTGCTCAAAAATTGTTGCTTGGTAATTGAAAAGAGAATTCATTTGGATTCCAGGCCATTAATTACACTGTGAATATATAAGATACAGTAAAATTTATTTACTTATTTATTTGTTTATTTAACCTGTGTGTGTGTGTGTGTGTGTGTGTGTGTACCACCTATAGCTTAATTAGGACTATAGGAGGCAATGTTTGACCAATAAGCTGTGTCACTTATTAGCTATAGTAACTTTAGATAAATCACACACAATAAAAATGAAGTCTTCTATTTTATCTTTTAAATGGAGCTAATATTACCACATTTGAAGGGTTATTTGTGCCACTAAATGAAACTGGTTTTGAAAAGTGTATTTCTTAACACATGGTAGATGCTCAATAAAAGTTTCTTCTTTTTTTCTTTTCCATTCAGCCTGTTCTCTAAAGATTAAACTTGCCTCCGACATATATACCAGATGGCTCTGCCTGGCATGCCCTTACTTCCTGTTCCAGCCTGCCTAAATCCTACCTATTCTTCAAGAATGAAGAGTTCCAATGACACCTCTTTTAATCCTCTCTTCCCAATTCCTACTGGTCAATAGTGACCTTTCCAATAACACTTCATCTGTTCCACTTTGGGGCATTTATCTCATTTCCGTTCTTATAGTCTGAGACTGATGGCAAATTCATATCTGGCTCATTTTTTAATGACTCCTCTCTCTCTAATATCTAACACAGTGCCCTACAAATAAGAATAAAAGTAATTAATGAATACATAATGTTATCTGAACATAACTTATTGCCAACAAGGAAAATCAGAATCGTAGAAGCTAACTGAAAGTCATAAGTGCTACAGTTAACACAGGGTAGCAGCAGAACTGGAGACCTGTTTTCCTGCATCTTATAAAGGGAGCGTGGGATGTGCCATTTTCTTAGATTTGAAATATAGCCCTAGTTCCTAAGGCAAAATCTAAATAGACTGAATGTTCTTTACTTTGGATATGTACAAGTTGTTCCTATAGTCCAAATAGAAGCAATCAAAAATTTCATGCTTGGACTTACACTCACTGACTTTTCTTAGACCCATGAGAAAACATAAGTTGCAAGAAAAACTGCCACTCCAAAATCTGGAGAGATAGGAGAATCCAGAAAGTTACACAAGAACTGTCTACTGGTGATGCAAGCCACTGGAATATAAAGTGGTAATAACACTTAAATGGTAATTTTGATGAACTGCTGTAGACTGACTGTTGACTAGCATGAAAGTGAGAAACTTCTGGGGGGCATCAGTCTTAGGAGAGCCCCCGGAGTTTTGTGAGATTTACCTCTGGAAATGTCACGAGGTTCTCATGGTGAAAATCCAAGAAAAATCCTCTCATGGTTGCAGCAGAAGAAGAGGATGAGTAATTATTGTGAGATATACCCAAAGTATTCTGCATAACAAAGATCTTCTTTCCAGGGGAAAAGACTTACCTTATCACAGCTGGAGGGAAGAGCATTCCTATAATTGCAGCCCCTCCAACCTTTCTGTCTCACCTAAAGAGATAACAAAAAGTTATACCTAATGATAAAAAGTCCTCAGCAAACTAGGAATAGAAAGGAACTTCCTAACTTGATGAAGAACATCTACAATAAACCTACAGCTAACATACATTATGGTGAGAAACCAGATGCTTTCTTTCCCTCTAAGATCAGGAACAAGGCAAAGATGCCACTACCACCACTCTTCTTCAACATTGTACAGCAAATCCTAGCTAACGCAGTAAGACCAAAAAAATGGAAATAAGAGGTATACAGATTGGAAAGGAAGAAATAAAACTGTCTTTGTTCACAGATGACATGATTGTGTATGTAAAAAAATCCCAAAAAATCAACAGAAAAAACTCCTGGAATTAATATGTGATTATAGCAATGCTGTAGGATATAAAGTTAATATACTTTCTTATATACCAACATTCAATAATTGGAATGTGAAATTAAAAACACAATGTCATTACATTAGCACCACAAAAATAAATAAAACACATAGGTATAAAGCTAACAAAATATAACAAGATCTATAGGAGAATTATAAAATGCTTATGAAAAATACAAAGATCTTAATAAGTGGAGAGATGGTTCATGTTCATGGATAAGAAGATAATATTATTAAGATGTCAGTTCTTTCCAACTTGATCTATAGGCTCAACACAACCCCAAGCAAAAACACAGCAAGTTATTTCGTGAATATCTACAAACTGATTCTAACATTTACAAGGAAAGGTAAAAGACCTATATTAGCCAACATAATACTTCAGAGGAACAAAGATGAAAGACTCACACTACTCAATTTGAAGACTTCTAAAACTATGATAATCAGGACATCATGGTATTAACCAAAAAACAGACACATCGATCAATAAAACAGAATAGAAAACCCAGAGATAAACCTATACAAATATAGTCAACTGACCTTTGACAAAGAAACAAATGCAATACAATTTAATGGAAAAAGGATAGTCTTTTCAACCAATAGTGCTGAAGCAACTGGATGTCCAAATACAAATAAACAAACAAACAAACAAACCTGGGCACAGATCTTACACCTTTCACAAAAAGTAATTCAAAACAGTAATAGAACTAAACTTAAAATGCAAATTATAGGGCTTCCCTGGTGGCGCAGTGGTTGAGAGTCCGCCTGCCGATGCAGGGGACACGGGTTCGTGCCCCGGTCCGGGAAGATCCCGCATGCTGTGGAGCGGCTGGGCCCGTGAGCCATGGCCGCTGAGCCTGCGTGTCCGGAGCCTGTGCTCCGCAACGGGAGAGGCCACAACAGTAAGAGGCCCACGTACCACACACACACAAAAAAATGCAAATTATAAAACTTCTAAAACATAGAAGAAAAATTCATGCCACCTGAAGTTTCATAATGAATTTTTAGATATATATATACATATAGCTGTTTCACTTCATTGTACAGCTGAAGCTAACACATCATGGTAAAGCAACTATACCTCAATTAAATATATATATATACACACACACACACACACACACACACACACACACACACATCACAAGGCCAAGAAGACAAAACAAAAGCATGATTTATGAAAGAAAAATTGGTAAGTTTGAAGATTAAAACTTCTGTTCTGCAAAAGACACTGTTAAGAGAATGAGAAGACAAGCAAATCACTATGAGAGAATATTTTCAAAACATGTATCTGATAAAGGACTTGTATTCAAAATATAAAAAGATCTCTTAAAACTCAATAATAATAAGGAAACAAAAACCCTATTTAAAAATGGGCACAAGATCTGAACAGACACACATCTCATCAAAGAAGATAAACAGATGATAAATAAACATAGGAAAAGATGCTCAACATCATTTGTCATTAGGGCACTGCAAATTAAAATAATGAGATACAACTACACATCTGTTAGATGCCTAAAATCCAAAAATCTGATAATACTAATGGCTGGTCTGAAGCACTCTCATTCATTGCTGGTGAGAGTGCATAATGGTAAAGCCACTTTGGAAGACAGTTTAGCAGTTTCTAACAAAGCTTAAAATAGTCTTACCATACAAACTAGCAATCATGATCTTAATTATTTACCCAACTGATTGGAAAACATATGCCCACACAAAAACCTGCACATAAACAGTAGCAGCTTTATTTGCAAATGCCAAAAACCAGAAGAAACTAAGATGACCTTCAACAGCTGAGTGGATAAACAACCTGTGGTACATATGTACAATGGAATATTATTTAGTGATAAAAAGAAATGAGCTATCAAGCCATAAAAAGATGTAGGTGGATCGTAAACACATTGCTAAGTAAAAGAAGCCATTCTGATTCCAGTTATATGAAATTCTGGAATAGCAAAACTACAGAGTTGGTAAAAAAGATCAGTGATTTCAGGATTTGAGGAGGGAAGGGTTGAATAGGTGAAGCACAGGGGATTTGGGGGAGCAGGGAAACTATTCTGAATGATACTATAACAGTAAATACATGATACTAGCCATTTGTCAAAAGTCATAGAATGTATAACACAGAGAACAAACCTCAATGTATGCAGGGTTTTTAAAATTATTTAAGAGGTCAGGGGATGGAATGCAGAATGTACAAAATATCTAACTGTATTACAAATGTATACAGCAACCTCACTTTGGAAATGAGTGGAACCTATAAGACTAAAGATAAAGGAAACTATACGTAAGCACTGTACTCTAGTTGATAAGGGTCTTTCCTAAGGTGGTATGTTTTTATAATTCTGATATCTCAATACATGTATACCGGACTTGAACAATTAAGGGAATGGAAGGTGGATGGAGGAAGCTAGGCTTCTTACTATAGTAGTAGAAGGTTACAGATGAACAAGGGGAAGAGGCTAAAATGATCCATGTAGTAATAGGTTAGAGTTGCATCTGTCTAAATATAGATACAGATGGCTATATATAGAAATATTTATCTACATGTATAAATGTGTATGGTTAGTACACACACATGTACTTCCTTGCTCTGTCAACTAAGAGGGCCTAGAAGTATTAAGAAGACCTCATTTAATAACGTGCATGCCTAGTACCCAGATTTTAGTTTCTAATAGCATCATTCAAAAAAAGGAACCAGGGCTCCTTAGAGAAAGCTACTTCTAAGACTGGGGCAAGAAATATACAAGATAAGCCTGGAGCTCCCAGTGGCCAAGCTGGAACACTGAGAACCACAATAGAAGAACGAATATTGGATTATAACACAAAGTATACAATAAATATACTGATATAAATAGATGATTTAATAAATACACAAATAGGAAAGAAAAGGCAAATCTCCAATGCAGAAGAATTCCAAGTAATTTATGTAGATAACTCACCCTCAAAAAGGTGAAGCATAATTCCCACTCCTTAAGTGTGGGCTGTGCATAGTGATTTCTTTCTAGAGAATACAGTGGAGAATTCCAACAGTCACCGCCTTATTCAGGCAACTGAGGTTAACTTCAAAATCAACTCATGTTGATAGTATATACTCTTGATACGATACGATGTCATAAAAACGGCACTTGACTTCTGTCGTCTGCCTCCCAAAAACTTATAACACCAGTCTAATCATGAGAAAAACATCAGAAAATTCTTAGTTGAGGAACATTCTACAAAATATCCAACCAGCACTCCTCAAAGCTAAGTCACGACAAAACTAGGAAAGTCTGGGAAAAGGTCACAGCCGAGATTAACCAAAGGAAACCGGAGGACTAAATACAATGTGGCATCCTGGATGAGGCCCTGGAACAGAAAAAGTTAATCTGAATAAAGTATGCAGATACTAATAATTATCAAGATTACTAATTAATGAAATGTATCATATATGGCTAATATAAAAAGTTAAAAATAGGAAAACCTGGTTACCGTGTATATGGGAATTCTTTTTACTACCTTCATAATTTCTCAATAAATCTAAAGCTGCTCTAAAATTAAAAGATTATTCAAAAATGGTAGGCTTGGAAATAGATAAAATTATGCCCAAAATGTTGGCAGGGGGCACACTTCCTTAAGAGTCCTCTGCTGAACAATGGGAACCAGTGTAGCCCAGCAAAGACTGGGGAAGAGCCTCGTCGCAGCATCCTATTGTTCTGATTGGCTTCAAGGCTGGGGTTCTTAATACAGGGAGAAAAGGTCAGAGCATGGAGGCCAATCCCCAAGATCCAAAATGTTGGGGTTTAAGGCTACATCTAGGCAGGATCTTTGGCTGAGTTTCTTCATAGGCAGAAACAGACCAAATTCCAACTAAGATCTGTAGGGAACTGAACTACGAAATAAACCAGCTGGCTGAGAACTACTTGTGACTACGCAATTGGCAAAGGAATTTCCAGGCCTCCAGATCTGCACCACAGGAAGTGGGAGGAAAGGTGCATAACTACCAAGGGGGCTCACCCTAAAACGTAGATCAGATGTGGCCTTCGTGACATTGGGTAGCAAAGCTCCTCGCAAAGATAAAACAGGACTAGGAGCTGTACGACAGGAAGGCCCACTGCTACTTCCAATGAGACTCAAACATTGCAGAACCATGTGACTGCCATGTGCTCCCTTCTCCCCATTCCAAACAGGACTTTTCCATTGAGCAAATATTCTAGCAGCAGGATTCAACTGTACATAGAGTTGGATTAAGTCAGTGAGCCCCTCCATATGTATCTAAACACAGAACTATACAAAATCTCATGCCTAGAGTGCCATTTCAAAGGGAATGGGAAGCAAATAGAAAGGTAAGGCTACTGAAGTCACTAGATTTTTAGACACTATTCATGCAAGGACAGAGGTAAGTGTGAACATTTCTAGACAGTCCACATATCTTAAAGATCGCTTATTTCATGAATGAATGAATGACTTTAGACTTCATTTCTAAAGTCAACTATTCATAAATCCTTTGTTGGTGGTGAGGTAAAAAAAATCCAAGGGCTTATCATAGCTTCCGCGGTGGAGCTAAGTTTTAGTGAATGCAAGCACAAATAAAGTGCTTCAAATGTTAACCAATTACTCATAGGATATATATTTAAATGACACACACACACAGATCTTCCTCGAGTTACAATGGGGTTATGTCCAGATAAAGCCATCGTAAGTCAAAAATATAAATTGAAAATGCATTTAATATACCTAAATCAACAAACATCATAGCTTAGACTAGCCTACCTTAACTATGCTCAGAACCCTTATGTTAGCCTATAGTTGGGCAAAATCTTCTAACACAAAGACTATTTTATAATGAAGTGCTGAACGGTTCATGTAATTTACTGAATACTGTACTGAAATTGAAAAACAGAAGTTGTATGGGTACTTAACAGTGTAACTGTTATCAGCTGTTTACCCTCTTGATGGAGTGGCTAACTAGGACCTGTAGTTCACTACCTCTACCCAGCATCTAGAGTATGTGCCACATAACACTGACCAAGGAAAAGGCCGAAACTCAAAATTTAAAGTATGTTTTTTACTGAAGGAATATTGCTTTCACATCATTGTAAAGTCAAAAAATTGTAAGTTGAATCATCATAAATTGGGGACTACCTATATAGCACCATGCTTAAAATAAAGTATTTCCAATCAAATTACAGATTTGATTTTTCTCTGCCATTGTGTATTGGGCATGTAGGGGGCAGATAAGTTTTGGTTTTAAAAATCTCCGTCATGGGAAACCACATCTTGACCAATGAAGAGAACTGTTTACCACCTCGAAATTCTAAACTTTGAGTTGGATGCAATAAGGAGATGAGATTTAGCGACTGTTTACTTTGGAGAAAAGAGGAGTTCTCTAGTTTTCTGGCAATATGCATTCTTTTGATAGGAAAAAAACCCGTAGTCTGAGATCCTGTCTTATATCCCAATATTCTACAGTCAACATATTGAATGGCAAGGATACTACTTTTCTCAATATTTAACCAATTGCCTCTAAATTCTTCAGGCACTAGTAAAAATAAATAAATAAATAAAACAAAAGCAAAAAAAAAAACCACACCAAGTGAGCCTAAGGAATGTACACAAATACACACACATAGAGAGTATCATTTAAAAATTATTAAAATTGGGCTGAGAGCAAGACACTTAAACACTAAGGTCACTATAGTAGTTACATAAGGCCAAGTAAACAAGACGCCTACATTAACTTATAAGATATTTTGTAGAACAAAAATTTTAAAAAGAAGATTGTGTGATTTGCTACTTCACGCATCTTTCCAGTCTTTACTTAAATGACACCATCGCATTTAGGCCCTCCTTGGCCACCCTATCTAAAACTGACCATCCCCAATACTCCCTCTACCTCTTTTCTTTATTATTTTCCTAGCACTCATTACTATGTGTCATACTATATACTTATCACTCTTGTTTATTGTCATATAATTTCCTTGAGAGCAGGACTTTTCATCTATTTGGTTCACTGTTATATTCCCAGTGCCAGATCAGCGCCTAACACATAGTAGTAACTGCTCCGTGTTTGAATGGATCAATTAAATAAAATTAAAAATGCTTTTCTCTGATCTTGCAGTCCCACTCCCAGGCATATATCTGCAGAAAACCATAATTCAAAAAGATACATGCACCTCAATGTTACTGCAGCACTATTTACAATAGCCAGGACATGGAAGCAACCTAAGTGTCCATCAACAGATGAACGGCTAAAGAAGATGTCATACATATATACAATGGAATACTACTGAGCCATAAAAAAAGAATGAAATAATGCCATTTGCAGCAACATGGATGGACCTAGAGATTATCATACTGAGGGAAGTAAGCCAGACAGAGAAAGATAAATATCATATGATAGTGCTTATATATGGAAACAAAAAAAAAATGACACAAATGACCTTATATACAAAACAGAAACAGACTCACAGTCATAGAAAACAAATTTATGATTACCAAACGGGAATGGGGGGAGGGATAAATTAGGTAAATTAGGAGTTTGGGATTAATATATGCATACTACTATATATAAAATAGATAACCAACAGGGACCTACTGTATAGCACAGAGAACTATATTCAATAGTTTGTAATAACCTATAAGGGAAAAGAATCCGAAAAAGAATATATATATATATATATATATATATATATATCTGAATCACTTTGCTATACACCTGAAACTAACACAATATTGTAAATCAACTATACTTCAATAAAAAAATAAAATTTTTTAAATGATTTTCTCTTGTGGGGAAATTGTAGATCGTAATTGTGATAAGTTGCTTGTTTATTTCAGTGACAAAATTAGGAAAAATAATACAAGGATTTCTTTAATTCAAAAAATCAATACCTTGAAATTTTATCGAAATGACAAATGGTGACAGAGAAGAAAATATACAAGGTCTGGGCGAGTACGCTCAGGTATAAAAGTCCTAGTGTTACCGTAGATCCATTATTTTCCTTCTTTATCTTGAAAATATGTACTAGCCTTAAATCAAATTAGTTTACATGTGTACCTTTTATAGTGAAAATTTATATTTTAGCCTTTTTTAAAAGAAAATAATTTTTTTTTTTTTTTTTGCGGTACACGGGCCTCTCACTGTTGTGGCCTCTCCCGTTGCAGAGCACAGGCTCCGGATGCGCAGGCTCAGCGGCCATGGCTCACGGGCCTAGCCGCTCCGCAGCATGTGGGATCTTCCCGGACCAGGGCACGAACCCGTGTCCCCTGCATCGGCAGGCAGACTCTCAACCACTATGCCACCAGGGAAGCCCTAAAAATTAATTTTAAATTACTATATTAGCATTCTATAATGAATTTTCTCCCATTATATATAGAGAAGTATATTATCAAAAAGCTGCTAAGGATTATTCATTATATTAATGAATAATAAGATACTGACTCAAAGCTGAGAGTGATACAGAAAGGGCATTTTTAGTAAAATAAGAAGAGAAGATAAACTATGACTTTGACCAAAGCACTAAGTAAGCAAACATGTTCCAAACGAAGAAATGGAAAAGCTCTTTAATTCTGTTTCCCAGCAATATTTTCACTACTATGCACAGACACAGAAAATATAAACATAAAACCTTAATTCTATTTATGAAATAAGCATTTGTCTTATCATAAAAAGTGATGGGAAGGAAGAATAATGTGACTAAAAAGTGGAATTATCTTGGAATTATATCCTGGGTCTGTCACTTATTAGCTTTGTGGTTTGGGGAAAGTTACTTAACATCTTTGAGCTAGAGTCTTAGTTTATTCCTCCTCTGCAAACGGAGTGAAGAGATTGGGTATAATACTTTCCTCTCCAGGTAACTGTAAAAAGTAATGTTATAACGTCCATCAAGTGCTTGGCATAATGCCTGTATACATTATTTCCTTAACAAACTGTAGCTCTATTTAACCAATCTGCAGCTAAACCACAAATACCCTTATTAATGTATACCCTTTGCTGTACTGAAGACAAAGGTTAACTAGGAAGTGTTAGTGTTCTAGTCAAAAGACTTCCATATTAGTAAACTTCATGGCATGAATGAGATTATTTACGAAAACTTGTTTTAAGATATCTATAATGAAACAAGATGTTCCATTAATAGCCAGTGGTACATTCCCAAGGGAAGAAAAAAGTTTGTTCTAAAGATGAGAAGATATAAATGAAAACAGAGTACCTAGATTTTAAATTACACAGAAAACAGAAAATAAAATGTTGATATCAGCAAATTATATATGGGGACATAAATGAGTTAAAGTGCAAATACTAGGATGGAGTGCTAGTATAAGTTTATTTTCTTTAAGGTAGATCCATCTAGAAATATCTCGTAAGCTATCTGACCCTTCACACGCAATCTAGGATTCTACATCGAATAATAATTCACAAAGGATCCCTTAGTACTGATGAACAATCAACTCACCTGGGACAAACACTGTGGATGCCTTAAGGAATACAACTTCACTTGTTTAAAAACTATATTTGTAGTTTGTGATAATAAATTGGATTAGAGTCACATACATTGTTAACCTATGTTTTATTTTTTGTTAGTAGGAAGTTACTACTTCGATGAATGTCTTTAAAAAGAGATCTAACTTGATTGAGACTTAACAATGACTCTGGGAAAAAAACTAGCTGAGAATGTTGAAGGTATTTTAAAAAGAAAGTCTCAATGTCACACCTGCACATTTAAATTAGGTCTAATGTTCTGGGGCTCCCTTTAACCAGTTTGCTAGAAGTTTCAGGACCCCTTCAAAGAAGCTAAGGGTATATACAAACATCCAATTTCTGAGACTAGAATTCAATTACACTGACAGACCGACTCCTCTTTTCTCTCATGGAGTCACAGCCTAGTGGGAGAGATGGAAAGCAATTATAATCAAGTACGATATGGGCTAAGATATGGATTGTACATCTGCTATAGGGTCCCCTTCGATGGATAAAATAACCTCTCAGATAGATGAAAATGCCATTTGACAGTGAGGTTTCAATTTCCTTCCAAAAGGTGAACCGCCCAAACTTATCTTGAAGGCTGTCTCTCACACAAAATCCCAAGACATTTTTTTTTACTTAAAGTTCTTTATAACATGTTGATAAGCATCAGATATCCCTCTGCACTGAGTATCTTGTGATAAGTTCTTTGCCAGGAATGGTTTCATATTCCTTATCACTTATACTCACGAGAATGATACATCCCAGAAGTATCTTCTAGAATAGATACTATAGATCAGGAAGGATGTTACCTCACATTAATTCTAAATAGATAATGCTATCGCCTAATTTAATAATATTTGGTAACCTGATTTGAGAATCATGGCCATTCTAAAAATCATAAAAGGAAATTTTTTTACCATACCAGGAAACAAATGGATTCAAAGAACATTAAATGTAGTAGCTTGAACACTGGAGAAATGGAAGAATAACAGTTCTTTGATAAAGTCAGTCTCTAGGTTCTTTTCTCAGAGAAGACCTTAAATATGTTTCAAAGTTCTCTGAAAGTTTTAATTCTTCCCTGGGTAACAGATATCATTCCTTTCATTATGGTATAAAACTTTTCCCTTAACAAGAGTCACAGTTGATTATTATGTAACCGCCTGTTAAAAATATTCCCTTGCGTCAATATATTACAGCCACTGTTTTGGTTCCTGGGTGCTCTCTAACCTACTTATTAAACTAATCTGGAGGTAATGGTGAATGACTCATCAGTCTTTATTTACACTCAAGTAGACCATTTTTAGACCCAACCAGAAAGTATTTTTTTAAACACCCACCCTTTATAGTAAAATTGAAAACAAAACAAGGAAAAAGAAATAATCTAAAGAAAAATGTGAAAGAAACCAAGATTTTTTAAATATTTGCTTATTTAAGCACTGTACTTTATTATTATTAATTTTAGAACTAGGATAGTTATTATTTATTATTAGTAGGATAACGTGAAAAGAAATCATGACTGTAAATATTAATTCTTAAACAGAGCTACATTGTTGATTAAAGCTGCCATTTGTGTGTGTGTGTTTTCACATAAAGGATGTGCAATGTGCAAAGTGGAAAGTATTTCATAGTGTTGCTGGATGGATGGATGTGCTAATAATCTGGGTCAGCACACATGCCCCCACTCAGCAGCTCTGGGTGCGCTGTGATGTTTAGGAATGCTATTTTGAAAGGTGGAGCAAGAGGTCTGCCCTTGCATACACAAAAGTACAGTCTTAAGCAGCTAGAGGATAATTACTCATTCCCATTACCATTCTTTATAAAATAAGCTATTAGTTGTAGAAAAATTACATACATGTACTGGGAGAAATGACTGAGGCCCATAAATATTACTAAGTGCTTAGACTCCCTTAGTGTCATGAAATTACAGATGCATATAGTGAAAGCTTAGCAACTGAAATCAACTCTGCCCACATAAAAGACACTTAACACAGTTTTTTTATTATGCACTTTATATTTTGCTACCTATGTATTGGTGAAGCTTAACTTCATATATCCAGTCTACAGATTCTAAGTGATGTGGGAGGGTCAGGATGGAGAACAGGACTGGTAACCTTCTATACTAGATCTCATGCCCATAGCTTCCTGGTTGTCTTATTCTTTTTTCTAACCAGTTTTTCATGTCCTCATGGCCCTGTGTTTCCTCTTCCTTTCTGTCAGCTATCCTGGTTCTATATCTCAGGTGGGGAGTGGCAGCTGTTTGCCATCCAGGAAACTGAAATATTTAAGGGACTCTCAATAAATATGTGTGTAGCATAATTGAAAAACTGCATCAATGAATTAAAATTTACCCTTGTAAAATCCTTGTTTTAAAAAATAATTTGGGAATAAATAAATGTGGGGGGGAGAGTGAAAAGTTTTTTCAAGCTGTTGAGAGGTTCTAAGAAGATTCTCTAAAGTTCAGCATTGACAATGCAGTGTGCACCATCATTATTTTCTTTTATCTTGCTCTATAGTGGTTGAGGGGATACATTTTTCTTTCCTTCTTTTAAAGACATTTAAAAGCAGTGTTCCAGTTTCACAGCCAGCATCTTCACACCATTCAAAAGACATACAGTCAATCATAACCCCGAACAGGACGAAGAGGGTTCGTTTTCACTTAAGTAAAGTTCAGTGAAAAGCCAACAGATCAGTGTGATTATAGCTAGATCAATGATGCATAGTTCTGAAAGGTTTTACACAAGCAGCAGTCTTAGGATGCAGCTCTAAGGAGCAGGTAGGTCAAGAAAAATACAAACGCAATGCCCAGCATATGTACCTCCCTTTGGTCCATCAAGAATCTGATCAGATTGTCTAACGGGAAGCCATTCTTGCCACAGGGGCAGGGTTGGAGTGTTTCCATTTCCGCTGACTGCATTTCAGCCTTGAGTGTGTCAGCTAAGGTTTCTGCTGGTCAAAGTCACAAACATTCTGGTCAATATCTTTTATGAGGAATGACAAATGTAAAAAGACAAACTCTACTGTGTCAGATAAACTATATGGGGTTTTACTAGATCCCAAGCAAAGATGTAACAACATGTAGTCAATTTCAAAGTCTTCTGCTAATTCAAGGAAACAAAAAATTCACACTAAAAAGATTCCTGACCGGGCTAGAGAAAGACTGTTATGCTCAGAGCTATGGACATCTTGAGAGTTATCCTTTTTAGCTATGAACGGTTATAGAGAACTTTTAAAAAGAAGTTTCTCATGAGGTAGCAGATAAAAATGGGAATCGCAACAAACCTCAGAAAAGATCAATTTTGAATAATCTACCTGTGGCAGAATACTTTTGGAGCTTTTACTATCTCAACTTTTCCAAAACCGCCATAGGAACTTTTGTTTTTAATATAGAAACAACAGACTTTCATGAATAATTCGTCCTGGACCTCACCTCTAAACAGTAGAAAGAGTTGCTCTTCACTTTATGGAAGTGTGTTCTAAACAATCTCTGGATTATTTTTAAGAACAGGGATGGCAGGTTGGGGGGCATTAATCCAGCAGAAGTTTGAATGAGGACATACTTACTCTTCTGAGCATTAAAAAAAATTACAAACTCCTCACCCCTGTTAGCATAAACACTATTTCTGCATATGTCTCAAGTGAGATGCTTATCTGATCTTTTCTTTTGAAATCGGTATGGTAAAGCCAAAGGTGTTTTCCTTTTTCTTCTTTCTCTTTCTCTTCTCTTTCCTCTTTCTCTCTTTTGCTTCCTTATTCTTCCAATTTTAACCTGTAATATTCTAATATTTCTGTTATAATCAATTATAATTATCATTTTATTGTATCTCACCAACCTCATTTACAATAATTTCCATTTAGAAGTCCCACACAGACACCAAAGAGATTATAAATGGGTTTGCAGTATGTGCTTCATGGATTCTAATCACAGCTATGTCACAAACTGTGTGACCTTGACCCAGCCACTTCTCTACTCAGTCTGATTAGTCTAAAATATCACAAAAATATCTCCTTCACTGGCATGTACAGCAGAATAGAAAACAATTATTTGGGCTTCCCTGGTGGCGCAGTGGTTGAGAGTCCGCCTGCCGATGCAGGGGACGCGGGTTCGTGCCCCGGTCCGGGAAGATCCCACATGCCGCGGGGCGGCTAGGCCCGTGAGCCATGGCCGCTGAGCCTGCGCGTCCGGAGCCTGTGCTCCGCAACGGGCGAGGCCACAGCAGTGAGAGGCCCGCGTACCGCAAAAAAAAAAAACAAACAACAAAAAAACAATTATTTGGTACTTCAAAGCAGCAAATTCTAGTTAAATGTTTTCATTAAATATAACCTTAAAAATATTAGAATTGTATATTTGTCATGCACGAAGCATGGTACTGTATTATATCAGTCAAGTAAATTGTACGTAGGTACCCTCAAGTCAAGTTCAAGGTTCTTGTGTACATATAGCATGTCTGTGCTCAAAGTAATAGTGAAGTAAAAATGACTTCTATACAAATGTCCTTAGGAATAAAGAAAACAATATATGACATAGAATGTTTTTCATATTTTTCACAGCTTCAGTAGCTTTCAAAGAAAGATTTCAGGGACTACACATCCTGTAGAAAGCATCAAATCAAAAGGATTGACTATTAAGTTTAGCTGCATGATTCATCTTATCAACTTTCCCCAGCCTTCTGATACTCCTTTTCAAAAACTGTGCAAACTGTGTGAGACTGCGAGTATATTACACCATTATGTCCTCAGAGGAAATATTTTCTATTATTCAGCCAAGGAATGATCTTAGCTCAACCATGACAGATTCGCAGCTACCTGATCTAGAATTCTTGGTGTTGAACACAAGCCAGTCAGCAATGAAAACAATTATTTATAAAGAGTTTTACTGGTGCAATATCCTGGGTCCAAAAGAATATGAAACTTTGGAGAAAGAAGAAAACCCTTGTAGCTAATATGTTGCTTCCTACAGTAAAGTAATTCCAGTTATATGAGCACAAAGAAACTATTTAAATTTAAAATAAAAATGACTTTTTCAACTGTGGGTAAAATTTTAAAATTTAACTTTAGTTCCCTGAATTGAATTATCTGTCCATAAGACACGTTCTCCTTCTGGTTAAAATAGGTCTACAAAGAAGCTGTCAAACTGCTGTCAATAGTGCAAGACAAGGAATGGATCAGAAGGTAATTAGCTTGAGACTTCTGGTAAAATATCATAGGTATTGCTACACTCTATTAGCAATGCTTTATGCTCATAGGTATTGCTACACTCTATTCCAAAGCTTTTGCTTTCTTCTAACTTGAGAAATTTATTTAACTATAATGTTTCTCTTTCCCAAATAACATAAATCATAAATCCTAAAATGTACTTTTTTATGATTTCTAATAATGTCAAGTTATAGAAAATTCAACATCTGCAAAAACGTTATTAAACCAAAAAATTTTAGAAAAATCATGTATTTTACTAATGCAAACAAATCAATTGCCAAAATAATGACTCATAAGCAAGAAATAAAATAAAACAAATTGCTTTTTCAAAGAGATATTGAAGTCAGGAAACAATTCATGCTTAGAACTATTAGTCACAGCACTGTGACCTTTCACCTTAGGTGATAAAATACACAGGTCAGAATTGAGAATACATACTCATGGCTGATCATGGCTGCTAGTTATTGATCAAAAGAGAAAAAAAGTACTTTGCAGGAAAAACATTGCTCTGAATTACAAACATCCATTCTCGTGAGACTCAGCAACTCTCTGGGTTTCTCCCTCTGGAATTGGAAGCAAGAAGTGAATTCAGCCAGTATTTAATATCAAGTGAATGTGGTGTTTAATCAATAGTCTTCTGCTTTGTTCCTCGATGTGGAAAGCAGTGTCTATTCATTCAGCAAAGGTTAATGCCAAGGGTCAAGTGATTTCACACTCTCAGTAGGATCCACAACATTGCAGTAGTTCAGATGCCTTGGACAATAATGACTCAGTTGGACTGATTTATTGCCACTCGAAGGCCCTGCTTAATACTAAAGTGCTCTCTTATGATAATACCTCAGAAAAGAGCACTGATAAAACAGGAGGCAATAATTACCTACATTTTGAGGTAATGTCTTCATTTCTAACAACCTATGAAGATGTAAGGTTCATTTTAAATGATCTGCTTCTTGTATTAGCAAGCCATTTAAACAAGATCTTACCAGCATCATCTCTTTTATGAAATACACCATGAACGAAATTTAGTAACCCTATGACACAAATGTAAATTATAAGTAATACATGATTTAACATATGTTTTAGATAATGCTTTTTAATATTTACTTAATGCAATATTTTTCATATCAGACAAATAAAGGAAAAATATTTACAGATGGCAGGAAAAATATGAATTAATATAGTCAACTCTACTAAACAATGAAGACACAGTTTGCAATTTGATTTCTTTCTTTTTCACCAATTCTAGCACAAGACAGGGAAGCTGAACAGATATCCCTATATATTCTTTCTAAATATGATTCACTTAAAGCAGCATTAGTTGAGGTCACTGTTTTAAACCAGAACACATTTGACTATGTCAGGGGTTCAATCTTTAACATGTTAGCATCCATGATTATTATTCAGTAATGTCTCATTCCAGATGTGTTTTATACAATGAAAGAAGTTCAAATGTCACTAGGAAAACAGTGTGAGAAGAATTAATTGGAAAGCTTATATAGGAAAGTCATTTAGAATCCAGCTTTCACTAATATATCTGTGGATGAATTATATATACCAATTGATTAGTAAAATAAAATAAATTCTGTGAATTTATCTAAAGACATCCTATCATTACAAGTGGAAGGATATTTGAAACAGTTTATTACATCCCATTCTAGATGATTAGTATGTAAAGCACTCCAACATAAATTTTCTGCCTTCCACTCCCTCTTTTCATAGGAGATACAGTTTTCAGAACTCTTAATCTAAACTATTCAAAACAATGATTAATTCAGAAATTCTACTTCAAACTATTTTAAACAATTATTTTAAAGTATATATAAAATGTTATGCATTAAAAATAACTTTTGCATTTGTATAATTCAAGAAAACTTATTTTGAGTCCTCAACATCAGGGTTCGCCTTACAAATAAACAGAATGGGTAACAATCAGTAATTTTGATGTGAACAACAATTTCATTGCACAGCAATCACCTATATGACGTCCAGAGGTCTGAATTTACCTTTTAATTAAACTTGTCTTCAAAGGATGATGACTTTTCTGCAATTCTTTCCCAATGGAAATGATTTTATAGGCCATATAATAGAAAATGACCTATAACAGAGAAAAAAGAAAGGTAATTAAGAACAAAGCTTTTGAAAATAAGACAAAAAGAGTAACAGACTAAATACATTGGCTTATTTTTAGCAAAAATAGCATTAGTGACCTAACCACCTGAAAGAAAAGACTGTGAGTAGATAAGATGGGATGTTTCAAGAATCTTCCAAAGGTGTTTTTACTCAATAAGTTTCCCATACACTGTACTTCAGGCTAAAGATAATTACTGGGAAATATAGGTCAATTAATTCCGAAATGGATAAACAAGTAGCCTAAAAGGAAAATATGCACAGGTCTAATTTTGCATTTCAAATACTGCTAAATAAATTACAAATAATGTGATCATTTTGAATGGCTAATAAAATATTTGCATATTTTGAGTTTTACAATTGCATTTAACATGTATATAATGACCAGAATAAAATGTGCTACATTGTTTTTTGCCTATAGTCATAATTATGAAATATAAACAATTGTTCAGGTTTAAGTAAGGTTTAAGACTGAGAAAAAACATTTTTAAGAGTGTACTTTTTATATTTCAATAGTAATCGTCTCTTCAGATCCTAACAGTATAAAAAAACGTGTGGTCATTGTCTTTTCTACTCTTCTTTTATGTGTTCATATGTGCAAAAAAAAGGAAGAAAAACGTACCTATGAATCTCTATTAATGCATCTCTTAGAAATTTTTTTTTAACACAACAAAAGTTTATTTCTTATTCCTACAAAGTCTATTATAGGTCTGGGGGACACCCCTGAACAGATACATCTCTCCAACGTGGGGGGCTGGGCATTCCAGGCTGTTCTGACTTGTGGCTCCTCTCTCTGTATGTGCTTATATGACTGAGGCAGGAAAAGACAGCACTAGAGAGTCCTGCACCAACAAATAAATGCTTAAGCCGAGAAGTTAAAAACTGTTAAGAACTTTTAAAAAATTAATGTCTCTTTTCAGCCTTGCACACTCATTAGCCATAATTCAAAACCCTTTAATGCTGATTTTAGTGCCTTATATGGGAATTATCTTCAGTACTGTGCTTCCTTCGATAAAAACATCACCTAGGTCAGGACAGCAAGCTTAATAGGCTGATTTTTTGATAATTGTTGTGGAACACATCTGTAGCTAAGTTCCTTTAGTATATCAATTTCAAAATACCTAAATAGGAAAAAGGAAAAAAAAAAAACCTTTCCTTTATATTTTCAAAATTATTAGTCAAAAGTATTCACAAAACCTTTATTCAAAGGTTCAAACTATTATTGTAATGAAGTTGCCAGATATTCTAATAAATGAATTTTCTTTTTTTTTTAAACATCTTTATTGGAGGATAATTGCTTTACAATGGTGTGTTACTTTCTGCTTTATATCAAAGTGAATCAGTTATACATATACATATGTTCCCATATCTCTTCCCTCTTGCATCTCCCTCCCTCCCACCCTCCCTATCCCACCCCTCTAGGTGGTCACAAAGCACCAAGCTATCTCCCTGTGCTATGCAGCTGCTTCCCACTATAAAATGAATTTTCTATAACAATGTTCACTAATGAGTCACAAAATGATAATAAAGTATATTTTTTTACTCAATACAAAGACAATACTTGTTCATTTTACAAAATTAAGAAAATTAAGTACAGCATGGTGACTATAATAAACAATATGGTATTATACACTTGAAATTTGCTAAGAGAATAGATCTTGTGTGTTCTCACTACAAAAAAAGAAATTGTAATTATGTGAGGTGATACAGGTGTTAACTAATGCTACTGTGGTAACCATTTAGCAATACATAAGTATTTCAAATCATCACCGTATATACCTTAAACTTACATAATGTTATGTCTGTTTTATCTCAATAAAGCTGGAAAAATATTTTAAAAATTTTAAACACTAAATTCAAATAAGCAAAAAATAAAATTAAAAGACCTTTAACCTTATGTATTTATCCATACATCCAGTGTTTTGTACATATGTGCACAAAGATATAGACATATATACACTATACGTATGTATACGTAACAAATATCTAAAATATAATGTGTTCATAATGGGGTCAGAGTGGTACATATCATTTTTTAACTTAATTTTTCTCCTAGGAATACACTATGAATATCTTTGCACATACTTATGTATTCTTAGGTATGATATTAATGATTATATTAAATTTTACTTTATTGATCTACCACAGTAATTTGGTTAGCCATTTTTTCTCCTCTTAAGCATTAAAATCATTTTCCTTTTATTACTATTACAGATGAAGCTGTGATAAACATATTTTCAACTAAGTTTACTTAGGAAAAATATACTAGAAAAAGAATCAGAGGCACGAAGGATATAAAAACTCATAAAACTTCAGACAGGGTGGAGGAGTAATGTCTTAAATTATGAAAATTTTCATTGTTAACTTCATGAAGCAAATAAGGAAGGAAACATTTTTGACCATTTTAAACACATAATTTCCCTGATACTGTAATATGCTCCACAGTAGGCTTTATATGTTCTAATATTTTTCTTAGTAGTCAATAACTAATAAGTTTCCACTCACTGTTTTGTGCAAAAATTTATTTTTAATAGGCAATACTGGATATAACCTTCCTCAGTCACACAATGGGAAATTATGAAAGTTTCATCAGCTTTTAAAGGTTGAATAGAGTATAACAAGCGTATACCCTTCTAGAATGTCCTAGATTCTTAAGTTTGTAGCCATTTTAAAGACACAGTTTGACTCTATTACTGAGATTATGTATTATTCAGTACAATGTACAGTAATAAAATGAATAAGTACCAAACCACAAATCTTATTTAGATGAGTTAAAGTCAACTTTGTTAGGAAATTCGACATAAAAAATCATTATTTCCAAATCCCAACAGAAAACAAAATCCAAATTAAAGGTATTTTTGGTATAATTTCCTTTCTATAGTATGGAATTAAATGAAAAAAATTAAGTATTTATATATTGCCCTTTGCTTGTTTATCAATAATCATTAACTTAAAATTAACTTTAAATATTTTTGTTATTATATACATGTGGAAATTAAAGTTGCCCTTTAATCCAAAGACATTAAAAAATAACTCAAATATTCTCACATTAACTCATCAGTAGTTAGTCAACATTTTTCAGATGCCAAGTTTGAAAATAATTGTATTAAAGTGATATTTGATTGATTTTGATCGTGCAAAAATCAATAGGATAAAAGTTTTTAGATCATATTACTAATTATGAAAACTTTAATTCAGAACTGTTAATATCAATAAACACTATATACCAAAAATAGTCAAAGGATAAAGTTGACAGAATTCACTGTGAAGTAAATTTTATTTATAACCAAACCTAATGTTGTTTGTGAGTTTTATTTGCTCATTTTTAGATTAACAATTATCCAAATATATTGAAAAGGACTACTAGATAGATCAACTAAATGAAAAGTAAGATATGTCATTTTTTCTTTTGACCCAGTTTTACAACTTAGACATGCCATTCACAGAATTAGGTAAATCACAATCTTGTTGGGGTTTAGGAAGAGTCATTGATAGCACTTTTTTGGTTAACTAAAAATAAAAAATTGTCACAGCATAGTTTAAATGTTAGTACATAGGCTACTATTTTTATGTACAATCTAAAAATCACGACAAATGTGGATACTCCACCAAATTTTATTATATGGAGCTAAAATGTTTTTGAATATACATTTCAAAGATTTTCCTTTATCTTAGCATGATTTTCAGGTATTGCATTCAAGAAGAAAACTTACATCTACAATGATTGTACAGATTAGGATAGATAAGATTATATAGCAGAAACAAACAATACCCAACTATTAGTGGCTTATGCTAACAAAATTTTATTTCTAGCTCACACAATTAGTCCTAGTCAACAGGTGGATAAAAGGTTCTATTCATTGTAAAGGCCCCAGGACCCAGATTGATGAAGATTATCTCGACACAGATTCCATAATCACAATGCCAGGGAGCAGAGAATGTGACAAATCACACACTTCTCACAACCCATTTGCCAAAGCTACACTTCATATACCCAAGTCTGAGGAGGCAAAGAAGAACTGGACATATTGGGTGATTGGCTTTAATGCTAGCACAAAAAGTTAACAAGCTAGGTAGGTGATAAAAATGCATTTTATTGGACAATTAATGAAAAAGCAATGTATACCAAAATAGGGAAATAGTAAAAAAAAAAAAAAAAAAAAACTCTCAATGCATTTGTGAATTGAGTTATTGCCATAACATAGGCCTTTCTTAAATGTTAGAGAATTAATGAATGAGTGAATGAATGAATGAGTTGGTTAATGAGTAAACAATCACAAACCTTTCTCACTGAGAAAAAGACAATGACATCATAAAGGTAATTCTAATATTGTATGAGAAATTGGCCAGGCAGAAAATTTAATGGAAGATTCAAAATTTTGTATTTGCTAGCGCAATAAATTACTGCTTTGACATTATGTGAATTAAGCATGAGGAAATAAAATATTTTCCTAACTTGCCTTCCTTTTATGGTAATTGTCCATCCACTTAAACAGTGTTCCCCTCAGTACCACCCAAATATGTAATACTGTTCTTGATTCTGCAGAAAAAAAATTTTTTTAAAGTATAATGCCATATTTAGACCTGTCCCAGCATTAGAGGACTTTTCAGTTGAGATAGGAAACAAGCACAGAAACATCTGATTGCAATATAGAGCAGAATGAGATAAGTACAATTACACAGATCTGAACTGGCCCCAAAACATGAGTATTTTGTGCCACAGGGATTTTACTTCACCATGTTTTTCAAAATAAATGTTCACAGCTCAAGTAATTTCTGCAGAGCAAATATTTCTTCTAATTATAGAAGGAAAAATAATCCCAAGTGGTATCCTTTAACAAAAATGCATTCTTAACATTCCCTGTGTAAACCTGCAGAAAGTTTTCTCAGTTTATAAGAAAAAAATCAGAGATGTTAATGTAGTTTTATGATTATGTTTGTTGGTCTTCTTAAAAGTGCTCAAGGTACCTCTTCATACATATGTGTGTACACATACACACAAACACACAATTAACTTCTTTGATATTTAGCAGTTTATATAGGGACTAATTTCACTAATTTAAATGTTACTGACACTGGTAAGTATAATATTTCTCCATGTAGCAAATGACCCTCATCAACTGTTCAAACAAATTATCCTATTCTTGAAGTAATTTCACATTTAGGTTTTTAGTTTTCCGATCTGCATTAACTAAAAAAAAGGAAAAAAAAGCATTTAATGTTTTCATTTGTGTATAAGATGTAATGACACTTATTCTAAAGAACACATTTGTTAATCACCTCATAACTTAACAATACAGCCAGTTCACAAAACAGTGTGAATCATCCTTAATCATTTTTAGAAAAAAACATTAGGTTAAGGACTGTTTCAAATATTCAACACTTTGGATTATTCTTAGACCACGAGTAAGACTGTGTGCCCTTCTAGAAATCTTGGCAGCACAGCTGAAATCTCTTTCTGTATATTTCATAAGGCTCCTTCCAGCTCTACAATTCCATGATACTATGCTGAATACTGCAAAGATAAAGATACTCTTTGCCTAAGGCAATTGTGAGCAAGGATTACATAAAAAAGAAAGTAAAGAGAGAATGCTGCAAACACAATGCAATATTTAATACTGGAGGAGGGGGACTAGCTGAATTTTAAGACATAGAAAGACATATACGAAAGCTTATTTCTGAGATCATGATGAAACTATCTGTTTCAATCCATATGCATGTTTGAACTGGGTTCAGATTCGGGAATGAAGCTATTATTGATTCTGTGGAACATGACTTCAGATCTGAGCAAATACTGAACAAACTAAGAGGAGCTCTTAAACTCTGGACGTATGTACCTAGACATCTCAATTTAACAACCAGGCATACATTAAACAGCATTAATAGCCAGGCACTTGATGGATCAATTCCCACTGTTTGTGTAATGTGGAAATAAAAAAGGCTTATTAAATGACAAGCTTTCCCTGGTTTGTGCTAATTAATTATACACCGCATCTGACTGCTAATTTAGTGGGAAAATGCAGCCCCAAACCACGGTTTCGGCTTGAACTTTGCCTCGGCATCACCCAGTTCAGCACAGAGTGCTGCCGCAGCCTGCCACTGAACGACATCAGTATTAAATTAGAGCACAAGGCCGTCAATTTAATAAGTGCTGCAGCAGGTAATTTGAATAAGGACATATTAGTATTCTACCAGTGCACAACTAAAAGCAGCTGACCTTTCAGACCAAAGAAGATCCTTGAACACATTCAGCTGAATTTGAGAACGCAGTAATAATCTGACAGTGGTAAGAGTGCCAAGAGAGACGTTTACGATCCTGGACCCATTACTATACATCAGGCTCTCTGTGGTGTTCTTCACATAGTTTATATACCTCTGCCTTTCATTTTGCTCTTGCTCCCCACCATGAAAGAAAAGAATCTGAAATAAAGCTTCTTAAAAAAATCATATATTCAGTGATATGTTTTGAAACTCTTCTTACTATTCGGATTTATGGTACAAAGAACACAAAACTAACCAATGCACATGTAAATTAGATGTGAGAATCCACACAAGAAATCATCAAGTTCCTAAACTATAAGGAAAATTTAACATTAACAAACATAAATTTGTGTCTACCAGATGTGAAACCATTAGAAAACACCCCATATTATAGTGGGTAAGAGCTTGGACCCAGGAGTGAGAAGAGAACTGGGTTGGAATCCCTGCTCTGTCAAGTACTCACCATCAAACCTGCAGGAACCGAATTCATTGAATTCAGTTCAACAACATTTATGGAGTTCCATCGTGTACAGTGTTGTAAACCCTGAGGTCATAAAGTTGAAAAAGATTTGATCCCTGTTTTCAAGGAGATCAAAATCTAGCAATGGTGACAGAAACATACTATTAATCACAACACAGAGTGAGAAGTGCTTTCAAGCACAGAGAACGGTGATCAATTTTGCCTGATGGTTTCCAGGAAAGGTTCTCAGACATGGCAATAACCGTGCTGGGTGTTGTGAGCATTTCACCAACAGACAAAATGGAATGTGATCTGATGGGAAGTATTAATCAAATGGAAATCTATTGTATTGGGAGAGGAAGATACACTGAGTTAGGATATAAACACAGTGGATGTAAATATTTGGTTGAAGGTATGTCAAGTTGCAATTACCTGATCATGTATGCTTAAAAATGGTTTCTATGTAAGTAGAAATAGAATGTATTAGTGGATTTAAGAACAAAATGTCTTAGTAAAATTAGGACTCTAGATTTGGAGGAATGTTTACTTTCATGGCCTCACAAGAATGCTGTAGGCCAAAAACACACCTGGCGTTCAACCCAATAGACAGGAGCCAAGAGTATGCAATTGCCACACTCTGGTTACTGGGTGCCCCTCCTCAGCTGATGCCTATGCCATCCTCTTTCTCTATGACTTAAGTAGCACATTGGAGTAGGAAAGCTGGTATCACAGATCTTGAATCCACTTTCTTTAAAAATTGTGGACTCTGACACATTACCTACTAGTACTTACAAAATACTTCTTCAACACTGCACAAACAGCACTGATATTTACACAGTATATACTGGTGTCACCTTCCTGATTATTTACAGCTGCATCTGTTCTAACTAGTTGTTGCCCTTGCCTTACAAGTTATTAAATATTTTGAGCATCACCTGTATTAGTCACAGTCCCAGCACAAAACATATCAGATATTCAAACAAGGTAACTGAAGAGAAGAACTATTCAGAAAGTGCAGGTAGGAGTAAGAGAAACCATCAAGGTATAGTGCAATGCCTTGGGGCCAGTACTTGTGGGACTGCAAGCACCCCTAAAACTGAAGAGGCGAGAAGAGCCACAAGAGAGAGACACAGACAACACTTTGGTGAATGTGGCAGGACAAAACTTGGTGAATAAATACCCTGAACCTCACTGAGTTGTCACACTTTGATCTTCTGCCAGTGTCTCTCACTGGCCATGCCCAACCGGAAGCTAAAGTCCAAGAAAAACCCACTGATGCAGAAATCAAGGTTCTTTGCACCTACGGGGCAGAAAGCAGAGAAGAGGAGGGTGGAGAGCATCTCTGGAAGGGCAAAGAAAAATTACCTAGTACATTATGCCTGCTAATGTCAACTGAGTTACACCAGCATTTGAAACTCAGTGGAGAACGTCTTCCCAAGTCCAAATCAGTCTTCTAGGTTTCTAGGGTTCCAGATAGTTTATACTCCAGGAATCCCATTTCTAATCTTGCCTTTGTCCAGAAATAGCCCACTGTCAACAGCTTTCTGAAAATCTGAGTTGCCTATTAAAGCATATCCCTCTAGGCTACTCTCTTTGTAAATGATAGCCAAAGCCAAAAGTGGTTTTGTACCAATAGCTGCTGATGATAAATTCATGTGTGCTCTTTCCAGTTAACTTTTGAAAATTGCCTTCTTTGTAGTGCAAAGCTGAACCATAAGCGCTATCAGTAATGAGACTCTTCTTTGAAAACTACAAAATCATGTAGCCGCCTTCTATTGCAGTCAATAAAAGTAAAATGAGAAGCAATGAAGGCTTGGACTAGGATAGTGACGTGGAGAGAAGATGGGGAGGAGATGACATATTCACAAGATAGGACTTCATGACAACTGAATTTGGAGGATAACGTAGGAATCATGAATAACTGATTTAAATGACTGACTCATTGCATAAAAATTCAATTAATCAAGATGAAGAAGAAAGGGAAATGTGTAGGCTTAATAAACTTCATGAACCATTCAAGACAAATTCTCGATTTACCAAGTTTATTTTTTCCTTATTCACTAAAACATAACAATAAGAAAACAATTAAGTTTTCAATGATTTTCCAGTGGTATATTTTAGCAGAACTGCAAGAGGTAAGCAAGAGATATTTGGGCATCCCTTAAGGAAACTTTCCATATTTTGAGTGGTATTAGATCAGAATGAATCCACCCCATAAAAGTGATCTAAAGCCTCTTTACAACATTCTAAATAGGAGGTATCATAGTACAAACATCAGGATATCTTAAATAGCAGTCATTATTATATTTAGTTATAAGTTACAAGGTGAGGAAGGAAAACAACTCACTCAAGCATTAATTTTCAGTAATATGCAAGGAAATGAGGGATAAAACATAAACACAGTTGAAGTAGCATAGATAACAAATACGTTCAATGTTATACCCAATTATTTTTTAAATCTTGATAACACTCTTATCATCAAGATACTTAATTATAGGCAGTTTCGGTGCTTTCTTACAAAACTAAACATACCATACAATCCAACAATCATGCTTCTTGGCATTTACCCAAAAAAGCTGAAAACTTACATCCACCCAACAACCTGCACACAAATGTTTGTAGTTGCTTTATTCATAATTACCAAAACTTTGTTTAAACAAACAAGATGTCTTTCAGTAGGTGAACAGATAAGTAAACTGGTACATCCAGACAGGTGAATCTTATTCTGCACTAGAAAGAAATGAGCCACCAAGTCATGAGACAACATGGAGGAATCTTAAATACATTTTATTAAGTGAAAGAAGCCTACCTGAAAAAGCTATACACTGTGTGATTCCAACTATATGATATTCTGAAAAAGGCAAAACTGTGGAGACGGCAAGGAGATCAAGGTGGTTACTAAGGTTGGGAGGGAGGACGGAATCAGTGGCAGAGAAAAGAGGATTTTTAGGGCAGTGAAACAATTCTATACAATACTGTAATTGCAGATACATGTCATTGTACATTTGTTGAAACCCATTGAATGTACAGCACCAGGAGTGACCCCTAGTATAAACTCTGGACTTTAGGTGATAATGATATGTCAATATAGGTTCATAAATTGTAATAAATGTACCACGCTGGTGTAGGATGTTGATAGAGGCTGCGGAGGGGGGTACAGAAGGTATGTGGAAACTCTTTGTAGTCTCTGCTCAATTTTGCTGTGAACCTAAAGCTGCTCTAAAAAAATTAAGTCTACTTTAAAAATTGCAAGGTAATAGGTTTAAATCTGATCATATAGATAATTCTATTAAATACAAATGGTCTGAAAGCCTAAATTAAAAGGCAGAGTTGTCAAATTATTGAATATATTTAAAAAGAAGAAAATCCAACTATATACTACATACAAGAAATCTACTTTAAATATAATGACACAGATAAGATAAAGGGATGAAAAATGAATCCTAAGTAAGCTACAGTGACTACGTTAATTTCAGACAAAGTACTTTTCAGAACAAGGAATATTACCAGATAAAGAACATTTCAGAGTGACAAAATGGACCAGAGGACAAGATAATACTAAATGTGTACATATCTAATAATAAAGCTTCAATATATTAAAGCAAAGACTGATAGAACTGAAAGGAGAAATAGAAAATATCTAATTTAGTTGGAAATTTCAACATTCTTCTCTCAGTAGTTAATAAAACAAATAGCAAAATCAGTGAGGATATAATCTACTTGACCTAGCTGACACTTTTTATACTCCAACTCAAATCAGCAGAAAACAAGTGTACATGGAGCATTCATCAAGATCCACCATATTCCCGTCCATAAAACACATTTCAAAAATTTTGAAGGATTAAAATCATACAATGTATGTTTTCTGAGTGGGGTGGGCAGAACAATGAACCCCCCACGCCAATGATATCCACATCCTAATCCCTGCAGCCTGTAAATATACTGGGTTACACAAAAAAATAGAAAATAAGGTTGCCAATGGAATTAAGATTGCTAAATAACTGACCTTAGAAGAGGGACAGCATCTTGGATTTTCTAGGTGTACCCAGTGTTGTCTACAAGGTTCTTAAAAGTAGGAGGAAACAGACGAGGGTGAATCAGAAAGAAAGCAACATGAGAAGGACTCTGCCCAACATTGCTGGCTCTAAAGATGGAGGAAGAGGCCCATGAGCCAATAACTGTGGGCAGCCTAAAAAAGCTGGAAAGAGCAAGGAAATGGATTCTCCCCTAGAGCCTCCAGAAAGAAATGTAGCTCTGCTGTCCTCTTGATCTTAGCCCAGTGAGACCCACTTTGGAATCCTGAACTACTAACTTGAAAGATAATGGCTTAACACAGATTTATTAAGTTTGTTGTCATTTGTTACAGCAGCCATAGAAAACTAAACAATGACTATGGTAGAATTAAACTAAAAATCAATATCAAAAAGTTCTCTAAAAATAATTCCTAAATATTTGGAAATTAAGCAACATACTTCTAAATAACCCACAGGTCAAAGAAGAAAATTCCAGGAAAATTGGAAACTATTTTTAACAGAATCATAGTGAAAATAGAGCATATCAAAATTTGGGAAAACAGATATTAACCAGAAATTCTACTCCCAGTTATTTACCCAAGAGAACTGAAAATATATGCTCACAGAGGATATCTGTAAGAATGATTATGATGCCACCAATAATAGAATAGTTACATGAATTGTAGCATATTTATACAATTAAGTACTAGCCAGAGACAAAAAGAAATGAACTATGGAAAGGCACAGCATCCTGGATGAATCTCAAAGCAAAAGAAGCCAGACACAAAAGAATATTTACTTTAGGATTCCATTTATATGAAGCCCATGAATAGGCAAAACTAATTTATGGTAGTAGAAATGAGAAACTGCTTTTCTTTCGTGAGAAGATCAGGTTGTATTGACTAGAAGGGAGCACAGGATGATGTAACATTCTATATCTTTTAGGGGGTTGTGGTCTCCAGGTATATAAAGCTGTCAAAACTGATCAAAGTAAACACTTAAGATGTATGCAATTTAACATATATAAATTATACCTCAGTTTCAAGTACCCATAGAATTTTTGCAAGGGCTGCAGACCAAGTCAAAAACTCAACAGTCAACAGTACTTCCCCGTTTGTCCCGTGGCTAAGACTCCACACTCCCAATGCAGGGGGCCCAGGTTTGATCCCTGGTCAGGGAACTAGATACCACATGCCACAACTAAGAGAGTCCGCATGCCACAACTAAAAGATCCCACATGCCTCAACGAAATCCCGCACATGGCAACGAAGATCCCACATACTGCAACTAAGACCTGGCACAGAAAAATAAATAAATAAATATTAAAAAAAAAAAAAAAAAACAACTCAACAGCCAAGAACAATGCTCACAACTTCTACTTCACACAATATGTCACAGATTGGATCATCGATAACGACCATCACTGGACTGTGGATGCAGCCACTGGGGACACCATGAAGGCTGCCTCTATAAACTGGACATAGTGACACAATTGTAGTCATCACCTCCTGAGTAGGTTCTACAAGGTCCATCCTTTGTCCCTTCACAGGCTTCTTGTCAAAGACTCTGGGGAAGGGATCTGATTGACAGCACCCAGGTTATGTGTCCACAGAAGGGAAGCTTAGAAAGTGAATAACTGGCATTTTCAGGAAGTAAACTCTACCTCTTGCAAATAATCCTTCACACATAGGAGGAGACTTCAGACACTGTAAGGTCAAAAAGACTTAACAAATATCCTCCAAACTCACTTATAACTGTGTCATATATCAGGGTGAAAACACTAACCACCAAAATTTTTTTTAAACTTTTAAAATGAGAATTTTTTCAGAGATCAAATGGTAAATGTGAACACTACTGTTATCAAGAGTTTCTGTATCAGACTTGCCTACAGCCCTGGCTCCTGCCTGTGGTGCACTGTGAACAATTCAGGAACTAAGAATATGGTCAAACCGTTTTCCCATTGTGCACTTTCATCTTACCCCCTGCGATTTCCATATAAACCTGCTTCAGGCTACCAGACCACCCTGGCTCAGAGGTAGCTAAATTCCTCAGTACGTCTTTTTCATACTCATTATTCACAAGTCTTACCTGGTTTCTAGCATCTTGAATATATTCAGTCCTGCTCAGTCCTTGTGACCAATCCTGACCTGGGATGAATGTGTAAAAATTTACCTTGTCTGCCCCAATACTCAGTAGTGTGTCATGCTCTCTGCTAGGGACTGTTCTGAACCTCATATCCCATATCTAAGAACTGCAGCGAAGGCTTTTTAATGAAAATGAGGGCATTCTACCTTGTGCATAGTTCTGGTAACTTTATCCCTTCTATAACCCTGGCTAACTCTTCTAGGGACTGGGGTTCAGCTTTGGCTTTGGACTGTTAAAACCCTCCCGTTTCTGACTATGATCATAAAATACACATAGTTGCCAGCAATACCTTGAGGACACTATGTAGTTTTTATAAAAGCAGTTGAGCCTCTCAAGTCTGGAAGTAGTCCTACCTTTTGGTCCCTTCCATAGCCCTACTCCTGCTAAGAAAGCCAAGCATAGTCAGATTCAAAGATATGATGACTATACAACTAATTGGGCCTTTCCTTTTTTTTGTCTGTTTTAACTTTTTATTCTTTGACCATGTAACTACAGCAATGATTCTCCCCCAGCAGGGCTTTATTGGGACCCTACCTTCTCCAGGGGATGTTTGGAAATGTGGAGGTATTTACTGGTACACATTGATGGGGGTGATGCGACTATCATTTAGAGAGTGGACCAAAGATCCTAACTGTCCTGCAACACTCAACAAAGAGTTAAACAATGAAGAACTGTCCTACACCAGAGGCCAAGAATCACTGTGTAAGTTAGGGATATGAGCTCTTTATTCAGAAAAATCCCATTCAAATTGAATCTTGAGAAAGATATTAGATCTCTCTCTCTCTCTCTCTGTTTTTTTAACTCTGCTTAAGAGTAAAATAATATTTAACTTACAAGTTTGGGGGGGAAATTGAGCAACTATATGTAAGTTGCTTAGCAGAACGTCCACCATGTAGAAAACAGTAAATATTGGTCATCATTAATAGCAGTATTAGCAACATTGGTAGAAGACAGAGTGTTAAGTCTAAAGGGTAGAAAAGTATCAAGATACTTTGCATCTAAGATTCAGTTTAGAAAGACAGAAGAGAGTCTGGATGTCAAATATCAATGCATGTTGCTCCAGTCTGTGAAACATATATAGCTGTTTTTTGAATTTAAAGTAAAGAGGAATGTAATCTGAATATTATCCTTTAGGATTCAAAGAAATATTCTTCATAATCCATATTACTAGTTAAATTAATTAAAGAGGATTACTATTTGGTCTTCTGTCTTTCACAAAATGTTCAAACTCAATAAGACCATCTCCGGAAACAAAGAACTGTAGCTTCCACTGCACTCACCACTTTGCCTACCCAGGTCAGAAAGCCATCACAATGATTCAAATATACTGGGGAACATCAGATCCCTGTAATATGCAAATTGAGATCTAAGAAAATGCTATTATACGTATTGATTCAAAAAGAGAAGTTGAGAGTAAACCCTATTGTAAACTATAGTCTTTGGATGATTATGAGGTGTCAGTGTAGGTTCATCAATGGTAATAAACGTACCACTTTGGTGGGGGATGTTGATAAAGGGGACATGTGGAGGCAGGGAGTACATGGGAAAGCTCTGTACCTCCCTCTAATTTTGCTTTGAACCTAAAACTGCTCTAAATAACAAAGCCTACTTTTTAAAAAGTTATATTAAAAAATAAAGCTCAATAGAGCTGTTATATTAAAATAAACTGAATGCTGCTTTCATAACGTGGGAAAGAGCTTGAAAAAATCTGTCATTATTAAAAAAAAAAAATGGTTCTGAAGAACCTCGGGGCAGGAGAGGAATAAAGACACAAACATAGAGAATGGACTTGAGGACATGGGAAAGGGGAAGAGTAAGCTGGAAAAAAGTGAGAGAGTGACATGGACATATATACACTACCAAATGTAAAATAGGTAGCTAGTGGGAAGCAGCCGCATAGCACAGGGAGATCAGCTCGGTGCTTTGTGACCACCTAGAGGGTTGGGGTAGGGAGGGTGGGAGGGAGACGCAAGAGGGAGGAGATATGGGGATATATGTATACATATAGCTGATTCACTTTGTTATACAGCAGAAACTAACACAACATTGTAAAGCAATTATACTCCAATAAAGAGGTAAAAACAAAATCTGTCATTATACTGATAGAGAACACCACTTAATGTTGGAGTATGCCCTTTTCATGTTGTATGTTCTTAAAAGAAAAAGGCACATTACTTGATTTTTCAGTAAAACTTGCATGTACTACATGAAAAAGAAGCATGAACAGAGAATGACTCATTCATGAATGGCACCCTTAGCCTGATATGGGGCAGCAAGCATGATGTTATAGGTATAACTTATTAGTAGAAATGGATAAAATTTCCTTTTCTACAATTACTAAAATTTCTTCTCTGCCTTCCGAGTGAACTTGATTCCAAGCATCAAGAATTTCCTCAAATTTCAGCATCAGATGTTTCATAATTAAAACATTAAATACATTTGCTAAAAGAGGACAAGTAAAAGTATGATCTTTTTTATATTTAAGAGGCATCCAATATCAGAAAATACTACAACTTATAAGTACCTAGTTTAAAATATAGTACTGCATAATGCTACACCCTGCTAGTCCTGGCTGAACAGAGACAGTAGAGACATAATGCACAGTATCATTTAAGGCAAAAGATCACATATCTCAAACTCAAATATGCGAAACATCATTCTGCAGTTATAACAATAGATTAATATTTTTCATATGAAATACGATACCTAGTTAAAATGGAATAAACTTAGTATCCAGAATATTTAAACCTTATTAGGAGATAAAACACTTATTTCAATTACCTATTTTTTTCCTACGTTCAGTTAAGTTTTTCTAATAAAAAAGAGCTTCCTGACACACTTATGTTCATGAATAGTAATTTTCTAGGAACTTCTCCCTTTACTATTTACTTTCTCTTTCACATTTAAGTCTTTCAACACCACTAACTTGCTCTTGATCAGTTTGTAAAAAATTATTATTGAGAACAAATTGACTCATTATTACAGTGTAAAAATGTATACATAAAATATGCACATGCATGTATATTTGCCATCATTTTCTTTATAGAAAGAAGCAGATTTGAAATTTCCTTTACCAGGATTTCATTGCCTCTTAGATACTCTTACTGTGGTAATTTGACTTTAATCTTGTATCCTAGAGAGCACAACACGAGCCTGACAAAATCTAATATGATCTAAAAAAATCAAAGCTAAGTATTTCCAAAACTTCAAAAACCAGAATTAAAAATAATTCTATAATAAACTCTGAACTAGAGTGCTAGGATATCTGATGGACCCCATGGCAAAGTATAAGCAACAGAACTTTTTCCTGCTGAGTATCTGAATAGCAGGTTCAAAAAAAAAGTTTGTTTTCTCTCTACTTCTTCTTAATACTCAATCTATTCAATTAATATTTGTTAATAATTATTACATATGGCCCTAGACAAACTGCTGTGGTTGCCACAAAGGCCCCTCAAGAGAAAAACTGATTGTATCAATATGTGCAACATGAAGAAACTGGTGCTAAGAAGTTAAGTCAATCTAGTGCAATATTCCTAAGAATGGAGCACACGCTGATATTGCTACAACTAAGCCATACCGCTGTACATTTATTTTAATATCACTACCAAATACATAGAATCTGATATGGAAAATCATTTCTAGTTCTACTATTCTTTTTGTAGAAAGAAATACTACATGAAGTGTTACATACAAGAAATACTTGTATGGAAATACCTCAGTGCGTTATAGTCAAATTTACCATGTAACATTTGGAAGGAAAGAAGAAAGAAAGTAGAAGGGAAAGGAAGGAAAGAGAAGAGGAGACAAAGAAGAAAGCCTGGAAGGAACTGAGCATTCTGCAGACATTACCTCTATCAGTTCACATCAGACTCTTATAAGGGAGAGATGTTATTGTCTATATTTTATATATGAAAAAACTAGCTTGGAAATACATTTTATTCAAGGTAAATACATAACAGAATTGGTATTTAAAACCAGGTCTTTGCTGAATCCAAAGTCCATGTCCCCTTTTCTCATCCCCAGGATACCTTCTCCTGCCACCTACTTTTTGATTTAGGAATAATATCACACGTGCTTAAAGCCAAGTTCTGTCCTGTGGGGAAGGTTCAACTCCTTCCGATAAATCCTGCGATAGACAGTCAGTTGAGCACTGAATGTGCCTAAGCATTCAACAAATATCTTTTCCTTCTCTGACCACAGTAAATGACAGAGAGATTTCTCACCTTCTAGTTGGTATTGATTAGCAAGCAAGCAACACTCTGGAAGCCTAGTCTTCAAAAAACCGCAATGCAACAAATGTGTTGAGGGTAATGCACAGAAAGACTGTAGAATGCCTCACCTCCTGCTTTTTTCTCCCTCCGGGTTTGTCACCCACTGTTATTTTTTATTTATGTGTAGTATTGTAAATGTGAAGCTCTATTGATGGGGGTAAAGCCTGTGCCAGAAAGGTCAGAGACTTAGTTCACTTCCTGTGCCTTAAACAGTTCTTTGATTCATTAGCTTTTTAAAAAATTAATCAGTAAGTTTTTGTTGAGTGCCTAATTGAGGGGAAAACCCATCAACCTTCAATGAATTGTTGGAATATACTAATACATACAAGAAATATATAAACCTAATTAATGTTTGGCTAAGAGAATAAACTTTAACATTTATTTGTTTATTTATTTGTTTATTTATTTATTTTTGGCTGCATTGGGTCTTCGTTGCTGTGCATGGGATTTCTCTAGCTGCGGCGAGCGGGGGCTACTCTTGGTTTTGGTGCATGGGCTTCTCATTGTGGTGGCTTCTCTTGTTGTGGAGCATGGGCTCTCGGCACGCAGGCTTCAGTAGTTGTGGCACGTGGGCTCAGTAGTTGTGGCTGGTGGGCTCTAGAGCGCAGGCTCAGTAGTTGTGGCACACGGGCTTAGTTGCTCCGCGGCATGTGGGATCTTCCCGGACCAGGGCTCGAACCCGTGTCCCCTGCATTGGCAGGTGGATTCTTAACCACTGTGCCACCAGGGAAGCCCTAAACTTTAACATTTTTAAAAGACTTTTGTCCATGTAAGAGGTAATGTCTCCACTGAAAGATGAGTCAATGTCACTGAATGTCACAGACCTCAACAGCAAAGGCAAAACTAAATTACTTGTTCAACATTTCAGATTTGGTCTAGTTGAAACAACACACATTACTACAAAATTACATTATTCATTTCCTAATCCTAACACTAGGCCCATAACCCAGGGTGGACCTGTCCCCCTAGCAGGAGTACTAAAATGTAGAGAAAAGTGCTTGTTGTAATATCCAGAGCTGGGAGATGGGGGTGAAAGTGGGGTGCTACATGCATACAGTTGCAAAACCCAGTGAGGGGACACAATGATAATCATCTTGCAATGTGCAGGACAGTCCTTTACAAGGAAGAATTGTCCAAAATGTCAGTAGTACATGGACCCATTAAAGTTAAAAATGAACATTTTAAGCCCAATCTATAACACTTTATTTGGTTTTCATGGCGTTATAAAATAAATTTGAATGGAGCATGTGCACTCCAGGATGACAGACACCTGAGGCTGTTTTCTTAAGCCTATCTTTTGGACTCAGTTACCTAACAGCCCCCCTAAACGTTCTTAAAGTTGAAAACCTCTAAATCCTGATCATTGTCCAACCATGTAAATGGGTGGCTTCAACCAGCTTAGGTAAATGGTACATTCTCTAAAACTCTTTTAGTTCTGGGAATGTATATCAATCACAGTTCCTGAAATCCTGAGCAGGTCTTTTTCCTGGTTAGAACTGAGGAAAGAAAAGAGAAAGGCAACATATGCTTGAATAATATGCAGATTTAATAAAGTTATTTTTCAAATAGGTCTTTCCATGGATAATCTTGCTGTCGTTTAGTCTCAAAAGTCCATAGACAAGAGATACAACTGTACTTGAATTGTTGATGTTGGTAGCTTTCTCTTTGTTATGTCTTAAGATAAACACTATCAAAACTGATCAGAAAGCAGTGCAGCCCCTAAGGGTCCCTCGTGGAGAGAGTAAAGATATATTCATTTTCTTCTGTGTCAATTCAGGTTTAGTATTTACAAATATGAAACTATTATTTTCTTATTTAAACTTCTAATATAAGAATCATTTTGTTAATGTCCAGTTTTATTGCAAGTTCTCAATTACATGCTGCAATTCCTTGCTCTGGATTGTAAAATAATTTCTTTGTAAAAGAAACAAATTGTAAAATAATTATCTTTGATAATTCATAAATTCTTTGGTTTAACCATATTTTACTTCTTTAAATAAAAATCAAATTTTAACTCTAATACATACTCTTTGAAGCCAGTAAAATTATAAAATACAAAAATATTTTAAGGCAAAGCTAAACAACATCCCCTTCCAACAACACCCATACCCTCCACTAAGTCACTTATTCCCACTTATCATACCAAGTGAGTGGCAATAACAATAATCCCCTAGAACAGCTTAGTGTGGTAATTTTCATATACTTCTCCTTGTTCACAGACATATACAAATTGATATGTATATATAAAGCATATATATGATGCTAAAGAGTTTTGATTTTTTTTGTTTCATTGTTTATACTGAAATAGAATCATTAAATACATATTGCTCCAAACATGCATGTTTTCACTCATAATATATCCTGGACATATCTCTCCCCCCCTCCATATTGCCCCTATATCTCCTCTAAAGTTGTCCTAATCTAGTTTACCAATGACCTCCAAAATCATTACAGAAGTAATCAATTCTCAGTCTTCACCTTAATTAACCTATCCATGGCACTTAATCCTGTTTATCAATTCCTTCTCCTCGATACATTTTCTTCACTTTTTTTTTTCCAAGTTTTCCTTTTTCCTCACTTTGTTTGGTTTTCCCTTCTACCTCACTGTTTGCTCCTACTCTGTCTCCTTTACTGGCTCCTATTCTTTTCCCCAAATTCTTAATATTTGAGTACTCCAGGATGCAGTCCTAGGACCCAGTTCTCCAGAGCTTTGCACTCCATTGATGATACCACTCCGTCTCATGGGTGGTGCCGTTTTCTACTATGATGTTTGTTTGATGTATCTCCTACACTTCTCTTCATTGTTCATAGTACTTCCTCATACAAATCATATCAGAGATGTTTCTTTCTCAAGGCATTTGCTCTACCTAATCCCTCTGTCTGGAATATTCTTCTGATAATGCCTTGCATTTTTTTGCTAAAATGTCACCCTCCCAAATAAGCCATCATGACACACTATTTAAAATGTTAACCTGCGTCACCATCTCATTTGATTATACTACACACTTACTTATGTCACACTATATGATTCATTTATTTTTCTCCCCCATACTATAATGTAAGCTCCATCTTCAACTGTTTTGTCCACTAGTGTATTCCAAGTACCTAAAGCAGTTCCTGGCACAGAACTGCACAGAACTAGAAAGTACCTAATAAATATTTGTTGAATTAATTAATTAACAATTTTCCTATGAAATAAGTATTCAACTTGTTACAGATTATATATTCTATTAAAATAATGCTACAATAAACAGCTAATAGATCCTTATATACTGAAGCTTTCATTTCTGTGGGCTAGACTACTATAAGTGGGGATTATTATGTCAAAGGTGTATGTATCTTTACTTTTAATAGATGTCATATTGCTTTCAAGACATCTGTAACAGTATAAATTTCCACTCCTATGGTAGGTGACTATATATATCCTCATATTCCAGTCAACAATAGATTTTCTTGTACTTATAAACAATTCCCTCTATTATGGATATAAAGTATCATCTTATAGTTAAAGCAGTTAGCATATCTATGACTACTAACTGGTTTGAGCATCAGCAGACAAGGTCTTTGAAAGTAAATCAGAAATATCATTTATTTAAATTTCCTGCCCTCATTTTCCTTATTTACACAATTAGCATTCAAAATCAGGTGATCTCCCCTACAAATCTAAAAGTTTATGAATTGATGAAAGCAAGGTCCAGTTTAGAATTTAACACGGAACTAGAAATGGTACTTGGAAGCCTGTCAGTATCTTCACATAAGCTAACTTATCAACTCGGTTAATTTCAGAAATAAGGATTCTGAGGAAGTGAAACCACAGGTACTCTTTAATTGGGGAATGGGTTTAAAACATGGGGCACAACTCTGGTTTATGTAACAATTAGGTAGTTAGAACATGGGGCTACGATCCCCTAGAAAAGTGGGGGTTCAATGTGATAATATTTGGAGGCAGCACCTTTGGGGAGTGATTAGGTTATGAAGGTGGAGCCCTCATGAATGGAATTAATGTCCTTACAAAAGAAACTCCAGAGTGTTCTGGCCCCTTCCAACATGTAAGAACATAAGGAGAATGCAGCATCTATGAGCCAGGAAGCAGATCCGCACCAGACAGTGAATCTGCCAGCACCTTGATCTTGGGCTTCCCAGCCTCCAGAACTTAGAGAAATAAATTTCTGCTGTTTATAAGCCACCCAGTTTATGATATTATGTTAAAGCAGCTGAACAGACGAAGATACAACCCTTACTCTTTTCGCCAATGGAAAAGCAGCCATGAAGGCTGGACTTCCAGTTAGGCGTGTCCCATGAATTAGAGGTGAGGTTATTTTGTCTCAAGAGCAGATAACACATTCCATTACTTTGCCCTTGCTCTACTCAGCAATTTCACTCAGTATCCATGGGAAGGAAATGAAGGGAAATGAAGAAAATGGACCTTGCAGGACCAGCTAAATCTCTGTCCTTGCTCTCACAATGTCTATATCTGTCACTAGATGTGTAAGTCACTTTAATCCTTTGCAGAAGGGTTCATCATCTTCAGAGTAGAAGGAAACTGTAAAAATGTTTACTTTTAAGTCTTGAACTTCTCAATTACAAATACGGAGATAATGCCTCAAATGATAATTTGTAAAGAATAAATGAGATGATATAAAGTGTTATGTAAACAGTAAGCACTATAAGAATACATGCCTCCTACGAATAATTTTCCTCATCTATAAAATAATGAGGTAGGATGAAACTTTTTCTAAGGATCCATTAAATTCTAATATTACCTCCAGCCCAGACCCATCTTCTGAATCTCAAACCCTTAATCTAACTGTCTAATTATGGACACACATTAGGTAACTATATAAATACTTAAGTCACTTGGCTACATTAAAGAGGTCTAAATTCAACATGTCTGAAAATAAACTTGTCTTTCTTCCTTTTTTTTCTGTCAGTGTTCCCTGTCTTGGTAAAGTGTCATGTCATCTACCCAGTGACACAACCCAGAAAACAGGAAATTATTCTTGATTCCTCTCTTACCCTCTTTTCAAATTAATCGCAAAATGTTGATAATTCTTCCCTAAAATATCTTTCAAATTGATCCTCAGGTCTCTATAGACAGTGCCATCACCCTAGTCCAAATCACCATGATCTCTCACCTTGACTACTGACATCATTTCCAAACGAGACTCACTGTCATTATTTCCCTTCTCTAAATCCCTCACTTCACTGGAAACAGAGTGATCACTTTAAAATACAAATCTCGGGGCTTCCCTGGTGGCGCAGTGGTTGAGAATCTGCCTGCCAATGCAGGGGACACGGATTCGAGCCCTGGTCTGGGAAGATCCCACATACTGTGAAGCAACTAGGCCCGTGAGACACAACTACTGAGCCTGCGCATCTGGATCCTGTGCTCCGCGACAACAGATGTCGTGACAGTGAGAGGCCCGCGCACCGCGATGAAGAGTGGCCCCCGCTTGCCGCAACTAGAGAAAGCCCTCATACAGAAACTAAGACCCAACACAGTCAAAAATAAATAAATAAATAAAATTCAAAATAAAATAAAATAAAATACAAACCTTGGAGAGAGGGGGAAGATGGCAGAAGACGTGGAGATCACCTTCCTCCCCACAGATACATCAGAAATACATCTACACATGGAACAACTCCTACAGAACACCTACTGAACACTGGCAGAAGACCTCAGACCTCCCAAAAGGCAAGAAACTCCCCACGTACCTGGGTAGGGCAAAAAAAAAAAAAAAAAGTAAAAACAGAGACAAAAGAATAGGGACGGGCCCTGCACCAGTGGGAGGGAGCTGTGAAGGAGGAAAGGTTTCCACACATTAGGAAGCCCGTTCGCGGGCAGAGACTGCGAGTGGCGGAGCGGGGGAAGCTTCGGAGCCGTGGCGGAGAGCACAGCAGCAGGGGGGCGGAGGGCAAAGCGGAGAGATTCCTGCATGGAGGATCCGTGCCAACCAGCACTCACCAGCCCAAGAGGCTTGTCTGATCACCCGCCAGGGCGGGAGGGGGCTGGGAGCAGAGTCTCAGGCTTCGGTGGGAGCGCAGGGAGAGGACTGGGGTTGGCGGCGTGAAAACAGCCTGCAGGGGGTTAGTGCACCACGGCTAGCCGGTACGGAGTCCGTGGAAAAGTCTGGACCTGCCGAAGAAGCAAGAGACTTTTTCTTCCCTCTTTGTTTCCTAGTGCGAGAGGAGAGGGGATTAAAAGCGCTGCTTAAAGGAGCTCCAGAGACTGGCATGAGCCACGGCTAACAGCGTGGACCCCAGAGATGGGCATAAGACGCTAAGGCAGCTGCTGCCGCCAACAAGAAGCCTGTGTGCGAGCACAGGTCACGATCCACACCTCACTTCCGGGGAGCCTGTGCAGCCCGCCACTGCCAGGGTCCTGGGATCCAGGGACAACGTCCCCGGGAGAACGCACGGTGCGCCTCAGGCTGATGCAACGTCAAGCCGGCCTCTGCCGCCCGCAGACTCGCCCGGCATCGTGCCCCTCCCTCCACCACCACCACCCCCACCCTGGCCTGAGTGAGCCAGAGCCTCCAAATCAGCTGCTCCTTTAACCCCGTCCTGTCTGAGCGAAGAACAGATGCCCTCCAGTGACCTACACGCAGAGGTGGGGCCAAATCCAAAGCTGAGCCCCGGAACCTGTGCGAACAAAGAAGAGAAAGGGAAATCTCTCCCAGCAGCCTCAGGAGGAGCAGATTAAATCACCACAATCAACTTGATTTACCCTGCATCTGTGCAATACCTGAATAGACAACGAATCATCCCAAATTGAAGAGGTGGACTTAGAGAGCAAGATTTATTATTTTTTCCCCTTTTCCTCTTTTTGTGAGTGTGTACGTGTATGCTTCTGTGTGAGATTTTGTCTCTATAGCTTTGCTTTCACCATTTGTCCTAGGGTTCTATCTGTCCTTTTTTTGGTTTTTTTTTCTTTTACTTTTTAAAAAAGTTTTTTTCTTAACAATTATTTTTTATTTTAATAACTTTATTTTTTTTATCTTACTTTATTTTATTTTCTTTCATCCTCTTTCTTTCTTTCTTTCTTTCTACTTTTTCTCCCTTTTATTCTGAGCCATGTGGATGAAAGGCTCTTGGTGCTGCAGCCAGGAGTCAGTGCTGTGCCTCTGAGGTGGGAGAACTTCAGGACACTGGTCCACAAGAGACCTCCCAGCTCCACGTAATATGAAACGGTGAAAATCTCCCAGAGATCTCCATCTCAACACCAACACCCAGCTTCACTCAACGACCAGCAATCTACAGTGCTGGACACCCTATGCAAAACAACTAGCAAGACAGGAACACAACCCCACCCATTAGCAGAGAGGCTGCCTAAAATCATAATAAGTCCACAGCCACCCCAAAACACACCACCAGACGTGAACCTGCCCACCAGAAACACAAGATCCAGCCTCATGCACCAGAACACAGGCACTAGTCCCCTCCAACAGGAAGCCTACACAACCCACTGAACCAACTTTAGCCACTAAAGGACAGACAACAAAACAATCGGAACAACGAACCTGCAGCCTGAAAAAAGGAGACCCCAAACACAGTAAGATAAGCAAAATGAGAAGACAGAAAAACACACAGCAGATGAAGGAGCAAGATAAAACCCACCAGATCTAACAAACGAAGAGGAAATAGGCAGTCTACCTGAAAAAGAATTCAGAATAATGATAGTAAAGGTGATCCAAAATTTTGGAAATAGAATAGGGAAAATGCAAGAAACATTTAACAAGGACCTAGAAGAACTAAAGAGGAAACAAGCAACGATGAACAACACAATAAATGAAATTAAAAATACTCTAGAAGGGATCAAGAGCAGAATAAGTGAGGCAGAAGAACGGATAAGTGACCTAGAAGATAAAACAGTAGATATAACTACTGCACACCAGAATAAAGAAAAAAGAATGAAAAGAACTGAGGACAGTCTCAGAGACCTCTGGGACAACATTAAATGCACTGACATTTGAATTATAGGGGTTCCAGAAGAAGAAGAGAAAAAGAAAGGGACTGAGAAAATATTTGAAGAGATTATAGTTGAAAACTTCCCTAATATGGGAAAGGAAGTAGTTAATCAAGTCCAGGAAGCACAGAGAGTCCCATACAGGGTAAATCCAAGGAGAAACACGCCAAGACCCATATTAATCAAACTGTCAAAAATTAAATACAAAGAAAACATATTAAAAGCAGCAAGGGAAAAACAACAAATAACACACAGGGAATCACCATAAGGTTAACAGCTGAACTTTCAGCAGAAACTCTGCAAGCCAGAAGGGAGTGGCAGGACATATTTAAAGTGATGAAGGAGAAAAACCTACAACCAAGATTACTCTACCCAGCAAGGATCTCATTCAGATTTGATGGAGAAATTAAAACCTTTACAGACAAGCAAAAGCTGAGAGAGTTCAGCACCACCAAACCAGCTTTACAACAAATGTTAAAGGAACTTCTCTAGGCAAGAAACACAAGAGAAGGAAAAGACCTACAATAACAAACCCAAAATAATTAAGAAAATGGGAATAGGAACATACATATCGATAATTACCTTAAATATAAAGGGATTAAATGCTCCCACCAAATGACACAGACTGCCTCAATGGATACAAAAACAAGACCCTTATATATGCTGTCTACAAGAGACCCACTTCAGACCTAGAGATGCATACAGACTGAAAGTGAGGGGATAGAAAAAGATATTCCATGCAAATGGAAATCAAAAGAAAGCTGGAGTAGCAATTCTCATATCAGACAAAATAGACTTTAAAATAAACACTATCAGAAGAGACAAAGAAGGACACTACATAATGCTCAAGGGATCGATCCAACAAGAAGATATAACAATTGTAAATATTTATGCACCCAACATAGGAGCACCTCAATACATAAGGCAAATACTAACAGCCATAAAAGGGGAAATCAACATTAACACATTCATAGTAAGGCACTTTAAGACCCCACTTTCATCCATGGACAGATCATCCAAAATGAAAATAAATAAGGAAACACAAGCTTTAAATGGTACTTTAAACAAGATGGACTTAATTAATATTTATAGGACATTCCATCCAAAAACAACAGAATACACATTTTTCTCAAGTGCAAATGGAACATTCTCCAGGATAGACCATATCTTGGGTCACAAATCAAGCCCTGGTAAATTTAAGAAAATTGAAATTGTATCAAGTATCTTTTCCGACCACAACGCTATGAGACTAGATATCAATTACAGGAAAAGTTCTGTAAAAAGTACAAACACATGGAGGCTAAACAATATACTACGTAATAACGAAGTGATCACTGAAGAAAACAAAGAGGAAATTTAAAAAATACCTAGAAACAAATGACAATGGAGACACGATGACCCAAAATCTATGGGATGCAGCAAAAGCAGTTCTAAGAGGGAAGTTTATAGCAATACAATCCTACCTTAAGAAACAGGAAGCATCTCAAATAAACAACCTACCCTTGCACCTAAAGCAATTGGAGAAAGAAGAACAAAAAAAACCCAAAGTTAGCAGAAGGAAAGAAATCATAAAAATCAGATCAGAAATAAATGAAAAAGAAATGAAGGAAATGATAGCAAAGATAAATAAAACTAAAAGCTGGTTCTTTGAGAAGATAAACAAAATTAATAAACCATTACCCAGACTCATCAAGAAAAAAAGGGAGAAGACTCAAATCAATAGAATTAGAAATGAAAAAGGAGAAGTAACAACTGACACTGCAGAAATACAAAAGATCATGAGAGATTACTACAAGCAACTCTATGACAATAAAATGGACAACTTGGAAGAAATGGACATATTCTTAGAAATGCACAACCTGCCAAGACTGAATCAGGAAGAAATAGAAAATATGAACAGACCAATCACAAGCACTGAAATTGAAACTGTGATTAAAAATCTTCCAACAAACAAAAGCCCAGGACCAGATGGCTTCACAGGCGAATTCTATCAAACGTTTAGAGAAGAGCTAACACCTATCCTTCTCGAACTTTTCCAAAATACAGCAGAGGGAGGAACACTCCCAAACTCATTCTATGAGGCCAACATCACCCTGATACCAAAACCAGAAAAGTATGTCACAAAAAAAGAAAACTACAGGTCAATATCACTGATGAACACAGATGCAAAAATCCTCAACAAAATACTAGCAAACAGAATCCAACAGCACATTAAAAGGATCATACACCATGATCAAGTGGGGTTTATTCCAGGAATGCAAGGATTCTTCAATATACGCAAATCAATCAATGTGATACACCATATTAACAAATTGAAGGAGAAAAACCATATGGTCATCTCAATAGATGCAGAGAAAGCTGTTGACAAAATTCAACACCCATTTATGATAAAAACCCTCCAGAAAGTAGGCAGAGAGGGAACTTTCCTCAACATAATAAAGGCCATATATGACAAACCCACAGCCAACATCATCCTCAATGGTGAAAAACTGAAAGCATTTCCACTAAGATCAGGAGCAAGACAAGGGTGCCCACTCTCACCACTCTTATTCAACATAGCTTTGGAAGTTTTAGCCACAGCAATCAGAGAAGAAAAGGAAATAAAAGGAATCCAAATCGGAAAAGAAGAAGTAAAGCTGTCACTGTTTGCAGATGACATGATACTATACATAGAAAATCCTAAAGATGCTACCAGAAAACTACTAGAGCTATTCAATGAATTTGGTAAAGTAGCAGGATACAAAATTAATGCACAGAAATCGCTGGCATTCCTATACACTAATGATGAAAAATCTGAAAGTGAAATCAAGAAAACACTCCCATTTACCATTGCAACAAAAAGAATAAAATATCTAGGAATAAACCTACCTAAGGAGACAAAAGACCTGTATGCAGAAAATCATAAGACACTGATGAAAGAAATTAAAGATGATACAAACAGATGGAGAGATATACCATATTCTTGGATTGGAAGAATCAACATTGTGAAAATGACTCTACTACCCAAAGCAATCTACAGATTCAATGCAATCCCTATCAAACTACCACTGGCATTTTTCACAGAACTAGAAAAAATTTCACAATTTGTATGGAAACACAAAAGACCCCAAATAGCCAAAGCAATCTTGAGAATGAAAAACGGAGCTGGAGGAATCAGGCTCCCTGACTTCAGTTTATACTACAAAGCTATAGTAATCAAGAGAGTATGGTACTGACACAAAAACAGAAAGATAGATCAATGGAACAGGATAGAAATCCCAGAGATAAACCCAGGCACATATGGTCACCTTACCTTTGATAAAGGAGGCAGGAATGTACAGTGGAGAAAGGAGAGCCTCTTCAATAAGTGGTGCTGGGAAAACTGGACAGCTACATGTAGAAGTATGAGATTAGATCACTCCCTAACACCATACACAAAAATAAGCTCAAAATGGATTAAAGACCTAAATGTAAGGCCAGAAACTATCAAATTCTTAGAGGAAAACATAGGCAGAACACTCTATGACATATATCACAGCAAGATCCTTTTTGACCCACCTCCTAGAGAAATGGAAATAAAAACAAAAATAAACAAATGGGACCTGATGAAACTTCAAAGCTTTTGCACAGCAAAGGAAACCATAAACAAGACCAAAAGACAACCCTCAGAATGGGAGAAAATATTTGCAAATGAAGCAACTGACAAAGGATTAATCTCCAAAATGTATAAGCAGCTCATGCAGCTCAATAACAAAAAAACAAACAACCCAGTCCAAAAATGGGCAGAAGACCTAAATAGACATGTCTCCAAAGAAGATATACAGATTGCCAACAAACACATGAAAGAATGCTCAACATCATTAATCATTAGAGAAATGCAAATCAAATCTACAATATCATCTCACACCAGTCAGAATGGCCAGCATCAAAAAATCTAGAAACAATAAATGCTGGAGAGGGTGTGGAGAAAAGGGAACACTCTTGCACTGCTGGTGGGAATGTGAATTGGTACAGCCACTATGGAGAACAGTATGGACGTTCCTTAAGAAACTACAAATAGAACTACCATATGACTCAGCAATCCCACTACTGGGCATATACCCTGAGAAAACCCTAATTCAAAAAGAGTCATGTACCAAAATGTTCATTGCAGCTCTATGTACAATAGCCAGGAGATGGAAAGAAACTAAGTGCCCATCATCGGATGAATGGATAAAGAAGATGTGGCACATATACACAATGGAATATTACTCAGCCATAAAAAGAAATGAAATTGAGTTATTTGTAGTGAGGTGGATGGACCTAGGGTCTGTCATGCAGAGTGAAGTAAGTCAGAAAGAGGAAGACAAATACCGTATGCTAACACATATATATAGAATCTAAGAAAAAAAAATGTCATGAAGAACCTAGGGGTAAGACAGGAATAAAGACACAGACCTACTAGAGAATGGACTTGAGGATATGGGGAGGGGAAAGGGTAAGCTGTGACAAAGCGAGAGAGTGGCATGGACATATACACACTACCAAACGTAAAATAGATAGCTAGTGGGAAGCAGCCACATAGCACAGGGAGATCAGCTCGGTGCTTTGTGACCACCTAGAGGGGTGGGATAGGGAGGGTGGGAGGGAGGGAGATGCAAGGAGGAATAGATATGGGAACATATGTATATGTATAACTGATTCACTTTGTTATAAAGCAGAAACTAACACACCATTGTAAAGCAATTATACTCCAATAAAGATGTAAAAAAATAAAATAATAAAATAAAATACAAATCTCCTCATGCTATATATCTGCTTAAAAAGACCGAGTAGCCTGCTACTATTAATATAAAGACCAAGTCTTCAAGATACCTAATGAAGCCCCTGCCTCATCCAATGCCTATCTCTTCCGCAACTTCTCCTCATACCTTGCTGATGGATGATTTCCATTCTCCGACCCTTCTGGCTTCCTAGTTCCTTGAATGGTCCCAGTCCACTTCCCTCACTTACTTGCCTGGGTAGCTCATACTCATTCTTTCGTTCTCAGCTTCAGTGTTAACTTCTCATATAAGACTTCTCTGATTCCCCCTAACCCTCTCTTCAGATAGAATCTCTCATTCTATGCTCACTTAGTACTATGTAATTCTCCTGTGCATGTCATATGTCATTAATCAATTATTGGGGTTTTTTAATAATAAACTTAGTTTTTGTAAGCAGAAAGTGTGTTTGTCTCAAAATGGCTGTATCCCAACCATCCTGTGCTTGCCTGGCATACTCTGTGTGTTAAGGAAGGAAGAAAGGAGAGAAGGGAGGGAGAGAAGGGAGAGAAGGAGGAAGGCAGGGAGGGAAATCATACACATACTGCTGAATATGAAGATAACATACACAATCCAAACACAACATCAACAATGAAGAAATCAACACGTTTCTCATGGTGTTCGTTTTTTTTTTTTTCTTTTTAAGAATCAGTGCATACAATAAAGACCTATGACTTTTGCTTCTATACAATTTTAAAGTCCCCTTACACGTCAAAGATTTCCCGACTTTTGTTACCACCTACTAATAAAAGAGTCCCTACAAGTAATAACTGCTTGTGTCATTACAATAAAGTCTTTCACAAATAAAAAAAAAGATATCTTTTTGAGGCCATGTACAGTTTTGATGGATTTAATAACATACTAACAATTAAGAAAGAATTACCTAGAAATTCTTTGTTTCCACTTGTATGCATTAAGGTAATACTAGCTATAGTAACAAACTAAAAAATGTATGATGGCTCAAATGCAATAGAAGTTAATTTCTCATATAAAATCCAACTTATTTTTTTTTCTGAGCAGCAAGGAAACTTCACCTAAGTAGCCATTCAGGGAGGCTATTTGTGACTTCTTATCTCCAGCATGTGGTTTCCAAGGACCCTGGGCCTACCTATGCCATGTTGGTGGAAGAAGAAGTTGGAGAATTATCTATCAGAATCTACAAGCCAAAGCTAGAAATGGAACTTGTCACTGCTATTCACATAACAATGGATAGATCTCCAACACATGGCTATACCTGAGTGCAAAGGAGACTAGAAAACGTGGTTTAACTGTGTGGTCAAGAAGAAGAGAGGGCTTCCCTGGTGGCGCCACGGTTAAGAATCCGCCTGCCAATGCAGGGGACATGGGTTCTAGCCCTGGTCCGGGAAGATCCCACATGTCGCAGAGCAGCTAAGCCCGTGCGCCGCAACTACTCAGCCTGCGTTCTAGAGCCCGTGAGCCACAAATACTGAAGCCTGCGTGCCACAACTACTGAAGCCCGCACGCCTAGAGCCCGTGCTCCACAACAAGAGAAGCCACCACAATGAGAAGCCCACACACTGCAATGAAGAGTAGCCCCCGCTCGCTGCAACTAGAGAAAGCCCATGCACAGCAACAAAGACCCAATACAGCCAAAAATAATAAATTAATTTTTTTTTTAATTTTTTTTAAAAAAGAAGAGAAACTGGTTTGGTGAATAGCTAGTCGTTCTCTACCACACCACTACCTCTCCAGTAAGATTTCTTACTGATCTACCCTAACCGTTTCCCTTAACTTATTTTTCCTCAAAGGTTATTCTTAAAAGTTGACAATTATGACCAATAACAGAATATTTAAAGTATAATAACATAATCATTATGTACTGCATGCAATCTCAACATTACAATACTTGTAATTTTCTCCTTAACAATAATTTTATGCAAATGAGTGCACATCCTTCCCATTGTTAATTTTCTACTTACAATTCTTCCTTTCTAAAAAATAGGAAAGGAAAATAGTTTTCATAGGTATATTTATAAAGAAGTGTAAAAACAAAGTTAGTAGAGAATGACTTTAGCTTAGGAAGTATTCATTTCATAACAATTGTATAAAGAAACTTGAACACAACTTAATTTATGCACATGCTAAATCTGAATAATAAAATTAGCATTCAGTGAATGTCAGCTACGCTTATCTGTACAGTAATATTCATTTGCATGAATTGAGAATCATTCTCCATTACTGATAGAAAAAAAAGTGAAACAAAAAAGGAAGATAAAGAGACTAATAAATCTGTCAGAGTGACTATAATGGAGGAAACATGGATATTCGAGAAAAGCTTGATGTACCCACCTCATTTTTAAGCCATCTCTTTGATTGTACCAAAACACTGAAACTTGCTTTAAGGAAATTGCCAAACAAATATTTTTGCCTCTCTTTAAATCTCCTTTTTTCACATGGCCTACCCAAATTCCAGAAACATTTCCAAGGACCAGAAATATCTGAAAGTACTGTGGAGTATGATATCTTATTATAATACGTTTGGGCAATGATAAAGTGTCTCCCTGTCCAAGAATTAGATCATGATCTGAAAAATAAAATATTAAGCATTTAAATACACACAAACCTGTATGTACACAGTCACAAACACACAGAGCAGAAGTGGTTATTCAAATGTAAGAGTGAATCAAGATATTGTCTGTGATACATGACTACAGAGTTCAGGTACCATAAACACATCAATTGAGACAGAGATATAATGACAAGTGAGTCAATGTGAAACATAACTAATTGCACAGTAGCCTAAAAAGGATGGTAGAAATAGAAGGTACATAGATGGTCAACTCTGGAGCACAATTAAAAGAAGATTAAACACCAGAGGTTGATTTTTGAACAAGCATAACATGGAGAGAGGATGTCCTGAACCACTGATTTATGCACTATTTCAGATGTTTATCACACAATTAACTCTGCTTGTAATGATTCTGTCCTAATCATGTGGTCTTCTGATTATAATTTAGTTTCCCATGTAGCTCTGCCTAAAATGAAAGAATGTGTTTCATGCCAACATGAATAGGTCAGTCCATTTGACAGTCACATTTCTCATTGTTCATTAACAATTTGGTTTTAGGTCCATGACTAACGTAACTCTGATCCTGAGAAATAGATCCACTTTTAGTGCAACAAAATCAAATTTCTGATCTTAAAGAACAAGACAAAAGACGCTGAATTGAGGTTCATACACAAAGTAAATTCCACCTCGACATCACCAGGACAGCCAGCCATTCATGCAATCAGTATCATTTCTTTACTACTGTTTTTTCATTCAAATTACAACAGTCTACGGGACTTGCCAGGCAACAAACTGGTGTACCTAAATGAGCAGCATCCCCGAACACATTCAACAACAACAAGAATATAAATCTTCTGATCTATAACTTCTACTTTGACAGAGTGGCTCCTGATAAAACTTGTAAAAAGGTTCATTTTTCACATTCTCCTTGCCACCCTTTGATTAGTCCTTTACTCTGGTCCCACTTATTTTCTTATTTTTGGTGGGGCCCTGAAACATGTCTTTTTTTATACTATGACTTGGAAGAATTTCTAATATGGTTTTAATTTCTTTTTGGAAAAATTAACATCTCAATTGTACATCAGGTCATTTTAACATCATATGGTTCTATTATTTTCCCGGGTCTTCCCAACTGACTGTCACTGCACCTTATGGCAACAGCCCCACAATCCAAACCTCTGGAGACTGGCCAAGAATACAAAGTCAAGCATGCTGAGGAGGGAACTGACACTTACAGAAAATATATGGGCATTCTGTCTCTGATCTCTTAACCATGGAGAAGCAGTAGATTTTGTGGTAAGATATAAGGCAAAATTGATATTAAGACTATTACTTTATATACTAATGACAAGAAAAATGCTAATTAAACTATGACATATTATTAATATATTATGATTGCAAGATGCATTCTCATTTCAAGGAGTTAATATGTGAACAAAATATGTACAACTTAGAATTAATGAACAACAGTATTGGCTTTTATTGCCTCTTACTGAGCTCCAGACTCACAAAGGTTGGCATCAAAACCAAGACACCATTTATTGACTAGATGTGGTTCAGGGAAAGGGTTTCAAAAGGTCAGAATGAGTCTCTGAAATCTAGCTCAATGGTCTGCCTGGTGCTTCTGATTTAGCTGCTATAAATTATATAAATTTCCACCAACTCACTGACCTTTTTGGCCAGAATTCTTTAAATTCTCTACAATAGACTTCTCTTCTAGAGCTTCATTTGAATATATCTCATCTACATGAGGGAACTTTCGGGGATGATGGATATGTTTGCTCTCCTGTTGTGATGGTCCAATGAGTGCATACATATGTCAAAACTTATCAGATTGTACACTTTAAATATAAGCATTTTATTTTATGTCACTCACACTGTTAAAGCTGTTTAAAAAAAATAAATAATGTTCAGACTGAAAAAAATAATTAACCAGCCTTTTTTAGTCCAATGAACTTCCTTGGGGCTGATAGTCAAGTGGAGAGGACAATCACAGAAACAAATAATTACACTGCAATAAGAGATCTGAAAGAGCAGTGAAGAGCCAGCCACCAGCTGTGGGGTGATTATCTAGAATTGGAGTTCAAGGAAAGCATCCTGGAAGAAATCATGCCCCTGATGTGCCCTGAAGTAAGATGACAATAGAGATAAAACTCCAAGCAGAAAGGGATGAGCCCTCTAAAAGTCAGTTTTGGTTGGTTAGCTTCATAGTATTGTTTAAAATAACATTTTAATCAGCTCCACTATAGTTTCTGCTTATGAGAAATGTTCAATGACATGTGTCCTTTTCACACATATATTTATTCCCTCTCCTTTTTTCAGGCTTCACTGTTAAATGTTTTTTGTTTTATGGATGAAGCACACATGATCATGAACTATGCAAGGCTAGGTGAAAACAGAATATTTTAGTATCTAGTTAACTTAGCAGCGGCAAATTGGGTGGGCACATTTGGGCATTCTCCAAGGATATACCTGGTGCTACCTGATAAGCATATACTTGGTAGAAATTCTTGGGAAATTTTTTTAATTGGGTCCTGGATCCCTAAAAAATGTTATATTATAAGAGCACAATTTCTTAAATTGTTGAAAGTACATAGTATTTGTATATAAACTAGCAACTTGCTAACAATACTACAATGTGAATTTAGTCATCAGTGCTATATCCGACATGTAAATGCTTGATTGTCCTGTATCTATGTGTTCTAAAACCTCCAACTTCTGTTTACTTAGTCATTCCTATAATGTCTGAGCCCAAAATTGCACTAATTCCCTCAGGCTGCTGTAATAAAATACTGCAAACTAGAAGTCTTAAAATAACAGAAATTTATTCTTTTAAAGTTATGGAGGCTAGAAGTCTAAAATTAAGGTGTCAGCAATGCTATGCTCCCTGTGAGGACTCTAGGGAAGAATCCTTCTTTGCCTCCATCAGCTTCTGGTGACAGCCAACAATCCTTGGTGTTCCTTGACTTATAGATGCATCCCTCCAATCTCTACCTCTGTCTTCACATGAACCTCTTGCCTGTGTGTATGTATATTTCTGTGTCTTCACGTGGCCTTCTTATAAAGTCACCAGTCATTGGCTTTAGGATCCATCCTAATTCAGTATGACGTGATCTTAACTAATTATATCTGCAAAGATCTTGTCTCCAAGTAAGATCACATCCTGAGGTTCACAGTGGACAGGAATGTTGGAAGGACACTATCCAATGCCACATGGTCCACCTCTGCTCTCCCCCAAAATTTATGTTTATACCACATGCAAAATACATTCACCGCATCTCAACATCCTCAGAAGTCTTAAACATTTCTAGCATTAATTCTAAATTCAAAATCTCATCTAAATATTAGTATGAAACGTTCCAAATCTGGTCACCTAAATCATCTGAATCAGGTATGGTTGATACTCTGGGTATGGTCCCCTGTGAAGCAAAATTCCTCTCCATCTGTGAATCTGTGAAAACTAGAACACAAGTTATCCTCTTCTAAAATACAATGGTGGGACAGGCATAAGACAGACATTCCCATTACAAAAGGAAGAAATTGGAAAGCAGAAATGGGTCACAGTTCCCTAAGCAGTCCAAAATCCAGCAGAGAAAATTCCATTTGGTTTCAAGGCCTGAGAATAATGCTGTTTTGACACTCTGTCCTCTGGGCCCTCTAGGGCAGCCCTGCCCTTTTGGTCATTAATTTGGAAGTCATTTTTTAATCATATATAAATATTACCTAATAGAGAGATAATAACTTAATAATCTGAAAAAAGTACTTCATTGGCATGAAATAAATATCTTATCCACCTGACAGAATCTAGGGCAATGTAACGTAACTTATAACTCCATAAATTTTTTGTTATTAAAAAAAGAAGAAAATTATAGAAACAGTTGGAGAGTTGAAACTTCTTTACGAACACATTTTTTTTCTTCAGGACTATAAGGAACTTGGAAGTCCAAATTTTTTTAATCTAAGCATCTGGTATCTCTTTCTTCCAAACATATCTAATAAATTGCAAAAATGCAACAGAAACTTGCTGCCACCTTTCAGTATCCTAGGGCTAGAAATCTAATTCTGTTACATGGCACTAAAGTAGAAGAGCCTTAGATTGTTAAGGACAAATTTAATGAATTGCAGCATTAATATAAAATAGCACCTAATATTATGGTAGCAAATAAAATGGAAAATAACTCACAGCTGTACTTAGAGAAACTTGGGTCATAAATTAATAAACATTGATATACTATATAAATTTATATAAAGTACACCTTAATAATAATATAATAATAGTATATACACTTGAGATGATGGAGACATTAAATATAGTATATATGTTATTCATAGTAAAAAATTTTTATATTGCTTTTATTATAATTTATTTATTTCATAAATTACCTTTACAACTACAGCTACTAATGAGTTGTCTTAACCAAAACAGAATATTTTAATGCTTATTTTTCCTCCAATGCATTATATTACTTTGGGAATGTCATTCAACCTTACCTGAGTACTTGAGCTCTATTCTTATCTATGGACATTGACTAGCTAAGGCTTAGAATTTTCTAACGCCATATATTATACTGTCATAATCATTAACTAGTTTGTTCTGGTTATGCCTGACAAGTAGACTGGCTTATTAACTGTTATAGCATAATGGCTAATGTATGTGTCAACTTGACTGGGCCACAGGGTGCCCAGATATTTGGTCAAACATTATTGTGGGTGTTTTGTGATGATGTTTTTGGATGGGATTAGCACTGGTAGATTTAGTATAGTAGACTGTACTCCCTAAAGTGGTGGGCCTCATCCAACCAACTGATGGTCTGAAGAAAACAAAAGGGTTGACTCATTTCCAGGTAAGAGAAAGTTCTTCCTTCTCGACTGCCTTCATTCTGGGACATGGGTTTTTTTCCTGCCTTTGGACTCAAACTGAAACATCAGCTCTTCCTGGGTCTCAAGGTTGCTGAACTTCAGACAGGAACTACATCATCAGCTCTCCTTTATCTCCAGCTTTCAGGCTAACCTTGCGTGTCTTGGGACTTGCCAGCCCCATGACTGTGTGAGCCAATTCTTTATTATATACACACCACACATGTGCATGCACACACAACCACACACCCTATTGGTTCTGTTTCTCCTTCAGGTTCTGTTTCTTTGGACAACCCTGACCAACGCACATAGGTACTCCAATTCATGTCCTCTTGCCCTCACCTCTGACTGCCATCTCAGCTAGGGAAGACAATATCATTGAAAGCTTTGATTAATTTTGTGCTGATAGTGTCTCCTATCCTCTCCCACTAATGTCTGAATGGCACATTAACTCCATAGCAATTTGGGACTTGGAAGTGTAAGGGAGTTAAGAACCTTGCAGGTAATCCTCAACCAATGAAAGACAAAGGCTGATGGATAAATGCATTAACCTCTGGTCTGGGAAAATGTGCTTCCATGGAGGTCTTGGCGCAGCTAAGCCTCAACTGTTGGTAGCAGTTACCTCAGTAACACAGGCTTATATTGGCTTGTCCTCCTTCCCATTCTCCTTTTTTCTGCTACTTCACCCCTGCTCCCTAGAATCAACTTTCAAATAAACTACCTGCATGCAAGTCTTTACCTCAGGCTCTGCTTCCAATAAAATCCAAGCTAAGACAACTGGCTTTAATTTGGAACAATGTAACAAAAGGTGAGAGATCAAATTGGTTTACAATAAGTGTTCTAGTGACATCAGTGAAAATAGCAAGTAAGGACCTCTGAAAATTCTCTCCTCCATAAAAGCAACAAGAATATTGGCAAAAATTGTCAGATTCAATTTTTTCAAATTGAAATTAACCAAAGGCTTGTAGCAATCTGGGGAGTGTTTATTCAAGAAAAACAGCTGAGTCCTGATAAGCTTTGTGACATTTAGACTTGCTTTATTTTCATTCCTCCCTCTGCTAATCCATGGTAAACTTAAAAGCCAAAAATCTGCACTCATGGTGAAAATCAGCAGCCTGGCAGTCACTGGGGGGGAAAAAACATGGTTGAAGTGCTTTCAAAGTTCCGTTCCCAGACAAATGTCATTACTTGACCTGATTCCTTGGAAGACCCCACTAGCAAGACTGGCTTTATGCTACCTGAATCAGAGCTTGCTCACTGCAGAATAGCCTTTATCCTGGGGGTGTTTGTCAAAAACAATCAGAAGCAATTGTTGAACAAATCAGCTGTCTGAGACAGTGGATAATGGTTGATAAAAACAATAAGCTAATCAAAAAGCTTGAAAGGAAAATATGAGGAATGAGATGTCCATAGATAACTTTGAAAAGCTCTGACATGTTCCTGGGAATCTGGAAGGTCATGCATTCATAGGGCTGTGCACATGACCAAAGCTGTACATATACTCAAGAAAGACCTGGGAAGACCATAAACTCTCACCTCTGTCAGACTTTGACACTCTGTACAATGGGAAGTGAAGGCTAAGGTAGAGTTGTCAACTTCATGGCTAAGTGTTGAAGACATGCCCCATGACACAAAGAGCCCCTCAGAAAAGATGGGGAGACTTACTGGTTCTAAGAATCTAAGGAAATATTTGTTGAATCATTATCTGACCACTGAGCTTATTGAGCAGAGACCTCAGTGGCTACATATAACAAAGAATACAGACTTTACAAAATTAGTTAGGAAAAGTTATGAAGCAAGCAGGCAACAGCAACAACAAATACTGGGAATAATCTGATTTTTCAGTTGCCTCATTATATTAAATGTCTAGTTTTCAATAAAAATACAAGAGACATGCAAATAAACAAGAGAGTATGGCACATACACAGTGAGAAAAAAATCAACCAATTGAAACTGTTCCTGAGAAAGCTCAGATGTTGGACTAAGTAGGCAAATACTTTAACTATTTTAATTATATTAAAGAAACTAAGAGAAACCATGTTCAAATAATTAAAGTATGAGAATTATGTCTCACAAAATCCAGAATATCAATAAAGAGACAGAAAAAAAAATTTTAAAGAACCAAATAAAAATTCTGGAGTTGAAAAGTACAACAACTGAAATTAAAAATTTACTAAAAGGGCTCAACACCAGATTTAAGCAGACAGAAGAAAGAATTAGTGAACTTGAAGACAGGTCAATCAATATTATCCAATTGGAAGAACAGAGATTTTAAAAAGAATGAAGAAAAGTGAACAGACCTCAGACCTGGGAACATGACTGAGCATGCCACCATACATTTAATAGGAGTCTTAGAAAGAGAGGAGAAAGAGAACAAGGCAGAAAAAAAATACTTGAAGAAAAAATTTCCAAAAACTTCTCCAATTGATGAAAAATATTAAGCTATACATCTCAACCAAGAACCTCAATGAAATCCAAGTAGGATACACTTAAAGAGGTCCACCCCTTAGACACATACTGAAAGTTAAAGACAAAGAAAGAATCTTGAAAGCAGAAAGAGCGAAGTAAATCTTCATGTAGAGGGACCCTCAAAAAGCTTAACAGTTAATTTCTCATCAGAAATCATGGAGGTAGGAAACAGTGGGATGACGCTCTAGGTGCTGAAAGAAAAAGACCAAGGATTCTATATCTGTCAACCAAGGATTCTATATCTAGTAAACCTATCACTCAAAAATGAAGGAGAAATTAATACATTCACAGATAAACAAAGTTTGAGAGAATTTCTTCCTAGCAGACCTGATCTACAAGAAATCAAAAAAGGAGTCAGTCCTTCAGGCTGAAATGAAAATGACACTAGACAGTAACTCAAATTTACATAAAGAAATAAAATGCACTGGTAAAGCTAACTACATAAGTAAATTTAAAAGACAGTATAAACTTATTTTTTATCTTAACTCTATTTTTCTCTTATATGATTTAAAAAATAACAGCCTAAAACCATAATTATAAATCTGTATCTATGGGCATACATGTTATTACTGACCTTACAGAAATAACAAAATTATTAGGGAATACTCTGAATAATTATATGACAACAAATTAGATAACCCAGCTGAAATGGACAAACACCTAAAAAGACAAACTATCAAAATTTACTCAGGAAGCAGTGGAAAATATAAATATGCCTACAACAAGTAAAGAGATTGGAAGAGTAGTCTTTAAAACTTTTCACAAAAGAAACCCCAGGACAAGAAATCATCACTGGTCATTTACCAAATGTTTAAAGAAAAAATAACCAATAACCAATCCTTTACAAATTTTTCCCTAAAAATTTAAAATAGAAGAGGAGGGAACACTTTCCAATTCATTCTATCAGACCAGAATAACCCTGATATAAAAAAACAGACAAAGACATTATAAAAATCCTCAACAAAATGCTAGCAAACCAAATCCAACAACTTATAAAAATGACTATACATTATGACTAAGTGGGATTTATTCAAGGAATGCAAAGATGCAACCAGCATATGAAAATTAATCAGTGTAATACACCAGAGAAATAGAACAAAGGACGAAAAATTAACCATTTCAGAAAATGCATTTGACAAATCCAACACCCTTTCAAGATTTTTTTATAAAACACTCAAAACTCCAAGATTAGATGAAAAATTCCTCAACTGCTATCTACAAAAAATCTACAGGTATATCATACAGTGAAAAACTGAACACTTTTCTCCTAAGATCACAAAAAAGACAAGCATATCCACCCAAGCCACTTCTATTCAACATTGTACAGATTCTAGTCAAGGCAATTAGGCAAGAAAAATAAACAAAAGGTATCGAGATTGGAAAGGAAAAATTAAACTATACTTTCAAATGACATGATCTTGCATATAGGAAATTCTAAGAGATCCACTAAAAATCTATTAGAATTAATAAACTACTTCAGCAAGGTTTCAGGGTACAAGAACAATACACCAAAGTCAACTATATTTCCATATACTAGCAATAAACAATCTGAAAATTAAATTATGAAAACAATTCTATTTACCATAGCATTAAAAAGAATACTTAGGAATGAATTTAACAAAAGAAGTGCAAGATATACACTGAAAACTATAAAACATTGTGGAAAGAAATTAAAGAAAACCTAAAATAAAGGGAACTATATCTTGTGTTCATGGATTGCCAAGATGGTAATATTCCCCAAATAGATCTACAGATTCAATATAATCCCTATCAAACTCCCAGCTGACTTTTTTTCAGAAATTGACAAGCTGATCCTAAAATGAATATGGAAATGCAAGGGATCCAGTATAGGAAAAAAAGATAAATTAGATTTCATCAAAATTAAAAACATTTATGCCTCAAAGGACACTAACAAAACAACCCACAGAATGGGAGAAAACAGTTGCAAATCACATATCTGGATCCAGCATCCAGAAGGAATAAAGAACTCTTTCAACTCAACAACATATAAACAGATAACCCAATTTTTTAAATGGGCAAAAGATTTGAATAAAAACTTCTCCAAAAACAATATTACAACTAGCTAACATGCTATGAAAAGATGCTCAATACTGTCAGTTATTACAGACACACAAATAAAAACCACAGTGAGGTAGATATCACTTTGTATACACTAGAATGGCTGTAATCAAAAAGACAGAAAGTATGGAAGAGGACGTGGGGAAATTGGAACCCTCATACATGACTGGTGGTAATGTAGAGTGGTGTAGCCAGGTTGGAAAACCGTTTGGCCGTTCCTCAAAAAGCTGAACACAGTGTTCCCATACGACCCAGCAATTCCACTCCCAGGTATATACACATAAGAATTGGAAACATATGTCCACACAAAAACTTGTACAGGTATATTCATAGCAATATTATTCATAATAGCCCACATGTCCATCGACAGATGAATGGATAAACAAAATGTGATATATCCACACAATGGAATATTATTGAGCCATAAGAAAGAAGTATTACTTATTCATACTATAACTTGGATGATTTTGAAATTATTATGTTATGTTTTAGAAGGCAGACACAAAAAACCACCTACTGTATGATCCCATCTATATGAAATGTTCAGAGTAGGCAAATTCACAGAAACAAAAAGTATATTAAGGACTGCAAGCAGCTGGGGAGAGGGGAAAAGAGGAGTGACTGCTAACAGGTACATGATTTTTTTTGGCATCATGAAAACCTCGGGGAATTACATAGTTGTGATGTTTCTACAACTTTGTGAATATACTATAAACTACTAAATAGTATACTTAAAAGGGTGAATTTTATTGCATGTGAATTTTATCTTAATAAAAAGAATTGAAAGCAAAAATTATGATCTACTGATGCATGAATCACTGTACACTCTACTGGTTTGTCTGGGTTATCCAATGGACCTTTTGACCCAACCTGCAGTTGTCCAAATTATATAGATTTCCCCAGTATATACTTACTCTTCGGCCTTCAAAATCAGATTCTTGAATATGTTTTGAAAATTTAAGAATATTCTCTACATATCCTTGAAATTAATGTCAAGCTTCTGCTAGCTTTATATAAACCAGGCGTCTGCTAGCTCTTGATAGTCTGTACCAATGTTCAAGTTGTTTACAGTTTGTCTTCCCACAGGTACATGTGCACAATTACCTTCTCCAAAGGTCTCTTAGCTGTTTTCTGAGAATTGAGTACACTTCCAAATATCTAAGCCTTGTGATGACCCACAGAATCACCACCATGCTTACTCCTGCCACATGCCACCTTCCCAGGGCTCTTGCATGACTATTGCCTCTGTGTAGTGGTATGTGCTTTCCAAAAACACGCATAAGGCTTGCATTCTCACTTCGTTCAAACTTCCGCTCAACTGTCAATCTCCTCCTTTCTTGGCCACTCCTTTGAAGATAGTACTCCCACTATACTCTGTCACCTTTCACCATTTCATCATTTCATCCTAGCCCTTACCTAATCAACTTAGAATACATATATACATACATACACACTTTCATTCTTTTGTTTACTGTAAGTGATAGCGGACAGAGTCACAGGCCTGCTTCTTATTCTTAGCATTTAGAACCGTGCCAAGCATATAATAGGTGCTCAAAAGATATTTGTTGAATAAATGACTGAAATGCTGCCTTAACACAATCTTGAAAATTATTCTTATCATCTATCCAATAATCTGTGGAGACTTATTTAGATGGTCTTCCTTATGTCTCTGAAAAGGCATAAAACACTAATTAGTTTTAGTCCTCATACCTTTCAGTCCCTAGCCTCCCTTTCCTTTAAACGAAGTGTTTGGGGCTTTTTTCCTCTCTAACACTAACTTTTCTAATCAAATGGTTAGGGGGAGAAAACTGTCAATCAAGCAACCTTGGATTTCCAATATTGTAATGTTCCCTAAGTATACTTATAGAAAAAGCACCAAACATAAGCACAAAGTTTAATAGCCCAGGACAGTATATTTGTGGAGAAAATACTATTTTTGGTAATCCTTCCAAACATGTGTGTAAAAGACTAGTAAAGCAAATTACTGTTTGGCTAGCCACATGACAAATATTCTTAACAGTACATCTCTAAAAGATGAGAGATATGCTTTTCTAATAGCATGAGCATTTTATACTGGTATTTTAAACATGTATCTCTCTGTGTAAGATGAATTCCCAGTTTATTAGGGAATCAGATGCAAATATATACATTAAGAGAAGCAGAGTAAAATGCACCCCTGTATATATATATTTCCAGACAGAACAGAGGAGTCTTATCTCTCAGCAGGAAATGTACGAGATGAACTTCTCACTTAGTCAATTAATTTACACTGCAGTCACCAGGGCTGGAAGGTAGCTTGGCTGACTTAGCGGTCTAGGCTAGAATGAGTAATAATAATTCACATTTATAAAGGGCTTCAGAATATTAATTATTTAATCCACACTATATTCCTGCATGATAATTCAGAATTATTGCTTGTGCTTTTTAGGTGAGAGAAACTGATCTAAATCAATTAAAATTCATGCTAAAAGCAGAGTTCCTGGCCTTCAAGTTGGTGCTCAGTCCATTTTGCCTTGCCATTCTGGCCCTTTGGACTCTGTGATGGGTTAATTAACCTCTCTTGCTTTGAATTTGTCCATAAAATGGTGATAATAAGACTAACCTTACAGTAGTATATTGTGCAAATTAATTGATTTTTGGAAAGCACTTTTAGATCCATGGAAAAAAAGTATAGTTGTATATATCTCAATTGATTTTAAATGATAAATGATCATTTTTCATATCATTTTTCAACAGCGATAGTGACAGAGATATTGAATAATATATAAAACAATGAAAAATTCTTTCCATCACTGAAAGAAAGAGCACTTGAAACTCCCACCTCCATTCAGTCAGCCATGACTCATTCATTGGAAAAGAGGCTATGATTCATTCCCTTCCACAACTACCCAGGCTAACATGCATTTCCAGTACAATGAGAATATTGGCTGTCCCTGACAATGTGGTCTCTCATTTATGGTTGCATTTTAAATATGTGTACAGTAGCTCATCTTGCAGTGCACTTCAGTGCAGTTTGGAAGGTAAGTTGCCCGAGACAAGAACACGATTTTTTTAATTTATATTTTTCAGTGCCCCGATCAGAGGTGCAAAACATTTGTTTTAGCGCTAGCATCTTTTTAAGTGTTATATAAACTAATATACTTATAAATAAACATTGAATGGTATCAATGAAAATGCTACCAAAATTGTTGATCTCAAAGAAGAATTATTTCATTTGTATCTACTTTCTTAAATGAGTTTTCCTACATAATAGTTCTACAAAACATGTTGAACTTGATTCTGAAAAAAATACAGCTAAGTTATTTCATCTGAAAACTACAAAAAATTAATTTAAGGACTTTTATTTCAGACATGAACCCAAAGTTGAAGCTCCAAATCCATATAAACCTAGAATGGTGATAAAATGTTAGTGCTTAGTACAAGAAATGACACACTAAACCTTAAAATGTGTCTAACGGATGGTTTGTAGCCATCTTCAATCAAAACTCAGTACCCACTGATTTTTTTCCCAAAACAGGAGGCTCAGTTCCCCTCTGAGTGGCCTCTCTCATGTGGAACTCTTCCCCAACACCCACTCTCCACATTTCCCCCAGTCAGAAGTATGGACTTAACACAACACAATATTTAAAGAGGCACTAATTTCACTCAAATCAAGAGGCAGATTTGGTTCCTGGCTTGAAAAGGAAATAGCCATAATTAGAATGTGCCTAATAGATTACACCTGTCTGTTAGGCTAACCCCAGAAAACAAGTTCCTCAGTAAAGACAAATCCTGAAATCCAAGGTCAATGAGGGTAACCCAGGTTTTCATACCTATCAGGATCACAATTAATCTACCCATATCTGCCCTGCAATAGTCTCCTGGTTATAGAGATTTCTGTGTATGTGTGTGGGTCTGTTTGTATGTATGTATGTATATACACATATACACACACATATATGTATATACTATTTCAACCTATTAAGCAAACATACAGCCTCCTACCTGAACAACTGACATGCCCTGAATTATAAGCTATATTGCTTTATCTCTTTCATGTATTTATGCATTTTATTGCTGTCCTTATTTTATACACTAAGATAAAATATTTAGGTTTTCATTAAGGGTTAAAAATTATTTATACTTGCCTTTTTGGCATCACCTTTAAGTAAAGCAACTTTCCTATTCAGAGTCACGGAAATTAACCAAACAAATAAAAATAATGGAATAATTAAAATTAAGATCATTCTAAGTTAACAACTTTGTGACCATTTGCACAAAATTAGTAAATAAAAATTTTCATACAATTATTCAAAGTATTTATTTAACATAAAAATCATAAGGTTAATACCCATCAGGATGGATGTTATTTAAAAAAAGGGGAGAAATACCCTTTACCCATGTTTTGGCAAGGATGTAGAGAAACTGGAACCTTCGTGCATAGCCAGTAGAAATATAAAATGGTGCGGCCAATGTGAAAAACATTTGTCAGCTCCTCAAAAAGTTAAATGTAGAACTACTATATGACCCAACAATCCCACTCATAGGTTTATACCCAAAAGAACTGGAAGCATAGACCCAAAGATTTACACCCACGTTCCTTGCAGCATTATTCCCAATGTCCGTGCCAATGTCCATCAACAGACAAGTGGATTTTTAAATGTGGTATATACACACAATGAAATATTCTTCAGCCATAAAGGGGAATGAAATTCTGATAAATGAAGGAACCTGAAGACATTATGCTAAGTGAAAAAAATTATGCTAAATGAAATAAGCTGGACACAAAAGAACAAAAATTGTATGATTCTACTTATATGAGGTCCTGAGAACAGGCAAATTCATAGAGATACAAAACAGAATAGAGGTTACTGGGAGCTGGGCTAAGGGGGCATGGGGATTAACTATTTAATGGGTACAAGGTTTCTGCTTGGGAAAATGAAAGGGTTCTGGAAATGGATAGTGGTGATAGATGCACAATATCGTAAGTGTGCTTAATACCACTGAGTTGTACACTTAAAAAACAGTTAAAATGATAAATATGTTATATATATTTTACCAAAAAAAGCTCACAAGGCTAATAGAAATTGTTTTAGTATATTTGTACAGAATTATTCATTGCCACCTGACCAATTATGTTTTTCAGAGCAGCTGGGTGTCTTAATTTGTCCCCAATACATATAATATAAACGTGTGTATATATATACAAATCTAATTTCAGAGACTGGAAAAGGGTATAAGCAGAGTTCTAATTTATGAGATCAGGGAGTAAACATAAAATTTACCTTTGTAATTTTGCTGAAGTTTATAGCAAAATATCCTTCTTGAGGTTTATTAAACTCTAATCATTTTCTTGAAAGATTAGCAGCAATTATCATTAAGGTTTAAGCATTTAACTGTGACTACTGCAATAAATCTTATTAAAATAACTGAAACATACTTTTTTCGCATGTGGCAACCTGTCTCTGAATCACAACCATCTGTAAGTGGTGATTGCCTGGTGCACACAGATGGGAGTAAAACAACGTTCAGGCTATACCATTCTTTCATCATCACTTGGTACCAAACAAACTGAAATCTGAGTCAGACTATTTGCATTTGAAAGATTATATGATCGCTGTCATTAACAAATACTCATTGGCTTTCTGATATAAAATGCGTGATAGGTACCTGATTGAAAATAACACTTGAACTGTGCAGCCTCTCTCTAATCTCTGACAGCCTATTACAAAATTAGATGTTAACAATAGAGGAACCGGTTTTGAGTTTTTATAGCACACAATTCCTTTGCAGATTTAAAATGACAGAAGAAGGGAACAGAATAATTTATTCCTTCTGGCTTACTGCACAGAACCATGGCAGCTCTAGGCCCATAACTTCAGGGCTACACTTTAAACTCCCGTCAGCCTAAATCTGTCACAAAGGTGAGCCTCTGCCCCATCTTACTTTTCCTTCAAGGCAAGGAAAAAACAGACCCACATTACTCACAAAGCCCAAATCTTTAAATAAGAAAAAAGGAAGCCAAAAATCAAGAAGATTAATATCTTCCTAGGTGTCACCACATTTTGGCTAAAAAGACCTGCCTCTACTGGATTAATAATCAGAGAAGGGAAAGAGATTTGAGCACTCTACGATGACACAGAGCACTGATTTTGGAGTTGGGCAAGCCTGCTTTCAAGAGGTAATGATAAGCTATCTTAACATTTAAGTGAGTCATTTTCTCTATGAGGTTTTTTCAGTCTTGATGAACTTCAGAGTATTTCTTACTTTGTCAAGAGTCCATTTGGTAGTTAAAAGCTTGGACCTAGATAGAATCAGACTGCCGAGGCTTAAACCCTGCTTCTTCCACCTACAGCTGTGTAACTTTGGCAAGCTACTTAACTTCTCTGTGCCTGTCTTTATTCACTTATAATGTAGGGGTAATAATAATCCATTCAAAGTTTTGTTGAGGGGACCAAATGTGTCAATATATTTGAGTAGTTTAGAACAAGGCCTGGCATCTATTACTATCAATATATATCAGTCAGTTGCTATTCATATGTGAGCAGGTCCCTGAGTACACAGTGAGTCCTTTGGCCTCACGGAGCTTGCAGATTGCTGGAAGATAGACATTAAAAAATAAACACAGGGCTTCCCTGGTGGCGCAGTGATTGAGAATCTGCCTGCTAATGCAGGCGACATGGGTTCAAGCCCTGGTCTGGGAGGATCCCACATGCCGCGGAGCAACTAGGCCCGTGAGCCACAACTACTGAACCTGCATGTCTGGAGCTTGTGCTCCGCAACAAGAGAGACTGCGATAGTGAGAGGCCCGCGCACCGCGATGAAGAGTGGCCCCCGCTTGCCACAACTAGAGAAGGCCCTTGCATAGAAACGAAGACCCAACACAGCAAAAATAAATTGATTAATTAATAAACTCCTACCCCCAACATCTAAAAAAAAAAAAAAAGATTAAAAGAACAGGATTTTGTTTAAACAAAAAAAAAAACCCACAAAAACACATAATTGCAAAATTGAAAGAAAGAGAGGAGGACAGCAGATCTTGTGATATTTGAGCTAATTATTTCATGTCAGATTCTTCATCTGAAAGATTTCAAAAATGTTACCTATATAATAGCTATTGTAGGAAATACGTAAGTATTATAATGTAAAACCCCCTATAAAAGGAAAACCTTGGTGCAGGTTAGTTTCTTTCTTCTATTTTCTCCATGGTATCTGATCATTTAGATAAGCGCTTGCTTTTTTCACTGTTTGTCTGAAGATTATTATTATTATTATTTTTTCAGGGAAAAGTTTCTTAACCTCAAATGACCTCATTCTTCGAGACGCCAGATGTTGAAGAATATTAAAATTATATTTAAGACACTGTTACATTCAAATTAAGATGTATTTTCTGCTAGATTACATTTTTAAAAGACAGTCATCACATATTATATACACTTAGATATCAAATGACTGCATTTACATTTGAACCAAAATAAAAGATGAAAGTGGTTAATGAAGTTCTAATTCATTGCCTTGAATGTTTTTAGCCTACTACATCCAAATTATTTTTTTTAAATAACTGCCACTAGAAAGGCTAATGCAGTGCAGATGACTCCCCAAATATTTGCAATAGGTCACGTGAACACCACTGCAGCATCTCAACAATTGACTGTAATAGATTTAAGGGGGAATGATAGGCTGCCTTGACATTTAAATAGATAATATTTTCTATTAAATCTTTTTTAAAAAACCTTGATTAACACCAGAAATATTTCTCACTTAACCAAAAGAAACCCTCATTAAGGAAATTTTCACTGAGTTACATACAATATGCTCATCTGTGCACCATGAACTTGTTTTTACTCTATATTCAAAGCTGTATGTTTATTTCTCTGTTCTAGTTCAGTTCTGAAAGCCAAAAATATGAAACAGATGTGGTGACTTTCTGTGTAGTGTGAAGCACAATTATGCTTCTTTGAATTGCTTAGGCTAAACAGTTGCCCTCCCTAGAGCATATCGAAACTGCTTTGAGATTCTCTGCAGCCAAGAATCCAGCTTGCTACCTGTCAGGAGCTGGAATTGGCAGGCCACAGCTGGGTGACTACGGAGGATGATAAAAAATATGCAGGCAAAACTTCAGCTAAATCGTATGCTGTCTCATCCTTAAGAAGAGATTGAGCTATTTGATAGTACAGTTCAAGGTCCACTTTATGGGGCCCATTTAACAGCACTCAAAAAAAAGCTCAGTTTTCTAGGCCATGTTGCTCCCCAAGAAGATGGACAGCCAGCACAAGGCAAAGGGCAAGTGAGATGGGCATCCATAAGCCCTCCCAGCCCCTTTCTCGAAGTGACACTAAATGTCCTGCTTCTGAGTTCATAGACAGCATTGGCAATAGCCGAGAGCAAATAAAGAAAAATCTTCCAACTTACATGTTGCAGCCATGATGCCTTTAAACCTGTGTCAACCAGATTAGTCTATGTATCAAAAGTGCACGTGTTGATTTTTCTTTCGCTGAGAATAGTTTAAAACATGTGGAAATTGCTATAAATGAAGAGAAAGCTTGAAACAAATGGTAATTTTGTTCTCAAAAAGGAAATTTTCTTCAGGCTGTGGGAGGTGAGGAAAAGAAGCTTCCTTTTCTTCTAAAATGAGTGAATGCTGAAAATAATGGCATTCATAGAATCCTGCATTGATCTTGCTAGCTTACAAAACTGCAAAAAGGTCTTGAAACAAAAGTTATCAATGGGCATGTTCATAAAGGAACATTTACAGAGTGCTGTGCTCAGAGGTCATAAATTTGATACAAATAAGCACACCAGCAGTCTCATCAAATGTATGTTTTTTATCAAAGCAAACCATGTGTTGCCATTCATTCACTCAGCATTCATTTACCTCATAGAGACCTGGGCATTATGCTAGATGATGAGGATACAGATATGAAAAGACTAAGTATGTGCTACAATATGTTCGTAGGGAAAGGGGAAAAAGACATTTAAAAGACATGTAACAGACAAATAGAATATTTTTACTGCTCCTGAGGACTCATTTCCCCCTGTAGTCAGGCCCCTGGGTCTTGGAATAACAGAAATAAAGATATGGGAGGTAGAGACATTTGACCTCCATAATCTTAAGAGACATTTTACCATCTATATCTAGGAGTCAGGTCCCATTTTAGACCAATTCTTAAATTGCAATGACTTCTCTAAGTCTCCTCCTACCAATCCCACCACTCTCTCAACGCACCACTCATGCAAAGCCAAGAGCGTGAGAGGGAATGTAATCAGGAGGGCTCACACCCTTTGTCCTTTACCCTGAGAGATGTCTGATTCTACCCGGTCATTTTCAGTTTCATTGATATAGTGTGATCATTTTCATCCATCTAGAAACACTGAGGGAAAAAGCTGGTGTTTTCCCCCTCAACACCTTTGCTATGGTCTAACACTGTGCAGGCTGTGGTCCCTGTATCCCAGACCCACCTCCACTCTTGGCTTTATAGTGTCCTAGGTCATTAAAGAGAGGTCACTTGTCCACATGGGTTGAGTCAAACAGAGTTGAGCATCCTTAGGGCATATGAGACAGTAAAGCCCAAAGCGGTGGCTGTATCCCACAGCCAATCACCACCTATATCAACAAGAAGAACAGTTGTCGTAATTCCTGGGAATGAGTTTTATATGGCTATAAATCAAGCAGAGGATGGATTCATCTGAGTGTTGGCTCTGCCCTGACTTTGGCAGGGCTAAGTACTTTGGGACAGAGCCCAGAAGACGGATCTAGAGCCTACTTCTAATCATGTCACCTTGAACTTTTGTCTCACATATAAACAAAGGCCTTGAACTTAGATACAGATAACTGCATGCATTTGTCCTACGGTTCCAAATCAAGGGAAAGAGTAGAATATTCTTTGATGAAAGGTCCTTGGAAGTAGATGTGATTGAATCACGGAGGGGTAAACAAATCCAAAACTATAAACTCATACTTGTTTAAAGCAAGTTCTGTAAAAGAGGTCTAGATTTGGAAGTATGTTTATTGCACAAAGTATTCTATTTCCACCAGTTGTGACTCCTTAATTGAAGCCACCCTGCCTTAAGATTCAGCAAAGTAATGGTAGTCAAAGTTTGCCTCATTTCTTATTCTACCATATTAATATTACATCTCAACAAATATGGATACTATAATTGCTCTGATAATAGTGTGTAAAAAGTACACCAGGGTCAAAGAGGAAAAGATTACTCAGAGCAGTCAATAAAGGCCTCATCTAAGATACTACACTTAAACTGAGCCTTGAGCTTGCCAGGTACAAAAGCAGGCAGAGAGAGCACTGCAGACTGAGACAACAGCCTGTGTAAAAGCCCACAGCCTAAAACCACATGAGAGCCTAGGACATGTTAATGGGACTGGAACCAGGGAATGCAGGACACTAGGCATGGCAGCATGCACGGGTGCTGGACTTATCTTTCTGACCATGGAGTGTCATTTCCTAATTTCAAGCAGTAGTGTAATGTAAACAGGTAAGTAACCAGAGGTCAGAAGCATCATTTTCATACACAAGTGCCACCACAAATACTGCTATATGTGTATAAATATATAATCCTTCATGTGCATAATTTGCATCACAAGCTATTAGGTGCATTTCTTTCAGAGAAGTTTAGAAACGGTAAGTCATCAGTTGAACAGACAAGGTAGAGAGACCATGGAAATATGCTGAATAGTCTCCACAGAAATCTCCAATTACAATGAACTTTAATTATGCAAGAATAAAATATGTTATCTGAATTCCAGGGATCTGAAATGTAGAACTTGCAATGTCACTACTACATAAGCTCTAAAGGGTAGTGTTTTTAAAACAGAAAAGGAAAGTCTTTCAAATTGTAAAATGATAATTATTTAACATAATGTTTCCCACCCCCATAATAGTTTCTCCTAAAATGTGTGGAATAATTTATATATAAATATGTAGATGTATACAAACTGAAATGCCAAACATTGAAAAGAAACTCAAATGAGTGGGTATTTACATATGGAATAGAGCTCATAAGAAACCGTGTTTTCGTGATAATGAGATGTTTTCCAAGCTCCGTTTCATTCTGGAAATTTACTCAGAGACAAGCCTATACAGTCATAAAACAACAAAGAAGTTCAAAAGGCAGCCTTACAAATCTGAAAAGATAAGATCTGACTTAAGAAATGGCCACTGTGCCTTCTCAAGTTCAGTGATGGGTCAAAGAGTGAAATGATTCTCAAGACACAGAAGGTAGAAAATCCTTCAGCTAACTATGTCTTTAACCGTTATAGGACATATACAATTCCAGGTCCAGAGAAACTTTAAATGGATTTAAGCAAGTTACCACTGTTTAGGTACATTCTACAAAGATCATTAACTACTTATATACAATCACAGAAAACAAAGAAAAAAGGTGTTCTCCATAATGTTTAGGAAATGGATGCTTATGATCCATAAAGCCCAAGTAGAAGACAAGGTAAATAATTTGTTTTCAAATTTGTCTGAAAACCACTGCATTTTAAAAATTCAGCAAGACGTAATCAACTGTCTTGTTAGCAAGATAGTACCTTCTCAGAGGGACTTCATATTTTGTAAGAAAAGGAAAATGGTTTTAAAGCCTTACAGTATTTCCAACAAGAAAAGTAAGCCTATCAATTACAAAACTATTAAATGTCTCATCTAAAGGCTATATTCAAATGACCGACTTGGCCAGTTTCTTTTAGTTACAGAGGACAAAAACCCAACTCAATAGTATATATGTGCCACATCTTCTTTATCCATTCATCTGTCGATAGACATTTAGGTTGGTTCCATGTCCTCGCTATTGTAAATAGAGCTGCAATGAACATTGTGGTACATGACATTTTTGAATTATGGTTTTCTCAGGGTATATGCCCAGTAGTGGGATTGCTGGCTCATATGGTAATTCTATTTTTAGTTTTTTAAGGAACCTCCATACTGTGTTGTATCAATTTACATTCCCACCAACAGTGCAGGAGGGTTCCCTTTTCACCACACCCTTTCCAGCATTTATTGTTTCTAGCTTTTTTGATAATGGTCATTCTGACCTGCATGAGGTGATACCTCATTGTAGTTTTGATTTGTATTTCTCTAATAATTTGTGATGTAGAGCATCTTTTCATGTGCCTCTTAGCCATCTGTATGTCTTCCCTGGTGAAATGTCTATTTAGGTCTTCCGCCCATGTTTTAACTGAATTGTTTTTTTGATATTGAGCTCCATGAGGTGTTTGTATATTTTGGAGATTAATCCTTTGTCTGTTGTTTCATTTGCAAATATTTTCTCCCATTCTGAGGGTTGTCTTTTTGTCTTGTTTATGGTTTCCTTTGCTGTGCAAAAGCTTTTAAGTTTAATTAAGTCCCATTTGTTTATTTTTGCTTTTATTTCCGTTACTCTAGGAGGTAGGTCAAAAAAGATCTTGCTGTGGTTTATGTCCAAGAGTGTTTTTCCTATGTTTTCCTCTAAGAGTTTTATAGCATCTGGTCTTACATTTAAGTCTTTAATCTATTTGGAGTTTATTTTTGTGTATGATGTTAGGCAATTATACTCCAGTAAAGATCTATTTAAAAAAAAAAAAAAACCAACTCAAACCAGCTTAAAACAAAAAAGGAATCTACCACCTCACATGATTAAATCATGTGCTGAATCCAGCTGCTTCAATAAATTCATTGGAACACTGTTCCTGTCTCTATTTCTTAACCCTATTTTCCTCAGTCTGCTTTATTGTCAAATATGCCTTCCCCACGCAGTAAGGATGCCCTCTGATAGCTCCAAGAGGGTTTTCTATCAGTTTAGTAACCCAAGTGGAAAGGGAATGTCTCTCTCCCAGTAGTTTCTGCTAAAATCTCAAACTGACTCGGATTGAGCCTGAGTAAACACCCAGCTCTGAACTGTTTGTTCTGTCCAAGTGTGTGTCATACTGATTGACAAGACTTGGACCACACACCCAGCTCTGGAGCCAGTGAGTTCAGTCCTCTGGGTTACACTGACCAACAATGAAGGATGGGTAACCCCCAAAGAGACAAGGAGCAGAAAAACACATATTTTTCACTCCACAGATAAAAATATTATGAATTTGAGTATTTCATACATTCACTTTTAACAAAACGACATTTCACAGTTTAAGTGAACTGTGCTCCCTGTAGGGACGGGCACTCTACCATACTTATGCTCTGGCCAATGCTCTAAAGCCAATGGGAAATATGGCAACTCTTGTATTGCTGGCAAAATCATCATGAGTGTTTCTTGGCTCCAGACTCATTCCACGTACTTCCTTCCTTTCTTTCTTATTTAGATCCAATCAGGTTAAAAATTCTTTCTAAGACAGTCCATTGCAGAACAGTGGAGAGAGAAGTTACATACAGGTAACTACATATAGGTTATAACAACTATCCTAAAAATTTACGTAAGAGCAGAGATGGTCATAAGAGGCCAGGGATAAAACTCAGTAAGCAAGAAACTAGATAGATAACATGAATAAAATAGTTTCAGGAAGCCAACAAAGTCAGAAGGTGGGATTATAAAGACAGGATCCAGAATCTGGGAATTCAGAGGTTTAATAAGGACAACTATAGAAAACAGGAAACTGTGGTTCTAAGGAAAATGATGTTCTTTGCAGTCTTTTAAAATTTCTGCTGAATGTTGAGTATATAAAGACAAGGTCTCATCAACTGGAAGTATATTTCCGTTCAAAGGTATCAACCGGGTTCCCAATGTGCTTTTTTCTTAATCCTATTTGAAGAAAAGGAACAGGGTTCGGGCTTTGAAAGTTTTAAATAGATGAGACCAGGTGACCTAAACAAGTCAATCCTAATCATGAACAATTATGAGATTATTGCCTCAAATTAAAGAAAAATCTTTTTTTTTTTTTTTTTTTTGCGGTATGCGGGCCTCTCACTGTCGTGGCCTCTCCTATTGCGGAGCACAGGCTCCAGACGCACAGGCTCAGCGGCCATGGCTCACGGGCCTAGCCGCTCAGCGGCATGTGGGATCTTCCCGGACCTGGGCACGAACCCGTGTCCCCTGCATCGGCAGGCGGACTCTCAACCACTGCGCCACCAGGAAAGCCCAGAAAAATCTTTTAACACATTTTTATTTCTGACACATGGAAAGACATGGCTGGAGGGCACACTGATTGATACTGCCCTAAATCACAGGGAATGTAGCATGGCCAGGTTACTAGCAGATCCCCCATTGACTCAAATGTCGATCTTCTCAACAATCACCCTCTCTAGGGGACCATGTGATTTCAGAATGAGTCACAGTTCAATTCTTTAGCACTAAATATTATTGATTCATACATCAGAAGTTAAATAATTTCATCATCTAGTTATCTAAAAGCCTTGGGACAGCTATACAATAACAGTGATGAGTTCTTAGCAATATCAATTTAAGGTATTTATTTATTTTGTAAACATTTACTGAGCATCTATAATATTCCAGGTACTGTGCTAAATGTTAACATAATACACATATACTCAAATTGTCAAAGAATGTTATCAGTGTTACTCACAAATGCATGAAAAACGTGATCATGGCTATGGAGGAACATAGGAGAATCCTTGCCAACATTTGAACTAGGTAAAAGGATGAGTAGGTATTCATCCACTTGGAGAGGTAAGAGAAGTGCATTGCTAGCAGGAGAAACAACATTCATAAGGACACAGCGGGAATAATATATATAATATACAGAGTTCAATGTTACTGGAGCGTGAGGTGATAGGTGAGTTGCAGACACTGATAAAGGTCAGATTGCAAGGAGCAATGTATACAGCAAACTAATTCTGTTTAAATTTTACACTTCAGTGAGTCATGAGGTCTTGTCTTAAAAGAAGTGAGGTAAGATGATCTCTTTAATTCTCATTTAATTTTTGAGTAATATAACTGCTCCACCAGTGTGGAAGGAGAACCAAGGTGAATGGGAAGTAGGTAGGAGGCAATTGGCCACACAAGAAATAGTGAGACAGCAGTGGAATGGAGAGAAACTGGATTAAAAAGATAGAATTGGTGGCATTTGGTGACCAATTTCATATAATTGTGGAAAGAGTGGAAACAATTCATAGTATATCCAAGACTTCTAACTTTGAAAAAAGTGAAACCACTAACTAAACTTAAAGTTAGGAAGGGGAAGCACTGTGTCCAAGACTGGTAACAGTTCACCAAATCCATGCACCCCTTCTGCCCAGACATCCCAGTGGACTGCATTTCCCAAACTCCTTTGCAATTAGAGGGATCCTAAAACAAGAGCAGTTGAGTATGGAGCAGTTGTTGGAGCTCAGGAGAAACGCAATTTTGGAGATAGGATTGAGGACTGTCAATTTATGATTCAAGTCATAAGAATGAGTGGAGAACTCCCTTTAAACCACCACCAGACCTAATCCAAATATTTATTTGATTATATTATTCCTGTAACATTGTATATAAGATTAAGAAATATTGAAAATATGACTGGATATGTGATATTGAAAAATAACAGCAAGGAACATCTAACACTATTATTTCTCTATCATCTTTGGTCAGATGCAGGAAATGTAAAGGGCAAGACAGGAAATAACTAGTGTTGCTTTATTCTATTCTACAATCACGTAGCACATATGTACACAGCTGATTTTCTCCACTATGAGTACCTACTAAATAAAAAGTTCAGATGCTGTGATCATATTTATTCTTTTATATCCCACCACTTTGCAAAAGGAATTTGAGGCATCCCAAATGCTATATCCTGCAAAATATAAAAATTTTACCCAACTGTTGAAGAACTATACCTGCACCTATATACAAATATACATGTAAATAGTACAGAATTTACTATACTTTTCTATTAAAAGTGTTTAGAAGATGCATTAATCTACTTCTTCACTCATCTGAGACTTGTGAACAGGATAAAAGAAAAATGGAAAAAATACTGAAATGCAATTTCTGAAAAGAGAAAAACCATTGTACTAACATTTAGAGATGCCTCCATTAATTCCTAGCAGGTTATTTTAGTCAAACTATAGAGATTAAATAGTTTGTGTCCAAGCAGCTTTATTTTGTTGTATTGCTTTCATCTAAGAACTAAAAAGCCCCATCTAAAAACCACTACTCACAGCAAAACAATATTAATACTATACCAGAAATTGCTCCATGAAGATTGTAAAAATACAGGGGGAAACATTACTGATACTTTAGCCACTCCTTGTTTTATTCTTTATTTGACTATCTCCCATTTAAGTACTGACCAAGTTTGCCTTCACTTAGTTTCAGAGAGCCTACAGGCAAAAAATTATAAGGTGTCTGAACTATTTATCTTAAAACTTTAAAGGCATCTGAGGCATCTGCTGTATTTTATAGACTTTTAATGGATCAGTGTCAACTACTAGAAATGTAGGCTCAATGATCCTATAAGCCCAAATGGCCATTCTGTACGCAAATGAAAAATGTCACGTGAGCCTTTTGGCCTTGGAGAATCTAACACACAACTGGCTTATTTATGGGAATTATATGCTTCAGTCACCAATAAATCTTACAACCATAATCTATGAAGAAACAGATTTTCTTTATACTAAGTTATGGAAGTCAACGATGGCTGTGAGGTGAGCTGCTTAGAAAGTAGTCTGTAAATCCAACTCTATGAGGTAAGCCTTTAAAGAACATTTTTCTCTCAGCAACAGAAGGAATGGTACTTCACTTTAGATTTTATTTCCTCATGGAACATATTCTAGTGGTAAAAATGACTGAGTATTTTGTGACTCTGAAATGCAATAATTAAAACATAATCTGTTCCTTAAGAACTTAAAATTTTTCTAAATTTGAGATGTTCAACTGGGATATCCCAAACTAAACTGGAATTACTTAAAGAGTAAATCCAAATATTTGTGCAAAACTGATGCATGCACCTACAATATCTGTACAACATGAGAACATAACCTGAACATAATACCTAGCTAAAGACTCAAACTATTTATATCTTAAAATTTAATGTGCATCTAAACCACAAAAAAAATCTTAATTTCTTGGAATGTACAATTTGATTCTTGCCATCTTTTAAAATCCTCGGGGTTTCCAGATCAAAATGGCAGACTATAAACATTCACTTTTCCTCTTTCCTAAAATCACATTAAAATAACAGAAATATGAACAGAAGGGACTAGATGTTGAGTAGTACTGAGATGAGAATAGGAGCAATCAGCAGACTAGAAAATTTTCTCAAGTTAGAGGATAAATAGAGGCAGATAAGACAGTACAGGATCGGACTTCCCTGGTGGCACAGTGGTTAAGAATCTGCCTGCCAATGCAGGGGACATGGGTTCAATACCTGGTCCAGGAAGATCCCACATGCCGTGGAGCAACTAAGCCCATGAGCCACAACTACTGAGCCTGTGCTCTAGAGCCCATGAGCCACAACTACTGAGCCCACGTGCCACACCTGCAGAAGCCCGGGTGCCTAGAGACCGTGCTCTGCAACAAGAGAATCCACCACAATGAGAAGCCCGCGCACCACAACAAAGAGTAGCCCCCACTGAGCACAACTACAGAAAGCCCACACGCAGCAATGAAGACCCAACACAGCCAAAAATAAATTAATTTAAAAAAAAAAAAGATAGTACAGGATGAAAAGCTGCAGAAAATGGCAGCAGGTGTGGAAACTATTTTAATGGCAGAGTCCCAGAGGGGTGCCAAGTTTGGAGTGAACAAGAACAGGGAACAACAGCATGCTGTGGAGCTGTACTCAAGGAGATAAATGAAAGGACTTTGCACGGACCAGTCAGTGAGCTCTTCCCTCAAGCCGTTCTCTTGCTTCTCACAAGGGACCAGAAAGCAGCACTGCCTCAGGATAAAACCATAAGAATGCACTCCAAAGAAAGTGAAGGATCTTCTGGGACGGGCTAAAACTCCTGAGACAGAGGTAGAGCGGAGATGGAAGTAAATCTGGACTCTACACAGCTACATGTGGAGAGAAGGAGTGCATATGAAGAGAAGTCCAATTATTGATAAAATTTCACTCTTTAAGACATTTTGCCTTTCTCAGAAATATGTTCTTTAAGAGTCAAAAAACCAACTCTATCTGACCAATTTTCCTATAATTATCATCTACTGACTTGGCTTTTGGTATTATTAAAAATATCTGTATTTCTTATCAGTATTTTACTAAAATTCATAGGGGTGGGACTTCCCTGATGGCACAGTGGTTAAGAATCCGCCTGCCAATGCAGGGGACATGGGTTTGAGCCCTGGTCCAGGAAGATCCCACACGCCACAGAGCAACTAAGTCCACGCGCCACAACTACTGAAGCCTGTGCGCCTGGAGCCTGTGCTCCACAAGAGAAGCCACCCCAATGAGAAGCCTGCGTACCACAAGGAAGGGTAGCCCCCACTCACCACAACTAGAGAAAGCCCTCATGCAGCAATGAAGACCCAGCACAGCCAAAAATTAAAAAAGAAAGAAAGAAAAAGAAAGAAAGAAAGAGAGAGAAAGGAAGAAAGAAAAATAAATAAAATTTGTAGGGGTTACAGAAATTAGAAGTTTTGTCTTCCAGAGGTAAAGAATAAATTCTGTTTATTTCATCATTCCTAAGACACTCTTTTTTTTTTCCACATTAACACCTTTGAAATTCAGGTGCATCTTATAAAAAAGGGCATCATGTAGTGTGGCTCCATCCGGTGTAGATGTGACACAGTGTGGCCATTGCTTTGTCATGCACTTACTTGGTTGTTATCCCTAGAGGCATGACTGGACAGCAGCAAGCCCTCAACATTTCAGAGAACAAAATATTTAAGGAAGTGTTATGAGCCTTGGTTGTTGACTGAAAACTTTCCATTGATACCTGCTGTCAAGAACAGGAAAACATCAGCATCAAAACTTACTGAAGGGATGCCAATGGCTTGGAAGAAACTCCCAGAGATAATGAGTGGAGCACACATCTAAAAGACGCTGCCTCGATACTCTGAAGAGTCAAAGGGTGAAACTGTGTAGAAAAACTCAGACACTGATGACTTTGAGTCAAGAAGTGACTTAGAAGACTCAGAATGTGAAAAGGTTCTAGTTATACCTTAATTTATTTTACTTAGATTTCTCTTTTTGTGTATTCTCAAGGATTAAAATTACACCTAACCAAGTCTAAATATTCTAAATGAAAAGAATGATTTTGCTACGGTATAATTGGCAGTGATTTTCTTTTTCCTGGTGGTATAAAAAAATGATACGTCTTATGTTCAAAGGCATCCTAGATTTGATGAGATACAGTTACTAACATTTCAAGAAAATTTGGCTGTTTTAGCAGAGGGAATATAGCCAATATTTTATAATAACTATAATTGGAGTATAACCTTTAAAAATTGTGAATCACTATGTTATACACTGGAAGATCATATAATATTGTAAATCAACTATACCTCAATAAAAGAAAAGGAAATTTAGCTATTTTATCATTTTTGGAACACAATGTTGGACCCTCTTTCTAATTGATTAATGTGTATTTTACACCTGTAGTTAATAAACTTGGCTCCTTGTCTACCCTATTCTAATCTCTCCTAAATTCTTTGTCACAATTCTGTTACAGTCACATTTTTCCCCCAGAAGTGTATGGCTCACTCACCAGTTTTGATTCTCTTTCTTGATTACAGATAGAAACAAGTATATATGATGTTTTACAAACAGATGTATGCTTAATGGAGCGAAACACCCATAATTTCCTAGTTATTTAAATCAAAAAAAATTAAGCGTAACTTAGTATGTTAACCCTTCTTTCATATTACATCTGATTTTATATTAATTTACCTAATCTTTTGCTCTGAAATACAAATAAAATCAATAGTAAAGAGGAGAAGGATCAAGTTGAACAAATGGGAAAAATGACCCATGGTAGACAGAGATAAATCTGGAAAAGAGAATACACAACAAAAATTATAATGGGTCTTCTCAGAGGATTTAAGGTGGCTATTGTATCCACAGAGCAAGAATAAGCTGCTATGGGCAAAAGACGCAATCACAGAACAAGAATCCTTGTAAATTAAAAAATATAATTGATTTGTATTTTGAAAAAAGAAAAAATACAACTGATGAAATGAGAACTAATAAAAAATATTACCTATAGCGAGACCAATATTGCAGTTACACTATTACTTTTGGGTTCTAAATGCTAGACTAAATGTGAAAAAAAAAAGTTATACAATTCCAAAAAAAATGTTTTGAACCTAAAATCCTTCACAAAAATTAATCAAAGCACTACGAAAATAGAGTGAAGACTTTTTCAGATATGCAAGGAGTCAAAATGTTCAAAGCAGCATTGTTTACAACTGCAAGATATGGAAGCAACCTAAGTGCCCATCAACAGATGCATGGATAAAGTGGATCAGTATCTTGCAGCGTTTGCCAATCTTTTACGTAGATTCTTCAAAGAGGCTGCATGTTAAGTTCATAAAAAAGAATGAAATTTTTCAATTTGCAACAACATGGATGGACTTGGAGGGTATTATGCTTAGTGAAATAAGTCAGAGAAATAAAGATAAATACTGTATGATATCACATATGTGGAATCTGAAAAATAAAACAAACTAGAGAAAATAACAAAAACAGATATAGAGAACAAACTAGTGGTTACCAATGGGGAAAGGGAAGGGGGGGAGGGGTATATAGGGGTGGGAGTAAAGAGGTATGAACTATATTTCAGGTGTTGTACAGTATATCCTTGTAGCTTATTTATTTTATACTATGTATACTTTATAATAACTATAAATGGAATATAACCTTTTAAAATTGTGAATCACTATGTTGTACACCAGAAACTTACATAATATTGTACATCAACTACACCTCAACATTTTTTAAAAAGTATTTAGTGCTCTGCATCATCTTCAAAACTTGTATTTTCCAATTTTAATTTTTTCCTACCAAGTGGTTAAAAGGTCATATCCCATTCTAGTTTTACTTTGTATTTCCTTGATCTTAATTAGATTATAAAATATTTTATAATTTCATGGTTTCTCTTTTTCCCCTGTGAAATACCTATTCATGTGTTTTGACCACTTTGATATTAGGTTCCTTTTTTTTTCTTCTCATATACCTGAAAACAAATTTGTCAGCTAAATATGTTTCAAATACATTTGTATTTTATCTTCTGTAGTTTATCTTTTGACTCTATAATGTCTTTTGATGAGGGAGTAATCTTATTTGTAACACAGCTGAATATAGCAACTCCAAGAAGTCAAGGAATCTTAAACTTTGTCTTCCAGGTAATTTTGAAGGTGTACTTATCAAAGAATGAGAATAGAATACATTTTTAGCTTGATTAATAACTTTTAAATCTTTAGAAATGATGTGTGGTCCTTCATAGTAAATGCTTACCCCAGGCCCTGCACATGTTAGGAGAATGTTTGCTTCTGGGATGTGCTTTTGCTGCTCTCCCAGCCTGCCTTTAGCTTCCACTCCTCCTGCTCCTCGACCAGTTTTTGTTTTTTGTTTTTTTCTCAACCAGTTTTAATAGCTGAAAAAAGCATCCTGTGCCTAAAGAAACTTACAAAGGAGAGCTTCACATGTAATAGCTTCAGCATGAACCTGATATTGCCCACATTTCCAAAGTTTGCATTTACCCTCTACGGGATGCTTTCTATACCAAGACTTCCAACCACAGCACATAGACACAAAGCAGCCAGACCAATTCTTTTAAATGTAAAATACTGATAGATGATGCCAATCTCTTGCTCAAAACCCTCCAATGGCTTCTCCTCATATCAAGTAAATCAAAAGTTCTTTCCATGGCCTCTAAACCCTGCTTGGTTTGTCCCCTGGTCACATTTCTGTTCTCTTAGATGAAATCCTTCTATTCCCCCCTCTACTCACTCCACTGCAGGATACTGGCCTTTTGCACATTCCCCAAAAGCACTATGTTCCTGCCGTGGAACTTTGCACTGACATTCCCTTCACCTGGAATGCTCTTCCTCCTGATGGATCACTTCCTAGTTTCATTCTAATTCCTGTTGACATATATCTTACTCATAAAGTCCTTCCCTGACATTCTATCTAAATATACCCTACTGTGTATTATATTTTTATAGAATTTATTACTATCTCACATTATACTACAAATTTGTTCTTGTTTATTGACAGAATGACCTATTAAGATGTAAGCTCTATGAGGACAGATAGTTTGTTTAATTCATATTTGTATCCCCAAAACCTAGAACATGCCTTCATATAGCTTCATATAATAGGTATTCAATAAATGTTTATTGAATGAACATTTCATCCACATACTTCTTAGTCACAGATGTGCCAAAAAAACATATGAGCAGATAAATGTGGGTAACCCTTTGTTATCTGCATCCATTACCATGGGCACATCCACAGCTATGACAGTCAGAACCCCAGAACCATTTTAACAATAGAAAAATTCTAACCTATGGCTAAGGGTTCATGTATCTTGATACCAGAGAGCCCTATTATTATAAAGTTTCTCTTTCTCTTGGTTCCATCAAATTCAGCGTCAGTAAAATTTAGAAAATTTTTTGCTTCTTGAGTTGGGGTTGAGGGGGTAAAGAAACACTTTAAAACGTGCCTCTTAGAGTGGGATTCATAATAGACATAGGGTCAGGGTCAGAGGATTTTACGTTATATTTGGTAACATTCTGTACTGCTTGAACTATTTTATCCATGTGCATAAATCCCTTTTAAAATTAAAATAAAGTTTACAATAAGATAAAATATTTTAATATCCTCTGGAAATAAACATATATATATATTAAATTTTTTAAAAATTGCTTCTTCTCTCTCATTTTCCCCTTACACGTGCAGTATCTTTAACAAAAGGGCTCTAACTCTCCTGAAATACTAGGGTTCATTTTCAGTTCACTAAGTCTCTCAAGGAAGTTAGAGATTTCTTATTACATACCTTTCTTCTCTTTGCAAGATCACATACTATATATTTACATACTTGCTTCTATTTTAGACTATGCCTTCACAGATTATCTAATCAGAAAATGCAAATATATCTTCATTGTTAATTACAAAGGAAAAGGAAAAAATTACAAAGGAAACAATTTTAAACAGTAATATATTCCAAGCACTTTACATTTACATGGAACAAAAGAATTACCATTAATGAAGGACCTCTACAAATTTACACTAGGTAATTAACCCAAAAGAAAACAGAATGAGTTAATAATGATTATAAAAATAGTCATGACTTTATATGAGAGGCTTTTTTTCTAGGTTATAAACTAACAAATTTAAAGTATACAACTTCCAAGAAAAAGAATCAATGTATACTTTTTATTTTTAATCATTTTGTGTGTGTGTTACAAGTATTAAACTCTTATTTTTTTTAATTGAAGTATAGTTGGTTTACAGTATTATATTAGTTTCAGGTGTACAACATAGTGACTCAATATTTTTATAGATTATACTCCAGTTAGTTATTACAAAATAATGGATATATTTCCCTGTGCTATACAATATATCCTTCTTGCTTATTTATTTTATACATAGTAGTTTGTATCTTAATACCATACCCCTATCTCTCCCCTCCCCTCTTCCCACTGGTAACCACTAGTTTTTTCTCTTTATCCGTGAGTCTGTTCCTGTTTTGTTGTATACATTCGTTTGTTTTGTCTTTTTAGATTCCACATATGAGTGATAACATTTTTCTCTGTCTTACTTCATTAAGCATAATACTTTCTAGATTCATCCACATGTAAGAGATTGTTTATCCTAATATTTCTAATAAATTTAATTTTTAAAATACTTTATCCCATTTTTGCAAGCCAAAGAGATATATATGTATGTGTACATGTGAGTATTAGTATTAGCAAATGAATAGGAAGAGGATAGAAAAGAAGCTCATAAAATGATTGACAGTGCTATCTCCCAGGAGGAGAATGGAGGTGGGAGAATAAGAAAGGGAGATTTCCACATTTTTCTGACTACAGGTCTGTATAATTTGATTTTTTAACAATGAGATATATTTATACTTTGTGTAACATGTTTGTGTGTGTGTGAAATTAATGAGTAATATTTTTAGTGTTTTAGAGTCATTAAAACTAAAATTTCCAAAAAAAAGAAATAAAGAAATCATTTTAAGGCACTGAGAGCTTAGTTTTTAGACAAATACAATGGAAAATATTAAACACTGAAAAAATAAAACATTTCTTAAAATGAATTAACAATCTTCTAGTTTATCTGTCTTCATGCCTAGCTTTCTACATTGGTATAGACTACTTAACGTGTGGTTCACACTGATTCCATTACAACAGTAAATATAGTAAAGGACACCTGATTTCTACAATCTCATGATATTGTAATTCTTAGTCTATATTCACCCAAGGGACTGTGGTGGGGGAGGAGAAGGAGGTAAATAAGATACAAATCTATGCATTTTCAACATATTTTAATGTATCGATTTTTCAGGGGAAAAAAATGTATCTAATTTCCTAATTATTTCTTCTTTCTAAATGGTAGAGAACTTTAAGGGAGAAGATAAAAGTGCCTGATTGGTTGCAACCTTCCAAATCCATGACCCACTTCCTGAAACCTTGCTGATGGACTCTCATGTGGAACATTTCCCATCAGTAGTTGAAATTACCTTTCGGAACCTCCAACATGTTTCAGAATCTTAGGATGAATAATTAATGCAACTGCACTCACAGACCTTTGTAATGAGCACATACTTTATAAGTAAATAACTAATGTTCAATACCAAATAAATACCAATGGAAAGAGAGTTCTAGAAAGCAGGCTTGGTGTTTTGTATGAAGCCTGAAACTGACACTGATAGGCCAATATTCACAAACTTCCACTTTTATTAGTTGGTTTTTAGACCCATTTACTGACTGTGTCAGTTTAATTCTCATATTGGCAAATGAATGTTTGCTTGTGGCTCATGAAAGAGAATGGAATTAGCTGTATCATTTAACCACAGGAAGCCACAAATAATGTTAACTGATCAGCTGGCCATAAATTTATTCTTTTTAACTGTTGAATTATGCATTCAATACTCTGCACCTGAAAGCAGTTTTCTTCTTTCCTGTATTTGTGTCAGTCTTTTCTATTTTGTGAATCATCTTTTCATTCATAGAGTATATTACATGAATCAAAAGTTTGTGTACATGTAAAATAGTTCACCCCCATATGCCTGGCATGACTTTGAAATAGTTTTTCATTTAACTGAATAATTTAACAACCAGACTTTATAAAATCTAATTTAAAGGTCCTGCATTGTACTAAAGCACATAATTAAAAGAGTATTCATGAAATTGACCATTTTCCCTGGTAAATACCAAAGAAACAGTACTTCCTGAATTATCTCTGTTTTTACAAGTTTTCCTGACCATCTATACACTTTTTTCAAGTGAAGCTATTTCAAATGATCATGAGAGTGTTAAATTTTTTTCTACTGACTTAGGACACATAAATCATGTCTCATTTTCTATTTGCTTTGAGAGCCTCTAGTGAAGAGAGGGAACTTGTGTGATAGAATTCTATAACATTTTACAGAAAATATCCATGAAGCATATTGGCCTAATGCAAAAGAAGGCTATTGGTTAATGAGAAGAATCTACTGGAAGAGCTAAAGTATCTAGAAGTAGCATGTTGGGATCAGCAGGGGCTGAGCTCCGTCCTGCATAGTCACTGGGAGAGCATGGAGAAGTAACCTGATCCCTGTATCTCAGTTTCCTCGTGTGCAAATAGGAATAATTATTTCTCTTAAAGGTGTTCTTAAAATTAAAGAATGCATTTAAAGTACATGACACACAGTAAAGGCTCAATAAATCCTCTCCCGTTCCCTTGTCCAGGTATAAATATCACATCTAAAACTCCCAGATATCATCTCTCAGAGAGGTTTGGTATGAATTTTATTGTGCAAGATCTGAGTGTGAAGGCAACCATGCTCTGTCACCCTGCTTTCCTTTTAACTATAATGTTCCTTCATGGCATTTCTCACAACTGTAATTAATTACTCTCCTCCACTAGGGTGTGACTCCATGAACACCATGTCCATTTCTGTCTTCCTTCATTGCAGCCTCAGAACTGAGCTAGCAGTTAATTGGTACTCATTGAATGAATGGATGTCCAAGTCTTTTTCCTCTAAACTCTCTAAGGTCAACTGCCGTTTACCGGAATCATTGATGGCCACTACAGGCACATTTCATGATGAAATACACAATGAAAAATAACAGAATTTCCAAGACAAAAAAACCAACAGGAATTTTTACCAACACATAATCAAAATAAAGTTCAGCATTTTCGTGTGCTCCAGAGAGAATGCTTTCAAAGGGTTAATCATACCACATTACATTGTTGGTCACTTTCAAAGAGTACACCGATTCTACTTCAATTATTCTACAGCTATTCATGTGAGTAGGTTTTGCTGAAAAAAGATCAATTGGTAATGATCTTTCTATAAGAAGAACATAAACATCATTCTTTGATTTGTTGCTGGAGCTGTTATTTGCAGAGCCTGAGGCTGCTGAAGACTTGACTTTAAACTCAAGTTTTACCTGAAACCTTTACTAAAGAAGGGGAAAAGATTTATTAGTATTCCATTCTGTGAGCTGTCTGCCACTGCCATTATTAATATTAAACCGATTTTAATCCATTAAAAATAAATTGTTTCAAAAGTGGTGGTTAAGATTCTCTCCCCAAAAAGCAGCACACAAGTCAAATACCGATTTTCACAGAGCCCACAGCAATGTGCCTTTTACTTTTAATGCATTTTAAGTGAAAATTCTGAAACTGTGGAGGAAACCTGGCCACTATATAGAGTTGGGAAAGGACTAAACTGCTTGGCAAACTTTTGATACATATAAAGGAATGACATGGAGAGATGCTTGCTAGAACGGCAAGGGTGAAAACTGATCAGTAAAAAGAATTCACAGTAATTAGACTCGCCAGAAACAGAGATTAATTTAAGGATGTGAATACACACTGATAGGTTTAATCTTAAATATTCCTGTAAGGCTTTTACTTACTAGCTCTTTACAACATGTTAAACACTCTACTAAGCACTTTAAGTAACTTTTTTTTCACTTAACTGCCATTTTTTAAAAACAATCCTACAATGTAATAATAATTATGCTTATTCTATAAATAAATAAATGGAAGCTCTGTTGACAAGTAAAGCAACTAGGACCTTAAATGCATCTCTTTCCAAAATTTCTTGTTCTTAACTGCTATGCTATGCTCACTAACCAACCCTAAGGGTTAGACAACCCCAAACTGAGAAGCATTTCATTGGGAAAACAATTTCAAAACCACAAGTCAAAAAATGTCTGATCAGTCATGCAAATCTATAATTTAAAACCTGAGCACAGGGAATCTGAGCAGTCTTAGCAAATACCTCTGACACATCTGCCTTCCATGGTCCCACTGGAGTAACTCAACAACCACTGCGAGCATGCTGGCAGAGACTAGGGGATATCCCTATAGTCCCAAGTTCTACTTGGATCTCCAAGGACCATCACCAGAGCTTCTTCATCCCAGAGGCAGATGAGATCCAAGGAAAACATCACACACAAAAATATCAGTAGCTTCTCTTTAAAGCCCAAGGCAGAGACCTCAAATTTCTTGGCTTTCAAAAGGAGTACAGCTAGCAAAAGTCATCAGAACCCACTGACCCATCAAACAACGAGAGAAAGTTTCTCCAGGGTACTTTCTACATGGAATCCTTGAGCCAGCAGCACAATCCCACCGGGCCCAGCTGTCCTACAAGAGAGCTAGTCACATGAGAAAACTAAATTACTGCCAGTTTCTGTAATGAGACGACTGTCCCCTCGCACCTTAAAAATCTCAGAGCAGAGACTCTTCTTCCCAATAAATCATAGAGGACTGAGAGTTGGCCAACTCATCCATTACTAGCCCAGGAGAGTGGAAAGCACTCCTACAGACTGATAAAAGACAAAAGAGCCAACATAAAAGTGGGCAAACTTAGGAAGCACATATCCAAACTGAGAGCAAACAAGTGAAATAACGTACGATTTCACTAATATTCAGGAAAATGAAAATTCAAACAAACATAAGATGCCAAATATTCTTAAGAGCAGAAATCTCACTTTGGGAAATATATTTGACAGTAATAAAAGCATTAGAATATTGGTATATATGCACAAGGATTTTTATGTGTCAAAGGAAAATTGAAATCAACTTGACTATTACACACAGGAAGACAATGAAACATACTATATAGTATTTTCATTCTATGCAATATACACCAGCCAGTAAAAAGAATGTTTTCTATAAACCTGGAAGTCTATTTTTAAAAAGCAAAGTGTGCAATAACATGTACAGTAATATTTTCTTATTTAAAAACCTGCTTATGTTTGATATCTTTTTACGGACATGAAGACAGGTGGAAAATGTCAGGCACTCTGCTATTCATGTGGCTGAATTCAGGAAAGTGAAAGTAGAAAGATATGAGAAAATCATTCACTTTTCCTTTACATCCTTAGATTGTTGTATCTGGTACCAATAAGACATTATTTTGGAAATTTTTTTTTTAAAGTTAAAGGAAAAACTATTACATATAATTACTTTCAATATAGCACAGAGATAACCTTATATGAATTTAGATAATATTTTTTTCAATGTTAAAAACTCATCATTAACTCAGGTAAGAAAAGATGATGATCTAAACTAACATAATACCAGAAATAAAAGAAACCAATTCAAAGGATACCTTGCATGCTAGGTAATCCTTTAATGTGGGTAATGAGTAAGGAAAAAAAAAACAGCAATGATCTCAAAGTTACTAGGTTATGGAGTATGTAGGGATTATAGTAATTAAAATAGAGAGCAAGGGATAGAGAGCATGTTTGGAAGGGGTATATATGAGAAGAGAAATTTAACTTGAACATATTAAGGTGTTAGGAAATAAACTGACACCATCAGCATGCAAGGGATGGTTAAAGCTGTAGAAATAAATGGGATTATCCAGGAAGAACACAAGGATGATGCAGAAAGGAAAGACCAAAATTTAAACAGGTAGAACATCAAACATTACAGTGATAGGTAACTAAAGACCATTCCACTAGAAATCCCTTATGTGTTAATATTTCCAAAGAAAAAGATAAGGCTAAGGAGGTAATAAAGAAGGTGGTATCCAATGTATATAAATTCTACAAGAGAATGGACTTGGAAAATCATGGAAGCAGAGAATATGTTTTTAAAGGTTGGGATGTGGGGAGAGAGAGTATCAACATTGTTAAATGATGAGATGTCCAAAGAAAGCAGACAGAAAATTTTGCCATTGGCCCAAGCAGTAAATGCACAGGGAGTCCACATGGGGCTTGATAGCTTAGCACTCCTTCCAGCCTTCTCCCTGAGAGCCTTGTCAACAGAGTGATATTAGCAAGCTTTTGCATTTTTGCCAATCTTATGTGTGAGAAAAATGGCATATCATTGTAGTTTTAATTTGGATTATTCTCAGTATGAATGAAGTTTAATATTTCTCCATGTATTGAAGGTCCTCACACTTTTTTAAAAGTTGTCTCTTCATGTATTTTTGCCCATTTTCCTATAGGATTTTTGTCCTTTTTCTCTCAATTTTTGAAGGTTATGTTTTAGGGATTTTAGACTTTTGACTTTGCTTATGGTACTATTTTTGACACAAAAAATAAATTTTTATATAGTCAAATTTTTTTCTTTAATTCATCTGGATTTGAAATCATATTTAGGAAATCTTTCCTTAAACCCAGATTTCAGCAGCATTCACTTGTTTTCTTCTAGGGCTTATATGGATTCAGTTTTTTTTTTTAATAAATTTATTTATTTTTGGCTGTGATGGGTCTTTGTTGCTGCATGCGGGCTTTCTCTAGTTGCGGTGAGCAGGGGCTACTCTTCCTTGCAGTGCACAGTCTTCTCGTTGCGGTGGCTTCTCTTGCTGTGGAGCACAGGCTCTAGGCGCGTGGGCTTCAGTAGTTGTGGCATGTGAGCTCAGTAGTTGTGGCTCACTGGCTCTAGAGTGCAGACTCAGTAGTTGTGGTGCACGGGCTTAGTTGCTCTGCGGCATGTGGGATCTTCCAGGACCAGGGCTCGAACCCATGTCCCCTGCATTGGCAGGCAGATAAAGAAACCACTGCGCCACCAGGGAAGTCCCTGGATTCACTTTTTACTTTGAAATACAATCCATTTTAATTTTATTTTTGTTTATTGGTATAAGAAAAGGATATAATTTTATCTTTTTCCAAATAATTATCCTGTTGTCTCAACATCATTTATTAAATAGTCAATCCTTTCTCCAATAATTTGACACTTTTTTCATATACTAAAATTACACATATAGTTGGGACTATTTCTAGATGTTTCAGTCTGTTCCACTGATCTGTCTACCTATCCATGCACCAGACCCACACCATTTTAACTACAGAGGCTTTTGTGGGGTGTTTTAAAATATGGTAGAGCTACTCCGCCTCATAGCTTTTCCTTCTCAGTGTTATCCTACTTATTCTTGCATGTTATTTTCAGTATGAACTTTGCTATGAACTTGTCTAACTCCACAAAAGGACACTTGTGGGTATGTTTATTACCTTATATGACAAAGGGACTTTGCAGATGCAACTAAGTTAAGGACCTTGAGATGGGAAGATTATTTTGCATTATTTTGCATCCTGGTGAATCCAATGTATTCACAATGTCCTTTAGAGTCAGAATTTGAAAAAAGCAAGGGAACAGATTCTCCCCTGGAGTCTCCAGAAGGAACATAATCCTGCCAATAACTTAATCTGAGCCCAGTGAAACCTATTTAGATTTCTGACTTCCAGAATTGTAAGATAATAAATTTGTGGGGTTTTTTAAGCCACTAAGTTTGTGGTAATTTGTTTGCAGAAACCATAGGAAACTAATCTAGAATTAAATGAGAAAATAGATGAAAAAATGTTAGTATAACGCTTGAGACATGGAAGTATTCAATAAATATTGTTAACATGAAGATGAATATTTTTGTTCTGATAATAATTTTCAGAAATTTTGACTGTTAGGTTAAATTCATGAAACTGCCAATATTTGATCTTTTTTTACCTATATAAATGATCATTTCATGCAGTCCAACATAATGTTTCTAAGTCCATGGCTGATTCACAGGAATTAAGAAGCAAAACAAAACACAATTTAAAGAGGGTGCCAGTCTCCTCAAAGTTTATCTTACTATTCCCTCATCAACCCCAACAGCCTCATGAGATTGTTATAAAGGATTAAAAGAGGTAATGTACATAAAGTAGTAACAAGAGGATTAATAGTGAGCCTGAATACATGTTAGCCATTATTATGCTCTTTAATGTAAGTTTAATGTAAGGCACTTCATTTGTTTTATTCACTGCTGTAACTTCTACTTGAACAATATTGCAATTTCATATAACTTACTTACTAAAAAATTCAAACCAAAAAATAATTTCTATGCAGTTTCTTGTAGTGCCTTACCAATATGCCTTTTTGTTAGCACTGTCATGCTTTTAAAAACTTTTTGTTGAATTAAAAACTATCACTTGGGTTTCATTGTGTCAAGTATTCTGTTTCTCTTTCATATGATTTTTCTCCTATATCATATACATTATTTGTATTTTTCATAGGGGTTTAAGAAAAATTGTGTTCACAGATGCACAGATACAAGTAACAATGTCTTTTAGCAAAGGCCTCTTCTTTCTGCCTCCTTCCTGGTTAAATGAAATATACTAATCCACATCTGCTTTGTTCATGACAAGCAGCATGGAACCAAACTGGAAATTTAAAGGTACCGGAAGTATGGCAAGGGTGTTACTGCCCACCAAAGACGCGAGCACTCCCCACCTTTTCCTGCCCCCTTGTTATTAGGTAAAGCCAGGTGACTAGTTATGGCCCATGGTCTATGGGAGGAAATGGTACATGTCTCTTCTAGACCAAAGCATTTACAAGTCCAAGTGGGACCCTTCAACTCTCAAACCTTGTCCAAGAGGTACGAGTCTCAGACAGCACAGCCACAAAACACAGAGCCTTCTTGAGCTCACATTCCTTTGTGACTTTGAAGAGCAGAACCCCACACGCTCATGCTAGACTAGAAGCCTAAGGGAGAAATAAATTTCATGTGCGGTAAGTCACTGAGATTTTGAAGTTATTTGTTACTACAACTCAGCCTCTCTTACCCTGACCAATAAAAAGAAAAAATATATATTTAATAATTTAATGATCCTGATCACAGATTGATTAGCAATTAGTTGTCTTCACCCTTACAAAAACAATTTCCAGAATAACTTTAAAGAAACTGGTTTGGTGAGAAGATTAGGGACATAATAAAATAACAGGAAACAAAAAAACAAAAGCATTGGGTATGATAAATGAAATAGTAGCCATCAAAAATAAAGTTAGACAAAAATTAAGATTTATGCCACTGGTTCATAACACACACAGAAAGAAAAGCAATATTGTAGGTTTCGTAGTGCCAGAGAACAGACACCCTTGTTCAACATTAATGGATATTGTATGTTATTAAGCACTATTATTGCCTGTATTAGAATTCCAGACAGATGTTCACCAGCTGACAATATAACTCTTTGAGAATTTCAAATAGAGAGAGACCATGTGAGATACTAGACTGTGAAAATGACCTTCTGTATCAGTGCTTCTCAAACTTTAATGTGAATAAGAATCACATAGGGATTTGGTGGAAAACACAGATTCTTGAGCTCCACCTCCAGCTATTCGTATACTCTATGTCTAAGAAACTCCCCCCTGCTGGCAGTTTTAGCAAACATCCCAGGTGGCTCTGATGCAAGTGGTCTATGTGCCTTCCTTTGGGGGAAAAGGTACGTGTCCATTATTAGGAGCCTGGTAGTAACCGGCTCCAACATAAATGCAAAACACTCTCCCCACACATACTCCAATGCTTGCCTTCCCCTTTAAATTTGTCTCATCAGAGTTAATTTTATTGTACTACAAAATTCTTTTCTCCCTTTATACAATATATATATATGTATGCTTTCTTACACTTATACTGATATTTACATAATTCTTCCAGGAGCTTGAATGTATATTTGGTTGCAATAATCAAAAATATTTTTCTAACAAGTATGTATTTCTATAAGGATGTGTTATTTTAATTTTTAGTATCAGTGATGTCATATTTTAAACTCGTATTACCTTTTCAGTTAGAACAATCTATGAGGATTGTTGTAAGGATTAAATGAGGTATAATATGTACAGTAATTAGAAGGGTGCTTAGAATACGGTAAGCTTCAATACTATTAGCTATTCTTCACTAGACCGGAAGTCTCATGAGACTGGAGACTTCCTGTGTTTTATTCATTGCTGTAATTTTTGCTCCAACACATAGAGGACACTTGAGAAATATTTGTTGGATGGATGGATGGAGGGATGAGCAGGACTATGAAAACTGTTGTTATCACTATCACCTACTCAGGTTTACACCACTCAAAAGCTCGACAGTTAAAACTTTACACCTGTTGATATTTTTAGATGGTTTTTACCATCTTTCTTGCCTTCTTTGCCCTCCTTACCCTCACCCTCACATTTTCACCACCCCCAGCCAAAACATATAGTCCTTCTGGTTTGTAATTCTGAAAGGATGGTATTTCAGAGTTGCCTCCATCTAGAGTTCCCTAAGTGGCAAGACTATTGCTTGAACCCGACGGATGGCTCAGCAGTGCAGGATCTGGGAAGCGAGGCTGAGAATTAGTGTGACCAGCTGGGCAGCCTCAGGTTTGTCGGGAATATGTCAGGTCATCTGATCATTACATTCCAGCCATCGTGTGGAAGTTAACAGTCTCTGGTAGTAACCGGGTGATTTTTAAACTTGAAGTTGGGACACACAAGATACTCAAGCCATGAGTGAACAGACACCTGGCAGAGTGATGGGCTGCCACAACCCAATCTGACAACAGCATGTGGCAGCACGTATCCCTGTGCTTACGAGAGGACAATAAAGTTGTGAGGGAGAGAAAACATTTGCTTAAGTCTTTTCCAATCTGCTAAAGATGCCAGGCAGTTGGATTAAAAACAGATTTTGGTGAAAAAAATATAAACCCTTCAAAAATGCTATCAAAGCCATGCTATCAAACACTGCAACACATTGTCCTGACTAAGAAATTTTGACTTGCAACACAAGTTACAACACATCTGCTAGTGATTATTACGATGATTTTATTCCCTAATTTTGAATAATGGTTGTGTTCCTACCTGTTAAACCACACAGACATACATTGTTCATGACATTAATGTTACATTTGTTTCTCATTATACACGTTTCTCATTAACAACTAATTAGTCTTGATTTTTCTCCTTAAATTATGTAGTATTAAAAGAAATAGACCTTAAAAAATGTCAACAGCAGTCAAAGTTAAGTCAATATTAAAGAAACAAACAGTGCTGGCCTATAGTTAACCTTGCAAGCAAGAGTAAAAACTGACCAAATTGCATGTTTAAATTAACCAAAAAAAAAGAGTGTGAAAAAAAATTACACATTGCACATTACATATTCTTTTGTGGAGGGGGAAAAAAAAGACTAGGTATGCTGCATTTTAGGTGAAACTGGCTTATATTAGATTTGAACCACCAAAGTTTATCCCTCTTTCTTCTCACAGTTGGAGATCTGGATAATGTATATTTCTTGAACAAAAAAAAGAAAAAGAAAAGAAGTTGCTTTCAGGAAACTACGCTACATTGAAAAAAATTTTTTAAATACTTAAAATATTATTGTTAAAATCTAAAATATCAACCGCCAAACTAAAACAACCTAATGGAGACAATTCTAAACAACATGCCAGTATGAAAAAATTGGAGAAAAAAATTATTTTCTTTTTTTCTTTGTTATAAATTCCAAAATGTTACATGTCACCTGTTAGAAATAAAGATTGTAAGATTCATTCCATCCTTAACTCCAATACCTGACTGCACTGAAGTTTAAAATAGCAGGGGATCCCAATAATGCCATGTCTAGTCCACTAATAATTTTAAATAAGTTTTAAAATTGTCCTAATTATTTGACTAGAAGCAGAATAGTTCTAATTGCTTACCCAGCCAGCAGCACCACATCATGGGAAGAGACGCCTATAGTTGTACGGCTTCCTGCAGTGTGAGAAGGGAAAAGTTCAGCACAGCCCCAGATTTACCCTACGCGTCAAGAGTTCACGGTGAAACAGTCCTGACATTGACATCGCCAAGACCCAACAGCTGAAACCACCTTAACAGGGTATTAACACCGCAACGTGCTTCATAAACTGTTACCAGCTGGAAGGGGGGGCGGTGAGCGGAGGTGACGCCTGGGAGAAAGAAACTGGAGAAAAGAAAGAATGTCATTTCACAGCTGAAAGGGGCAGGGGAGACAATCGAAAATTAATATAAACGTAGTGGGGCTTTGTGTAAAATTGCTTTATTTGAGCACAGAGGATGACAGAGCAAAGTTGAAGTCATATAGCTCCTCAAACCACTGGAGCTGTTTTACATTTCCACTTGCACAGAATCTCAGTTAGGAGTTGGAAAAAGTTAAAGCGGTGCTCTTCTTTTTTTCTGATGTCTCAAAAAATTTTGAAACTTCTTTAACAGTATTCTCCCAAATGGTTTATGAAAGTAAAGAAAAAGGAGGAGGAAGAGTGGGAGAGAGGAGAGATGACAAGGGGGGAAGGGGGAGGGGAGGGGGGCACTCAAAGTCTGAAGCAGCTGAACTAAAACAGACAAAGCAGTCTTCATTCTAATCATGACCGAAATCAGTATTTGTCACACTATAACGTTCATGCCAATCACCTGTAGATCTTGCCAAAATGCAACTTCTGATTCAGTATGTCAGGAATGGGGCCTGAGAGTCCATACTTCTAAAAAGATCCTCGTGGATGCTGATGGTGCTGGTCCGCGAACCACACTGAGTAGCAATGACCTAGATTCCCCTGCATATCAACAGAAGTTCCTACCAGATGGATTCATTCAAACAAAAGTTGTAACTGGTCTGTGCTGCTCTCAGATGTTTAAAGTAGACTTAACATTGGGCTTAACTTTGTGACATCTCAGTTATTTCTCTTTTGTGTAATATTGGTCATATTCTCCATGTTTCCTAACTGCATTCCACAGGAACAATTTGATAATTGTTATTTGGTTATTGGTTCCCTTATGCCCTGTATATCCTGCATATTGGTTATCTAATTATTGATGAAACATTCAAACCTATCTCCTCCTAATGTAGAAGGAAGAAAACAGTTTCAGGCTGGCTGCAACAAGCCAGCACTGGCCACACCTAAGAAAAGCTGGGTGCAAGGTGAGATGAGGTCTCCAGGACTGGGAAGAACAGTGTATCCCTATGTGGCAAATATCAGGTTCTAAAGAAAGTGAAGTTTTAATGAAAGGGAGGAGTTAACCTGTACCTAGCTCTCAGAGGTACTGGTTTCGTCCTATGCTTGCTTGCATGATAGAAAAAAACTATGTAATAGTGGGCCTTGAGAAACGTAAGCCCTGTTCTGTGTAATTCCAAAGATTCAGAACTGTAAGGAAGAAACTCAATTAAAGGCAGTAGGAAATAGTTGGATGAAATTGGGTAGTAACAGTGAAAAATTGAGGAACTGTGGGAAATGGAAAGAAACAAAGGCTAATTCCATATGAATCCAAATATCCAGTCTTTTCACTGGGAATAAATATCAATCCAAGTAAGTGTTTGATTGGAAGTTGTAAAAACTAGCCGCTGGTCCTCTAAATGGGTTTCTCAACTAGTTACTTTGGTGTCATGTAGTCACAAAAATGATGAGAAAGGTAAATTGGGGGAAATAAACTATTGCTATTTTCATCTTCTTTACTGTTATCTAAGGTTAATGAAAGATGCTAAGAAAGAAAGCTGGTAAGAAAAGGACAAGACTACATAAAAAAGTAAATTCATAAGAGTAAATAAAATAAGGAAAAGGAAGCACTCACGCACCATGAATGCAGTAGAGAGGCCCTTGTGATGGACTTGCTCTGCTAGGGAGCCAAAGAGGAAGAACAGAGAAAGAATCTCAGGCAAAGGAAGGGAGGAAGAAGAGATTCATGTGTCAGAGCTGAGATGAAATATAATAAAACCATTAGAATAAAGGAAATGATCATAAAACAATATTAACATTCTAAAATATTAAAAAGTGAAATCAGAAGTCCAAAATCCTAAGTATTTTATCCAAAATAAAATCTGCTTATTAAGGCAAGGACTACAACAGCAGAGGGAAAAAATAAAATCTTCCTCCTTTTGAAAAATCTTCATCACATAATTTAGGCAATAAAATTCTGTGAATTTTAACCAAGCTAGATATCTTTGAGTCAAATGGCATTCACAAAAGGTGCTGAGCTACCTTCTATTAAACTCACTGAGGCTTTAGAGTCAAAAGAACATCTCCCCAACACCATATCATTCTGAAGATATACTGTTTTCATAAATGTGGTTAGCAATAGTCACAGGACACTGTCTTATGTCTGCTTTTCTTTTTATTAAAACCACAATTTAAAATACCATCACACACTGACAACCCAAAGTCTAGGTCTAAAGCTCTACCTAGTTTTGAGTGAATGAGTATATTTTCAAACCAAAACTAATTTAAAATATTAACTCTAAACAGATACCTATTGTGAATTACTTCATTTTTCCACAAGTGATATAATGTTCTCCAAGAGGTAATGCAGTAGAATAAAAAATAATATTTAGGATAAAAGCATTCTTTTTTTAAGCCCTCTCGCCTTAAAGTGTATGCCTTCTTATTACTTCTTAATCCACTTTTTCAGTGAAAAACAAATGCGTGGGGTGCCGCGGGGGAGCGTGGAGTTAAAAGAGTCATTTAACTTTAGTCTCATGGTGCCATCTAGTGGTGATAAGTGGTAAGACTAGCTAATCTATTCCAATTTACTTCTACAAATAGAAATTGCTACATTGAAAACGAAAGGTTATTTCAGTGAGTATCTCCCATTTCTCTGGAAGCACACAAAGATCTTAGCACTTTGTGTGTTCTTTAGGAGACTTAATTTTATACTGCCTTTAGCTCCCGATTACTGGCTTGGCTCTCTTGCCTGCATGAGACAAAAAAACAAGATCAAGGCTGTATTTGCTCTACTCAGGTTCTTTACTCATACTTATGTTATGAATGTACAACGTGGATGATTAAAACAAGTATTCAATAAGTGAACAAACTTTTTAAAAACACACACAAGCACAAAACCTGCCGGAAAATAAACAAAATTAAAAAAAAAAAAATGTTATCTCCCTAACATGATAGGTATATGTGGATCTCTCATCTAAACTCAAGCAGAGGAAAAGAGTATCAAATTAGCCTTTTTAAACCCTAACAAGCTGCTTCTGTGACTCTCACATCTTACATTTTATGTTTTTCCGCAAAGACTTTTGAACAAAATATCAGTTTTAAACAAAGATGGACTCTGACCCTGCACTCACATGACCCTACCTCACTGGTCCACCCCCATCTCAGCCCTGATTCCAATAAAACTTTATGAACCAAAACAGGCAGGCAATCCTTAAGGCATAGGTGGCTGATTTGACTTTTTTTAAACATTGCATTAAAACATTATTTCTCTTGATTTCTGAATTGTTAGATGTCATCTTATATCTTGCATCTGAAATGAGTGCCTCACTCTCCTCACCCTAGTCCTGGCCCCTCTGACTTATAACCTTCTTCTCAGGGTGCTTCCTACCAATAGGTAGGCGAAAGGCTCAAGGAAACATGGGCCAGGACGGTCAAATCATGGTGCCCCATCTTTCTGGCGAGAGAGGTTTGTTGGCGAGCATTTGCCACAGGATGTAAGGAAGACCAGAGTCCTTCCATAGAACTGGACTGGCAGAAAGGAGTTCTCTCACTCTGCTGAGGCTGCTGAGCTAAGTCTGGGAGGCAGGACTGGGGCTCAGCAGGCATCTTCTCCATCATTTGAAAGGGCTTGTGTGCAGAACAAAGCCAATCAGAGGCCAGCAGAGATAAAAGCAGGATAGAGAGAGACCGTGAGCACAGTGGTACTGAGACCGCTTCTAGGATCTGAGGTCCTGGTTCCTCTAGCAGTTCCTTCAGGCACGTGAGCTATTCCTGCTACAAAAACCATCACATTTCCTTTCTGCTCAAGGTAATTTGAACTGGATTTTTTTACATGTGTCCAAAAGAATCTTGAGCAATTTCAGGATCTCATCATTAAAGGTTTTTGAGGTCAATTATTATTTTTTCCTGAATTATTTTGGCTGGTCTGAGCCTTAGAACCTTCGATTCCAGGATGGCAAATCCTCCCACATAGAAAGCTAAGCATTGTCTTATGACAAATAGAATGTTTAATAACACAACATATTTCTTGTGGTCCAAGTCAACAACTGTTCCTTAACATGTCTGATTTTAGGAGAGGCTGTGGAATAAGAAAATGACTGCATGCCATCTAGAATTCTTCCCCCAAATGTCCAGGAAGCTTAATAAAGCTAATAGCAGAGAAATTCTACTTTGAGTGAACCCTACTGAGAAAATCTGTCTTCATAAAATGTCAGACACTTCACTCTACTTTCTCCAGGGAACCTGGAACTCAGAATTAATGAGGTTACAGAAACTCTTCCTCTAAAGGTTCCTGGCCATATTTGGGATCTCTGAGTAGCTGATTCCTTGGGCCTAAACAGATGACAGAGCACTCAGCCTTGTCTTCATCACACAAGATGAAGCCCCATATATTTTTTTTTACTTATATAAAATAATATTGCTTGTAACGACTCTTAATCATCTTAAGTAGCTAGAGATTTGTAAACTTTTAATTTAAGATGCTTAAACTTTGTCTGAAGAGAGGGTATAGTCTTGTGTTTCCACCCACAGATGCCGGCAGAACAGGGTCCAGAGGGTTTACTCTGTGCTCAGCGCTAAGCTAAGCCCTAGGGAGCCTCGTAAGACACAGGTCGCCCTTTGGTGGTTCAAAGTGTGAAGCCAATTTAAGGCAGAGGCTCGAAGCATGGGACTCAGTCTAGAGAAATTATAAGTGAAAAAGGAGGGCTGCTGTGTATAGGATGTACCCTGCTGAGATGGTGCTGTAATCTGTCCTTTAATTTCTAACCAATCTGTGCATCCTGGCACCTTGCTAATTGCCCCACCTCGTGGTGGGGGTCGGTGGGGGGGAGGTCCCTTTAGCAATCTGTCTGGGAAGAAGCAGGATACACTAGAGGACATCCTAGCAAATGCCAGACCCAGGGTCTAAAGTTTCTGCTCTCAACAGTACAACCAAAGCAAGACGGGTAGAGCCATGGAGCTTTCTGTCCAAGTGAGAACCACTCAGGATTCCAGTTGGGAATGAGATAGCAAAGAGTAGCAAATAACTTTGATCACAAAATGAATTGATTTCTGATAATTAAATGAAGCTCATAAGTAAGTCATGTGTGGTAGACAGAATAATACCCTCTCACACACATCCCAATTCCCAGAACCTGTAAATAAGGCAAGTTACATGGCAAAGGGGCATTAAAGTTGCAGGTGGAAGTAAGTTTGTTAATCAGCTGACCTTAAAATAGGGACAGTCTCCTGAATTATCCTGGTGAGTCAATGTAATCACGAGTCCTTTAGAACAGCGCTGGTAAAAAAAGGATCCTATAGTTAAACAGTCAAGGGAGAAAAAAGGAAATAAGTTAGGCAAGAATAGGTAAAGTCATTAAAAACTTATATCTAGGGGCTTCCCTGGTGGCTCAGTGGTTGAGAGTCCGCCTGCCAATGCAGGGGACATGGGTTCGTGCCCCGGTCTGGGAGGATCCCATGTGCCACAGAGCAGCTGGGCCCGTGAGCCATGGCCGCTGAGCCTGTGCATCCAGAGCCTGTGAAAAAACTTACATCTAGAAAATCCCAACAATCATGACATTTATTTATAAAAAGAAATTAGAAAAGCATATGTATTTTCTACTTTGTGGAAACTTCACAGGCATGCACCAGTTTTAGAAAGGTTTTATCCTGTGTTAATAAAAGAGTTTAGATTTGCATTGGCTATGGTCTTGCCATACATTAGCCAATTTTTATGGTTAGGAAAAGTTGACAAATTTATAAACCAGGGTCTTGTTTATACTGCTTATAGAGAAGGATAAGCATGTATTCGATGAAGTACAAAATATATATATGCTGAATCTGAGTAGTAGAAATCTAAAGTACATGAACTTAACTTATAGAACTGTATGCATATTTTTCTATACTTACAGCAACTAATGTCTTCAGTCGGCTTATAGATTTAGGGCAAACACAGACACCATTACACTACATCATATTTAGCCTCTTGTACCACATTTTGTGGGTGGAGCTTCGTCTGTCGACTGGGTCACAGTAGTATAATGTAGCATATCCTCTACCTATCATGAAGAGACCACAGTAATGCACTGAAGCCTCTGAAATAATTCAGAGCAGTGCTTCCTCCTCCTTCTCCCAGCCCAGCCCAGGCTTGTTGCATTATCACAAAAGCAATATTCCTGTACTTATCTCAGGCCCTGACTTCAGAGAAGTACAATATGGCCTAGAGGAACTAAAAGATTAAAATCATTAAAGATGGGACTTGAGGAAAAAAGGCTTTAGCAGCCTAGGGAAACACTTACAAAACTAAACACGTACCTATTCTACAGCCAGAAGTTCTACCCTAAAGTATGTACCCAAGAGAAGTGAAAACATTTGGCCACATAAAGACTTGTAGTGGCTCTACTCACAATGGTCAAAAACTTGAAACAGGCATCCATCAACAGATGAATGGATAAAGAAATTACAGTCACTACATTTAAGGTAATACCACTTGACAATAAAAAGAAATGAACTATCATACTCATAATGATACAGCTGAATTTTAAAAAGCTGCTCAGTGAATATCTTACAAACAGTGTGGATATGAATGATTCCATTTATATGAAGTTCTAGAAAAGCAAAACTAATCTGCCCTGAAAAAAATCACAACAGTAGGATGGGATTAGGGATTGACTGGGAAGGGGTGCAAGGACACACTTTCTGGGTGACAGCAAGTGGTTTGGGTTACACAGGAGTATTCATTTGCCAAGACTGTACACTTAAGACTTGAGAATTTCACTGTATACAAATCTTACCTCAAAAAAAACACAGATACTGCATTCTAATGTTCATTGTGTTGAAGTGCTTAGGGAGAAAGACTACTGATTGGTATCTGCAACTTATTTCTGAAATATGTCATAAAGTATAGGATGGATTGATGGATAGAAAGATAGAATAGATATGTGATAACACAAACAGCAAAAATTAAGCTTCAAAACAATCTCAGTTTTAAAAAGCAACAATTAGGGGCTTTCCTGGTGGCGTGGTGGTTAATAATCCACCTGCCAATGCAGGGGACACCGTTTGATCCACAGTTTGATGTGTATCCAGTAGGATCCCACAGGCTGCGGAGCAACTAAGTCCGCGTGCCACAGCTACTGAGCCTGTGCTCTAGAGCCCATGGGCCACAACTACTGAACCTGCTCGCCCTAGAGCCCGCGCGCCACAACTACTGAGCCCATGCACCACAACTACTGAAGCCCGCGCACTCTAGGGCCTGTGCTCCGCAACAAGAGATGCCACCACAATGAGAAGCCCACGTGCCACAACTAGAGAAAGCCCACGCGCAGCAACGAAGACCCAACGCAGCCACAAATACATAAATAAATTAATTAATAATAAATAAAAAGCAACAATTTAAGGATATCAAACATTCACAATTAAGTAGCTAATTAAAGGACCAATTTTTAGTTAGAATTTCAATATTCACCAATCCTATTTGCTCTTGTGCTGCTGCCCAATGGTCCTGTGGCAGGTCTATAATCATAGCCCACATCTTGTGTGGACACCAACAGCACTCAGGGGAGATTTATATGACATTTTATTCGCTCTGAGTCAGTCTCCCAAGACTCAAGAACAGCCCTAGGTAAAGAAGGGTGAAAATTCACTCAGCTAATACAGAATAAGAATTTATCCAACTAGAAAGAAACATTTTCAAACTCTGAAGTTCTATGAAGTTAGGATAGCCCAACTCCCTGGGCCCCTTCGAACTAATTCTTAAAACAGAGGTCTGGCTCATAAAGAATTATGAAAGTGATCTTGTCTCCTCAGTAGGGGTTCGGATTTCCCTCACAAATGCTAACAGTCCTGAGCCATGGGGAGGACAATTTTAAGTTTTCCTTCAGCAGACACATTTCAACATTTGAAATGCTTTTTTTGTTCTCAACACATGATATAAAGTTTACCTATTTACAGGATCTTCATCACTTTTATTCTTTCTTTCTTTTCACACAAATAAGGACTCCAAACTTTCTTGACTTTGCCTTTGTTTTATTTTGTTCCAGAATTTAGACAAAAACTACTGTGTCATACACAGTCCAAACACACCAACTGGCACAATGAGTAAAGTAATTTGTGAGTGGTCAGAATTTGTCCTTGTGTGTGCCCTTGCCCTGAAATACTTCCACTCCTCCAATATAGCGCAGTATGGAAATTGCTGGGTTCCTCTCTTTCCTAAGCCCGATCCCTTAATAATGTCTGATAAACCATCACAATTCTCAGAAGTCCTTTTTTTTTTTTTTTTCCCCCCCGCTATGCGGGCCTCTCACTGTTGTGGCCTCTCCCATTGCGGAGCACAGGCTCCGGATGCGCAGGCTCAGCGGCCATGGCTCATGGGCCCAGCCGCTCCGCGGCATGTGGGATCTTCCCAGACCGGGGCACGAACCCGTGTCCCCTACATCGGCAGGCGGACTCTCAACCACTGCGCCACCAGGAAAGCCCTCAGAAGTCCTGTTGAAGTAAATTTAAATTAGGAAATTGAAACACTTTCTTAGCAAAGGGAACCCAACTCTCCAATACAGACAACAATTCAAAATTAGTCCAAAACTAAGGATTTATCTTTATAACTCCTAAGATAAAACCCAGATGAAGATCAGAAATAGCATTCTTTCTTTGCTATATGCTATTTTGGAGAATTATTTATTATGGCCTTGAAGGATTTATCTCGAGGGAATATAAAACTGAAAGTTAAAACAAAATTGAGTGACAGATGTAACTTTGACAGCCAGCCCTCCCTGTTGTTCTTTCACAGAGATGGCTAAAATTGAAGAAATGTCCCTGAATTCAACTAATTGTTCTCCTTCTATGAAACAGCCTGCTCAACAGACATGTCATATTTCCCAGAGCCTTCTTTTAAGTTTAGATTTATTCAAAATAATCTTTAGCCTTTGATATTCAAGAAAATGACACTGATACTGAATGTTCCACATAAATTATTACAGGGTCAGAGAACTTAGCTTCATACTAACCTTCCTTATCCTTGAGTCAGAAAATGTTCCAAATGTAAAAGCTTTCTCACTTTTAATCCATGAATTTAAGAAACTGTGGGGACCTAACTGTAAATTAGTTGGAGCCAGCGAGCCACAACTAAGGAGCCCGCCTGCCACAACCAAGACCTAGTGCAACCAAATAAATAAATATTTTTTAAAAAAAACAGAAGCTAAAAGGAACAAAATTTTAAAACTCACCTATTACCCTTTCAAATGATTAGCTCAAAGTTATTAACATAATAAAAATGTAGATGTACTTTCTGATGAAAAATCTAGATGTTAAAAAAAATAATCTAGCCACAAAGATCAGAAACATTTATCAGAGGGACTTATGTTTATGATAAATATTTAAGTGTGTAAGACAGAAACACTGAGAACAATAAATACTTTATAGCTGGCACTTTGTCAAACCTGTAAGTGGCTCTGCCTTAGAATTTTACATCATCACTGAATTTACAGTCACTTGATAAGTGGAACAGGACAAGAATTACTTCTTTCTAAATCTAAACCAGGTAATAAATCTAACATCAGGATTCTTCTTATTGTCTATTATCACCTGATGACAATGCCTTTTACCTTCATTGTCTTGGCAGAAATATGCTGTATAAAATTATAATGTCATATCACTCAGAGTGATTTAACATTATCCAGCCCATACCATTTTAATCAATCAAAATTGTCGCTTTTTAGTGTAATGATTTTGTGGTGAATTCCCTGTGTTTAATATGATATATGGTCCTATCCACCCGTTGATTTACTATTCTATTCTCTTCCAAAGTTGAACAGCCCAGAAGGCTGTTCTTGCTTTTGGACATTTCTGGAATTAGTAAACAAGAATAATTTGTGCTAATAAAAATGTTAATTTCCATCGCACAATGAAAGCTGAAAAAATATCTTAAGTGACAGTAGCTACAGCTACTTTTAAGTGGAATTAAAAGATGCTTTTGTGAATTAAAGCCACAGAAGACCCAGAGCTTCTTCCTCTGTATCCACATATGATCAAGCATCTGTAATGCTATAACCAGGTACTTAAGTACACAGTTTTTTCTTCAATACTATCAAGAAAAACTGGGAACATACAAAGTATTCCCCATTATTAAATTCAGACATACATCATACAAATTTCTTTGTTCTTTAAAAAAATTAGCAAAATAGTTTAAAGTGATTCCTTAAACATTTATAAATCTTTTCTACTAGAGATAAGCTAATAAAAATCAACCTCAGTTCCATTTGTCAACTATATTTTGCATTTAGAATTGGCTACAATGCAGTAATAACCAACCACAAAGTCTCAGTGGCCAAACACAATACTTTTTGGTTCATTCTATGTACCCCAAACAGGTCCACAGACAGTCATTTAGGGACTCAGTGGCTCAGGGACCCATTCTACATACTCCATACTCCACATAGGTCACCAGAGAGTCACTGAGGGAGCCTGGTTTGTGGAGGCCCTACCATCTCATAGCTGCATCATCTGGAGTATAAACCCTCCCAAGACACTGTAGAAGAAAGAGCTGCAGGTCCTGAGACAGTGATTACATGACTAAATTATAAGTCTCTTGTGCTCATAGCCCATCGGCCAGAACTAGTTACATGGCTTTTCCTAACTGCAAGGTTGGGAGAAAACATAATCCTCCTATGTGCCTGGAAGAAGAACATAGGATATGGGTGAGCTTAAGAAGTGACAGACTTACATGTTTTTAAAGAATAAAGATTTCCAAGTTTATTACAGGCAACTCTCCTTGTAGAATCTTGAAAAACATGTACTTCCTCTGGAATCTATAATGTTACACACTCAGAAAGAAAATTACCTATATGACACCAGATAAGTTAAGATTAACAACTGATTCCATTATTTAAGCTGCCATATAAATATATATGAGGAAAGCAAATATTCTGCCTATTGTTTAAGTTAATAAAAATACTTATCTTTAAAATTTTTTAAACTTGCTCCAATTGGCAAAGTAATAAACATAATTTAAAATAAAATATTTCATTTTGACACTCAGTCATCCCAATTCTGGCTCACTGAATCATAAACACAGATTTTAAGCACAAAAATATTAATAAGAAATATAAGACTCCAATATTTTTAATTTAACCTTAGCAGAATGAGTTGAACTTCTTTAAACTTGTTACAGTAGTTTCCTTCCCCATTGTTACCCCTCCCACCAGTCAGCCCAGGTGCTGTCACTGCAGTTCCCAGTAGGCAGAATCAAGAACTCCTGGATAGAGCTGGTTCCCCAAGGCTCACCCAGTGCTGATGAGGGAGAAGAATATGAGTTTATTTATTCGCTCAACAAATATTTATTGAATATCTGCTATGCACCAGGCAATCTGCCATACTCTGAACATGTAGCTATATATAACTGAAATAAACAACCAAAAAAAAAAAGAATTCTTCTCTCTTGGACCTCACATACTAGTGAGAGAGGAGGGCAAACAAGATTAAGAGAAGCCATAGATTAAACAAACAAACGAGGAGGATAATCCCATGTAATGATTAACACAATGAAGAAAAGCCAAATAAAAGGATAGAGACAGGAGTGGAGTTTGGAGCTACTTTGGGGTGGGTGGTCAGAAAAGTTCTCTGAGGATATGACATTTGATCTGAGAGCAGAAGGGTATAAAGAAGCCAAGGAAAAGAAGAAATGCAAAGATTGAAGGATTGAAGTCAGGGTTGAAGGAACCCCAAAGACAAAGGTCTTAAGATAGGAAAAAGCTTGGCCTAAGACAGGAAAAACTACCAGGGCCACAGGTAAGAAATGAGGAAGATGGGTAGATCGAGCAGGTCAAGACAGGATCAGGGAAAAATAAGGAAACAGATTAATAGCAGCTCAAGATTAGTCAGTAGTCACCAGAATACCATGCTATTAATGTGGTATAGAACAGAAAATTTCATGGAGTGATTAACAGTTGATAGTAAGCCAGTTCAGTAGGGCTGCTAGGACAACAGAGAGTGTTGTCCATCCAGTTCTAAAAAGCAATCTAGAAGAGATTTAGGCAGTTAAAATTATTGAGTGATCAGTGTAAACTTGGGGACTGTGAAGGGGAGGCTGTGAGGAGGAAAATAGGAGATTGAGTCTGTCTTACGAAATCTACAACTAAATAGAAAAAGCAGAGGATACACCAGCTGAGAATTAATCAAGGACTTTTGAAAACAAAATGTAACTAAGTGCAAATTAAAATGAGACAAATTATATCTCAAGTGCAGAGGAGAGAGTCAGAAACAAGTGAATTACTCAGTAAAGGAGAGAGTAAACTTTATTTAGAGTTTTGAAGGAGAATCCAGATTAAAGGTTTGTTTGTGGAATGCTAGAAAAGTGTCACAGCAAGGTATTCCACATGGGAAAAGGTGTGAAAGGTGTGCAAGGTGTGGAAAATGGTTACTGTTTTGTTATTGCTATGTAATAAAGCAACATAAAATCTAGTGGCTTAAGCATTTTATTACAGTCTTTCATGGTTCTATTGATTGACTGAGCTCTGCTGGGTGGCACTTACTTGGGGTCTCTCATGCAACTGGAGTAAGGCAGTGGCTAAGCTCAGCCAGGCTGCTCATCCAAGTTGGCAGTGATGCTGGCTCATGGAGGGAGCTCAGCGGGAGTGTTCAACCGGAGTGCCTGCAAGTGGCCTCCCTGTGTCTCTTGGGCTTCTCACAGCAGCAGCGAGTTTCTAAGAGGAGATGTCTCATAAGCAAGCATCACCATAGACCAAGGCAGATGCTGTAAAGCTTCTTATCATCCAGCCTCAGAAGTCCCATAACATCATTTCCACCACATTCTATTGGTCAAGCAAGTTACTGAGGTCAGCGCAGATTCAAGGGGAAAGAAATTAAACTCAACCCCTTGACATGAGTAGCAGCATGTATATGTAAAGAGGAATAGAATTCACAAGGGTAATATTTTACTATCTATCACAATCTACCCTTTGGCCACCAAAATCCATGCTCCTCCCACTCACTCTCTTAAGACTCCCAGCATTCTCATCCCACTGTGACCTAAGGCTCAGACTTGAGGGCCAAAATCTTGTCATTTAAATCAGATGTGTTGTTTCCTCAGGTTTAGCTCTTCCAGTATACTTCTTATCAATCTGAAGACTTGTTAACTAAAAGACAAATTATCTGCCACATGCACACCCCACACGATGGTGAGAAGGCATAGGATAACTGAAATAGATACTCCCTGTCACAAAGAGACTAGATGGGAAGGACACAGCAGGTCCACAATAGTTCTGAAATCCATTTGGGCATGGGTCACCAGTTCCTTGATCATGGCACAGTCCTATTTCCTGAGAATGATTCACTGGAGCTTTTGGTTGCTCCTTCTGGGATCTTGGTTCTGGCCCTCTGAGTCATCCTTCTTTCCCCATGAGAATAACCATCCTTATAACTAATTTTTTCAGCTTGCCTCCTGCAGGTTAAGAAAACAAAAACTTTTCATTTGTATAACCTCATCCCTTTCATTCCAACTTTATACAATTCTTTCAAAGCCTTAGGGGCTTCCTGTGTGTCAAATTATAATCCACTCCATTCAACAAAAGTCACACCCCAATTTCTTTCCAAAAAAGACTTGGCCTATGCACCAAGATCCCATGGGACAGTGACCTTAGCATACTTAGAAGTCTGTCTAGTTGAAAATATCTGAGTCAAACTCTTAAGGTTCCTCACAGGCTCTACTTTCTAGCAGAAAAGATATACCAGAATATTCTTAGAAGTTCTATTAAGCACACCCTTAACCTACTGTATAGCACAAGGAACTTTGCTCAATATTCTGTAACAAAAATGGGAAAAGAACTTGAAAAAGAATAGATACATGTATAGGTATGACTGAATCACTTTGCTGTACACCTGAAACTAACACAACATTGCTACTCAACTATACTCCAATATAAAATAAAATTCTTTTAAAAAAAGATGATCTTGGATGTAGATTAGACTTTCTGTCATTTAAAAAATAGCCTCTCAACAAATAGAACTTAATGTCAAACTAAAAAGAAAAAACACCCTTACATTTTTCTATGGTCATAACAAAGAATCTTACAGGCGTATTCTTGAGATCTTTATTTGTACCATCCTGGATTTGATCTTTTTCTGATGTCATCACTGACTTTGAGAATTTTTGAAGATGAGAAACAATTTTATTTTTCTAACACAGAAAGTCCTGACTTCTTTATATTTCCTCTAATTTTGCTTTAAAACTGTTCCTTAAATTTCTCTAAATTATATTCAAAAAGGTTCCTTCTTGAGTTCATTTCTCTCTCCTCATTTCGTTTTACTACAAATACTAAAAAACTATTTGGTAATGTCTAAATCTATTGAGCAATATTCATAAGTTCATTAGGCACATGTATCCCAGTGTAATGGCTGCTGCTTCACTTATGCCTCCCAAATCTCATTCATATTTCTCTTGTGGCAACTCTAACCCAGAACCAAACAGGAAAAAGAACAATGGGAAATATAGACCAAGCTTAACTGACACAGTACAAAATTATCACAGCTATAGAGGCAGCAAAAATTATGTTCCTCCCTTTGTTATAAGCTTATCCCTCTTTCTCCACAAACACTGCAAAAATGCTTAGAGAAAACAAGTAAAAGCTTCATATTCTATAACAAATTGTGATTTTTTTTCTTAGCATGTCTATTTTTAGATAGGCAAAACTATTAACAGTGGCTGAATTACTTAGTATCTTCTTTTGCAAATGTAAAACCCTGCACTTTTCCTCCTGTTATCCCTCAGGTCTGACTGCCCTCCAGTCAGAAAAACTTTGTCAGTTGTTTTTCTGCTTATATAATTGTAAATGTTGTTTATGAATAAAATTTCATCAATACAGAAGAGCATAATGAAGCATAATGAAGAAGGCAAAAATCATCAGAAATTCCTTAACATTGCAACAACCACCGTTAATACTTTAGTGATCATTGCCTCATGGGTCTCTATGCATCTGTACACACACACACTTTTATATCACCCAAGGTATTTTTTTATTGTGAACAACTTTATTTCTTTACTTATTTGCTTATGTGTTTATTTTCCTTGTCTTCCCTCTACCTTGCTATGAGTCATCACATTTTCATCAAGATAACCAGTGTTAGAAACCTGGAAGATAGTTTTCTGTGGCTTTCACTGTGTGTGTGTGGTGGAGTGGGTGGGGACTGGCATGGTTTATCTCTACTTTTTGAAAATCTCTCCAACTCAACTGGTAGAGGGTAGAGAGTTAATAACTTATTTCAATGAATACATAATATCTAAATCCTTATTCCTGTTGGAATTTATATCTTGTATATGATAAAAGGAATGAAGAGCCCACTTTTACTTTCTTCAAAATAAATAACCAGCTGTATTAATGCTATTTATTAAACACAACATGTGTTCCCAGAAAACTGCCATATATTAAATCCCTTGTATACTGCCTTGAGCTCTCTATTTTATATATATATATATATATATATATATATATATATATATATATATATATATATATAAATTCTGATACTATACCAACCCATATTATTTGTTACTAATGGATTAATGTCTTAATATGTATTAAGACAAATTTATTCTCACTGTTCATCTTAACATTTTTGGCTACCTTTTGTGGTTAATTCTTTTACATTCAAATACTTAGTATCATTTTATCCAATGTATTCTTAAAATATTGAGATTCTAGTTGAAGTTGCATTAAATATATGTATTAATTTGGTATTATTGACAGTTTATGTTATTGAGTCTTCCCATTCAAGAGCACAGTGTCTTTCAGATTGGTTAATGGACTTCAACAGATGTTACAGTTTTCTTCATATAGGTATAGTTTCCTGCTTTATAAGTTTATCTCTACTATTTCATAGTTTTCCTACTTAATGTGGTAGTGAAGAGCAAATAAGCCCAAATAAGTTGCAAATTTGTTTTCTGGCTCCTGGATAATTAGCATGGGCCACGACCAAGTTCTCAATCAGAATTATACTAGGGAGCTGAGCTAATGATATTCCTGCATTACCAAAGTCAAGATCATAGGGCAATCCCAGTTGTAGACCAGTTATAACACCCAGCCGGCAAAAAGTAGGAGTGAACCACAGCAGATCCCTGGTCACTAATAGACCAAAAAAAGCATTCTATTTATCCCCTGATAAATGTTTGATTGGAATATGTTATAAGAAGTAACTTAAAATACACACACACACACACACACACACACACACATTGTTTTCATGGTTAAATGATTTAAAATAAAAAGCTGACTAGAGGCAAAAACAGGAAAACCCCATCTGCAAGTTACAAACCACCCTCTGTTTACGCTTCACCCAAGCTGTCTCTTCAGCAAACTGCCTCTGTCTTAATTAGAAGTCACAAGTTACATTAGTAATGAAACAGAGTGCTTATTCTCCACTCTGGATATCAACTTCAATTTTTTTTTTAAATTTTATTCGGAAAAGTTATAAATGCAATCATTTTCATTTGGAAGATTCTATAATCAAAAACTAACACAAATCTTTTGAGAGACAGCACAAAAGGAAGAAGAACAGTGCGTGAATTTTACTGACTCTTCTTTCTGGTAATTGGTCTGTAGTTCTAACCATTTTGTTCTAATTTCAAGAAACATAAGAAGACAGATCAACTGGTTAGCTGAATGGTTTCAGTCAAGATGTTTCTGTGTATCTCTGAATACCAAATTATCTTGTAATTTTCTACTACAGTATTTTAGGGCTGGGATGAACTTAAGAGTCCTGTATCCCAGACATTTAAGCTCCACTTAATTTTATTATGTATCTTTCCAATAATCATGTCATCCAATCAAAGTTGAATTAAGATGTTGGTAAGCTAGACAGCTGCCAGAGTGCCAGACCATAACAGGCACCAAAAATCCCCTAAATAAACTGAGAACATGGTGCCAGTCAATTGAGGTTTAATATATGACTCCATATAAGTGAGTCCTGTCCTGGTTTTGAATATACATATCTCCAGAAAAAAAAAAAAAAAAAAAAAAATATATATATATATATATATATATATATACACATTGTTCATAATCCCTACTGCCTTTTATGGAGAATAGATCCTTTCAAGTGAAGAATCTTTCAGTAGCTCTGTTAAAAAAAAAAAAAATCTCATAGTTTGGTGGTTGCCAAAGGTGGGGCGTGGGAGGTCAGCAAAATGGGTGAAGGAGATCAAAAAGCAAAAACTTCCATTTATAAAATGAATAAGTCATGGGGATGTAATGTACAGCATGATGACTATAGTTAATAATACTGTATCGCATATTTGAAAGCAGCTAAGAGAGTAGATCTTAAAAGTTCTTGTTACAAGAAAAGAATTTTTGTAATTATGTATGGCGATGGATGTTAACTAGACTTATTGTAGTGATCATTTTGCATACTGAATTGTTATGTTGTACAGCTGAAACTAATATAATGTTATTTTTCAATTATACCTCAATAAAAAAGAAAAGAAAAAGACTGTCCAGTGGTTAAAAAATTTTTTTTCACTCATTTTAATGGGCTTTCTGACACACTTGAGGAAAATACTAATATTTACTAGCCACTATAACAAGGACACCAGTTAACCAATGCTTCTTTCTCAGAAAGAAAGAAAGAACAAAAAGGAGAGAGAGACAAAGAAAAAAGAGAGTGAGAAAGAGAAAAAAAGAGAGTGAGAAAGAGAAAGAAAAAAAAGGAAAGAAAGAGTCATCTATGTCTTTCTCTCTCTAGACTAAATATTCCCATGACTTTCAGAACTGGCTTCATTGTCATGGTTTCCAGTCCTCTCCCAACACGGGTCGTTGTCCTCCTCTCCCAAAGCCACAGCCCTCACCGATGAAGACAACAGCCCATATCCATCCCACCAACAGGAAGTACAGCAACAGCACCACCTCTCCTTCCTTATACCATAGCTTTAAAACAGTTAAAAACTGTACTAGCTTTTTTTGGCAGCCTCATCATCCTATTGCCTTATGAGTTATCTTTCTATAAGTCATCTTTTAATATTACCTTATTACATTCAAAGTTTATGTCAAAATACTTAATTAGAAAAACAGACGCCTATTTGATGACTTTAAGAGGGAACCTGCCAAAGTCACTTTTCCTCTACCCCAAAATACATGAATCAGACTCTCCCAATGTGTAATGTATTTATTCTGACTGCTAAAATTAAAAATTCCTCCAGAGAAGTGTCTTTATTCTTACCAATTTAATTAACATTTCCGTGACCGTGAGAAGCATCTTTTATACCAATGTTTAATTCACACATCAGTAAGTACTAATGATAACTGTACTACCATATCAACTTCTAGCAGTTAGTATGTCAGTGACAGCCATCATAAAGTTAAATAGATCATGATATTCAAAGAGAATGCAATAAAAAAATATTGTGGTAATTACCAATGTCAAAAGTAAAGAGTTTTAATCAAATTACTTTCTTGGGTTCCTATATTTTTATTTAAAAATTAGTTTGAGAAATCACAGGGAAAGTTGCTGCTTTCAACATCAAATGTAAGTCTAATTAGTGCCTCTTTGTTGCAGTTAATAAGTATGACACTCAGCATTCTTTAAATCAGCATAAATAAATTCTCTCGTGCTTTTCTCGCTTCACCTTACTCTCTGCCTGCTATGTTTCTTACTAACATTTGGCAACAGAGAAGAGTGTCTATTTTGCTTGGAAAATATAATTGCCATTCCTACTGTCCTGGAGATTTCCTCATGACTAAACAGAGATTTCCAGTTCCCTCTATTGCTTATGTTGTGGCTTTTAACCGATTCTGAAAGATGTCATTGGTTTTGTATGACAGTATCTCATAGTGTAAGCTCATACAAAATTTGCTTTCCATCAGTGCCCTATTTATTTGATAATATAAATTTCCTTTTGTCCTTCTAGTGAAATTGGATTTTCAGAAACAAATAGTTTTCTTTGAATGGTACTTCATAATTTTCTGGCTGCATTTATATCCTCTGGCATTTGCTAGAGGTGATAATTATTATATGAGTATTAAGTCAACATGCACTGGTTCATTTAATTAACCAAGATGATAAAGAGGAATCCCTACTCATGCCCTGACACCTCAAAATAGTAGAATAATTAGAATAATAGTAAAATGGAAAGAGCCCTGGACTACAAATCAGAAGACTTGAGCTGAAATCCTGATGCCCCCATTTATTTTACTAGCTGTGGGATCATGCCCACATTACTTAAACTCTCTAAGCCATCATTTATTTAGTTACAAAATCATAATGAATGTGTCAGCTAAATTGGATATAGCATGTGATAGAACACATTGGGTCAAGGATAATTAAGAGATTTGAGGCCTTAGCAAAATAAAGGATGATTTTGCTATTTACTGAGATAAGAAAGATGGCAAGAAAACATTAAGCAAAGAATTGAGGGTTTGTTTTTTGGACATGTGAAATTTGAAAGATCTATAATATCTCCAAGCAGAGATACCAAGACAGCAATGGGATATACAAGTCTAGAGTGCAAGAAAAATATCAGAACTGAAGATGTACGCATTACTCATGTGATATGTTAATAACAGTTACTTCCACCATTACTCACCAAACAATGTACTGGATGCTGTAGGTAAGTTATTTATTCCTCAAGACAAACTTTTGAGTTAATAATGAGTATTATTACCATTATTATTATTTTATAATGCCTCATACAGTGTCTGGTTATGTAAGCTACCAAAATATTTTTTGAATGAATTTTTAGCTTATGAATGAAGAAGTCAAAACTCAGAAGAGAAACTTAACCACAACTAGTAAGTAGAATCAGGATTCAAAATTAAATTTGTCTCTCATTCCAAATGGCTATTCTTACCTTTACTGCAGAGATAATATCAACTACAAAGCAGCTTCACACTCATTAGTTTATTTAATCTGCACAAAAACCATTTCGGGTAGGAGAAGAAGAGAGACTGAGGCTCAGTAAAATGGAGGTGGCTTGACAATATTATGCATCTTGTCACTGCATCTATCACCCACAGCTAAGCATAAACTTCCTAACCTAAAGATAATGACTATAGAAAACCTGCTCTAGATTTTTTTTTTTTTTTTGGCTGCATTGGGTCTTCGTTGCTGCGCACAGGCTTTCTCTCGTTAATGCGAGCAGAGGCTACTCTTGGTTTCGGTGCGCGGGCTTCTCATCGCGGTGGCTTCTCTTGTTGCAGAGCATGGGGTCTAGGCACGCGGGCTTCAGTAGTTGTGGTTCGCAGGCTCTACAGCGCAGGCTCAGTAGTTGTGGCACACAGACTTAGTTGCTCCGCAGCACGTGGGATCTTCCCGGATCAGGGCTCAAACTGGTGTCCCCTGTGTTGGCACGCGGATTCTCAACCACTGCGCCACCAGGGAAGACCTCTACCCGACTTTTTGAAGCTTGGTTCTTGGGCTTTAGCAGACATCGTAATCAACCAGACTAGCATTGTATCGTGCATAACGTGGCAAGATAGTCTATTGCAATAATCATCCATGTTTTCTTCTTGCTTCTTTCAAGACTCAAAAGGATGAAAGATGTTGTCCTCTTCCCCCTACCAGAGAGCAAATGAACCCAGGACTCCTCGAGGGCTGGGAACTCTCTTGTTAAAGGGGAAAGTTAATAGGGCTCCATTTTGAAAATCTTCTACTTATAAGAGGCCATAGAGTCTGGAGAGGATGGAAAGTGGCCTTATTGAGGACAAAAGGATAACTTCCCCGAGCCTGGAAAAATGGAAGGTATCTGGATATGTGAGCAGCGGCCACCTCTGCTTTTTGCACACAATGCCCTGGATAAGGAGGAAGGTTTTAGAGTGGTCCTTGCACGGTGAGTTAGTGGGCTCTTCACTCTACCTAAAATGCTCTTCCCCCAAATATTCATATGGCTGGTTCCACACTTCTTCCAGGCCTCTATCACATGCCGCGAGCTTCCGGAGGCCTTGTCTAACCACTTGGAAATATCCACCTCCGACACCCCACGATCACCCTCTTTCCCCTTATTTGCTTTTTATTACTCTCTAATGCTAATCTTAACCTGAAATGTTATAACATATGTATTGTATCTATCTACTTATATGTTTACTCATGCTTATCATTCTTCTCTCCCACTAGAATTTATGTCCTATGAAGGCAGGATTTGGGTGTTTTCAACCTTAAATAACTAAAACCCAGTAGGGAATCAATAACTATTTGTTAAATGGTTAGCTTCCCATATCCCTTTGAAGGACATGAAAGACGCAAATGTATTTTTTAGGAACTCCCCAAAGTTTCTTTTTTGGATTTTCATATTTTTTATTAAATACTGTGTGTGTATAAATAAACTATAAATCATATATGTTAGGTGAAAAGAATAAAAAGAACAAACACTTATCACTACTTAGCTTAAGAAATGGAACATTTCAAGTAATTTCAAAGCCCTTTGTGAGCCCCTTCCCCACAGGGAATCACTATCATGAATTTTTGTATTTTCCATCCACTTGCTTTTCTTTATAATTTGCATGTTTGTATCCCTTTAAAAATATTGTTGACTTTTGCTTACTTTTAACTTTATATAAATGAACCATATGCTGTATATCTTTCAACTTGTTTCTTTGGCACAATATTATCTGAGAGATGAACTCACATGTTGCTTTTAGTCATGGTCCTTTCATTTTCACTTCTTCATAGTGTTCCATTGTGTGAAAAGCTAAATATATAGTCATCCAGTATTTTATTGCAGGATGTTCAAGTTGTTTCCAATTTTTTTTGTGTTATTACAGACAACAATGCTACAAAATTCTCGTACATATCTCCTAGTATACATGTGCAAAAGATGCCCTAATACATTTGTGATAGAGAGGAATTTGGGGGTCATAGGATACGTGTATATTGAGTTTCATAGGATAACATCACATTGTCTTGCAACGTGTGTGTATCCAGGACTAGTGTTCAGCAGGTGCTCACCAGTATGGCTTCACCAGTTTTTTAAATATTGAAATAATTCCACACTTAAGAAACAGCTGCTACCCTGGGTCCGTTGAGGGTCCCCTTGCAGTTAATACGGCCATAGGGTGACTAAACTATTCTGGTTTTCCTGGGACTGAGAGGGTCTGGGGAACACAGGATGTTCAGTTTTAAACCAAAACAGTTCCCAGCAAACGGGGACAAGTTGGTCACACTACCTGGCCAGCCTCCTAGATGTCAGAGACCTTCCCACAGTTCAGTAACTAAAGGGTCAATGCCTGACCCAGTAGTTAAACATTGTGACTATGGCCTGTGATTGCACCTGTTTATTCTCCCACCAGCAGCTTATGTGTTTCATCTCTCCCTGTCCTTACCATCACTTGTTACAGTCCTCATTTTTAATTTTTGCTATCTAGGAGTGTAAAATGATATCTCATTCTAATATTAATTTTCATTTTCCTACTGTGATTGATCATGTTTCATAGGATAACTGACTATTCATGTGGCTTCATGGAAAAAAATCACTATGCCAGAGAAGGGCTGATACAAGCAGGGTAGGTAAAATGTCTCCAGGTTATTCAAAATTTTCATTTTCCAATAGTCTTTTAAAGACCATCACTTGAGAAAGATTCCCTCTCCTTTCTTTGCTTAGAATGGGAGCCCTGCACCTCCAAATTGGTCATCAAAGTTTGTACCAAAAGCATCTATCACAATGGCAAAAACAAGTTAAATGGTACCCTAAAGCACTTCCCTCGTGTTTTCAGGTTGGATAGAACCTGAGCATCCTATTCCATACAAAAAAAGAAGAGAGCAACAAACTATGACTAATAATGATTAACTAGCCAAACTGAGGTGGATAATGAATACATGGACTTTATTTGACCTAGAAACATATATCAGTATGATACTGCTTACACCTTCATCTTGTGGGCCCTATTTATACTCCCTACACTAGACTCCCCTGACCACCAAACTGAACAGAGCAAAATCTTCTCTAAATGTACAATCCATGCAATTACACATCTAAAAGCTGGAAAACAATTAGCATAGTCTTGAAAGGTAAAGCAAATCTAGAAGCCGTTAGAGACTGAAAATAAAGTGCCATAGCTGGCCACCTCATCTTAAGATGTTTAATTATATCTTGGGAAAAGTGCTGGGCTCAGTGAAGGTAACTGAGAAAGACTCCATGTAATTCCTTCATCAGATGTGTGATCTCTTGAATCAGTGACATTTTCCTAGTTCAAAAAGCTTTTGGGGACTTCCCTGGTGGCTCAGTGGGTAGGACTCCGCGCTCCCAATGCAGGGGGCCCGGGTTTGATCCCTGGCCGGGGAACTAGATCCCACATGCATGCCACAACGAAGATTCCACATACCACAACTAAGACCCAGCACAGCCTAAATAAATAAATTAAAAAAAAAAAAAAAAAAAAAAAAAAAAAAAAAAAGCTTTTGCCCAAATTCCATGGCTGGGAGGAATAAAGCATGATTTTAACCTTGATCATCAATATTTCTGTGGCTTTTACATTCTATCAAATCATACATTCGTGATCTTTCTACAAGTTTAGTGTATAACAAATTCTTTCCTTACTTTCACAATGTCCTGTTTAAAATAAAAAGAATTTTTCTAGCAATGTTTGTGGTACATTATTCACAAATATTCTGCTATGTAGGTAGTGAGAGTAGAGGCAGTAGGTAGTGGAGTAGGAGAAAAAGTGGCTCGTAAAACCATTTCGAATAAGCTTACTCTTGGGTAACATAATTTAAGAAGTTCAGAAGAGAACTATACAATCCCAAAATATCTCCTAACTCCTTGTTTCAATGCCTAGAATTTGATCATTAGACCCTAATTATTAGGCCCTAAAACTTCTCAACAAGAGAAATTTAGGCCCTACATATTTCTTTTTTAAAAGCAACTATTTTTAGAATATGTGACTCAAAAATAACACAGTAGATGAGAAGGGAATGGGGGAGGGGGAAGCTGCATCATCTAACATCTTATAAGTGGCCTTTATGCCTCTACTCAATTGACTGAAGAAGTATGGAGGAAACAAAGGCAAGACTTATCTTCTTCAGAGCCCACCCTGATCAATACTAATGAGTCATTTCCCCACCAGCCACTTGGCCCCTGTCACAGCCTGGTGAGGTCTGTTCTCCACTACAACATCTTAAGATTCCCACCAGAGCCCAACCAGCTTCTGAACATTCATTCCCCAAGCCACAGAGATGGAATATCTGGCCTGCACGTTTCTAGTTTATAGGAAACCATATGCTACTTCATTTACTAAATACAACAAATGTTTTTTTGTCTAGTGTTGTTATTTTTTAAATGTAAATAATAAATCAACAGAAAATGAAATCTAAAAAACTCTTTAAGAATTAGAAAACTACTTTTGCTTTAAAACCTGAATCACTATTCATGCTAAACATCTGGGGAATTTTAATGGCTAGTGTGTAGGTCATGTATTATTCTGTAGGTTTTATATGTAATACCATTTCATTTTTAGAGCTAAATTCAAAGTCTCATAGAGCAGTAGGAAAAATAAGAGCGAATGGCAAATCTGTACAAACATGTAATCAAATAAACCCATGTCTGGAAATGAAACTCCTTTAATTTTTAAATGGACTTCATACAAATCAGTCCTGATATTTGGAGGTGGGGCCTTTGGGAGGTAATTAGGTCATGATGAGGATGGGGTCATGAGGGTGGTGCCCTCATGATAGAATTAATGCTCTTAAAAGAAAAGTAAGAACTCTCTCTCTTTCTCTGTCTCTCCATGTACACATACGAAGGAAAGCCCATATGAGGTCATAACCAGAGGATGGCCACTTGTAAATCAGGAGGAGGGTTCTCACCAGCACTGAATCTGCTGGCACCTTGATCTTGGATTTCCCAGCTTCCAGAATTGTGAGAAATAAATGTTTGTTGTTAAGCCACCCACTTTACTGTATTCTGTTATGGCAGCCTGAGCTGACCAGGACAACATGTCATACAAAGGCAGGAGAATTGTGAAGTTATTAACAGCTATGATTATACACACAGAGACCCTACACATAGACACATAGTAAAATAAATGTCCCTCTATGAAGGGAAGAGATTAAATCAAGCAATGTGTATTTTTTAAACCTGAAAGAATCAACAAAATAACATATATAGGATGAACACTGAGGAAAAACAATAAAGGATTTGGCATATATCTAATTAGTCATATCAACAGAGAGAGGTTCAGGTTGGTTTTGGTAAACACCAGGTGGTTTTTGAGTGGAAAGCAAATAAGGGCACTGAGGTACTATACTAATCACATTTGTTCTCACATTGACCTTATAATAATTAAAAATTGATGCTTGCAACATAATACAGCTGTGCAATCATATTTAAACCTAATCATTTCATAGAGAGAGGAAAGTTGTGCAAAAAGGTCAAAAACACTTTAATTTCATGACAGTAAATTTACTCTTTATTCCCAAAGTGAAAATGTCTAATTTCTAAAAGAGCAAACCAATAATTACTTATTATAAAGCTATTTTAGTCAATACTTAATTTCTCTATATTGATTAGTGTTTAGACATTTAAAAAGTACCCTACAGCAAGAATATGTGTTTACAATACTATTCTCCCTACTGATGTTTGTAAGTATTACAGGTATCGATTGAAGACATGTCTCAAAAATGCCAAACTTAATAGTAATCATATAAAAAAGAGTTTTACTCTTTTAAAACCGGAATTTGATTTTTAAATATTTGAACACTAGTGTCTTAAAGGTCTCTATCATGATCGCTATTTCTGCCATTGTATACTTTAATGATGAGTGTCTGATTAAACTGTGTATTATAAATTCCTCCCCCTCCCAAAAGTAATGGAAAGAGCTAATATAAAAATGATCGACTCTACCACTCACAACTAAAACAAAATGTTTCCTTTTTATTTTACGTACTTCTGATTGTAAAATAAAGACTGGGATATTATTCCCCCCTTAACTTGCATTCTGTGTAACTTAGAGCTTCTTGCAATAAAACAAAATGATGCTTCATCAAGATGTTACTGGGAGTACCAAGGCAATTTACAAACTTTCTGTCATTGGGTCTGAGAACATCGCTGTGAGGCAGGTATTAATATAAGACTTCTCTCCTGAGGAGTTCGATGCACTTTACATAACTTTACTTCATTAACTCTTCCTTGAGCTGGGCAAAAAGGCTAAGATATCTAACCATGCACCTCACTCACAAAGCATGTACAAAAATAGGAAAGATTCTATATAGCCACATATTTTAAATTCACTTTTGCTTCTAATCTGAAATGATGACTAAAGATAAGGCCAATTGGGTCACTTAATATTTTTGGCTTTTGTTAATATTGATTTTAAACAGGTTTCAATTTCATAAATTTGAAGTCAGAATTAAACACATAAAAGATTATTAATCTCATTAATTCTTTTTTTTTTAATCATCTTTATTGGGGTATAATTGCTTTACAATGGTGTGTTAGTCTCTGCTTTATAACAAAGTGAATCAGCCATACATATACATATGTTCCCATATGTCTTCCCTCTTGCGTCTTCATTAATTCTTAAGCAATAATTGCTACTATTAAGAGTATCAATCAACTTTTCTCTTTATATAATTTACTAAAAACTACAAAAGCAGATTATGATCATAGGAACAGGCATCACAACATTTTTAAGTAAATCTACGCCTTTCTTAGCAAGAGTGCAAGTATGCACACAGAAAGGCAGCCAGAAGGGAGATATAAAGTGAAGGACGTAGAAACATTAATAATACCTAGTAGTGCTCACCAAGTGTCAGCCACTATTTTAAGGAAACTATATGTATTAACTGATTTAATTTTCACAACAACTCTGTGAGGTGAGTAATTTTATCCCCATTTTATGGATGAGAAAACTGAGGCTCAGAAAGCTGAGCTTGCCCTAGGTCACAAAGCTACTAAGTGGCAGAGCTGGGATACAACCCAGGAAACATGATTCTAGAGCCCCGTTCTTAGCCAATGTTCTAGAAGGAAAGAGATGCTGACCCCAGCTGACCTGATCCACGGCATACACCATCATAGAGTTCCAAGTCCATAGTCTTTTTTCACTTTAATTGCAACACATTCCTACCTGAGTCAACTTCACAATCATTACAGAAGAACAGCTGCTCAAGTTTGACACCAGTATTTAGAAGATGGTCACAGGGAGGCAGTATATTATAGCTAGGGGTACAGACTTAGGTGTCAAACAGACTTTAAGAAGCTGCCACTAGGCAAGCTACTTCTACCCAAGCTTCATAAAACAGAGATAACGGGACTTACCTCCTGGTGTTGTAGTGAAAATTTAACAGGTTAATATTGGTGTTTAACACAGAGCCTCACACATAGTAAGCACTCAAATAAGTGGTTGCTATTATAGTAAGTTAATATAAAATTATTTGAGCCATTCTCAAAACTCTGAATCAGAATTAACAGTGGATTTAGCACATCACAATACTGGTGGTAAATTGAACTGAATCGATTCTTTTATCAAATGTATGTTCTAGGTATTATGCATGATCTTGTTTAATCCTCAGAACAAACCTAAAATTAAAGTGTGTCTATGCCCACTTTCAGATAGTAAATAAGCTTAGAGATTTTACTTGTCTGCTATCCTGACAACAGTAATTAGATGATTAATCAATTAACTAGATGTATCCCACAAAGCAGAATGAAAACCAGTAAGTGAAGAAATTATTTGTAAAACTTTTCTCTCTCTCAAATTGAGGAACTGAAAAGTTCCTGGACTGAAGTTCACTTTGTTTAGTGTTCGCTATAATTAGAGTGAAGCTACACCCAAAGAGAGTAGTTAGAATAGAGATGCTAAAGAGGAAAAATACTGCCCCCCAATACATCCCCCATGTCCAGCATGTACCAGGTGCTTCTGCTACTTCCATCAGAGCCATCAAGGAAAACAGCAGGGGCCAGGGTTAGGATAGGAGCTATCCGAGCGGACAGTCCAAGAGAAGAAGCTGGCAAGAACTCTGCCCTCAGGGGCTGGGGCTCCAGCTAGAGGGAGGTGAGACTGTGGTACTTAAAAAGTAGATTTACCTCAAATTAGCCTTACCTTCACCCAAACATCCTGTAGAGGTCAGTTTCTGTTCTAGTCAGAGAAACATACAGAAAAAGAGAAAATACATTTTATTAGTCTTTCACTGACCTCCTCCCTGGACCTTGACCTACTGCTATTCCGTAAATTGGAAATGCCTTAGTTACACAAAACAAAAGTACCTCCTGCTGAAGTAGGACACTGCTTCTTCTTTCTCTCTTAATGCAAGTAAAAAGGTTGTCATTTGCTTAATATCCACTGTGTATAGGAAAAAAAATATTTATCAGTCTCATTTAAAGAACATGATTCAGCACTGATTACTTTATTCCACAATGACTGAAAAAAGAAGCTTTAAGTGAAAGAACAGAATTTCCTATTGCATTGGCCAACATACGAGCCAATATGGAGGATGTGGCAGATATAAAGTAATCATATATAAAACTTAATGCAAGCTCAGTGATAAGGGTTCTGCTTACACAAGTGTGGAAAGAAGTGGAAAACAATCGACCCACATGTCAGCAAGAAATATAATTGAAAATATATTTATATTATCCCAAGAACATATATGACATTGTGTTCCACTATCCATTACCGGGCAGCACCCACTCTAACCATTTCTTCCATGTTTAGACTATATGACCTCTCTAGATAACTCGTTCCAACTTTTAACAATTGTCATATAAAGGTAAGTAAGCCTTTTTAAACTAACTTCATTCACTCACATGATATGACTGAAAGACCCAGAATGATGCGAAGCTCAACCAAGTTACTCCATAGACCCTGTTGATGGGATGGTGATTTCAGTGTATTTCCCTTCTCTCTGACCTTAGTGGAGATAGCAGAATTGCTTAGACAGAAACACTGGCAAAAGGGTTAGAGATGAGAGCAAGCTGATAAAGGACAAATGCAGAGTAGAACTGAGGAAGACAATAACGTGAAATGACTCACTGTGCCCGAGGACAGTGTGATCTATTCTAGAAGAGAGCCAGTCACCAACAAAATGTGAATTGTAAAACAGAACTTGCTACAGCATACACTCAGAAAATCTACTGCTTCTCTGCTTTCCTACTCAATTTCATTCAAAAAACTCCCAAATCAATCAATCTCTCTTTCTAACCCTGACCTCTCCAAGAGTTCCGATTCCACTCATATAACTATATAATTGTATTGGGTGGTGAGATGGAATATTCTTTCCCCATGATTCACTCTGTCCTTTCTTCATGGCTTTCCTGCTAGTATAGAAGGCATCTTTAATAAGACCTAGAGAAAAGAACCATCATGGGCTGCCATAGTGACCCCTTGACATTTTAGTATGGGAACTAATCAATATTAACAAGAAAAAAATGTTTATATGTCTTGCAGATTCTCCAGTGTCTTAGTCCAAGAATGTACAGAAAAGACCTGACATTGCCGGTGCAAGAAGGATTTAAAGAACGCTGGGGGAGAAGGTAGGGAACCCAATGGAAAAAGTAAGGTAGGTGATTGGTTAACAGCAGGACTCTCTGGTAACGGAACAGAATTGCCTGTTAGCTTTGGCAATAAAAGGTTTAAATTTGGATACCCAGGAAGCACCTCAAACTTTAAATTTCTAAAATTAAACTTCCCCAAGAACCAGCTTCTGCTGACTTCCTTGTTTGTTAAGGGTACACTTGTTCTCTCAAGCTCCAAACATGAGTCATCTTGCCTCATTCCTCACCCACCCTCATCATATCTAATTAAACACCAAGTCGGAACGGTTTTTTGTTCAGCACTTTTTTGCAGCTCTCTGCTGCTTTCTTTTCCCATTGCTTCATCTCTAATTTGGTTTTGACCTCACATTTGGCTCCCTGACTATAGCCCCTTGACTCTTCCAAACAATCCATCTGGCAGGTAGCTTCAGCTTTGAGTTTGGGCTCTGCCTTGATTGGGTCACTATTTTTGTCAGAAGTATTTTGTGATTTTCCCCTGTCTGCTATACAAAGATATTCCAAGCTACTTCCAAATGCATCCTAAACTGCCTTTTAGTTTTACCTCCTCCTATTTTTCTGGGTACCAGTCATGCTGACTATAATCCTCCTCCTGGTACCACACGCTACTGCCTTAACTCCTGCTGCTTCCTCTTCCTGTACTACAATCTCCCCAGCCCCAGCACATTCCAACCACCCCTACACACACACACACACACACACACACACACACACACGTTTTGGCATCAGCTCAGATGTCCTCCACACCTTAAGTCTCACATCACATTTCCACAGATCCCCCATCAGAAGTTTTTCCTGTTCTCTCTTAGAGCCTTTATTTGCTGTAATTTGATAGGAAAACATATTGTTTTGTATTGTAATTGTTGTTTTTATTCAAGGATCTTCCTTCCCTGCTAAGGTCTCTGCTCTTGCAAGGAAGGAGTATGTCTAATTTGTCTTCTTATCCCCTCAGTGCCTCAAATAGTCCCCCTCATACCCTCATATACTGAGTGTTCAGGAACTATTTTATGTGAATAAATGCAGGAAAAAATGACTGTTCCAGATATATTCTTTCTAAAAACAGAGGTTTTCAAGCTTTAGAATGACACAGAATTACCTGTGATGCTTGCTCAGATATTCTGATTCAAAAGATATGGTCTGTTATAGAGAACAAACTGGTGGTTACCAGCAGGGAGAGGGAAGTGGGGAGGGACAATATAGAGGTAGGGGACTAAGAGGTTCAAACTATAAGGTATAAAATAAACTCCAAGGATATACTGTACAACACAGGGAATATAGCCAATATTTTATAACTATAAATGGATTATAAACTTTAAAATCTGTGAATCACTATAGTGTACACCTATAACTTACATAATACTGTACAGCAACTATACTTCAACTTTTAAAAAAATATATGATCTGAGACCCAAGAACATATATTTTAAATGTTTTTAAACTAAAACTCCCACCTCTTAGAGTAATGAAAATAAAAACAAAAATAAACAAATGGAACCTAATTAAACTCAAAAGCTTTTGCACAGCAAAGGAAACTATAAACAAGACGAAAAGACAACCCACAGAATGGGAGAAAATATTTGCAAGTGAACCGACCAGCAAGGGATTAATCTCCAAGATATACAAACATCTCATGCAGCTCAATATCAAAAAAAGAAACAGGTTAATCAAAAAAATGGGCAAAAGATCTAAATAGACATTTCTCCAAAGAAGTCATACAGATGGCCAAAAAGCACATGAAAAGATGCTCAACATCACTAATTATTAGAGAAATGCAAAGCAAAACTACAATGAGGTATCACCTCACACTGGTCAGAATGGCCATCATCAAAAATTCTACAAACAGTAAATGCTGGAGAGGGTGTGGAGAAAAGGGAACCCTCCTACACTGTTGGTGGGAATGTAAATTGGTACAGCCACTATGGAGAACAGTATGGAGGTTCCTTAAAAAACTAAATATAGAACTACCATATGATCCAGCAATCCCACTCCTGGGCATATATCCAGAGAAAACCATAATTCGAAAATATACATGCACTCCAATGTTCACTGCAGCACTATTTACAATAGCCAGGTCATGGAAGCAACCTAAATGCCCATCGACAGATGAATGGATAAAGATGTGGTACATATATACAATGGAATGTTACTCAGCCATAAAAAAAGAATGAAATAATGCCATTTGCAGCAACATGGATGGACCTAGAGATTATCAAACTAAGTGAAGTAAGTCAGACAGAGAAAGACAAATATCATATGCTATCACTTATATGTGAAACTAAAAAGATGATCCAAATGAACTTATTTACAAAGCAGAAACAGACTCACAGACTTTAAAAACAAACTTATGGTTACCAAAGGGGAAAGGTGGTGGGGGAGGGATAAATTAGGAGTTTGGGATTAACATATACATACTACTACACATAAAATAGATAATCAACAAGGACCTACTGTATAGCACAGGGAACTCTACTCAGTATTCTGTAATAACCAATATGGGAAAGGAATCTGAAAAAGAATGGATGTATATATATATATATATATATATATGTGTGTGTAACTGAAAAAAATTTTAAAAATAAAGGGGTAAAATGTTTAAAATAAATAAATAAATAACTCCATTAGCTTCCATGGAAAAAGGTGTTGTGTATGTAGTTCATAGTCTGAGAGTTGAGATAGATTCCACATTAAGCTATCATTCTTTAAAACAAGAAAAAAAAAAAAAACTGCACACCTCAACCTAGCAAAACAATTGATGTTCAATAATAGTAATAACAGGGCTTCCCTGGTGGCGCAGTGGTTAAGAATCCACCTGCCAACGCAGGGGACACAGGTTCAAGCCCTGGTCCAGGAAGATCCCACATGCTGTGGAGCAACTAAGCCCGTGCGCTACAACTACTGAGCCTGCACTCTAGAGACAATGAGCTACAACTATGGAGCCCATGTGCCACAACTACTGAAGTCCGTGCTCCACAACCACAGAAGCCACCACAACAAGAAGCCTGGGCACCTCAATGAAGCATAGCCCCCGCATGCCGCAACTAGAGAAAGCTGGCGCACAGCAACGAAGAACCAATGCAACCAAAAATAAATAGATAAATAAATAAATTTATAATAATAGTAATAAAATGATAAGCTGATGTTTAATAATAACATATTAAACACAGATATTATTTGGAGTTAAATTTTATATATATATTTTAAAAAATTTTTGTGTGTGTGGTACGCGGGCGTCTCACTGTTGTGGCCTCTCCCGTTGAGGAGCACAGGCTCCGGACGCACAGGCTCAGCGGCCATGGCTCACGGGCCCAGCCGCTCCGCGGCATGTGGGATCTTCCCAGACCGGGGCACGAACCCGCGTCCCCTGCATGGGCAGGTGGACTCTCAACCACTGTGCCACCAGGGAAGCCCCTAAATTTTATATTTTAAGGATCATTTATTAGGTCAAGTAAATCAAGTAGGATAAAATTTCAGTTGGTAGTTTCTACTGAAAATAGTTTGCATTCCAAGCAAAAAATAGTTCTTGAATATTTACTATAATGCACTACCAAAAAGTGCACAAAAATAACAATCTATTCCTTTACAGAAAGGCTTTTGTTTGCAACATAAATTTTTGTGGCTCCCCAAAATTAAAAGAAAAAAGAAAAAACTTGTACTTTAAAATTGTACAATAGTGGATAGTAAAAAGAAAAATGATTTCCCCTAATTTATAACAGAACAGAAACTTGACTTTGCCTGTTTGCACTCTGGCCTCATCTTGCTTTTCTGCAACAATTTCCCATCTATGTCAAGTTCACCTGCACTTTGGAACCCTTGCCACAGAGTCAGTCTTCTTTAGGGAAGACTTCCCTGCTCACTAGTTCTTAGGGAAGACACTGTTAGTGCAAGGAGATTAAGTAAACAGAGAAAAATGGAACTTTTCCTTCCATAAGAAGTCCATGAATTCAGAGAAAACTATTTTTTCTATAGAATTTAGAGATGGACAATGTGAATTACATAAAATTTTTAATTTTAATACAGGGACGATGAAGGGTAAGCTGGGACGAAGTGAGAGAGTGGCATGGACATATATACACTACCAAATGTAAAAGAGATAGCTAGTGGGAAGCAGCTGCATCACACAGGGAGATCAGCCCAGTGCTTTGTGACCACCTAGAGGGGTGGGATAGGGAGAGTGGGAGGGAGACGCAAGAGGGAGGGGATATGGGGATATATGTATACTTACAGCTAATTCACTTTGTTATATAGCAGAAACTAACACACCACTGTAAAGCAATTATACTCCAATAAAGATGCTAAATTTTTTTTTATTTTAGCAATTTAATGTTAATACAACTAACTTTGTGTTCAAAGATTTAGTAACAATTTTTTTTTTTTTTTTTTTGGCAGCACTGTGGGCATGTGGGATCTTAGTTCCCGGACCAGGGACGGAACCCATGCCGCCTTCAGTGGAAGCGCCAAGTCCTAACCATTGGACCGCCAGGGGATTCCCTAGTCACAATATTTTTAATAGCAAAGTAACTATAGACTAAATGTCTAAAAGTAAAAGATTGGTAAAGTAAAATATAATTCATTAATAAATCAGAATAGTATATAATCACTAAAAGTGATGCTGTATAAATGTATTCAGTGAAATAATATAAAAAATTTTGAGAAGCAGGTTAAAAAATACTGTATATAATATTATAACATTTTACAAGACACACATAATCATGGAGGATAAACACTGGAAAGACATTCACCAAAATGTCAATCACGGTTATTTCTGGCTTTGGGGGTTATTGTTGATTTTTTTATTTTGTTCTTAATACCTTATATATTTTACACATCACCTATAATAAATGTAATATTTTTTTACCAGTCAAAAAAGAAAAGAAAAGTCTGGATTCTAGTGATAGCTGGGTCACCTTGAGCAAGTCGCTTAACTCACCCAACTACAGTTAGTTACTTCATCTAAAAAAGTGGGCCAATAATTGTACCAACTTTACAAGGTGAAGTAATAATTAAAATAAATGATATAATAAATGTAAAATTCTTAGCACTGGTACATGAATAAATAGGAGTTTGAAAAGACCAGCTAAAGAGGTTCTATAGGAATTTCAAGTTTTTCCCTCTTTTTTTATTCTTCATCATTTTAACCATCAAGCCAGTCTACCCTTGAGTTCAAACTCTCATAAATCAGATAATTGTTTCAGTAACTTGTGGGGGGTTGTCGAACCAACGAACATAACTATGGCTGTGGCTCAAGTTGATATTTTCCACCAGCTGCATTACACATTGGTGGTTTCAATAAATTGCCATAATGGTCAACAGGGGAAAGAAAAGAATTATCTTCCAAATCCATACTCTTTGGGAATTCTGCAAAGGAAACACATAATTACTAGAATTTGGCTGGCATATTGAACCTAGTGCATTAAGAAAAGTCATGGGACTTCTAAAGACAGAAAATGGTCCAGACCTCAGGTTTGTATGTCATCAAATAAAAATAAATCTTTTAAGCAAAAGTACTCTAATGAAGCCATGTTTTACTTCTGGGTATACTTTAGTCATTTTAACTGGGAAAAAAATGTACTATTATTCTGTATAATTATTATATTTTCATTTTTATTGGAGGTATGTATCACCATTAATCAGGTAATAATCTGATTGAAAACATTCACAAGTTCAGAGATACACTCATTGCTTCCTTCATTCTTTAACCCAACAAATATTAATTGATCACTTAGTATATGCCATTCACTATGTAGATGCTGAGGACATAAGGAAGGTCTCTTATGAAGCATAAAGCATAATGGGGGAAAATTATTCAAATAAGTACACAAATAAATATATAATTGTAATTGATGCTACAAAAGCAAGGTAATACACTACCAGGTGAAGAATTAGAAACATCAAATTTTTAAGATGCTGAGGGTTCTGTACCCCAGTATAGATATTTCTCTCATTCCCTTCCCCTCTTCTCTCTCTCTCTCTCTCTCTCTCTCTCTCTCTCTCTCTCTCTCTTTCAATGCCCATCATGGCATATCCATACCCACGCTTTAAATTAGTCAGTCGAAAACGTTACAGATGCATAGTAGTTTTCAGAGGCTGCCATAACAAAACACCTCAGACTGGTGTCTTAAACAAGACAATTTCTTTTTCCCACAGTTTCAGAGGCTGGAAGTCCAAGTTCAAGGTTTGGGCAGGATTGGTTTCCTCTGAGGCCTCCCTCCTTGGCTTGCAGATGGCCACCCTCCTGCAATCTCTTAGCATGGTTTTCCCTCTGTGCGTGTCGCCCCTGGCATTACCTTTTCTTATGAGGACACCAAGTTAGATTAGGACCACACCCTAAAGGCCTCATTTTAAGGTAATCACCTCTTTTAAAAAACCTTATTTTCAAATACAGTTATATTCTGAGGTACTGAGAGATGAGATTTCAACATAAAAATTGGGTGGGGGGGGGACAAAATTCAGCCCACAACAGGGTGTTAGGGGGCAAGGCTACCACATATGGTTGTGTCAGTTATGCATTATACAACAGCAAAATGTGTTACCCACAACACAGTTATCACAAATTTGTGTATTTTTTAATGGAAAATTTTCCTGCAGGAAATTTTATAACTGAAATCTTCTGGGAGGAAGGTTTACCTATTTCTGATTTCCACAGAGGACCTTTGGGCTAGCCTTGTTGCTTTGTGGTAGGAAATCCTTCCACTTGGAGGGAGATCCCCTAGAGTAATTCTCCTAGCCTCTGTGTGTCCCTCCCTCCAGACTCCTCCCTTGAAGAGTGATTTGTTTTGAACAATTAATTTAGGAGCTCCATGAAGGTCACATAACAGAGGCAGTGTGGGGTAGGGTTAAACATCTAGCTTCTAGAATAAGATGACCTGAGCTTATACCCTAGTCCTACCACTGTGTGACTATAGGCCTTATTTAACATATGTGTGCTTAGAATTCCTCATCTCTAAAATAAAAATGATAAATGTACTTACTTTTTAGGGTTGTTGTAGGAATTCAAAAAGACTATAGCTATTTATACAGTGCTTTGTATAAATAAATATATAACAAAAGGCTGCTGTTACTACTTCTGCATAGTTTCGGGATTACCCTTCCAACTCCCTTCGCAAAAGCTGAGGAGGAACAGATGAGGGCCACACTGACAATGATTTGAATGTAGTTCCAAGGCAGCTGCAACTATGCTCCACTACATATCAATGCCAAGCAGAGTTCCTGGCATGGAGAAAATATTCTAGACTTGTCAAATGAATGAAGTTCCTAAAGAAATCAAGGCCAGACTACAGAATTCCAATCTACACTGGAGAGTGGGGCTTTCACCTCGTTAGCCTGTATATCCTCTAAACAGCTTAGTATGATATCTTGCTTCTCGTAGGTACCAAAATATTGACTGGGCTGCTATAAGGTTAACTAAACCTAAGATACATTAATATAGCTTTTTTGGTGGTGGGGGGGGATTTTTCTCCACGATATATATATATATATATATATATATATATATATATATATTTTTTTTTTTTTTTTTTTTTTGCGGTACGCGGGCCTCTCACTGTTGTGGCCTCTCCCATGGTGGAGCATAGGCTCCGGACGCGCAGGCTCAGCGGCCATGGCTCACGGGTCCAGCCACTCCACGGCATGTGGGATCTTCCCAGACCAGGGCACGAACCCGTGTCCCCTGCATAGGCAGGCAGACTCTCAACCACTGTGCCACCAAGGAAGCCCCTCCATGATATTTTTTTATTAGTTAGCTATTTTATACATATTAGTGTATATATGTCAATCTCAATCTCCCAATTCATCCCACCACCACCAACCCCCGCTTTCCCCCCTTGGTGTCCATACATCTGTTCTCTACATCTGTGTCTATTTCTGCCTTGCAAACTGGTTCATCTGTACCATTTTCCTAGATTCCATATATATGCATTAATAGACGATATCTGTTTTTCTCTTTCTAACTTACTTCACTCTGTATGAGTCTCTAGGTCTACCCATGTCTCTACAAAATGACCCAATTTCATTCCTTTTTATGGCTGAGTAATATTCCATTGTATATATGTACCACATCTTTATCCATTCATCTGTTGATGGGCATTTAGGTTGCTTCCATGACCTGGCTATTGTAAATAGTGCTGCAATGAACATTGGGGTGAATGTGTCTTTTTGAATTATGGTTTTCTCTGGATATATGCCCAGTAGTGGGATTGCTGGGTCATATGGTAATTCTATTTTTAGTTTTTTAAGGACCCTCCATACTGTTCTACATAGTAGCTCTATCAATTTACATTCCCACCAACAGTGCAAGAGGGTTCCCTTTTCTCCACAACCTCTCCAACATTTGTTGTTTGTAGATCTTCTGATGATGTCCATTATAACTGGTGTGAGGTGACAACTCATTGTAGTTTTGCTTTGCATTTCTCTAATAATTAGTGATGTTGAGCAGCTTTTCATGTGTCTCTTGGCCATCAGTATGTCTTCTTTGGAGAAATGTCTATTTAGGTCTTCTGCCCATGTTCTGATTGGGTTGTTTGTTTTTTTGATATTGAGCTGCGTGAGCTATTTATATATTTTGGAGATTAATCCGTTGTCCGTTGATTTGTTTGCAAATATTTTCTCCCATTCTGAGGGTTGTCTTTTTGTCTTGTTTGTAGTTTCCTTTGCTTTGCAAAAGCTTTTAAGTTTAATTAGGTCCCATTTGTTTATTTTTGTTTTTATTTCCATTACTCTGGGAGGTGGGTCAAAAAAGATCTTGCTGTGAATGTCAGAGTGCTCTCCCTATGTTTTCCTCTATGAGTTTTATAGTGTATAGTCTTACATTTACGTCTTTAATACATTTTGAGTTTATTTTTGTGTACCGTGTTAAGGAGCATTCTAATTTCATTCTTTTACATGTAGCTGTCCAGTTTTCCCAGCACAACTTACTGAAGAGACTGTCTTTTCTCCATGGTGTATCCTTGCCTCCTTTGTCATACATTAGTCAACCATAGCTGCATGGGTTTATCTCTGGGCTTTCTATCTTGTTCCTTTGATCTATATTTCTAATTTTGTGCCAGTACCATATTGTCTTGATTACTGTAGCTTTGTACTATGGTGTGAAGTCAGGGAGTCTGATTCCTCCAGCTCCATTTTTTATTTTTTTTCCCCTCAAGACTGCTTTGGCTATGCAGGGTCTTTTGTGTCTCCATACAAATTTTAAGATGTTTTGTTCCAGTTCTGTAAAAAATGCCATTGGTAATTTGATAGAGATTGCATTGAATCTGTAGATTGCTCTGGGTAGTATAGTCATTTTCACAATATTGAGCCTTCCAATCCAAGAACATGGTATATCTCTCCATCTGTTTGTGTCATCTTTGATTTCTTTCATCAGTGTCTTATAGTTTTCTGCATACAGGTCTTTTACCTTCTTAAGTAGGCTTATTCCTAGGTATTTTATTCTTTTTGTTGCAGTGGTGAATGGGATTGTTTCCTTAATTTCACTTTCTGATCTTTCGTTGTTAGTGTATAGGAATGCAAGAGATTTCCGTGCATTAATTTTGTATCCTGCAAATTCATTGATTAGCTCTAGTAGTTTTCTGGTGGCATCTTTAGGATTCTCTATGTAGAGTATCATGTCACCTGCAAACAGTCACAGTTTTACTTCTTCTTTTCCAATTTGGATTCCTTTTATTTCTTTTTCTTCTCTGATTGCCGTGGCTAGGACTTCCAAAACTATGTTGAATAATAGTGGTGAGAGTGGACATCCTTGTCTTGTTCCTGACCTTAGAGGAAATGCTTTCCATTTTTCACCATTGAGAATGATGTTTGCTGTGGGTTTGTCATATACGGCCTTTATTATGTTGAGGTAGGTTCCCTCTATGCCCACTTTCTGGAGAGTTTTTATCATAAATGGTTGTTGAATTTTGTCAAAAGCTTTTTCTGCATCTATTGAGATGATCATGTGGTTTTTATTCTTCAACTTGTTAATATGGTGTATCACATTGATTGATTTGTGTATATTGAAGAATCCTTGCATCCCTGGGATAAATCCCACTTGACCATGGTGCATGATCCTTTTAATGTGTTGTTGGGTTATGTTTGCTTGTACATTGTTGAGGATTTTTGCATCTATATTCATCAGTGATATTGGTCTGTAATTTTCTTTTTTTGTAGTATTTTTGTCTGGTTTTGGTATCAGGTGGTCTTGTAGAATGAGATTGGGAGTGTTCCTTCCTCTGCAATTTTTTGCAAGAGTTTAAGAAGGATGGGTGTTAGCGCTTCTCTAAATGTTTGATAGAATTCACCTGTGAAGCCATCTGGTCCTGGACTTTTGTTTGCTGGAAGATTTTTAATCACAGTTTCATTACTTGTGTTTGGCCTGTTCATATTTTCCATTTCTTCCTGGTTCAGTCTTGGAAGGTTATACCTTTCTAAGACTTGGTCCATTTCTTCCAGGTTTTCCATTTTATTGGCATAGAGTTGCTTGTAGTAGTCTCTTACATTAATATAGTTTTTAACACTGTTCCTTTCCTGGGTAATTTTTCCTTAAGAGGAGAAGGGCTCCTTGATTCTGGAGATGGATGGTGTTGATGGTCGCACAACAGTGTGAACGCACTTAATGCTGCCAAACTGAGTGAACTGCACCCTTAAAAAGAATTAAAATTGTATATTTCATGTTACGTAGATTTTGCCACAATTTTTTTTTAAATGTCCATATTTTTACCACATTTTTGCCATGGTAAGAAGAAAGGGAAGTTGTGCTACTGAAACACAAGGTTGTTTTGAGAATGGAGTGAGATGCCAGAGTGCCTGGCACAGGGCAGAAGCTCGATAAAGTTAGTTCCCTTTTCCAATAGTGCTAGATCATAGCTGCCCCTGATTGTGACAAGTCACCCAGAATGCCTGCAGTTCCTATTGCCAGATAAAAAGTTTCCTCTGGGGGAAAAAAAATCTCTAACTCTTGTAGTGCTTCATGTCCTGATACTGCAGATGGCAGAGACAGCAGCTCTGGAAGAAACCCTACAGCTTGGTCTCTATTATAATCAATTCTAATCACAAATTACAAAGTATCAAAGGAAATGCTTGAGACTATTAAAAGAAGATATGCCATTTACTATCCATTTTGGATAGGCATCTGTAACATTTGTTTCAAAATAACGATTTTTTTTTCAATTACAGCTCTAGTGAGTTTATATGCCTCATTATAAAGTAATTCTGTAGGAGTTGAGGGATTAGAAAGTAAAGTCATTAACTCTTTCTTCAGAGAAAAACCACAATAACCCACAAAGAAAGAATGAAAGATATAAATAAGAATTTCATATTTAATAGACAGCCAATATTTTATTTTAAAAGATATATTTCTATTCACCTACTAATCAGTCTCCTTGAATTTGACTATTTTTTTTAAATCAATGTATTCTTGACTGAGTTTAAATAAATCAAGACATATTCCTGAGAACTTGGCAAGAGCATCAATGATTTTACATCTGGCATCACACACCAGCTGCATGTTGAGGGAATGAAAGTTTCTCTGTTTCTTTACCTTGCTTCATTAGTGAATATGTGGTGATGCGTGCATTACCACGTGTGTGCAGGCTCAGCTCCCCATATGGAGAGGCATCCAGCAATTTCACAAAACCCATGCATCATTTGCTATGATGCTGAACTTTCAAAAATAATAAGATGATACTTTCTGGAAATATTTTTATCTATAAATGAACATATGTTTCTTACCAATAGAGCTATATGCTTAATACATATTGGTAGAACCTGTTGCAAAAGTCTAATGGAGAAATACTTTAGCTGTCACAGTTGAACATATGTACGGTATGGTATCCATCTTCAAGTCATCATACAGCAAAAAACAATAATTTCCTTGCCAAATCTGTGTCCAACACATTCTCTACTTAGTTCTTGACAACTATACTACTTACTGTAAAAATATCTGCACTGTGAGCTGTATGGTTATCTAATTAAAGAAATCTTTACAATGTCCTCAGTCTCTACAGGTATTTATTTGCCTTATATTTGCACATTGTATGTTGAACAAACATGTCTTTGTATTAGTTATACGCTGTGTAACAAGTTACCCCCAAAACGTAATGGCTTAAAACACAATAATAACTTCCTATCTCAAGGTTCCAGTGGGTCAGGAAATCAGAAGTGGCTTGGCTGGGCAGTTACAGCTCAAGATCTCTCATGAGGTTGCAGTTTAGGTGCCAGCACTGTTAGCATTTTACGATTTGACTGCAGCGGGAGGATCTGCTTCCATGGTGATTCACTCAGGTGACTGGCAAGTTGGTGTTAACCCTTTTGACAAGAGGTATCAGTCCCTTTGATGTGAAACTCTAGAAAGCTCCTTGAATGTCCTCATGACATGAGAGCTGGATTCCCCAATGCCTGATCCAAGAGCACAAGGCAGAAGAGGCACAGTTTTTTACAACCTACCTTTGGGAGTCACACGCCATCACTTCTGCCATATGCTAACGGTCACACAAACCAAACCCAGCTTAATATGGGAGGGGACTACACAAGGGCTTCAATACCAGAGGTGAGGCTATTTGAGGGCCATCTTGAAGGATGGTTACCACACTCAAATTTTATTTTCACATTTTTAAGCTTCCATTGTACATACACTTTTATTTGGTTGAAATCTGATTTTGCACATGTTCACTTTTCTGTCTTGGCTGAGCATTAAAATGGCATAAAGGTAAAAATAGAGGTTCTCAACCATAATAATTTAATCAATCTAAAAATTACAAGCATATCCACATTTACCTGATGAAAAAAATGTATCTGATCTAAAAGCAAAGCTATTTGTAATCCACTGAAAGCACTTACCTAATAACAAAAACAAAAATCACTTTGAGTCATTGGTTAAAATTATAGATAAGGAAACTAATAACTTGGAGAGATTTTGCTGTTTTATCTTATTCAATATTCCGAGGCAATATCAATCATTAATCTCAAAGTATATTTAAATTTTTAAAAAAAGCTTCTGCATATGTCTGATCTTCTGAAAGCTTTTAATTAATGACACATTAAGGGAAGAGAATGACCTTTATGGGCTTTTTAATCAATAAACAGGAAATATTCATGCAGAACTTATTGCTAAGCTATTTACAAAATCTCTACCTTGGTACCCAGCCTCATTATGCTCAAATATGTCTGAGCACCTGTTGCTTTAAGATACGCTAGGACATAAAAAAAACTAAGCCAAGGCCTTTGCCTTCAAGGTACTTACATATGGTTAGGTTGATAAGGCAGTTTAACACATACTTTAATACTAGACATCTTGCAATAAGTTTCATAAGAGAAGGGAAAAGTGCACTATGAGTTAGAAGAGAGAGAAATCAATTCTGCTTGGCAAACCCAGCAAAGCATTAGGGAATATTGGCATTGGAGCTGACTTTTTAAGGATGAGTAGATTTTAACATTGGGAGATTATAGGGTGGTTATTACAATGAAAGGAGAACAAAATCAAAATGTAAATACAAGGAAATCATGACGCTACTAACACACATCAAACCTTGTCCAAAGTAGGAACACCCTCCTATCACCTCCATATTTCAGGGTAAGAGACCAGGTAGATTCTGCTCCTCAAATGATTATGTCCTTCTCCTCTTCCATCCTTCATCCAGTGCAACCTTGTCATTACCTTCTACTGGCTTTTTGGTTCGAATTTTCTGAGGCTGGTTTTCCTGCCAGTCCATTAGTACTATAATTTATACTATATACTCTCAGTGAGTTCTTTTCTGTTTTCTTTCCTGTTTTAATTAATCAGTGAGGGTTTCTCTACAGGATTTACATTTTAAACTCTTCTGATACAGCTAGTGTGTCAGATTGTATTTTTCAACATGGCAACAAAAATAGCCTGAGCTGAAGTCCCAGCCCTAGCCACCATCTGACTGCCATCGCAAGATTGATCTCAAGTGAGAAATGCCTAACTGAGCCCAGTCTACCCCACCACCACAGGAGGTAATAATGAACAGATTGTTGTTGTTTTAAGCCATTATGCCTTGGAGTGATTTGTTTCCTAACAGTAGATAGTTAAGAAGGATTCTGGCTCCCGGAACTGGGATGCTGTCGTTAACAAAATCCTAAGACATGCAGCATTGTCTATGGGACCAGGTTGTGAGCAGAAAATGGAAGAACACTGAGGAGACTGTTGGTGGAAAGCTAAAGAACCTCCATGAACGCGTTAGTGGCACCTGAGGGCCTTAAGGAGGCTGCCAGCAAGGGCTCAAGCAAAGTAAGGCCAATGTCACCGGAAGCAAGAGGAAACGGTGCACTTGTCATGAAGAGGCGCAAAGTTTGGCAACACTGTCGCCTATGGTAAAGTGGAAAATGCAAAATGTACCTAATGAACTAGAAGATCTAGCTAAGGAGATTTTCAGGCAGGATACTGAAATTGCCACCTGGTTCCTTCTCCCTGCCAGTGATAAAATGCAAAAGGAAAGAGCTAAAGAATGAACTGTTAATATAGAGGCGCCAAGACTTGCTGGGTTTGAAAATAAAATGATTTCTTACTCCCAGCCTCTCTAGACAGCAAATGATTCTAAAATTAAAAGTAGCTTCTGGGCAGAGATGAAATCCAGTGCGCTATCAGGAAAACACGGTCTAAAAATGAAACCGAGGGCACGACTAAAATGCTTTGTTAGGATTTTAGAAATATCTAAAATAGTACCTCATAGACCCCTTCAATCAGACCCAAATCTTTTCAAGGCTCTTGAGAGCATGCCTTGAAGATCCACTCAGTTGAATAACTGGGCCTATCGGAATCTTAAGGATGTCGTCCTACACCAGTGTCACATGAGCTCTGGTAAAGAAGAGTTTCGCTTGAAGAAATAGGATTATTACGTTTAAAGACACACAAACTCACAGTGTTTTATTAAGAGAATTATTCTGGTGGAACCACTGCCATCTTAGAACAAAAAGAACAGATTAATACTAAATAAAAAGAGGACTTTGAACCCCTACTATTTTATAGGCAGGAAGCAGGCTGAGAAGGCTTCTCAATTGCAAACTCAAGTTTTCTTATTGGAAAAAAAATTTTTTTAAAGGATGACTCAGGGCAGAACCAAGAGCACAGAAGGTGGATGGAGCCAGGAGCCAAGCAGGTGTACTGACTCAGGAAACAAGCTGTAAATCAGTGGCTGTCCCTCTTGTTTTAGCCTTGGGGCACTATCCCACAGCTGTATGTTGGGGTGCGGGAGGAAGGAAGTCTGTCACTTTAGTTCATAGGTCTACAGACTGAGAGGAATGGGACTCAAGGAGATGTACCCGAGGAAACACATTCAAGAAGCTGCACCTGTACCTGAGCCTCACTTCCATGACAAGATCCTGGACTTTGAGCAAATGCCATCAAAGAGTGTGACTCAGTGGAAGGGGACAGAATAAGTGTATTTTGCACAAGGGAGGAATTTAAATTATTATGGCCAAAGGGTTGACTGCAACTGATAGTACTCTCCAGCATGACCACCATGAGACCTCCCATTACCAATTCTCTTACAATGTGACCTTGAGAGCTCACTTCTCCCGCTGAGAGGGTACATGTTCCCTTCTCCTTAAATCTGGCAAGGTCTATGATTATGGCAGAAGTGATTCGATTTCAGAGCACAGGCTATAAAAGGTGATACTGTTTCCACCTGGGCCCCTTGGGATACTCCCTCTTGGAATCAGTCACCACAGCAGGAGGAAGAGGAAAGACCTCACTGAGAACCACATGAAGGTGTTCTGGTCAACAGCCCCAGCTGAGGTGACAGCCAAGAGCCAGCATCAACCTCCAGACACATGAGGGAGTGAGTTTGGAGATGACCTAGCCCCAGTCACTATCTGACCACTACTAAATGGACATCCCAAGTAAGAACCGCCTAGCTGAGCCCAACTACCCCAGAATCATGAGAGAGAAAACTAAAATTATTCCTGTTCTTTTAAGTCACTAAATTTTAGAACAATTTAATACATAGCAATAGAAAACTAGAAGTTACCTATTAAAATCATTTTTTAATGTCAGGAAGATTAAGTTAATATTAGAAACTTGTTTTCTCTTCCCTATAAGCATGTTTTTAAGGTAATGTCTTTCTTGTACAAACTTAAAAGTTTGCTTTTAAGGTGATGTCTTTCTCACATAAAATAAAAGTTTATGAAGTCTGTTGTAGTGAATACATGTTGCTCTTTGTCTTGTACCCTATCCTCCAGTTCAGGTAGGTTTGTGAGTGGTTCCCATGATTCAGGGAGTGCCAAGCAGCTGACCCACCATGCTGAGATAGTCTATCTTGAGAATGAACTGCTATGAATAGGTAAAAGTTAGGTTGCTATAACAAAGAGGCTCCAAAACACAGTTAGAGAAACAAAGAATTATTTTGCTCTCATGTAACAGTTCAGAAGTGCACATTCTGGGGTTGGCAAAGTGACTCTGCTGTACAAGGTTATCCAAGGATGCAGTCGTTTCATGCTCTTCCTCTATCATCTCCTAGGGTTATCTTCACCTGCATGGTCAACACTACTCACTAGTACTGTATTCACATTGTCACTTGTAGGAAGGGGCAAAGAGCAGTGAAAGGCAAGAAGCTTCCTTTTTTAAATAGATTCCAAAACTTCCACCCACTAATTCGGCTATCTTCCCATTGGCCAAAACTTAGAGCCACCCCTAGCTACAAGGAAGGCTAGGAAACATAGACTCTAGCTGAGCAGATATATATTCAGTTTTGGCACACAGACTCTAAGATGGCCCTATGATCCATTTTTCCTGGTTATTCACACCCTTGTATAATCCCCTCTGCTTGACGGTGGGCAGAACCTGTTTCTAACCAATAAAATATGGTAACAGTAATGGGATGCATGTGATTACGTATATGTGATTAGATTACTTAATATGGGAATGTCCATGATGCTAGGAGACTCTCCCTTGCTGGCTTCGAAGAAGCCAGCTTCCATGTTGTGAGCTACTGTATAGAGAGGGCCATATAACAAGGAAGTGAGGGCAGTCTCTGTCCAACAGCCAGCAAGGAAGTGAATGCTGCCAACAGCTACGAAATGTGATATGTCAGAACACAGAGAGTGGTTCCATCCGTGCAAGAGAGCAACAACAACATTGATACCAGAAGGCAAACTTAAGGCCTTTAGTGAAAGAACAATCACAGGGAACCAACCACTCAATCTGCCTGCCCAGCTCAAGTCATGGAGGTCAAATGACAATTAGCACATGAGCATACAACCCATGTAAAGGAGTGACAGTATGATTCGGACGCTGAACAGCACCAGAGTAACTGAGCCTGCGTTACCATTACACAGTAGGAACAGACCTGCAAATCTGACTCCCCGGAACAAAGACTGGATGAGCAATGTTAATGTTTCCCCAGAGACTCTCTTCTGTTTCCTGGGTGAGCTGACCAACCTTTCTGATTGATGCATTCTTTTCTGGCTATTCTTGCAAAGCAAATTTGCCAGGCAAGGCCAACAGGGACAGTTATGCGGATTATATGGATTACACAGTGTACGATGACCACAACCAACATCATCAACATTCATATGGATTTCATATATTTGTATATTATTATGACATTCATCCAACCAGGTGGAAGTCGCGTTCTGAGGAAGGTGTATGTCTTGTAGTAAATTACATAAAACTCTGTCTGGACTACTGGCATTCCTTGATTTATAGATGAATCATTCCAACTTCTGCTTCCATAGTCACATGACATTCTCTTGTGTCTGTGTCTGTGTCCTAATTTCCCTCTTCTTATAAGAACACCAGTCATTTGATCAGGGCCCACCCTAAACCAGTATGACCTCATTTAACTCGATTATATCTGCAAAGAACCTACTTCCAAATAATGTCACATTCACAGATACCAACAAGGGTAAGGATTTGAACATCTTTGTAGGGACACAATTCAACCCATAACAATATTAAGTCTTTATGTTCCTCCATGGACAATATAATCTAGTTTACCTAAAGAGAGTATATTCCTGTTATCAATAGGACTTTCACCTAACACTCAGCAAAATAATATTCCCGATTGATGGTGCTAAAAAATTTACCCACTTCATAGGCCCTGAACTATTTTTTTGTTTGTTTTTAACTGTCCAGTTCTCTGAAGCTTCTGAGTTTGCAACCTAGAGTCCATTTTTTGTAGGCTGGAATCACTCACATTTGTAAGGTGGCTACGTATGTATCTATATGTCCTCTTTTGTATTGTTCTTTAAATTTAACACTCAAAGAATAAATTTTATTTCAAACTTCTTAAAGGAAGTTACCACATAATAACTGCCACATACTGACAACAAGAGCTTTGTGTTGCTTTTAGATTAATATACAATGTTTCGGTGAGTGGAAGTTAATAGAGATGCAGATTTTACTACATTATGGAACAAATTTCTAACCATTAAAGTAATCTGAACATGGAATGGGGACTGGTCTAAAGTACTGAGTAGGCTTCTCCTGTAGGTGTTTATTCAGAGGATCAATAATTGCTATATCAAAGACTATATATTAGAGAGTGAACAGTGGCCGGCACTTAGTAAATGCTCAATAAATAACAGATGAAGCAATGATAGAGAGAAGGTTCTTCTGAGGGATCTCATCCAAATCCAAGATTCTGTCATTTTACCAGGGGTCCATTTAGAAGAAAGTCATTTAGTATCCCTAACGTTTGGGCACTTTGTATTTTTATTGATAATATTATTATTACTAACAATAATAGCTGCCAACCATTGAAAACTCATATTTCTAAGGCTTTATGCTAAGTGCCTCATGTTGTCTCATGTAAATACTTACATGAGTTAAGTATTATTATTCCACTTTACAGGTGAGGAAACTGAGGTTCACACTCTTTACATGGTATATGTAAGATCAATAAGCAGTAGGACACTTCACCATCTCCCCTGGGACACAGAAATGACTGACCAGAGGACAGGTACTTGGGGCTGTACTATAGGAGCGATTCTCAAAATGTGGTTCCCAGGCCAGTATGTCATTTTCACCTGGGAACTTATTTGATAAGCAAACACTGCAGCCCCATTGCTGACCTACTGAACCAAAACCTCTGGGACTGAGGCCCAGTAATCTGTATTTTAATAAACCTCCAGGTGACTCTGATATATGCACAAGTTTGCAAACCACTGTGCTAGGGAATAGGATTTCGTTCGTGCCAGCATTTCACCTCAGGAGGTACCTGTCCCCTGATACAAGTAACAACAAGTTGATTAGAAAGTCACTGTACTGGGAAAGCTAGAGAAAATGATTCATTTCTTCAATACCTACCAAAATGTCACAAAAGAAACAAGGCAAATAATCCATTGAGTGATCATGATTCACCACTCTTGGTAGCATCTATCTGCTATGTATATTGCTGTACAATCCACATTTGTTTTCTGACAGTTTCACTTGTTAACCAAAACCAAGAATACTCACTATAAATGATGTAAAAATAGGACTTAAAATTAGTGAAACTTACCGTATCAGTTTGCAATGAATTTGGCTGAAAACAACATATGCCTAAGATAAACACATATTATTCACTCCAGTCAGATACTTTAAAGAAAAAAATTTTTTCAAGAATCCAGACTCTGATAATCAGTGGAATATTAAACACTGATGTCCTAAAATGAAAGGTTCATTATTCAAATATACTCATGAATTTGTTTAAAATGTGACAAATCCTACTACCCTTAATGCACTGGTAAATGTACATGCTAATGAGTTGGAAAAATGAAGAAAAAACAGTATACAAGATCACACCCAAATCCATCTGAAGCCATGATGCTTTGTTTCCCAGATTTCAAAACATGAATCTTTAACTTTACATTTCTCCTAACAAATAACCAATGTCCTTATCATTATATCATATAGAATCTATTTTCAAACTTTTTCTTTTCTTTAGAGATTGAGTACAGCAAAACAGGAAGAAGTATGTTAAAACAAACCCTTTTATTGAAGTAAAAGAAATGCAAGGCCTTTCACCATTAGTATTTAGAAGATAATCCCAAGAGGCGGATGAAGAAAGGTAGCTAAGCCATAGATAAAAGCAGGCTCCTGGCCACAGAACTTTACACCAATGTCAGTGATGCTGGAGTGATGCCAGAACTCCTCAACCAGCAAACATGAGTCACACAGGTTTACACAGGGAAAGGGCAGAGGGAGCAGGCTGGGATTCTATTCGCCATAGCTATGGGAGGTGACAGCAGATTTTCTCATCTTCGAGTGCTTAGGATAGTATTTCTTTATTAACACAACGATAACCCAGAGAAGATACTGTGATGATGGGGGTGGGGGGAACACCAGAGGAGCAAATTGTTTCAATTTAGTTCATACAGTTCTCTTTCCAACGTTGCTGGATTCAGAGACACCTAATTATATCACCACATGCTTTGAAAAGAACATTTTTTCACTGCATCTAAAACAAGCATATGGTGAAATATTTTTTCAGGGTTATCTTTTAAATGAAGTGAAGAAGAACTGATGTAGTATATAATACTTCTAATACATAAGAAGCTTGAAGACCTTTGAGATATAAAATCAGAATAGATGGATTAATAATTTTCTTGACATATTTTTGCATGTTTGATTAATTGGTGTCTTGAGACTATGTCATTTTATTTCAAGATTTGAATGTACATGGGTTAATTTCATAATGGATATCATTTTAATTGGATTTGAAATTGGGGTTTATGTCTCTGAGGATCTTGACTGGTCAGGGTAGTCAAAAGTATTAATTAATGCACCTCAGAACATTAACTTATTTTCTGAATGCCTTACGGTCTTCCTCAGTTCCTAGATTTGTGAAAGTTTTCCTCTCAGCACGAACTCATGCCCATACATTTGGATGTTATAAAAGATTAGTCAAACGTAAAATTATGAAAAAAAGTTTTTAAAAATTACCATAGGCCTTCTGTTGCTGATTTTTAAATTAGTTTTCTGAAAATCACTTGCAGTATCTAGGAAAAATTCAACTGTGTGTTTCTTGAACACCTAGATCTACTTTCTATCAAATACAAATGCATTGGCCAGTGTTATCAAATTAAGCCATTTAAACAATGATTGTTGTTGAACTGTTTTAGAAATATGTGTGTCAAAGTACATGTCAAGTAGGCTGGAGGTCAAAAAGCATGAGAATTAGTTGTGATCTTTCATTCACTGCTTTTGTAACCCTGGCCAACTTAACCTGTCTCTTTGTGTTGGGTTAACCTGTCTTTATTTGCAAAATAATGCTTCATTCTAACATGGCTATGGTTCACTGAAGTCTGGGTCTATGAAGCCCCCAGAGTGAAGAGCCTGTGTCTGTTTGCTGATTTTGTTGTACTGATTGAGAGACCTACCAGTCACTAAGGGACACGAAATACACACTCTGCAGTGAGGTTTGGAGAAATTCTGTAACAATTTCAGGCCTAACAATGAACAGAAGTCATCCTTATAGTGCTCCTGTGCACATCAGCGGGTCCCAATATATCCCCAGAAACCTCCTGAGGTAAGGCAGGTGGTCCAAGGATACCTTCCAGGAAATATGCAAGAGATCCTGTGCCCACTACCTTCCCATCACAAGAGTCTTGTTCCATGAGAAAGCATAGTCCTCAGAGAAATGCAAATCAGAACTACACTGATATATCACCTCACACCGGTCAGAATGGCCATCATCAAAAAATCTACAAACAATAAATGCTGGAGAGGGTGTGGAAAAAAGGGAACCCTCTTGCACTGTTGGTGGGAATGTAAATTGATACAGCCACTATGGAGAACAGTATGGAGGTTCCTTAATAAACTAAAAATAGAACTACCATATGACCCAGCAGTCCCACTTCTGGGCATATACCCTGAGAAAACCATAATTCAAAAAGAGTCATGTACCACAATGTTCACTGCAGCTCTATTTACAATAGCCAGGACATGGAAACAACCTAAGTGTCCATCAACAGATGAATAGGTGAAGAAGATGTGGCACATATATACAATGGAATAGTACTCAGCCATAAAAAGAAACGAAATTGAGTTATTTGTAGTGAGGTGGATGGACCTAGAGTCTGTCATACAGAGTGAAGTAAGTCAAAAAGAGAAAAACAAATACCGTATGCTAACACATATATATGGAATCTAAAAAAAAAAAAGGTTCTGATGAACCTAGGGGCAGGACATGAATAAAGACACAGATGTAGAGAATGAACTTGAGGACACAGGGAGGGGGAAGGGTAAGCTGGGACGAAGTGAGAGAGTAGAATTGACATATACACACTACCAAATGTAAAACAGATGGCTAGTGGGAAGTAGCTGCATAGCACAGGGAGATCAGCTCAGTGCTTTGTGACCACCTAGGAGGGTGGGATAGGGAGGGTGGGAGGGAGATGCAAGAGGGAGGAGATATGGGGATATATGTGTACATATAGTTGATTCACTTTGTTATACGGCAGAAACTAATTGTAAAGCAATTATACTCCAATAAAGATGTTAAAAAGAAAAAGAAAGCATAGTCCTTTAGGTACATTGCCTTCTGTTTGGTTTTCTTACTTTGTGTGGGTGATTAAAGACTCTCATGTCATTTTGAACCAGAAGGAGGCAAAGCCTCACAGGTATTTGATATGATCTACAAGGTCCAGCATGATTTGGCCACCTGCCTACCTCTAACTCCCCCTGCCTTGGCAAACAGTGGGACTCCCCCAGCCCTCGCTGCTCCAGGTGGACCAGCCGCTTCACCTCCTGCCTCAGGGCCCCGGCACCTGCAGCTCCCTCTGGAAGGCTCCAGTCTCACGCTCCATGGGCCCACACACACAGTCTTGACCAAGTAAGTCATTCCAATCTCTGTTAAAGTATCATTTTCTCAGGGAAACTTTCCATAACCCCCCAGTCTAGGTCAAGTTTGTTTATGAACTCTAAAGGATTATGATCCTTTCCTTCAATTATCTACATTTGCAATTATGCATTCATGATGGGATTATTTCAATAATGTCTGTGTCTGCAACTCAGTGGTAACATCCATTAGAGTGTGTACTTTGAACCTTTTGCTCACCAGTTCTATCACTCAAATTCATGGGTGCAAGACACCAATTATGACTGATTTACAACACAGGAGACATAAGGGTTAAAACCTACATCAGGCACCAAGCTGCCTGGATTTGAATACTGACTCTGCCATCTATTACCTCTGTGGCCTTGGACAGCATCCTTATTTTCCATGTGCCTTAGCTTTCTCATGTGTAAAATGGGGATTATAAGAGGATCTACCTATTAGAACTGTAGTGAGGATTAAATGAGTTTATTCATCTAAAGCACTTAGTAAGAACAGAACAAAGCAAACGTTAAACATCCAATAAATTTTGACTATTCTTATTTAAGCAGAAAATAAATGTATTAATACCAATTTTAAAGGTTATTTATGTAATAATGAAACGTTACTAAAAGGTTATTGGGTAATACTTGATGTTTCTAGAAAAGGGAAAACTATAGGAATAGAAAACAGATTAGGGTTTGGGAGTGGCTGAGGGGTGACGACAATGGTGGGTACATAACTTTATACATTGTCAAAATCCATAGTACTGTCTACCACGAAGAATGAATTCATTGCATGTAAATTTAAAAAATGAAAGGTTACTTGAAAGCTCATATAATCACTATATTTTTGGAGAACTAGATCTAGAACTGAGCAGAAATTTTAAAAGGCCAGTCAATATTGAGGACCACAGCCCAAATCAGTTCCATGTGGATAAGGAACCACTATTTCTGGAGACTGGATGCCAGAGACCACAGCACCGCCATCATCTGGGGCATGGAACATGCAAAGCTCCATCAGGATTCACTACCCTTGCTACCCCTACAGCCCCTGGAAACTGGATATGAACACTTCATAGCAACCACCTGCCAGATGAGAGGATTCGCTGTCCTGACTTCTCAGGCCAGTAGCTACCAATTCAATGTCTAATGTGGGTGCAAAAATTAGCTAAATCTAGATTATGAACACATATTTTAGCTGCAAGGGAGGCTGGATACACCAATGTTTCTGCTTTATAATTATGGGCAAATGCTACCCCAACAACATGAATAAGGTACAAAATTATCCTGAACGTAGGCATGGGTTCAGATGCTGGGCATCAAAACATAAAAACTAATACAAAATAAAGATGTCAGTGATAGTTTTCAGTAAATACTTGTTGAATCAGATTTACAACAGAAAGCCGAAATTAGGCCTTTCAGAAGAGGAGTTCTTATTAACAAATTACTTTAATGGCTGCCATTTACTCCTGTCCAATTTAGTATAAACTAGAATTTAACAAGAAGCAGTATGTTATGGTGGAAAGGGAACTGAACCAGACGACCATAGATCTTGAATTCACTGACAAATGCCTGGACCCCCCTTAAGGCTTTACTCCTTTATCTATCAAATAAGCCCTACACAGAACTGTTATGACAGTGAAATTAGGAGAAAAATACAAAAGTTTTTAAAACTCTAAAACCCTATATAAATGTAAGTTATAAAATAATACCACCCATTTAAAATGATTTAAATCTCCATGTGCTGAAATGGTAAGGTCTCCAAGATATATTTGCTGGCGAAGATGTTTTCCTTCTGCTTCACATCTCCATGTCAGCCCATGGGAGAGGGCATACTCCCACCTATGCTCCCAGGCCATCTCTCCACCCACTTCCCAGCTACTCTTCTGCCTCCTGTGAGAAGGGGAATTGTTAATGTTATTAGCCTGATGCTTGGATCAAATTTGACTAGTAGCAGGGCTACTATTGCTTAAAAGTAAGAATACAGGGCTTCCCTGGTGGCACAGTGGTTGGGAGTCCGCCTGCCGATGCAGGGGACACGGGTTCGTGCCCCGATCTGGGAAGATCCCACATGCCGCGGAGCGGCTGGGCCCGTGAGCCATGGCCGCTGGGCCTGCGCGTCCGGAGCCTGTGCTCCGCAACGGGAGAGGCTACAACAGTGAGAAGCCCGTGTACCGCAAAAAAAAAAAAAAAAAAGTAAGAATACCTTCCACTGATTTTCTACTGCTACCTGTTCCTATGCTTTTGGTTCACAGAGCAGAGCCTAGCCTCAGAGGCAAGCCAGCACACCCAGCCATAGGCTGGCTAGGTAACTGGACTTAGGAAGCAAGGGGCAAGAATACCTGCTTAGACGGCTTGGCCTCTTCCTCTTGAACCACTGCCACTTCACAGGGAAACCTTCCTTCCAAAGATATGGGCACTTACCCAGCTAGTCTATCTTAGAAGTCATTACTTGTACTTTGTCCCCCTCCTCCCTGCCTCTGGGCGGTTGTTTACTAGTCAAGAGTCCTGGAGAGAAGATGGGCCAGTGGTAGGATTAGTATTAAAATTCCATCAAAAATTCCAGCAAAAATCTTTTAGAAGAAAGAAAGAAAAGCCTTAGAACAATATCTATATTATAATTCTGTTTCTGTCAAAATAAAAATGTCCCCAAATTCTGTGTATGTTCTTATGCAATTATGAAAATACTTTTTGAAAAGGTAAGAAAGGATGGAAACTAAATTCTTATCATGGCTGCTGTTCATGAGAATGGGTTGGAGGGAGTTAGAGGGAGAAAATGTAAAGAGAGATGTTGACTTTTTCCCTGTGTAGTTCTGTATATTGTTTGGATTTTTACAATGAGCATATATTCATATATTATGTGTGAGTGTTTCAGGTTTTCTGCTTTATCATACATACAAAAATAACTTGCTGAATGTAAGAAATCTAAGGAACAACAAATCTCATACACAAAAGATTTGCTTAAGAAAATGTATGGCCTTATTTAAAACATAACCTCCTCTCCCCACAAAAAAAACTACAAGAACCATGAGAATTTGTGGGGAAAATCACTTTTAAAAAGATAATAAAAGATATAATACAAAATAATTCCTATTTTAAGTTTAACTATTGTTTGCTTAACTTGCTTGTCACCTCTGGGCCTTTCCTAGAACTAAATTAAACAATAGGTATTCTGAGGGATGGATGAAGGATTTTGAATTCTCTGAGTACAGAAGAGAGGATGTAGTTTGCCAGAGCAGGAACTGATTGTCTTCTGAAGGCAGGTGGTATGATTACCAAGTGCTATATATTATACATATGCACCTAGACATATAGCACACACACATACATATGTCTATTAACATAATTCACACAAAATATGTATAACAGAGCTTCCCAAAAGCAAGAGCCATAATTTAGCCATCTTTGTATCAGAGTACCCAGTGTAATAACCTGGCACGTTACGGTCAACACAAATATTCTGAGCTATGTAACAATATTTTAGCTACCATTGATTGAAGGCTATGCTGGCCACTTAAATACACTGTCATTTAACCTACAACTTACTAGGTAGGTATTATGGCTTGAATTATGTTCCCCCAAAATTCATACATTGAAGTCCTAACCCCCAGTACTTCAGAATATGATTCTATTTGGAGATAGGGTCTTTAAAGTGGTCATTAAGATAAAAATGAGGTCATGCAGGTGGGTCCTGATCCAATATGACTGGTGTCCTTATAAGAAGAGATTAGGACCCAAACACACACAGAAGCAACACCAATATGAAGCACTAGAGGATAACAGCCATCTACAAGCCAAGAAAAGGCCTTACTTGGACTTCCAGCCTCCAGGACTGTGAGCAAAATTAATATCTGTGGTTTAAGCCAGTCTGTGGTACTTGTTATGGCAGCTTGAGCAAACTCACATAGTAAGTAAATTATTTTACCCTACTACCTGATTCTTTTGAGATTTACTCAAGGCTGGACAGTGTAGCCTGATGGACTTGTAATGGATATCTGTTTTGACAACAGTACCCCGTTTTCTCTAAGGGTTTCTATTCCATGGAGTCCTTGTGGGTCTGCTAAGCAAAGGGTGAGCACATGATCAAGACTATGACATCCTAAGATCCTTCCCACTGCAGTTGGCCCAGGTGAGACTTCCGGACCAAGCATTCAATCAGCCTCGCTCTCTTAGGATCTGAAATCTGAGCAGTCACACCGGACAGAAGGAATTTGGAGCTGAGGCATTTCAAGTCTAGTGCCCTAAAGAGATTCTCCATGAGTTCTTACCATAGAGATCCCTGGAGCTACTCTGCTTGTTGACCTTCCCAAGGCCCTGAATTTTCAACTCTTCCTCTTCTTCTGAACCAGTTCTTTCCCTTTTTTGGCCTAAGCTCAGTAAGGGACAGTCTTCGCTCCTTGAAGCCAAAAATACCTCAGTGATACACATATTATTTTGTACAATCAAGTCCTTCCCATGATAGTCTCTTAATAAATGAGTTAATTGTATATTCTTGGGCTCCTCCACGAAAAAAAGTTTGAAAATGCCTTGCAAAATAAAACTCTCCATAACACCTATCCAATGTCAGTAGGTGACAATGCCATTTCACAGATGAAAAAGGTCAAAGAACAGAGGCTAACATAAAAACAGACTTTTGCAACATACCAACAGAACTTAATAAGAAAATTAGGGGCAAGAGAAAACAGTGCATGGCAAATTCAAATTACAGAAGTATAGAGTTTGCTCCGTAACTAGGTCGGAGTTTGTACCTGCAGTGCACTATGGCACACAGCTAACAAGGAGCTGGACAGCAAGTAAGCGCAGGAGTTTTGCAACAATAACTTTACCCTACTGAACTCTCAACCCCCAGACCAGATGGTTTCCACAGAGACAATCTACATCATTACCAACGTGACTTAATAACATGACTTGGTAAAAGAATTTTAAAATCACTTTCAATAGCACTGTTTCCTGATATCCCTACACAAGAAATATGCAAAGTTCTGTCTATTTGCCAAAACAGTAATTTCCCACAATGAAAATTACTTATTCTGCATTTATTATTTATATCACTTGTACTTTGTTGGCATAAAGTTTATAAAAAATATATTCTCCCAATCCCCATCAGTCACAATTTCAAAATTGCCCAGTGCCAGGTAATACAATTAGATCTCAGAATTAACATAACTTTTTTCAGCTTAAATTTTAAAACATCAATACAGCTTTCATTTACTTTTCCATCCTCCTTCTATATTAGAAATTAAATTTCTTTAACTTTTTTCTAACACTTGGGAGATTTTTTTACTTGCAGTTTCTGCTTTTCTTTATCCATCAAGGAACTGGTACATCAGTTTTCAAAAGCTTTATAAGCCACAATCTAAACTGATTTCATCATTTATGTAACTGCACATCATTCACCCTACCAGCTTGTTAACCTCAGTTAGTAAGTATTAGGAATGGCCTTTTATATTCCAGTGAAGTAAGTCACCTACTAAGGTAGGTTAACCAACAGGATCAGCAGGAAAGCCTTATTATCGTGTACTATGCCCAAGGAAGTTTGCAGGTGTCCCCATCACCAGCCCCAGAGCTAATATTTATTTTGCCCAACTACAAATCTACAAATCAAAATCTCTCCTTTCCTCTCCCTCCCTTACTTCCTACCTTCCCCTCCTTTCCCCCCCACCCCCTCCCCTTCTTCCTCCCTCTCTCCCTCCCAGTTTCTGAAGGTTTCCATCTCAATGTTCTGGATCAATCAATCCCTGCTCAACAAACTAGCTCCCAGACAGAGACAAACACAGGAAGAGAAAATGTTATGACTTAATGAGTTGCTAAAAACCTCCACGGTGCTTTTCCCTTTCTGTAACCGTTCACATTTCCCTCACATTCCCACACCAATAGCCACAGAAGTTTAAGGCCTGGTCTCTCTGGATCAACTCTGTTAAAATACCTACAGGTACCCTTGGTAAATTAGCATATGAATAGCCATTATCAAGGAAGGGGGTCTTGTGCTATTGGGATGAAAAACACAAGCAGTAAATACTATAGACCCAGACATTTAGCCCTGAAGTGATCCAGTCATCAGTAAAAGCACAGATTTAAAGGCAGGAGTGAAGGCATAGGAAAGTATAAGAAGTAAGTTATGATTCAGAAGGAGATAAGGAAAAGTCTGTTAAGGTGAATTTCTTCAATCAAAATGGCAGGGGCGGGCTTCCCTGGTGGCGCAGTGATTGAGAGTCTGCCTGCTAATGCAGGGGACATGGGTTCGTGCCCCGGTCCAGGAAGATCCCACATGCCGCGGAGCGGCTGGGCCCGTGAGCCATGGCTGCTGAGCCTGTGCGTCTGGAGAGACCACAGCAGTAAGAGGCCCGCGTACCGCAAAAAAAAAAAAAAAAAAAAAAAAAAAATGGCAGGGGCATGGGCTTCCCTGGTGGCGCAGTGGTTGACAGTCCGCCTGCCGATGCAGGGGACGCGGGTTCGTGCCCTGGTCTGGGAGGATCCCACATGCCTCGGAGCGGCTGGGCCCGTGAGCCACAGCTGCTGAGCCTGCGCGTCCGGAGCCTGTGCTCCGCAACGGGAGAGGCCATAACAGTGAGAAGCCCGCGTACCGCAAAAAAAAAAAAAAGGCAGGGGCAGACCCACGGTTGCTTAATACACAGACTTACAATTTTTTTTCAATTTTTTAAAATTGGCACAAAAGTGAATATTTATTTAGAATGAGAAAATAAATAACAATGAATTACTCATTTTTTTAAAGCTGACATATCTGACAGATTTTTAAGACTGTTTACTACATACATAATCTGTACACTCATTGACCATGTCTTTAAATGACAACAATTAGCTCATATTTTCTACAGAGAGAATAGAAAAGTAATTCAATCTTTCTTCTAGCATGGTTGGCAGATTTTTGCTTTTTATTACAAATAGATTCTAAACGTTTCTTTTACAACACCTAATACGGAATGTTGAGTAAATTTTTAGTTTTTTTTTTTTCTTCCAATTTGACAACGCTTCTCATTAAGTTTCTTTCATATATGACTGGTTTCTGGTTCTACGCATTTCAAACCTTGTTTCTCTCCTCTGCCTATGTAGTTTCAGTGCCAAGAACACGTTCACATTGCAAATGCTCCTGGTCTTGCACCTTCAAATCCAGCTGCCACTGTAGACAGCAGTTCTACACAGGGACAATAGCTTTGGTTGTGAAACCACGTGTTAAATGGAGAACACATATCAGCAGCCATTTCCTTTCTATAACATTTCTCTGTAACCAAGTCACAAGATACAGAAGCATTAGAGTATCAAGCAAATCTACATCCGCTTTTTTTTTTAACATCTTTATCGGAGTATAATTGCTTTACAATGGTGTGTTAGTTTCTGCTGTATAACAAAGTGAATCAGCTATACATATACAAATATCACCATATCTCCTTCCTCTTGCATCTCCCTCCCACCCTCCCTATCCCACCCCTCTAGGTGGTCACAAAGCACAGACCTGATCTCCCTGTGCTATGCGGCTGCTTCCCACTAGCTATCTATTTCACATTTGGTAGTATATATAAGTCCATGCCACTCTCTCACTTCGTCCCAGCTTACCCTTCCCCCTTCCCATGTCCTCAAGTCCATTCTCTATGTCTGCATCTTTATTCCTGTCCTGCCCCTAGGTTCTTCATAACCATTTTTTTTTTAGACTCCATATATATGTCTACACCTGCTTTTAAAATGTATGTTAAATGGAGTAAATCACATGAATTTGCCAATAATTTCCTCCTCACCAGAGCAGTTGCTTCTTGTGATTTGGCTTTCTTCCAGGCCTTTTTAGATAGCAGTGCTGACCAAATTATCCTGTTATTCAGAAAGCTCAATGTAACATTAGATCATATTTATTTTCAATAATTAAATTCATACCCAGCTGCCAAACAAGAAAAGCATTCCTTCTAACACCAACCAAAATCAGTTTTAAAAAGACACTGCTCACAAAGAGTGCATGTAATGAACCAGAATATCCTATATTTAAAGCCACACATAGCAACGTGGGCAACTCTGGATACATTAATTTGCAGGCAGTAGGGGGATGTCTTCCTATTCACTGTATTTCGTTCTTATAAAATGTAAAGTTATAAAATGTAACTTATAAATCTTATTAAAATGTAAAAGGTAATGTTCTATCCTAAACAGTACTGAAGAATTGATCATCATTTCCAAAGTGCCTAATATAGAAGCTAGATTTAAAAACCATGAAATAAAAACAATAATTTCATAGAGTTAATTGAAAGCATCTATTCACACTATTCTTAGGATGGCTGTAAAATTTCTGGTTTGTGTCAAAATCATTTTATAAAATTGAAAAGCTAACTATAGCTTTTGTTACTCTGAATTTAACAGTTTACTACAACGTGGAGACCTAAAAATACTGCCTTATCACTCATTTAATCCTTTAGGAAATTCCTATAGAAAAAAGAAGTTTAGGAGTTCAAGACAAAATAAATGTTTTGAAACTCTGACTACAAGCAATAGTAAAATGTTGTTTAAAGGCAGCTGTTCTCAATCTTGGATCCTTGTTAGAATCACCTGGGGAACTTTTAAAACTTTTACTGTCCAGACCACACCCCAGACAAATTAATTAGGATTTCTACATATAAGGCCCAGGCATCAGTCCCATGTGATTCTGATGTGCACTAAAAAGTGAGAACAACTGCATTACACTGTATTTGTAATGAGCTGGCAGGCAAGAGCAGACAAGAATATTTGCTGTGATTTAATTCAGAGGGAATGAATTTATCTAATGCAGTAAACCCCAACGAGATTCATAGAAAACCCACAAAACTTTTAAGAAAATTGTACTAACAGGAGCACCATTGACTTAGACTAAAGGGGACAAGGAAGAAGAGCCATAGTGCCACCAATGTTCTACAGAGGGTGGAAAGCAGGTTTAGTCTGCCCAACTACCACATGGGCCATGGAAAAGGAAGGATGATACAGAGGGCAGAACCAAAGATCTTAGAGTGTGGAGCCAAGAGCACAGAGACGTATAACCAGGGCAGAGCCAGGGCCTGATCAAGGAACCGGCAGCCTGTGCCAAGTTGGATTTCAGAATTGCTATTGATCAGGGGACTTATTTTCCACTGCTGCCATAACAAATTACCACAAATTTACTGAATTGAAACAACACAAATTTATGATCTTATAGTTCTCTAGATCAGAAATCAGGTGCAATTTTCACCAGACTAAAACCAAATGTTGGCAGGGCTCTCTGGAGGCTCTAAGACAGAATCTGTTTCCTGCTCATTCTGGTGTTTGGCAAAATTCAATAGCTTGAGATTATAGGAATGAGTTTCCTATTTTCTTGCCAGCTGTAAAAGGATGGCCATTTCCAGCTTCTGGAGGTCATCACATTCCTTAGCTCATGGCCTCCATTCTCCACCTTCATAGCCAGCAGCAGTCTTTCTCTGACTCACTCTTCTTCCTCTTCCACTTCTAAGGACTCAGGTGGCTCAGGTGACCTGGAAAATCCAGAATAATCTTCCCATTTCAGGTCCTTTAACCTTAATCACACCTGCAAAGTCCCTTTTGCCATGTAAAGTAACATATTCACAGATTCTGGAGATTAGGACATAGACACCCTTGGGGGCCCTTTTTCTACTTGCCATAATCACTAAGGGGTATAAGCCTTCTGTTCTCCGCCCCCCCCCCTTTTTTTTTTAACTGAGCTTTTTTTTTTTTTTAATTTATTTTTGGCTGCATTGGGTCTTTGTTGCTGCATGTGGGCTTTTTATCTAGTTGCAGTGAGCAAGGGCTCCTCTTTGTTGCAGTGCATGGGTTTTTCACTGCGGTGGCTTCTCTTGTTGTAGGTCATGGCCTCTAGGTGCACAGGCTTCAGTAGTTGTGGCTCACGGGTTCTAGAGCACAGGCTCAGTAGTTGTGGCACACGGGCTTGGTTGCTCCGTGGCATGTGGGACCTTCCCGGACCAGGGCTCGAATCCGCATCCCCTGCATTGGCAGATGGATTCTCAAACACTGCACTACCAGGGAAGCCTTTTTAATGGAACATCTTCTGCAGTGATCCTATCTCTGTCTCACCAAGGTATGCTTGGGAGTGGGGAGGGTTAACAGTGTGGAAGAGGACAGATAATCAGTCTCTTTAATGAACAGGTCTTCAGAGCAACTGGATCTGAACTCAAGGAACTGTACCCAAGTTACCAAACGTGAGGAACCTCAGCCACATCTGGATCTGATTTAGATAAAGAGCTCCTGGATTATGAGCTGATGCTGTAGTAGAATGACATTTTAGAAAACCTTGGAAGGGGTACGTATATTTTGCAAGTGAGAGGGATATAAATAATCTGCAACCAAAAAGCAGACTGAGGTAGATTGAAGATGACAGCAAATTCTTTATACTCCTCCCATTGAAACGTGGTCTACAGCCTCTCCCCTTGAATCTTATGACTCCTTTGACCAACAGAGTACAGCAGAAGTGATGCAGTGTGACTTCCCAGGCTACTTATTGTACCTGTCAATAAGACAATGCTCAGAAAACATGTGCTGAGTGAGTGGATAAACAAAAACCTACTCTGTGTAGAAGTCAGGGCAGAAGATTACTTTAAATATTAATAATGCATATGGTCACATAACCATTTACTGGAGACTTACTAGGTACCAGGCAGTGTGCAAAGTGCTTTTATGAATGTATTATAATTGTATTATCTGCACTTTATAAATAAGAGCAGAGAGATTAAGTGATGTGAATAAAATCATGTGGTCAGTAAGTGGCTTAACTGGTATTCAAACCTGGATCCCTCTAACACCAGAGTCTCCTTGTTTGCCTTCTTCCTTCTTTCTTTTATTTCTTTTTAACTTCCTTTTTAAAGTTATTCATATAAACAGTAAAAAAAAAAACCCCACAAATAGTGTAAAAAGTGTACAGTGAAAAGTATGTCTCCCTTTCACCTCTGATTCTGGTCTCCCGTTCCCATCCTCAAAGAAAAATGTGGCCACTAGTTTCCCCTGTATTGTTCTAAATATATCCTCGGCATATACAAATATATGTATCTTTTTTTACACAAATGGTAGTATTTTAAATGCAACTTTAAAATGTATTTTAAACATAATTCAACTTTTTTCATATAACCATGTCTCTAAAATTGTTAAACAATATATTACATTAACATATACACTAAAAAAGAGGTAAAAACTGGAAAATATCAAAGTAATTTGAGGCAGTATAATTGTTTAAACAATAAAACATTAATGTGGTGAAAACAAACAATAAAATACTTTATTCCTCGGGGTTTGTTTTTTTTTTTTTAATTTATTTTTGGTTGCGCTGGGTCTTCATTGCTGTGCATGGGCTTTCTCTAGTTGTGCCGAGCGGGGGCTACTCCTCGTTGGGGTGCACGAGCTTCTCATTGCCCTGGCTTCTCTTGTTGCGGAGCATGGGTTCTAGGTGTGTGGGCTTAAGTAGTTGTGGTACGCAGGCTCAGTAGTTGTGGCTTGTGGGCTCTAGAGCACAGGCTCAGTAGTTGTGGTGCACGGGCTTAGCTGCTCCGCGGCATGTAGGATCTTCCCCAACCAGGGCTTGAACCCCTGTTCTTAACCACTGTGCTGCCAGGAAAGTCCCAGAGTTTTTTCATTAAGTCCTTAAACATGTGTTCTATTCCTTGAAACAGTTTAGGAGCATCAAATATTATGTTCATTAAGCAAATGAAAAAAAAAACAGGCAATGTAACTTAAGTGGTAAAATTAAAGTTTTATTCAAGCAATAGACACCTACAGAATCTTTTTTTTTTTTTTTTTTTTTTATGCGTTACGCGGGCCTCTCACTGCCGTGGCCTCTCCCGCTGCGGAGGACAGGCTCCGGACGCGCAGGCCCAGCGGCCATGGCTCACGGGCCCAGCCGCTCCGCGGCACGTGGGATCCTCCCAGACCGGGGCACGAACCCGCGCCCCCCGCACCAGCAGGCGGACTCCCAACCACTGCGCCACCAGGGAAGCCCAGACACCTACAGAATCTTAAAGGATAAATGGCAGGGGTTTAGGTCTGACACATTTAATTAATTTTAACTAACCACTAGGGGAAAAAATATGAGGGGTATACAAAGAACAAAATATGGACATCTTCCATAGAGCTATGAAATATTTCTTTTTAAACATTCTGAACCTATAGCTAATTATCATATGGAAAAAAATTATCTTGGCCACCTCTTATACTGAGTTTGCTTCCATCTATTATTGATGCAAAATAAAATTTGGACTGAAGTTCTCTGAAGAGGAAGCAGAAAAGTTTTATTAGTATAAAAGAAGAAAATATAAATTTTACAAAAGATAAAAGGAAGATTTTGTAATATGAAAGATTAATTCAATACTTCAAGAATCACTCTCCTGGAACAGGCATTATGTTCAAAACTATGAGAAAATTGTCAAACTGCATCTTTCAGGATAAATTTGACCAATATATGTCATACAGAATAAAACTATCAATTAATAAAACCTGCATTTCCTTTAGTAGTAAGAAAAATAAATGGCCCAAATGTTTGGTTAGAAATTTTTCACCAAACCTGAGTAGCTTACATATCAAAGTGACACCCTAAATAATATATATACACGAATAATTCACATTTGTCTTAGTTTGGATTCCCCCCAGAAGCACACTCTACAACAAGGATTCTAGTACAACTAGTTGATCTGGAAGGAGAACACAGGAAACAGTGTGGTGGAGTAGAAGTCAGTGAAGGGTGTTTTACTGAGGCAGTTAACACTGTGGGCAACCAAAGAGGACTCTGACAGTCAGTATTGAACATGCCCAGTCGAGGGACAAGGGAGGCTGGGTATCTATCCATTAATAGTCACTGATGCAAAGCTACTCCCCAAAGGTGTCGATTTGTGGCTGTTTCCAACCTGCTGAGAACCCAGGCAAGGGGACTCAGGCCCAGAGAAAGCCCTCAGACAGTGACAAGGACTTTGTACTACAGGGGTGGGTGGGACCTGATGGGATTTGGACAGTCTCTGCTATATTTCAGACCAAGGGTAGGCAAAGGTTTTCTGTAAAGGTCCAAAGAGTAGACTTCTAGGCTTTGTGGGCCATTACAATCCCTGTTGTAGCTGCTCAACTGGGCAGTTGTAGCACAAAAGTAGCCATAGACGATACATAGACGAACAATACATAGACAAATGAGCATGGCTGAGTCTCAATAAAACTTTAGGAACACTGAAATGTGAATTTCATGTAATTTTCATGTGTTAAAAAATATCATTCTTCTTTCAGTTTTTTTCAAACACTTAAAAATGCAAAAACTGGGCTTTCCTGGTGGCGCAGTGGTTGAGAGCCCGCCTGCCGATGCAGGGGACATGGGTTCGTGCCCTGGTCTGGGAGGATCCCACATGCCGCGGAGCGGCTGGGCCCGTGAGCCATGGCCGCTGAGCCTGCGCATCCGGAGCCTGTGCTCCGCAACGGGAGAGGTCACAACAGAGGCCACAAAAAATGCAAAAACTATTCTTAGTGTGCAACCATACAAAAACAGGAGATAGGTTGTATTTGGCCCAGTGGCCACAGTTTGCCAACCCCTGTTTCAGACTATGAAGTTATTTAACAAACATTTATAAAATCCCATGGGAGATAACATTCAATTTGCAAGAATTTCATGTGATAGTATTTAATAACCAATCTAACACAAAAACTGCCCTAGTGTTTTGAAAAACAGTGTATTTCCATTTTAGTCTACTGATCTATGCTGGAGTTACTAATGAGTTATTAAATGTAGTGAACATGTACATGAAAATCCAAGTGATACAAATTGATCTCAGACTTGTCATAAACCTGTTCTTTTGTCAGAGTAATCTCATGTCTGATTACTACCAAAAAAATACATGAATTAGTAAATCACAGACAGTTTTTCATCAGTCATAAGTGCATTGTGCTAATCTGCATATTTAAATCAGCTATGAAGTCTACGTAATGCAATCTAAATAAGCAAGTATGGAATGTCATTTTTATAGAAGGGGACTTAGGTGAACTGGTTGGAAGGTGGGGCTAGTCTTGGCCTATGTTTGCAAGATAACCATGTTATTTTTCTTTACACTGTAAATTTATGTGGGATTGATAAATAGGGAAGAAAGGCTGTAGATTACAGAAGGGTGTAAAGTCTTCTCCTCAAAGTGCCTCTTTATGCCAACACTACAGTAGGCAAAAGCATCAGAGAACCTAAGCTCAATCTTCCACAGAGAGGCATGTTACCTTGGGGAACCCATCTGACCTCACTGATCATCATTCATTTTGAAAACAGACATTAAACACCAACTGAAACTATGCAAAAAGCACCTTGCTAGACGCTGGAGATGGTCAGACACTGTCTTTTAAAAGTCCAAAATTTAATGGACAGATCACAACAATTCAACATGATAAGTGCTCAATTAAATGTGCGCACAATGCAGTATAGGATATCAGAAGGGAAATTCACTAAGGAGCTTCACACAGATAATATGTGAGCTAATTCTTAAAGGGTAAGCATGGCATGGCACACTATGGGAAGACATTTAGAATTTATCCTGCAGACAATAAAGAGATAAAAGGTCTCTGAGATGGAGTGTGACATGTGCTAAAGCACAGGCAGCAAAGGTGAAATAAGCAATCAGACTGAGAGACATATCTGAGCTAAAGTGGGCTGGACTTCCTTGATCAGATGTGGGATGAAGTAGAGCAGTAGTCCAGAGGACTCACATTGCTAGCTTGGTGGACTGGGTGAATTGTGGGGACTCTGATCTTGGTATACAGAAAGAACAAAGTTTGGGGAGAAAATAACAGTTTGGCTTTGAAAAAAGTATGTTTAAGTTACCTGTATTGTATTCAGAAGACTCACAGTAATAGCAGCCTAAAATTAAAAGAAATGTCTGGGATAATGGGTTAGGTTAGGAGACTCTAATCCATGGAGAACTGTGAGAGAAAATAGAAGAGGCTGAAGACAAAATCCTGGTAGACACAAAAGTGTTCCTGTTCATAAAATGGATATCATTATGGGTCTTAAAGAAGCATTCTGAATGCACAGACAGGATTCAAGAAGTTCTACCAAAACTTATTTATTTGTTGACTAAGCGAATATTCATCGAATACCTTCTAGGTACCAAGCCCAGTGCTAGGTCACAGGTTTGCAGCAAAGAACCAGATTTAATATATCAAAGAGTTTACAGTCTATTGTGGAGACACACTTAACAAGTAAACAAAGTAAATTAATTCTAAACCATTCCAAGTACTAGGAAGAAAATGAGTAGAGTGCTATGATAGAATAACCAAGGACCTAGTTAGAAATTTTTTTTTTTAATTATGGTTTGTCAGGACCAAATTTCTCTGAGGAGGTTTCATTTAAGCTGAGACCTGAGAGAAAAGATGAAGGAAGCATTCCAGGAAGATGATAGCAAACGCAAAATCCTTTTGTAAGAAAGAGCTTGGGACTTCCCTGGTGGTGCAGTGGTTAAGAATCCGCCCACCAACTCAGGGGACACGGGTTCGATCCCTGGTCTGGGAGGATCCCACATGCTGCGGAGCAACTAAGCCCGTGCACCACAACGACTGAGCCCGCGTGCCACAACTACTGAAGCCCATGCGCCTAAAGCCCGTGCTCTGCAAAAAGAGAAGCCACTGCAATGAGAAGTCCGCGCACCACAATGAAGAGTAGCCCCCGCTCGACGCAACTAGAGAAAGCCCATGCACAGCAACAAAGACCCAACACAGCCAAAAAATAAATAAAATAAAATAAAATTTTTAATGTAATAAAGAAAAAAGAAAGAGCTTGATTTGTTCTCAAAACTTCCAGAATGCCCACATGACTAGCAGATAAGAAGCAGGAGAGAAATGAAGGTAGAGATGAGGGTAGTGGACAGGCCTTATAAAGTCTTGTAAAACATGAGATTAGGATTTGAGAGTTTTTAAAAAAGAAAAGAGTTAAGGATGACTCCCAATTTTCTGATTTTATTAAGTATATCGATAGTTGTATAATCTGCAGAGGAAATGGAGACCCAGGAAAAGACAAATTGGGGGCTAAAATCTAGAATTTGATCTTACATATTAGGTGAAAGTATGTACAGATGGCAGAGTAAGGAATGTCAAAAAGGCAGCTGGGTATATGAAGAAATACTTTGGGAGTATTTACCTTACATGTGATATTGCAAGGTATGAGAAGAAATGAGATTATCTGACAAGAGTGATATACTATTCAGTAAATGTTTGCTAAATGAATAGGTAAACAGCCCATTAAAAAATATGTCTATAAGTCAGACAGATATAGATTTACATCTTGACTGTGCCACTTGTGAGCTGTGTGACCTTGGGTAAATTACTTAACCACACCAAGTACAATTTTCTCATTTGTAAAAATGGAAATAATAATAAACAGCTCACTTGGTTGGTTTTAGGACTAATGAAATTATGAGTATAATGTGCTTAACAGTGCATGGCATATAGCAAATTCCAGTAAGTGCTAACCTTCCACCACCCCAAGTCCACAACACCCCAATGCCATGGGTGAAACTTCTTACTGTATCTTTTTTATTTTATTTTTTTACTGAAGCCTTTTATATGCCAAGTAGAGGATTATCTCCTCTCTCTTCCTGCCTTCCCTTCTTTTCCTTTCTCTTTCTCTCTCTCTTTCTATTGATATATATATATCAATATATAATATTGATATCAATATATAAAATAATAATATTATTTTATATATATTTCTCCCATTCTTTTTCTCTTTCTGTTGAAATAGAAATTGAATGCCTACTTTACACTTAATGCTGCCACTTCCTTTAGATACTGGAGACAGCAGCGAACAAAAGTGTAATAGGGAAGAACACAAACAACCCTGTGCCTTTCATTATCCTAAAAATAGAATTAAATCAAATACCTACCTAATCTAATTAACAATGACAAAAATCAGTCCCTACAAAAGAAAAAAGACCAAAAAAAATCTGTCAATTCAGTTTTTCTGGCACAGCTTAATAAATGAGCAATTGCAATCATTCTATTAAAATAAAGTTGCTTTCTCCCAAAATATTAGCATTTATGTCCTTAACCTTTTAGACTTACTTCTTGAGCAATAAAACTGAGGCAACACTGCCTAACCTGAGGGGTAAGGGTGGGAAGTAAATAAGACCATCTCCTGAAAGCATCTAGCACAAGGCTGAATACAATGCAGACAATTAACAAAGTTATTTGCAGCCCCCTCCCCTTCTCTTTCTTGTATTTTAAAAATAATTTCTGAAATAAAACACACACACACACACACACACACACACACACACACCCCACCCCTAGCTCAAGCTTTTACAGAAATGTCATAAGATAAACTTAAATCTTATCGAACACAGACAAATTTGAATTCTTTTTGGAAAAGAGTCTTCTTTATATTAAGAAAAAGGTGGCAGTTTTCTCTGTGTAAGCTTCTGAAAAATAAATCAAGTACAAATATTAAAAAGCTCACTCATGATTGAAACTCTGTCATATAAATATAGGTAGCTTATATTGCACAGAAATATGTCTTTGTTTTATGTGCATAAGTTCTTGAAATTTATATTTGAAAGACTTTTACTTATTTACTTAATGGTACTTATCAGAAAGTATAATCACAGTAGTTCTTGAAAAGTCACAAAAGGAAGTCCAAAAAGTTGGTATTTGACCAGAAGATGGCGCCAAGGTCCCAAAAATCTTTGTAGCAGGCAAACAAAACAGCATTCAAAAGTTAATTTAGGTCTAGAAGGTGAGCCATTTGCTTACTGACTTTTTTTTTTTTGCATTTTTGAGTGTTTTATTTATATCAAATTGGATAAAATGTGTGTATTTCTCAGACAGAAAAGACACGTCGAGGTAGGAATGTACCTTTCAATTATTCATGGGCACACAAGTACACTGGGGAGATTGTAAAAGTGCAGATTCTGATTCAGTAGGTCCAGTGGGTCTGAGTTCTTTTTTTTTTTTTTTTTTTTTACATCTTTATTGGAGTATAATTGCTTTACAATGGTGTGTTAGTTTCTGCTTTATAACAAAGTGAATCAGTTATACATATAATCTCTTCCCTCTTGCCTCTCCCTCCCTCCCACCCTCCCTATCCCAACCCTCTAGGTGGTCACAAAGCACTGAGCTGATCTCCCTGTGCTATGCGGCTGCTTCCCACTAGCTATCTACCTTACGTTAGGAAGTGTATATATGTCCATGCCTCTCTCTCGCTTTGTCACAGCTTACCCTTCCCCCTCCCCATATCCTCAAGTCCATTCTCTAGTAGGTCTGTGTCTTTATTCCTGTCTTACCCCTAGGTTCTTCATGACATTTTTTTTCTTAAATTCCACATATATGTGTTAGCATATGGTATTTGTCTTTCTCTTTCTGACTTACTTCACTCTGTATGACAGACTCTAGGTCTATCCACCTCATTACAAATAGCTCAATTTCGTTTCTTTTTATGGCTGAGTAATATTCCATTGTATATATGTGCCACATCTTCTTTATCCATTCATCCGATGATGGACACTTAGGTTGTTTCCATCTCTGGGCTATTGTGCTTACTGACTTTTGTGGTTACATACACCACCACCTTGAAGAGTCAGGGGAAATTATTTCCTAAGGGTCAAGACTCCTTTATGCGATCTTACCAGATTCTCGCTTTGCTGTTAATATTTTAATCTACAGATGAATCTTCTTCCTCATATGTATCTTAGTTTTCAACTTGACACTTTCAATGTTCCATTGTATATTTTATAATCCGTTCTACATGTTTCTGGATGATACTATGAGATTTTGAGACTTTGGTATTGATCTCATTACCATAATTCAGGTTTCAATATTCTCTTCTTTATTTTTAAGTACAAGAAATAGAATGGGGGGGGACCTTGAAGATGGCGGAAGAGTAAGACGCGGAGATCGCCTTCCTCCCCACGGATACACCAGAAATACATCCACACGTGGAACAACTCCTACAGAACTCCTACTGAAGGCTGGCAGAAGACCTCAGACCTCCCAAAAGGCAAGAAACTCCCCACGTAACTGGGTAGGGCAAAAGAAAAAACAAAGACAAAAGAATAAGGACGGCACCTGCACCAGTGGGAGGGAGCTGTGAAGGAGGAAAAGTTTCCACACACGAGGAAGCCCCTCCGCGGGCGGAGACTGCGGGAGGCAGAGGGGGGAGTTTCGGGACCGCGGAGTAGTGCACAGCGACGGGGGCGGAGGGCAAAGCGGGGAGATTCCTGCACAGACGATCGGTGCCGACCAGCACTCACCAACCCGAGAGGCTTGCTGCTCACCCACCGGGGCGGGCGGGGCTGCGAGCTGAGGCTCGGGTTTTGGTTTTGGACGGAGCTCAGGGAGAGGACTGGGGTTGGCGGCTTGAACATAGCCTGAAGGGGTTAGTGCACCACGACTAGCCGGGAGGGAGTTCGGGGAAAAGCCTGCACCGGCCGAAGAGGCAAGAGACTTTTTCTTCCCTCTTTGTTTCCTGGTGCGCGAGGAGAGGGGTTTAAGAGCGCTGCTTAAAGGAACTCCAGAGACGGGCGCGAGCCGCGGCTAAAAGCGCGAACCCCAGAGACGGGCGCGAGCCGCGGCTGAGGGCGCGAGCCCCCGAGACGGGCGAGAGCCGCGGCTGAAAGCGCAAACCCCAGAGACGGGCGCGAGCCGCAGCTAAAACCGCGGACCCCAGAGCCGGGCGGGAGACGCTAAGGCTGCTGCTGCCGCCACCAAGGGGCCTGTGTGCGAGCACAGGTCACTCTCCACACCCCTCTTCCGCGGAGTCTGTGCAGCCCGCCACTGCCAGGTTCCCGGGATCCAGGGACAACTTCCCCGGGACAGCGCACGGCGGGCCTCAGGCTGGTGCAACGTCACGCCGGCCTCTGCCGCAACGTCACGCTGCCTCTGCCGCCGCAGGCCGGCCCCGCACGCAGTGCCCCTCCTTCCGCCATCCCCCAACCCCCGGCCTGAGTGAGCCGGAGGCCCCGAATCAGCGGCTCCTTTAACCCCGTCCTGTCTGAGCGAAAAAACAGACGCCCTCCAGCGACCTACACGCAGAGGCAGGGCCAAATCCAAAGCTGAGCTCCTGTGAGCTGTGAGAACAAAGAAGAGAAAGGGAAATCTCTCCCAGCAGCCACAGAAGCAGCGGATTAAAGCTCCACAATCAACTTGATATACCCTGCATCTGTGGAATACCTGAATAGACAAGGAATGATCCCAAATTGAAGAGGTGGAATTTAGGAGCGAGATCTATGATTTTTTTCCCTTTTCCTCTTTTTGTGAATGTGTACGTGTATGCTTCTGTGTGACATCTAGTCTGTATACTCTAGCTTCCACCATTTGTCCTAGGGCTCTATCCGTCCATGACTTTTTTTTAAAAATTCTTTTTCTTAATAATTAAGTAATTGTAATAACTTTATTATACTTTACCTTCGTTCTTTCTTTCTTTCCTTCCTTCCCTCCCTCCTTTAGACAACGAATCACCCCAAATTGAGGAGGTGGTCTCAGGGAGCAGGATTTATGATTTTTCCCCCTTTACCTCTTTTTGTGAAGGTGTATGTGTATGCTTCTGTGTAAGATTTTCTCTGTATAGCTTTGCTTCCAACATTTGTCCTAAGGTTCTATCCGTCCCTTTTTTTTTTTCTAAATATTTTTTAATTCAATAACTATATTATACTTTATTTTATTTTTACTGTATCATCTTTCTTTCTGTCTTTTTTTCCTTCTTTCCCTCCTTCCTTCCTTCCTCCCTCCCTCCCTCCTTTCTTTCCTTCTTTGCTTCTTTCTTCCTTCCTTCCTTTCCTCCTTTCCCTCTTTCTTTACTCATACTTCTACTAATTCTCCCTACTTTTTCTCCCTTTTATTCTGAGCTGTGTGGATGAAAGGCTCTTGGTGCTCCAGCCAGGAGTCAGGGCTCTGCCTCTGAGGTAGGAGAGCCAACTTCAGGACACTGGTCAACAAGAGACCTCCCAGCTCCACATAATATTAAACGGTGGAAATATCCCAGAGACCTCCATCTTAACACCAGCACCCAGCTTCACTCAACGACCAGCAAGCCACAGTGCTGGACAACCTATGCCAAACAACTAGCAAAACAGGAACACAACCCCACCCATTAGCACAGAGGCTGCCTAAAATCATAATAAGGCCACAGACACCCCAAAACACACCACCAGACGTGAACCTGCCCACTAGAGAGACAAGATCCAGCCTCATCCAGCACAACACAGGCACTAGTCCCCTCCACCAGGAAGCCTACACAACCCACTGAAACAACCTTAGCCACTGGAGACAGACATCAAAAACAACGGGAACTACGAACGTGCAGCCTGCAAAAAGGAGACCCCAAACACAGTAAGATAAGCAAAATGAGAAGACAAAAAAACACACAGCAGATGAAGGAGCAAGATAAAAACCCACCAGACCTAACAAATGAAGAGGAAATAGGCAATCTACCTGAAAAAGAATTCAGAATAATGATAGTAAGGATGATCCGAAATCTTGGAAGTAGAATGGACAAAATGCAAGAAACAGTTAACAAGGACCTACAAGAACTAAAGATGAAACAAGCAACGATGAACAATGCAATAAATGAAATTAAAATCACTCTAGATAGGATCAATAGCAGAATAACTGAGGCAGAAGAACGGATAAGTGACCTGGAAGATAAAGTAGTGGAAATAACTACTGCAGAGCAGAATAAAGAAAAAAGAATGAAAAGAACTGAGGACAGTCTCAGAGAGCTCTGGGACAACATTAAACGCACCAACATTCGAATTATAGGGGTTCCAGAAGAAGAAGAAAAAAAGAAAGGGACTGAGAAAATATTTGAAGAGATTATAGTTGAAAACTTCCCTAATATGGGAAAGGAAATAGTTAATCAAGTCCAGGAAGCACAGAGGGTCCCATACAGGATAAATACAAGGAGAAACACGCCAGGACACATATTAATCAAACTGTCAAAAATTAAATACAAAGAAAGCATATTAAAAGCAGCAAGGGAAAAACAACAAATAACACACAAGGGAATCCCCATAAGGTTAACAGCTGATCTCTCAGCAGAAACCCTACAAGCCAGAAGGGAGTGGCAGGACATACTGAAAGTGATGAAGGAGAATAGCCTGAAACCAAGACTACTCTACCCAGCAAGGATCTCATTCACATTTGATGGAGAAATTAAAACCTTTACAGACAAGCAAAAGCTGAGAGAGTTCAGCACCACCAAACCAGCTTTACAACAAATGCTAAAGGAACTTCTCTAGACACGAAACACAAGAGAAGGAAATGACCTATAGTAGCGAACCCAAAACAATATATAAAATGGAAATAGGAACATACATATCAATAATTACCTTAAATGTAAATGGACTAAATGCTCCCACCAAAAGACACAGATTGGCTGAATGGATACAAAAACAAGACCCTTATATATGCTGTCTACAAGAGACCCACTTCAGAACTAGAGACACATACAGACTGAAAGTAAGGGGATGGAAAAAGATATTCCATGCAAATGGAAACCAAAAGAAAGCTGGAGTAGCAATTCTCATATCAGACAAAATAGACTTTAAAATAAGGACTATTAAAAGGGACAAAGAAGGACACTACATAATGATCAAGGGATCGATCCAAGAAGAAGATATAACAATTGTAAATATTTATGCACCCAACATAGGAGCACCTCAATACATAAGGCAAATACTAACAACCATAAAAGGGGAGATCAACAGTAACACATTCATAGTAGGGGACTTTAACACCCCACTTTCACCCATGGACAGATCATCCAAAATGAAAATAAATAAGGAAACACAAGCTTTAAATGATACATTAAACAAGATGGACTTAATTGATATTTATAGGACACTCCATCCAAAAACAACAGAATACACATTTTTCTCAAGTGCTCATGGAACATTCTCCAGGATAGATCATATCTTGGGTCACAAATCAAGCCTTGGTAAATTTAAGAAAACTGAAATTGTATCAAGTATCTTTTCCGACCACAACGCCATGAGACTAGATATCAATTACAGGAAAAGATCTGTAAAAAATACAAACACATGGAGGCTAAACAATACACTACTTAATAATGAAGTGATCACTGAAGAAATCAAAGAGGAAATGAAAAAATACCTAGAAACAAATGACAATGGAGACACAACGACCCAAAACCTATGGGATGCAGCAAAAGCAGTTCTAAGGGGGAAGTTTATAGCAATACAAGCCCACCTTAAGAAGCAGGAAACATCTCGAATAAACAACCTAACCTTGCACCTCAAGCAATTAGAGAAAGAAGAACAAAAAACCCCAAAGCTAGCAGAAGGAAAGAAATCATAAAAATCAGATCAGAAATAAATGAAAAAGAAATGAAGGAAACAATAGCAAAGATCAATAAAACTAAAAGCTGGTTCTTTGAGAAGATAAACAAAATAGATAAACCACTAGCCAGACTCATCAAGAAAAAAAGGGAGAAGACTCAAATCAATAGAATTAGAAATGAAAAAGGAGAAGTAACAACTGACACTGCAGAAATAAAAAAAATCATGAGAGATTACTACAAGCAACTCTATGCCAATAAAATGGACAATCTGGAAGAAATGGACAAATTCTTAGAAATGCACAACCTGCCAAGACTGAATCAGGAAGAAATAGAAAATATGAACAGACCAATCACAAGCACTGAAATTGAAACTGTGATTAAAAACCTTCCAACAAACAAAAGCCCAGGACCAGATGGCTTCACAGGTGAATTCTATCAAACGTTTAGAGAAGAGCTAACACCTATCCTTCTCAAACTCTTCCAAAATATAGCAGAGGGAGGAACACTCCCAAATTCCTTCTACGAAGCCACCATCACCTTGATACCAAAACCAGACAAGGATGTCACAAAGAAAGAAAACTACAGGCCAATATCACTGATGAACATAGATGCAAAAATCCTCAACAAAATACTAGCAAACAGAATCCAACAGCACATTAAAAGGATCATACACCATGATCAAGTGGGGTTTATTCCAGGAATGCAAGGATTCTTCAATATACGCAAATCTATCAATATGATAAACCATATTAACAAATTGAAGGAGAAAAACCATATGATCATCTCAATAGATGCAGAGAAAGCTTTCGACAAAATTCAACACCCATTTATGATAAAAACCCTCCAGAAAGTAGGCATAGAGGGAACTTTCCTAAACATAATAAAAGCCATATATGACAAGCCCACAGCAAACATCATCCTCAATGGTGAAAAACTGAAAGCATTTCCACTAAGATCAGGAACAAGACAAGGTTGCCCACTCTCACCACTCTTATTCAACCTAGTTTTGGAAGTTTTAGCCACAGCAATCAGAGAAGAAAAGGAAATAAAAGGAATCCAAATCGGAAAAGAAGAAGTAAAGCTGTCACTGTTGGCAGATGACATGATACTATACATAGAGAATCCTAAAGATGCTACCAGAAAACTACTAGAGCTAATCAATGAATTTGGTAAAGTAGCAGGATACAAAATTAATGCACAGAAATCTCTGGCATTCCTATATACTAATGATGAAAAATCTGAAAGTGAAATCAAGAAAACACTCCCATTTACCATTGCAACAAAAAGAATAAAATATCTAGGAATAAACCTACCTAAGGGTACGAAAGACCTGTATGCAGAAAATTATAAGACACTGATGAAAGAAATTAAAGATGATACAAATAGATGGAGAGATATACCATGTTCTTGGATGGGAAGAATCAACATTGTGAAAATGACTCTACTACCCAAAGCAATCTACAGATTCAATGCAATCCCTATCAAACTACCACTGGCATTTTTCACAGAACTAGAACAAAAAGTTTCACAATTTGTATGGAAACACAAAAGACCCCGAATAGCCAAAGCAATCTTGAGAACGAAAAAAGGAGCTGGAGGAATAAGGCTCCCTGACTTCAGACTATATTACAAAGCAACAGTCATCAAGACAGTATGGTACTGGCACAAAAACAGAAAGATAGATCAGTGGAACAGGATAGAAAGCCCAGAGATAAACCCACGCACATATGGACACCTTATCTTTGATAAAGGAGGCAGGAATGTACAGTGGAGAAAGGACAGCCTCTTCAATAAATGGTGCTGGGAAAACTGGACAGGTACATGTAAAAGTATGAGATTAGATCACTCCCTAACACCATACACAAAAATAAGCTCAAAATGGATTAAAGACCTAAATGTAAGGCCAGAAACTATCAAACTCTTAGAAGAAAACATAGGAAGAACACTCTATGACATAAATCACAGCAAGATCCTTTCTGACCCACCTCCTAGAGTAATGGAAATAAAAACAAAAATAAACAAATGGGACCTAATGAAACTTCACAGCTTTTGCACAGCAAAGGAAACCATAACCAAGACCAAAAGACAACCCTCAGAATGGGAGAAAACATTTGCAAATGAAGCAACTGACAAAGGATTAATCTCCAAAATTTACAAGCAGCTCATGCAGCTCAATAACAAAAAAACAAACAACCCCATCCAAAAATGGGCAGAAGACCTAAATAGACATTTCTCCAAAGAAGATATACAGAATGCCAACAAACACATGAAAGAATGCTCAACATCATTAATCATTAGAGAAATGCAAATCAAAACTACAATGAGATATCATCTCACACCAGTCAGAATGGCCATCATCAAAAAATCTAGAAACAATAAATGCTGGAGAGGGTGTGGAGAAAAGGGGACACTCTTGCACTGCTGGTGGGAATGTGAATTGGTTCAGCCACTGTGGAGAACAGTATGGAGGTTCCTTAAAAAACTACAAATAGAATTACCATATGACCCAGCAATCCCACTACTTGGCATATACCCTGAGAAAACCAAAATTCAAAGAGAGTCATGTACCAAAATGTTCATTGCAGCTCTATTTACAATAGCCAGGACATGGAAACAACCTAAGTGCCCAGCATCGGATGAATGGATAAAGAAGATGTGGCACATATACACAATGGAATATTACTCAGCCTTAAAAAGAAATGAAATTGAGCTATTTGTAATGAGATGGATAGACCTAGAATCTGTCATACAGAGTGAAGTAAGTCAGAAAGAAAGACAAATACCGTATGCTAACACATATATATGGAATTTAAGGGAAAAAAATGTCATGAAGAACCTAGGGGTAAGATAGGAATAAAGACGCAGACCTACTGGAGAACGGACTTAAGGATATGGGGAGGGGGAAGGGTGAGTTTTGACAGGGCGAGAGAGAGTCATGGACATATACACACTAACAAACGTAGTAAGGTAGATAGCTGGGGGGAAGCAGCCGCAAGGCACAGGGATATTAGCTCGGTGCTTTGTGACAGCCTGGAAGGGTGGGATGGGGAGAGTGGGAGGGAGGGAGACGCAAGAGGGAAGACATATGGGAACATATGTATATGTATAGCTGATTCACTTTGTTGTAAAGCAGAAACTAACACACCATTGTAAAGCAATTATACCCCAATAAAGATGTTTAAAAAAAATAAAATAAAATAAAAACAAACAAAAAAAAAGAAATAGAATATATTGAAACTGTAGATATTTAACATTATAAATGAATTTTTAAATTATTAGTAAAGAAAACTAGAAATTTTATCTTTCTTTTTTAACTAAAGTTTGTATCGGTATTGATAGCTTAAGTTGTGCTATTACCTACAACCTCCAAAATCTCAATGCATTAAGAAACAAAGGTTTATTTCTTGCTCACACTACAAGCCCATCGCAGGCTGTTTGGGGCTCTCTTTCGCATCAAACTCGTTCTAGGACCCAAGCTAGGGATCAATTGCCAATTGGAATATTCCTACAGTTGCTCAAAAGCTTCCATCTGAAAGTAACACTCTACTTTCATTCACATCTCATTGGCCAAAACCAGTCACATGGATACAACTAACACCAGGAGACCTATAAAGCCAAAAGCTGGAAATACGTGGTGAAGAGACACTATATGCAAATCATAACTATTACATCACTCTATAATATAAAACATCTTATATGAATTTTTATGGCCTTACCAAATCTTCCTAGTGTTAAAGAAATGCAAAAGGTTTTTCTTTCACAGGCATTAAAACTGGTTGGATAGAAAAGACATATTTAAAAAACAAAATTCTTATGACAACCAATATCCATGCCAATAAATAAAGTGATAAAATAAAACTGTCACAAAGTGATAAAGAAAACTAGCTGAAGGAGAGGAGATTTGATCTGAGCATTACAGGAAGTGTAGAATTTGTATTGAAGTATCAGGAGGACATTTGAGACAATGGGAATGACCATGAGAAAGGACAGAGAAGTGGGAATAAACAACTGTTGACTATGAATTATGTAAAACGACTAAGATCATTGTTTCCCTGACTTGCAAAAACAAAAAAAAATTAACAGAATAAGTATGTTGTGTGTGTGTGTGAGTGAGAATGAGAGAGAGAGAGAGTGTGTGTGTTTATCTGTGTTGTGTTTTTAAGGTGGGGAGAAGTAGAGGAGTAGGGAGGTGGGAAGAAGGCAACCATCAAAGTTGCCAACTTGTACTTTTCCCAAGGAAGATGTTTTTTAAAATTCTGCCATCAACTACCAGCATTTTATGAGGAATGAACATTTTATCACAAAAAGCAAGACAAATAATCTCAAATTTTTTAATTTGAGTATACCACTCTAACCACATTTTCCATATTTTTATCATTTTACTATGGGCCAGTGAAAACTTTGTCACAAGCCAGCTTCTGTGAGTAACTGACCTGAATACAGAGAATCCAAATTGAGATGAATGAGAAAGTGAGCACATCTTCAAAACAAAGCTGAGTAATTTCACCTGGTTGGCAACCAGTAACTACTGTACATCTTTGAGAAGAGGGCCAACTAGAATTGGGGTGTGGAGGTGGAGCCTAGAAGAGCCTAGAAGGGGGAGCCTAGAAGAAAGAACATCCAGAATGACCTGCAGTAACTCAGAAAGATACGGGGGCCTGGATTAGGATGCAGACAGAGGAAAAGGAGAGGCATGGTGGAAAGAAACCAAAAAAAGAACCTTAAAAATACATCTCTACTGTTGGGCTTCCCTGGTGGCACAGTGGTTAAGAACCCACCTGCCAATGCAGGGGACACAGGTTTGAGCCCTGGTCCGGGAAGATACCACATGCTGCAGAGCAAGTAAGCCCGTGTGCCACGACTACGGAGCCTGTGCTCTAGGGTCCGTGAGCCACAACTACTGAGTCCACGTGCCACAACTACTGAAGCCCACGCGCCTAGAGCCTGTGCTCTGCAACAAGAGAAGCCAGTGCAATAAGAAACCCGCGTACCACACGAAGAGTAGCCTCCACTCGATGCAACTAGAGAAAGCCCGCGTGCAGCAACAAAGACCCAACGCAGCCAAAAATAAATAAATAAATTTATTTGTTTAAATAAATTAAAATACACCTCTACTGTATAGCACAGGGAACTTTACTCAATGCTCTGAGGTGATCTAAATGGGAAGGAAATCCAAAAAAAAGGGGATATATGTATAACTGACTCACTTTGCTGTACAGTAGAAACTAACACAACATTGTAAAGCAACTATACTCCAATAAAAAATATCTTTTTAATTTAAAATAAATAAATAAACCTATTCTCCGCCCCCCCCCCCCCAGCTGCTACCTCCCACCTCCCTATCCAGGAAGGTTTCCTTCTAATGGTTTGTAAAACAGAGTTCTTGGGCTTCCCTGGTGGCGCAGCGGTTGAGAGTCCGCCTGCCGATGCAGGGGACACGGGGGTTCATGCCCCGGTCTGGGAAGATCCCACATGCCGCGGAGCGGCTAGGCCCGTGAGCCATGGCCACTGAGCCTGCACGTCCGGAGCCTGTGCTCCGCAACAGGAGAGGCCACAACAGTGAGAGGCCCACGTACCACAAAAAAAACAAAAACAGAGTTCTTAAATGTCTGACACATCAAAATGTTCCATAGATCTTGAAAAAAATGCTATATAAACAAAGCTATAACTAGGCAATTAGAAAGTATTTCAACATCCTCCACTGTTCTGGGGCTATCACTTAAACCTTCATCTAGTAGACTTGGCCCCAGGGGAATGCAGCAAACTAATCACGTTTACATAATGTTAATCTCACTTGTGTTTTTACTTTCATTGTGACCCATTCAACCACAACGTCTATGAAAACAATACTACTTAAGCACTAAATGGTTAGTTATTTATACGTGTGTAACTCTGGAGAAAGAAGGCATTACTTAGATTAGACTACAAGTATTTATCAGGAGTTATTGAAACCATGAGTATATTTTTTATCTTCAAGTAGTTTTAACCTAACTCTAAATCACAGTGTTTTCCTTTGAGGTAAAATAATGCTTTATTTTTCTAAAAAAATAAAAGCTTTGTTGCATTAACTTTTAAAATCATATTTCTTTATACAGGGCATTCTTCTCCACTGCAAATAAATTGACAGATGCCTTAATTTTTAAAAGATGAATAAAAATCCAACATCCAATCAAGTTCATTATAATGTTATGCACCATTTTGGAAAATGCCTGCTGCCATATGCGTTTAAAAAATACCAAGAGTGTATCTTCCCTCATTTTAAATGTAAAAATTGTCAGGCCTAGCAAAACATACAGACAGTAACAGCAGAAATAGCTAAGCACCCCCACCAGAGTTTAAAACATGAAACAGAAAATTAAATTTCCTGTGTCCCTCCACACACAACCTAATCCCATCCCAGAGATAAACTCTATCTTAATTTGATGTTTATCATTATGATCCTGCATGTTGCTATATCTTTACTACTTATATAAGCACCTACAAACAATGTACAATATTATTTGGCATATTATTAAACTTTATACACATAGTATTCTATTGTACAGATGCTTCCCCATTTTGCTTTTTCATCCAATGTTGGGATTTAGCTACAAATTGACACATATGACACTATAGGTCATTCAGATTTTCTACCACATACTATTTACTTACCCACTCTTCTATTGTTGGAATTTGATATTTTTCCATACTTATTTTATGAACAATGCTGTAATCAGCCTTCTTGCCCCAGTCTTCTCATACACATATGCAAGACTTCGTCTGAATTCCACATTTCAAGGTACATCGCTGACCTGACACAGCCTCTCATTAGCAGTGTGAATTCTTTCTGTTTCTCCTCCTCACCAAAACTTTTTTTAAATGAAATTATTAAATTTTATGCCAGTTTGATGAGAGTGAAATAGTGTTGCAATGAGGTTTGAATTTCCTTTTTCATGATTACAAGTGAGGTTAAGCATCTTTTCTTGTGTTAATGCCCATTAAGTTTTTCTCTTCTGTGAAATGCCTCTTCATATCTTCACCTATTTCTCTATCAAGTTGCTGATGTCTTTATTATTGATTTTGTAGGATTCTTTGTACATCTGGAATATCATTCCTTTGAAAGTCAGTAATAAGCACTGCAAATATCTTTCCATCTGTGGCTCGTTTTCTTCTTTTTAATGCACATAAAGTAATATGAGGAGGAATACCTACCAGGCAGCTTCATCTCTTTGTTTTATGGTTTGTACTTTTTATATCTTGTGTCTTGTTTAAAATAATAATCACTATTCTGAGGGCATAAAGATACTTCTTTATATTTTATTCTAAAATTTTTTAAGTTTTTCATTCACATTGAAGACTTTAAGGACCAAAAATATATTTTTGAGTATGATGTTAGATAAAAATCTAATTTTTTTTCCATATGGGCCAAGAATTGTTGTGGCATCATTTATGAAACAGTGCATCCTTTTCTCCTTGATTTTTATAATATCTCTGTCATTTATCAATTTTCTGTATGTGTGAGGATCTGATGCTGAGCTTGTATTCTTTCCCAGCATTAGGGAATTTTCAAAGAACAAAGCCTTATCTAACTTTTATCACTCATTATCTGAATTTTTTTTCTATAGGTGAAGTGTAAATTACAAGAACATTTACAACTACATCTTCAAAAAGACTGAGAAATGAACTTAATAAAATAGGTGTATTTTATTAACTTAGCAGCATAAATTTTATTAAGGTGTATTTATTAACTTAGCAGCATAAATTTTAACACAAAACTCTGATTCCCTGAGAAATATTCACATTCTTATGATCATTTTAAGTCAGAGCAATCAATTCCAAGTTTTCCCTTTTTCCCTTCCACCTGCAGTGGCAGTGAGATGAACCATTGTCCACAAAGGGAGAATTTGCTGAGAAAGAGAATGAGAGAGAAGTCGGGGTTAGGGGGAGAAGTGCAGGTGCACGCACATACATACACATACACACACACACACACACACACACACACACACACACACACACCATGGTTCATTGCTTTCTTTTCTCTTCTAGTTCATCGGCTGTTTGCTTAGACTCTTTCCCATGCATCTTCCTTAAATCTGATATCCCATTTGAGACCCAACTTGTGATGAAAAAGCAAGGCGCCACTGGAGCCAGACCGCTTTTGTTGAGTCCTGCCTGTCACTTTCTAGCTGTAAGACCTTGGTCCTATTACTTAACCTCTCTGTGCCCCAGTTTCCTCACTGGTGAAATGTAGATTAAAATGATACCTACCTCACAGGGTTGTTGTGAAGAATAAATGAATTAGCATAATTAATATTTCTAAGGCATTTAAGAAGTACAAGTGCCAATAGATGCTATTCCACTGTGTTTTGGCTTCCAGTGTGGTAAGAAAGAACTCCGTTATCACTCTGAGATTTTCCTCCTTGTAGAACCTGCTCTTTCTGCCTGAAGTCATGTACCATTTTCTATTAATGACTGGAGTTCAGAGATTTCATCATGATATACTAAGTGTTTTCCCTCATCGCTCCAGCCTAGAACCTGGTGAGATATTATAATCTGCAAACTCATTTCTTTCATTTTATGCAAACTGACTTCATTTGTTTAATTACCGTCTGACTTCCTTTTTCCTCTTCTGGAACTACCATTATTCACTTGTTAGACCTTTTGGACACATTTTCTAGGTATCTAATTGCTTTTCTCAGATTCCCAGCTCTTTGTTTACTCTGCACTTGGAGAAATGTCTTGGTGTGATTTTCAGACAATTTCAGATTTCAACAATGAGCACCCTCTCCCCAAGTTCTTCTAATAAATTATTTATTTGGTTGGTTTGCTTGTTTTGTTTTGTTTTTGGCTCCAGAAAGCCTCTTTTGTGCTGCATGTTTATTTCCTTGGGTGCTCTTCTTATTTTTGAATTCAGGATTTCCTTTTTCTCTATCCAAAAGCTCTATTTCACTGAATATTCGCCTGATTTTCCCTCTGGCTTCTGAGCCCCAACTCCTTCTTGACTTTAGAAACCAAGGAGACTGGGTTTACTCATGCTAAGCCTGGACTGACCCTGTCCCCCAGGGTCCGAAGTCTCCCCTGAAACCACTGCTTTCTGGCTCTCCTCTGCCCACTCAGCCACTGGCCTCACACCCTACCTGCACTCAGCTTTCTCAGTTACATCCAGGAGAAGCACATAGAGTGGAATTGGGAGTGAAACTGAAGCAAAAACTTTTCCATATACTACCTTCCCAGCAACTTCTTATGCAATTTATAAAAACTAAGAGGAAAAAGGCTGGAAGAAAATACACTCACAGAAGTAGGTGTACCAGATAGAAATTTTATGGGTGGGGGCATGTTTGTTATTTCTACAATTTCCAAATATTCTAAAATGAATACACATGATTTTAATAAACAAGAAAGTTACATGTTGTTATTCATTTTAAAGCCAGCTGTTGGCTGCTCGTATGCTATTTTAAAAGTCTATGCTTATTATTGGCTGAAATGTGTCACAGGCTTTATAACTGATAAATAAGTTACTATTATGATTTAGTTTCAATTAATTAGAATACACTTCTAATCCAAATTACTGAATTAAAGATGAGGATTAAAATGAGATCCAACAAATATTTCACCATAACATACCATAAATTGTTATAGATCATGATTGACTACAGATAATTTTATATAGATTTCAGTATTCAACCATATCTATTGGAATTCCTAAGGATCATTCTGTTAGCAGTAGCTCACTTTCATAATTTACCAATGAAAATTTTCTATTTCAATAGGTGAAACAATATTTTGGAAAAATGTCTGCCCTGAGTGAATACTTACCTCTATATGTTCTTAACTTTGAACTTTTTCTTTGCAATTAAAAAGTACACATGCATGATTTAAAATTTCAAACAGTACAAAAAGGTACATAGTGAGGGTTTCCCTGGTGGCGTAGTGGTTGAGAGTCCGCCTGCCGAAGCAGGGGACACAGGTTCGTGCACCGGTCCGGGAAGATCCCATATGCCGCGGAGCGGCTGGGCCCGTGAGCCACATGGCCGCTGAGCCTGCACGTACGGAGCCTGGGCTCCGCAACAGGAGAAGCCACAACAGCGAGAGGCCCGTGTACCGCAAAAAAAAAAAAAAGAAAAGAAAAAGGTACATAGTGAAAATGAGGCTTATGGACCACTCATTCTGCCCCTCACCAAGTACTAACAGTTTCTTGAGTATCACTCCAAAAAATGTACATATCTCACCAGGTTCTAGGCTGGAGCGATGAGGGAAAACACTTAGTATATCATGATAAAATCTCTGAACTCCAATCATTAATAGAAAATGGTACATGACTTCAGGCAGAAAGAGCAGGTTCTACAAGGAGGAAAATCTCAGAGTGATAACAGAGTTCTCTCTTACCACACTGGAAGCCAAAGTATACAAGTATACATGTGCTTATATATCCCTTTTAAAAATGCAAGCATACAGTAATACTGTCCTGCACCTTGCTTTTTTCCAAGCAGCAACGTATCTTGGAGATCATTCCCTTTTTTCAATGGCTGTGTAGTGCTCCATTTCTATGAAATCATTCAGTGGGTTTCCCTGATCACCCACAAGGGTAATTATTATCTCCACTTTACTGATAAGGAACTGGGGTTCAAGGTTTCACAGACAGGAGAGTCAGAATTCAGAAAAGATTTGAAATATTGCAATATCCTATCTTAATTTTCAGTTTTATGCTTCAGAAATGTACTTAATTTAATCATTATGCTTCTGTGCTGAAAAAGATTCTGCCAAGTGATTCTTTTCATTTCACCAACTGCTACTATTTCTGGCGTGATTTTGTTTTCCTAAGCAGAATTCCTTTCCACTTCCACATGCCTCTCTTGCGGGGCTGTAACCGGTGCACTGGTACTGGCCTTAGAGGGCACAGCTGTTGAAGACCCTAGCAATACTTCCATCTCTCAGGCCATTTCCTCACACAGTCTTGATTTCCTTTTCCCCAGCACCGGAGACTCCTCCAGCTCTTTCCCTTTAACAGGACGAGTATACTGACAAACTCTTCTCATAGGGTGGTGGGTGCTAGACTAAGCTATTTGACTATAAGTTAAAGTAAATTTGGGTGGCCAGCATTTCTAGGTCTCATGCTTATTTTCATTGTGTTCTGCAGTTACCACAAGGAAAGAGCCGCAGAGTTAGCTCCAGAAAGAGGCTTGGCGGTGGCTTCAGGGCCTGTGTAGCCCCAGGCAAAAGGAAAGCCACTACTCCTTATTCACCTTCCCAAGGTAGACATCAGGTATTCAATCCCTGCACTCTATGCTGCTGAGACCTGATTAGGATTCACAGTTCTTCAATACAGCATTCTAGACAGGCACTCCCAAGTGACTGCCAATGACCAGGAAGATTACACTCTCCCAGGTTTCACCTAAAGCACAGATGAGGCAAATTCCATTCTTCCACGGTGACATGTCTTTCTCATTATACACAAAGTGATTCAAATATTTTGCTCTTATTACCTCTCCTGGTGTTGTTTTTTTGAACTCGATTTTTAATGGGTATAATATTATTATTTTATTCAGTCCCCAATTATGAACAATTTGCTTTTTCTCAATTATCTGATGCTTTCAAGTGTAATATTAACCACCACTACAGTTTAATTACTGAGTTCTCATATCTAATCTAAATAAATCTATTTAAGTAACTGATCTGTGATCAGGGCTTTGCTGAGTTGATTGGCTGAATTTATCTATGATCTCATTGGTGCAATACAGCTCAGAGATGCACATTTACAAGAGTATCAGATGGGGTAGCTGCACTTGCTGTGAAATAATATTATGCATTTTTATATCTTACAAGGATGTATGCTTTTAGTTGATTGCAAGTATATAACGAACCATCCAATATACCCTGGATTCTGGACACTAGAGGATAATGTTCAGCCTAAAAAGGTGAATAAAAATTTGTTCACATTCTATTGTAACTGAAATGGAAACAGATCTACATGACAGGAGGATGTTAACTAAGTTTTAGCAAGAGGCCCATAGTCTAGAGAATCCTGGCTCCTTTAAGGCCCTAGTTTACCTTATAGTGGAGCTGCCTCTGCAAGGCACTTCCCTAAAAGAACAGGAAAGGGTGTGACTCTTGTCAACAGTTGAAAGAGCTGGGCTTTGGAATTAATCACTGCTCAGTGTCTTACTAGCTGTATGATACTGAGCAAGTTATTAATCTTTAAAAGTCTCAGTTTCCTCATATGTAAGAAGGAAGTAGTATCTTCTAACTTGCAAGGATGATGTCCTAAAGATGAGAAATAGGTTTAAAAAGTTTTTAAGACAAAGTTTTTTTGGTTTCTTATGAAGTTGCTGTTTCTGATGTTTTTGTTAGAATTAAAGCTGAGCAGGCAGTGTTTCACAGGCCTGGGTCTGGAAAGTGACTCCAGGGTTAATTAGCAAGAGGTCCACAGACTACTGAGTAGTTTTCCTCCTATGTGGTTTGGATCTCTGACCCAGGCTCTGAAACCCAGAAATTGGCTTATTCTTTCCAGGTAGACGTGATTCACCATATGGTGATCCTTGGGGATGTATGCACAAAACATTTCTTTCCATTCTGTCACTGGGTACCCATTGAGGCTTCCCTGATGCTCTGGCACCTGTAACTGTAAATGCTGTCACTATGCTTTATTCTCTCTGTAGCTTTTTTACTACTTGAAATTGCATTCTAAGCTGATAGGTTAACTTGTTCATTATTTGACTCCACCATTAAATATATAAATTCTATGAGGGAAGGCAGTTTGTCTCTCATTTTTACCATTTGATCCTCAGTGTCTAGAAGAGTGGCTGGAATGTACAGTGATTTCAACAGATAATTTGTTAAATGAATAAATGACTTAAATAATTGTACTCACTCTGTGCAGCTGAACATAAAACTCAGCTCTGATTCAAGAACTACTAAATAATTCACTCATACAAAAATACTATTGGGCAATGTTGATTTTACTGAACATTTTGTATGGGAAATGAAGATAGGGTTTATATTGGTACTCTTCATTAAAAATTGCTCAGCCTAACTACAACAAAAAGAATATAAATTAAAACTGCACCAAGGGACTTCCCTGGTGGCACAGTGGCTAAGAATCTGCCTGCCAATGCAGGGGACATGGGTTCAAGCCCTGGTCCAGGAAGATCCCACATGCCACGGAGCAACTAAGCCCGTACACCACAACTACTAAGCCTGAACTCTAGAGCCTGCGAGCCACAACTACTGAGACCATGCACCACAACTACTGAAGCCCACACACCTAGAGCCCATGCTCCGCAACAAGAGAAGCCACTGCAATGAGAAGCCTACGCCCCGCAACGAAGAGTAGCCCCCACTCGCCACAACTAAAGAAAGCCCACGGGCTTCCCTGGTGGAGCAGTCATTAAGAGTCCACCTGTCAATGCAGGGAACGCGGGTTTGAGCCCTGGTCCGGGAGGATCCCACGTGCCGCGGAGCAACTAAGCCCGTGTGCCACAACTACCGAGCCTGTGCTCTAGAGCCCGCAAGCCACAGTTACTGAGCCCGCGTGCCACAACTACTGAAGCCCGCATGCCTAGAGCCCGTGCTCCGCAACAAAGAGAGGCCACCGCAGTGAGAAGTTCATGCACCAAAACAAAGAGTAGCCCCCGCTCACCGCAACTAGAGAAAGCCCATGCACAGCAACAGAGACCCAATACAGCCAAAAATAAATAAATAAATATTAAAAAAAAAGAAAGCCCACGTGTAGCAACGAAGACCCAACACAGCCAAAAATAAATAAATAAATAAATTTATAGGACAAAAAAAGAAAACTACACCAAGAAGCTTGAGGAGCCAATGAGGAGTGAAGAGAACTTCCTCAGGAGATGGGGGGAGGGAATATGGAAGGGGAAACAAAAAGCCCACGTGGAGTGTGGGAAGTCTTTATGTGGGAGAGAGGCAGTGATGTGAGATGCGTTACACACAGGGGAATGATCAAGTAAGTAAATATGTAAGGATAACGTGAGCTAGCTTTCTCACTGTCAGAGAAGGGAATTAAAAATATGGAAAGGGAAAAAACTAAAATCAATCATGTGGTGTCGGATAAGAATTGAAGGTATGGTATAGACTCATAATTTTAATATAGAAGTAAATAAACAAATATAGATATAAATATGTGTCTGTTTATTAAGAGGGCCTGGGAACAGAGACACCCCAATAGGAAAGAGCACACCTAACGCCAGATCTTGACTTCCAAACACCATTCTCCACTAAAAGCTTCCTTGAAGAAATTAATAATTCCAAGTCTGGGTCAGAAAAAGTACAAGATGACCCTGGGACATCTCTTTGAATCAGAAAATAAGGAAATGCTCACAGAATGATGGAAATAAGTCAAAAGGACAGAGGAGCCAGCTTTAAGCAGCTCCCACTGACCAAATCTAGGATAATTTGACCAACAAAATAAATAATGATAATAAAAGATTATAATCCATTGAACATAATAGAAACTAATAAGTCCATAGTGATATAACTAAAAGAAACAAATTAATAAATCAAAATTTTAATACTGAAAGAGATAGTTACATAATTTCAAAGTACCCTACCACAAAACATTACCTATTACAAAAGGAAAAGACTAAATTTACAGTGGAGAATCCTGGCAGCCATGACTTCAATCAGATGGCCTGAATGAACATCATTAATACAATAATTCAAAATTATGCACCATCTGGGCTTCCCTGGTGGTGCAGTGTTTGAGAATCTGCCTGCTAATACAGGGGACATGGGTTCGAGCCCTGGTCTGGGAAGATCCCACATGCCGTGGAGCAACTAGGCCCGTGAGCCACAACTACTGAGCCTGCGCGTTTGGAGCCTGTGCTCCGCACCAGGAGAGGCTGCGATAGTGAGAGGCCCGCGCACCGCGATGAAGAGTGGCCCCCACTTGCCACAACTAGAGAAAGCCCTCGCACAGAAACGAAGACCCAACACAGCCAAAAATTAATTAATTAATTAAAAAAAATTATACACCATCTGATAGGTTACAATGAGAACACAGTGTCATTTCTGTGATATCCCTGCCAAAGATGTATAATCTGAATTGAGTCAAAAGGAAACATCAGGCAAACCCAAATTAAGAGAAATTTTACAAAATATCTACCCTATAATCTTAAAAGTATCACGGTAAAGAAAACAGAAGGAACCATTTCAGATTGAAAGAGGTTAAAGGCTCCCAGCAGCTAAGCACAACACGTGATTCTCACTGGATATTTTTGCCATACAGAACATATTACGGATAATGAGCAAAACATAAATGGAGTCTGAGGGTTAGATGGTAGTAATGTATCAAAGCTAATGCCCTGAGATTGATGGCTTTATTTTGGTTACAAAAAGAATGTATTTGTTTGTAAAATATATACCCTAAAGTTTTCCAGAGTGCAGGGATATCATGTTGGCAACTTACTCTTAAATAGGGAAAAAAAGGTTTGTGTACTTGCAACTTTTCTATAAGTTTGAGATAGCTTGAAATTTTTGAAAAATTGGACTTGAGAATTGAACCTAGACACCAAGATGCCATTTGTTACCTACCAGATTTGTGGAAATGTAAAAGTCTGACAATACATTGTGCTGGCAAAGATTTCGGAAAACAGGAACTTTCATTTATTTCTGTCGGGAGTATAAATTGGTACAACTCCTTAAGAGGGAAATGTAGCAATGTCAATCAAAATTCCAACTGCATATATCATATATGTTGTCCAACGATACCAACACTGGAAATTTATTCTGTGCGTATGCATGTGCTAATGCAAAATAAGCTCTATATAAGTGTACTCAATATTGTAAATTCAAACCATTAGAAATAACCCAATGTCCACAAATAGGTTCAATTAATTATGATATATCAATAAAATGGAATACAGTGAGACAATAAAATGAACTAGGAAGCTCTCTATGTGGTGATAGGAAAGATGTCCAAAATATACAGTATAATGAAAAAAAATTAAGGTACAGAACAATGTATGTAGTAAGCTAAATTCGATGTTTAAAAAAAGCACAGAAGGAAAATAAAAATCAATATTCATATTTGCTTTTATGTGTGTAAAGAAATTTGAAAGCTTACATAAAAAAACAATAACAGTGGTTAGCTGGTGGAGAGAGGGGTGAGCACTGAGGTACCAGGATATTAAGGAAACTTTATGGTCCGTGTTTCTATACTTCTGCTGAAACATGTGTTTCTAACTTCTATTTAAAAAATTAATTTTAAAAATCCCTCATTAAACATTTTTGTTTTTCAAAGTCTTTCTTTTAACCTAGGGGCTACTTCCCTTTACTCCTTCTCTAAAGGGTCCGGTAAGCTGGCTCTTCACTCCTCCCAGTATTCCTCAGAAACTCATATTCCATTCTCCTCAAATATACCCCAAAACTCAGCCCTCTCCTAAATTCTATCTCCAAACCTACTTACCAACTCTTTAGGGAAGTGACCAAAACAAAGGACCCTATGTGGAAGGCAATGATGCTCCCTTAATGGTAGGGGGAGGAAGGCGGGTTCTGACAACTACTCCCAAGTAGTTTATCAAAGCATTTTTTTCTAAATACATACATTCTTTGCCCAAGAGAAACTCCAACGAATGGGATTTCCTCCACCTCATGAAGTACTCATTTACCCACTAGTGGTGACCCTCTGTCTACACACACAGCATTATTCGCCCCTGCTCTTCATTTTGGTGGGTCCTGATATGCATGGGCCACCATCCCTCTTATCTAACATGAACTAAGTTTCATCTACATCTAAATGGGCCAAAGGCTCTACCCAAATTGGGAGAAACATTTAAGAACTAGTCAAAACTTAGGATTTGGGGCTCAAACTCAAGATGAGAAGGATAAACAAATCCTCTCCAAACGGAATCTAGTTCTGATATGTTTTCCTGCTTTCTAATTAAAGCCAAATATTTCAATATATCCCAAACTACCTCTGATGAAATTCACTGCAAATTTTGTCTTTTAAAAGCAGATGAACTTATATGTACATTGTTAATAGATTTATTTCAATGCATGCTAGTTTTCAGTGTGTTTGTCACGGGGTGCCATGGAGTTCTACCACAGATGGCCCAAGCTCTAATCTTTGATGGACTGACACATTTGCTCCCTGGACCACACACGTACCAAAGAAGTGTGGGAGCCACAAGTGGTCAGAATACCCTCTCACACAACATTTTACCATGATTTTTCTCCCTGCCAATGATACAGGGGATCCAGTGAAAAAGACTCCATGATATCAGGGGTCAGTTAACACCAACACTGGAAAAAGTAAAGTCCTCTGACTTGATCACATTTCAAAATAATCTCGAACATTTCAGCAGGGCATTAAGAATCTACTGTAGGTGTTATCCCATTTGATCTCCACAACTTGAGGTGGCTATAATTATCCCTATTCTCTGAGTCAGGAAATGAAGACTCAGAGATGATCACTGAATTTCCCCAGATCACACATCTAGGAAGGAACAAGGCTGTGAGGTGCATGAACTAGGCTTACCTTCAGTGATCTCAGAGTAAAGCTCTGATTATCAAGTGTAATAACTCTATCAGTAATGGGTATTTCTAAATTCAAATGCGTTTAAAATTTTATGAGACTAATGCCTCAAGAAGAGAGTCTGCAGAGGCTGGGAATTCCACAAAATAGAAGCTAAAAAGGTTAATTTATTCTGACAAAAGGATGATTAATATAAGGTAAGATTACCTATCTCTAATTAACCTAGTCATTATTGAATCCTTAACAAGAACGATATGGATAACAGAAATGTCACTCAGAAAGAATTCAGCTGAGACAGTCTGAAGACAGTACCATTCTGGGAATGATAATCATTATATTTGTTGGCCACTGGGAACACTAAAAATCATCTTCATATTTAAGCCAGAACTAAAATACTTCTTTATTCAAACCTCTCTTAAGGGGACTATGAGGTGTAAGATTAACAAGTACATTTGAACATCTACTTAAATAAAAAAGTGTCTTTCAAAGGTCTAAACGAAGATCTATTTATTTTTTTTAACTGACGCCAATTCTACTTATTATATTCAAAGCCCTTCTAGTAAAAATAGTTAAACATTGTTACTGATCTATATTCTTAACTGACCAATGATTAATAATAGGACTAACTTCTCTCCCTCACTGACCCCTCTTATACCTGCCATATTCCAATAGGAAGTCAGACAAAACAACTATAATATTATTCATTAATAATATTTCTGATGACTGTGGAAAATCAATGGTACTTTAAACATGCCTAACTAAAAATCTTAGGCACTGAAAAGATCTGGTTTGCCATATCCTATGGGCTAGAGTTTGTGTGTGTGTTTTTTTCTTTTCATTGTAAACTGTAGTATCAAATAAGAATAAAGGTTATCATTTACTTTAGTTTTATAATAATAGAATGTTGAATGGGACTTTTTCTGTTGTCTTGAAATTAGTTACTCTGGATGAAAAATGATGACAAAAAGGCACAAGGATTTCATGCTTTTAAAGGCCTCTCCAGACTCCCTCTTGCGAGAGCACCAGAATCATAACTAACTGCTGAACAATCACTGACAGGAAGACACTGGAACTCACCAAAAAAGATACCACATAACCAAAGACAAAGGAGAAGCCACAATGAGATGGTAGGAGGGGCACAATCACAATAAAATCAAATCCCAAAACCACTGGGTGGGTGACTCACAAACTGGAGAACAATTATACCACAGAAGTCCACCCAGTGGAGTGAAGGTTCTGAGCCCCATGTCAGGCTTCCCAACCTGGGGTTCTGGCAACGCGAAGAGAAATTCCCAGAGAATCAGACTTTGAAGGCTAGCAGGATTTGATTGCAGGACTTTGACAGGACTGGGGGAAACAGAGACTCCACTCTTGGAGGGCACACACAAAGTAGCGTGCGCATCAGTACCGAGGGGGAAGGAGCAGTGACCCCACAGATTGAACCAGACCAACCTGCTAGTGTTGGAGGGTCTCCTGCAGAGGCAGTGGTTGGCTGTGGCTCACCTTGGGGACAAGGACACCGGCATCAGAAGTTCTGGGAAGTACTCCTTGGTGTGATCCTCCCAGAGTCCACGATTAGCCCCACCAAAGAGCCTGTAGGCGCCAGTAATGGGTCGCCTCAGGCCAAACAACCAACAGGGAGGGAACCCAGCCCCACCAATCAGCAGACAAGTGGATTAAAGTTTTACTGAGCTCTGCCCACCAGAGCAACAGCCAGCTCTACCCCCACCAGTCCCTCCCATCAGGAAGCTTGCACAAGCCTCTCAGATAGCCTCATCCACCAGAGGGTAGACAGTAGAGCAAGAACTACAATTCTGCAGCCTGTAGAACAAAAACCACATTCACAGATAGATAGACAAAATGAAAAGGCAGAGGACTATGTACCAGATGAAGGAACAAGATAAAACCCCAGAAAAACAACTAAATGAAGTGGAGATAGGTAACCTTCAGAAAAAGAATTCAGAATAATGATAGTGAAGATGATCCAGGACCTCGGAAAAAGAATGGAGGCAAAGACTGAGAAGATGCAAGAAATGTTTAACAAAGACCTAGAAGAATTAAAGAACAAACAAACAGAGATGAACAGTACAATAACTGAAATGAAAAATACACTAGAAGGAATCAATAGCAGAATAACTGAGGCAGAAGAATGGATAAGTGACCTGGAAGACAGAATGGTGGAATTCACTGCCATGGAAGAGAATAAAGAAAAAAGAATGAAAGGAAAAGAAAACAGCCTAAGAGACCTCCGGATCAACATTTAATGTACCAACATTCACAGTATAGGGGTCCCAGAAGGAGAAGAGAGAGAGAAAGGACCCAAGAAAATATCTGAAGAGATTACAGTCAAAAACTTCCCTAACGTGGGAAAGGAAATAGCCACCCAAGTCCAAGAAGCACAGAGAGTCCCAGGCAGGAGAAACCCAAGGAGAAACACACCAAGGCACATAGTAATCAAATTGACAAAAATTAAAGACAAAGAAAAATTATTAAAAGCAACAAGGGAAAAATGACAAATAACATACAAGAGAATGCCCATAAGGTTAACAGCTGATTTCTCAGCAGAAACTCTACAAGCCAGAGGGGAGTGGCACGATACATGTAAAGTGATGAAAGGAAGAACCTACAACCAAGATTACTCTACCTGGCAGGGATTTCATTCAGATTTGACAGAGAAATCAAAAGCTTTCAGACAAGCAAAAGCTAAGAGAATTCAGCACCACCAAATCACCTCTACAACAAATGCTAAAGGAACGTCTCTAAGTGGGAAACACAAGAGAAGTAAAGGACCTACAAAAACAAACCCCAAACAATTCAGAAAATGGTAATAACATACATATAAATAATTACCTTAAATGTGAATGGATTAAATGCTCCAACCAAAAGATACAGGCTTGCTGAATGGACACAAAAACAAGACCCATATATATGCTGTCTACAAGAAACCCACTTCAGACCTAGGGACACATACAGACTGAAAGTGAGGGGACGGAAAAAGCTATTCCATGCAAATGGAAATCAAAAGAAAGCTGGAGTAGCAATACTCATATCAGATAAAATACACATTAAAATAAAGAATGTTACAAGAGACAAGGAAGAACACTACCTAATGATCAAGGGATCAATCCAAGAAGAAGATATAACAATTATAAATATATATGCACCAAACACAGGAGCACCTCAATACATAAGGCAAATGCTAACAGCTCTAAAAGAGGAAATCAACAGTAACACAATAATAGTGGGGGACTTTAACACCTCACTAACACCAATGGACAGATCATCCAGACAGAAAATTAATAAGGAAACAGAAGCTTTAAATGACACAAAAGACCAGATAGATTTAACTGATATTTATAGGACACCCCATCCAAAAACAGCAGATTACACTTTCTTCTCAAGTGCACATGAAACATTCTCCAGGATAGAACACATCTTGGGTCACAAATCAAGCCTTGGTAAATTTAAGAAAACTGGGACTTCCCTGGTGGCGCAGTGGTTGAGAGTCCGCCTGCCAATGCAGGGGACACGGGTTCGTGCCCCAGTCCGGGAGGATCCCACATGCCACAGAGCGGCTGGGCCCGTGAGCCATGGCCGCTGATCCTGCGCGTCCAGATCCTGTGCTATGCAATGGGAGAGGCCACAACAGTGAGAGCCCACATATCATGAAAAAAAAAAAAAGATTTAATGAAATTGAAATCATAACAAGCATCTTTTCTGATTACAATGCTGTGAGATTAGAAATAAATTACAGGGGAAAAAAAAGAACAAACACATGGAGGCTAAATAATACATTACTAAATAACCAAGAGATCACTGAAGAATTCAAAGAGGAAATCAAAAAATACTTAAAGACAAATGACAACAAAAACACGACGATCCAAAACCTATGAGATGCAGCAGAAGCAGTTCTAAGAGGGAAGTTTTTAGCAATACAATCCTACTTCACAAAATAAGAAAAATCTCAAATAAACAATCTAAACTTACACCTAAAGGAACTAGAGAAAGAAGAACAAACAAAACCCAAAGTTAGTAGATGGAAAGAAATCATAAAGATCAGTGCAGAAATAAATGAAATAGAAACAAAGAAAACAATAGAAAATATCAATAAAACTAAAAGCTGGTTCTTTGAGAAGATAAAATTGATAAACCTTTAGCCAGACTCATCAAGAAAAAGAGGGAGGGCTTCCCTGGTGGCGCAGTGGTTGAGAGTCTGCCTGCCGATGCAGGGGATGCGGGTTCGTGCCCCGGTCCGGGAGGATCCCACATGCCGCGGAGCGGCTGGGCCTGTGAGCCATGGCCGCTGGGCCTGCGCGTCCGTAGCCTGTGCTCCGCAACGAGAGAGGCCACAACAGTGAGAGGCCCGCGTACCGCAAAAAAAAAAAAAAAAAAAAAAAAAAAAAAAAAGAAAAAGAGGGAGAGGACTCAAATCAAAAAATTTAGAAATAAAAAAGGAGAAGTTACAACAGACAACGCAGAAATACAAATCATCATAAGAGACTGCTACAAGCAACTCTATGCCAATAAAATGGACAACCTGGAAGAAATGTACCAATTCTTAGAAAAGTATAACCTTCCAAACTGAACCAGGAAGAAATAGAAAGTATGAACAGACCAATCACAAGTAATGAAATTGAAACTGTGATTAAAAACCTTCCCGCAGGGGCTTCCCTGGTGGTGCAGTGGTTGAGAGTCCGCCTGCTGATGCAGAAGACACAGGTTCGTGCCCCGGTCAGGGAAGATCCCACATGCCGCGGAGCGGCTGGGCCCGTGAGCCACGGCCGCTGAGCCTGTGCGTCTGGAGCCTGTGCTCCACAACAGGAGAGGCCGCAACAGTGAGAGGCCCACGTATCGCAAAAAAAAAAAAAAAAACCTTCCAGCAAACAGAAGTCCAGGACCAGACGGTTTCACAGGTGAATTCTATCAAACATTTAGAGAAGAGCTAACACCCATTCTTCTCAAACTCTTGCAAAAAATTGCAGAGGAAGAAACACTCCCAAACTCATTCTACGAGGCCACCATCACCCTGATACCAAAACCAGACAAAGATACTACAAAAAAAGAAAATTACAGACCAATATCACTGATGAATATAGATGCAAAAATCCTCAACAATATACTAGCAAACAGAATCCAACAACACATTAAAAGGATCATATACTGTGATCAAGTGGGATTTATCCCAGGGATGCAAGGATTCTTCAGCATACACAAATCAATCAATGTGATACACCATATTAACAAGTTGAAGAATAAAAGCCATATGATCATCTCAATAGATGCAGAAAAAGCTTTTGACAAAATTCAACACCCATTTATGATAAAAACTCTCCAGAAAGTGGGCATACAGGGAACCTACCTCAACATAATAAAGGCCATATACGGCAAACCCACAGCAAACATCATTCTCAATGGTGAAAAATGGAAAGCATTTCCTCTAAGATCAGGAACAAGACAAGGATGTCCACTTTTGCCACTATTATTCAACATAGTTTTGGAAGTCCTAGCCATGGCAATCAGAGAAGAAAAAAAAAGGAAAAGAATACAAATTGGAAAAGAAGAAGTAAAACTGTCACTGTTTGCAGGTGACATGATACACTACATAGAAAAACCTAAAGATGCCACCAGAAAACTACTAGAGCTAATCAATGAATCTGGTAAATTTGCAGGATACAAAATTAATGCACAGATATATCTTGCATTCCTATACACTAACAACGAAAGATCAGAAAGTAAAATTAAGGAAACAATCCCATTCACCACTGCAACAAAAAGAATAAAATACCTAGGAATAAACCTACCTAAGAAGGTAAAAGACCTGTACTCAGAAAACTATAAGACACTGATGAAAGAAATCAAAGGTGACACAAACAGACGGAGAGATACACCATATTCTTGGATTGGAAGGCTCAATATTGTGAAAATGACTATACTACCCAAAGCAATCTACAGATTCAATGCAATCCCTAGCAAATTACCAATGGCATTTTTTACAGAACTAGAACAAAACATCTTAAAATTTGTATGGAGACACAAAATAACCCACATATCCAAAGTAATCTTGAGGGGAAAAAAAAAAAACGGAGCTGGGGGAATCAGACTCCCTGACTTCAGATTATACCAGAAAGCTACAGTAATCAAGACAGTATGGTGCTGGCACAAAAACAGACATATAGATCAATGGAACAGGATAGAAAGCTCATGCAGCTCAATAGTCAAAAAACAAACAACCCAATCCCAAAATGGGCAGAAGACCAAACAGACATCTCTCCAAAGAAGACCTACAGATGGCCAAGAGGCACATGAAAAGCTCCTCAACATCACTAATTATTAGAGAAATGTAAATCAAAACTACAATGAGGTAATCACCTCACACCGGTTAGAACGGGTATCATCAGAAAATCTACAAACAACAATTTCTGGGGAGGATGTGGAGAAAAGGGAACCCTCTTGCACTGTTGGTGGGAATGTAAATTGACACAGCCACTATGGAGAACAGTATGGAGGGTCCTTAAAAAATTAAAATATATAATTACCATATGACCCAGCAATCCCACTATATACCCAGAGAAAACCATAATTCAATAAACACATGCACCGCAATGTTCACTGCAGCACTATTTACAATAGCCAGGTCATGGAAGCAACGTAAAGCCCATCGACAGATGAATGGATAAAGAAGATGTGGTACATATATACAATGGAATATTACTCAGCCATAAAAAGGAACAAAATTGGGTCATTTGTGGAGATGTGGATGGACCCAGAGACTGTCATACAGGGTGAAGTAAGTCAGGAAGTGAAAAACACATATCTTTTATTAGCGCATATATGTGGAATCTGGAAAAATGGTATAGATGAACCGGTTTGCAAGGCAGAAATAGAGACACAGATGTAGAGAACAAATGTATGGACACCGAGTGGGGAAAGCAGGGGGGAGTGGGGGGGTGGGATGAATTGTAATTGACATATATCATATAATTGACACTAATATGTATAAAATAGATAACTAATAAGAGTCTGCTGTAGAAATAAATAAAATTCTAAAGTAAAAAAAAAAGGCTTCTCCAACCACTGGGGCCAAAAACCTCCTGAAGGACTTACTCAGAACCACCTCTGCTCCTCCCAACCAACATCTCAGTCCTAGGTCAGCCGAAAGGTATTTCCCATCAACCCTCCAGAAGCCAAGGGAGCACGGAGTTTCAATGGAAGACAGAAGGTGAATACTGGCAAAGAGGGAAGGTTGACAGCCTGCTACCTGGCTGAAGACTTGCAGAGTCAGGTACCTAGAGACCAACCTGATGCCTGCCTTCAAAGTGCAGTGAGCCCCGTGGGAGAGTCTGGGGGAGAATTTGACTTGTGTCCTTTGGAATTTGGGAACATATATGAACACCAAGAATTGTGCCTGCTTCTTTTCTGGAGATTTTGAAGGAAGAGGACTTACTGTCTGAGCCCATGAAAGCAGAACAAAAAGAGACCATGTTATAGGAACTTAAGAAGGTGAGAAAACCTCCAACCCATTCCAGGTCTCCTCGTCTTTCAGAGGGTGCAGACGAGAACTACCATGTTTGACACCATATGAAGGAATATAAAGAAGAGAGGAGAAATGGTTGGGATGTGGACCAAAGGCAAGACTACAGGAAGACATGGGTGCCCCCTCTGCAGGTGTCCTCAGTAATGTGGTGACCCAAGGTGAAGCTAAACGACTCTAAAAATTGCACCAAGTTATGAGGAGACCACCACATCCTCAAAGAATACCAGCAGCAACAGAATCATGTAGTCTTGTGGGGAGGGGCACTCTTCATCTCCAGTAAGCAACCCCTGCCATCTCTCATATTCCTCCTCCCCAACAAAGGAGTTAGATGCTAGTAGAGGGAATTGAGAGGATTACATTTGAATCAGATTTGAGATTGGATTTTTACACTGGAGTGAAATTAGTCTGGTTTTGCTTTGTTTTTTTAATAACTGAAAGTAATGAGAAAGTTGTGGAATGTACCCAAGAAATTGTCTTGGGAGATTCTATATAGCACTATTGGGAACTGTGATTGGGGAAAAATAAAAACATTACTGTGTTAATATGCACAATGTAGAGTCTACTCAATAAACTGTTTGCACGAAAATGTTGACTTTTGAAAGCAAGCTGGGAGGTTGTTTTAGGGGGGAAAGGAGGTTATGCATTGTCTCAAAAATAATGAATAAAAAGAACAAAGATAAGAAAAAAGAAGTCAATTCTTTTTTTTTTAAAAAGTCAATTCTTAAATGTAGGGTTTATGGAAGGAGATTTTAAAAGAATAAAAAATCATATAAATTTATTTTATCATATAAGTTGAAGACACATACTTACTTATGTCTTTTCCAAAAGGAGACATTTTTAGTAAAACAAACTTTGGATTTGTATTGACTTTAAAGTTTTCAATGCACTGCTTTGTACTTTAACTTATGAGCAAGAGACCAAACTCTCATTATGCACTTTCCTATCCACAGTGCACCTGACAGACCTGAACCACAGAAAATGTTCAAGCCATGACTTTCAAATCAATCTATCACCTTCTACCCAGTTCTCCCCTTTGCTGTCATATCTTGGTCATTGTTACACAGTCACAAAAGACTTGGGGAAAAGGAGATAGCGTTAATTATTTTTACTATGTACATTTATTATTTTTGTGATTAAGAAAAATAAAAGTAAAAAAACAAGGATTAGTATTTTATTCATCATCTTCCCTTCTGTATCAAATCATGCTTTATCCTGCGTGAATTCAATACCACACATGCAATCTACTAGTGCTGAACATCTTTTGTTTTTGCCGGCATAGCATCCATTCTCCTCCTTCTCTTAACAGCACCTTTGTTTTCTTATGAGGAACTACCCTTCTCCCATTTCAGGCAGTCTTGGTAGAACCCTCAACCACCTAGCTGACCCAAGCAAAGCCGTGAAACTTTAACCTTTCCCTCAGTATTTGAATCCTGAGCAGTAACATAAGAATAAATGATGATAGAGCAGATTCATCCCCATAGTGATCATCTGAAGAGGCTTCCTAAAACCTCTAACACCAAAGCTGCATGCTTCCTGTATTTTTGACGCATGATTGTTCAGCCTGATTTTAAATTCTGTGAGTTACTCAATATACATATAATAAATCCTTTCCCTTCCCACCTCTACAAACATACCTTTAAGTTAGACAGAGTTGGTTTCTTACTGTTTGGGACCAAATCACACAAGGACCTTGGGATAGGCATGACCCATCTACTGTCCCTATTCCAGAACCCTCCTTTCTTTCCTTACTTTTCTAACAGTTTAAAGAACTATTCATTTCAGGATAAAGAAGATGTGGTAATATATATACAATGGACTATTACTCAGCCATAAAAAAGAATGAAATAATGCCATTTGCAGCAACATGGATGGGCCTAGAGATTATCATACCAAGTGAAGTAAGTCAAACAGAGAAAGACAAATATCATATGATATCACTTGTATGTGGAATCTAAAATGACGATACAAATGAACTTATTTACAAAACAGAAACAGACTCACAGACACAGAAAATACACTTATGGTTACCAAAGGGAAAAGAGAGGGAGGGATAAATTAAAAGAGCTTTGGATTAAAATATACACACTATTGTGTATAAAATAGATAACCAACAAGGACATACTTGTTGCACAGGGAACTATACTCAGTATCTTGTAATAACATATAATGGAAAAGAATCTAAATATACATAATTATATATATAATTGAATCACTTTGCTGTACACCTGAAACTAACACAGCATTGTAAATCAACTACACTTCAATAAATTTTTCTTTACAAAAGAACTATTCAATATTCATTTCCTTCATGTCAACCTCTCTCTAGCCAATATCCTCAACTTACTTGCACCATGTCTTTCTATTTAACTGTTTGCCTGATAAAAACTGCCTTCTCCACTCCTAGTGCTGGGACTGCTGGAGAAAATACTGCAACCGTTTGGGTTAATGTCTTCACTCATCTTCAGTTTCTATTTTCAGTTAGATTTTCCATGCCACACAGAAATCTTCCTGTGTTTTTGCTCATTTCACTTCTCATTTTCCACAGTGATTTTAGAACCTTCTCCACTCTCCTCAAATCTCCAAGTAAATGACTCCTTCTCAACAATGTCCATACAGAGAAAGTAAAAGCCATAGGATGGAAATTTACTCCTGTCCCAGACAGGAAACTCTCAAACAAACCTGTATTAAACCCATTCTTCCCTCCTGGTCTCTGCTGGAGTGGGAACATGGTCTTTTCTCATACTTAAAACTAATCCTTAGGATTATGCTCTTAGATCCCATTCTTTTCTACCTTCTGAGAGAAGCAGCTTTATCAATTATCTCTGTCTCTTCTATTGATATATCTTTAACCTTACCCTCCAGATGGGCATCTTATAAAAAAACAATTCTTTCCTGAATGAGTCACCTTTTAGCTACTGCCCTTTCTCTTCTCATTCACAACTAAATTAAAGTAGTTGTATATCTGCCCTGCTTGTGGAAGGAAGGGCCCAGGAAGAAGAAACAATGGCAGCATGCGAGTCAGAGCCCACCTGGTACAGGGTGAAGACAGCATCACAGAAAGGTCAGTCCAGTGTGGAGAGGCCCAGCCTGAGTAGGGTGAGGATACATCCATGTAGAGGGGCAGTCTGATGTGGGTAACAGAGCCCACATAGGAGAAAAGTGCATCTATATGGGAGAACAGATGGCAGTGGAAAGGAGAGATTGATTACATACAGGGAGATTGGCTAAACAAGTAAATCTAATAAGGCCAAAGGGAGCCAGGTTTCTCAGCATCAAAAAAGGGCGTAGGGCTTCCCTGGGGGCGCAGTGGTTGAGAGTCCACCTGCTGATGCAGGGGACACGGGTTCGTGCCCCAGTCCTGGAAGATCCCACATGCCACGGAGCGGCTGGGCCCATGAGCCATGGCCGCTGAGCCTGCGCGTCCGGAGCCTGTGCTCCGCAACGGGAGAGGCCACAACAGTCAGAGGGCCACGTACCGCAAAAAAAAAAAAAGGGGGGGGGATAACATATGTAAAAGAAGAAACTCTGAGGTACTAGATTAGAACTAATGGTATCAGTGTACATTCATGGCCAGATAGATAGATATAATGCAAAGGTTTGTACATACATTCATATATACATGCATATATGTCCTAGCTCTCTTCACTGAGATAGGCTTCAAGCACCATACTCCAAAAGCAAAGAGCACACCTAGTGCCCAGTTCCTGTCTTCTAAATATTATTCACCACTAAAAAGACTCAGGTCTAAAATGGCTGATTCCAGGGCTAGGGTAGGGAAAGTACAAGATAAACTTGTTAATATCTTGTACCAGAAAGAAAGAAAGTAGTCAAAAAGTGATGGAAACATGTCAAGAGACACACAAGCTACCTGGAAGGGGTTTCCTGTAGCTAAATTGGGCACAATTTGAACATCAAGATAAATAATGATAGCAATGAATTAAGGCCCAATAGTACTACAAATAAATAAATGAGTATACTGAAAGTTTGATTAGGAATGATATACTTGCAGTCTCAAAGAACTTCCCTGCAAAATACTTACTAGTTACCAAAAAAAAAAAAAAACAAAAACTTCATTGTTAAGAATCTTGACAGACACATCCTTAATCAAGTGACCATTAGTAATGGGACAAATCAAAATTGTATGTCATCTAATAGGGTTCAATGAGAAGAAAACATCATCACTTTCGAGGTATTCCTGTCAAAATCTAATAATTTAGCTTTCTTCAGCTGAGCCAGAGAACACAGTGACTATTTCCTCAACTCTCTCAAGAATGCTTCATAACTAATACTGTTTTAGGTGTACTGAGAGAAGTTAATTTTTTCATACAATAGATGCTTTAGGATGTTAGGGTTTCATTCCCTTCCAGAACCCAGGCTGGAAAAGGCCCAGAGGTATAGTCCATAAAAAACCGATCTGTAATCTTCAAAATGTCAAGGTCATTAAAAACCAGGAAAGATTGTTTTGCTGCTCCCAACTGAAGGAGACTAAAGAGGCATGATAACTATATGCAGCAGGTGATTCTGAACTGTATCCTTTTGCTCTAAAGGATAGTATTAAGACAACAAACTTGATTGGGATTTGTGGAGTAGATGGTAGTCATGTATAATGTCAATGACCTGATTTCCACGGTTGTGTTACGTTTATGTAGGCAAATGTCCTTATTTATAGGAAATACACAGTAAAGTATTCAGGGGTAGTGGAGCAGCATACTGGCAAATTACTTCCAAATGGTTCAGGAAAAAAAGTCTTTGTACTTTTTTATGCCTGGAAATTTTCTATCAATTTTTAATTGTTTCAGAATTATAAAAATCAAAAAAATTTTAAATGAACAAATATGAAACTGAACAAATACAAATTCACTATCATCCTCACTCCTTCTCATGTTCCTCATCTCAGTGAATTCCTGGTTTGCCCGAACAGGTTTTGTTCATTTCTGTTGTACCAACACAGACATTATTGGCCTCCTTTTCACTCTCAAGTGTCCCAACCAGGACAATCAATAACATAAATGTTCTCACTGTAAGGTTCTGAAAATCTGGCCTCTGTTTACTTCTCTAGCTTGATCATTAAGCACTCCCCCAATTTCCCTCTCCTCGCTAGTGAATCTCAACTCTTTTGGGAAAGCTCTGCCTGAACACTGGATCAGGCTTCACTATATTTGCTAGATGCTCCCTAACGCTATAGTAATCCTACTAGTAACTCTGTCTATTGCATACATATCTCTATTGTAACTATTTGTTTATATTCCCTCTTAAACTGCATTTCTGTACAGATTACCCTGCCACTCAGGGTGTGATCTTGAACAAGTTACTTAACCTTTCTAAGCCTCAATTTCCTCATCTGTAAAACAAGGATAACTGTATTGTTGTTAAGATCAAATGATATAAAGCGCATGAAGAGCTTAGCCCACCACCTTCATCATTTTATGTTTTAAGAATTATGTAAATAGTCAAACGTATTTTTTCTCTCTAGAGCTCCTTAGCTGTCTTCTTTTCATACCTAATCTTTTTATGTACCCTATTTATCAAGCAAGTAGAGTTAAAGATTGTTTCTTCTTAACACAAATATCACAAGTCTCTATGATAGAGTTCTTTTTTTTTTTTTTTTAATTTTGGCTGCGTTGGGTCTTCTTTGCTGCGTGCAGGCTAGAGTTCTTTTTAATTTTATTTACTTTTTTAAAGAAAACACATATTCTTACAGAAAGTTATCTTCTGGGAAATAACACCAGAAACTATTAGCTCTGCTCAGGCAATGGGATATTTCTTTCCTTCCTGTTCTAGTGAATAAAACACATGTAAGTCCCCACAGCAAATTCTACATATATATAGTATAGCAAATATAGTGTGTGTGTGTGTGTGTGTGTATATATATACACACATATATATAAATATATATATATAAGAAAATATACTTTTAACATATTATAAAACAATGAGTGCCAAATGTATAAATTTGTGGAAAACAATGTTTTCAATCACATAAAGAGTTGTTTATTAATAACTAAACATTGTTTTGGGAAAGAAAGCCCTCTTGTAAAAAAGAATAACAATTCAACAGTAACAATTAATGAGTCCTACATTGACAGACTGGACATTGAATATAATATATTTAAAGCTCTTTGGAGTCTCATAATTGTGAAGAAAAATATGTGGGTATTTTGAAGCTCTCTGTCTTATATTGTGTTTCATCTTCCAGAAGTGAAAATTCAGAATTACATGATTGTATATTTCTACTCACTGACTACACTTTCTCTAAATTTAACTATCATTGTTTTGTCTTTGTTAATTATATGATTTAATCATAGATCCCCTTTGCTTAGTAAAGCATATAAATACACTAACCACATCCCTAAAGCTTTTCTTTTCATTATTAAAGGAAAAGTAATTCATATTTTCAGAGTTAAATTTATACAAACAAATTTAATCCACAGTACTAACCATTGCTCATGCTTTGTGATATCTTGCAAGCATCTAGAATGTTACATCTCAAGTCATAAATGCATAAAAATCTGCTTCTCCACAGCAAATATTGCATTATTTTCCACCTAATTGTTTCATTATTTTTAAAAATAAAAACATACTTAAAAATATAGGTGACCCTTGAGCAACATGGGTTTGAACTGCATGGATATGGGGATTTTTTTCCACTAAATACATACTACAGTACTAGGCTATCCAAGGTTGCCTAGGGTTGGTTGAATCAGAGGTTGCAGGACCTTGGATTCGGAGGAACCTGGGAAATGGAAGGCAGACTATAAAGTTATACATGGATTATATGCACAGGGGAGGGGGGAGGTTGGTGCCTATAACCCTCAAGTTGGTCAATAGTCAACAATATATATAATCATTTTAAAATAATATATATTTTTAATGACCAGGGTTTCACATCCAGACTAATGAATTTACCAAACGTATGAATGAAGAAGTGTTTGTCTTCAGAAACGTTTTTAGTGATTTTATTTCTAAGAGAGATATCACCGATACATAATCTAAATATATGTAGCAAATAAAATATTACATAATTGAAATCTTTGAAATAAACCTATTACCTACTTGCAAATCTGTTCAGAATACTTTATTAAATGTCAGCTGTGAAACACTGTTAAAATACAGATAAACAATATTACAAGTTTCATTTAACTTCCCAAATTCTTGCAGTATTGTATTTTGCTCTCTGCTGTGGCACACAACTGGATTTTTCCTAAGCAATCAAAAGCAGGCTGGAAGACTCTTTGTTCATCAGTTGTAAACAATGTACCAAATGTAATATAAGTAGAAAAATGCCCAAAGAGGATATATGAATTTTAATATGATTATTACTTTATAACCATAAAACTTTAGCAAATAGTAATCCTTATTTGCTTTAACTAGTATTGGATAATACATCATGATGGTGACCTTGTGGCAATCGGCATATTTTTATAAAATGATGGTTTGAAACTTAAATCTTTTTTTTTTTTTTTTTTTTTTAAATATTTATTTATTTATTTTTGGCTGCATTGGGTGTTCGTTGCTGCCACGGGCTTTCTCTAGTTGCGGCAAGTGGGGGCTACTCTTTGTTGTGGCGCCCGGGCTTCTCATTGCAGTGGCTTCCCTTGTTGCGGAGCACGGGATCTTGGTGTGCAGGTTTCAGTAGCTGTGGCTCGTGGGCTCTAGAGTGCGGGTTCAGTCGTTGTGGTGCACGGGTTTAGTTGCCCCGCGGCATGTGGGATCTTCCCGGACCAGGGATCGAACCCGTGTCCCCTGCATTGGCAGGCAGATTCCCAACCACTGTGCCACCAGGGAAGCCCTTAAATCTTATTTTTAATTCTTCAGTCTCATGTGGTCCTCTGGAAAAACTTCCCATAAGATTCTACAATCTTACAGGGGCTTCCCTGGTGGCGCAGTGGTTGAGAGTCCGCCTGCCAGTGCAGGCGACACGGGTTCGAGCCCTGGTCTGGGAAGATCCCACATGCCATGGAGCAAATAAGCCCGTGAGCCACAACTGCTGAGTCTGAGTGCCACGACTGCTTGAGGCCCACACACTCAGAGCCTGTGCTCCACAACGGGAGAAGCCACGGCAATGAGAGGCCCGCGCACCTCAACGAGGAGTGGCCCCCGCTCACCGCAACTGGAGAAAAGCCCATGCGCAGCGGCGAAGACCCAACACAGCCAAAAATAAATAAATATAATAAATAAATTTAAATAAATAAGTAAAAATCAAGCTGTAAATTTACGATTTGTGCACTTTACTATGTGTATGTTAAAAAAAAGATTCGGGCTTCCCTGGTGGCGCAGTGGTTGAGAGTCCGCCTGCCAATGCAGGGGACACGGGTTCGTGCCCCGGTCCGGGAGGATCCCACGTGCCGCGGAGCGGCTGGGCCCGTGAGCCATGGCCGCTGAGCCTGCGCGTGCGGAGCCTGGGCTCCGCAACGGGAGAGGCCACAGCAGTGAGAGGTCCGCGTACCGCAAAAAAAAAAAAAAAAAAAAGAAAAAAAGAAAGAAAAAGATTCTACAATCTTACAATGGAAAATTGCTTAAAGGTAACACTCCATTATCAATATATCACATATCAATAAATACTTATTGAGCATGTATTATTTGCCAGGCACTACGCTAAGTGCTGGAAATATAAAAATGATTAACGCCTGAGCACTAGATAAGATATGAAGACTGCCCTTGAGAGGCTTGGAGTATTATGCAAGAGGCAATTAATGTACAAACTATATAAAAGATTGTTAAGGAACAGGGTCTTAAAAGGTGCTGTGTACAAAGAAGAGAAATATATAATCCAAACTAGGGGAGGAAAGGATGGTTACAGGAGCCTTCTTGGAGGAGTTATTAACAAATAAGTCTACTGACTTGCTTGCAGTATGGCCTAATGATTTAAGAGCACAGGTTCAAATCCTAGCACCACCTTTTACCAACTGTATACGTTTGGACAACTTACTTCATCATCCCAAGCTTGTTTCCTTGTTTACAAAATAAATATAATAGGATTCACTTCATTGGGCTGTTAAGAGGACCAAATAAGATAAGAGTAGAAACACCAAGTAAGAGTAGAAAGCACAATGGCTGCTGTAAGATATGCTAGTATTCTGGTTGTTATAATGATGATCTCTTTCTCTCTCACATACACGCCCCACTCAGTGAACCTGGTAGTTTCTGGACTTCTTGGCCAGTGTATGCATGTGCCACACAGCTATAAAAGAAAAAACTGCTCCATCCTCACCCCCATCTTCTGTTATCATCCAGGCTTCCCAGTCCCCTGAAAAGTCTGCTTGACTTGCTGTCATTACCCGACATGCCTGCACCATGCCCATTCGTTGAACGTGAGTCTGACCACAGAGGCATCTCTGGACTACCTGTCCACCACCATTCTCCTCTCATCTTTCACTGTCCCCCATATCCACCAGGAGACAGATCTCTTGGCTTTCAGCCCCACACTAGTCTCTGATGGGTCTTTCTTACCAGTGTTTTGGTGATTTTTATGCATTTCACTTAATCAGCTTTGCCCTCTATTGGCCACCACTGTCTCCAAGCCAGTGGCCAACATTTCATTTCATTTGGAGTTACCATCATTGCAGAGACAGAAAAAAAAAAAAAAAAAAAAAAAATATATATATATATATATATATGATTAGAACAAAATCATCAAGCTTTGTGAGGTTGAGAAAAGCTAGTGCTAGAAAAAGAATAACATTTGGGTCTTTTGTTCTTTCCTACTTTATCCTCTTTAGGATCATGACTCTATTTTACAATCCAGTCTTTCCCTGCAATAATCTCCCACTGGCTAGTTTTCTATCAAGTAAGTGACCCTTTCTGAAAGGTTTTCTCCCTCCTATTCATTTGCAGAAAGACCTACGGGAGGGGCAGGGCTTAACTCAATTTCTTCTTACACATTCACCTTTCTGAGGGCTTTTACCAAGTTTCACCAAAACAGATTCAAATGATAGCAATAAATAATAATAATAAATGACAAATTATAGTTAAAAGATGTTTCCCTATTCAAGTGGCTCACTGGTAGAACTAAGTGTTCCTTATTTCTAAGAGTGCAAAAGATATGATTTGGACATTATAAGTATCGGGTAAAAGGGCATCTACTCTAGCTTCCAAATTCTGTTTTTAACACATACCTTACAAAATTGTTTTGGCTTTATCTAAGCACTACTCCCACTTTATAAAAACCAAGACACACTGTATTATTTTAATTTGTAAATTATTCATGATTTAATTCTGTTCTTCACTTTGGATACTTTGCTTTATACATCTTCACAACAGCATGTGTACCTCCATGCCAACAAAATCCTTCATATATGTTTCAAAGTCCAAAATATTAAAGCATTAAATTTCTTTCAATCAGATTCTCTGCAGCAAAATAATTTGAAACTCTTACATGACCACAAAATGTTATAGCAAGTTGAGGAAGAAAATTTTAGTTGCCTCATGTTTCCACTGAAATGTATTAAGAAGTTTATACAAGAACTACAAAGATGTTTATGTTACAAAAACGACAAATATAAAGCTAATTGCTGATGATCCACATATGAATTTACTATGTCATAGACTGAAACTGTGATTTTAAGGTTTAGCTATCACCTAACCTGTTCCATAATCCTGAAACAAGGTCATTTGAAATTCGTAAAATTCTGGGGACAGTGAGTCCTCAGCAAACTTCTAAACTTAAATTGCCCCTCCTCCTTACAGCTTTTCACATGAAACACTTCCTTCATCATAGCTACTTCTTCAATGTGGTAGCAAGTAAAATTCCCCAACAACAGAAATGAAAGTAACATGAAAACTGAGCTGATTACAGATGGGTGAGGAGCAAGAATTCTCTCTTACAATTTTTAAATTACAATATTAATAACAATTAACCACAATAAATAAAACTAACCTTAGATGGCAGACCTTTGTAAAATGCTTCCATTAAACAGTATTGAAAAGGTAGTGGCAGTGAGTAACAAGTTTTGGGTTTTTTAAATCATTCATAATGATCCTCAACATCAAAAGAAAAAATGTAGATGACTGGAAGGGTAAAATTCTCCAAGTAAGATATTGAACATGAAATTCCAGTTAGCCAAATATGAGTTTTATGTAAAAAACTGAGAACTCGTTCCTTTCAATTATACTTTGCCACTAAAACTCAATATCCATCAGAAAATATGAGTTATTATAATTAGAATTCTTTTACCCTCATTACATAATGCTGTGCCTGGTCAAAAATCATACAATAGTTCAGAAAAGAAATGTAGCATTTCTGATCCTTCTTGTAGGCCTGATGCCACTTTGAGCCTGGATGAATAAAGTTTTTCAACTCATCTAACTTAGCAGGGCCTAAGTGTTACAAATTAATTAAAGAGACTATACCTTTGGAGCCACTAATCAAATCTGTTGTCAAAATAGCCTACTGGACTCAACAACAAGAAAACAAACAACCCGATTAAAAAATGGGCAGAGGGTCTGAATAGACATTTTTCCGAAGAAGACATATAGATGGCCAACAGGCAGATAATTTCCTAATTATCAGGAAACGCAAACAAAAACCACAGTGAGATCTCACCTCACGCCTGTTAGCATGGCTACTATCAAAGAGACAAGAAATGACAAATGTTGGAGAGAATGCAAAGAAAAAGGAATCCTCATACACTGTTGGTGGAACTGTAAATTGGTGCAGCCACAGTGGAAACCAGTAGGGAGATTCCTCAAAAAATTAAGAACTACCATATGACCCAGCTATTCCATGTCTGTGTATTTACTCGAAGCACACGGAACCACTAATTTGAAAAGATACGTGCACCCTCATATTCCCTGCAGAATTGTTTATAATCGCCAAAATATGGATACAACTTAAGTGTCCATAAATGGATGAATGGATAAAGGTGCGTTATATATACAAAGCGGATTATTACTTGGTTATAAAAAGAGAAGGAAATCCTGCCATCTGCAATGACATGAATAGACCTGGACAGCATTATGCTAAGTGAAATAAGTCAAATGGAGAAAGACAAATACCTTATGATTTCACTCATATGTAGAATCTAAAAAGACAAAACAAGTGAACAAACAAAATAAAATAAAAATAAACTCATAGATACAGAGATCAGCTTAGTGGTCACCAGAGGGAAAGGGGGTTTGGAGGGTGGGTGAAAATGGGGAGTGGGATGGTGGTGAATGGTAATTAAACTTGTGGTAGTGATCACTTTGTCGTGTGTACAGGTGTCAAATTATAATGCTGTACACCTAAAGCTTATGTAATTTTTTTAAAGTTTAAAAAGTGTACTTGATAAGAAGCACTATCGTTGCTTAACTGGTAATGCTTTTCTTTCTTAGTTGTACATCTAGATGGAAATGTACCAAAATGTTAACAGTGGCATCTCCGGGTGAATAGTAGAATTACGAATGATTTTATATTAAATCGAAAATCAAAAATAAGAAGATTAAATGGCATTCACATAACACATACCACACTATTTAACGATGGAAAACAGAAACCAAATTTGGTACTGAATTTTATCACAAAATCCACAAGACATTAAAACATGTATTAAGTACAAAGAATGTAACAAACATATATAAAATTAATATAAAAAACAAATCTTACTCATTTTGCTAATACTATGTATAGCAAATCTTACCTCTAATCTCCACATCAAAGTCAAATTTGCTGCATCTTGAAGATGTTAGAGTTGAGCCAGAGTTGCAAAATCTTGAAAGGCAGAGTTAAGACTTAAAAAACAAACAAACAAAACCTCCCTTAGTTCTACAGCACTCAAGCCTGTCAGGTGTTAGTTAAAATAAGGAGCAAGCATGGATTTCATATTTTTCCTTAAGAAATAGGTTTCGACTGCTGATACAGTTTTTCTTACAACCACACAGCAAAACTTTCAGTTGAGACGGATTGTTGGGGTTTTTTTAATGATACTGAGCATTTTGATATAATGTGAAAAACTCCAGACTTGGCAGTAATTTGACATGTTGCCTCAGTATTATATACTGTGATAGCAATTATCATTTGCCTGTTTTTGACAGAGTTCTTGAGATTGAGTTTAAACCTTTACACAGTAAGGTGGAACAGCCATGGAGTTTAAAATCCAAGAAACAAATACCATAAGAAGAGCTTCCCATATAAGTTCTGAAGCAGCTATAAAAAGGGGAGGGAACTGGTTACTCTGCCTAGTCAGAGTTTTATTCAGTTGTGCCAGAAGGAGGGAGACAACACAGCCGTGGGATACTGTTCTGGGCACGGAAAGCAGCCTGTAACTGCATGTTGGCAAGGGGGAGACAGGCTAACAAAGGGGACAGAAGATGTACTTGACAGTAGAGAGGGTTAGCAGATGAGTAGGAGGAGATGGCATATGAGACGTAGGCTGGGGTATGGTAGGAAAGAGCCTTGGTGGTAAAGATGAACAGCTTCAATTTCACGCAAAATACAATAAAGGCCCAGTAAAGCAAGTCCAGAAGCCGCAAATAATGGCTACAGTACAGCATTTCAAGCTGTTTACAGGGTAGATATTTAGATAAGGAGTCTTGAAAAGGGGAGGTTATAAAAGTCATGAGAGAAAACATTCAAAACTTAGTCCAAGTGTTTTCATAGAAATGAAAACACAAGCAGGGATTTAGAGGTGCCAGAGTTGGTTGTTTGTTTCTGATGTTTTCATAGTTTGAATAAATAGGAGGAGGAAAACAAAATGAAGCAAGTAAACTCAAGTTTAGGTGTTTAAGAAATAGTCACGTGACTGAATCCAAAGAGAAGAAAGGTGATAATTAGGGTAAGTGAGAAGGATCTTAAGTAAAAATTATAGGGGATAAGAATTTCTTGGCAACTTGTCAGTTACTAAAGTGTTTAGGAAGACATTGTAAAAAAAAAAAATAAAGAGAAGTAGAAAAATAAATAATGATAATGATTTATAATATCCTAAAGGGTTCAAACAGAAGGAATAATGTAATAGAGTGACAGGGTTGAATCATTTAATGTGCTTAAACAATTTTCCAAACTACGAGTAAATCTCTTAAGTTTTTGGTTAAATGGAATTCTAGTTTGATTTAAACAGCTGATTCTTATTTTTTCAAAAATAAGTTATATTCCGACCGGAGAGATTTTACTAAAAATTCTGAAGAATTCAGCAATTGTTCACTAGCCCTTAATAATTTAAAACAACTTTGGTAATAAAGGCATCATTGTGAACTGTGCTTTTAAATCCACGCCCAAAGTTATTTAATGGTTAGTATATTTGACCTTAACGCTAACACTTTAACAAATTTACCACTAGGTGGCGAAAAAACCCAAATAGTATCTGTTAACAAAGCTAGTACAAGATCCCAAGTACTTGAACAACTAAAATAGCCACCAGGTGTCATCCAAGAGAGGAAAAAAAAAAAAAAAAAGACTATTCTCCCCACTCAAATACAAAAATTCAGTTTTAAGCACAACCATCTAAGCTCTATCAGAGGTAAATACCCTGTCCATTAACTGTCTAAATAGCTTGCATATTTATACTCTATACAATTTATACAATGCTCTTGACTCCAAGATACTGCCTTTCAACTAAAACCCAACTAAGTAAAAGTTAATTTCTTTAAAAAAAAAACAACAAAAAAACCAGCAAGACCAATGAATGAGCTCAATGTATTGTGAATCATAGTTTCAACCTATCCAAATACACTGCACAAAAGAACCTAAAACGGCTTAGACACAGACAGCCAAGAATCTTCCAAAGTGTATTTGGTTATGTATATATACTTCCAGATTCATATTCTTTTTCCCTATATTTCTCTCCTATAAGCAATTTCATTGATTGCAAAAAAAATCTAGATAATTATGCTGTTATGCCTTGAATTCCGGTGTGATTTTACAAAAGCACTGAAATTTGTTACCAAAACGTTCACAGTAAAGAGACAAATGTACCTGTCCTTAAGAAAGATGTATAATGAGAATTATGTTGAACAGTCCAAAGCTGAAAATTAAAATTAAAGCTTTACAGAATTAAGCCCTATTTATATAACAAACCATGCTTTTTAAAAAAACATTTTCTGCACTTCACTAACTTCTAACAAAGATTTTTCAACGCTGTTGTAAACATTATGTCAGCTAAAACACTATGTCATGCTGCCTTTTATAAGGTGATACTTTTTTAGGCCGAATCCTATTCTTAATCCTCTGGACACAGGAGTTGTAATCATGTCATACCCTGCAAATCTAGCGGTAGGTGGTGTCTCAAAAAAAGGATGTTTTCTTCCTTCTAGGAAGTGGTCAAACCTTGTTTTTCCCTCGTGTCATCAGGCAAAAACTTGATTGTTCTTCATTGCTATCGAATTAAGAGATGGAAGAGAAAGCAGTTCAGGAGAAAGCAAAATATACTGATTAAACTATACTTGCTTCTCTTCCTTGCTCCTTATAGTATTCTCTTTTAAGGTCTCGACCTGACCTCGACTGGGCTCATTTCCACCCTGCCTACAAAGCACTGATTTTAAAAAGAAAAAATTCCAAGCCAAGAATGCTCTTGTCTATGAACATTATCTCTTCTCTGGTTTTTATTACATTTTCTTTTGAAATTCGTTAGATTATGTTCAACAACCAGCCCTTGCCCAACCGGTTTCTCCCCTTCCCCCATTTCTCTACACACATCACTTTTTCCTCCTCCCATCAGGGCAGTGGGCAAAACACGGCAGTGCCGGCAACGCACGTTTTGGGCCGGTCACTCAGCAATTTATTCTCACTTGGCTTTGCAAACAGCTCCCCACCCAACCTTGTCCCCCAGGTCCCTCCCTCGGCCATTATCTTTCTACTAGACTGTGCTCAGTAAGGGACTCCAGCTACCACGTCGAGGGTTTACGGTAGCCTGCCTACCAATAGGAGCCTACAATGAAGAGAAGTCAGGTTCAGCCTCCCGGCAGCCCCAGTGTCTTCTTCCCCTGGCTGTACACCTACTGTACCCGCGAGCGAGCCGGGCGCGGGGTGGGAGGGGGCGCGCAGGGAGGGCGGACAGCAGCCGCGGCGTGCGCATGCGCACTGGGGTTGTTTTTCACAAAGCTGCTCTTAAAGTGAGCTGGCAGCTTCCAGCCGCCCGTCTTTGTAAGGAGACCACTGAGACTAGCAGGATCGCGGAGCAGCAGCCTCTGTGCTGCCCTGACTTTTTAAGAAATCTCAATGAACTATTTGTAAAGAATCACTGATCCTGCCTGCAAGCTCTTTGCACGGCAAAGACATCGATCAGTGTTAAGTGAAGATCACATTTTATATGTGATCTTGACTTTTTTGTCTTACATTATATTTTTTATAGATTTTGTTATAAACATGGTGCTGGGAAAGGTAAAGAGTTTGACAATAAGCTTTGACTGTCTTAATGACAGCAATGTCCCTGTGTATTCTAGTGGGGATACAGTCTCAGGAAGGGTGAATTTAGAAGTTACTGGGGAAATCAGAGTAAAATCTCTTAAAATTCATGCAAGAGGACATGCGAAAGTACGCTGGACCGAATCGAGAAACGCCGGCTCCAATACTGCCTATACACAGAATTACACTGAAGAAGTAGAATATTTCAACCATAAAGACATCTTAATTGGACACGAAAGAGGTAAGTTTTTTACATTATTCGGAAATTATTAGACCTGTTTTCTTTGGCAAAGTACCTTTTCAATTTTCCTGAATTAATATAATCCTACTCCTACCATAACGTATAGCTGTTTGATAAAGGTTGGAAAGGTGGAAGATTTGAATTCTCCTTGACATTCATCGTGTGTTAAGCCGTAATGCATGCAGGCATCTGCAAAGTGACTGCAAACTGCACTTATTCCACTACCTCTATACCCGGCTTGGTCTGTGCCATAATGCACACTTGCAATCCATTTCCACCTTACGTATAAATTCTGCTTATATGCGATTCAGTAATTTTACTAATATGTTTTCAAATGAATTGCAAAAAGCTGCAATCCAATTTAGGTTTTTCCCTTGTACTCTGCAACCTTAGATCTTAAAAACTAAGCTTCAGTAAAGAAACGGAGTAACATTTTTAAGTGGGTTAATAGGTGTATTTCATTTTTAATATTGACACGCAAAAGACTTAAGAGAATTGACCGTTGTTCTTTGATAATGGGTTTCTGTGGTTTATTTTGACATATGGTATCAACACCCCACGTGTTTTTTCCTATTCTTTCCAGTTCCTTTAGAAATTTACATCAAGCATTCTCTATTTTAAAGGACAGCACCTATCATTATGATATGTTTAAAGTCAGTTTTAGAAGCCATTTAGGGTCAGAAATTTTCTTTTCCAAGCATCATGCCTAACTTTGGAACGTGCATTCAATGAAACCCGTGCCAGTCAAATGGAATTGAAAAGTATTCGGCTCGTTGGATATGATTTTTGGTTAGAAACTGGAGATGAAGGGTTGTCAAAGGGAGAAGGGGTCCTGAGATTTCAAATCTATTGTTTAAATGGTTACATTGTGGAAATATAGCAGACTCTAAGCTTGTTTTTCTAAGTTTCCACCCTTTGTTAGAAGCGGTTCAATCCTGTTTCGGACCAGTTCTGGGGGGTGGCGAGGAGGGGCGCTTGTTCTGCTCTCAGCAGATTGGTTACACGCGTCAGGTGGTGGCGATGACTTAATTCCTAGCCCAAGAAGAATATAGTGTTAAAACTGGTTATGTAATTTTGTCCTTCTCCTTTTTAATGCAGTATTTAACTCGAATGTTTATGATTTTTCAGAGTAGAGCACATTTTTACCTCCATTTTTAATTAAAAAATACACATCCACGAGGAAGTGCTAATTGAACTAAGGCAAGTGTAGAAACGTAGGGTGCTTTGAGTTACAGCATGAATGCATTATTTTTTAAATATTAAGATGAAATCAATCTTTAGTTGGATTTTCAGTTACACATAGGTAATTTGCATCCTGAAATAATTTTTAGTTAACCTCTCTAAGCAGTGACAGTGATAAGAAATGCAACTGCCTAATGACAGTCCTGGTATTTGTTGAACAGGACACACAAGTTTGTATTTGATCCTTCCTGGACTGGCAGCTTTTTATAAGATGAGTGAGAAGAAACAAAGGTTTTTAAGGAGTTGAGGTTTGCAGTGGGGTAAAAGTAGAATAACGACTTATGGGGACAATTTCATTAATTGCGCCACGATTTCATAGTAAAGAACACTATGTGCCCCGCACCCCCACGAGACACCCCTCACCCCCACGAGACACCCCTCAACCCCTGCAAGCTAGAACGAGCTTCGCTTGGAATACTTTCAATGACTTAAAACTGGGACCTCTCAAACTAGCCTGGTAACTGAGACCCCGCCCCGGGCGGCCGGCGATAGGCGGAGCCGGGTTTGTTAGCCTGTTGCTAAGGCGATGCCAGGCTCTGATTGGATTGGGCGCGAGCGGGTGGGGAGAGTGGGCTCGCCGGCTGGGGCGAGGCTTGGAACCGGCGTGCGCCGGTAAAGGTCCCTCCTGAGCTGCGGCCCCCGCCCCTACTCGCATCCCTGCCCGGGCTTCTGGAGGCGCGCGGGGCTCATATCACATACCGTTCTGTTGCCCCTCACCTGGGCCCGCTTGCAGCCCCGAAAGGAGCGACTACAGGTTTCAACAGAGTGGAGAGGAGAAGCCTCCGCCGGCCTTACAGGTGCCGGATGGCCCTGGGCGCAACTTTTTAGCTGCCAGTTCCATTCACGCAGAAATTGGGTGGGCAGGATTAGCAGGACCCCATTTTCCACGTTTTCGGGTGGAAGTCGTCAGGCAGCTTCTGTAAACGCTTGTCTTTTTCTTAGCTGAAACAGCGTGTTTCCTTTTCTATGCAGTCACCAGACTGGCTACCTTGATGTGACCCGAGTGGGGAGAGAGCGCCAAGACTGGCCGGGACGGGGAAGGAAAAGTGACATTAACATTGAAAGCGGGGTGAGGTGGGGCCTTCGGCGAGTATTCCTTGCCCACTTGTCATTGTTTCTTTGGGGCTTTTGCACCCCGCGCACCATTCCCGGCCGCCGTCGCCGCAACTGTAAAGGTGTCAGGGTGGCCCGAGCCAGATCGAACCGGTCACCGGCCGGGGCGTGTAAAGCGGAAGCGCCGCAGCGTGCTCGCCCCGCCCCACGTCAGCAGGCTAGGCTGCGCGGCCGCGAGCGCGAGCGCCGTGCGACATATGCCGTATGTATAGCGGGGCGCGCGGGCGGCGGCGGCGGCGCGCGGGCGGGCCGGCTGGGATCTGCTCGCGCCGGTTTAGGCCGGTCCTCTCCTGCTCCGGTCTAGTTCTTGATTGACAGCCCGGCACTTGTTTACCACGGCGCGGCCGCCGCCGCTCGCCTCGATGAGACTGCTGAGCTGGCACAAAAAAGGGAGCGAGACGGGAAGAAAGGGAGAGGGAGACAAACTTTGGGCGCCGCCGGGGGGAGCGATTTTAAATGGCCCCCAGCTCGTCAGCGGGATTTCCGTGCTTAAATACCGTAGAGAGGATTTGCACGGGGGGAGAAGAAAATACTACTGAGATAGAAGGGAGTCTTGGTGATTTTTTTTGAATACAAGTTTCCACATATAGGCGCTTTTTTCCTTTTCTCCTGTGGTGGAAGGGAAGCATCACGGTTTTTGTGTGAATTCATTACTTTGGTGAGGGAAAGTTAGATGATAATACCCGTTTCTCTTAGTCTCCTGGTTAATGATAAAGGTTTCTACACCGAGAAAACTGCGCTAGTAGACGTTTATGTAATTAAATTACCCGGTCGGAACGCTTTAGAAAATCATTTTAAGAATCCAGAACACCCTCCCACATTTCGTTATATTTGTTTTGGAGACGTTTTGGAGATAAACCTATTTGAGCAAAAGAAATTGGTTGTAAAATAAAGTCATCCCGTTTTTTCTAGCAATGGGAAACAAACCTAGTCTTCATTTTTCAAGGATGTGTGACAGTTGTTTCCCATTAAGCAGGCACCGTTTAAATCTACGGTATATTTTATATATATGCGAATTTTTAGCTGTTGCTAGGACAGACAGATTGTCATAATTTTAGGTTCAATAAGAATTTTTATTTTTAGCTATGAAACTGACATTAAAATCACTGTTCCTTTTTTTTTTTTAACTCCAACATCTATTTGACAAGAGTTTTCTAATGGTTTTAGAGCTTTAACATTCACATCTTCTGCATCAAAACTGACATATTTTAAAAGGCTTACATGAACAGTTTTCATTTTATATATAGTCTATTTAAGTAAGTGGATGAAGAGAAAGGTAACATCTTAGTATGAGATTTGAAATCTGGATCTTTTGTTGAGCCTGTATTGTCACACATAGATGCTTTACAGTTTAGGTTGTTTTCCATTGAAAAACCAACTATGGGGTATAAGTATTAATTATCCCCATTCTACAGATGAAGCAACTGAAGACAGGACTTTTATTTTACCCAGAGGAAGTGATGAAGTTGGAATTAGAACTCAGATCTCTCACACTCTAAAGTTTGTGGCCTTAATTACTATGTGAGCATCTTTAAAGTTCTGCCACCAGGAAGAGAGTGTAAAGGTTTAACAAGTTTTTTGTTTTCTTTTTCTGTTTGTTTTAGATGATGATAATTCCGAAGAAGGCTTCAACACTATTCATTCAGGAAGGCATGAATATGCGTTCAGCTTCGAGCTTCCACAGACGTAAGTATTTTGTAACAGGCATTTTTCATAAACATCCATTCTTTTCAAATGAAACATTCTAAATTTAAATATTTTTAGTTTAAAAAAAAAAAACCCTTTTCATTACTGAAACTTGCTAGAGGAAAACATATACTCAGAAAAGAAGCTATTTTTTTAATCTAGAGTGGCAATATTATAGAAAGCAAAGCTCAATTCTTAGTATGCTGTCTCAAGTTTTATATGGTTTTTAAAACTTGAATAGTATTTCATTTAAAGTGAGTGAATTGGAAGGTGCCAGTAAAATAGTAAGCATTTAATACTTAGTTTATCATCAGCATTAGCAGAAAAGGTAGAACATAACAAGTCTCTCATTTAGTAGTTTATAAAAATTCAGTGATCATTTTTTATACTGATGCTACCCAACAGCAGTAGGCTAAGAAAGTCAAAATAATTAAGAATATCCTCACTTTAGAAGTGATGTGTTTTTTTCTGTTATGAATTCATTAGCTTCTGTGCAAAGAGCTATTGAGAAGGTCACTCGAGATATTATGACCTGTACTTAAAAGGAAACTTCCATCAGAGATACCTTAATATAAGGCTTGGAATCTAGTATGAAAGGAAGAAGGAAAGTAGTATATTCTTTTTTTTTTTCTTTTTTGCGGTACGCGGGCCTCTCACTGTTGTGGCCTCTCCCGTTGTGGAGCACAGGCTCCGGACGTGCAGGCTCAGCAGCCATGGCTCACGGGCCCAGCCGCTCCACGGCATGTGGGATCCTACCGGACCGGGGCACTAACCTGTGTCCCCTGCATCGGCAGGCGGACTCTCAACCACTGCACCACCAGGGAAGCCCGTGTATATTGTTAATGTAATAATAAATCATTAAAGGAAATTATACAAAGAGTAATTTTTGAAAAAAATGCTTTAACAGATATTAAAACATGCAAAGTGGCACTTGTACTGTTTGCTCTGAAAGGTAAACTTGCATTACATAAGAACGTCAAGTGCCAAAGGTACATAATGCTGTATTTTTTTAAATTCTAGTACTTGTTATATATGGATAGAGTTCATAAAGGGTATTTTTCAGAGTATCCTGTGTAACATATTGCTTAAGAACATGATTTTTAATATAGTGCCCTAATTACTTTCTGAGAGAAATATTTTAAGTCTGAATACAATAGGAATAATACATTTGGGCCTGAATATTTTCAAAGCATGGAAGTAATTTAATATATTTTTTAAAAATTCTATCTATAAACCCATCATTTAAAGTAAACTCTAGAAGACTAGCATAGATCCTGCGTTTTATTTCTCTGCTATACAAGTTAATGCAGAAGTCTAAAATACAAAACAAAAACACCACTGTACTCCTCAAAGAGCTAGCACTCTACCTTGTAAATAAATGAACCTTGTGCATTTTTCTAATGAAATTATGAAAAAGAGACTAAAATAAAATCTTCCACAAGTAATAAAATCTGGGAGAGTTGAAAAAGAATTATGATTCTCTTGATACAGGTCAACAGAAAAAATTTTTTCTTTTTAAGTCTATAGTATAGTTAGAAAGCATGGCCAAAAAGAGTTAGAACATAAGTAAACTGGGAAATGTAAAAGCATTTTTTTAGAGCTTCAGTGGATTTAATGAAATGTGAAAAACTTTTGAAACTATAACGACTATTCCAGGCCTTTTCTAAATCTTAGTTAGTTACTATAATAAGAGATAATAATAATTCTTAGTTAATGAAAAATGGCGCGCCATAGGGAGTCGTTTGGTCTGAGTGTTTAACCAGTGTCCAGAATATCTCAATAGAAATAGTTAAACCATTCTTAACTTTATTTTTAAACTAAAGTCTTGACCTTTTCAAGAATTGTTCATTTCCAGACTTTGCTAATTTTGCCACCAGCATTAAAAGTAGCCTCTTCTTAGTTTAAAGAGATTGTATTCTTCTGGCTTTTTTAACCAAATTTCTGTAATATTTAACAACTTTGTGTTATTATTTGGAAACAGAAGGTTTTTTCCCCAGTGACTTACCCCTTTGGAAATACAAATTATGCCTTTGATAACTCATTGATGTATAAACTTACAATATATTAACACTTCTATGATGAGCTACTGTATAAATATTAAAAAGAGGTGTAAGATTAATATATTGACCTTTATATTCTGCACAGACCACTTGCTACCTCATTCGAAGGCCGACATGGCAGTGTGCGCTATTGGGTGAAAGCCGAATTGCACAGGCCTTGGCTTCTACCAGTAAAATTAAAGAAGGAATTTACAGTCTTTGAGCATATAGATATCAACACTCCTTCATTACTGGTAAGAATTAACTGAATTCTTCATTTTTTGTTTTTGGCATATAAATATTAAAGAATAATCACCTAAACTACATACACATTCTTTATAATTTTTAAATAGTAATTTCATTTTGAATTACATAAATACCACTTTCAAAAAAAATAAGAGCACACAAATTAATGCAGGATATGCTCACATTTTCTGATACTGTAATAACTTTAAGTAAATTTTTAAAGTAAGACCAGTATTTGGTATGAAGTATCTTCCTCAGAAGGTAACAGCAATAACAAAAGAATAGATCTGTTCCCTAAATAATTTTAGTGGAAAAAGAACAGTAGTATCAATTATTATTATAACAATATCACTTAACTTGAAAATATCATAATCTAAAATTTGTATTATTTATTGCATTATTCCAATATAGGGATAGTTGTCAAATGATGGGGAGATAATTATTTTCATGAAAAAACTTAAATTCTATTTTAAAGGAAATCTTTTTTAATTGTATTTTTTCACAAGATTCAAATTTGATTTCAAAAACTTTACTTGGTTTAAACAAATAATAACATCTTTAAGCAAGTAAAATTAATCTTAAAAATGAGCAGTTTTCTTTTTTTATGTATTGAGTTTTACAGTCTCAGAGAAGGATGTTATCATTTGGGATAATAACCAAGTTGCTTTCCAAACTGCTTTTTTTTTTTTTTTTTTTTTTTAAAGGCAGTTTAAATGGAATGTGGAAAGGGTTTTTTTTTTTTCTGTTTGTTTTTTTGGTTGTTTTTTAATTATTGTGTATGTAAATAGCTGGGCTAAAACTATGTTTATGAAATATGGTGTTAAACCCTTTTTTCTTTAATTGAATGGAAACTTGTATAAAGACAAAAATACTAATATAAATCAGAAGTCCATTGGTTAGTGGAAAAGTATATTTGGATACTGAAAAGAAAACAACACTACTTTTAATGTTAAATTCTTCAAGAATTTAAGATTGTATTTTAAAACATTCTATTACTGTCTCAATTCATACAGTGATCATTTTCTATAAATTTATTTCTTACAGTCACCCCAAGCAGGCACAAAAGAAAAGACTCTCTGTTGCTGGTTCTGTACCTCAGGCCCAATATCCTTAAGTGCCAAAATTGAAAGGAAGGGCTATACGCCAGGTATGTATGAGGTGGATTCCCACAAAAAATGATCTTTCTTCACTTAGCTCTTATGTATAAATTTACATTATTTCTACTAAATGCAGACATGATACAGTATTCTTTGGTAAAATATCATAAATTGTGCTTATCCAGTTTCCTTTTATAAATTGGAATGTAGTCTTCTTTTTTAAATTGCTACTGTAAATGTGTTTATTTTTATAACTATAAGTTATTTGCCACTCTTAGGATAGCTTTTTATCCCTGTAGTTCATTGAACTTTCAGACTTTAGCCTGAGAGTCTACATTTGTTTTGGGGTTGGTTGGTTGGTTGTTTTTTAACAGTAGATATATTTTTTTTTCCTGTAGGTGAATCAATTCAGATATTTGCTGAGATTGAGAACTGCTCCTCCCGAATGGTGGTGCCAAAGGCAGCCATTTACCAAACACAGGCCTTCTATGCCAAAGGGAAAATGAAGGAAGTCAAACAGCTCGTGGCTAACTTGCGTGGGGAATCCTTATCATCTGGAAAGACAGAGACGTGGAATGGCAAGTTGCTGAAAATTCCACCAGTTTCTCCCTCTATCCTCGACTGTAGTATAATCCGTGTGGAATATTCACTAATGGTATGTATAGATTTAAGGGTTTGGGGTGGGTTTTTTTTAGGTTTTAAAGTCGTAAGGGTATCATTTTGTCTTACCCAGGATTTGATTTTTTTTATTCCATGTGTGATATATATAATTATATGTAATTCTTTATATAGTTTGGAATATAATTACTAATTTTACCTAAGGTAATGTACACGATGGAGAAACTTTTCAAGTATATCATATGTATATAAGTTAAAAAATGAAGTAAATGAGAGCCTCAAATAACATTAGATTGGGTTATTCATTTTTTTAGAGGAAATAGTACTTGGCATTCTAAACCTAACATCTCCTTTCATTGTTTAGGTATACGTGGATATTCCTGGAGCTATGGATTTATTTCTTAACTTGCCACTTGTCATTGGTACCATTCCTCTACATCCATTTGGTAGCAGAACCTCAAGTGTAAGCAGTCAGTGTAGCATGAATATGAACTGGCTTGGTTTATCCCTCCCTGAAAGACCTGAAGGTAATAATTTGATAATGCATATCTAAGCTTAATCTATTATTTTCAAGAACATAATTTTGCTTCTGGTATTTTATGATTAAAGTTTGTCTATACTTGAAAAGAGTAGATATGCCCCTAATGTTAGGTTTAAAATGTATATCCCCCTAGTTTTGATCACAAGACAGATGATTATTATGTTACCTTGACAGTCCTTTTTAATACCTTCTATTCTGTGTATTTTGACATGCATAAGAACGTGCTGTTCGAATTGCGTGTATCTTTTTCCTTCAGCACCACCCAGCTATGCAGAAGTGGTAACAGAGGAACAAAGGCGGAATAATCTTGCACCAGTGAGTGCTTGTGATGACTTTGAGAGAGCGCTTCAGGGACCACTGTTTGCATATATTCAGGAGTTTCGTTTCTTGCCTCCACCTCTTTATTCAGAGGTAAGCATCAAACCCTCAAGTACAAAATGGGCTGTGACTCTCTTAGTAAACAGTATTGCAAACTTTTAAAAAACACAGCTAGGTTTTGATTATCGTAAGAGAAAAACAAATAATTTTGAACAACAGATTAAAAATTAGATCATAAAGTTGTCACTATTTACTAAGTTTGACCCAGAGGTAGGACTGGTCTCTTATATTATTGGGGAAATAAAGATAATGATCTAACCTCATACTTCCAAAATGCCAGTTAAAGGAATAAATCATCTTTTAAAGCATCTATAGAACTGGCATTTTACAGTCATTGATTAAATAGCTAGAATTTATCTTATCATCCTTTTCCAATTTAATTTTCATATTTTAATATTCTCAGTCATAAGGGAAAATAACATATGTAATAACATCTTAAACAGCATTCCTGTACTCTTAGATTATTTTTATTCATCTCAAGTAACTAAGCACTTATAAGAATAAAACATGGCCCTTGGGAGAAGCATACAGACTGGTGAGGAAAACAAACTTAGAAGCAAAATATTACCTAACAATGTAATAGTAATGCACAGTTCATTTGAGGAGCAGCTTGCTGGGTCTTGAGAATCAAGAGGGGCTTCCCTAAGAAGGTGATTGTTAAACTGATTCTTGAAGAGTAAGTATTCTCAAAATGTAGAATGTTCCAGGCAGGAAGAAAAATATGTGCAAAGGAAAGGAGGCAGGGAGCAATCCAGCAATGTCGGATACTTCAGAATATATATATACATAATAATACATTGTAGGGACTTTAGAGTTGGCCTTGATACCAATGTTAATACCAAATGATTTTGTAAATCACTAGCATCAGCTTTTTCTTTTTGGTTGCTGTAGTTTAGATAGTTATTTTACAGTGAAATATTACTCCCAAGAAAGACATAAAAGGATTGTTTCACTCTTCAATGAATTGCTTTTATTTTTTTTCCCCTTAATACCATGACTAGAAGAGTTAATTTTCCTTTGGATATGATTAATATGAAATCCACTTTATTCATTTATTATAGGATGTTCAGAATCTGTTCTGTTCTCTGCAGATTCTTGATTGGACATAATTTTTCTATCCCACTATTTCAATTCATAAAATTATTAGATGCTAAAAATGTCCTCCCACTTTTTAGAAACATTGTCACTACATTTTTATTCTGACATTTCTGTCTTGCTTATTAAGTCCCTCATTTGTGATTTGATCTGACAGGCATTTTAAAAGAATGGCAATCTAAGTATCCACTTTTAAGCAATTTGTCATAAAATCTACCTCCTTCTTTTAAAATGAACTAAAGATAATTAAGAGAATTCAAAACTTTTAAAACCCTATATTGGTTCAGGGTGTGATTTAATTATTTTACATCTAGCCACATAGAGGGGGGAAAGTATTGTAAATGGGTCTTGTCCAAAAGATCTTTCAGTAAAAGAAATGTATTAAACCCAACAATTTGCCTTCCTGTGCCCATTCTCTTTGTACCTGAGAAGCAACTGAAATATGTTCACTTTTATTAAGTGTATGTGCATATGAAAGTCACTACAGAAAGAGGCAAGGTGGGAAGCCTCTAGAACATTTTGGGTTCACCATTCCTATTTCGTGATATACACTGTATTCCTAGGCCCTCCCTAGGGCTTTACACCCATGAGTTATTACCTCACGTAAGCACCAAGAACTTTGTTTACACAACTACATTCTTCCCAAAGCTCGGGAAAAGATGAGTTGACTTTTTTGTAACAGGATGAAATGGATACTTTACAGAAGAAAATCACTGCTATGAAAATGTTGGCCAATTGTGTATTTGAGTCTTAAGTATGACTAAGTGCTGAGTAAAACTCCATTCTCTGATAGAATGTTACCTTTACCTCTTGTCAAATAAAACTATTCCAGCATACCTTTCTAAATTTAATTGTTAATCTAGTAATTGAATAGCAAGTACTTTATAGATGATACTAATACCCTTTCTTCTCCATACAAACTCTGTACTTTCTGATTACATTTCTCAACTAGTACTCAAAATATTAGCGTATTTGCTGCATTCTTACTAAACCTTATCAATTAACTTTGGTTTGGGTTTTATTTTCTCTTTTCTTTCTAGATTGATCCAAATCCTGATCAGTCAGCAGATGATAGACCATCCTGCCCGTCTCGTTGAAGGAATACTTGATTAAATCAAGTTGATGTGGGTTCCGAACTGTATCTCTTCCCTTCCCGGCTGAGGACAGAGAAGTATCTTGGAGACACGTTTTCAGAGGAAGTGGAATTGCTTTTGCCCAGAAAAATGGCGAATACATGAAACAACCAGTGATCATGCTTTAGAAGCCTACAGCAATGTTCTGGGACTGCTCCAACATGCTTGAAGATCTAAGCTTTTTTCCTTTAAAACTGGCCCATACTAAGAGCAGTCTTCTTAGCCTATGGTCATACGTGTCAAGACACCACGTTGTAAAGAGGGATGATTTCCTTCTTTTGATTTGAAAATTTGCACATGCTCAATGCTTACATTGTGCGGTTCCATGTCACTACAGCTTTTTTTTTTCCATTTATGCCAGACTCTTGATACTCTTTTAAAACTTGTTTGCAGTGAGCACAACAAGGAACAAAAGCAAGCTTTGAAAAAAACTTTAACAAGAAAAAAACGCACTGACATTTTTTTTTTTTTTAATTTAATATAGCCTGGACTTTACCTGCGTATGCACATGCTCAGAATTGTCCTACTAGGCTGACCATGTATCACCTCTTCAGCTTGGATCCTATTGTGGATTTATTTACAAACATCAAATGCCTTCAAGCCAATCCTTCTTGCTGTATGTTTTGCAGCCTACTGTAGTAGATACGCAACAGATATGTGGGAAAAGAGATAAGAGGAGGAAGCTAATAAGAGACTGTCAAGATTGTATACCTTCTTGGTTTCTTTTAAGAATTTGTTGCCTTTCTACTATTACAGCAAAGCAGCATTTTGTTACTGACTGCCTAAAATCACTTAATCTCAGGTGAACGCATCACTTGCCAAACTGTTGGAATGCTATTTGTGTTTTGTTGCACTGTTGAGTTTTTTTGTTTGTTTGTTTGGTTGGCTTTTTGGAGAGGGAAATTTGGAAAAGGGACATACACAAAAGTGATAACCCACCCGCATTGCCTTTTTATCATTACATATGAGAAGAAACTAGCAGAGCTAAGAATGGAGTAAAGAGAGGCAGTATGGCAGGCACCAGCAAAGAGTTAAGGGCTGTTGCTCTTTAAAATTATTGTTATTTTTTATTATTATTTTAAAAGTATGGAAGTTTTCCAGTCACTGGAAAGGAGGAGAAAGTGCATTTATTTTTATACAGAGTTACGTAATTACCTCCAAAACACATATGTTGGAAATCGTTTTTGCTGGTGCAGAGTATTTTCATGAGCAGGAATATATATGTTCAGATTATGATTAGAGAGCTCAATTTATACATTTCCTATCCTGCTCAAGCTTGACAGAGCTTGAAAACCCAAGTTTATTCTAAAAGTGTATAACTTCAAAATTTCAAATACTAGAATATGTGCTGGAATAATAACTTTTATATTTTTGTGGTTCTTTTAATGAAAGTATTTTCTTCCATTACCTAAAGAAGATTTTTCTAAGCATGAGAAATCATTCACTTTGAGTATATATAGTTATGAAGAACGATCACATCAGTAAATTATAGCTTATATTAAAGATAATTTACAGTTGGCTCATAAATATACCAGCATTCATGAAGACACTTATAGCTGCATTTTCCAAGGTACCAAGTTGTACTGATTGTCTTATTCTAGAAGGAATTCAGCTCTGATGTATCTTAATGAAAATCAGCATCTCTGGTGTTGCAACATATGCGTGAAATGGGTCTTAACATCTATCCTGCCATTTAATCCCACAGTTAATAAAGTGGCTGAAAATAATAGTAACTCTGGCTTGGTGCTTGACCTGGTTAAATACTGTCTTAAAGCTTCATACAAAACAAATAGGCTTTTCCATAAGTGGCCTTTAAGAAAACATGGAAGACAATTCATGTTTGAAAAATGCTGACAGGGTGAAGAAAGCCCATGTAAAAATGAATCGCGTTTTAAGTGATTCGGTTAAAGGGTTTGGGCTCCCATAGCAAACTAATACTAGATAATAAGGAAATGGGGGTGAAATATTTTTTTATTGTTGTTAAATCATTTTGTGAATGTCCCCCTCAAAAGAAGCTAATGGAATATTTGGCATAAAGGGCATTTGGTGGTTTTATTTTTGTTGGGGCGGGGGGTGGGGGGATTGTCAGAAAATCCCTTTTCTTATGTCTAACTGACTAGGGAACAATTATTGATATGCATAGCATTGGAATACTTATCACCATATACTCTTTTAAATAACACATGAGGAAAGAATGACCAATATTCTGATAATTGGCACTGGGTTAACAAAACGTGATAAAGTTTCAAATATATAAAACTTTATCAAATAAAGTTTTATTTTCCCCATTAAAGTATTCCTTTACTTTCTTACTTAGAGGCATTACTCCTTTCTAAATATTGGTCAATTCTTGATATAAGATGTGAGGTTCACAAGTGTATTCCAGTATTCAAGATAGATTCCTGATTTTTCAATTAGGAAAAGTAAAATCCAAAACGTTAGCAAAACGAAGTGCAATATTAAATGTTTGCTCTATAGATTATATTCTGTGGCTGTTTGTAATTTCTCTCTTTTTTTCTTTTTTATTTGGTGCTGAATATGTCCTTGTAGGCTGTTTTAAGAAAACAATATGTGGGAAATGATTTAATTTTTCCTATTGCTCTTCCTTGTGGAAAATAAAAGTGTTTTCGGTTTTTTTCCTTTTTGTAAACTTGTTTGGAGATTTATTTGAATCTGATCATATTAGTAACTCATCATACGTGCAAACACAATTAAGACTACAATTAGGGAGTTCCCTAGTAGTCTAGTGATTAGGATTCAGTGCTTTCACTGCCATGGCCTGGGTTCAATTCCTGGTTAGGGAACTGAGATCCCGCAAGCCACACAGCATGACCAAAAATTTTTAAAAAATAAAATGAAGACTACAATTAAACTCTTAAGCCATTCTGGGTAAGAATTGTTTCTAGCTCACTGCTAAAGAAAATTACTGAAGGCTTACAGGAATTTTTAGTACAAATTATCGTTTTACTTAATGATTCATTAAGCTATGAATTTTTTAAATAAAATTTAAAAGTTAGAAAAAAGATATATAAATTCCCATCTTATATATGAACCAAACTTAACCAGGTATAGTTTCAGGTACTAATTCCTTCTCTCTGTGATGTGTCCAAGTTTCTAGTATTTTAAGAGCACATAAATTTAGAAGTTGTATTAATCTAATCTTAAAACAATTTTTCTAAATTTTAAAATGTCCTTTTTCTCAAAGAATGTCTGAATTTTATAGTGATTTGTAACATTAAGAAGTACGTTTGGAATCACATTTAGAAGTTATCTTCTTTCAGTGTTTATACATTCACGGATGAACTATCAAGTTGTATATGTGCCTTACTATATGATTCTCCACTAGTTCAAATGTATACACATGGAAAAAAGTGTGTTACAAAGAGACATTTAGAGACAGACATTTATATTGTATTTTATAGAAATACTATACTATCATCCTTGTTAACAGCAATCTACATAATAATACGATAAGAAAATAAAAATGACTAGAAGAAGAGGAATCATAGCATGAGAAGGGGAGACCTAGGTTCTGTGTTCTATGGCTTTAGATGTAGCCTTGAACAAGATATGTGAATTTTGATTTCTTCATCTGCAAAGTGGAAAAGTAGCTATCCAAAGTCCTTATCGTGACTGCAGATGTGAGGTTATAATACATATTTAGGTAAAGAAATAATGCTCTGTCAATTATTAAAACATTGGAAATTAACCATGCTGCTTCTAAATTTGCATTTGAATACTTTTAGACAGTCCAGTACATGTCTCGAATTATATAAAAGGCAGTTATCTGGGTCTAATTTTTGCCTTATATCACCTATACTCATCAAACTCCCTTTGTCATTAATTATAATTTATTGAATGGCCAACATTGGTATATTTATCAGGACTTTTGATTGTAACAGAGGGAGAAACTCAGACTAGCTTAAGTAAAATGTATTAAATAGTAATTCCAGGGATGAACTATATTAAGCACATTTGGATCCAGAAATCCAAATAATCCTGAGGACACCCTCATCTCTCATCTCCATTCACTTACCCTTTTTCATATTAGCATTATTTTTTCCTATCAGCCTATTCTTTCATGTTAGATGGGTCAGAAAAGATGACCTCAGCGTTTATAGCTCACAGAAGAAATACTATCTCAAGTCCCCAAATCACTTGTTAGGGAAAATCCTGGTTGGACAATACCTGGGTCATGTTTCATGCTACCTAGGATGGATTTCCCAATAGAAAGAGTTCTGTTTCCAGAAGAAGGGAGAAAAGAGATCAGTATATTCTTACTATTCAAGTGCTGTCCAAACCAGCAGCAATGGCATCACCTGAGAGCTCATTAGAAGAGGAAAATATCAAGATCTATCACAGAATATTGACCCAAAACACCTGTTTACATGATTCCCAGGTGATTTGTACAATAAGTACAGCAATGTTTGAGAAACTGCAGCACACCAAACAAACGTATGAGACGATAACAATAGGCAACTGTTTTCATGAATCCCAAGGTGTAACAGAGCTGAGGATTTGGGCCACTTAATATGTGAAAAATAACCATGCCATCTTAAATCCCAAGGCATATTTACAGCTTGATATTTTTGAGATAGAACTTTGTAACTAAGGAGATGGTGGCAATTTTTTTTTCTTTATTTTTTAAAATTTATTTTTGGCTGCATTGGGTCTTCGCTGCTGTGCGCGGGCTTTCTCTAGTTGCAGAGAGTGGGGGGCTACTCTTCATTGTGGTGTGCGGGCTTCTCATCGCGGGGGATTCTCTTTGTTGCAGAGCACGGACTCTAGGCACACAGGCTTCAATAGTTGTGGCATGCGGGCTTCAGTAGTTGTGGCACACAGGCTCAGTAGTTGTGGCTCATGGGCTTAGTTGCTCCGTGGCATGTGGGATCTTCCTGGACCAGGGATCGAACTCATGTCCCCTGCATTGGCAGGCAGATTCTTAACCACTGCACCACTAGGGAAGTCCCTGGTGGCAATTATTATACCTTTGGAACTCCCATGTCAACAATCGGCATTTCTCAAAACTTCCATGACTGAATAACGAAATTTGCCTTTTCATTTCTTGATATCAAATCAAGACAGAGGGGAAATACATTTTTCAATTCATGAGAAAAGAATTATTGATACAAGAAATTTTATTTTGACTTTTTTTTTTTGACTTTTGAGGAATGTAAGTCTGCAATATTCTGAAGAAAAAAATTTTAGGGAAATAACCCAGAGATGTGGTAAACACATGAATGTGGAAAGATCACCTCAAATCCAAGACAACTAGTAGTTTAAAAATCCAAAAGCACATTCCCAACTGGAAATGGAACCAGTATCACTGTCTTTGACTGTTGAACAGCACAAAGGTAAACATAAAAGGAGAAGAATTTTTTTTTCAAACTAGCTTCACAAATAACCAACTTAGACAAATAATGTCAAGGTAATATATAGAGCCAAAAACCAATAGTTTATAGCATTTATATGTTAAAAGTGTATAGTCTAGGGACTTCCCTGGTGGTCCAGTGGGTAAGACTCCGCGCTCCCAATGCAGGGGGCTGGTGTTCAATCCCTGGTCGGGGAACTAGATCCCACATGCATGCCACAGCTAAGAGTCCACATGCCACAACTAAGAAATCCGCATGCCGCAACTAAGAAGTCCACATACCACAACAAAGATACTGCGCGCCACCACTAACACCCAACACAGCCTAAATAAATATTAATAGGGCTTCCCTGGTGGCGCAGTGGTTGGGAGTCCGCCTACCGATGCAGGGGACGCGGGTTCATGCCCCGGTCCGGGAGGATCCCGCATGCTGCGGAGCGGCTGGGCTCGTGAGCCATGGCCGCTGAGCCTGCGCGTCCGGAGCCTGTGCTCCGCAGCGGGAGAGGCCACAGCAGTGAGAGGCCCGCATACCGCAAGGAAAAAATAAATAAATAAATAAATATTTATAAATAAATAAAAATAAATATATTTTTTTAAATTAGTTTTTAAATAAATAAATTTATTTAAAAAAAAAAAAGAGGGACTTCCCTGGTGGTGCAGTGGTTAAGAATCCGCCTGCCAATGCAGGGGACACAGGTTCAATCCCTGGTCTGGGAAGATCCCACATGCCGCGGAGCAGCTAAGCCCGTGTGCCACAGCTACTGAGCCTGCACTCTAGAGCCCATGAGCCACAACTACTGAAGCCTGCGTGCTCTAGGGCCCGTGCTCCACAGCAAGAGAAGCCACCGCAATGGGAAGCCCGCCCACCATAACGAAGAGTAGCCCGTCTCACCACAACTAGACAAAGCCTGCGTGCAGCAACGAAGACCCAATGCAGCCAAAAATAAATTAAATAAATAAATAAATTTATAAAAAATTAGTTTTAAAAAATCATCCCTTTTATAAAAAAAAGTGTATAGTCTAATGTGATTCAAGAAAACAAATATGTATGACACCTATATTAAGAACTTCTGATACATCATAGCTAATTCTAACTGGAAATGGATTTTTGCTAGTTCTAAATTCAAGACTTACATATGCTTTCAACATTAATTTCCAATCTAAACAAAATAATTATTACCTCTGGCACTGGTAAGTCTCTGGGAACACTAATAAAGTTAAAATAATGAGTTAGAACATCACTTTGTATAATTTAGAGGTCTGTTTACCAGTTACACAGAACAGTCTTAACAGTGAACAGAAGGTTGTGAAAAATTAAAATATACTGCCTTAATTTTTAACCTTATAAGATGATGTTACTTTTGCCTTGTAGGCAACTTGTAGGTCTAACAGTGATGATACAACTAGTGAAAATCAAAGTATTACACTGTTATTACTTTAGATGATAAGAATTTTTGTCTAAAGCAAAAGCTATCTGATTCTTACTGAGTATAGGAATTTGGATTTATTAGGTCAATTTTGTCACATGAATTAGTAGCTTAAACAATGATAGAAATGCAAAAAAATGTTAGAATAAGCAGTTTCTGCCTTTTTTTAAAAAAAAAAAAAGAAAATCAGTATTTCCATCTTCTAGTACAAGGCCCACTTTGATAATCTAGACATCTTGACAGGTCTGAAACCCAAAAAGTAGTACTCAAGATGTTTAGCATATTAGGAAAATAATAGGAAACTCAAATACAGCACATGGATCTTGCAAACAAAACAGTATGCCGGCAGCCTATAAAAACATACCCAGGACCTACAACAAAATCACAGGCATTCTCCAAATTGTCAATTCCAAAATTACAAAAGCAGCGCTGGTGGTATAGTGGTAAGCATAGCTGCCTTCCAAAATTACAAAAGCAGAGGAGAAAATGTTCCTTCCCCTTCACTATTCCTCCTCCCATTTGGAAAGCCAATTCTACAAAACCCTTGTGAAGAAATAGCCATAGGAGTACATGCTGTGTAGGGAAGCAGTAGACAAATGCCTCAGGCTGGTGAGTTTTTATGAGTGCCTTGAGCAGACTGATCTGAAAAAGCCAAATAAATTGCCTCGTTACATTGCCCTGTGTATTCGTTTCCTGCGGCTGCTTTAACAAAGTACCACAAACCAGGAGACTTAACCGAAATTTATTCGCTCACAGTTCTGGAGGCTAGAAGTACAAAATCACAGCAGGGCCAAGTTCCATCTGAAGCCTGGAGAGGAAAATCTTTCCTTGCCTGGTAGCAGGTGTCAGTCTTTGGCCTTCCTTGGCTTGTAGATGCATCACTGGAATCTCTGCCACTGTAATCTAATGACCATCTTCTCTCTGTGTATCTCCATCTCTTCATATGGCATTCTCTCGGACTCTCTCTTCTTATTAGGACACAGTCATATTGGATTAAGGACCCACCCTACTCCAGTATGACCTTATTATACTAACTATTACATCTACAAGAACGGTTTTCCAAATAAGATCACATTCTGAGATGTTGGGGATCAGAGCTTCAACATATCTTTTTGGGAGTTGCAATTCAACTCATACCATCTTCCTTCCATTCAAAAATGAAACCATAATAACAATGCAGTATTTATAAGGAAAAGCTACCACTTTTTTTTTTTTTTTTTTTTTTTTTTTTCTGATTAGATACTGTGGTAGGCAACCACTCATCTGGGAGATAAGAAACCTAAGTTCTGGTCCAGAGACACAAAGTAGCTGAATGAACTTGAACAAGTCATTTGAGTTTTCTGGGGCCCCCATTTCCTGTTTCCTCATTTAAGAAACAAAAGTCTTTTGGGGCCCTTCCAACAATACCTTTCTACTTGGGTTACCTGATATAATGGAGTGAAAATACCTAGCCTTGCGTTCAGGCTCTGGTGTTCAAGATTTTATAATTATTACAAAATTTATAATTTCCATATATTTAAACCAATACTGTAGCTTAAAACTTATACAACTGAATTTCACTCTCAAAAATAATTTGTAGTAGTATGTAGGCCACTACTTTATTTCAAAACAGTAAAACTCACCATTTTCGTTTAAAGCTAGCCCAGGATATCATCGAATAGCCACTGTGTTTTAGAAAGCAGACTGCGTCAGGAATTGAGAATCCTAGATCCTAGTCCTCTAGCTAGCTAGCTGATCACAGTACACACATCAGTAAACTCTCTGGACCTCAGTTTCTTCATTCTCCAACAGTAAAAGTGAAACTTTTCCATGACTTCTGCAATTTCTTCTAGACATACCTCTTTCTTATTCAGTGGGTACGAAACGTGGGTGAGACCCTGCTTTCAGAGTACCACATAATCAAACTGTGATTTGGGATGGGTTCGATTATTAAGGCAAAAGTCTCTTTCTTACTAGTTACCTAGATTCTAGGTAACTAGAATCTTCCCAATTCCAGCACAACGATGTGTGTTTTTACCTAGCATTGAGCAATTTTTTTTTGCATTGAGCGATTTTAATACGTATTCCTAATGCTAAGATAGGGATATCATTTTTAAAATTTTAGGATATGACTATTAAATAAGAAATATATTTGGTTTTATAAGATTTATGACAGCAAACATTAATTCATAGAAAGAGCCACTGAGTCTTCGTTGGTATAACAGTCAGAAGAGAGTAAAACTCCCCGAGAAGATTTGGCTAGTACTCAGGAGCAGATTCAAGGCCACCTGCCTGCTTATTTATGGTGAAGACACTGGTGACCCTGGCTTCCCTAAAAGGAGGGACGAAGATGATAAGTCGAAACATTCCTTCTAAGGGAAACAATATTCCTCTGTTCACCTTAATGTAGATTACTTCAAAGATAATCTCCAATTTAGTGTTAACACGAGATTCTTTCAAGAGGAAAAAGTTAACCTGGGACATTTCCATTTGGGACAATGTTACTATGGTACAAAGTAGAAAAACCTGGAAAAATGCAGTATAAAGTTTGAGCTACAATGTAATAAGCTACCCCCTTATTACACAGCGAAATTTCCTTCCAAAATACCCTTGGCTCGGTGCTGATGGAATACAGCATAATAGAGTTTTGTTACCTTAGAGCATTATCTACACCGTTCTATGTCTCTTTGACAGTTAGCTTTCTTGATTCAATAAAGGAGAAGAAAATTGCTCCAATTCAAGGAAAATCGATTAACTCCTTTCATTCTCTAAGGTACTATTCTTCTGTATGCCGAAGCACTAGCTTACAAAAGAACATCATAGAAATCGAAAATCTCTGACCAGGTAGAACCTGGAGTACATATTCCTAAATTAGGGGAAAGATTGTATGTCTGTCTGCCTTAATCTTCTTTGTCCTAAGCCTGTAGAATGATTTGTGAAGTGCAGAAACGGCACATGTGTGTTTTTCTTTGGCCTGTCTTGTAAATACCATCCTACTAAGCTCCTACAATGTGTCAGGTACTGTTCAAGGTCTCTTTATGTATATTTTCTTAATCATCCTTCCAGCCACTTTCAAAGATAATTATTACATGTAGTATTTTTTAGTTGGGGAAACCATTTTAAAGAAAGTTTGAGCAACTGTCTCAATCCACACACCTGTCACATTAAAGACCAGTGATTCACATCCAGGATTGTCTGGATTTAAAGCCCTGGCATTTTGCTATAACATTACATATACAATTAATTAACCCCTTATCTGAACCAAGGCTTTGTCTTCAGAAAGCTCCCAGTTAGCATTTATCCTCACCAGGAGCCCTGAAGAACTAGACACTAGAAGGGTGAATGTTGCATGGAGGAAGGCAGAAGTGGTTGGAGGATCTAAATGCTGGGTGCAGGTGTAGGCAGCCCTGAGCTCCTAGGGGAGGAATAGGAAGTTTAAGGGCAGACTACTACACACTGTCTTCACGGAGGGAACCAGAGCCTGACTGTCGGCAGCAGCTACTAGTACAGGAGAAAAGTCAGTGAGAGCGGACCTGCCAGGGGGAGAGACCACAGTAGGCCCAGGAGACAGGACCCGATTCCAAGGGGAAAACTACGTCACAGTGCAGTGCCGCACTGTCCCAGGCTCCCTGCCCGCTGGGAGTGCCTCAGTGAATGTACCTGGACTAGTCTGACAGTCAGATGACTCCTTTGAAAACTGAGCTAATTAATCCCTTCATGTGATGGCAGAACTCATCATTTCTTCAGCTAATTTCGAAAATGAATTTCATTTCATTCAGCTAATCATTTTTTCAGTGCAGGAGTAATAAATAATAAATAGTGCTCAGAACACTCAGTTCAATGGAGGTGGGAAAGCTGCTTGACTTCAAAACATCCCTGATGCCCACTAGGCATTTTGGATTTTAAACTTCTAACATTCAATCATCAAGCCAACCAACAAATATTCATTTTGTGTAGCACTAAGTGCTGTGTAGGTCCTGAGAAAAATCAGAACTAAGTCCATTGAATTTTCTATAGTTTTACACCACTACGTCATTTGCTATTGCTAGATCTTTCAGGGTAATGATGATGGCTAATAGCTCTTTGCTTTCCATACATCTCTCTACATATTTTCTCAAAGAAACCTTTCATTTCCCTAGCTTAAATTATCAACTCTATGATAATGATTCAAATAACCATTATCTGTGGTCTCCATTATCTACTTTTTCTTATCTCTTTGCTCTTAATCGCAAAGACATTACAGATATTTTACTTAGTAAATTCTTCAGTTCCTAAAAACTGATATTTCTCACTGATGTGTATAAAATTGATGACTAATAAGAACCTGCTGTATAAAAAAATTAAATAAATAAAATGAAAAAATTAAAAAGAAAACAAACCAAAAAACCCTGATATTTCTAAAATGAAGTCATCTTTCCCCAGGTAGCTAACCACCACCACTCCCCTACCCTCCCTTTTTCTGGAATTTCTGATCTCTCTTAAAAGAACTACTCTCCTCACTCATTTACTCCATGCTTCAATTACTGGGGTTTTCTGCAGGCCAGTCAGTTATGAAGTTTTCTCGGTCTTCTCGGTAAGAACAAGAAGGTCTTCATGGTGAGACGTCGGTAAGGTCCCTGTCCCTGTCCCTCCACTCACATTGCTACCCTCCTGGTCTAGGTTTTCATCCTGTCACACACTTCTTTCTTCCTTCTACCCATTTTAAAATCCCAGCTTGTGCTTCAACTCCTTCATAAAGTTTTCTGGACTGTTCCAAACACTCATTGATCTCTGCTCCTCTGGAGTTCCCTCAGCATTTATTCTAGTTTGTGATTTACTGCTCTTACCTCCCCAATGAGTATTTCACCCCACCCCACTCCCAACTTTCTCAATGCCTATTCCAGCCTGGTCCAGGACAGATGCTCAAAAAATACAAGGCAATGGTTAATGTCTGGGCACTGCTATAGACTGAATGTGCCCCGCCCTCTCCAATTCATATGTTGAAGCTCTAACACCAAATCTGAAGATAGGGTCTTCAGAAGGGAATTAAGGATAAATGAAGTCCTAAGGGCTGGGCTCTGTTCTGATGGGTTTCTGGTCTTTTAAGGATGAGAGATCTCTCCCTGTGTCTCTCCCTTTCTCTCTCTCTCCTTCTCTCTCTCTCTCTCTCTTTCCCTCCTGCCCCCTTTCTCTCTCTCTCTGTACCATGTGAGGACACAGCAAAAAGGCAGTCTTCTGCAAACCCGGAAGAAAGCTCTCACCAAAACCCAGCCATGCTGGCACCCTGATCTTAGACTTCCCAACATCCAGAACTGTGAGAAAATAAATTTCTGTTGTTTAAGTCACCCAGTCTATCTTATTTTGCTACCCAACACCTTTTAGCCACACGGTATGAATAAACTAATAAAGAGTAAGCCTTGGTCAGCTTAGTCTTGTTACATTGACCACAGTGAATCCTTCAAGGATAAGTAAATGATCCAATACCAACCAGAGGGATATAACAAGAATTTTGTGAGAATTTTTGGGAAAATTCCTTGCTCTCAACAAAGAATTGTCAGAACAGCTATTCTTTCTTCACATTAAGTTGTTGTGTGTGGAATTACTTTGACTGTTTATTTACTGTGTGGGAAGGTAGGCTAAAAATGAAGCAGACCCAGAGAGAGGGGCAGAGCTGAGAGAGAGAAGAGAAGTAGAGCTGGAGCCTTGATCAGATGGCACCTGAATCCTGACCTCCCCCTGTACTTTTTGGTTCTGTGAGCTAATAAATTTCCTTCATTGTCAGTGTGAGCTTGGCCTTCAAATACTTGCAACCAGAAATATCTTTCTTGTAGAAAGGAGAGCTAAACCCATTACAATTGGGAAATTATTATTCACAGGAGAAAATTCAGACCTCACTTTGTATCTCAATCTGACCCAATTCATCCCCCAAATGCTTTGTAAGGACATTTGTCCTAACCCTCCAATACTGTATCTCTGTGAGTGCTGGCCCATCCCAGAGCCTGAGGCACTTTACTGAGTACACTAGATAGAAATTACATAAATTTGTCCTCTCAGAACAAACTAAAGTCTCTGATAAAATAAATAGAACAGAATGAACAACTGAAGAAGCAAAGCAGGGGCATATATTAGAAGAACCGAAACTCCATGAAGAAGAATTGAGAAATAATTGTAAAACCACTGAGAAAAGCCTGGGTCCCGCTTTCTTAGCAGCAGAATGGGAGTCAGCAGTGTAAAAACTGTGGAAGCCAATTGCAAACACAAGAGGTCCAGAGCCATATATTTTTGTCATGGTTGCAATAATACACTCTAACTAAACTCTGTTGCTGATTCATGGGTCAGATGCCTAATTTTTAAAAAATAATTTTTTAAAAAATAATAATAATTTAAAAAAAGTAAAGTCCAAAGAGGATCTAACGACTGCAGATTAAGATCTACGAAGGAAAGTTTAAAACTGGAATAATGTAGCTCAGAGATCACAAAAATCAAATGCCACCAGTGACCAGGCAGGTATTGCACATGAGTGAATTGTGAGCAGCGGGGACTGCAGAGGGCTGAGGATTAGTGCTCTGTTCAAAGTACACAGGGGCTACTTAGCTCTAGAACTTTGTTGCCCTATAGAAATGTTACCCTTGTGTTGTCGGATTTTCCATTTTTTTCAAGAGAAGCTGAAAACGTGTGTATATGGAGTGTGTGTGTGCGTGTCTGTAAAAGTAATTAATTAGAAAAAGAAAATCAGTGTTCATTCCAAAGAAAGGAAAGAGGGGGGAAAAAAGAAAGTTCAGTGAGCCATTTCTCTAAGTTATCCTTTAGAGAGGTCATCTTCAAGGAGCCTGAGGGGCAGATCATCTGAGCATGATTTTCAAACTATTCTTACATCTCCTCCCCGCCACACCTGAGAGTAGCCCTCCAGGTATCATTAGGCAGAAAATGGCCAGCCCCAGAACAAGGCTTCTTGACCTCCAAAGTGCAAATGAGAGTCGCCTGGGGATCCTGTTAAAATGTAGATTCTGACTTGAGCCTGGTCTAGGGTGGAGACTGAGAGTCACATTTCTAAGGAGTTCCCAGATGTTGCAAAACTGCTGGTTCACACTTTAGAGTGGGTTTTTCCAACTTTCTTGAACACAGTCTAAAATAAGAAATAAATTTTACTTAGCAACCTAGAACATATACAAAACAGACATATAATTGAAACAGAGACAAAAGTTATTTTATGGAGTGTACCTTTATATTTTTATCCAGTTCCACTATTTTATTTAGCCTATTGTATTTTTTTTAATATTGATCATTACTCATTAAAGAGTTTTTCTGACCCACTAATAAGTGATGATACAAAGCTTGAAAAACACTCCCACTAAATTTGTATTCAAACCCCTTATATTACACTTTTTTAAATGTATCTTTCCATCTCTTCAAAGAACAAAACAAGAAGACAAAAAAAACCCGTAAATGTTGCTGGAGGAATGTAGATCAGCAGAGATGATAGTAATAGCTAACAGGGGTTGAGCATTTCTATTTTTTAGGAGTATGGTCAAGCACATGTGCTGTCGGACAAGACTGCAGGATTCTAATCCCAGCAAAGCCACTTAAAAGCTGTGAAACTTGGGCAAGTTACTTAACTTCTCTGTTTCCACATCTGTAAAACAGATATAACAGTAATACAAATGCTTCATGGGGCTCTTGTGAGGATCGCTGTATATATAAATCTGAATATGTGTAGGACAACGTATTGCACACAACACGTGTCATAGAAGTGTTTGTCATTGTCATTATTATTACTAAGTACTTCGTAGAAGTCGTATCACTTAGCTTTCTAATAATCCCATGGGATAGTATAGCAGAACTGTTAGGTAGTCCAGTTTACACCTGTTCCCACCTACTTCTTTGTTGACAGAATTCCAATCTACTCAGGGCATCCATTCCTTACAAGTGATTCAGGAGTGAATTCTAGTTGGTAAGGTGATCACAATAAACCCTCCTCCCTTGCCAGTGATGGGTTAAAGAAGAGCATGTGATTCATCTCTGACCAGTGAACCAAGAGGCATCTGGGAAATGTTTCCTCTCCCTTAAAGTAAAACAGAAGAAAGAAACATCCTATCTTCTTGCACTGTGTGTTATGTCTAGATGTGATGCCAGAAACTGCAGCATTCATTTGGCAACCATGAGGGAAGCCAAAGAGAACAAAGTGAAAGGCATGCACGTGGACGCAGGTAGGTATGGTTACCCTCTCCACTGTGAAAGGGGAAGGTGTGGGATCAAGCAAGTATAGGAAATTTCCAAAAGTCACACTAAGGAAGCCACCTATTCTTTATCCACTATGCTACCATAGCCTCATCTTTAAAAAATACATAATAATTTTCTTTAAACACCCTGAAGTTATGAATTGATACATTTGGAAACCATTTCCAGAATCAGTTGTCCATCTCAAGACCGTTAAGGTGGGTTAAGATGATCATTTGTTGGGGGTAGGTAGGTTGTGATCTTGTTAATACGCACAGCATGTACATATTTACTTTGTGCCCCACTCTGCCACTTGGTACATCTTTATTACTTTGCAATTATTCTCTTCTTATTACACGTCTATGGATTAGTTTTTCTCTAACTGGGCTGTTGATTTCATAATTATTCTGATAAACAACCTTAATCCAAGGTGTTATTGACTAATAATAGATTAACATATCCCTATTTTCAGACTGTTTATGTTCTTAACATGCATCTTCCCTAAAAGAATTTAAATACTCTGCAATTTCAGAGACTCTATCAGGGATATAAGAGATACTTAGCAGGCAAGGTGACCACTTTGATCCCTAAAAATAGCACCCCTCAAGGAGCTGCCTTGGACTCTGAGTCTTACATTTCTCTTCCAAAACCTAGCAGGCATAATATTCTCCATGGCAAACTCTCTTATTATTTCAGTGAACACAGGCATACCTAAATAAAAAAGAATTACAGAGACAGGATGTTTAACATTTACTAAGTCATTTTACAGACTCACAACAACTTCATTTAGGTTTTTAAATCAATATTTTAGTTTTAAGAAACATACTGTTGGGCTTCCCTGGTGGCGCAGTGGTTGAGAATCTGCCTGCAAATGCAGGGGACACGGGTTTGAGCCCTGGTCCGGGAAGATCCCACATGCCGCGGATCAACTAAGCCCGTGCGCCACAACTACTGAGCCTGCGCTCTAGAGCCCGCGAGCCACAACTACTGAGCCCGTGTGCCACAACTACTGAAGCCCGCGAGCTCTAGGGCCTGTGCTCCACAACAAGAGAAGCCACCGCAATGAGAAGCCCACGCACCGCAATGAAGAGTAGCCCCCATTCACCGCAACTAGAGAAAGCCCATGCAGCAACGAAGACTCAACGCAGCCAGAAACAATAAATAAATAAAATTAAAAAATAAAATAAATAAATTTATTTTTTAAAAATTAGGGGCTTCCCTGGTGGCGCAGTGGTTGAGAGTCCGCCTGCCGATGCAGGGGACACGGGTTCGTGCCCCGGTCCGGGAAGATCCCACATGCCGCGGAGCGGCTGGGCCCGTGAGCCATGGCTGCTGAGTCTGCGCGTCCGGAGCCTGTGCTCCGCAACAGGAGAGGCCACAACAGTGAGAGGCCCGCGTACCTCAAAAAAAAAAATTAAAGAGAAAAAGAAACACACTTTTATTTCACATTTTAGAGTCTTTGAAATTGGATAGTATCTTGCAATTTTTGTTGGCCAAGCAGGAACTATGATGCAGTTGCCATTGACTGTGCACAGACTTTTAGTTATTTCTGATGGCAAGACTGGAAAAGTTCTAAACTCATGTCATTTTAGGCCCACTTGAGTTGTGCTTATTGTCTAAAAACTTTCTGTTGATGTCTTTTGGTAAGATGAAAAAAGCTACAGCATAAAAACTTGTAAACAGGTGTCAGAAGCTTGGGGGGAAGATGTATAATGACAACAGTAAAGCAGTCTTTTTGAAAATGCTGCATCAACATCCACAGGCATTGATAAATCTGATTCAAAAGTGAATCTGAAGGGACTTCCCTGGTGGCGCAGTGGCTAAGAATCTGCCTGCCAATGCTGGGGACAAAGGTTTGAGCCCTGGTCCGGGAAGATCCCACATGCCGTAGAGCAACTAAGCCCATGCACTGCAACTTCTGAGACTGCTCTCTAGAGCCCGTAAGCCACAAATACTGAGCCCACGTGCCACAACTACTGAAGCCCGCGTGTCTAGAGCCCATGATCCGCAACAAGAGAAGCCACTGCAATGAGAAGCCCGCGCACCGCACCAGAGAGTAGTCCCCGCTCGCCATAACTAGAGAAAGCCCATGCACAGCAACAAAGACTCAATGCAGCCAAAAATAAACAAAATTTTTTTAAAAAATGAATCTGAAAGGCTGACTCCAAAAAACTTTAGGCATACCTTAACTAATTATCTGGCTTCTATTTTCCTTTTTCTGTTTACAAGAGTAAAATATGACAAAAATCTATATCTAAGTCTAAAAGAACTTTAAACTACAAAAATAATAATTCTAAGTGATAAAAAGATTTGTCAGTTTAATTGGCATCATTTTTTTCCTTTCTTAATGATACCTAAAATTATGATGCATCTTCACATCAATGACATCTTGAAGTCTTTGAATATGATATTATTCATAGAAGAACAATCAGAAAAGCTAAATGATTTACACACATGCATGCACACAGTTTCCGCAGGACTAGAAGACGGGTCTTTCCTCTACACTGCAATATTTTGCCTCTCCTTTGGTGAGACTCTGAGCATGAAGCAGATTCCTTAAGGTTTCCTCTAGTCCAAGGATTCAGTTTGGAGACAGTATTTGCCACGTGTGGAATGTTATGTGTATTTTTTCTCTAAGACCCAGTGCCGGTGAAATGTAAAATGACATAGCAAGGATCATGCTTTCTTTTAATGTACATCACTGTGAAGGAAGAACTTGATTGTCCAGATTGTAGGCAGGGACTGCAGTCATGTGAGACACAGACTGTATATGTTAAGGGGAAACCACATTGTACACACATGCTCTGCTGCTATCACATGTATGTTACCCCAGCAAGAGCATGTCAGCCCCTGGAGAAAATGACAAGCTTTTGCTAGGCTGACGTGCAAAACACATAGCGCAAAATGTTCTGAGGATCTCTAGATTATGTTTCAGAGTTTAGCTTCAGGGATCAAGGATGTGAAGGAGTGATCAAAATCTTCCCAAATTTAAAATCTGAAAGTGCCTAAAGGGAATTCTAGTTTGATCCCACAGTGTTTGTAAGCTCAGATTCTTATAAGCCCCTGCTGGACCACAAGTAAACATTTCTTTGAAAGAAAAATACATCCTGGGAGAGAAGCTGGAAACCATATAGGAGCTCCTGGACCGCGTGATGGTGCCGAAGTGCTCGGGGTTTAAGAAAGAGGTCTATCAAAGATTATACTTTGTAATCTACATTCAGAATGCAGTGCTTTAAATTGAAAACAATAAATCTTTCTAAACTCCAGTTATCTGCCAGTAATGATTTGGAAACTGAAGCACAGATCATTCCATTGAGCAGATCTGTGGAAGGGAAAGGACAAAATCCAAGAGAATTTTTCCTGCCGTGAGGCCTGTGAGAGCCGTCTGCCAAGTGGACAGTTTTTTGGCTGTGCTACTTTGGGAGAGGGCAAGGTAGGAGGCAGGGAGAAAGGAAAACCTTATGCACCATAAAAATCCTAACAGGTCCACTCTGAGTCAGACCAAAGATACTAAAATCCTTACACTGATCGAATGTTACTATTGTTAAAGCAAATTATGAACTATTTAAAAAACTATTTTGGGGCTAGATGTTTTCTCTCAATGCAATCTCAACAGCTAGTCAAATGTAGAGATTTTCAGATAGTAAGTAATCTATTCAACACAATTTTTTGCCAGTCCTCAATTAGAAAGTGTTAGGTGGAATCTCCAATGCCCTTCAGCCTGAACTATTTTTAGTGTGAATCTAAAACATCCAGGCCCTATGTTCAAGAAGGGGAAATAATCAGCAGCAGCAAAAATTCTTCTAAGTTACTGTCTGTATCTGTGTTTACAAAGTGCCCGCTTCCTCTTAAGGAAATGTTACGTAAATAATCAGGAGCACATCTCAGTCATTCTTGGACATTATTTCGGAGGTGAAAGAAGAAAACCTTGAGCACTAAATTCTTATAAAACTTAGGCAAAAAAAGTTTTTTGGTAATTTTTCTCCTACAGTAATAGAAGGCATATAGAAAATTTAGTTTGAAAAACCAAACATAAAATATGATAATAGACAAAACCCCTTTTCCAAATCACTTTCCTTTTTTCCTTATTATTTGCGCAAACTGAAATGTTATTGTAGAATACTTCCAAACACATTCAGGTCTGCTGTGACTTTCATCTCAATTATTTTCAGAGAAGCCAGTTTGAAAATTTGTAACATTTCTGGGATAATTCCAAATAAAAAAATATTTACGTTCATATAGACCAGCGGTTTGCAACAGGGACAATTGTGCCTCCTCCCACCCCTAACCCTTACCATACCCTAGGGGAAACTTGGCAAAGCCTAGATTTATTTTTGGCTGTCAAAACTGGGGGAGAGGGGCTTCCCTGGTGGTGCAGTGGTTGAGAGTCCGCCTGCCGATGCAGGGGACACGGGTTCATGCCCCGGTCCAGGAGGATCCCACATGCCGCGGAGCGGCTGGGCCCGTGAGCCATGGCCGCTGAGCCTGTGCGTCCGGAGCCTGTGCTCCGCAACGGGAGAGGCCACAACAGTGAGAGGCCCGCGTACCGCAAAAAAAAAAAAAAAACTGGGGGAGAGGAGGAGGTGCTACTGGCATCTAGTAGGCAGAGGTCAGGGAAGCTGCTAAACATCCTACAATGCACAGCACAACCCCTTAACAGAATTAGCCCACCCCAAATGTAGAGAGTACTGAGGTTGACTAACCTTGACATGACACATCTTTGTTTCTCTTTATTTGAACTTTGTGATGTGCCACAGGGCCCATGGGACAGAATTTAGTGCACAAGGAGCGAAAACAATTTAACACACGCCCTTTCCGCCATGTGCACTGCCTGTACCTTAGACCATTCCACCATACGTTCTTGCACGGACTACTCCCGTAGCCTTCCCACTGGCCTCCCTGTTTCTACTTCTGCTCCCCCCTATTCCAGTCTTCCCCAGAGCAGCCAGAATGGCTTAAATGATGGGGGGTTCCCTTGCTGTAGACCCTACTGAGGTCAATGTCCTATGAGACCCTGCAGGAGCTCCCTCCTGCCCCCTCTCTCCTCAACACACACGGGCCTGCTAGTTGCTCCCATCACCTTGATCCCTTGCACCTCAGAGCCTTCCAGTTTTGCACACACCCCTCTTAATTCCTTCTTACCTTTCAGATCTAATCTCAATTCAAGGAAGCCTTCCTTAATCCATCTTCACTAGATAAAGTCAATCTGCTATAAACTCTCATAGCCCCCTGTACTTTTTCCTTAATACTCTACCTAACTGCATTATACACTCGTGTAAACCAGCTCTGCTAGTTGACCGTAAGTCTGTGAGTGCAGAGTCACTTTGCCCATGGTTTCCTCTCCAAGGTCCAGCATGGTACCTGATATAGTAGCTCAGTTATACAACTGAATGAACGAATCCCAGGTTTTGCCTTCTAAGAGTTAATGTAACCGATGGTGACTGGAATAAATGTCTTTATCAGCATAGTACTATGCATGTGCTTGCAGTGATAGTTTAGATGGGAAGAAAGTATTAAACTGCTTTGTATGATGGAATAAGAATTAGAAGATTTGGAGGTGGGGGAGGTGACTTGAGAGAGGAGAGACCTGGGGGCACAAAAGTATGTTCAGGAGACACTGAAATTCTCTGTGACAGGGACTAACTGCCAGACTTTTGGAGAGTTCTGGTAATGATTTTGAAGTTGTTTCCTATACTGTACAGCTCTGTAACATTTAATTATTAACATGAATTCCAGTAAACACTTTGCACTCTCAACCTTCTATTAGTGGTGCTCTGTGAAATGGGAGTATAATCCAGGCTGTGTCCAATGTTGGGAACAGGATGTAAAAAAGACATCAGAGAGGGGAGTAGCCTGAGATCTCAGCAGATAACAGAAAATTGGAGTAGAGTGATGAGAAAGGTACGCCCCTCGAGGACTACTGAAGATATTGAGATAGATGCTGGGTTTTCCCCATATTTATATAAAGGGCTTGAGTCAATCTTACTTTAATATTAGAGGTCTAGTTGCTCCCAAGCAGGTGACACCTGGGCACTGGCATCTGTGCTACATAACAATGTGGAATGAATAAAGGAAGGGTGAAGCTAGATGATATCTAAGGTCTCTTTTTCAAACATTTCCCCTCTTTATTCTTTCTAACATTAAAGGCTGAAGCATGAATCTGAGAATAATTGCTTTTGGTTTTAACATTTGAATGTGTATACATTTTCTCTGGCATGTCCAAGTATTATTTCTTTTGTTCCTTGAATTCTCATCTCACAAATTGGCAAATGGAAATCATACTTACCCTTTATTCTTAAGTTCCCAGAAAGGTTTACAACTTCCTAACTAAAAGTCACCAAGTGACTCATTATGGAAAGAAATGGGAAAAACCAACTCTAATGAAGTGTGGGAATAAGAGATGCAACTTCTTCACAGCTAGTATTTAAATTGTTCTGTTGTTAAGTGCTTTCATATATCAATTCATTGAATTGCATCAACTCTGTGAGGTAGGTACTGTCATTATCCCCATTTCACAGAAAAAATATTTGAGGCACAGAAATGTTAAGTAACTTGCTCCAGGTTACATAGCTAGTAAGTGGTGAGCCAAGATTAGAACCTAGGCAGTCAGCCTCCAGAGGTTACACATTTAACCAATGTAGGCTTTTGAATACGGTACATTGCTAGGCAAAACACAGGATGACATCTCAGTTAATGCCACCTCTGTCTTTCTTTTTCTTAATCCAGAGAAACATCCTTGAATTCTGTCTTTCTCTTACATCCCACTTCAATTTGTCAGAAAACTTCAAAATATATCCAGATTCCAACTGCTTCTCACCATCTTCACTACCACCATCCTGGTCTAAATCACTGCCTTCTCCCCACTGGATTACTGCTCTAACCTCCCAAATATTTTCTAGGCTTGCCCTCTAACAGGCTGCTTTCAACACGGTAGTCAAGAGTGATCCTTTAAAACCAAAAGTCAGATCAAGTCACTTCTCGGCTCAAAACCATTCGGTGGCTTCCTAATCCATTCAGAGTGAAAGCCAAGCTTGTTACAATGGCCTACAAGGCCACATACACTCTGCTCTGCTCTTCCTCCCTCTTTGAAGGGACCTCGTCCCCTCCCACGTATACAGCCACCCCGCCACACCGGACTACTTGTTCCTCCTGTCCTCGAATATCCCACACAGGCTCTCTGTCTTAGGGCTTTAGCACTGGCCAGTCCCTCTACCCAAAATTCTGCATGGTCATTTTTCTCACTTCCTACAAGTCTTTTTTTTTTTTTTTTTTTTTTTTGCGGTACGTGGGCTTCTCACTGTTGTGGCCTCTCCCGTTGCGGAGCACAGGCTCCGGATGCGCAGGCTCAGCGACTCCACGGCATGTGGGATCCTCCCGGACCGGGGCACAAACCTGTGTCTCCTGCTTCGGCAGGCAGACTCTCAACCACTGCGCCACCAGGGAAGGCCCCTACAAGTCTTTATTCAAATGATAAGCCTACACTGAAAACCCTAATTAAAATTATAAACTACTACTGTCCCTGGACCTGCTGAACCCCAACTCTCTCTTTCACTCTGTTTTCCCATGGCTCTTACCACTTTCTAATATAATATCTAATTTACTATTTACTTATTGTTTGTCTTTGCTACCAGAATTTAAGCTTGTCAACATTAATATATCTTAAATGCCATACAGATTTGTTGAATGAATGAAGGAAAGAGTAAGTGGTCATAGTTAGTGGCCCTAAAGAATGAGTACAGCTGGTTTTTAAAGTCAATAATTTGTCTATGGAAGTAAGTGAAATATATTACTATTGAGTGCATCCGTTTTTGGCATGCAGACATAAGTGTTTGGAATTTTAGGACTTAAAATTTTTTCCCCATGAATCAGCAACGTTAAAATATAAATTTAGAAGCAATGAATGTTACAGCTTTAATCATGAAATTCCACATTCTAGCAAAAAATCCAAATACCCTCTTCCTATTCACCTTATAGGCCCCCAAAAGGAATGGGAACAGTTATAAAAAAAAAAAATTATACATGAGCACTGTTTTTCAGAACCCTTCATCCTCTCAGTCTGTTCAGCATATCCTTGTAAGTTTTCCTCTCCCAGAGAATCGCTCCATTTGTGCGTTATATCCTCGAGATAATGCATAGGAACATATTCAGGTGAGTGGTGAGGGCTCTATCAGCAGGCGCCACAGCTCCTCCAAGCTGGATGCCCATCCCATCAGCACCCAGTGTGGTCCAGGACAATCTCATCTGGGTTCCTGGTGCTCCGACTACTCCTACTAATTTAGAATCCCAAGAGGTGGGGCTGGGCATTTGTGTTTTAGTTTGATCTAGTGTGATACTTAAATCCCACTGATGTTTAAGAACCACCATCTTGGCCTAGACTTTTCCAGACCTTTCTCCCAGGTACAAATTTGCCCTTCCCTCTTCTCACTTCCTTGTGCCCAATTCTCTGTCAAAACTAATTTCTGAGAGATGTTGAGGCAATAATTATGGATAATGTTTTAGTGTGCTAGTTCCCAAGATTTCCTTTCCATAATTGCATTCAATACTTTGATGCAAACTAGTAACCAATGCCACGACTGTGTAAACTCACAGGCTCAGAAGGGGAGAGAATTTATGACAACATCTCTCTTATTCAAGGCATTTCTTTCTCTCTAATGTTCTGCCCTGGTGCGGGTTTGACTGAGGGGAAGGATGCTTCTCTCTGTAAGAAATAATCTTTCTTCTTTCCAAAATGTCTTTTCATTTAAGTCATATATTTGGAAATAAAAACTATTTTCTTGTACACTATGTTTATGCTTTATTTTTCCAGCTACCAGGTTGACAAGACAAAACCAGGGGAACCCTAGTTAGAGTGACATAAATTAAATTTGGCCTTGATCCTGGGTTATATCAAATATTGATATACGTAGGTACTTCTGGTATTTATAAGAATAAAGTTATTCTGAGAATTCCAGTAGTCTTGTTTGTGTAGAAGTCCACTAAATAGCAGGTGCTTTTTAAAGCCAGACTCCAATAGAGATATAGTTGATTCTCATTATTCTTGGTAGTTACGTTCTATAAAGTTACCACAAACACTGAATTAGTGAACATTGAAACATTGCTCTTAGGGGAGACACAGGGTTAGGTTCTACAAGACTTTGGTCACAATATTTTTACCAATTGATCAATACATAACTATGTTTACATGTTTTTCTGCTTAAATACAACTTAATAATAATGTCATGGTCATCAGCACTATAATCATGCCTGATTGAAGCTTATCTAACACATGTATTTTGTCTGTAAGATACATCACAGCCTTCTTGCTCTTAGGAATAGCACTACTGCACAATGCTTGGTGGCCAGCATAAACACTGATATCGTCAACAAAAAGCACAAAAATGGGGAAAACATGGCTAAACAGATCACAAAAAGGACATTTGTTTACACTGTGAGAGCTGAAACAAGAAGACATAAGGGGGGCTTCCCTGGTGGCGCAGTGGTTGAGAATCTGCCTGCTAATGCAGGGGACACGGGTTCGAGCCCCGGTCTGGGAGGATCCCACATGCCGCGGAGCAACTAGGCCCGTGAGCCACAACTACTGAGCCTGCGCGTCTGAAGCCTGTGCTCCGCAAAAAGAGAGGCCGTGATAGTGAGAGGCCCGGGCACCGCGATGAAGAGTGGCCCCCGCTTGCCACAGCTAGAGATAGCCCTCACATAGAAACAAAGACCCAACACAACAAAAAGAAAGAAAGAAAGAAAGAAGACATAAGGTCACCTTGTTTGACTTCAGCTGGGAACATGCATTTCAGGTAACAATTTGTTCACTGCTCTCTCCATGCACATATCTGCAAACAACCGTAGATACCACGAGTATTGATTTTAGGGTTACAAATAAATTGTAGCAAGTAGGCAAATTCATAAATATAGACTCCAAGAATAATAAGGATTGAGCATATTTTCAAAATAAAACACTAATAATGATAATATAGTTACCACTTATTGAGGGCTTGCATTGTACCAAGCACAGTCATTAAATCACTTAATTCTTAACCCAAGTATATAGCTGAAGAATTTGGGCTTTAGCAAGATTATTAATTTTCTCAAGATCATAGCACTCTAAATATCAAAGCGGGATTCAAGAATTCAAAATTTATTTCAGACAACTTAAATATTCTTTCAAAACATACAAGGGGTTTATTTGATTTTTTCTTTTTTTTTTTTTTTTACATTTAAACCCTTAATTCAAACATCATTAGTTTGAAGTTAATAGACTTTAATAGACATTACTTTATATCAGTGGGAAAACCAAAGCACAAAGACATTAAATTACTAACCAGTCTCACAAATTCAATTTTTAAGAACAGGAGTTTCAACATCCAATGGCACAGCCCAGGCATAATGACAATCATACTCTGTGGATACAAACAGGATAGCAGTTCTACTAAAATAAGTGGCATGCCATTTAAATGTGCATTTGCCAAACTATTCCTATTCCTAACATCTTATTAAATGAGACTGAGTAATGCTTTTCCTTCAGAGGATATCTGAAGGATCACTGTAATCACAGCAGAACATAAGCTTCACAAGGTAGCACTTTTACTATATAAAACTACTGGATAAGAGAGTATTGGTTTTTGTTTGTTTGTTTTATACAGCAGGTTTTTATTAGTCATCAATTTTATACATATCAGTGTATATGTGTCAATCCCAATTGCCCAATTCATCACACCACCCCCATTGCCCCCCCGACAGCTTTCCCCCCTTGGTGTCCATACGTTAGTTCTCTACATCTGTGCCTCAATTTCTGTCCTGCAACACGGTTCATCTCTACCATTTTTCTAGATTCCACATATATGCATTAATATATGATACTTGTTTTTCTCTTTCTGACTTACTTCACTCTGTATGACAGTCTCTAGATCCATCCATGTCTCAACAAATAACCCAATTTCGTTCCTTTTTATGGCTGAGTAACATTCCATTGTATATATGTACCACTTCTTCTTTATCCATTCATCTGTCGATGGGCATTTAGGTTGCTCCCATGACCTGGATACTGTAAATAGTGCCTCAGTGATCATTGGGGTGCATGTGTCCTTTTGCATTATGGTTTTCTCTGAGTATATGCTCAGTAGTCGGATTGCTGGATCATAAGGTAATCCTATATTTAGTTTTTTAAGGAACCTCCATACTGTTCTCCATAGTGGCTGTATCAATTTACATTCCCACCAACAGTGCAAGAGGGTTCCCTTTTCTCCACACCCTCTCCAGCATTTGTTGTTTGTAGATTTTCTGATGATTCCCATTCTAACAGGTGTGAGGTAGTTTTGATTTGCATTTCCCTAATAATTAGCGATGTTGAGCAGCTTCTCATGTGCTTCTTGGCCATGTGTATGTCTTCTTTGGAGAAATGTCTGTTTAGGTCTTATGCCCATTTTTGGATTGGGTTGTTTGTGTTTTTAATATTGAGCTGCATAAGCTGTTTATATATTTTGGAGATTAATCTTTTGTCCATTGATTCGTTCACAAATATTTTCTCCCATTCTGAGGGTTGTCCTTTCGTCTTGTTTATGGTTTCCTTTGCTGTGCAAAAGCTTTGAAGTTTCTTTAGTACCATTTGTTTGTTTTTATTATTATTTCCATTACTCTAGGAGGTGGATCAAAAAAGATCTTGCTGTGATATATTTTAAAGAGTGTTCTTCCTATGTTTTCCTCTAAGAGTTTTATAGTGTCCGGTCTTACATTTAGGTCTCTAATCCATTTTGAGTTTTTTTTTTTTTTTGCAGTACGCGGGCCTCTGACTGTTGCGGCCTCTCCCGTTGCGGAGCACAGGCTCCAGACGCGCAGGCTCAGCGGCCATGGGTCACAGGCCTAGCCGCTCCGCGGCATGTGGGATCTTCCCGGACCAGGGCACGAACCCGTGTCCCCTGCATCGGCACGTGGACTCTCAACCACTGTGCCACCAGGAAAGCCCTTGAGTTTATTTTTGTGTATGCTGTTAGGGAGTGTTCTAATGTCATTCTTTTACATGTAGCTGTCCAGTTTTCACAGCACCACTTATTGAAGAGACTGTCTTTTCTCCATTTTGTATCCTTGCCTCCTTTATCATAGATTACTTGACCATAGGTGCGTGGGTTTATCTCTGGGCTTTCTATCTTGTTCCATTGATCTATGTTTCTATTTTTGTGCCAGTACCATATTGTCTTGATTACTGTAGCTTTGTAGTATGGCCTGAAGTCAGGGAGTCAGATTCCTCCAGCTCCGTTTTTTTCCCTCAAAACTGCTTTGGCTATTTGGGGTCTTTTGTGTCTCCATACAAATTTTAAGACTTTTTGTTCTAGTTCCATAAAAAATGCCATTGGTAATTTGATAGGGATTGCACTGAATCTGTAGATTGCTTTGGGTAGTATAGTCATTTTCACAATATTGATTCTTCCAATCCAAGAACATGGTATATCTCTCCATCTGTTTGTATCATCTTTCATTTCTTTCATCAGTGTCATATAGTTTTCTGCATACAGGACTTTTGTCTCCCTAGGTAGGTTTATTCCTAGGTATTTTATTCTTTTTGTTGCAATGGTAAATGGGAGCGTTTCCTTAATTTCTCTTTCAGATTGTTCATCATTAGTGTATAGTTATGCAAGAAATTTCTGTGCATTAATTTTGTATCCTGCAACTTTACCAAATTCATTGATTAGCTCTAGTAGTTTTCTGGTGGCATCTTTAGGATTTTCTATGTATAGTATCATGCCATCTGCAAACAGTGACAGTTTTACTTCTTTTCCAATTTGTATTCCTTTTATTTCTTTTTCTTCTCTGATTGCCATGGCCAGGACTTCCAAAACTATGTTGAATAATAGTGGTGAGAGTGGACATCCTTGTCTTGTTCCTGATCTTAGAGGAAATGCTTTCAGTTTTTCATCATTGAGAATGATGTTTCCTGTGGGTTTGTCATATATGGCCTTTATTATGTTGAGGTAGGTTCTCCCTATGCCCACCTTCTGGAGAGTTTTTATCATAAATGGGTGTTGAATTTTGTCAAAAGCTTTTTCGGCACCTATTGAGATGATCATATGGTTTTTCTTCTTCTATTTGTTAATATGGTGTATCATATTGATTGATTTGCGTATATTGAAGAATCCTTGCATCCCTGGGATAAATCCCACTTGATCATGGTGTATGATCCTTTTAATGTGTTGTTGGATTCTGCTTGTTAGTATTTTGTTGAGGATTTTTGCATCTAAATTCATCAGTGATATTGGTCTGTAATTTTCTTTTTTTGTAGTATCTTTGTCTGGTTTTGGTATCAGGATGATGGTGGCCTCATAGAATGAGTTTGGGAGTGTTCCTTCCTCTGCAATTTTTTGGAAGAGTTTGAGAAGGATGGGTGACAGATGTTCTCTAAATGTTTGATAGAATTCACCTGTGAAGCCATCTGGTCCTGGATTTTTGTTTGTTGGAAGAGTTTTAATCACAGTTTCAATTTCATTACTTGTGATTGGTCTGTTCATATTTTCTGTTTCTTCCTGGTTCAGTCTTGGAAGGTTATACCTCTCTAAGAATTTGTCCATTTCTTCCAGATTGTCCATTTTATTGGCATAGAGTTGCTTGTAGTAGTCTCTTAGGATGCTTTGTATTTCTGTGGTGTCTGTTGTAACTTCTCCTTTTTCATTTCTAATTTTTTTGATTTGAGTCCTCTCCCTCTTTTACTTGATGAGTCTGGCTAATTGTTTATTGATTTTGTTTATCTTCTCAAAGAACCAGCTTTTAGTTTTATTGATCTTTGCTATTGTTTCCTTTGTTTCTATTTCATTTATTTCTGCACTGATCTTTATGATTTCTTTCCTTCTGCTAACTTTGGATTTTGTTTGTTCTTCTTTCTCTAGTTCCTTTAGGTGTAAGGTTAGATTGTTTATTGGAGATCTTTTCTTGCTGCTTGACGTAGATTTGTATAGCTATAGACTTCAGTCTTAGAACTGCTTTAGCTGCATCCCAAGGTTTTGGATCGTTGTGTTTTCATTGTCATATGTCTCTAGGTATTTTTTGTTTCCTCTTTGATTTCTTCAGTGATCTGTTGGTTATCTAGTAACGTAGTTTAGCCTACATGTGTTTGTGTTATGTTTTTTTTCCCTGTAATTCATTTCTAATCTCATAGCATTGTGGTCAGAAAAGATGCTTGATATGATTTCAATTTTCTTAAATTTACTGAGGCTTGATTTGTGACCCAAGATGTGATCTATCCTTTAGAATGTTCCATGCGCATTTGAGAAGAAAATGTAATCTTCTGTTTTTGGATGAAATGTCCTATAAATATCAATTAAATCTATCTGGTCTATTGTTTCATTTAAAGCTTCTGTTTCCTTATTAATTTTCTGTTTGGATGATCTGTCCATTGGTGTAAGTGAGGTGTTAAAGTCCCCCACTATTATTGTGTTACTGTTGATTTCCTCTTTTAGAGCTGTTAGCAGTTGCCTTATGTATTGAAGTGCTCCTATGTTGGGTGCATATATGTTTATAATTGTTATATCTTCTTCTTGGATTGATCCTTGATCACTATGTAGTGTCCTTCCTTGTCTCTTGTAACATTCTTTATTTTAAAGTCTATTTTATCTGATATGAGTATTGCTATTCCAGCTTTCTTTTGATTCCATTTGCATGGAATATCTTTTTCCATCCCCTCACCTTCAGTCTGTATGTGTCCCTAGGTCTGAAGTAGGTCTCCTGTAGACAGCATTTATATGGGTCTTGTTTTTGTACCCATTCAGCGAGCCTGTGTCTTTTGGTTGGAGCATTTAATCCATTCACATTTAAGGTAATTATCGATATGTATGTTCCTATTACCATTTTCTGAATTTTGGGGGGTTTGTTTTTGTAGGTCCTTTTCTTCTCTTGTGTTTCCCACTTAGAGAAGTTCCTTTAGCATTTGTTGTGTAGCTGGTTTGGTGGTGCTGAATTCTCTTAGCTTTTGCTTGTCTGTAAAGCTTTTGATTTGTCCATCGAATCTGAATGAGACCCTTGCAGGGTCGAGTAATCATGGTTGTAGGTTCTTCACTTTCATCACTTTAAGTATATCACGCCACTCCCTTCTGGCTTGTAGAGTTTCTGTTGAGAAATCAGCTGTTAACCTTATGGGAGTTCCCGTGTATATTATTTGTTGTTTTTCCCTTGCTGCTTTCAATAATTTTTCTTTGTCTTTAATTTTTGCCAATTTGATTACTATGTGTCTCAGCGTGTTTCTCCTTGGTTTTATGCTGTATGGGACTCTCTGCATTTACTGGACTTGGGTGGCTATATCCTTTCCCCTGTTAGGGAAGTTTTCAACTATAATCTATTCAAATATTTTCTCGGGTCCTTTCTCTCTCTCTTCTCCTTCTGGAACCCCTATAATGTGAATGTTGTTGCATTTAATGTTGTCCCAGAGGTCTCTTAGGCTGTCTTCATTTCTTTTCATTCTTTTTTCTTTATTCTGTTCCACAGCAGTGAATTCCACCATTCTGTCTTCCAGGTCACTTATCCATACTTCTGCCTCAGTTATTCTGCTATTCATTCCTTCTAGTGTAGTTTTCATTTCAGTTATTGTATTGTTCTTCTCTGTTTGTTTGTTCTTTAATTCTTCTAGGTCTTTGTTAAACATTTCTTGCATCCTCTCGATCTTTGCCTCCATTCTTTTTCTGAGGTCCTGGATCATCTTCACTATCATTATTCTGAATTCTTTTTCTGGAATGTTGCCTATCTCCACTTCATTTATTTGTTTTTGGGGGGTTTTATCTTGTTCCTTCATCTGGTACATAGTCCTGTGTCTTTTCATCTTGTCTATCTTTCTGTGAATGTGGTTTTTGTTCCACAGGCTGCAGGACTGTAGTTCTTCCTGCTTCTGCTGTCTGCCCTCTGGTGGATTAGGCTATCTAAGAGGCTTGTGCAAGTTTCCTGATGGGAAGGACGTGGTGGGTAGAGCTGGCTGTTGCTCTGGTGGGCAGAGCTCAGTAAAACTTTAATCCACTTGACTCCAGAGTATTGTTAATGAAATCTTTCATTAATTGTTTCAGATCTAATAGACATGAGGAATCTCCATGTCACTCCCACAGCACTTTGCACTGATCTCAATTTTACCACATATTACATGGATCATAATTATATGCTCACATATCTGACTGTCTTATTACAATATGAGATCCTCAATAGCTAGGACCCAATTTTCCTCACTTTTGCATTTTCTAGAACAGTGCTTAACTCATAGTACTGCTCAGTGAAAGTTGTTGAGTGAATTTCAGAATGGAAGGATGGATGAATGGATGAATGACTGACCGTGAGGTTTACATATTACCATATTTGAGGTCTTGAAGAGTGAGACTGGGTCGAATGCTTTTTGTTTTCATTTTGTTCACACATTTAACACATTTCTTGAGCACTGCTATGTGCTGGCCACTGTACTAGGCATAGATGTAACTCAGTACAAAAGATTTAAAAGGTCCCTGTATTAATAAAACTTAATATTTTAGTATTTTTAGTGGAAGGGAGGACACTAAATGACTTCATTTACATAAACACGCAAATTACTTCAAATAGCAAATAATGTAATAGAGATAGAAAAATTAAAAAAAAAAACAAAAAAATGGGATCTTGTGGGTGGAGTGACTGCACTGGACGTGAGGAGACTCCCTGAGTGGGTGACATTTGAATCAAGACCAGAATGATAGTGGAGAATTGTACAAATCAGAGAGCCCTTGGCCTCAGCCCAGAAGTAACACATCTTCCTTCTGCTCATATTTCACTGGGCTAGCACTGGTCACATGGCCTCAACTGACTACAAATGAGCTGGGAAGTAGAGTCTCCTATGAGCCCAAGAAGGAGGGGAAGAGGATCATGGTGAACCTGTAGTATCTACCCAGTGGCTCAAAGAAAAGGGAATGGCTAAATGATAACTTACCTGTTTGCAAATGTAATCAATGTTTAGTACTTAGTGTGGCTTAAAAAAAAACAGAAGGACAATTGTTCCAGGCAAAGGGAGCAGCAAGTGGTTGGCATAGTAAAGGAACAGGGAAGAGCCCAGGGCATGGCTGGGACACGGTGAATGAGAAGCAATATGATAGGACACGAGGAGTTAGAGGATGTAGCCCAAGAAGGCCAAGCAAGGGGTATGGATTTTTACTTTAAGTGCAATGGGATGCCTTTGGTTTTAAGAAGAGTCAGGTAATCTGACTTAAATTTGTAAAGTATCTCTTTGGCTATTGGGTGCTGAATAGATTAAGGTTGGGGGTTGGGGGAGAGTATAAAGGTGGGAAGACAGTCAGGAGGCTCTGCACTAGTGACAGAGGATGGTAACTAGGCCTGTGGGAAAGGAACAAAGGAGATGAAAGGTAGATCTTTATTTAGAATAGAAAGGACTTTGTGGTAGATTGGATGTGAGGAAGTGGAAAATAGAGAAATCCTTCCCCGGTAAATAGTGCTGGATACTCGTTTTTCTTCCCATCCTTATTTTCATCTATAAACGTGAAGATGCCAGGATATATGCTATACTATGTTCTTCACTGCAAAATTTTATGAACTGTATGAAATAACGCAGATGAGACCAATTTTTTAAAGGAATTATTATTATTATTGAAAGATGAGACCAATTTTTAACTTGAAAACAAAATAAACTTACTAGTCCTGGTCAAGCCAATAGTCATCTTTTAAAAAATAGAGATTATTTTTGAGTTTGGATTTTAGAATAGATCTTATAATTCAGGGTACACAACCGCAGAATGTGAACTTGTATTGAAAGTTTTCTAGAAGTTAGTTTATGACTGCCTGATGTGGTCCAAGTATTAGTATAACAATTGAATTTTATAAACCTCTGCATTTATTGTCAATGCCAATCACACGCTACAAATGCAGATTCTTAACTCACAATAATTATTGGTGGCTTTGTAATTACACTGCAAGAGCAACGTGCCTAACCTTTTTATAGAAATGCTAACTCCAGCATTCTATCCTTTTACTTTCTCTATAGAAACACAGAAGCTATTTTTATAACATTTTTAAAAACATTCACATCTTAATGAATGGAGATGTAGGGAAAAATGAAATTTAAGCATTAGCTCTTCAGATATATTGAGGTTTACATGTGTGTTATGTTCCAAACAAGGTTGAGGTGCAACAGAATGGGTTGTTTGCTGTGTAAGCCACCAATATACGAGACTAGACTGCAGTAGAGATATGGAACTACCTGTTGATTTTGTTGTGTAACATGACCAGATGTGTTTAAAATACAACAGAAGCTGAGTCACATCTTCCATGAGGCTGAGCACCAGTGAGAAGGAGCTGTATGCTGTGGTCAGAAGACAAGGCTCACAATAAGAGGCTGCTTGCAATATTTTAGCTCTTTTTCCATATTTTAAAAAGGTATTCTCAGTGCCAGTTCTATCTACATACATTTTCCTGAATCACATTATACACTACTTTCTTAGGTGTGGAAATGGTCCCAGGAAGCTTGAGCGGGCCCCAATCTGATCCAGAGACCTGTGAACCTGTCTTGCCCTTTGCTTGTGAGAGACAAGCTGGTTCTGGGAGTGAGCAGGACTCATTCGGCTGGAGTGACAGACGACTCCCGGGGTTGCCTAGCCTGTACGGAGGAGACTAGACTGCTTTCAGTAACACTGCCCATGGGAGAAAAGAAAAAAATTTTTTTTAATTTAAAATAGTGAGGATGTAAGGGGATTTACCAAGATGAAAGATACAGTGGAGAGAGAAATGGAGTGCCAATATCGATGAGGAGAGGAACATTAGGGAAAGGGGATATTCCAGGTTTTGAGGGTTTGGTTTTGTTTTGGTTTGGTTTGGTGTTTTTGAGAAATGATTTTTTAACTTTTGGCATCGGGGGGCGGATTTTATATCTTCCTCTTTTTTAGATTTGGAATGTGTCTTTCCATGAGGTAAGGAGGAGTTACTGTAAATACATATGTCTATTTCTCCTCTTTCTGCTAAGAAAATTGCCGTTAAACACGCTGCTGCTACTCCCTTATTTTGCACCAAGTAAATGTTTAAATATTTTAAAATAAACATGTTTCAGCTGACTGCTGGATGAGATTCATTACAGCCAGAAGGAACTCAGTGGAACTGTTCAAGGAGATCTGGTTAATATCACCATGATTTATGCCTGTGGTGGAAATTGCACTAATATTTACACGAAGGGCATGGTTTGGGGGCAATGGTAAGGCCCGACTGAAGTGGGAATTTGCACAGTCAATGCTTACTAATGAAAATAGCTACAGTTCAGTGCTCTTTCCAAAAGCCTAATTAGGCCCTTCATATGACATGTTATTTTCACATTTTTACTCTTAAGCTGCAAACTTTTTCTTGCCATCCTCTGCCTACATTGAGATTATTCCTTGCAAAAACAATTAAGCAAAATAATACTAGGCTACAGGATAACTTCTAAAAAATGTATTTTGGCTTTTTTAAAAAAAAATTTATTTAGTATGGCTGCATTAGGTCTTTGTTGTGGTGCACGGGCTCTACATCGCATGCAGGCTTCTCTCTAGTTGTGGCACAATGGCTTAGTTGCCCCGCGCCATGTGGGATCTTAGTTTCCCAACCAGGGATCAAACCCACATCCCCTGCATTGGAAGGCGGATTCTTAACCACTGGACCACCAGGGAAGTCTCAATTTTGGCTATTCTTTGATAAGCTTCACCAATGGAAAAAAGTCATGATTTTCTTGATTAGTTATATATATTTTTAAATGATCTATGAGTTATCTTTATAGTGTCTGAGTAGCATTGTAAAACTGCATTTTTTGGCACTGTGAACACTTAAATGAGTTCCACGTGGGTGGAGAAGAAATTTCAGACCAAAAATTACACTGAAAATACAGTTCTGCTAAAGTCCTGTGGGTTTCCTCATTTAAGTGATGAGTGAGCCAGTGGGAAATCTCTGACACTGAGTTTGCCAGGTTTTCACTTTTTCTTTATTCTTTCTTTCCCAGTTCAACGGTTTTCTAATTTGTTTCAAAAGAAGAACACCCTAGAAGTCAAGGTGCTCTTCGTGTCACATGATGAAATACAGATATATTTATTCTGATTTAGTACAAAAAGACTGAACTATGTATCTCTCTCTAGAGACAGACCTCTACAGAGTTATATAAAAAGTTATGCATTTATTTTACTTGTTTTTCAAGATTATTCAATGTTGGTGTTGTAAATAGCATTCTCTTGATCTTATATTTATAAATACAACACGGCTGTTTCTTGGTTTCCAATTAGGGCTGCTTCCATCTTTTCCTGTTAGTTCTTGTTTGTTACTTGTTCACTCACTTTTGTACCCAGCAAATAAGATGGAATAGCTGATGTTTTAAGAAAAATTTATGAGAGAAAAATCTAAAATTTCTAAGATTCTATCTATTTTGAGATTTTTCTGAGTTGGGAAAATTCCATTTTTTGATTTTAGCACTGAAGACATTAGAGCAGCAATAATAGATTTGAGCATAGCTTGAGAACTGTTCCTCTAATTTTAAATTGAGACTGCATTACATCTAATTGCTGCTCAGAAGGTAGAGGCAAGGTATTAATATAGGCCAAGGTTAACTAGAAGGCATCTATGGGCAGCTTCCTTTTTTTTGTTTAATCTTTATTGAGTGCTTAACTATGTACCAGGCACTGATTTAAACCCTTTATGTGTATGAATATTAGAAGCATATAATATCATCCCTTCATTTATTAATACACGTATACTAACTGCCTGGCACTATTTTTTGCCCTGGGGGTAGAACATGAACAAAACAAAGTCCCTGCTCTGCTACAGTTTATAATTCTCATCAGGGGTACAACTCTGTGTTTAAATCTCTGCTTCACCTCTTATAAACTCTGTGACCTTGAGCAGATTACATAATCTCTCTGTGCCTAAACTGCTTTATCTGTAAAGTGCAGAGAATAACAGTTCCTACCTTAGAAGGCTGATATGAAGTGATATGGTATGATATTAATGAGTCAACAGTTATAAAATAAAACTGGGTATGGAAAATAGAGAAAGACTAGAAACAGATATGGGGGAGGTGGTTCATGTTATACAGGTGGTTGGTTGAGAAAAGCCTCACTGTGACGAGGACATTTGAACAGATACCTGACAGAAGTGAGAGCCCAGATCACATGGCCATCTAGGGGAGGAAGGGTCTGGGTGGAGGGAACCGCAAAGGACAGAGGAGGGGGTGTGCGCTATATGTTCGGAGAACAGAAAGGAAGCCAACACATCCAAGAAAGGGAGTATGGTGGGTGATGAGGACAGAAGGAAGCAAGGACCGTGATCAGGAAGAGACTTGTAGGCTATGATGAGAACTTTCTATTTTAATTAGAACTTTATTCTGAATAAAGCGAAAGGCCTCAGAAGAGATCCCCAGTAAGCTGCCTCCCCCTTCCCCACCCAGTTTTTAAATAATTGGTGAAATAAAGCAAGGGATTTTTATCTGATTCTCCTTTTTTTCCCCCTCTCTAATGTACCACAAGCAGCAGAACAGTATCTGGCATAGAGTAGGATCTCAACAAATATTTGATGAGTGAATGAAAGAAGAAACTCTGTTTTAAAGTAAAGATGGAAACCAACACGTCAGCTTTATTACTGATAGAGGTGCAGCTGTTAGATGCTGCTTTGGGTTAGTTAGCCAAGTGGACTTACTAATATTGAATCCCAGTATTGGGCAGAAAGAACCAATGACCAGTGCATCAACTGAAAGGGGCAGAAGTGAAACCATGCCACTCAGATTGGGACTTGAACCCACAGTCTTTTAACTGAGGTAACACACCTGATCTCAGCACTTAATGAAGCTCAGGTTCTTGATGTCTCCTCACAGAAAGAATTCAGTGAGAGACAAAGTGATAGGTAAGAAGTGGATTTATTGAGAGAGAAACACACTCCACAGACAGAGTGTGGGCCATCTCAGAAGGTGAGAGTGACACCAGGGTATGGAGCTGTCAGTTTTTATAGCAGTGGGTAATTTCATAGGCTAATGAGTGGGAGGAGTATTCCAGCTATTTTGGGAAAGGGGTGGGGACTTCCAGAAATTGGGCCACCGCCCACTTTTTGACCTTTATGGTTGGCCTTGGAATACTGTCATGGTGCCTGTGGGTATGTCATTTAGCTTGCTGATGTGTTACAATGAGTGTATACTGAGGCTTAAGGTCTAGTGGAAGTGGACTTGTCCTCCTTCTTGGACCTATTAGGTTCTAATCAGTTTTTGTCGTGACCTCGGGCTGTCATTGTTTTAAAGAATGTGCCCTGCCCCCTCCCCTCCTGTTTCAGAAGCAGCCTGAGGAAGAGTTATGTGATGGCAGAGCAGAGGAAAGAGCCCAAGGGGATGAAGTACCAGGCCTGGTTTATCATCCCGGACTTATCAGATAAGTCAGTCTGTCCAGACGGAAGCCAGGAATGTGCTTAGTAATACTTCCTCCTTATGGAAACCAGGAGAGGGGAAAAAGTAGATCCTCTAATGACTGAGATAAACACACATTCGAGGATCTGGAACAGGGAAGGACACTTTCTGATTTACATTTTTGAGGATTCCTTCTATTTGCCCCTCCAGATCCACTCTTCACTCTCCTCCTCTGGCTGGGTGGTCCAGGGTGAATGGGTTTGGACTGTAAGGGGGGCATCAAAGAGCTCAGGCTGGGCGAGGTCTGAGTATTCCCCTTTCTGGATTCTGGTAACCACTTCCTGTGCTCTGAGATACCACGTCATTCCTTTCTGATTTCCCTCAAACCTGTCCTTACCTTTGTAAATTGTTCCTTTATTAAACTTTTCAAATTAGCTTGTTGAGTGTCATCTGTTTCCTACTAAGACCCTGATGTCATTGAGATAAAGTCGCCCTGGCTGTTTTGTAGGGAAAAGATTACTTGGCTGGTGGGGGAAGGGTGCTGGAGGAGGCTATAAAAGCAGATCAGTTAGAAGTCGATGGCGACAATCCAGGTGAGAGAGGTTGGTGCTGGGCACCACAGTAGTAACAACAGATGTAGTGGGAAACGGTCAGAGTCCGGAATTCATTGAATGTAAATAGAACCAACAGGGCTTGCTGATGCATTAATTATGGGCACTAAGAAAAAAGTGCCAGAAAAGACTCCTCATTTTATAAGTCTGTGGAACAAAATGGTGCTATTTAGAGGCCTGACAGAAAGGGAATTGACTGTGGTTTTTTTCAGAGGTGGGAAGATATCCTCCAAGAATTTTCAAGATTGCTTTAGCAAGAGTTTTCCTATTGGTAGTGTTCATCTCAAAATTGGAATTCCTAGAATCTGTCCTGGGGCCTTCTGCAGTTTCTCCAATCATCTCTAGACTGTTGCAGATATCTCCACCCAAGGGAATGAATTTTAACCCATTTTAATTAAAAAAGCAAACCTGCACACATGTCACACAGCCTTTCTGGAAAAAGGAGGAAAAGGAATATTTTAAGCCAAATTACCAAGGGATGTTGCAATTGCAAAACCTAAATTTCTGAGCACTGAATCTTCTCACTTAGAAACACTGGCCATACAATCTTCTGACTACTACTGTCTACATATGCTGAGCAAATATGCATGGTATATTCAATAATACCTCAATAATATACAGCTGCGTGCGTGTGTATGATGAAGCAAAAATTGAAAAGATAAAAACCAAATTGCTCAGATTATGGGTAATTTTTAATTTTCTGCTTATACTTGTCCACATTCAAAGAGTTCTGAGTTAATCAGGTATTAGTTTTAGAAACAGTTTCTATTTTGATATCACACCCTTAGACTGGGCTTACTCGGCCATCTATCTAAAATAGTGATCCCTCCCTCCTGCCCTACTTTCACAAGAATGCCTACGCAGAACACTTTACCCTTCTTTACAGCATATATCACAGATATATCATATATATATCATATATTATATATATCATATATAAGCCTGAACTTATATTATTTGCTTATTGTTCAATCCCATCAATAAAATTTAAGCTCTCTGAGACAAGTCCTTGCCTGACTTGTTTATTCTTCCGGTGCCTAGAACCAAAGCTGGCCATGAGGAGGAGGCTCAATAAATTCTATTAATTCACACACACACACACACACACACACACACACACACTTTTATTTCAAAGGTATGTGATGGCAGAGATTGTCATGGTGATTTTAAAAAATCTACACCATGTGTAGAAATAGAAATTGACTCAAAATTTCTAAGGAGAAATTTTACCATATATTAAAAAATAAACAAGAAAAATCATGACTTTTGATTCAGAAACTCCACTTGTAGGGCTTAATAGAAAATTCATATATTTATTTACAAAAGTGTCTTTGCAGCATCTCTGTAATAGCATGGAAAATAAGGAGGCTTGCATAGCACAGGGAGATCAGCCCGGTGCTTTGTGACCACCTAAGGGGTGGGATAGGGAGGGTGGGAGGGAAACTCAAGAGGGAGGAGATATGAGGAGATATATATATATATATATATATATATATATATATATATATATATATGTATAGCTGATTCACTTTGTCATAAAGCAGAAGCTAACATACCATTGTAAAGCAATTATACTCCGATAAAGATGTTAAAAAATAATAATAATAAAATAAAATAAAATACCCTATATTTGATTCAAAAAAAAATAAGGAGTGTTGGTTAGATATATTATGAAGAAGCCATAAAATATTAAATCATTATAGCAATTAAATTGCTGTAGAAAGAGGTATATTATATATTATTAAATTTTAAAAGCAGGTAACAAAGTAGCATGTTCAGTCTAATTCCTTACACATGGAAAAACTTTGGGAACTCCAGAATATTAATTGTGGTTATTTCTGGGTTGTGAGAGTATAGACATTTCAGAGTTTCTTTTGTGTGCTTATCTACACATTTTTAAATGTCTACAATAAACTATTGAAACAAAGTATTGCTTCGTTTTATTTCATTTTTCAATAGTGTTAAAAATTATTATAAGCAATCCAGAACGGATTTCCTAAGGACTCGTAACTACAGCACATCTCAAAGTGGAAAAATGAAATTTTCAAGCGAGTTGGAATCACAAAAATGTCTGAATATTTTCTCTCTCTATGTCTGTTATCCAATATTTATCTCAAGTGGAACACATTTCTCTCTGGTCTCCAAAAGGGATTTGTAGAATTACCACCATCTGCCAACAGAAATTATTATTACAAACAATAATTAGGCTGACATTGAAAGCCCTGGGGGGTAAATACAAAACCCACAATTCACCATTATCCTTGAGTGGAATCTGTGGAGGTTAGTGAAGACGTCCTCTGTCGAATTCAAATCAAATAAATGGTAGTAAGCACCCTGCCTATGCTGGACCCACAGAACTAAGCCCTAAGAAACACAGAACGTGTGTTGCAAAGTGCTTGCTGACCAGTGACTATCCCGGTGCAACCGAGAACCTTCTCATCAGGAAGGCTGTTTTGAGTATGTGGGAAGGATGGTGCTAGAGATGAAGAGTGGAGTTGTGGATGGTGTGTGTTACTTCCTTAATCTGAGCCAGGGGTTGCAAAAATGTGATTTGAAAGTTGACTCAGTCCTGCAGGTATTTTAAACACTTAGAGCGCTTAAAAATAAAGGCTTGAAATCTTATTTAGTTCTTTTCAGGCACAGCACTTTGCAGCTAGTCCAATTCTAAAGTTTGATTTATGTGCTCCTATAGGTATAGTCTTTGGTTTGGTTTGGTTTGGTTTTTAGGTATAGTTTTTGATCCTTGTATCTGAGCTATTCTTGGATCCCTACTTGAACAGTGACTAGCATCTCTCAAACAAAAAACCCAGAGAACACAGCTCTCTCTGACCAATATGAATAATGCTAACTTCCACAATTCTCAGGAAATAACTACTAGGTAGGATTTCCTCCCAGGCCTCTTTCTTGAAGCTTTGTCTTCCTCCTGTTTATCTGCCAGCGACAAAAACAAAGAAACAAAAAGTAGCAAGCCAGTGTTAAAGGAAAACAACAAACCAAACACTGTGAGGGTCTATGGTGCTGGGAAGCAGGAGCAGATCAGTTTCTGCAGGATCTCAATTGCCAGGAGATGGGATTTTGTCTTTACCCTGAAGATAATCAGAGGTCCTTGATAAGGAGATAGAATAAAAAAAAATTTCAGAAATGGAATCCGTTGTTAAGAGTTCATTTGAAAGAGGGATACACTTGGTGCATGAGATCAGGCCTGTCAAATAGTTTCTGTCAGTCTCCAGATTAGTAATGGGTGCCTTGGCATCCAGGCGGATGGGCTGGCGAGAAAGGAGCTATATCAGAGACCGCCACAGACACCCGGGGCAATGTGATTTGTCAATTACAGGAGGAGGAAGCCTGAGAGTGTCCCATCACGCCGCTGCTGAGTCATCCTACTCTGGTAGCTATTTAAACAGAAGCCTCCAGACATACAATCAACACTCCACTCAGACAATGCCCAGACCTCCAGAAACCGTGTCCACCCTGGATTGCCCACGACAAGGACAATTTCCAAAAACAGTTTCCATCCTCTTTTCCCAGTATTGTCACGCTAGGGGGTTCTGACTTCTGGCTTCTTTCCTCAAAATGAGCCTATCCAGCCGACCCTCCAATGGGACCTTGGCCCCAGAGGCCACCAATTCCTGTTTCAAGTTTTCTCACAGTCTTTCTCATATTTCTGTCAAGTCAGCAGACATTGGCTGTGCACTTGTTATGGGTTGGGCACTGACCTACAGGTAAGGGCTGGTCAAAGGATAAACGAGACACATTCCTTGCCTTTAGAGGCTAAAGTGGAAGAAACTGGTAACCAGGCAACAACAATTTATGGAGGGATGGCTCCAAGATAGGTAAGTACAAGATGATATTTTGGGGAAAGAGGAAGGTACCACTACTCTTCTTTAAAAGCTATCACCCTCTGTGTGTGACTCTCTGGGAGGAATTGAAGGGATATGGGAGACATCAAAGCGATGTGGGAGGATGGATGTTTTAGAAGGGCTTTTCAAATCTGAATGTATTTGCATTTCCACCTGTCTGCCAGCCATCACCGTGTTTGACCTGGGCCCTCAGGGCTGCTCTGTCTGGCTGTGAGTACTGTTGATGATTCTTTTCCCTGCCCATCCTCCAGGTGCTCCCTTTAGTGTGTCAGATGAGGACTCTCTTCACATTTGGCTCTCATCTATCAGCCATGACTGTCCAGAAAGCTTTGGCTTTCAAGCCTGCTTCCTGGCTGGGCTTCTCCACCACTACATTAAGGATACCATTTGATATCACATGTGCTACAGGTGCTGTTGATGAAAGTGCTAAAGTTGCCGGATATGACTGACGTCTTTGGGAAGGACGAGACTGCGTGCCCATGCAGTTGTTGCGTCCAAATGCTGTCCTTACCTCCCAACAGAAAGGTACTGTAAATAAAGGGAAAGGGCACTACCTTATTTCAAACACCAAATATGAACTAGGAGCTGTCCTAGGCACTATGTAAAAGATTTATTTAGTTCTCACAGCAATAGTGTCTGTATGTCAGAATCCCATTTTATAGATTGAGAAACTGTGGCTCAGAGAGGTCAAGAGGTTTATCCAAGGTCACACAGTTTTACAGTTTTTTGTTGAGCTTGAATCTGAACACAGGACGATGTGACTTTGACTCTTGTATTCTTTAAACTACTGGAAGAGTTCACAGAAAGAGCTGTGGAATATTAATATGGCAATAAAATTTCTGATTCCAGTCTGCTTATCAGTCTTCTCAGAGTGATATAAATACAGGATGTATAGCACAAGTTTCTGAATCTTTGCTCTGAAACATGAAAACAATTGGAATAAATTGGAGTAGAAGGAAGCAAAGAACATAGAGTAAAATCTAATTCATCAGATGAAAATATGGATAAATATGTTTATGTTCGCAGAACTTTTAATATTGAAGAATGAAAGACCCACTGGGAAAAAGATGAGGGGAAAATATGTCTGTTTTTATGACTTGTTGATATCTATGGGGTTTTTCCTTAAGCCTCAAAACAATTTACAACATTGCCAACAGCATTCAGTACATTCAGAACAGGATCATTTCACCCACAGCTGAACTAGGGCCATGCTTGGGACAGCACTGAGAACAGCCTTCCAGCAGACATGCCAGGGAGTAATCCAGGGTCAGTGAGTGAAGTGGAGAGCAGGGCCATTTAAAGCAACACGGTTTATGTAAGTGTGATCTAATTGCTTCCACTGGAAATGGGTCATATTTGAGTCAAGAGAACCAGGAGCCTTAATGACCCCAGTGAAATCAGATTATGGCTTTTCTTTCCATCTCCTCAGAGACTATGGCCCTCTGATGAAATAATAATGCTTCGATTCATTATAATCTGTGAGGTTTCCCACTCCCTTCCTGCTTCCTTGTAGTTGACTTTTTTGTTGTTGTTTTTTTTGGTTTTTTCTTTTCAGTTAAACACATTAAACTAAACGGGATATATCATATGACAGACTGTGATAAATTGACTACTGGGAATAGGGAAAAAATATGGGATAAAGAAATAGGTCTTTCTCGCCTCTCACAGCTGTGATTCAGTTCTGACTCAAAAGGAAGTGTGCCACCTACTGAATCACGGAAACCACTTCCTGTAGCTGTTTGGTTTATTCTAGAGGGGCATCAGGCCAAGTACTGCCCTGCCCTGACCCTTACTGGCTCTACAGAGCCCAGGCGTTTACAGCTTGAGGTGGTTTGGCCTCAGACTCTGAGAACACTGCATATTAAATTACAAGTGTTTCATTTCCTAGCAAGGAGTCTTCAGCAACATAAAAACGAACATGTGTTATTTGCAAACCAAGTGTGTCATTACTCAACCTGCATATCCTTACCACTTCATAGGGTATGTATTCTGGATGACCACTCTCAAGATCTGAATGTACACTAGTTCTGTTTTTCCTGAGGGCAACTTGAACAGTCTGTAGGGTGTCTTTACCCAGATGAAGTGGCAAGATGACCTTGCAATGAAGCAACACTAGACTTGTATTCATTCAATGTATTTTTGAGCACGTGCTCATTGCCAGGTATTGTCCTGGGTAGGTGTAGAGGATACAGTGGCAAACAGTCCAGCTCCTGACCTCATGGTGCTGATACTCTACGCTCTACGGAATTTATACTCTCCCCTCTAGAGGCAGGGGCTGTGCTTTGTATACCATTAAAAGGAACATCAACTGAAGGAAACCTGTTGTTTCCTCTCTACCAACAGAACATTTCTGACAGCAAGATGTGTGGGTTTTTCCACACCAAGAAATTCTCCAATTCTTGGCAAATACTGAGTATCCTACTCTTTAACTCAATTCTGACACTAAATGCCTGGAGTTAGCACAGACCCTTCAGGTTAAGGGCTCAGTCCCATAAGACTAGCCTCAACTTCCAACAGCAAGTCCCAGTTATCACCTGTACTTATGACTAAGTGGCTCTAGCAAGCATTCCCACGATCCCCTCCTCAGGTTTGATAAGTTGCCAGAATGGCTCACAGAACTCAGAAGAAAACACATATGTTCACCAGTTTATTAAAAAGGATACAACTCAGGAACAGCCAGATGGGAGAGTTACATGGGACAAGGTTGGAGCGGGGTGGAGGGGTGAGCAGTGGAGCTTGCATGTCCTCTCTGGACACATCACCCTGTTAGTACCTTGACTTGTTCACCAACCTAGTACCTCTCCAAACGCCTAGTTTAGGATATTTATGGAGACTCCATTATGTAGGCATGATTGATTAAATCCATCCCCAGCCCTCTCCCTGCCCTGGAGGTCAGGGGGTGGGGCTGAGAGTTCCAACCCTCTAATCACATGCTTGGATCCACTGGCAGCCAGCCCCCATTTTCCAAGCGTTACCTTATTATCATAAAATCAAGTATGGTTGAAAGGAGCTTACCATGAATAGCAAAAGATGTTCCTATCACCACGATCACTCAGGAAATTCCAAGAGTTTTAGGAGCTCTGTGCCAGAAACCAGGGATGAAGACCAAAATACATATTTCTTGTTACATCACAATCATGCAGTCTCAGCATCTAGCATTGGGCCTTACATGAAGGAGCCTCTTCAATACTTGTTTGTGGAATAAATATATGAAAGAAGAAAGAAGGAAGAAAAGAAATAAGGAAGGAAGAGAGGGAGGAGGGAAAAAATCATCTCACTATTATTTTTTGCTGTATTTGGAAGATGAAAGCATCAGTTAATTTTTTTTTTTCTTCTGTAATGAGAATTTCAAATAGACTACAGGTTTCTGCTCTTAGGTGGATCTGGAGATTCTATAGTGCCTCAGGACACTCGTAGCCTCTTAACCAGGGACCTTCTGGAATCGATGAGGCCCATTCTGAGATTAGGTCAACACTTAAAGTCCTGAGAATCCCCTCTGAGAGTAAATGGCTCTTTGTTCTTCTCCTCAGAATGGGTCAGAATCCCTAATGGTAGAAAATCTATCATTTCTCTGATGGTCCATGCCCAACAGATGTGTCAAAGAATGGCTGCAAATCTGTGTAACATTAAGAAATAATTTACCCACCTCATAAAAGAGTTGTGAGAATTCAATGAAACAATGTTTAGAATGGTGCCTGGCACACAATAGGCTCCTTGTACACAGAAGCCATCACAACTGCAACTTCTCTTATTATCATTATGGTCACTACTTCTACTACTATTACTTAGGTTGCCCATATAAAGCCAGCAATTTTTCTAGGGTATGACCAGTGGTCTTATGTTTAATAATAGAATTCTATGGTTCAGTGTGTCTCATCCTTTCTTTCTTTTTTTTGGCTTCACTGCACCAGGGATCGAACCCGTGCCCGCTGCAGTGAAATCACGGAGTCCTAATCACTGGATGGCCAGGGAGTTACCTCTCTCATCCTTTCGAAATCCATATTCTTCTTTGAACAATCATAAAAACTCAAAATTGACCTCCAGTTGAAAATCCCAGTCAAGAAGATATTGTCTGGGTTACTTACAATGTTCAATTTATGAGAGCAATATTTTTTCTCAAACATAAAATTATAATATTGAATTTTTCTAAATTACATGTAACTCAAATATAGTAGTGTTAAAAGATAAACAGAGGCATGTTAAAAAGATTTAAAGAATTTATTTGAGCAAAGATTGAACTAAATGGGGCAGTGCCAAACCAGAAATGGTTAGGAGCTCTCCACCAACAGGAGCCAGGGGAAAGAGTTTTATAGAAAAGAGGTGGAAGAAAGCAAGGAAATTATTGGCTATAGATTAAGTGGTTGCCTTATTTGGAAAAGCCTGGTTTGCTGTTTGTGACTGGGTGTCCTTAGGTTTTGATTTCTTAACCTTGAGACATTTACAGGCTTATGTTTTGGTTTGTTTACTAGGCTGCTAAAGCACTAGAACCATCTCAGACTAATGACCTCCTAATTTAATTAAGGTAGTTTGTTTTGCCCCTGCCCTAAGGTCTATTCTCTGCACATTTGACCTAAAAGAAGAGGAAGGGAAAAAAAAGCAAAAGAAAAAGAAGAGGAGGAGAAGTAAGAAAAGATACAAAGGGGGGAAAAAAACATCCCCAGCAAAAATACTGAAGAGAAAGGGAGGTTTTATTGGCGTTTTCTTAAGTACTGCTGAGGCATTTGTACTGTACCTCACACCACAAAGTTAATGAATACCTTGTTGAAACCTTGAACAGTTTTTCTCAGAATTTCTCTTTCTATAGAAATCCCTTGAGGACACGGGGAAGTAGCAGGGTAAGCTGGAACGAAGTGAGAGAGTGGCATGGACTTATATATACTACCAAATGTAAAATAGGTAGCTAGTGGGAAGCAGCTACATAGCACAGGGAGATCAGCTCGGTGCTTTGTGACCACCTAGAGGGGTGGGATAGGAAGGGTGGGAGGGAGACACAAGAGAGAGGAGATATGGGGATATATGTATATGTATAGCTGATTCACTTTGTTATAAAGCAGAAACTAACACACCATTGTAAAGCAATTATACTACAATAAAGATGTTTAAAAAAAAATCCCAACATCTCCCTTCATATAGGTTCTTCCTTACCTGGATGACAATTTTCTTCCCCTGTTTCCTCCAAATTATCCCAGTTTGCCCCTCTGTTTTCACAAAGATCAGTTTAACCTCCTCCCAGCCTCCCTGTCATGTCATTTGGCTCACAAAGGACAGGAAGTTAGATCCCAAGTGAAGTTTTCCCAAAATCGAGACATTCTAGTAGACAACAATTATTACAGCAATCATAGCAAGCAAATAAATTAGTTCACAAAACAGTCTCAGAAGCCCAACAATAATTTAAACCCTCATTTCCACGTACAGTTTTGCTACTGGTTTTGTTCTGTTCACAGGTGTATCCCAAGTGCCTATAAGAACACCTGGCATAAATATGTATTGAATAAATAAATTAGTTTGAGAGTTAACATTTGAAGTAAAACAAAATATCATTAGTTCACCTTTTCTATTTTTTTCTTTTAATGTGTGTGAGACAAGTTGTCACACATGCATCCATACGAAAGCATACAATTTTCTGTCATTAATTTTTTATTATGTCACTTTAGGTCAAATGTTACAGAAAATTATACTGAATTCTTGACCAATCTATCTATTGTTTCCATTGGAATATTGGCCCAGCTAAGAAATAACATCAAGGAAAAATTATTTTTTGGCAGAAAAATGTCCTCTCTAAACTCCTGTGTGTTTTGTTTTGATTTTTCCTTAGTGACTGGAGGTCAGTTTCAATCCACTAAAGCACAGATTCCAAATTTTCAATCTGGTTTTCTTGAGTACAGACCGAGGGCCAAGAATGAGGCAATGATACAACATCACTACCAAGGCAGACACAGACACAGAGTCCAGGGCATGTTCTGGTGACTTGCAAGCTTCTCCCCTCTGAAATTTACTCTCAAAATCATACACTTTAATTTCAAATGGATCTATTCTCTCTCTCTCTAGCCCATTCTTATGAAATTTTTTGTCTAATACCCTGGTCAGGGTATTCCAGACCTTAAAAGATATCATAATGGAATCATCTATTGACTAAAGATAGTGTGTCCTCTACTTATCCTTTCTTGCTTCCTTTTAAAACTTGGATTTTTAACATGCTTGGGAGTGAATCAATGAATATAAATGTAATTATTGAAGAAACAATTTTGTTTTAGCCCAATAAAAAAGGAACTTAAATTTTTTGGCAGCCCCAAAAGAATCACATGTTATTAAACATGTGATGTAGAGGAGGGGCAGGGCCCTAAAGGAAAGAGTGGCATGCCCGACAGCCAAAGGAACAGACGTCCCCTATAAGTAATATGAGTGCCAGGTTTGGATGAGAACCATCTCTGCTATGAGACTGGGGACAGTTCACTTAATATGAGCCTTAGTTTCTTCAGCTGTGACTAAAGTATTGATATACTTGATTCATTGTATAACTCTCCTTACTAAAGTTAACTGTGTCTGTTGTTTCATGAGCTGTCAATTCTCAGAATAATCTTTTCCTGTTCCAGCCACATTCTCTATCATTGACAGAGATATTCACCTGGTTATTTTGGCTTCTCTAATCCTGCTGGTGAGAACACCTCCAAGGGAGCTTTTGGTCAGGAGTTGACCATGACATTTAAGGTCACTTGTACTCTTGGCAGAGAAAGAGAATTCGAAAGGAAACCAGGGTCCAACCACCAATAATAAACACTTTTTAAAATCTGGACCTAGTAACTTCCCTGATAATGATACTTAGCTCATATTTGTTATGTCCTTATTAAGGCCAAGCTTTTTTTTTTTTTTTTTTAATGCATCACCTCATTTAATTCTTATAGTAATCCTTTGAGATAGGGTATCAGGGTGTTTGACTATAAGTGACAGGAAAAACAAAACCTCCAACTGACTTAAACAGTAAGGGCATTTGTTGGCTCACATAACTGGTAGTCTAAAGAGAGGGCAGCTTCGGGAATGGTTTATGGATCCAGTAGCTTCACATTGTCACCAGCTCCCCAGGTTCTATCTCTGTCCTGACATCCAGTGTTGGATTCCTCCTAACACCAATTCCCCTCTGTAGGATGGCCATCAACAGGTAAACCTGGGGACTTCCCTGGTGGTCCAGTGATTAAGACTCTATGCTTCCAATGCAGGGGGCACTGGTTCGATCCCTGGTCAGGGAACTAAGATCCCACATGCCGGGACGTGTGGAAAACAAACAAAACAAAACAAAACAAGAAATCTGCTTCCTTATTTATGTCTAGCACACGTGAGGTAGTGCCCGCACAAACAATGAAAAAATTGCTTTCTCTTCCTCACTATCTGCCTAACTTCAGTCAGCTGCTTGGCTCTGAAACAGCAGCTATTGTGGATGGAAGTCAGGGGAAGGAGGAATATTATCGTAGAATTAACTCATCTTCCTGAATCCAATTATCCTGATTGATTTGGATGATTTAGAATTTATTCCTGGAGGTGGGGAGATTCTCTGAACCACATTGCCTAGTACACAATGGAAGAGGAATACAGCAAATTTGGGGGAGCCAACTACAAGGTGCATTACAAGTAAATACTGCTAATTCCCAATTTACAGATGAGAAAATTGAGGCATAGAGGAGGAAGGTTAAGTAATTTGCCCAAGATCATAATTGAATCTTAAAAGTCTATCTCCATTCTAACAATTAAATTATCTTCCGTGTGCATTTCTTGAAAGCTTATGACGTATAGGAAGAATTAAGGGAAAGACCACAGCACTAGGCATCAAGAGATGAGATTACAATCTTGCCCTCCTCCCCCCACCCCATTACTAGCTGTATAACTTCTTTGAAAATGAGGATTATAGAACCTACTTACTGAAGTAGTAGCAAATATTCAAATAGAAACAATGCAGAAGAGTAGCATTACTTGGGAACTTGTTTGAAATGTAAATTCTCTGCCCTACCCGAGACCCACTTAATCAGAAGCTCTGGGGGTAGAGTCCAGCAAAAAAAACGTTAACAAGCTCTGCAGGTGATTCTGATGGTTGCTAAAATTTGAGAACTGCTGGTCTAACACATTGCCTGGTGCCTAAGCTTTTATTTCCCGTTATTGTTCCAAAGACAATGAGTACATTGACTTCTATCTCCAAAAGTTCACAATCTAGGGAAAGACAGAGTTCTTTATTAAGTTCTTTAATCAGGACCATACTGTTTGACAAATGTTCTAATACAGGTTTAATTTGCTTTTTTTTAAAATTTATTTTATTTTTTACATCTTTATTGGAGTATAATTGCTTTACAATGGTGTGTTAGTTTCTGCTTTATAACAAAGTGAATCAGTTATACATATACATATGTTCCCATATCTCTTCCCTCTTGCGTCTCCCTCCCTCCCACCCTCCCTATCCCAACCCTCTAGGTGGTCACAAAGCACCGAGCTGATCTCCCTGTGCTATGCAGCTGCTTCCCACTAGCTATCTATTTTACATTTGGTAGTGTATATATGTCCATGCCTCTCTCTCGCTTTGTCACAGCTTACCCTTCCCTCTCCCCATATCCTCAAGTCCATTCTCTAGCAGGTCTGTGTCTTTATTCCTGTCTTACCCCTAGGTTCTTCATGACATTTTTTTTTCTTAAATTCCATATATATGTGTTAGCATACGGTATTTGTCTTTCTCTTTCTGACTTACTTCACTCTGTATGACAGACTCTAGGTCTATCCACCTCATTACAAATAGCTCAATTTCGTTTCTTTTTATGGCTGAGTAATATTCCATTGTATATTAATTTGCTTTGAAAGCTCTTAAGGGGTTGAATTTATTTCTAACAAGATGAATCTCAGAAGACTTTATAGAATAGATAAGAAATGGAAAAGGGGAAAATAGCTATGAACTAAAAGCAGCAGAGATAGTTAAACTTCTAGTAGTTACAGCAAAGTTCTATCTAGACAGTTAATTTAAAATACAGTTGACCCCTGAACAATGCGAGAGTGAGGGGTGCTGACCCTCTGTGCAAAGATCCAGGTATAACTTACATCTGGCCCTCTAGAAACTTAGTCCCGCATCCTCAGATTCAACCAATCCAGGATTGTGTAGTACTGTGGGGTTTATTATTGAAAAAATCCACGCATAAGTGATCCCTCACAGTTCAAATCTGTGTTGTTCGAGGGTCAACTCTATAACAATGCAAACTATCAATCATAGTAGGGGAATAACAACCCATCAGAAGTCAGAAGATGAGGATTTTAGTCCTGATGTTACACTTAGCAGCTGGCCCTTAATGTGCTATTTCATAAAGAAGGAAAGAGGTTGGTTCCTCGGTTCTTACCTAGGAGAAAATAAGGTGCGGACAGGGCATGTGTAGACTTAAAGATTCCACAGGGGAGTGTGGACACAGCCTGGTTAAGAAGCGCTAGACTCAATGGTCTCTAATCCGTGGTGTGTATTAAAGAATTATTGAATATAAAGTTAATACGTTAAGGTAGAAGCATGTAAATGCCATTAAAAATCTATAAGCCAGACTCTGCTTTTTGTTGTTCCTGTTGTTTGCTTAACATCTCTGAAAGTGCTTTAGTACCTGAATACCCAATTAATCAAAGGGAAACATCGGTATTAGGTATCAACTAAAATGTCACCTTCCCTGCGTGGATCGCAAAGTCCTTGGCAATCACTTCCATACCAGGCTAGTGAGTATTGTTGTTCTCATTTTCCAGATGGATAAACAGAGGATAAAGGCCTTGTTATGTGTCACACATTTCATGCACCAAATGAAACACAATGGATATCAGTCTTCTCATCCCTTCAACAATAAAGAGCTGTTAAGCTCTTGTCAACAAGAACTTCTGGAAAGATTACACTGGCTGAAAAGGCATATATATGGATGACATCCACAAATAGGAGGAAAATCAAGTTAAAGCTGAGTGTCTACTCTCACTGACTCAGCAAAAGAGACAGAAGAAATGTAAAGTTTTAGCAAAGAAAGGTCTGAAAGAAAATAAATATAGCTGATTATTAAGTGCTATTTTTACACAGTAAAACAAGGGCAAAATTACTCTTTAAGTAGTAATTCTTAACTCTTGATTAATTGAGTCATTCATTTATTCATTCAACAAATACTTACTGATTGCCTTTTACGTGCCAAGTACTAATCTCTGTATTGGAAATGTAACAATGATCAAAAGCAGATGATAATAATAATAATAACAGCTAATGAGCAAGTACTAATAATATATCAATAAATAATAATAATAGTTTGCTGAATAAAATATCAGAACTCAGTATGAACTAACATTCTTTTGGGGGCTGCATCCGTTGACTATAAGACAGCTAATCTACTTTGAAATTCTCCAGGTTTAGGGCCCTCTATCAGAAGCAGCTGTTGTTGGGCCTGCCTCTTGCTGGTGATGCATCTACCAATGAGAACGGACTTATGCTTACTGTCCTTGGAGAGGCAACTGGAACTGAGTGTTGTGACTTTTTTTACTGTGATTTTTTAAAATTACTAGAACCAGCTCTTCTAACTTTACTTCTTTGTTTCCTACTTACTCAAATACTGGAAGAGATATACAAAATAAAAGCCACCTTAACATCGTTTTAGCACAAAACAACAGTGTCCTTTCAACTGTGCTTGAGATGGAATAAAGCACGTGCATATTTGAGATTAACTTTTTTTAAAATTAATTAATTAATTAATTTCCTGCCGCACCGGGTCTTCATTGCTGCGCACGGGCTTTCTCTAGTTGCGGCGAGAGGGGGCTACTCTTCGTTGCGGTGCGCGGGCTCCTCATTGCAGTGGCTTCTCTTGTTGCGGAGCACGGGCTCTAGGCCCATGGGCTTCAGTAGTTGTGGCTCGCGGGCTCCAGAGCGCAGGCTCAGTAGTTGCGGCACACGGGCTTTGTTGCCTGCGGCATGTGGGATCTTTCCGGACCAAGGCTCGAACCTGTGTCCCCTGCGTTGGCAGGCAGATTCCTAACCACTGCCACCGGGGAAATCCTTTGAGATTAACTTTCAATGGTAAATTCATTCTATATATGGTTTTTAAGAGTAAATGCTTTGGGGATTTTAAAAATCTCTTCATCTTTTTAAATGTCAGTTTACTCACACTGATGATGCTTTCAGATGTTAGGAAATCTTTTGAGACAGAAAGTGGGAATAGAGTGATGCAATATTTCTGAGTGTCATGTAATTTCACAATTTGTTTTTCCATCTGTTTGGACTTCCAAAAAGGAAGATTCTCATACGTCAACAAGCTCGTGAATTGAAGCTTAAAATGCTATAAACAAAGCCCCAGAGTTTTAATTATATGAATGTATATAATCATGTTCTTTAATGGGATGCTGGCTGGCATTAATGTTCAGTCTCCTGAGAAACATTAATTTTTCTCTGACAAATTTACTAGCTTGCTTCATCTGAACACATGAACCATAAACAATGCCTAACAAGAAAACTTTCTGTCTTCTCCAAGGTCAAAGTTGGAACAAGTAGAGGGAATTCAGTTTTCCTTACTTGACATTCTTCATCATTCTTGTAGTCAGTATTCTCGTAAAGAATGCAAACCTCTTATAGTTAGCACAAAGATACAACAAATTTCCAGAGCTAATATATAAACTGATGAAATTGGAAATATGTAAAAAATGGTTATTAACTTCTTCCATTCCCATATTTAAAGTTTGAATTCTCTGCTCTCATCGTTGTGACAAAGCCAATGTAACTGTAAACAAGCAAACACATTCTTGACTTCTCATGTTTTACTACTCCAAGTACCTATGAGAATTTTTGCTGGTACTTAAGCTGTTAACCTACTCATGCTTTCCAAGGTTCTATGTGTTTTTCCAACCTCTGTTGAGCATTTCTTGTACAGTAGAGATGGCTCAGTGATAACAGGTAAGTGAGGAGGAAAGAAAAAAAAAATAAAGTTTCGAAATGGCATTAAGAATAGCAGCAATAAAACATAATTGCCTGGGAATCAGAGCCTTGGAGGCAGGTTGGTCAAATAAAATGCATCATATTTGTTTTGGAGTCAGGAGACGGTTGGAATTTGTCTCTATTGAGCATTTATTTGGTAAACTTTAGTCAAAGTTTCGTGACTCGATTTTCAAAATAAAGCAAAAAGAACATGAAGATATGAATTAATTTTTAAAAGTAAAGTTGCCAATTAAAGTGGCACAAATAGATTATATGGAAATAAAATGCAAATTAAGTGTATTATTGCCAGAACCAGAAACAAGGCTTTAAGAAATCTTCATTATTATAATTGCAGAATCCTTCACTGCATATTCTTTCAATATTCTTAGATTTTTCTCATCTTTACTATACCACATTATATTAATGGGTACCACAACCATGTTTATTTAGTTTAGTTGAGCCACAGTCAACTTTTCCAAAGAGATTAAGAATTATCCTCCCATACAGCTGTGGCCCGATCACAGCATTTTAAGTCCCATGCATTTAACACTTCCATGTAAAAAAACAAAAAACAAAAAAACACCACTACACTAGAATTGCAATGATGATATGATGAATCACATCAGTAGCAACTTATATGAAGTTTTAAACTTGTTAGAGCAGATATGGTAGTAAAAATAAAATTCCACCTCCCCTAAAACTCTTCTAGTCCCTAAGGCCATCATTTTAAAATAAATGCCGTATGAATTTCTTCCACATCTTGCTAGTGTAAGAGTATTAATACACTTTACAAAGTGCATAACTCATTAGCAGGTAGTAACTCAAGCAAAGGAAGCAATCTGGCTGGATCAGTGATTTGTCAGCAAGACCTGAATCAAAGGAGGTTGGTCTCTAGTGTATCCTCTTGGTCCAGAAAGTGGGAGGCGGTGGTCCAATGAGCCAGGAATTGCCTGGCAGCATCAACATCCTGGCTGTTGCTCAGGGTAGGTTGCATTTTTTGGCTCTCACTCCTGAACTGGAAAGTTCAAGTGTGAAAACCAGGACTGAAGCTTCTTCTCTGCTGGAGCCAGGACACCCCCAGTTCAGCCAGAAGTTAGTTTGAGGGTGGAGTGGCCCAACATTCCAGGAGTGGCACATGTCAGCAGGAGGTGTGCCAGGGCTGTGTCCCAACTGCAGAGCTGGGCATGCCACACATCCTTCACTTCATTAATACACTGAATTTCTGGGCGACTGGGCAGATATGCTGTTGAGACAGAGTCAAGATGTGACTTAAGTGCTGAGTCTATTATCTCAGCCTTGGGAGGCATGTTTTGGAGAAGAGTCAGGCTGTAGCCTGTAGATTTCAGCCCACCTGTCTACATCATGTACCTGAAAGTTTCTCCTGGACCCTTTTGTTTCATCATTCCTAAGAGTAAAGCGTTCATGTTTCTCCCTTGCTCCTTTTGTATAACCAAATGCTTCTACAACAGCAGTTCCCAGAGCTGACTCTGCATTTGAAGGAAGGAAACATCTTCTAACCTCCCCCTCTGGCATGACCTATTCCCTTATAATGCTGGCACTGATGTTCTCTTTCGTAAAATATACATATTAAACCATTACTAGGGGACTTCCCTGGTGGCGCAATGGTTAAGAATCTGCCTGCCAATGCAGGGACACAGGTTTGATCCCTGGTCTGGGAAGATCCCACATGCCATGGAGCAACTAAGGCCATGAGCCACAACTACTGAGCCTGCGCTCTAGAGCCTACAAGCCACAACTACTGAGCCCACGTGCCACAACTAATGAAGGCTGCATGCCAAGAGAAGCCACCGCAACGAGAAGCCCGTGCACTGCAACAAAGAGTAGTCCCTTCTCGCCGCAACTAGAGAAAGCCCACGTGCAGCAACAAAGACCCAATGCAGCCAAAAATAATAATAAATTAATTTTAAAAAGACAGTTATTGAATTGCGTTAATGGGTATAGTGGTGTTCATTGCATTATAAAAAAGATTACTAGACTGTACTTATGGGGAAAAAAAATCAGAATAGCCCAGAGTATATAAATTGAAGGTAGAAGTCCACCTTTCTGCCCTTCTGTACCCCCCAGTGTCTTGGTGTTTTCCTAGACTTTTCTCTAAATACATGCAAATATATACATATGTGTGTGTGTATATATGTATGTATGTGTATATATATATGTAGGTGATTCTATGAGTTTGTGATTTTGGGGGCTTATTTTTACAAAAATGGGCTCTCAATGTTCACTTTATCTGCTAAAATGTGTGTGGACAGCAGGTGGAAGAGAGTCAGGTGCAATTTGCCTTCCTCCCCTCCCTCTCAGGCTTGCCCCATGAGCTGGTTCTGGGTGAGCTCTGGGAGAGCTCTCTGGTGTAGCATCCAGGATCTGGCCCTGCAGCAGAGGTATGGCCAATGGCACAAAGAACATCTGGTTTTCAAATACAAGTCATGCAGCCAAGTGTCAGGTACTTGTGTTTCAGGGCCCGACACAGGCCAGCATTAGACCGACTGTAACCAGCCAGGAGGGAACATGCGTATGAATCCGTGATATGTGATTCAGCTGAAAATGTCAATGATTTGAATGCAGTGAAATTGGAATGAAACTTCCCAGTGGCTAAAATTTTATGGCTCACTTTTGCACGGCTCTTAGCACAAAAGGCAATTACGATGTATGTGCAAAATGGTAGCCTGACTAGTTCTCACACACACAAATATAGTGCTTATCACACATCTTAACTACTTTTCTGCTAAGGAAAGTGAAACCGCAGATCATAAAAGTGTGGCATCCTTCATGTAATTAACAGGTAACATATCCTGAATACTGTTGAAAAATGACTATAAGACACACGTTTATAGGGAAAGTTGAGGTTAAGACATTGATGTCATAGAAGACAATTATAAAGTATTGTTCACACTCACAAAATACATATCTCTGTAAAGAAACTTTATGAGTTACTATTTAGAGATAGTTTTTATGAGTTACTATTTAGAGTTACTATTTAGAGATCGACCTGTAAGTTAGGGGAAAATATTGCCTCAGAAAGCAGGAAGATACAGACTAGAGTAAAAAAGTAAATTAAAGTACTCAGTAGCTTTTATGAATTTTCAGATAGATAGAATTATCTTGAAAGCCAACATTTACAAAAGAAAAAAGGGTGTTTTAAGTTCTATAAGGCTTAGAGCCTGAAGGAGCCAGAGCCCCACATAGTTTCTATTTAAGACATAAAGTGGGTAAAATGGCTAGTGTCCTTATCATTAAGATAGGAGATAGGGCTTCCCTGGTGGCACAGTGGTTGAGAGTCCACCTGCTGATGCAGGGGACATGGGGTCATGCCCCGGTCTGGGAAGATCCCACACGCCGCGGAGCGCCTAGGCCCGTGAGCCATGGCCACTGAGCCTGTGCGTCCGGAGCCTGTGCTCCGCAACAGGAGAGGCCACAACAGTGAGAAGCCCGTGTACCGCAAAAAAAAAAAAAAAAAAAGATAGGAGATATATGTTCCTCCAGCTTGAAAGGGTGAGAAATTCAAAGGGAGACCTAGTTAGTGCCTAGGTCCCTGAGAGGGGGCAGTAGAAGCCACATACAGACTTAGGAAGACTGGAGACGGAGAATGTGGGAAATCTTGCCTCTATTTGTAGAGTATGCCCAGAGGAGACTCCAGACATTTCAGAGAACTGTCACATCCAGCAAGGCAACAGAGTGGATGAGGGAGGGTCTGAGTGGTCAGAACTGAGGCGAGTCTCACCCTGCACGGGGCAGGAAAGGACCCACCAGATCCCCCAGTTCTCAAGAGCACTGGGGTGGCTGAGAATAGCCAGGGGACCCAAAGGAGCCTGGGGTGGGATGAGGAGGATACAGAATGCTGGACATGACATCTGCAGTATATGGACGGTAAGCATCAGCAGCAGAGGCTAGCTGGGCCAAGCAGATTGGGTTCGCCATCATCCAAGGCCAGCAGGAACAGAGGATGATGGAAGACCAAGGGCCCCATTCCCGTCAGATGTCAGGATGATGTACATGCTTTACTCTCCTCTCTTCAATATCTCATCCCCAGAAAAGGGGATAGGAAAGATAAAGAGTAATCTTGAGTTCAGTGAGAATTACTCAATAGAAAATGAGTTTTGAATTAGCAAAATGCAGTTTTCCACTGGCAGTGGAAGTAGGGCTAGGCTAAGATTAATGATAGAGAAATGAAACTACATGCTGTTACCATGGCCGTTAGCCTTCAGCTCTAACCCTCCCTCTTCCTCCAGGGAAAAATGTAGGCTGTGGAGAAGCATTATCCTTGTCTTACAGGAAACCACCAGAAATGAAAAACAAGAGTCCACCAGAACTGGTTGAACCAAGTAGGCCCAAGATGGCAGAAGACCTGACCTCCAGTTGACCTTGACCTCATAATAGACTCACTGTAATATATTAGCATGCCATACAACACACCCACCAGTGCCATGACAGTTAATTGCCATGGCAACAGCCGGAAGAGCCCTACAAGGACTGTTAAGTCATGAATATTTCTCTCTCTTTACTCAGTTCCCTCCCCATTACCTGGACCCTCCTATGTATATGGTGTCTCAGCCCAAGTGGGGTTGAGAAGTTGATTTGCAAACTAAGTCCTCCTTCTCCTTTCTCTGGCCATTGAATAAAGCTTGTACTGTTTCAGTCTCAGCAACGGTTTCCTTATTGGCTGTGTGAATCTGAACAGAGAAAGAACCTTCCCAGCTGAGGCAGGGGGCTTCTGTCGGGCTAGGGCCCAAGGGGGGCGTCTATATGACCAATTCAGTAACAATGCTATACCTGAGTCTGTGTGTGGAATTTCATGCCCAGTGAAATATATATGCCCAGTCATAATATCATAGACCCTGGTGGCAAACAAATAGCTGGATAACATTGGGCAAATTTTTTGATACAAGATTCTGCTTCTGTAAAACTAGGAATAATAGCGTCTTCTAGGCTTATTGTGAGGATTAAATGAGATATAGATGTTACCCTAAGATCTGGCATATGGTAAGCCCAGAGTAAATGTTATTTGTCGTGATCGTGACAATAATTATCATTGTACATTTGCTCATTTTGACTGAATATGAACTTTTGATTGGTAGGATTTAATTACCTGTTGTACACATAGCATTGCACATCCAGCTACCAAGATTGTAAATGCTTAGAGGTGAAGGGACGTTCATGCACCTGTCTTTAGTGACAGTATGTAATGTGCACCCCCTTTTACATGTTGGTTTATTGTTTAATTCCGTGAGTTTGTTCTGAAGGAGGGATATGTGCCTCTAGATTTGGGGACATTTGAGGTAAAATTCCTTTTGAGCCAAGATAAAAATCTAAATTTTAAACAAGGAAAGTCTGTTTCCAGCTCTACCCCCTCCCCATCCCCCCCCCATCACTTAGGTGGAAGTACGGTGGGTGGCCCAAAGGTTCACATTTGGTTTCCTCTTTGCCAAACTCATCAGAGGCACAGTGCCCTTGAATTTCACCCCAGCACACACTTAAGAGCACTGCTTTGTTCTTGGCATCCTGAAGGCTCCTTTAGGACATTCAGTCATGTTGTGGTTTTATTAATGTATTGCCCTTATATAGTAATCAGGTATTTACTATACTTCAACATTTTTGATGTGGCAGCAATATCCATGCCTCTGGGCTTCCTTCTGATTTGAGAAACTTCACCGGACAAAGCATTCAAGATGCCTCACCTCACCTCTGGCCTAAACACCCTACACCTCTCATTCAAGAGTGGGTGGGCAATCCTAGTTTCACCCCCTAAGGCTATCAAAGTACAAAGCCTGCAGGAATTGCCATGTCCTCAGGTAATAAAACAACAGCCGCAGGGGCCAGTAGTCTGTATTTGGCTTTGCTTGATCTCTGGGTGGCCTCAAAGCTTCCACTCTCTTGACTTAGTTAATTTATCTACAGAGGGAGGATAATGATATCATGCCAGTTTGCCTCAAAAGGGTATTATGTAAAACTAAAGATTGCACTGTCGCAGGACAAAGCACTATGCAAATGCTGTGATTATCATTAACCAGCACTGGTTAATGGTGAATCCATTTGTTTACTGTTTACTACAGCCATTCCCTATATTAATGTAAAGTGTGGATAACAGCATTTTCAATGTGGGTCTCTAGACTTTATTCAAGATAGACATAGAACTCATTTGGGCCTCTGAGTCTTCCTCCTAGATTCTGAAACAAAACAAAACCAACCTTTTCCATTAAAAGGAGGTTCTGTCCCACAAAGTCTGAAGTTTAGAGGCAAAGGCTTGGCCATATGAAAGAGGACAAATGCAAGTGGCCAGATGTCAGCTGAATTAGGGCCTGCCCTCACACAGATCTTTCATTTCATCTGATTATATTGTTGAAAAGAAAATATGTATATAGACTGACATTTGGGAAGTGCTTTAATAAGCGGAACTGTGCTTTCTGACAATTATTAATAAGAATAAACGTTCCTTGACATATACATATGTTATTCAAGCTACCCAGAAGTTCATCTTTAGAACTCATCTGGAAATGTTGGTGAATCATTCTCCAGTCATACTTATAAATACACGTTATGTACACTTGTAGAAAAAACACACACAAAGTTGCAAATGATCATTTTTAACTCTAAGGGCAACTCTCTGATGTTTGAAGCCATGGGAGAGTCTGTTTTTTCACTATTACTTAAGTTTCCTCAGGGTCTGTCGAATTGCTGAGGAGACTCAAAACAAGCCCTGGTCTACTGGGATGAATGCCAGCTTTATGCTTTGGTCTGGCTGTGGAAAATCCCAGGGTAGCTCTAGGAATAACTTGGTTGGGATACGTGATTAGATCATCACCGTCATCATCCTTCTAGTGTTGATCTCTCCCTTCAAAATTGTTTCTTTCTCACAGAGGGCTCTCCAGAAGGTCTTTGTCACCTTAATGCTGCCCTCATTGACTTCAGACCTGAGAAACCAGAAGGCCTGAGATGCTGAGTGGGGCCCAGGCCTGCTTGGCTTCACAGAGCACCCAGCAAGGTCATTTCAGGGGACTTATTCAAAGGACAGAACGTGATCAAGGATAGACCTGTTAGGCCCTAGAATTCCTCTCTTACTTTGTTTCCTAAAGTAGATTACAAATTCCTGCGGGGGGGGGGTCCATGCTATTGTTTTATGTATTTCCTGGGCTACACCCTGAGAGATTCTCCTTCCCTGAGGAAAAGTGGGTTCTGGGGTGATCCACATCATAGTTTGAACTTAGGGCAGGGAACCACGTTTATTTTTCCTTGGAGATAGAGAGGACATAAACTAGGTCATTCCTTGTCGATGTGATAAAGAGGGAATACAATTTACACTCTACTCTTCTCAACAAACTGCCCGCAGAGGCTGTCTCCTATACTGTAGTGATGACTGCCACCCCTCACACTCCAGGGTGTTCCCACAGTTACTTACTGGAATCTATCAGTTACTTGCCTTTTCATTGACTTTGACTTAGAACTGGTGAAGCATAGAGGTATTTTGTAAACTAGAAGATAAACTCATTTATTTATTCAACAAACACAATCGACTATGTTCATTGTTGAATTATATTCAATACCAGTATATTCATTGAAATAGGTTAAAACAACCCCCCCATTCTGAATACTCATTGATAAAATTGATACCTGAAGCATGTTATAAAGGAAAGAGAGCTGGTGTTGGAATCCAGGCCTACCTCTACCAGTTCTTAGATGTGAAGTTCTGAGTAAAAGATCTAACTTTTCTCAGTCTCTATAAAAATGAAGAGTGTAGAAATGAGACGGCATAGCGTTATGATGAAGATCTCAGCCTTTGCGGTTGGACAGGCCAGGATTCCAATTCAAATCTATTCTGCTGCTTATTACCCGAGTACTCTTGGGCAACTTACTTAAACTTCCTATTTCTTAGTTTCCCAGTCTGTGAAAATGAGAATAGTACTGTCTCACCTCACAAAGTTGCTTTTACAAGAATTAAGTAAAAGCATGTCTAAAGTGCTTACTTCAGTATCTGGCTCATGACAATAGACAGTAAACTATGGTTTTAAAAAAAGAAATCCTAAAAGAACTTTTGGGGTCACAAGGTGTAAACTCCTTCTTGTTTAAAATGAGAAATGGAGGCCCAGAAGTAAAGGATCCCACTTAAGATGACTAAGCCCACATGTTTGTGATGCATATTCCCAAACATTCTATGAGTTCTATGATCTGGACGGAGTACTATCTCTTTGTGACCTAATCTATTTACCAAATATACGGACTCTTAGACTGGGTGATCACCAAGTTTCCATCCATGTAAAAATGCCAGTGATTGCATTGCTATTGAGCCTCTCCTATGTTCAAAATATGCTTCTGATACTGTAGGTGCTATAATGGGTGTATGAGAATCTGTCTCCAGTCTTAAGAGTGTTTAAAGTTCAGTTGGAGAGACATTTATATAGACATTTATGAGACATGTAAACCTTTGGTATAGCCATATGACAAGGCCAAAGTTCAAGTGTCAAGCGGATTGGACATGGACAGCGAGATCCATTTGACCTGGCTGTTAGTGATGGCTTCATGGAGAAAATAGGACTTTACCTGTGCATGAATATTGAGCTGGATTTGAATACACAAATTCAAAGGGGAAAGGAGAGGAGAGGGGAAGGTATTATGTGCCTTGCAACTTTATGTGCCTGGACAAAAGTACAGAGGTAGAGACAAACACCATTAAGTGTGGGACATTCACTTAAGCGTTCACTTGGTCATTCCTTACGTGGAACTTAGTTCTCTAGTGGCAGTGGGAGTTTTCACAAGTGTGTATGTGTGTGTACGTATGAGCACACATTTCAGAACTCTCAACTTTAAATACTGGGGGGGAAACAACACCAAGAACTTGGTGACTCCCCATGTGCTCAGTACCCAGAAAAGCAGAGGTCATCTTTGATTCCTCATGCTCCTGGCTCTCACTCTAATCTATCAGCTCATTCTGGCTCTCCTCCCTCCAGCATATATCTCAGATTCCTCCACTTCTCTCTATTTCCACTGCCCCAATATCAGCCTTCACTAGCCATTGTTGTACCAATGCTAAAGGAACCCCCATTCCATTCCTGCTCCCTGCGATGCATTTTCCACAGGGCAGTCTTCTGACAATGTAAATCACGTCACGGAACCCTCTGCTAAAACCTTTCAACCAGCTGCCAATTTTACTGAGCATATAACCTAGAATGTTTACTACGGCCTTCAAGGCTCTGCAGAATCTGGCCTCTCAAGTCTAACGTCATGTTACTCATCCCCTCACTTGCAGTTCTTTGAACAAAGTGCTTTCAGGCTCAAGGTCTTTGTCTTTGTGATCCCTGTGCCCTCTGCCTGAGCTGTTATTCCCCCTGCTTTATGCAACCCTTCTTACCCAAGCTTCAGCTTAAATGTCACCTCCTCTGAGAGTTCTTCTTTGATCTAACTATATAAATAATTTCCTTCTGGGATTCTAGATGGCAGCCTATGAATTTTCCTTTTTAGCACATCAATTTTTTGAGAATTTTTGATATTTACTGAATTTGTTAGTTTCTTAACTTTTAAAATGTTTGTTTGCCCTACCAGAACATAACCTCGACGATTAGGTCTTGTCTGTCTTGTTCATTTTTCAGTCTCCAGGATCTGTGCTGAAGATTGCAGAGAATACTCAATGGATTAGCAAAAGGAAATAAATGGAAAACTATTATAGAGAGTAACTATCATAAAATGCGGTTGCTTTCGTGACCATGTTCACCTCTTGATTCTGTAAATGTGAGACTACAATCATGTACAAAACAGTTGCTTTATTTGGGAGGGAGGTAATTATAAAAGAAATATTTATTTTATTATTTCAAGAGAATGACTATTACGTCTTATGGGTGGGGGGCTCAGAGCTGCTTGGAGATTGGCCGCTAATCTCCATTAATAGCTAAGCTCATTACTTTATACGTGGAAAGCACTAAATTTCTGTCTCTGCAAAATAATGAATAATCGCATGTCAAGGGAGTTGATCTATAATTTAAAGGGCAAATGTTATATTCTCTTTGCCTAGTGACTGCCATTCTACACTGCCAACTTGTTCTCTCTGAGGACAGAAGAAAAGGGCTCTTGCTTGGCTATTCTGCATCACCTTTCTGGCCAACTGATGACTGTAGGCATTCTCTTTCAGCTCTCCTTTCATAATCAAAGAACATCAAACACTCACCCAGCTGTTTTACAATCTTACCCAAATATCTTGCCGAAGGTCAGTTTGTGATGTATATTCCCAAAGCCTTTATTAGTTCTGTGATCTGGACAAAATACTACCTCTTTGTGACCTAATCTATAGTTTAATCAAGTTCAATAACAATGACAGCAGGATGCAAGCATTCATTTACTGAAGGAATTTGTATTTAATGTGCCTAGCATTGTGCTAAATCTTTTACAGGCATCATCTCTTTTAATCCTGTCTAACAAGCCCATGAAATAGTGATTTTAATCTCCATTTCACAGAGAAGGAAACAGGTTTAGTGAAGCCAAGTAAGTAGCCCAAGTTCGCACTGTTATAACGTGAACTTGGGTTTCAAACTGAAGTTTGTATGACTCCATAAGTGCCAAGATAGTATCAATATTGATAAGGTAGTAAGAAAGAATCAGAACCATGCACAGTTTTTTAAACAAATGATGTACAGAGGATCCCCTACCTACAATGGTTCAAATTATGATTTTTTGACTTTACAATGGTGAGAAAGTGATACACATTCAGTAGAAATGGTACTTGGAATATTGGTCTTTTCCCGAGCTCATGAGCTATGAGGTGTAGACTCCCCATAACAATGGCAGAGGCAGTGAGTAGTAGCCCCCAGTGAGCCACACGATCACGAGGGTGAACAACCAACACACTTACGACCATTCTGTTCTTTGCCTTCAGTATTCAATACATTACATGAGATATTCACCACTTTATTATAAAATAGATTTTGCCCAACTGTAGGCTAATGTAAGTGTTCTGAGCATGTTTAAGGTAGGCTGGGCTGAACTATGACGTTCAGTAGGTTAGGTATCGTAAATGCATTTTTGATTTATGTTATTTTCAACTTACAATGGGTTTTTTGGGATGTAAGCGCATTGTAAGTTGAGGAAGATCTGTATATGCTTAGTTAAAATTTTAGATATTTTATACGAGAATAACATGCTTTTTTAAAAGCCTTGCACACAAGTATATCTCTGGTTATGAACAATTCAAGTATAATAGATTCTACTTCTGGTTGAAACTACTCATTTTGCTTTTCTGGGCTCTCATAGCTTCATGTTTCCTTTTTTTTTTTTCAGTTTGGTGGCTTTTCCCTCCTTTTAAAAAATTGGATAGTCATGCTTCTCTGTAACCTTGGTGAGTCAGTTCAACCTCTAATTACTTCAGTCTCCTTCCCTGCAGGAAAGGCTGTCAAAATACAAAAACACTCCAATGTTTTGCATCATCTTGCACGCACACAGGGATAAGGAGGGATATAATTCTCCCAAAGAAGCAAAACAACTGGCAACAGCTGGTACAACAACTTCTAAAGATCCAGTCTGACTCTGTCTTGAAAATCAGCCTCAAACTGCCCTTAAATAATAATTACCCCATCTGCATCAGGACTATCTCATTGACTAGCCACTCAATGACATAATACCTGCTATCGACTTTCAGCACAAATGCAATCACTGCCATATTTTGTAAGACCAACAAAGTATCATCTGTACCTCAGGACAGTGGGATATTATAGGATACACAAAGACACGTCTCCCCGTTCTTTGGTAACCTCACATAAAATCGCTACCAAACACGTCTCCAGTCTTCAAAATAATTTAGTTTTTAGAAAGGTGATTGGACAAACCAGCAAAGATTTTTTTTCACTAACAAAAAGCAAATCAGGGACTTCCCTGGTGGCCCAGTGGTTGAGAGTCTGCCTGCCAATGCGGGGGACACGGGTTCGAGCCCTGGTCCGGGAAGATCCCACATGCCACGGAGCAACTAAGCCCGTGCGCTAAAACTACTGAGCCTGTGCTCTGGAGCCCGCAGACCACAACTACTGAAGCCTGCACGCCTGGAGCCCGTGCTCCGCAACAAGAGAAGCCACTGCAATAAGCCCGTGCACTGCAATGGAGAGTAGCTCCCGCTCACCACAACTGGGGAAAGCCCGTGTGCAGCAACGAAGACCCAATGCAGCCAAAAATAAATAAATAAATATATTAAAAAAAAAAAAAAAAGCAAATCAGAACAGAGTCTTTTTCTCCAGTTACCCAGCATTCAAAGCTCTAACTGTAGTCACATTGTAATAATTTTAGACCCCAAAGCAGTGTGACCATTTGATGCATAATTTTCAACACATGTTTTATTAATCCATTCTTCCTGAGCTTCATTTAAAATACTGGAAACTATAAAAAGATCAGTGTGTTACTCCCCTGCCAGGAAAAAAAAAAAAAAAAAAGAAATGAAAAAAAACTAACAAACACGAAAAAAGCCAGAGCAACTGGAATCTCGGTCTTGAGGAAACACATGGGATTGAAGCATCCGCCGGAGCTCTGTCACCGACTGTCATCTGTGACTCTTCGGTGCTGAAGTCTAGATGTCACCAGGCTGAGACGAGAAGGCGTGCGTGCAGGCGAGTGAGTGTGTGACGGCGGGGGTCCGGGATGGGGACCTGGGGGCAAACGGCTCGGGGAGGTTTTCCAGGAAGCCCGGAGCTCGGCTGCGCGAGCGGCTGCGCGTCGGGCTGGGGCGCCTTGGCCGGCACGTAGCGCCCGGCGTGACTCAGCGCTGACTCACCGCACCCGCTGCCGGTGGATTTCCCGGTCCGCGCGCTCAGCCACTTCTCGAAGACGCCTGCTCCCCCGTCCTTTCCTGCACGCGGACCAGTCCTGGCGCTTTCAACAGAGCGGAACAGATTTTTATAGCTTTTGAATCCCGATCAAGCAGGGAATTAACTGGCTTTGTTGTCTTTGACTTTAAGAGTTCCATAGTCCACTGATCAAATTCTTTCAAAGGCTTGTTGGAACAAATCCCTAACGTCGTCCTTCCACAGTGACTTAGAGATGACCTCCACTCAGATTTTTGCTTCAGGCGCACCGAGCTCGCGTCTTATTTTGTCCCACATTTGGGGAGGTTATCTTTTCAATATGTCTGATAACTAGCCTTGGCTCAAACCCACAACTGTGGTGACGCAAATCAGGTTGGAACTTGGCATTATGTGTGGGCCTTGAGTGGCTTACTGTAAAAACCAGGGAACACTTCATAAAGACGTCCTTATCTGCCATCTCGCTTGTTGATTAGATGCCATGCTCATTTTCAGTCTGTCACTACCCTTTGCAAGGTCCTGGGATAGATTTAGATTGTTAACAGCCAGATTCTTGAGCAGTCATGTTCATTTCTTCCTCTGCAGGGTTCAGCACAGAGGGCAATAACAAGGCAGTATTTCTCCAGCTGTAGCCCACCGGCCACCTGTATGGAGAGTGCCAGCGGTACGTGGCCAAAAGGCATGTTCTTAGACCACACTTCAAAGTGCCGACTCAGAATGTCCTGGGCTGGGGCCTGGAAATCAGCCCATATGGAATTCCAATGTACACTTAGGTTTGTAAACTACTAGGCAGAGGATGAGGGTATGAGGTATTATTCTGTGAAGACTAGGAGAAATCTTTATAATCAAGAATACTCTGTTCTAAAATTGATATTGAAGTTCTGATGCCAGGTAATCATATTTCTAAAATTAGTTTTATATATAATACTGTGTTTGCTTTAACTGTGTATTAATATAGGCAGATTTTTTTTCTTTTTAATTAGAAATTCAGGTATAGAATAAAATGAAGTACCTATTGAGTAAATTTTCTTATTTCAGACCAGTATTTCCCAGACCTGACTTTGCAACAGAATTACCCACAGAGCCTTAAAACATTCTAATCCCTGGGCCAGACCCTAGGCCTAAAGAACCACTATCTGAAGGTGAAGTCCAAGAACAGGCAGTTTGAAAAGCTCTGAAAGTTAGTCTCTGTTCCTTTGCAAAAGGCGACTATTCCCAAATACAACAGAAATGTCATTAACTGCAGGGTGGTTGGCCTGTGTTGTTCTATGGTGTTCACTCATCTCTCAGTCTGCACTGTTTGCTTTTTTTTTTTTTTAATTATTATTTATTTATTTGGTTGCACTGGGTCTTAGTTGCGGCAGGCGGGCTCCTTAGTTGGGGCACGTGGGCTCCTCAGTTGTGGCAGGCAGCCTCCTTAGTTGTGGCATGCGAACTCTTAGTTGCAGCATGCATGTGGGATCTAGTTCCCTGACCAGGGATCAAACCTGGGCCCCCTGCATAGGGAGTGCGGAGTCTTATCTCCTGTGCCACCAGGGAAGTCCCCTGCACTGTTTGCTTTTGAAATTACCATTTAAAAAATAAAGTTAAAAGTGACCACATAAAATATCAACTTACTTTTATATTGGTAAATTCACTTCTTCAGAAAGCAAGTTTGAAATATGTGTATTCTAAATCTTTGCAGGGGAGCGGGTGGCGAGAATGGTGGATGATTGGAGAATAATCTGGGAGTTGATTTTGAAATTTTTCTTATTCTTTTTCTTTGGATATTCTATTTACTCATTTTCTTTTTGTCTCACTGGATAGGTTTTTCACTTCATCATTGTTAGCATTGTGTCAAAAAGCTTAGATCTGACACACACCTGACAGAGGCATCTCCATGCTGACTTTCTTATATAGCCTTGCTTCTCCAAGTGAGGTTTCTGGACCAGCAGCATGTACATTACCTGGGAACTTATAAGAAATGCAGACTCTCAGGTCCCACCTAGAACTACTGACTTAGAATCAACACTTTAGTAAGATCCCCAAACAATTTGTATGCATATTAAAATTTGGGAGGTGCTGTCTTACAGTAATGGTAAGAGTTATAATCTGGGGCTGGTGGAAGAAAAGAGAAGAGACAGAAGTGGGGTATATTTGTTTCCTAGGGCTGCTGTAACAAAGTACCATAAACTAAGTGGTTTATAACAATAGATATTTATTCTTCCACCGTTCTGGAGGCCAGAAGTCAAAATCAAGGTATCATCAGGGCCATGCTTTCCCTGAGACTGAGTAGAATCCTTCTTAGCTTCTAGTGATAGTCATGGTGGATCCTTGGTATTCCTTGGGTTATAGCTGCATCATTCCTATCTTTGCCCCTGTCATAACATGGCATTCTTCCTGTGTGTCTCTCTCTGTCTTTACATTTCTTCTTATAAGGATATCAGTCATATTGGATGATGGACCACCCTAATGAACTCATGCTAAATTGATTACATCTCCAAAGACTCTATTTCCAAATAAGGTCATACACAGGTATCAGGGGTTAGGGCTTCACCATATCTCTTTGGGGGACACAATTCAACCCACGACAGGAAGATGGGGAAATTCCATTTTCAATAAGTAGAAATGCATTATGTGAAAAATAACATTAAAAATAATTATTGTTTTAAAATAACCTGATCATATTTTATAAAATAATTATAAACTATTCTCTCCCATTGGCTGTTATTTCACACTTTTATCTTGTATTCTCTCAGCCGGATAATGAACTCTTTCCAAAACCAACTTTCTTTGCCACCCTTTCTACATGATGCTGAGTTCATAGTAAGAACTTAGTAGTTATTAATTATGATAATCAAGCTATGAGATACTATTGGACAAATATACAAAATCTCACATGTTTTAATCTATTAATGGTACAGGGTAAGAGAAAATTCTACCACAAAGATTAGTTTGACCATAAAAATTAAGCCCTAAAATAAAGGAAAAAAAATACTTACAGCTAAAACTATAACCACATTGATGGGCAAACTGAAAATACCTTAGGACCAGGGCAAGAAAATGAAGGGAATCCTTATAACCGCAGAAAAGGATACGAATAGGACCAGAGAGGCAGTTCCAAGAGAGTGACGTCTTTTTAAGAGCCCTTGACAGTTTGTAGTGGGCACCTGATTTTGTTTGCTCATCATGCATTTTCCCTCTTTCCTTTGAGAAAGCTCTCGTCATCCACTCCAACATTTTTGTGCCGGACTGTCAACCGCAGGGTTTCCCTTCCCCCTTCCTCCCAAGGCTAAAACACATAACTGTTTACTTTCTGTCCTGCACATCTGAATCTGGGTGAGTCTCAAAAATGTAGAAGTGGTTGAAGCTGAGTCATTTCAGTGGTAGTGCTCAAAGACACCAACCAGGTCTTTTTGTTTGTTCGTTTCAGCACGGAGAATACCAGAGTAACCCTAGTCACAGTCTTCCCAAGTCCCAATTGTTTAACTCTTCCTTTTATTCTGAGAGCTACTCCGTATCTTTCCAAATATTAATTTATTTAAAAATATAAAATTTCAATGTTTATTTTTAACTTACTCTTTTCAGTTCATTATTTTCTATTATTTCATTACAATTTATTACTATTTTTTAATGGGGCCAAGAGTTAGCTCCAGTTGGTTTCTATTGCTTACAACCAAAGGAACATAACTACCATGAATATATTGATGGGGAGAACACATATTGCCTACAGCCGCCATACTAAGACAACCTGAAATAGTCGTCTGCATTCATGATGAACAAAATATGCACTCTTGAAATGTAATGAAGCTCTTTTCAGCTTATTTCAGTTGATTTTTTCAGCTATCATTATTGTCCTGTGTTTCAAGCTGAATCATTCTTCCCTTCTGGACCATCCAAATTGCCAATGGGTGCAAAAGGGAGAATCACTCTTGTTATGCTACTTGTGGACACCAATAATCTTCTTTACGTTGCCTCCAGCTCCTCACTGTGGTTTTCATAATATTTGCAGTATTAAGGAGATTAAAGAAGAGTACTCCAAAGTTTCTAATTAGAGCTCTTTACTGGGGGCTAACTGGCAAAATAGAAACAGAGTCCCCGTTATGCCAGATTAAATGTGATCTTTTCTTTGCAAGCTTCATATTGGCCAATACTAAATAAATGTGTCTTTTGAGTTCTACAGATGAAATTTTATTTCATCAAGGTACATCAGCTTCTCAGAATCCTTAAGTCTTTACTCTTACTAATCTCTCTCCCATCACATGCTTGTATCGATAGTTGCATGGTGGATATGGTTTCATTTGGCTGGAGTAGGGAGTTTATAGGGAGAATAAGCCACCAAGGTAGCTGTTTTGAAATTATAGTGAATCATGAATATCATGGAGAGGTATGTAAACATAATTCTTTAATGGTTTTTGATCAAGATAGTGACATTTATTGAGTACATATTATATGCCTGGAACTACATTATCCATTGATTTCCTGCTTATGATAGGTGGATTTCACGCTCTTACACCACCTATGACTTTATGTAAAATATTTAAGACTCAAAAAATTTTTTTTATCAATGACAGACAATATGAATATTTACTTTGTTAGAAGAGGGTATATGCTCCCCATTCTTTACCTTTCTCTTCTGTTAAATTCTGTCATCTGTATATTTCCTTTTATCTTATTGAGATGGATAACATTTATATACTTGTTCTGAGGTTTGTCTATAGATTTGACACAACTAAAAAAAATTCTTAAACAGCATTTTCATTATATTATGACTATATGACTAGTCACAGCAGAGAAAATAGTGTAGTATGATTACATATCCTTTTCTACAGTCTCTTGTTTTTCCTAAAGTTTCTTATTGTCTTGCCCTTTTATTTTTTTCTTCCATTATCTCCCATAACTTTTAAAAAAAATTGTCAAACATACTAACTGGTCTGTGGAAACCTCTTTTTCTAGGACATGTCCAGCCTCCGGTCCCCCTTCAGCCTCTGAACTGATTGCTCTCTAGGCCTGGTGCACAGCTATCCCTCTGAGACTCCTGTGCATTGTAGCAGTAGGTTACAGCCACTGTTTGCTGGATCTCATATCTTTGTTCCTTAACTTACTCCCTTCACTCTCAAATATCTTTTAAAGAGAGAATGCTTGGGAGATACATGTACTAATTCTTGCATATTTGAAAATGTTTCTATTCTGCCTTTACATCTAATTGATATTTAAGCTGGCTATAGACTTCTTGGTTGAAGATAACTTTTCTTCAAAAAGCTTGAGAGCACTACTTTATTTTCTTGTAATAATATTGCAGATGAGAAATCATATGAAAGCCAGAATCTCAATCCTTTTTTTCTCTTCTCCAACCTTTGAATCTCTTTTTATTCTTAACTTTCTGTAAGTTCATGGAGTTTGTAGGCATTTTCTCATTTATTCTATTTATCATTTAGTAAAAACTTTTAGTCTGAGGACTCATGGCTCCCTTCAGTTCTTTAAATACTTCCTGTTGCTATTTTCTCTGATGTTTCTTTATGAAACTGTTACTATTTAGATCTTGGATCTGGATGAACTCTCTATTTTTGTTATAACTTTCTTCTATCTTATGTTTTCTTGATTTTTTTCTATTTTCATGCATTTACTTAATTTTATCTTTTAATCCTTCCAATTATGTTTTCACTTTGGCAAATATACTTTTAGTTTCTGAGAACTTTTACTTAGTGTCTGATTGTTCTTTTATTATAACATCCTATCTCCTCGAATTTCTCTGATAAATTTATTAGAGTTTTTTGTTTTTAAGAGTTCTTTGTTCCCTGAATTATTTATGTTTACTTATGCTGGGTTTTCTATTGATGCATTTCTTTCATTTTGCAGGTTTTCTTCTAATGTCTAGGAATCGTTGATTGTGTTTTTGTATTATGAAAAGCACCAGAAATACATCAATTTAGGATACATAAGCCCCTAGGTCCTCAAATTCCAAAATGATCTTATTTTAGGGCATCGAGAATCCAGTTTGCTACTAGCTGTCATAGTTCTCCCAGGCAATGTTTGTTTTCAATGCCCCTAGATGAAAATCTTCAGTTTTTGCTTTTTGTTTTGGATTAGCACAAATGCCTGATGGTTACATGTTTTGAGCTAGATGGCTGGAAGTAGGGAAATGGGGAACATTGTTCATTCACTGTTGTTCACTGTTCTCCACAGGACTTTCACTTTCTCTCGATGTTTTTGTCCCACTTTTCACTGTTATCCTTTCTTACATCTCTCAGTCTCTAAGAAGAGAGACTGTTTGGGTGGTACAAATAGGCAGCCTTCTGCATTTTCCTAGAAACTCTCAAAAAGTACAGATTCCTGGGCTCGACCTAGGGATCCTGATTCAGCACATCTGGGATGGGTCTAGATATCTGTATTTTTTAAATACCTTCCCTGGCTCATGCACACATTCAGTTTCGGGCACTACCAAGAAGTTACTAATTTCCTGAGGAGGAGGTAACTATATAAGATAAAGCAGATGTAGGAGGCTCAGGACTGGGCAAATGACTGGGTACAGAAAGAACAAAGAGGAAGGAATCAAAACTGTCTACTAGGTTTTAAGCCTGAGTTGACTCCCAGAGTGATAGTGCCATTAGCATAAAAAGGAAAGTGATCAGAGGGGTAGGTTTTACTTTCTTCCTGATTTTTACATCCAGATATTGTACTAAGTGCCACTCCCACAAAATATTACTAAAGTGCTCTTTTTGTAGAAAGATTACTAATAAGAATGATGTTAGATACAATAGAATGATGAATAAATAGATGTGTAAATACATTTTCAGGCTGGAGAACTAGTATTTATATGCACAAACAAAACAATCTATTCACTTTAAACAACTTACAAAGGTAATTAAAAAGCATATATAGAGCATTCTAAAACTAAATGTGAGTAATCTACTGGTGGGAAGTTCCTGCTTTCCTTTCAATCAAGTGTCTTAATTTTGCAAATGTAAAAGAGCAACATTCAAATATACAATAACTCTTATACTTACTACATTTGAACACAAATGCAAAGAAAAAAAATCAACCAAAACCCACAACAGTATCTACAGCTATTTATGTCTTATATCCTTACTAAAATATTGCTATTCACACATTTCAATTTCTATTAATAGAACAGCCTGATGACTCATTTTGTACACTGACAGTCTAATGAGGATGTTTAGATATGTAATACCTATGATGACCATTAATAGCTCCTTCGCATTAAAACACATTTTTTTTGGGAAATAGTTCTAGGAAAATACTGATTTTTTTTCTTTTTAAAAATTCAGGTATAATTTACATGCAGTAATTTTTACCCTTTTTAGTGCACAGTTCTGTGAGATCTGACGAATGCATACAGACACACAGCCACCATCACAGTCAAAATACAGAACAATTTCATTATTCCTCAAAGTCTCCTCCAACTCATTTAAAGTCAAGTCCTACCTTCCCCAAGCTTTCAGCAGTGAGTGATCTGTTTTTTCTACATATAGTTCAGGATTGGTGCCAGTGGAAAAAAGTAATCTGAAATACAGATCTCAGGCCTGACATGATGAAAATCTAATGCCACGGCTATTGTCTCTCACAACTGTCACTCATCATGTTTTAATTTCACAGGTTTGATTTAATCTTTTCTAAATACGGCACTAGATGAGTACAGAACAAGATAACAAGAATTCCCAGCAAAGGAGCCAGGTTGGTATTAGCACTATCCCCCTTTCGCCACCTCCCCAACCTTTTGGGTTTTATTCTTTGTGACATTGCATCTCCAGGACACTGCTTTGTATTTTCACAAGGACCAGAGCTTCTGTACTAGCTCAGAAGCTTAACAGGAATCACAGCTTTGATTTCAGGGTGACTTCTTCACTTTTCTTATCATGCCAACTAGGATGCTTTTACCAGCCATCTTAAGTTGTAATGCACAGTGAAATTGTATTTGAAAAAAAGAATAAACATTTTCAATGATGTACCCTCAGATCCCCCCCCTTTTCTAAGATATATAGTTAAAAGTACTGTTTTCAGCCACGGATTATATTCTTTTTCTTCTCATGAAGCCTCCTTTAAAAAGTAAACCCTATATTGAGTTAGAGTTTACATACAATAAAATGCACCCATACTGCGTGTACCATCTTGACAAATGTATATACTTGAGTAAACCATCACTACAAATAAGAGCATCTCCCCGCTCAAAGCCTTCCTAATACACTTTTCAGTCAATCCTACCTCCATTCCCAATCTCAGGCAATTGATCTGCATTCTAACATGATAGATTAGTTTTACTTTTTCCAGAATTTCCTACAAACAGCATGTATTCTTTTGGGTCTGGCTTATTTACTTAGCATAAATTTATGGAGATTTGTCAGTGTTGTTGCATGTATCTATAACTTGTTCTTTCTTTTCCCCTCTGGGAAGTATTCCATTTTATGGATATACCATTTGTTTATCCATTTGCTTGTTGAGGGACATTTGGGTTGTATCCATTTGGGGGCTGTTATGAGTAGAGCCACTATGGACCTTTGTGTATAATTCTCTGTGTAATATTCCTTTTTCCTGGGCAAAGTTCTAAGAGCAAATGGCTGAGTTGTATGATTAGTACCCATTTAAGCTTTTAAGAAACTACAACCTGTTTTCTAGAGCGATTGCATCATTTTACATTCCCACAAGTAATATATGAGAATTCAAGTAGCTTCGTATCCTCAGCGCCCTTGGCTTTGTCAACTTTTTAAAATTTTAGCCATTCTAGTGGGTTTATAGAGCTGTCTCATTGTGATTTTAATTTGCAGTTTTCTGAAGACCAAGGACATCAAACAATTTTTTCATGTGCTTATTGGCCCTTTGGATAGCTTCTTTAATAAAATGTCTGTTCAAATCTTTTGCCGATATTGTTTTGGATTGTTATTTTCTTACTGAGTTGTGAAAGTTCTTCATATATTCGGAAAACCAGTCCTTTATCAGATATATGTATTACAGATATTTTTCCTACCTTTTGGCTTGTCATTTCATTTTTTTAATGGTGTCTTTCAAGGAGCAAAAGTTTTTAATTTTGAGAAAGTCCAGTTTATCAATTTCATTCTTTTATGACTTGTATGCTTTATGCCCTAAGAAAGCATTGCCTATCCCAAGTTTGCCATGAACATTTATGCTTTACTCAAGAAATTTTATGATTTTAGCTCTTATATTTAAGTCTCTGATCAATATCCAGTTTTTTATATATATATATATATATATATATTTTTTTTTTTTTTTTTTTTTTTTTTGTGGTATGCGGGCCTCTCACTGTTGTGGCCTCTCCCGTTGCGGAGCACAGGCTCCGGACGTGCAGGCCCAGCGGCCATGGCTCACTGGTCTAGCCGCTCCGCGCCATGTGGGATCTTCCCGGACCAGGGCATGAACCCGCGTCCCCCGCATCAGCAGGCGGACCTTCAACCACTGCACCACCAGGGAAGTCCTCCAGTTATATTTTTGTTTACGGTATAAAGTACGTGTTGAGGTTCATTTCAGGTAGTATTTGATTAAAAGATAAACTTTGTTGAAAATCAATTAACAATATCGTTTGAGCCAATTTTTTAGAATTTACTATTGATTATATTGAAATATATGTGTATGGAATGGAATCATGGAATCATATATACTGATTCCAGTAACAGACTGCCTGAACTACTCTAGCTTTATAGTAAATGTTGATATCAGTCAATAGAAGTCTTGAAATTTTATGCTTCTTTAACAAAAGTGTTTTCTAGGTTGTTTGCAACCTCATGTAAACTTAAAAATTGACTTTAAATTTCTACAAAAAGCCTGCTGAGCTATTGATTAAGATTGCATTAATTAATTTGAGGAGAATTTCCGTCTTAACAATACTGAGTCTACTAATCTATGAATCCAGTATATCTTTCTATTTATCTAAGTCTTTTAAAACTTCTTTCATTAGTATCTTGAAATTTTTAATGTACAGGTATTACACATATTTTGTTAATTTTATCCCTAAGTATTTCATGTTTTTCTGTGCTGTTGTGAATATAATTTTTCTTTAATTTCACTTCCAGAGGATAATGACTAGCATGTAGAAATGCAATTGCTTTTTTATATTGACCTTGTATTCTATAACTTTGCTAAATTCACTTGTCACAGTAGTTTATTTGTGGATTCCTTTTAATTTTCTATTTCTATAATCATGTTATTTGTGAGTAACTACAGCGTTACTTCTTCTTTCCCAATCTTGTCTTTTACTTCTTTTCCTTGCCTATTGCAAAGGCTAGGCCCTCTAGTCAAGGTTGAATATATGTGGTGAAAGCAGACATCCTTGCATTTTTCCTAGTCTTTGTGGGGAAATACTCAGTATTTCAATATGAAGTATGATGTTACCTGTAGGTTCCTTATAGTTGCCCTTCATTAGACTGAGGATACTCCTTTCTTTTCTATTTGCTGAGAGTTTTACTATAAGTGGATATTGAATTTTGTCAAATGCCTTTTCGGCATCTACTGAAGTTATCACATGGTCCTTGGCCTATGGAACTTACATTCTAATGGAGAAAATCAGATTATAAACTAATAAATAAATATATAATATATTCATTGAGAATAAGTGCTATAGAGAGATGTAAAAAAGGCCTAGATGATACATTGTTATTTGCAGAAGATGGTAAAAAAAAAATGCTTTCTAGACATTTGAGTGAAGACCTGGAGGAAGTGAAGGAGAATACCATGAAAATATCTCGGGGAACAGCATTCAGATGGCAAAGAAAACAGCATGTACAAAAGAGCTTGGTGTGTTTGAGGAATATCAGGGAGGCCAAGGGGGCTGCAGTGGAGTGAGAGAGGAGAACAGGAAATGAGGTCAGAAAGGTAGGAAGCCCAGCTCATGAAGGGCTTTTAGGCGAATGAACTTTGGAATGAATGAAATAGGAAGTCATTGTAGGATTTTGGACATTAAAAAGATACAATGTGTCTTGTATTTTAGAAGGATCACTCTGATATGGGAAATAAATTATAGGAGGCAAGGGTTGATGTAGGTAGACCAGTTAGGAGGTTATTACAATTGCCCAGATGAAAGACTGGACCAGTATGGTAGCAGTGAAGCTGAAGAGAAGTAGTGGGGTTCTGGACATATTCTGAAGGCAGAGCTGACAATATACCCAATGGATTGGAAGTATTCTGTAAAGAGGAGCCAAACTCAGATCAATTTAATTCCAAACCTATACTTTCTCTAAGTATAGGGAAAAAATCTGTTTAAAGAAGAAAAAGGGAGAAAAAACCCACACAGTTGGTATGCTTAAAAACTGTAAGAAACTAAGTTGAAACTCATGGTCACTGGTGAATCCAAACCATTTTAATCACCCCAAATATTTTCAATCTAAATGGCTCATGGTGTCTGCCTAAAGTAAATTCAATGTTATGAAAAAATGTAATATACAGGTTGTATGTCGATTTGTGAATGCTTTAGAGTTCTGAGCATATAAAAATACTTAAAGTTTGGAAAATAACTAATAATAGAGTAAAATGAGAATCATAGCAATCCTACAAAATATGAGAAGAACAACTATTAGTCCTACTATTCTATAGGTTATAAATTTAAAAGCGAGATAAATATATGACCAAATCTAATGAGTCAGAGACTAGGATCAGAGTCTACTGATTCGAATTCTAGCTCAGTTATACTCTTTGATCAATTGCTGACTCCTGCTCAGGGCTGCCTATCATTTCTGCCAATTTTAATGAAGGATATCAAATATCAATATCTTTAATACCCATGACATATGTCCTGAAACCTCAATAGATGACTATGAAAAGATTCTACATGTTAGCTCATTTAGTAAGATCCACAAAATGACAGCTCCGTGAAGTACAAAGAACTTGGACAAACCAATTTCTAGGAAAACTATGATCTATATCAGTAACCCTAAGTATTTTAAAACATCTAATGCTACTATAATTGTGTAGATTTATTTTGCAATGGCAAAATATGTCCAAATATGTGTGTGTTGCAGGTAGTGGAGTGAGGGGGATGTTTAGAAATCCACACAGAAAGAACATTTGCAAACACATTTAAACAAAGCAGTGTTGAGAACTGTAATTTCTACTTCTTTGATGCTGAGCATGCATTTCCCCTAAAATAAAAAATTAAAATTAAAAAAGAGAGGGCTGTAGAATTTATCTGTACCAAAGCAATTGGGATGTGTGGATTCTTTTATTCCATTGTAAATATTTTGCATATGTTTAGAGCAAGCACCAGTAATTAGGCCATAATTGTAACTTGTCACTCTTAAACACAAGAGCTGTGTATATTTGGAAAGATTAAGGATAACTAGGTTAAGTAATTCTCAGAGCAAAGATGGCTAGCAAGACTCTTATTGTTTACTTGATATGATATAAACATATTTTATTAAATAGTACAGACTACATAGTTTAAAATTTTATAAAGAAAGATTTTTATCTAATTTGGGGGAAAATTAAAGGAGAACATTTCTTTCCAAGGCTGAATTTTTTTTTTTTCTTGGCCACGCCACATAGCATGCGGGATCTTAGTTCCCCAAGCAGGGATTGAAACCGTGCATCCTGCAGTGGGAGCACAGTCTTAACCAATGGACCGCCAGGGAAGTCCCTAAGGCTGAAATTTTAACCTTCTTTATACTACCTAATAATGTGCCACATACAATTTGATACTTGATCATTTTTTTCTGTAATCAATCATGACTCATTACATCAATACACACACATATATTTTAGTATTAAAATGGATTTTCTTGGTTATTCCTTGAAACTATTCAGGAGGTAGTATTTCTATTTTACAGACAGAGGTATAAATATTTAAATGTGGTACAACAAGCTAAAAAATCACACAAACAGTAGAATGAGTACCAGAACATGATTCACTAATTTTAGATTTACAGATCAGTGAGCCCCAAATATCTCTGTTTCTGGGCTGTTCTTTTGGCAAAGATGTTTGCTGAATCTGCTGATGGAGAGATTACAAATGCACATTCTACACTGGTGTATATTGAGAGTGGAATAAAGTGTTAGTGGGAAGGATCTCCTTTTCTAAATAAAATGCAGGCTTCTAAGAACAAGCAAAATTGGGATTCATGTAATTCTGGAATATCAGAATAGGCAGAATAAATAAAATAATAAATAAAATGATAAGCAAAGTTTCTTAGTGACTTTTCTAACCTTTGTGCTGATTTAACATCAAATTCATTTTGCTAAACAACTTTGGAAAACTTACTAACCAGTAGAAATGTGAATTATAGCTCTTCCTCAATGAAGTAACAAATTAACATTGCCCAGGTAGTAAATTTCAATAAAATCCATTTAAAATTGGAAAAGATAAGCCCTTTTGGAAACTGCTTATTCAGCCAACAAGGGCATTGAACATCTATTTTATGTCCATCAGTGGTTTAGAGTAATGAAGAAATATGAGAGATAAAATGAAATTGTTTTTGCCCTCAAAGGATTTATAATCTAGTTAGTCCTTAGTGACGATTTTGCTTCAGATTGGTAGATAAAAGCTTTAGGTGCTTCTTGATACCCTTCTTTAGAGAACCAAATTTTGTCAGAATCACAGGACTCCTTCAGACAATACCATGGAATAAATAAACAATATTGAAAACATTTCCTTCAAACGAGGTTCTTATTTTATTCAGTGAGTAAAGATTCCACATACCTGTTTGAAATATCTCAGTGTGGAAGAAGCCTTGACCAGCCAGGTGGCTTATGTGAACTTCTTCACCCTTAGAAAGAAAAAACATTGAGTAATATTGGTTCTGCTACCTGGTGCTGGCCAGGAACACATGAGACAATGTGCAATTGTACACCAAGGACTCCAATGTCATTAACAAAGAGATTCCCAAAACATCAAAGAGGCAAGCTTTTAAGTTTTAGGAAAACAGCTTAAAAATAAAATTTGACTAACTATACAATCTTATTGGACATTCTGCCCAATCATCTTTCCTAATCCCTACGTAGTCCAAAATGCTTCCTCTTGTTCTTTAGAAGGAAAAAAAATAATCATTTTTTGGTGCCAAACTTTTGGTAAAAATTACCTAGAGACTGGTAAAGGTTTAATCTGTTAGATTTCTTATATGTAATCCTGACTCATGATCATTATGCTGAATATCAGTTGCACTTCAATAATCATTTATTGTCCAAGTTCGAGGTACAATTCACTGTGCTAGACATGGAAAGAAACACAAACATTAACCTATATTTGATGTCCAGATGCTTACCATCTAGCAGAGATAATCCCATAAATTCTATAAAGTTGAATTTATACTAAGATGTACCTGAAAACTGCACTTTTGAATATGTTGTCAAACTAAATAGACTAATATTACTTTTATCATTAAAAACTGAATGAGGACTGAAGGGAAAACAGTTTTTAGAGCTTGCTCATTGTTTATATGCCATAAAAAATTTATATATATGTTTAAGTATATATATATATATATATATATATATATATATATATATATATACACACACAGATATTTTGGTGAAAACAGATTTGAAAATATTCTCTTATGTTTGTGAAACAAGCTCCTATTGAATTCAAAATATGGAGGAAATTATAGAATAAATCAGTTTTAGGGCTTCCCTGGTGGCACAGTGGTTGAGAATCTGCCTGCCAATGCAGGGGACACGGGTTCGAGCCCTGGTCTGGGAAGATCCCACATCCCGCGGAGCAACTGGGCCCATAAGCTACAATTACTGAGCCTGCGCGTCTGGAGCCTGTGCTCTGCAACAAGAGAGGCCGCGATAGTGAGAGGCCCGCGCATCATGATGAAGAGTGGCCCCCGCTTGCCACAACTAGAGAAAGCCCTCGCACAGAAACGAAGACCCAACACAGCCATAAAATAAATAAATAAATTTAAAAAAAAAGAATAAATCAGTTTTAGGACCTAGAAAATGAGAGGGGAACTTTTTCTGAGTCAATTTAAGAAATTCATAAACTGCTATAAAAGCTAATAATACTCAATAAAATTTTGGTGGCCAAATAGGAGTTTCCATGATTTGCCTAAATCTGCTCAATCTAAACCATTTAAAAGATATCTATCTTCAGATATTTTATATAAACCTAATACCTATAGTTTTAGGGTGCTTGCTATGAGAGCTAAAATGATGAAAAATTGAGATTAGACTTCTAGATAATGGACCAAATATATGTACTTGTGTTTGCTTCCTTTCTATAATATCATCAAAATGATAGACAGTGATTTAAAAAGAACAAACCCATAAAGACAAAGAGGATGGAAAAGGAGTCAATACAAGAAAATTCTAGAAACTAAGAAACAGACTCAGAAGTGGTAACTGCCTATTAAAACTTTAGAAAGCAACTGTGGGGAAAGTCAAGAAGCAAATTAATTTACATTTCAGATTTTCTGAGGGCTCAAAATTATTGGCACTAGGTGATTTTGAACTGTGTTAAATGTGAGGCTATAAACAGGAGAATGAGTTGAATGTCAGTGGGATGCAGTTGGACACTTCCCCCCACAGAGCTCTCTCCCTATCTGTAAAATGGACCACTTGAGCATTCCTAATTAGTACAGAAGATCACAGGTTTATTCTAAAGAGGAGTTTTGAAAAGAAGGACACTAGGCAAAATCGAAGTTACTGGTACCTTGCTAAAAAGTAGAATTAAGTGAACTTTAACATGGAATTCTAAGAACAACCATCTTGTCTTTTCACACTTGGTTCCTAGAATGCTCGCTTCCACCCACTACTTCCTAGGCCTAGGAATGGAAAAGTCACCTCTGGGGAATCTGATCAGCCCTAGGATCCTGACATCAGGGTTCCTTCAATGACATGAACCACCCAAATCACCCACCAAAAGCAAAGCCCCCCTCAACATAATGCACCCAGAGGTGCTCAGAGCTTCCTATCAGCTTTCTAGTCCCCCCACTCTTAGGAAACCAGAGGTCACTCAATATTTGAGGGGAGCCTCTGTGTGAAAGACAAAGATGGAAACAATCAGTTAAAAGCAGCATTGAAGAGATGAACATAGGCAAGGAAAGAAAACGAAAATACTGTCTTTCGAATCCCAGATCGACAAGAGGTAGTACGGTAGCCATAAATTAGAACAGGGTGACTGACTATCTATCATCTGTCTATCTATCTATCTACCTTTCTATCTATCTATCTATCATCTATCTCATCTCTAAGGAGAACAAATGAAGAGCTCCTAAAAATTCAAATTATGAGAGTAGAAATTTAAAACAAAAATAATAAAAGGGTTGAAATATAAAGAGATAAGTTGAGGACATCTCTCTGAAAGTGGAGGAAAAAGACAATGAGAGGATAAGAAGGAAGAAAAGATTTTGAAATCAGAGGACTACAGACCATCCAGGAGGTCCAATATCTGAGTAACAGAAATTTAAGAAACAGAAGGAAGAGAAAATGGCTAGAAGAAAATAATCAAATAAGTAAATCAAGAACATTTTACAGAAATGAAAGATTTGAATTCCCCCATTAAAAGGGATTACCAAGTACGCACAACAAAGATTACTAAATCTTCCAGTGGCTTTTTTTGGGGGGGATGGGGGTAAGTTTTTGCCATATTCCAGTATAATGTGCTTATATTGCTGCTTCTTGATTTTGCAGCTTTAGGTATTATCTATTGACTCCCTAACATGATAGATGTAGATTTAGTGTTGTTTCACCGTTACCCCCTTAATCTGTCTCTCTCTTCTCATCCTCAAATCCACCTAATATACTTATATTGCAATTTTGGTTAAATCAATATTCAATATTTACATTTTTATGACTATGTACAAGCTATTCACAGCTGATCCCTGTAGCATTTTATAATTTCTTTTCTTCTTTCCTGCATAATTTTTTGTTTTCCTTAGAGTTGGTCTTTGTCTTGTTTCTTCATTTGTGAAATTGGGAAGTCTGTGGTTTGACCTACTTCAGATACAGAGATTCAGACATTGTCATTAACAAATGATGTCACTCCTTTGATCTGCTCTGTTTTCTTCTGAGTTACCTTTGTTCTCAGGCAGGCAATCCCAGCAAACATACTCTAAGTAGCTCCAGACTTATATGCTAATGGTTTAGAAACCTCAGCAGATAAAGGGAGGTTTTTTTCTCAGTAGCTCCAGTGAGGGAAGCAATCTCTTGCCCAAGAGGATGTGCTATTCTTTTTGTTTTCTTGAGTCAACACTTTAGCCAGCGGTGATGTCAGTTTTATCTGAGGCTCATGGATTGAGAATGAGCAGAGTCTGGTCAGACAGAAAAAAGATAATAGGCTTGGAAAAATTTTAATGCATTTTGTATTTGCATCTATAACTATAGTATAACTCAAACTCAAAAACGTCTTAGGATTGCACAGGCCAGAAAGGACAAGAGTTCATTTAATATTTTCCTCTGATGTAATCAGGATCATAACCAAATTATTCCAGATTTACCACCAAAATTCACTAATGTTAAGCTCTATAATTGATGCCTTCAGGTTAAGGAAGTACTATATAAGTTTTTGAGTTTAAACAGCATTATAATTTTAGAGTTTATTCAGGAATATTGCACTAATAGTCAAAGGGCAGAAATTACTATATAATTTAAAATTAAGACAATATGAATATGAATTTATGACAAATTTTAGTACTACCAACATGTTTATATGCAGTTTACTTGATCTTTTTTTTTTTTTTTTTTTGCGGTACACGGGCCTCTCACTGTTGTGGTCTCTCCCGTTGCGGAGCACAGGCTCCGGACACGCAGGCTCAGCGGCCATGGCTCACGGGCCCAGCCGCTCTGCAGCACGTGGAACCTTCCCAGACCGGGGCACGAACCCGTGTGCCCTGCATCGGCAGGCGGACTCTCAACCACTGTGCCACCAGGGAAGCCCCTGCTTGATCTTTTAAATGTTGTATTTAATATTATTTTTGATGAGTATTGTGACCTACACACCCTGTTATGAGGCAACCGTTGGCTATAGGAAATTTAGTATTTAGGCTATCCTACTGCTCTGTAAGACTTCAGCCAAACAATTCCTGTTTGGTAGAAATAATTGCAATTTTGGTTTCCAAGGAGGTAAGGCCATCTTCATTTATTCCCTCTTTTTTGGTAATATATTTTTTTAGCAAACCAAAAGTCCTTAGCTGTCCTTCAACTACCTTGCACTGTAAGAAGTAATGAGTATTGATTGGGGAAAACCCCCAAAATTCCATGCTAACAAAATTATTTCAAAAGTAATGAACAGCGCCCTAGTTCAGAGAGACCCTTTTAGTACTGATGTGTACCAATCTTTAATGTTGTCATATTTATATTTGTCTTAGTATTATTTTATTGTCTCTCTGCAATATGACTATGTTTACATCTAAACTTACAAGTCAAAATGCTCATTATGCATTTATTTAACAATGTTAGAGAACTATGACGACCACTTTTAGTTTATGACAATACAACTCTGCCATTTGCAAATAGTGATAATAACAATAGCTAACATTAATCCTCACAAAACCCCTACAAGTCAGACACTGTTATTATTCCCAGTATACTGATGAGGATACTGAAAAAGAGGATAGACACTTACTAAGAAATTTATGACTAAGTGGTTAGAGCCCAGCTAGTCTACACAAGGTAAAAACTGTACGAACATAATGACAGCATTGCATGGGTCATTGCCTGCCTATTTCTAGGGTAGAATATGGGAAGAAGAAAGACTCCAACATGAATTTTGAATGGTATATGCAAAAAGCCAAGAGTCAATAAGTTGATAGAAGAGGTCATGTTGTGGTTTGTAAGTGGAATAGACTACTCATTGAGTCCACTGCTTAGGATTACACCTATAAAATGGTAAAGGTAAGGTAGTAAGGATCAGAGCCCACCATGAAGAAGAGTCTTTTTATAATTTGGGACAGAGAGACCGTTCTTTTGGTGTGCTGTCACTCATTCTCTCACTCTTTCTCCACACCATCTCCCCTCCAAACCTTTATTCTTTGAAAAAGTTTTTTAAAATATTTTATCATAATATCTATTAAGTATACAAAAAGTACAGAGAATACCATAACACACATACACATACCCATCATTCAACTCCATCAAGTTCTAACATTTTGCCTAACGTTTTGTTTTAACATTAACATTACTTGTTCATTTTAAAAAAATTATTCTTTTAAACTATGTGCTAGATTAGACAGTTTAAATAGTATATTTAAACTGACTTAAAGAGTAATATAATGAGAGTACTCATGTACTCTCCACCAAGTCTAAAAGATAAAACATTACTCCTATCTTAGAAACCCCTGTGCTTCCCTCTCTAATGCTGATAGTTTGACAGAGTATAGAATTCTAGGTTGGAAAGAATTTTACTTCAGGATTTTGAAGGCACTGTTCCATTGCCTTCTGGCTTCCAGTGTTGCTGTTCAGACACCTGATGCCATTCTGATTCTTTATCCTTTGTATGTAACCTGCTTTTTGCTCTCTGTGGAAGCTCTTTGTCTGCAGTGTTTTGAAATTTCACAACAATGTCTCAGTGTGGGTTTATTTTTATCCATGTGCTGAGCACTCTTTGAACCCTTCCACTCTGGAAATTCATGAACTTCTGTTCCATGAAATGTTATTAGATTACTTTTTTGATGATTACCTATGTTCCCTGCTCTTAATTTAAATTTTGGATGCGATGGGCTGGTGTCCTAACTTTTTAAGCATTTTCTCTCTTTTTTTTTTTTAATCTCTTTGCCTTTTTGCTGTATTTTCTGGGACATTTTCTTATTTCTATCTTTAAGCCCTTCTAATTTCTTTCTATCATGTTTATAATTTCCAATGGCTCCTATGAGATAATAGAAAAATATATGTATTGGTCTCTGCCCCTGGTTCCTGGCACAGAGCTCCTAAAATCCTTGTAATTTCCTACGTGATAAGAGCACTAGAAGCATCTATTGTTCTAATGAGGTGACTCTAGGAAAGACAAAGCCATGATTAGAAGCTTTAGAGTTTTCAGCCCTGTCCCCCACTTCCCTAGAGAGGGCAAAGAGGCTGAAAATGGAGTTAATAATTGATCATGCCTACGTAAAGAAGCCTCCATGAAAATCCCAGTAGTAAGGGGTTCAGAGAACTTCTAGGTTGGTGAACACATCCACACCAGGAGGTAATGTACCCCAAACTCCATGGGAACAGAAGCTCCTGCTCTCGGACGCTCCCAGACCTCACCCTGTGTATCTCTTTGTATGGCTGTTCATCTGTATCCTTTATCATATCCTTTCATAAACTGGTAAACATAAGTTAGTGTTCCCCTGTGTTCAGTGAGCTGCTCTAGTGAAATGATCAAGCCTGAAGAGGGGGTCATGGGAACCTTCAGTTTGTAGACAAACTGGATAGAAGTTGTGGGTAACCTGGGAACCTACTACTTGTGATTGGCATCTGAAGTGGGGTAGGAGCAGTCCTTTGGGACTGAGCCTTTAACATGTGGCATCTGACACTATCTCCAGGTAGAATTAATTTAAAAAGTAGGACACCCAGCTGAAGTCATGGAGGATTGCCTGAAGTGGGGAAAAACCTCCATGCATTTGGTGACCAGAATGTCAGAAGTGAAGTGTTCTATGTGAGTAGTAAAGGAGAGACACAGAAGGGAAAAATGGGGTGATTTTTCTTATACAGTGCCTTTTCCTCATCTGTTCTTTCACTAAAGTCTCAGATGCTTTTATGGTTACACTATCTTATTTATATCTCTGAATATATAAATAACTTGAAAAATATTTTTCTCCTCTTTGTGTGGTCTCTATTTTCTTGGAAATGTTTTCTGTTTCTTTGTTTTGGTGACTCTTTCTCACATTCTTCAGTATCTTATAGTGATCCTTGTCCTAAGAATGGGGCATTAAAAATGTGTTCGGAGTTCCATATTCATGTCTTGGACTTATTGACTGTGAGCTTATTTTAAGATGTTTTGGCTAAACAATTTTATTGGGGAATCTCTGACATCTTGCCTATCAGTGTTTTTATGAGAGCTGGAAGATTCCCCAGAAGAGATTCTTCCTTTCTCCTCCCTTGCCTGTAAAACCTGACTGCTAATGTTTCAGAGTCAGGAGGATGGTGGGGGATGGTGGTATCTCAATAGCCAGTTTGTAAACATTTCATTTAATCCCTCTGTTTTCAGGGTGGTAGCCAGTTCTGTCCTCAGCTGTGCCCTGAGCCCTCCAGTCTAGAAACACTCTGTTCTATCCTTTCCAGGGGATAAACCTCCAGTGTTCTGCTGGGGTAGGAAAACAACAACCCCCTGGCTACAAAGAGCTGCAAGGCTCTGGGTAGCTAGGTCATCCTTTTTTAGGCCTAACTTTACTCCCACTTCCAAAATGATTAGATACTAGCAATGCTGAGATATTAGTGAGTTTGGGGTATATACTGGATTGCTCTTTTTACTTTCTCTACTGTCATTTTAGAATAGGAAGCTTATTGAGTTCTGCTAAATTCATCTAGTTTTCTGAGTCCTACTTAGACTCCCCCCCCTTTTTTTTTTGTTCTTGGTGTTCTGCAATTTAAATACAAGTTTAGGTGTAGATTTCATTTGTCTTGCTTGGGGTTCCTTATGTTCCTGAATGTGAAGATTTGTATCTTTTCTCAATCCTAGAATATTCTCATTTACATCTTTAAAAGTTATCTTCTACTAACAGTTTTAATGTACACAAAGCTGTGCACAATTCTGGGCAATTTCTTTAAAGTAACAAGCTAGCCCACGAATTCACCCTTCAGCTGTGTCTATAAACTGCTTTAAACTGAATGTGGAGTTTCTATTTTAATTATTATATAATTTCTAGAATCTATTTAGTTCTTCTAAAAATAATTACTTTAAATACATTAAACATGCTTATTATCTTATATTCTATAGCCTATAATATCAGCATCTTCAGCCTTTGCAGTTTTGATTCTGCTGTGGTGATGCCATTTTGTTTTCTTCTTCTTGTTTCTCCTGTTCAGAGTGGCCTCTTGTGTTATATGTTTTGAGATTTTTCATTTTGTACTCCTGTTCCTTGGAAATGTATCTGTAAGAACTCTTTGAGACCTGGATTTGAAACCCCTACATTTTCTTCTATCAGTGCTACCTGGGAACATTGTCAGCCTAGGACCACTTTGATGTAAATTTTTAGGTTGGGCATTTTGAGTGACACTGAGTATAAAGTTTGACCTATACTCAGGTTGAGGGCTAGCTTGAGGTTAAATATTGTCAAGGAAGAATTCCCACCCTCATCCAGAGTTAAGATCAAGAGAGTCAAGTTTCTTTCTTTTTTTTTCCTTGTGGAGTGTTTTAATAATGACTTTTTACTTAGGTAATAGTAATGAGTGCTAATTATAGAAATTTGGACAGCCTAGAAAAACTAGAATAAAAAATTTACCCATAGACTTACCACATAAAGATAACATTGGTAATCATTGCTATCTTTCATTTGTCCCATTAATATTTATTTTTGTAATAAGTGTGCTTTAAATTTTTTTTTAATTTATTTATTTTATACAGCAGGTTAAGAGAGGCAAGTTTCTTTATTATTTTCTTTTTTCTTAGTTGTCTTATTGAGGGGAACAAATTTTAATTGTCGTTGGAGGAGTGTCTCATAAAAGAATTTCTATATTGAATGGATCCTATCTCTTGTACTAAACCATTAAATCTGAAGTTCTAGACTCTGCCATGCACTGCCCCGCCCCACCCAAGAGCTGAGGAAATTAACAAACTTCCTGGTCTATATCACAGCCCTGTTCCATGGTTCATATTACTGTGAATCAGATCGCATGAGTTATAAGGGAAGAAAGATGATCTCTAACCTTAACCAGCTTTATCTCAAAAAGAGATAAAAAACACATCTAAATGCATACACAAATATACAACAAACATTTAAACTTAAGTATACAAGTATTATTAAGCATAAAGGAGGGAAAGACAGAGGTGACTGGTGGGGAAAGGAAATTTGTGACGTGAGCTGAACATACAGAGACAACTGTGACAGTGTACCCAGCCTGGCTGTCTTCATTTACCCCTCAGCTGCATGCTGACAAAATATTCACTCCCTCTGTTTGGCAGCTGGAACATTTTTGGCAGTCTTGGAGTCCAGACATGCACACGTTTAGATCCTCAATTCTGTTCCTGATTGACAATCCCTAAAATGAAAATCTCTGGAAATCTGGTCATTTATGAGTCTAATGTCTTATCAGAAAGAATTAAAAAGCAAAGCATATTGGTCCTTTTTTCCAGCCGATGTTATTCAACTGCATTCTTCTATCACACAGCCTTGAGATTTTATGCTGCTAAGCATGGACTTTTCCATTAACTCTAATGTTAATCTCTTTCTCAATGACCTCAAATGGTGGGGAAGAGCATCACAATCTTTGGAGGCATAGTGGTGGAGTTAGCTACTTGTAGGGAAACAATTTTATCTATAGAGGAGTTGGATTATTAGAGGGAAAAAAGGGCATTTATTTTTTGTTTTTCTTCCTTTTGCCTGACACAAGTTAGCAGAGTAGCCCAAGTCTGTAGGTGTGGAACTCTCGACCACTGTACTTTACATGCCCCACAAAACCTTCCCATTCTCCTTCCCAGTACACTTTTCCATCTTCCATTCCAATTCTAGCATGTGCATATGACTTAATAAGCTGAGTCTGTAATTTCCATGAAAATACAAAAGGCCAAGTGTAACTAAGACACATGGCAAACAAGGTAAGAAGAATTCTACTCGACATCACACAAGAAAAAATATAATGTAAGAAGGGGGAACCCTCAAAACATCAACATATAAGAAGGTAAAAGGAGAAAATCATTCAAAGGAGATTTCATAATATACCCATAAAATCTGGGGGAAGGCTCTAGTAATAGGTTCTGAAATAAATGCTGTTTCCAACAAGTGTTATAAAATGCTTTGAATTTGTAGTTAAAAACAATCTGCACTTCAGTTCTAACTCATCACACATCACGAGTGTGTACGTGTGTAAATGGGAATAAAAATTCTAGAATCACTGGAGCAAACATTTCTAAAGTGAAAAGTATTAGTATTAAGCTCAGTCTCCTTTGAGATAAAACCAATAAGAGTTTTAAGTTAGTGATTTTGACAGGAAATTTTAGCTAGTTTGTGAGAAAAACACTTAAATTTTGGAGGGGTGATAGGCCAATAAAATTAAATGAAAAAATTTTTCCATTTTCAGATAATTTTGTAGGACATGTATAGATGGAAATTATCAGATGAATTAATGTCTGTCTAAAAATGTAATGGAAAACAAAAATACTGTGGTTTGGTCCACTTCCAATTCATAGTTCAAGTAATTAGTAGTTGAAATAAAAATATCTCATATATTTCTACTAAGTGTGATACTAACAAATATTTTCTGAACAGTTTCTTCACTTCCAGCTCAGCACAAGCAACATTCTGCATGTATGTGTTGCTTGTGTTTGCATGTTACTATCAGTGATACTTGTGCAAAGGCCACTGTCAACTATATACTCTCTCCCTGGCATGTAGACAGACTGCAAATGGAAGGTCATGCATATCTGTGCAGTGACGAAAAACTGTGTGTTTGTGTGATTTCATGTGTAATTTATAAGCATGAGGTAGAACTTAATGTATTGTGTAATATTTCGAAAGTTTAAAGTGTTGCTATTTCTAAATTCAGTTTGCTGGAATTGTCAAAATACTTGTTGTTGGAGACTGTATAAAATTTCAAAATAGCTCATTTTGAGTTATCTTCAAGAAAAAGACACTTTTCTCCTTCAACAATGAAAGTAACCCAACATCATTGTAATTAAATATTGTTATGTTTATAATACTTTTTATGTTAATCATGAGCTGGCCAGCTGATGGTGAACTGGCTAGTATTTCTGTGTGAGGATGCCAAGAACAAAATTTCATAAGGTCTTTACCTCTCAATGAAAAATAATCGTTTTTTTTTTTTATCAAGAATGTATTTGGGGGTATTTGAAGATCAGGAATTTGTAATTCAAATAAATCTTTGGTTCGTTTTTTTGAGATGTAAAATTATCATTAATAATCATTATTATTGATACTAAAAAAGACTGTATCTTGGGCAGTTGTCTGGTTTATAAACTAGATACCAGATCCGAATATCTTATGCCCAACCTTCTCAACTACAACCCCCAAAGCTGCCTGAAACAGTTAAACAAAAATTTTCACAGGTCAAATTCTGTGTACCTTCCAGTGCGATATAAAGAGGTGTGTTATGTCCATGGTGTGTTAGAGCTGGTGCAAACTGACTCTTGAGAACCAATGTGGGTGTTTTCTAACCCCACATTCAGTGACATCATACTGATAGTTTGAAATCAGCCCTGGCAAGAGGAGTTATACCACAGAAATTGGAAAACACTATAAATCCGGTCTTCTTACCCTGGAGTACCAGCTGTTAAACACTGACCTGCATATCACTATTTAGGGGGGAAAAAAGAAAAGAAAACATGGATGTGGTTTTAGTTGTAGGAAGGCAATGGAATTTGGAACTGGAGTTTAGAATGACTAGTCAGATTTAGAATTGGAGTCTATTCAAAATGTCATGTACTTGAAGAATATTTTCAGCATTGTGAGATCAATTAGTTTTGGAAAATTTGGAAGCAGCTACTCGGAATTTTAAGTTATGGGAAGTTCTGAGGAATCTAGTATGTTTGTAAAAGGGATGTGCAATGCAATTAAATGAGTATCTTATCAAGCACCTTGGTTCTGGTCTGCTGCAGGTTATCCTGATTTGAAACAAGACTAGTCTTCCCTAGAACCTCAGCCAAACCTGATGTGGAGGACCAGAAGTCCTTCAAATGCAGGGTGTAGGTTGGTGTACACTGGAAAGTAAATGCATACTCATTGGCAGGGGCCAGGTAATTATATTCTTCACTTTGTAGAGCCAACAGAAGTCAGCTTTCACTTCAGAGCAATGAAAACAGACAAAGTTCTAAGATGTTATAATTTGACTCCAGTTGAGTTTCACAGTGGAAATTCACAAAGAAAGACTCATTCTTATAGTTATCATAGCTCAATTTCAATAAGTAATTGGATTGATTATATATAAAATATAGAACCAGTTATTTTGAATATAATATGAACCCATAGGACATCCTAGCTATCAAAAATATTTATAAGTAATAAACAGATGTATATTCAAGTATGTGAAGCCACCGTGATTTCCAGATAATTAGGCCTATTCTTGTAATTACTGTTCTATTATTAATCACCATGCTGTATCTCCTTTCCTGGATTATTTTTTCTCCACGCACTTACCACACTACATAGTTTTCTGACTGTTCTTATACTATGTATTTTCATCCACTAGAATGTGCAGGCTTATGCAGGCAAGGGCCTTTTCTGTTTGCTCATTACTTTATTGCCACTGCTATGTTCTTTTACCAACTGGCACATGATAGATAATGAATATTTGCTGAATAAGTAGATGAAATAATTAACACAGAGATTGATGAAGAAATTTCAATGATTAAAAACTTTCAGGATTCTACTCTATTTGAGATTCCACAGCAACAATTAAAATCAGAAATAGAGAAGATACACAAATAAACCCAGCATAAAAATGTTGCTCACTTGCACCTAGCTTACTAAACACTGAAAGTATGTTTCAGATGTCACATCTCAACTTAGTACAAATAACTAAACTGGGTCTTTGTCGCTGCGTGTCAGGCTTTCTCTAGTTGCGGCAAACGGGCTACTCTTTGTTGCAGTGCGTGGGCTTCTCATTGAGGTGGCTTCTCTTGTTGCAGAACACGGGCTCTAGGCACGCAGGCTTCAGTAGTTGTGGCACACAGGCTCAGTAGTTGCAGCACGCGGGCCCCAGAGCGCGTGGGCTTCAGTAGTTGTGGTGCATGGGCTCAGTAGTTGCAGCTCGTGGACTCTAGAATGTGGGCTCGGTAGTTGTGGCGCACCGACTTAGTTGCCCCGCATCATGTGGGATCTTCCTGGACCAGGGATAGAACCCGTGTCCCCTGCATTGACAGGCGGATTCTTAACCACTGGACCACCAGGGAAGTCCTAATTAACCTTGTTTTAAAGAACAAACTCAGGGCTTCCCTGGTGGCGCAGTGGTTGAGAGTCCGCCTGCCGATGCAGGGGACGCGGGTTCGTGCCCCGGTCTGGGAGGATCCCACGTGCCGCGGAGCGGCTGGGCCCGTGAGCCATGGCCGCTGAGCCTGCGCGTCCGGAGCCTGTCCTCCGCGACGGGAGAGGCCGCGACAGTGAGAGGCCCGCGTAACGCATAAAAAAAAAAAAAAAAAAAAAAAAAAAAAAAAAAAAAAAAAAAAAAAAAAAGAACAAACTCAGTCATCCCTAAAAGTCCCAGAGATCAGACACTTTTCAACAATGAAATAAAATGAGATGATTTTCCTGCCTTATGTTGGATATCCATATTCTCACTGAGAGTTTTTTAAAAAAATATTTAAAGGTGGTCTTAGGGAAATTTATTCCCATGTAGATATGCTGTCATTTTCAACAACTTTCCCTATTTACTTATTCTTACCATAATTATATTATAAAGGAAATGTGAAAAATCATTTTAGATCCACCGTAGAAACAGATTAAAATTGATAACTAACTAGCAGACATGGGTTGGATAGTGGGAAGATAGCCAACCCATATGAATTCAGATTATCCAGATTTACAAGATATGTAAATCCATTAGAAAATAGCCTATTTTTTTCACTTGGCTTTGATTATATAAAGCTAGTAGAAAAAAAAAAGCCATACTTCTCTTTCTTATATGATACTTAAAAAATTGAGTTATCTGTGTGTTTGTAGGGCTTAAATTGCTGAATGGTTAACAAAAAGTCTCCATCTGATAGTCTGTGAGTTCCTTGGAGGGCAACGGCTTTGTCATCCTTAACACCTAGCATGGATCTGAGACCATAATCAGTTCTCAATAAATATTTATGGAATGAACATTGCATAACTGATTTAATAATGAAGTATCTTTGCAACTAGGCCTATAACTTTGAATTCAGAGCTGGACCCGGTACTTTGGTCCCTACAGCCCATTTTCTTCATGTATCTCACTTTATGCTTTGCTTGCCCTATGAGAGAAATGTAGAATCTGGAGCCAAAAAGGAAATAGAAATGTACAAAATAGCATTTTTAATACAGGAGTCCATGTGACCTTTAAGAAGAGTCCAAGCTCTATTGGCTGAAAAGTTTTCTGTGGGCAAAGCATTTTCCCAAGGTCAGGAGAGTTCAAAGAACACAGCAAACTTTGAGGAACATGCCAATGAATTTTGTAAAAGTTGTTTTTTGGTGTGTGTGAAGACACAGGGCTTGGCTGGTCATTCTGATCTCCAGATGGTCACAGGATGCAGCCAGTAATGACCATGGAACATCCTGAAACATTATTAGTTTAGTCAAGCAACATAGTCTCATTTGTTTGCTTGTAAGAGAGAATTTGTCAGAGATCTTGACTCTGTTCTTTATCATTCCTACCACCATGCCAGGCTAAGTGACCATTGTTTTTCAGCTGGATTATTGTAATGACTTACTAACTGGTTGCCTCTTTAATAATCTTGCTTCCCTGAAGTCTATTCACACTTTAGTCTTAGAGATCATCTTAAAACCTAATTTGGATCTTGTCACTAGACAAGAGACTGAAAAGTTTTGCCTCCCATTGCAGTTAAGATAGAATGCAAAAATTTTGCCATAACTTATAAGACCCTGCTTGATTAGGACCCTGCCTTCTTCAATTGTTTCTCCAGCCACTGTCCCTTTGACTCCAGGCACTTGGAGCTCTTGTGGTTCTTCCTTATCTTAAGGCTTTCCCCTGTGCTTTTCCCTCTCTTTCACAATTTAGTGCTGCATGTACTATTCTAGACATCTCTTTAAGGGTCAGGAGGCAGTGGTTAGTTTTACTGGGCCAGGCTGGTAATGCTTCGTGACAGAGTGATTCTCAAACTTGAAGATGAATAAGCTTTCCTAGTCAGACATGTGGGACAAAAGTGTAATTTCAGCAGAGGGAACAGAATAGATAAAATACAGATGGCAAGAAACCTTTTGACATAGAAATATCACTGACATTTGTTAAAATAAGAAAAATAGACTGAGGATTAAGTTTTGAGAGATAGAATGATCTCTGCTTTAGATGAGTTTGATTTATCTGAGACTGCAGGATAGAGATTGATAGAGGTAGGCAACTGGGTATGTGGGGAAGATTATGGGATGGATATATAAAAGGCAGGGAAGGATACAGAGATCTAGGAGTTATCAGCACATACAATTTCCTAGGAAAATTTGTAGAGTAAAAAAAAGAAATGCCAACATTTAAATATCAGGCACCAGTAAAGAAGATAAAGAAGTGGTCAGAGAAATTGTCTCTGGAGACAAGGGAGATGAGGGTTTCAAAAAGGAATTGGTCCACTTCTTACCGCAGAAACATAGAAGATAATTTAATTAAGGTGAGGACTAAAAGGACCCAGGGATTTAGAAATAGGAAAGTCTTTGATGAGTTTTACCAGGAAAATATGAGAAACTGAGCCACACGGAAAGTAGCTGGAGATTGAGGAGGAACTGGGATATACAGAAGTGGAGCCAAAACAGAAACAGATTCAGACGTAGAAAACAATTTATGGTTACAAGAGAGGAAAGGGGTGGGTGGAGGGATAAATTAGGAGTTTGGGGTTAACAGATATACACTACTATATATAAAATAAATAAACAACAAAGACCTACTGTATAGCACCGGGAGCTACTATATTCAATATCTTGTAAAAACCTACAATGGAAAAGAATCTGAAAAAGAATATATCTGAGTCACTTTGCTATACACCTTAAACTAACACAGCATTATAAATCAACTACACTTCAATTTAAAAAAAAAAAAAGAAATGTAGACAGAGATTGAAGACCATTCTTTTGTGGAGCTGAGCTGTGAAGGGTAGAGGAACAGGGCGGCCAGCTATGAAGTGGGTACAAAGTTGAGGAAGAGTGTTTTAATTATATTTTTTATAGTAGTGAGACTAAATCTGTTTTACAGGGGAAAGAAGTGTGATACTAAAATATAGTTTTTGAGGCAATAATTTATGAAATAAAATATTGCAAGAGAGAGTAGGGGATCTACTTTTTTTTTTTTTTTTTTTGCAGTACACGGGCCTCTCACTGTTGTGGCCTCTCCTGTTGCAGAGCACAGGCTCTGGACGCGCAGGCTCAGCAACCATGGCTCATGGGCCTAGCTGCTCCGTGGCATGTGGGATCTTCCCGGACCAGGGCATGAACCCGCGTCCCCTGCATCGGCAGGCGGACTCTCAACCACTGCGCCACCAGGGATGCCCGGGGATCTACTTTTGAATCAAGAAGAATTACCTTTTAGTGCAGGAACAAACTCTTGAGATGGGAAAAAAGGTGAAATGAGTCATGGGCTCCTTACACATCTGTTAGCTGCAATTCTCCTCAGTGGGGTAGGAGATGTGGTCACTGCTAAGAGGCCAGAGCATGTGAAAGTAGCAACTTGATCTCAGTAACTTTACAGATATATCTCATGGTGCTAAGCCATAATGGTATTATATATAAATGGTTATGAGGACTTGACCCACACATAAAATAAAATATTCAAGGCTGTGACATTGCTGCAGACATGTCTCTCTTGGACCAGAAATAGGGATGCAAGGCCAGAGGAGGAGGTTCCAAGATCAAGGATGTGAAAGTAGCTGGGACAGAAGGTGAGATCCTCTCTGAATGTGAACATCAGACTGTCATAGAGACTGATTCTTTTTTGGTGTAGGCCTTGACACCACCTTCTTTTTGCCATTAGAGTGCATTTAGGAATCACTACAATTTGAGGCATTGTCTGATAATGCTTGACTGTACTCAAATTTGAAATTTTAAATGTTTTTAAACAACTGCTTAATTTTGAGAGGAATGAGAAGTTTGGGGGGAGGGGTGATGTATGGAATTTTCTATCATCAAAATAAATAGCTAGGCAGTTCCTATTGTTCTCAATAGAAATAACAAGCAAAACACTTAAAAAAATATATATATATATTCATTCAATGTTTTTAGCATATGTTTGATAGGTACGTTTAGATTATAGCTGTGGATGATTCTTTTTTTGTGGCCTCTCCCGTTGCGGAGCACAGGCTTCGGACGCACAGGCCCAGCGACCATGGCTCACGGGACCAGCCGCTCCGTGGCATGTGGGATCCCCCTGGACCGGGGCATGAACCCGTGTCCCCTGCATCGGCAGGCGGACTCCCAACCACTGCACCACCAGGGAAGCCCCGATTCTTTACTTCATGTATTTGTGAATATAATTATCTCCTACTTTTTAGTGGTACTAAAATTTTCTTCAGTGAAATATGATTTTCTATTCTCAGTTTTTGTTCTTTTTGCCTTTTTGTTTTCTTGCCTCTAACTTTTTGCCTTGCCTGTGTTATCCTGCTGAGTTAATAGCCTCTGGACACCAAGTAAGCACTGGATAAATACCTGCTGATTCACTGACCCAAGTTCTGTGAGGATGCTTCAGTCACAGGGTCAAAGTAGGAAAATGTTGCCAATTTAAACCTGGCTTCCTGGTTGCTTCAAGCCACCCATTCTTGGCTAAGCAGGGTGTGTGAGCAAACTATCTTGCAGCATTGCTCATAGTGGCGGTGCTACTGCTGTTAGAATTTACTAAAGTACAGAAATCTCTAGCTGGGTTTTTTTTTTTTTTGTCTCCAGCTGCTAATCTTAATTACACTCTCAACCTAAAAGTATCACAGATACATGCTATTTGGGTTTTTTTCCTTTTTTTTTTTACTATAGCTTCATTATCAAAAACAAAAATTTTGGGGATGAGATGAGTGGGTTAAAGCTATAACCACAGGTTAAGAAATTGTTCAAGGCAACTATATTTGAACACCTATTTTTCTTTTTTAAAATTTGTTTTATTGAAGTATAGTTGATTTACAATGTGTTAATTTCTGCTGTACAGCAAAGTGATTCAGTTATACACACACACACACACACACACACACACACACACACACATATATAGTCTTTTCCATTATGGTTTATTACAGGATATTGAATATAGTTCCCTGTGCTCTACAGTAGGACCTTGTTGCTTATCCATTCTATATATAATAGTTTGCATCTGCTAACCCCAAACACCCAATTCACCCCTCCTCTACCTCCCCTCCCCTTTAGCAACCACAAGTGTGTTCTCTATGTCTGTCTGTTTCATAGGTAAGTTCATTCATTTCACACCTATTTTTAATAGTCCCTTAAAAATAATTTTTTAGGTGTTTCTATCATAAATAGTACACCAAGGGCTTTTCCTTTCTATGGATTTCTGATGAAGTCATGCTATGCATTACTCTGCAGTGTTACATTTTTAGCACAATGCTTGACTTAAAATGTTATTGATTTTTCCTAGAAAGTTTTCATTACTCTGTTTAACATGTAGTTTTTAAAACTTTGCCTGCTGTTTCATGTGCAAAATTTTTTTTTTTTGGACTATGCATGGCTTTTTTTTTTTTTTTTGGCGGTACGCGGGCCTCTCACTGTTGTGGCCTCTCCCGTTGCGGAGCACAGGCTCCTGACGCGCAGGCTCAGCAGCCATGGCTCACGGGCCCAGCCGCTCCGCGGCATGTGGGATCTTCCCGGACCGGGGCACGAACCCGTGTCCCCTGCATCGTCAGGCGGACTCTCAACCACTGCGCCACCAGGGAAGCCCCTATGCATGGCTTTTTAAAACCAATATCTGGAAGGCTAGATTTTCAATAGGAATATGTACGTTCCTATAATACAGTAGTATACAAGACAGGCTACATTCTTGCCCTGATGGAGTTTATCTTCCAGTGGGGGAGATACTTTAGGAAAACAAGTAAAATGATAAATAAACAATTTTAGGTGGGGATTAGCATTACAAAGAAGAATAGAACAGAGTGAGAGGACAAAATGATGGAGCATGAGTGAAAATGGGAGTTGCTGTTTTAGATGAGGTGGTCTGAGAAGATCTTTGTGAAGAGAAGATTTTACACAGAGACCAAGTGAGGAACTGAGACATTAGAGGGCCTGAGGAAGTTGACTCAAGCAGAGGGGAAGCAAGTGCACAGCCCATGAGATGGGACTGAACTGGGCATGGTGTGTTTAAGGAACATCGAGAGGGCCAGTGTGCCTGGTGCTAAGTCAATGCAGGAGAAGCTGGTCACAGACAAGTTAGGATAATGTTGGCCTCCTTTAGTAACACTAAGAATTCTGGATTTTGTTCTTCATGTAAAAGTGGGGAGTCGTATTAGTGAGCTGGGGTTGCCATAACAACATACTACAAACTGGATGGCTTAAACAACAGAGATTTAGTTTCTGACAGATCTGGAAGCTGGAAGTTTGAGTTCAGGGTGCCAGCATGGTTGCTTTCTGGTGAGGACTCTCTTCCTGGCTTGCAGACAGCCCCCTTCTCACTGTGTCCTCACATGGCCTTTCCTCCATATGTGCTTGCATGGGGGAGGGAGAGTCAGCATGTGAGTGAGCTCTGGTATCTCTTTCTTATTTTTCCAGCTTTATTGAGATATAACTGACATAAAACATTTTGTGGGTTCAAGGTGTACAACATGATGATTTGATGCACTTATATATTGCAAAATAATACCACAATTGGGTTAGTTAACACCTCCATCACATCACATAATTACCTTTTTTTTGTGGTGAGAACATTTAAGATCTCTCTTAGCAATTTTCAAGTGTATAATACAGTATTGTTAATTAGAGTCATTGTGTTATACATTAGATTCCTAGAATTTATTCATTTTCTCATGGGAAGGTAGTAACATTTGACTAACATCACCCTGTTTTCCCCACCCCCCCAGCCCCTGGCAACCACCATTCTACTCTCTGTTTAGGTGAGCTTGGCTTTTTCAGATTCCAGATATAAGTGCGATCATCTAGTATTTGTCTTTCTTTTTCTGGCTTATTTCACTTAGCATAATGCCTTCAAGTTCCATCCATGTTGTTGAAAATAGCAGGATTTCCTTCTTTCTCATAGCTGAATAATATTTCATTGTGTGTGTGTGTGTGTGTGTATATATATATATATATATATATATATATATATATATATAATCTTCTTTGTCCATCTGTTGATGAACATATAAGTTGTTTCCAGACCTTGGCTATTGTGAATAATGTTGCAGTGAACATGGGGGTGCAGATGTCTCTTCGAGATCATATTTTCATTTCTTTTGGATAAATACCCAGAAGTGGAATTGCTGGATCATTGTTGATAGCTCTATTTTCAATTTTCTGAGGAACCTCCACACTGTTTTCCATAGTGGCTGTACAAATTTACATTCCCACCAACAGTGCACAAGTGTTCCCTTTTCTTTACATCCTCACCAATACTTGTGATTTCTTGTCTTTTTGATAATGGCCATTCTAATAGATGTGAGGTGATATCTCATTGGGGTTTTGATTTGCATTTCCCCGATGATTTGTGATATTCAGCACCTCTTCATGTACCTATTGGCCATTTATGTACCTTCTTTGGAAAAATATCTATTCAGATATTTTGCCCATTTTTTAATTGGATTGTTTGTTTTTTTGTTACTACATTATATGAGTTCCGTATATATTTTGGATACTAACCTCTTATCAAATAGATAATTTGCAAATATTTTCTCCCATTCTGTAGGTTGCTTTTTCATTCTGTTGATTATTTCTTTTGCTGTACAGAGCTTTTGGTCTGATGTAGATCCACTTATTTATTTTTGCTTTTGTTGCCTGTGATTTTGGTGTCATATCCAAAAAATCATTGCCAAGATGAATGTAAAGGAGCTTTCTTTTCCCATTTTCTTCTTCAGGTTTTACAATTTCTGGTCTTACATTTAAGTCTTTAATCCATTTTGAGTTAATATTTGTGAGTGGTGTAAGATGGAGTCCAATTTTATTCTTTTGCATTTGATTATCCAGTTTTCCCAACACCATTTGTTGAAAAGACTATCTTTTGCCCAATGAGTATTCTTGGCACTCTTGTCAAATATTAGTTGACAGTACATGCATGGGTTTATTTCTAGGCTCTTGATTCTATTCTATTGATCTCTGTGTCTATTTTAATGCCAGTACCACAATGTTTTGATTTCTATAGCATTGCAATATAGTTTGGGATCAGGAAGTGTGATGCCTCCAGCTTTGTTCTTTCCTAGGATGGCTTTGGCTATTTGGGATCTTTTGTGGTTCCATATAGGTTTTAGAATTATTTTTCCTATTTCTGTGAAAAATGACATTGAAATTTTGACAGGGATTGCATTGAATCTCTAGATGGCTTTGAGTAAACATTTTAACAATATTAATTCTTGAATTAATATTAATTAATATTAATATTAATCCATGAATATGGGATATCTTTCCATTTGTTTGTGCGTTCTTCAATTTCTTTCATCAAAGTCTTACAGTTTTTAGTGTACAGATCTTTTACCTCCTTGGTTAAACTTATTCCTAATTTTTTTTGTAAATGCTATTGTAAATGGAATTGTTTTATTTCATTTTCAGATATTTTATTGTTAGTGATATCTCTTTTTATAAAGACACTAATCACATTGGAGCAGGGCCTCCATCCTTCTGACTTCATTTAAATTTAATTACCTTTTAGAGGCCCCATCTATGGTATGGCCATACCGTGTAAGGCTTTAGCATATGAATTTGGAGGTGGGGACACAAACATTCAGGCCATAACAGGAATAATATGATCTGACTTAACTTTTAAAAATATCACATTGGCTCCTGTGTGCTGAACAGACCACATGGGGGAAAGAGTGAAAAGAGAAAGACTAGTTATAAGTCTAAGGCAATGGTCCAGGTAAGAGATGATAAAGGCTCTGAACACTATGACAGTGGTAGAAATTGGGATGATATGTAGATTCAGATTATATTTTGAAAGCAGAGCTGTAGAAACTTGCTAGATGTGGGTGGCTAAAACAATGAGAAGAAGCAAGGAAGAAAAAGATCATGGTTTGAGGCCTGAGCATGAGGGAGCATGGTGGTATCATAACCTAAGATAAACAGGACTAGGGGAGGAAAGGCAGAAAAATCAAGAGTTACATTTTAAACATGTTAAGATTGAGGTGCATATTAGACAGTCATTTGGTGACTTGGAATAAGCAGTTAGATGAATATTCAATTTGTGGAATGTTGATTCATAACCAACTTTCATAAAAGCATCTATTTCAGGAAGGTTACTTATTACTTAGTTATAAGCACTTGAAATTAACTGTTGTTGAATTAAGCAGTTATGGTAGCATATTGGGTACCTCACGGCATTATTGGGAGGGCTGAAGAACCAGAATTTGGCATAATTAATCAAGAAAATCTCCCCCAAACACCCAAAACCAGAATTGGCCCTGGGAAGAAAACTGCTAAATACATTTTAGGATGATATTGCCCCCAGCTGGGCTTGAACTACCAACATTTCAGTTTTCATACTGTCTGGAGACCAGCCGGCCTCCTGGTGGCCTGTTGAATATATTGGACTCCTTCCATAATGAAGAGCACAATTATTTGGGAATAAATGATTAGATGATTATTTTATGTTTGTATTTGCTTTTCCTGCCCATTCTGTCAGAATCACCATTCATATAGATTTAGTGTATGTATTCTCCATCATGAAACACCATACAACATAACTTCCAATCAAGAAACTTATGGTGAAAGAAGTAAGAAAATGGACTAGTGTTTACGGTATTACTGGCTTTACCATGTATTCCCATTATCCAGCAGCAGTTGACCTTACAGAATTTTGAAACAGCACAGGAAATACTCAATTCTTATGTTAGCTTGGAAGTTGGGGTGCTAGTATATATGGTATACTATATACCATAGTATACATATGGTATGTGCTCTGAACCAGTAAACATTTATGGCACTGATGCTTCCACAGCCAGAATACATGAATAAGGTGAGCAAGGGGCAAAAGTGGAAGTGACACCTCCCACAAATTCACCTAATGGCTCATTCACAAAAATTTTGCATCCTATTCCAGTCCCTTTAGGCTCCATGGGCTTAGGGGTCTTAGTAGGCTAGGGGAGGCTGCTGCCATGAATCAAGTAAAGACTGGTTTAACTGAATTGGAAGCTGAGATTGCCACTTTTCTACTTCTGATTCTGAAACCACAGGATGAATAGTCAAAAAGAGGATTATGGTATGACAGGAATGATTGATCCTAGCTATAATGGGGAAACAGTGCTGTTATTACAAAATGGGACCACAAAGGTGTTAATGGAAACCCAGTGATCTTCTGAGGTGCCTTCGAATACTGCCATTTCCAGTGTTAAAAGTTAAAGGGGAGGGGGAAGGGTAAGCTGGGACGAAGTGAGAGAGTGGTATGGACATGTAAATGTAAAATAGATAGCTAGTGGGAAGCAGCCACATAGCACAGGGAGATCAGCTCAGGGCTTTGTGTCCACCTAGAGGGGTGGGATATGGGGAGGGTGGGAGGGAAACGCAAGAGGGAGGAGATATGGGGATATATGTGTACATATGGCTGATTCACTTTGTTATAAAGCAGAAACTAACACACCATTGTACAGCAATTATACTCCAATAAAGATGTAAAGAAAAAAAAAAAAAAGTTAAAGGAAATCCACAACAACCCAATAGGGGAAAGATGGTCCAGGGGCCCCTTTTCTCAGGGATTAAGGTATAGGTAAACTCTTGGATAGGGGCAAAAGAAACATGAAATTGATGATAGAGGAGGCAAGCCAACAACATAAATACAGCACCAACGATGAGTTGCAGAAATAAGGATTGCATCTACGCATATATTCTTTCAGGTGTGTATTTATATATCTTATCAGGTTTTCCTACATTTTCCCTCCATTTCTCCTGAGATTTATGTAGTGTATTTTACTGGTGGTTAGCTTAAATATTAGTAGACATTTTATAGAATATTGAGACAAGACCATGGCACAACTCCAGAAGAATCGGACATCTTCCAGAAAGCCTGGATTTCAATTTGGATAAGACTTCAGCTCGTTCCCTTTATATGGGGAAAAGTAGTTACTTTAGGCTAAGTGCAAGAGAAGGCGTAAATTGATGTTGGGCTGCAAAAGGTTTGACTTATAGAGGACATTTGTGATTCATTTGGCTATACAGCAACCAAGCCCCTTTCTATATTTGGGGAATTCTCCACTTAGGAGTATTAGAGTGGGGCAAAGAGTCTATTGCTATAGAAGCTGAGAATGTTAGATACTTAGCAATTTCCCTTAAAGATAGAACACTACTGTGAGACTTAAATTCATAGCTGGACTTTGACCAAGTAGTTAGTAATGCAAGAAACCAAGAATAGGAGGCTTTTTTCTGTGTGTTTGTGACTGTGGCAATGACAGCAATAATTTCCTTACGAAAAACAAGACTGAGATTTAGTTTGGAGGTTTTCCTTTGGATTCTTAGCCTGAAATTGGGCTCCCTAGCCCTCCCAGTGTGTCTGTAAACTAGTCAATGTCCTTTTAATAAATTCCTTTTCTACTTAACTCTAGCTGGAATTGTTAGAAATCAAGAGTCCCAACTAATATATCATCTGTTGAGGTACTTTCCAACATTTTGTCAACCTTATGAATCACTTTTTAAAAATACCTTCAAAACAACCCCTTTAAAAAAAATCTGTTTTAAAAAGTCAGTCACAGACCTCATATTTTAAAGTATTTTAATATTAAGCAAAATGCATTTATTAAGTCTGTGCAACTTTAGCTCAGATGAAATTACACCATTCATCAGTTTAAAAATCCTAAAAATAAGATATATGCCTTCATCACTACTTTTAGATTGAGGATCACCAGGTTGAGATAATGTACACACTATGCAACAAAGCCTCATTAGTTCAAATTAAACAGGAGGAAGGACTTTCAATGTCAATGTAAAAATACCAATTTTTAAAGTAATGAACTTTTATAATTTCCAAGTATTTACAATAAGTAACTACATCTAAATATCATCAAAGCATTACTAGAGATGATAGAAATCTATTAGAAATTACTAGAAATCTGCCAAGCTAGATTTATAGAATACATGACCATACGATCAAGTTTTGTTGAGCGGGACCTGTATTCTTCAGGATTCTTTCTGTTTCAAATAATAGAAACTCAATTCAACTGGCTTAAATTTTAAAAGGGAACGTGTTTGGCATACAGAACTGAAAAATCCAGTTAGTCTGGCTTCAGGCATCGCTGGATGTAGGGGCTAAACATCACTAGAACTCAAGTCTACTCTCCCCATTGTTGGGCTATACTTTCCTCTGTACTGCTTTCATTCCTGGGCAAGCCCTCCCCTACTGCTCGCAAGTTGACTGCCAGAAGTTCTGGGCCTACATCGTTTTCTTCCAGCAATCTTTTCAAAAAAATTTTCTTTTCCCCAATAGTTTTTTAAAAAGTCCTAGGTCTGATACAGATTTACCCAACATGACCCATGTGCCATTTTTGGCCAAGAATATGGAGGACACTGAATGCCTGTATTGGGATCACATTCCCATTGCTAGAACCCTAGGATGACTTCAGCTCTATCAAACCTCAAACCTCGTAGAAGTGGAGAAGTTGTTCAACAAAGAATATTGGGACGCTACTACCAGAAGAAGAAGGAATGGGATGCTGACCAGGCAGAAATAACAGCCATTTCACTAGAGGACCTTGGATTCTAAGAACCACCTGGAGCATCAGGCTCCTCTCTAACACCAATGACTGTTACTCAGCTTCCACTTGTACACTCCTTGTGTTGATACACCTTTTTTCTCATTTGGCAATCCATTCTGTTGCCAATAAGTGATAAAGTTCTTCCTTATAATGAATTAAAATTTGCTTCCTTGGACTTTAAAACCATCAATCTATCTACGCTCTGCTCTCTGGAGTATAGCATTTGCCCCTTCCTACTTTAAAATGACGTTCTTGGGCTTCCCTGGTGGCGCAGTGGTTGAGAATCTGCCTGCTAATGCAGGGGACACAGGTTCGAGCCCTGGTCTGGGAGGATCCCACATGCCGCGGAGCAACTAGGCCCGTGAGCCACAACTACTGAGCCTGCGTGTCTGGAGCCTGTGCTCCGCACCAAGAGAGGCCACAATAGTGAGAGGCCCGCGCACTGTGATGAAGAGTGGCTCCCGCTTGCCACAACTAGAGAAAGCCCTTGCACAGAAATGAAGACCCAACACAGCAAAAATCAATAAAATAATTAATAAACTCCTACCCCCAACATCTAAAAAAAAAAAATGATGTTCTTTCAAGTGTAAGAGGTCAGATACGATGCAAATCATGCTTCCCACCCAGTATTGTTTCCTCAGCCATTTCTCAAATGACACATTTTCTACGACCTTCATTGTCTTGGACACTTTTCCTCAAGACATTTCCTATTTCTCTATGTTCCTTTTACTAGGGTATCAAAAATATGCTCCTATAAAAGAATACTTTGGGAAAGGATAAATGAAACAACAAGAAAACAAGATTACATCATGAAATACAGACTGTCATTTTGTTAAATGGGGCCCATCTTTCTACAAGCAGTCCAGTTGGGTTAGGATACCAATCCTTGGACTTAGACATAAAGTGGATGCAATAGGCCACTTTATATTTTGTCTTGACTAGAGTGACCATAGTCTGCATTGCCTAGGACAGCCCAGTTATGCCTTCTGTGGTAGTGTAATTATGATTGGTGCCCTTTTCACTTTCAGAATCTCATGTTGGTCACCCTAGTCTTGAACCACTACCTATTACTGATGTGACAGGTTATTCCACAGGCACAGGTGCACTAGGCTGTGAGCTACTTGAGGGACTATGTTATATTTGACCTTGTATTCCTAGAGCTTAGCTCAGTTCCAGGATATAGTAGATATTTAAATACATGCTCATTGAATAAGGGGGTGGATAAATCTAATCATATTGTTTTTAGCTTAAACACAAAACTTTACACTTGCCCTTAGAAATACACATATAATTGGCAGATGCATGCTTTAAAACAAGTGATATGTTTTGATATGCTTAAGTGCTTAAAAATAGTTCACTACATATTTTTCAAAATAGCCTAAATATTTCATAGATAATGCCATAGAGAGTGAACAATGGCCAAATAAATGAAATTTAATTGGTAAAAACTTAACTACTAGAGTATCCATGTGCCCAGGACAGAGTTTCACAGATAGTAAATATTAAATAAATATTGCTGGAATCAAGACTAACTTCAAAAATATTTAACTATCACATGTATAGATAATGATGGTAAAGACTGAAAAAGTGAATTCAATAGATTTGGTTTTAGATATATATGAGCTTAGTTTAAAACAGTGCAGAAGTACAGAACTGGCAAAACATTGGTTAAAATAAAATGCTTAGAGAAAGTAGCAATGTAGACTGTCAGAAATGTCACTCAAAGAATGATAGAGACCACCTAGTTTAATCTACTGTTTTTGCAAAGGAGAAAACTTGATCACAAAGAATAGACTTCTTGTTCAAGGCCACGTGGTTAGTTTCTAGCAGAAATAGATAAAGAATGCAGGTTTTAAGCTGGAAAAGTACAGGGTTTTCACTTTCGTTTAATGGGATCTTCTGTGTTAATGGAGTTAAACAGGAAAATATTTTAGAAATCTCTATTATTTTGTATTTAAAGAAGGAATATTGATCAGCTGATTGATATTTCAATGATCTTACTTTCATGTATAGCTATAGGAGCATTCTAAATATAAAGGGGCCACACTCCAATCATGAGGTTTCCCTATAATACTTGTAGAGGGAATGCAGATTGAGTGAGCTATATGTAGGGTGACCAGATAATTTACCACCCAAATGGAAACATTTTTTTTTTTTTTTTTTTTTTGTGGTACGCGGGCCTCTCACTGTTGTGGCCTCTCCCGTTGAGGAGCACAGGCTCCAGACACGCAGGCTCAGCGGCCATGGCTCACGGGCCCAGACGCTCCGTGGCATGTGGGACCTTCCTGAACCGGGGCACAAACCCGTGTCCCCTGCATCGGCAGGTGGATTCTCAACCACTGCGCCACCAGGGAAGCCCCCAAATGGAAACATTTTTGAGAATGAGAGAGGGTGCTATCAATAATTATGCTTGAACAATAGGCATAAACCAGGACTGCCCTAGGTAAACCAGGATGTATTGTCACCATAGACAAATGTGTACTTGTTTCATAGTTAATTGCTTTTTATTACAGAGCTGTGGACAAGAATTCTGAAAATGGAAGTTGGGAGTAGGGGCTTTGTTGTATTTGCTGTATTAAGAATATACCTTAGGGCTTCCCCGGCTTCCCCGGTGGCACAGTGGTAAAGAATCCGCCTGCCAGTGCAGAGGACACCGGTTCGAGCCCTGGTCCGGGAAGATCCCACATGCCGTGGAGCAACTAAGCCCGTGCGCCACAACTACTGAGCCTGTGCTCTAGAGCCCGCGAGCCACAACTACTGAGCCTGCGTGCTGCAACTACTGAAGCCTGCGCACCTAGATCCTGTGCTCCGCAACAAGAGAAGCCACTGCAATGAGAAACCCGTGCTCCACAACAAACAGCAGCCCCTGCTCACCACAACTAGAGAAAACCCACGCACAGCAACAAAGACCCAATGCAGCCAAAAGTAAATAATAAATAAAATAATTAATTAATTTAAAAAAAGAATATACCTTAAATAATAAATGAGTTTCTGGATTTGGATTTAGTCCAAGCAAATTACACATCTAGAGTTACATATCCAGAAATTATACATTTGCTATATCATTTGGGAGCATCAAAGTTAGTAAATAACATGAATCATCTCTCAAATAGATTGGGAAAATTACAAGTTCTTTTGAGACACCTCAACCCCTCTCCAATATCATTACTAATCACAAAAGCGGTGCAAATGTTTTAATTTTGTTCTTAACTTGGGTCACATTCCATTGTGGGATGATGTAAGAGTTTTAACCAAGCATAGAATAGTAATGAGCAATTTGGGAGATCCAGTTCTAAAACCTTGCCTTTGGTCACACAACTAGCACTTAGAATCTAAAAACATGGAACCTTTTGATTTGCAAGGTTAATCGTACACCTGTTTACTTTTGGCATATTTTCTAAGAGGTTAAACTGTAAAAGCAAAGAGTAAGTTATGGTCCACTTGTCCAAGAAAAAAAATAAGCCTATGAGTCTTGTAGTATTTTTCCTAGCTCATTGAATTATACAAGCTTGGCCCTCATATCTCTCTACAAGCAGTTGAGGGCTCTTGACTTTTGTTTGTAGCCCATGGTTTCCAGCTTGCCTACACATTAGAATTACCTGGAGGGCTTCTTAGAAATCCTGAGGCACAGGCCACACCTCAGGCCAATGAAATGATCAGCTCTGGTAGCAGAACCCAGGCACCAGTATTTTTAACACTACAGATAATTCCAGTGTGCAGGCAAAGTTGAGAAACACTACTGCAGACCCAGCTCCATCCCTAGCTCTGGAATCATTTAAGGGGTGATTTGAGGAGTGCTAGCACAGTGCTCTGAGGAGTCTGGAGAAGTCAAACTAAGTTACAAAGCTAGTATGACTTACTAGTTCCAGTAACTGATTTCCTAGATTTGCAGGTGGAAGTAAGAAAAAGAGGGATAATTAGCTTTAGACTGTAGTAGGCTTTATTTTTAAACCTGGGATCAGAGACTTAAATTAGCTGTAAGGCTTTGGACATGTTACTTATTCTCATTGAGCCTCAGCTTCCCCATCTGTAAAATGGACCAATAACACCTGTTGCTGATCTGCTACAATTGCTTGCCTTGCTAATGAAACCAAACCTCTTCTCCTGTTTAACCTAGCTTTGGAAGCTTCTATTCCTAAAATATCTAGAGTCCTGTCTTGATCATCTGATATTCTAGGACTTAGCCTCTGCCTTCTTTGTATGGATGCTTTCTCAATGACTATCTCTCCTTGACACCAGCTTGATGTTCGGATTTTGCTACCTGCTGACAGATTATCCTGATCTTATTTTTCCATGCACATATACATTTGTGTGCTGCCCCTTCTAGATTTCTTGTTTCTGGGCTCATGCCACTCAACCACTGGCACATTCCAGAACTACTTTCTGGATATCACTGATACCTGTTGCCTTTCAGTACACATATTTGGCACCAAGTTCCACCACCCAACTAGACTTCTTCTTAGTACCTCTGATTGGGCTATCACCACAAATACTGCCTCAATCTTAGAGAATATATTGGATTTATTCATTAAATCAGTATTTGTCGAGCATTTGCCAAATCAAATCACTTTGGCTCTGCACTCACAATTTACAGAATCGTGGGGGAAGATGGACAACAGAAGGTGTAATAAGTACAGGGACAGGGACAGTTGTAGGCCTTGATCATCCCTATATCCTCTTTTCTCATCAAAGCTTAACACTTTTACATTTGTTTATGTCACAAAATAGGATCATTGTTTAAAAAATTATTTTAAATTTTTGTGGGGGGAGAATGGCAAGGAAAACGGTTATTGGCTATATTAAGTTATGTTGGATTCTCATGTTTTCCTCTACACGATTGGGATGATTTAGATTAATTTTTTTTGTTTTTGGCCACACCATGCAGCATGCAGAACTTCCCTGACCAGGGATCGGACCTGCGCCCCCTGCAGTGCGATCACACCGTCTTAATCACTGGTCCACCAGGGGGAAGTCCAAGGATTAATTTTGTTTTGATAAATTTTCAAAGTTCATTTCCTACTCCTTGACATAGTGCAAGCACACACTCAATTCTAATTCTGGGATCATCTTCGTGAATGCAAAGCAAACTCCATACTTTTCCTTAGAAACAATTTAGTATGCGTGTGGATGAGGTATCCTTTGGCTCTCTAAAAACCAATCTGGCTTCATTTGTCAGTTTTTATAAAGACCTTACAGGTATGTGTGCAAACAGGTCCAAAAGAGAAAAGGAATTTGATGGCTTTTCCAGCAATAGACATTACGGAGCAATCAGCGAGAATGTTATCTAAGCTACCCTTTGACTATTTTCCCTTGACTGTGCTTATCAGTCCTGACTCCCCTCTATGCCTTCTTAATTATCTTTCTTCATGTTTTCTGTGGCTGCCAGCAACTTTATATCACATACCAGAGGAATGAAAATGACTGATTCTACCAGAGGCAATTGAGAAGTTATATATGGCTCACAGGAATGATGGTGATGATGATGACTGTTGTTATCTTAGTATTTTACAGAATTCAGAAGTGACTGGCTGCCTCCTGACCACTCTACTCATGACCATTTAACCTTGAAGTTGTCCAGTTTGCTTTGTGGTGATCAGGGCTGGCTTAGCAAAAATTACAAGGGAGAAAAAGGTTAGGTTTAGTCAATCTGTCTCCACTACTATATATCTAGTCTCCTTGTGTTGGTTTCCTAGGGTGCCCTCTGCTGGGCTCCAACCAGGAGTTCTAATTCTGGGCAATAGTCCATGAAACCCACCGCTCAACACTCATTAAAAACTTACCACTTTATGTCGTATGTCATCAGAATCTCAGTATTTGTTTTCCAAGCTGGCAATTAATCCAGGTAAATTAACCCACGTCAATGAGTAATGTATTTTATTGTATAAATGGGAAAAAGAAACAACACCCTTCCCAGATCACTTAAGTATACGTTTCCACAGTGACCTCATGGAGATAACACTTCTACTTAGAGTCTAATTTACTGGTGATTAATGGTGGGACTAGAGGCCAGGCATATGAAGAAGGCTATGTTCTGAGAAATCAAATTAAACTGTCCAGGCAGCTGTGCACTCCAGCTATCTATATGGCCAACCCTCACAGAGGTAATTTTTAATCTGCTAAGCAGGAAAAGATTGAACAACTTTGTTTACTTTTAATTTTTATGAAGACTATTTTGAGCTCTTTTAGAGGGTATTATCTAAATACTAATAATAGGTAAGTATGTGGCATTGTTTGGTGGATTAGTTTGTCCATAAAGATGTGTATAGGGTGTACATTCACTGGCATGACCTCTGTTGCCCTATGTACTTTCTTGTCTACTGAAATCAGTTGGGCAATCCCCGTCTGCAAGCACATTTCCCAAGAACCGGTTAGAGCCAGTCTTCATAAGAGGAACCTATTATGAAACCAGCTCCAGAGGATATTTACTTCGTTGAAGATCTACTGAAAGATACACTTGCCTGAAAATGAAATTGCTTTCTTTTGGCTCCCACCCAGCCCCTCAAAAACCAGAGAACCTTGGGGCTCAATTAGAATTAGATAGAGAGGGGAGATGACAGCTGGACTTGATGTGCTTTTTAAAACTTTCTCATTGTTTAAGCTGGTATTCTCATAACTGTTGAATGCATGTGTTTCATGAAGATCAGCTAAATCCATAACATATTATCAAATTAATAATGTGCCTGAGATTGGGAACCTGGAAAACACAGCTCAAATTTTTTGAAGGCTTACCTTTTTTTAAAAAGTTTAATGTGAAAGTTGTATCTTTCTCATTAACCTATCCCTGTTTAAGACAAAAATAACGTGTAGGTTGCTTTCAGGTAAGTTATTAAATCTTCAGTTAAATAAATGTTCCAGTAAGAAACATCACTATTAACCTGTGGCTCCTATGAGCTAAAATTGTGTATCCCCAGGGTTATATGTATTCAAATTTGAGAAGCACAGACTTAGAAGAATAGTGAGGGAGAGGATCTAGTCAGGGAAGAATGGGTATTAATGATTAATCTGTTGGTAAGGAGGATTAGCCCTCTGCTGTGGATGACATTCACAGGGGAACAGTGGCTTTTGATGATAAGATCTAGTACATAGTTGTAGGAGACAGGGATGTTAAGAGTATCTAGATAGCACTGGAGTTGAAGAGACAATAAAGTCAAAATACAGTCATAAAGATGGATGGGGAAGAGGCAGAAATGTGAATAAACCAGTGCACATTTCCTAGATTCCTTATAGACCTACGGCAATTGCAGCTGTACGAAGTAAATGGCATGACAAATAAGTAAAGGAGAAAATCCTGCATGTTAATTTTTGCATGATAGCATCTGAAATATTAAAGTACATATCTCTTTAATCTTCAAAGTGCTATATAGTTTTTGTCACTAGTGTTTTATATTTATTATCTGGAATATATTTGTTCCAGAAGTTAATTTGTCTATAGGTTTTTTGAAACGCAGAGCATGCTTTCCAATACAAAAATCTTATTAACAGTGAGTTTTTCATGCCAGTCCCTAAAGTATTCAGCACATAGGATATCTGGAATAGATGAGGGGTAAGGGCCTGAGTATCTGCATTTTTTTTTTTTTTTTTGTAAACACACTTTGATGCAAGTGATCTGAACAATACTGTGAGAAACACTTATAAAAGGTTGAAGACCCTTGTGATAAGGGCAGGAGACTGAGGACACTGGCTGAGAGCCCAAGACAGGGTTACCAGGGGGTGTAGAAATATATTAAGTCGACTGCCTTCCCTACTACGATATCCAACAAGAGTAGTTACTTTGGCAATTAGGCAAAAACTGATGGAACCATGGGTGGACACGTAACCTAAGGTAAGTCAACCAGATACTTTAACTTAAGAGTTTGCAAATGGGGACAGATACACCAGTTAACCCCTGCTTGTTATCTGAAATGAAGAGATTTCCAGGGGCTACAAGGGGGCCAGTCATTTCAATGGAATGGACCAGCAGGGGGCCAGCATCCATGGAAAAAGAATGAGAGACACAGAGAGAGAGAAGAGATGAGGAAACATGCATTGTGGGTGGGGAAGGAGAGGGAGAAAAAGTAGACAAGGGAGAGAGAAAGAGCGAAAACAAACAAACAAATAAAAAAATATAGAGGGAGAGAGTTTTCCTTGAAACCTGTCAATTTGTTGCTGTAGATGCCAGTCCCTCCTGTGGTCTGGGTTTTCTATGAAATATCTTTTGTGTCCTTCCAGTTAACTCCTCTTTTTCACTTAAGCTAATTTAAATGTGCTCCTGATGATAGGACAACAAGATTTTGGGAGAAGAGAAGACAAAATTGTATCTTATTCTCTCTGCTGCCTCCTCCATCTCACTTTTCTTTCTCCCTTTCCTCTTTCTCCAGCTCCTTGATTCTTTTGATGCTCTTCCTTTCCTACTATTAACATTCTTCTGTTCTCCCTTTCAAAGAGCAAGAGGACCTTCTTTCCTTTTCCCACCTCTGTTCTTCTCCAAGTATTGACTCTTTCTGCCCTAAATAGAAACAAATGGCCAGGATGGAGAGGAAAAGAGCAGAGGGGCATTCCTAGGACCACTCGGGCACAAATGAGAAAGTGACTGCTTATACTAAAATATAATACGTGGAGTATATTTATTTAAAATAGCCCATTTGTTAAGTACACTGAATTTAAGAAGCAGCTTCAGGCTGGCTTGACAGTCTTTATATGTAGCAACTGAAAATGCTTGTTACTATCTTTGAAATTTAACCTTTTGTAATGTTTGACTTGATGAAACACTTCTCTGGCTCAATCAGCTTCAGTGGCACTAACTGGTCTTTAAAAATCAGATGCTCTTCATTGAACTGAGAGAAAAAGAATTGCAGATGAGGAATAAAGGTCTAGATTTGTTATTAACTTGAAATATAATAGGTCATCTATAAGATTTATGACTTTAGATCATGAAAATCCTCACTATGCTGTGAGGGAGGGCTGAGCTAAAAATGCCCCAGTCACAATTCCCCTGGGTCTCAATTTTCTCATTTTATAAAGTGTGAAGTCCTTTCTTCAAACAAAGCCACAAATAGGTACTTTGTGGATATGATGAAGATAGACTGCCCCAGGTCCAGTCGGGGTGGGTTGGGCTGACAAGGCCAGGACCCTCTTCCCCTGGCTCCCTTCCCAATGCCCCACTACTCTACCCATGCCCCACCCCCCCATCTACCTCCAGTCCTTGGGACTCCCATGGACTCTGACGGTTCTGTTGAGCACACCTGGAAATTCCCCAGACCAGATAATCTCCACAATTGCTTCAAGCTCATTAATTCTACAATTCTATGAGGTCTTTAATGAAAACCCTACAGAAGAAGAGAAAATATGTCTTTTGTTCCACTTAGTGTTTATCAAGGCTCTCTGATGACTGTGATATTTATGATTTAAAGGACCAGATGATGGGGGAAATCAGGTTTTTATTGAAGCTGTTATTTTAATTGCTAGATATCAGTTAGTATATGTGTTTGTTGAAAAGAGAAGATTCCTCATGTATTTTCATTTAGATGGAACTTCAGGGGAATAAAATGTACTCATAAAGAACAGTTGACATTGACTTTCCAGTCAAAGCAAAGTACTCTACCTTGGTTTCCAAATATGTCTCTTCTAAGAGCTCAGTATCAGTTGTTGGGAAGGTAGTTTTGTCTTTTTTTTTTTGGTCATAGAATTATTTTATTTGTAGTTTTAAGATCCATAAGAATTAAAATAATACAAATTTTCTCTGATAATTCAAAATTATAAAATTTGAATAAGGGCTAAACTCACATTTTCTTGTACTGACTAGCCCTTTTCTTCTTAAATGCTTGAATTAGTCCAAGCTACTGATCCATCATCAGAAATGATTCATTGTACTACATAAAAAAAAGAGTGCTTTATATCAGGTCTTCAGTATGTTTTATGCCTCTCTGACCAATTTGAAATTTGTATCAGACTTACAATGGGCATTTAGAGGTTAATTAGTTCTGTTTCAAAGGAAGAAAGTAATCTGGGAAGGTTAATTCTTAGTATTGTTGTTGCAAGTGGGGCTTGTGCACTTGGTGTCAGGGTTGCCTTCCATCTCATCGTCCCTCTTCAGCTAGTAAGGTCCTTTGGAATCACAGTTTGCTCTTTAACAGAAAAGAGTCTAATCCAGATGGGGAGATTCTTTTTAAGTGTTATGTCAAGGTAAGGATAAATTGGGAGGCTAACACATCTGAACTTCACAAATATTACTGTTATCAGTTGAACTACGTCCTTCAAAAATTCATAGGATGAAGTCCTAAGACCCAGTACCTCAGAGTGTGACCTTATTTGGAGATAGGGTCATTGGCTGCAGATGTAATTAGTTAAGATGAGGTTATATTGGAGTAGGATGGGTCCTGATCCAATATGACTGGTGTCCCTATTAAAAGGGGAAATCTGAACAAAGGCACACAGGGAGAATGGCATGCTAAGATGAAGGCAGAGATCAGGGTGATATAGCAGAGGCCAAAGAATGCCAGCAAATCACCAGAGCTAGAGAAGAGGCATGGAACAGATTCTCCCTCACAGCCCTCAGAAGGAAGTGTTAGCAAGGCTGTAGCCCCAGAATCATACTCCTGCCTCTCCCTCGAATAGAAACCAATCACTCTTATCTAAGTTTCAGAAGGAGGCTGCAAAGAGAAAAAAAAAAAGGACTGGTTAGAACTAGCTAGGCCCAAGACGGAGGAAGATTTGACTTCCAGTAGACCTTGAGCCTCATTGTACGCTCATTGTAATATATTAGCATGCTGAATGACACACCCACCAGCACCATGACAATTGACTGTTGCCATTACAACAACTGGAAAAGCCCATACAAGGACTGAAAAGGAGAGTTGCCATCAGTTCCAGGTCCAAACCACACCCCTGTTCTCAAGAATATTCCTCCTACTCTTTCCAATTCTCTCTCTTTTACCTGGTCCCTCCTATGTATTTGGTGCCTCTACCTGAATTGGGTTGGGAAGTTGATTTGCAGTGAACAAGGTTCCACTTCTTCATTCTTTAGCCGTTGAATAAAGCTCATGCTGTTCTAGTCTCAGCATCAGTTTTTTACTGGCTGTGTGAACCCGATTGGAAAAAGAACCTGCCTGGCCTATAAAGGGGGTCTTGGCCCAGGCTAGGACCCCAGCGTGGGTCCAGTTGACCAATCTGGTAACAGAAGCAATACTGCCAACATCTTAATCTCACACTTCTAACCTCCAGAACTGTGAGACAATTTTTTGTTTGCTCTCTTTAAGCCACTCACTTTGTATGGCAGTGCCAGCAAATGAATACAACTACCATCACTGTTAATTTTCTAGAGGGGATTTCTTTTTTTTTTTAATTTTATTTGTTTATTTATTTTTGGCTGTGTTGAGTCTTCGTTGCTGCACGCAGGCTTTCTCTAGTTGCGGCGAGCAGGGGCTACTCTTCGTTGCGGTGCGCGGGCTTTTCATTGCAGTGGCTTCTCTCATTGTGGAGAATGGGCTCTAGACGCGTGGGCTTCAGTAGTTGCAGCACGTGGGCTCAGCAGTTGTGGCTCACGGGCTCTAGAGCACAGGCTCAGTAGTTGTGGCACACGAGCTTAGTTGCTCCGTGGCATGTGGGATCTTCCCGGGCCAGGGATCGAACCCGTGTCCCCTGCATTGGCAGGCGGATTCTCAACCATTGTGCCACCGGGGGAGCCCCAGGGGGATTTCTTAAATGTCATTTGAGTAACATTTTCATGACTTTTGCTATAGTAGTATGCATCACCGGTATTGTTTATTTTACACTTTCCTTAAAAAACATGTTTTGTTTTGGTTTTCTTTTTTAGGTAATTGGATAGAAGAAGACTTTTAAGTGGACTTGTGGTCTAAGTGTTCTTAAAAAACCATTAGAGGTACTGAGTTAAAATATGATAAATATACTTTAAAATGCATAATTGACTTCTTAGGGAAATAAGAGAAATTTCCAGGATTCAAAAAGAACTTCTGAATCCATTCACTGTTTTCTATTTCCCCTGCATGCCTCTTTCAAGCCACCACCATCTTTCACTCTGGACCACTGTAAAAGATCCTATCTCCCCCAATGACTCTTGCTTCCTCCAAACCATTCTCCTAGTTGCAGCCAGAATGAGGTAAATTTTTAAAATTTAATTTTCAAAATACAAACACAATCAATTAACTTCCTCGTTTAAATCCTTTCTATGATCTGCGACAGCTATAAGGATAAAGACAAAAGTCTTCTCATGTCCCCTGCCAACCCCTTTAGCATAGCCAGATTCTAGTTATACTGGTTATCTCTGCGTCTCCGAGCAAAGAGGTTCCTCTGCTTGAAACATACCCCACTTTGCTCTCTCCTGCCCCACCTTTCTTAATTAATTCCAGCTCATCCTTCAGAGCTCTGCTCAATGACACTTCATTTAAAGCCTTTCTCTGATCCTCCCAAACCAAGAGAGTCTCCGTGATTATATTCTATCAATTTTCTGTACTTCTTCCTAGCATGTCACAATTCCAATTAAACAAATAATTAAGGATTTCATTGTTTCATATATGTCTCTCCTTCTAAGATTTAAGCTCCATGAAGGGAGGGACTGTTTCTATCTTGTTCTGTATAATATTAACCTGTAACAAGCATGGTATCTTCCATAGGTGATTAAAAGTATGTTGAGTGAATGACCTATATGTACCCAAGCATAGAATTGATATTAATTTCTCTCCACCTCACTCCTTATATTCCACCCACTAAACATTAGCCTGTTACAGGTTTTCTTTTAGCCTTTCTTATAATGCCTACATAAAGAAGTTTTACTCCACACTCCCTGACAAAATTTCATCACCCTTCTGCAATTTGAAAGAAATATCCAGGGCGATATACTTCACATACTCCTAATTATGACCAGGGACCTATCATTTTAAGCTCTTATTATGAGTGAATATCAGTTGAAGTATAGAAGTAAATTTAATTATTTAGGTTTTTCTCTGGCTAGTGGTTGTGGCTGATATAATTGATTTTACCTTTACCTGAAGCAAGTGTGGTTGTAACTGAAATATTAATTTTTGCATTATAAGCAGATTGTGTGTGTGTGTGTGTGTGTGTGTGTGTGTGTGTGACCAGCTTCCCAATGTAGCAAAGCCTAATTTACTAAGGATTTCCTTTGCCTATAGTCCTCTTATTTTATCAATTCAGATATAAGACTTGAGATCTTTAAAACTGGAGATAATGGAAAAAAGAATCCTATAGAAACTGAATCTGAATGCCTGTAAAATTAGCTCTGGAATTAAATAAGCCATTCTCGTGTTTAACAATTACAATTAATGAAAAAGACATTCTTCGGCATTTAAATAACCCATTTTCTCAATGTTATAGTTTTTTCTTTGTGAAAGTGAGAATCAAGTAACCTCTGTCTTGTGAGGTTGTTTGCAATTCAGCGTTCTTGGAGACTTTTTAAAAAAAATTTATTTGGTTGCACCAGGTCTTAGTCGAGGCTCATAGGCTCCTTAGTTGTGGCATGCGAACTCTTGGTTGCGGCATGCATGTGGGATCTAGTTCCCTGACCCGGGATTGAACCCGGGCCCCCTGCACTGGGAGTGCAGAGTCTTAACCACTGGACCACCAGGTAAGTCCTCTTGGACACTCTTTCATGCTAAATTATTTGCCCACAAATTAGCATCAGCAGCCAGATGAGTGCAGAATTGTTTTTAATACATATGAGCTTAAGTGTAAAAGATAGTCAACAAAGGGCCAGGCCCTGAATTTAAAGCTTTATATCCATCATCTCATCTTACTTTCACACAAACTATTTGCAAGGCAGTGGATCATTTTATTATACCCTCATTATCCTCATTTCCTGAAGCTTGGAGAGATTAAGTAACTTCCCCAATGTCACACATTTAGTATATGTGAGGTTCAGGAAGTAAACTCAGTTTATTTGATTCCAAAGCCCCATCTTTAAACCACTATGCTTTAGTGCTTTTACATGAAAAGCTCTATATTGCCTAGTATTCAGATACATAGGACTTATAACCATGACACTTTTAGATGAATTCAATTTTATACTTATTAGGATTACATTGTTTATGCCAGAACTGGGAGAAGAACTCAGGTGTCCTGATTTCCATACCAATTATTTTCCCATTAGATTACGCTTCTTCCAATTATACAGCTTATCCATGTACATTTTAGTTGAGACATAAACTAGAGCAATATTACTGGGCTCTATGCGTAAAGAGGTTATATATACCAAAAAGAATTCCTGAGTTAAAGTTTGATGTCTTTGTCTTATATATTTAATTGTCATTCACGTGGTTAACAGGAGGCTGATTTTTTTTTTTTTTTTGCGGTACGCGGGCCCCTCACTGTCGTGGCCTCTCCCATTGCGGAGCACAGGCTCCGGACGCGCAGGCTCAGCGGCCATGGTTCATGGGCCCAGCTGCTCCGCAGCATGTGGGGTCTTCCCGGACCGGGGCACAAACCCGTGTCCCCTGCATCGGCAGGCGGACTCTCAACCACTGCGCCACCAGGGAAGCCCAGGAGGCTGATTTTTAAAAGTGCTCCTGTCTAAAACCCTGACCATGATCTTGAAAAAAGACATCTTCTGCGACTAAGATCTCAACCTCAGAACTTTAGACCAACCAAAGTATCAGCACTCTCTTCATTTTTTCCTCCTCTCTCTCATGCAAGCGACAAAACTGCTAGTGAGAAGAAAATCACACAGAAATTCTCCCCTAGTTCATTATGCCTAACTTTTCTGCTCTTATTGCACACGGTAGAAGCAAGCAGAAAAAAGAATCATTATACAGCACCAACAGAGTGAATTCCTATTCCAGATTTTATTTTTTAATCTGAAAACTTACTTCTTTTTCTACAATTAAAAAAAGATAAGTATGTCCCTATCTGGCATTTCCAAAGATCCACAGATCAGATGTTACTTGAGATTTATATATCATGACCTTCTTTCAGCAAATCTCATATAACCTGCACATTTTAAAAATTACCAAAGGTATTATCTCTTGTTAGAAATCCTAGTTATACCTCCCAAACTCTTCAACAACCAAGAAACAAAGCTTGGTGGTGGAATGATTAAGTATAATATTTGAAATACTTTTATTAGACTGATAACTTTTAGGAACACAATGAATTTTTTTCTTGGGCTATTTTATTCCATGAATAACAATCCAGAACTTTTCATTGTTCCACAGATACCTATTTTCCAATTGCTTAGTAATCTCTTCTTGTTCTTCTCTGAATCTTTCCAGATTCTCCATGGGCTTCTATTTATGGATTATTGTACTTGCTTGCTCAGGGCTGAGAACTGGAAGCTCTATTACCTTCCAATCACTCACCCATTCAACTTCTACTGTCAGGCTTATGACAGGCACTGGTGATAGAGATAAAAAGCAGTGTCTAACTCCAGCAGAGACTGGATGACTGTTACTCAAGTCATTTGCTCTTCTTCCAGGGTACACAGCTAGACCACTTTTCCCAGCCCCTCTAATTAGGTGTGGCCATGCGCCCAAGCCCAGTGGCTTGTGGGCACTAGTCAAGTGTGATGCTAGCAGGCCTGATCGGTAGCACTTCCTTCCCCTTTCTCAAAGCAAATATGTATTGAAACTGGATGAGCCACAAGATAGAACTTAAGACCCTGACTCCTGCTTGGAGAAGAGCCACCTGACAATCAGCAACATCTGTTTTGGACTTCTTATGGGCAAGAAATAAACGTCTATTGCATTAAACTTCTTAGATGTAAGAGTTTATCTCCTACAATAACTAGCCGTGCACTAATTAATACACTGCACCCAAAACCAAACAGGATGATAGATTTTATATATAGTACAGTGCTCTGATAGTGGTAAAACATGCTCTGATCCAAGAACAGAGGATGGCCTGGGGAGTCAGGGGTAGAGGAGATAACATCTGAACTGAATTTTGAAGGCTGAGTAAATGTCAGGCAAGCTAAGTATGGAAGGAGTGTTCAAGACAGACTTGTATGTACAAAGTCCCTCAGGCAAGAAAGAGTAATGTCAAAGGACTAAAAGACATTTGGGATGGGTTAAATGCTGACTTACTTTAAGGAGAATGGTGAGACAGGAGCCTAGAAGGGTAAAGTGGAGCTAGCTAATGAGAGAGGAATAGACATCTGACAGGCAAAGAACAGGTGGGAAGATAACATTCTGGGCAGAAAAAACAGAAAGTACAAAGCCCAGAGTTACTAAAGAGCATAGTGATCTCTAGAGATTTAAACACAAATTAGCAGAGATGGAGTGAGGTAGGAGTGGGAAATAAGGTCGGTAAGAAATTGAGACGGGAGTGGAAGATAAGACCATCTAAGGAGTTTTCAGCAGGGAACTAATGGAACTTATGTTCACCTTACAAATATTCCTCTGGCAGGGAGTCATGTGGAAAACATTGGTGTTCGGGAAGACTTTCAATATGGCGGTGTTTGTTTGTTTTTTTTTCCCCTATCAAAAATGTTATTGAGATGAGCTTTCCCATTGAATTTTACCTTATCATTTGATAAGAAATAATCGTTTTGGTGCTCGTGGATCACCATGGGGATCATCACGCACTGGATTAGGAAAGACTGGAAGTGAGGGGACAATTTAGGAGGCTACCAGTATTGTTCAGAACTCTGGTGGTGAGAGTCTGCGCTCAGGTGGAGTCAAAGGAAAGAGAGAAGAGAAGAACTTGAGATGCAGATTAAACAACTTAAGGAGGGACCTTAGGTGGAAGCAAGTATCGAAGATGACTTAAGTTCTCGATTTTGAATGAACAGGGAGATGGCAATGCTATTCACCCAAGAAGGGCCCAAGACATAGGAAAAGAAAAATTGGGGGGAAAGAACATTTGATTTTTGGAAAACTGATCCTGAGGTATCCAAGGGGAAATGTTGAGCTTTTATTTGGAAAGAAATACAGGCTCAGGCTCACAAAGATCAGGGAAGTGGGGAATAAATTGCAGAGGGTCATCAGTATATAGAAGTCCCCGTAGAAGCCTGCATGAAAGCAAGAGAGATTGTCCACGGTGAGCAGAAAGAAAGGAGGGCCACATATGGAGGCTTAGGAGCCACTTACATTTCAGCACCCAACTAAATAAAAGGAGAGACTGAAGGAGAAGGAGGAAAGCAGCTGTGAAGCAAGCCTTCGAGTTCAGAGTAAGGCTGTCATGGCAAGCCGTCAGGCGCTTGAAATGCCACAACAGGAAGGACCAGAGGCTTCCATGCTTACTAATACAAAGCCCTTGGAGACCTTTTGGGGAAAAAATTTATTAGAATGGAGGAAAGCCAATTATGGTGACTGAGAGGGAAGTATAGATATGGAAGCATCAGATATCACTATTCTTTCTAGAAATTTTGCAAAATGGCTGGAGATTGAAAGCAATCTATGATAAAGATGAAAAAGCCTGGGGATAAGGGGCAAACTCTTAAATGAGCCATGAGGTACATGTGAGGCCTCTTTCCATTACTCAGAATCATTTTGGCAGCTTCCAGTACTTTGGCTCTGAAATGAAACCATTTCTCGTGAAGGTTCTACAGAGAAAGTCCCTTCTGTACTAACCATTCTGTGCTCTTCAGAGCCAGTGGGACCTCTGGCATAAAACTGAAAGAGGGGAGATGTCACCATAGACAGAGCTGTAAACTCAACATATGCATTAAATGTTGATTTATTGGATATACCTGACTCATCTGAAAAGAAGCATAATATCAAAAGTTTGCAGTTAAATTAGCTTAGTGAGGCAAAATTAATGTTGAAAGGATTGTTTTAGAGGCTATAGCACAGTGTTTTTTTGTTGTTGCTGTTTTGTTGTTTTGGTTTTCTTTAATTCTCTAAAATCCCAAAAGACGTGTATCTGAAGTACAAACCAAGTGCATTTTATTTGCTTTTTTTATCTTGTGAATTAATGGCAGAGAATAGAAGCCATTTCTCATGAAAACAATTCTTTTTTAGACTATCTGTGGATCCATGTTGCTTCATTCCTACTTTTCAACTGGTTCTCTAAGAATTTTTTATTATAATTCATAATTTAAAGAAAATAAAATATTTTGTATTTCAATGCCACTAATTTTGTGTCATTTTAGTCAAGTCAATTAAAAAAAACCCTTTTCTCTTTTGTTTCTACTTCTTTAACGCTTATAATAAGTTACTGCTACTTACCTACTGTGCTAGACAGTTAATAAGATAGTTTTATTCTAGTTTTGAATGTTACATAGAACAGAGGTGACAAATCTAGAGTCAGAGAAGTCAAGTTTGAGTCCCAGCTCTACCTTACACTAAATGTGCATAGCTTCCCTATCTGTACCATAGGAAGAATAAATACATGTCCTTTTTGGACGATTGTGAGACATGTGTGAAAAAGGTCCATACAAATATAGACTTCTAAGAAACTAGTGGGATAGTATCCTTATTAAACAGGAAATAACATCATTTCTACAGATAATATCTATTTCATTAGGTAAACAGCAAAAATCACCCAGCAAAGAGAAGTGAGCTTTAAGAAAATGTCCTTTGAAGTTTGCCACAGGGATTGCTGCTATCTGGGCAAATGTAAGGAAAGTAAGATTTGGACAAATAGTCTCTATCCTTCAGTGAAATATTGACGCCGTTGAGAATTTAAAGCCCAAAGATAGAAAATGGACACACTGACCCAAAATTAAGTGTCTTTGTGGCTTGGCATTTTATATCTTTATGTGGATATATTTTACATAAACAAAAATTTAACTTTCAGTTTGCCTTTATTTCTTCTTTTTTCATATAAATTTAACACTTGACTCAATTACACCAGCTGCCCTAGAGCTCATTTAAACTTTGATCTTTAAACAGTGTATATGCTTCCTCTCACCTATTTTTATCTACTTATTATGTTTCTTCTTTTGCTGCCTGGAATACTATGTTTTTATTTTCTCAGAAGGCAATGCAACATCTGTGCTGTAAGCAACCTGATATATATTATAGAGTCTTAATGAACATTTTTTGATTGGTTTTATTTGCTCTGTTAGAAATGTTCACATTTGACTCAGTTAAATGATTCTGATTATTATAATAAAAAATAAGAATAGTACATAGGGCATCTCTCCAGGTTTATATGTTTAGGGACAATCTTTTCTTGAACTAAAGTGAGCTCATACTGACACACACTCTCAATATTGGGCTTTCCTGAACTTGTTTCGTTTTTTGTTTTATTTGGGACTGTACCTTAGACTATACCTGAAGATTCCTCAGATAAGTCCAACCCACATTGGCCTTCCCATACTTTGAAATTTTTCCTAAGAACCATTGTTATCTGTTTTATCTGTTAATTGTTTTATCCTTGTCTCTCACATAATCTCACTGAACATAGCTTTCTCTTTTTTCTTTTTTTTTGGGTGTTTCCCACAACTTTCACCTACATACAGTCAGCAATACATAACATGCTTAACTGTAAGCATTTAACTGTTTTCCTGCCCACTAGTGCAAGCCTTAAGATTACTACTACTTGATGAGAATGGCCAAACTACAAGGTACGGAGCCTGGATACTAGTTCAATGAGGCAGCCAGAAGACTATTTCAGTCAGGATTACCAATGCTGGCAGGTTTAACACAGATTCCTAAAATCTCAGTGGTTTAATACAACAAAGAATTTCTCCCTCACTTTCTGGTCTGATACAGATCTGGTGGCTTCCACCATTGTAGTTTCACAATTGTACCAGTGCCTCCAAAGGGGAAGGCAGGGAAGAGCTGGAGGGATGGGGATATTAAGCAGCCAGGCCTGGAAGTGACTGTGTTCCTCTGCCCTTATCCTATGTATAGAGCTAGCCACGTGGCCCAGATCTACTGTCAGGGAGCCTGGGAAATGTGGAAAGCACATGGATATTTGTTGAGTACTATAATCGCTAGGCCAAACTGTGATTTTCCTTTTTTTTTAACTAAAACTGAGAAAAATCTTGGCAACTTTGCCACTGCAGCTCCTTTAAGACTGAAGAACATTAGGAAAGGTCACATTCTGTGACCTGGAAGACAGAATGGTGGAATTCACTGCTGCAGAACAGAATAAAGAATGAAAAGAAATGAAGACAGCCTAAGAGACCTCTGGGACAAAATTCAACACAAAAACATTTGCATTATAGGGGTCCCAGAAGGAGAAGAGAGAAAGGACCCAAGAAAATATCTGAAGAGATTATAGTCAAAAACTTCCCTAACATGGGAAAGGAAATAGCCACCCAAGTCCAGGAAGCACAGGGAGTCCCTGGCAGGATAAACGCAAGGAGAAATACACTGAGACACATGGTAATCAAACTGGCAAAAATTAAAGACAAAGAAAAATTATTGAAAGCAGCAAGGGAAAAATGACAAATAACATACAAGGGGACTCCCATAAGGTCAACAGCTGATTTCTCAGCAGAAACTCTACAAGCCAGAAGGGAGTGGCATGACATATTTAAAGTGATGAAAGGGAAGAACCTACAACCAAGATTACTCTACCCGGCAAGGATCTCATTACATTTGACAGAGAAATCAAAAGCTTTACAGACAAGCAAAAGCTAAAAGAATTCAGCACCACCACACCAGCTCTACAACAAATGCTAAAGGAACTTCTCTAAGTGGGAAAAACAAGAGAAGAAAAGGACCTACAAAAACAAACCCAAAACAATTAAGAAAATGGTAACAGGAACATAAATATCAATACCTTAAACGTGAATGGATTAAATGCTCCAACCCAAAGACACAGGCTCACTGAATGGGTAAAAAAATAAGACCAATATATATGCTGTCTACAGGAGACCCACTTCAGACCTAGGGACACATACAGACTGAAAGTGAGGGGATGGAAAAAGATATTCCATGCAAATGGAAGTCAAAAGAAAGCTGGAGTAGCAATACTTATATCAGATAAAACAGACTTTAAAATAAAGAATGTTACAAGAGACAAGGAAACACTACATAATGATCAAGGGATCAATCCAAGAAGAAGATATAATTATAAATATATATGCACCAAACACAGGAGCACCTCAATACATAAGGCAACTGCTAACAGCTCTAAAAGAGGAAATCAACAGTAACACAATAATAGTGGGGGACTTTAACACCTCACTTACACCAATGGACAGGTCATCCAAACAGAAAATTAATAAAGAAACAGAAGCTTTAAATGACACAATAGACCAGATAGATTTAATTGATATTTATAGGACATTCCATCCAAAAAGAGCAGATTACACTTTCTTCTCAAATGCGCATGGAACATTCTAAAGGATAGATCACATCTTGGGTCACAAATCAAGCCTCAGCAAATTTAAGAAAATTGAAATCATATCAAGCATCTTTTCTGACCACAACGCTATGAGATTAGAAATGAATTATAGGGGAAAAAACATAAAAAACACAAACACATGGAGGCCAAACAATACGTTACTAAATAACCAAGAGATCACTGAAGAAATCAAAGAGGAAATCAAAAAGTACCTAGAGACAGGGCTTCCCTGGTGGCGGGGTGGTTAAGAATCCTCCTGCCAATGCAGGGGACAGGGGTTCGAGCCCTGGTCCGGGAAGATGCCAAATGTTGCGGAGTAACTAAGCCCGTGTGCCACGACTACTGAGCCTGCGCTCTACAGCCCACAAGCCACAACTACTGAAGCCTGCACACCTAGAGCCCGTGCTCTGCAACAGGAGAAGCCACCGCAATGAGAAGCCCGCACACCGCAACCAGAGAAAGCCCACATACAGCAATGAAGAGCCAACGCAGCCAAAAAAAAAAAATTAATTAAAAAAAATACCTAGAGAAAAATGACAATGAAAACACGACGATCCAAAACGTATGGGATGCAGCAAAAGTAGTTCTAAGAGGGAAGTTTATAGTGATACAATCCTACCTCAAGAAACAACAAACATCTCAAATAAACAACCTAACCTTGCACCTAAAGGAACTAGAGGAAGAAGAACAAACAAAACCCAAAGTTAGCAGAAGGAAAGAAATCATAAAAATCAGAGCAGAAATAAATGAAATAGAAACAAAGAAGACAATGGCAAAGATCAATAAAACGAAAAGCTGGTTCTTTGAGAAGATAAACAAAATTGATAAACCATTAGCCAGACTCATCAAGAAAAAGAGGGAGAGGATTCAAATCAATAAAATTAGAAATGAAAAAGAAGTTACAACAGACACCACAGAAACACAAAGCATCCTAAGAGACTACAAGCAACTCTATGCCAATAAAATGGACATCTGGAAGAAATGGACAAATTCTTAGAAAGGTATAACCTTTCAAGACTGAACCAGGAAGAAATAGAAAATATGAACAGACCAATCACAAGTAATGAAATTGAAACTGTGATTAAAAATCTTCCAACAAACAAAAGTCCAGGACCAGATGGCTTCACAGGTGAATGCTAACAAACATTTAGAGAAGAGCTAAAACCCATCCTTCTCAAACTCATCCCAAAAATTGCAGAGGAAGGAACACTCCCAAACTCATTCTATGAGGCCACCATCATCCTGATACCAAAACCAGACAAAGATACTATAAAAAAAAGAAAAATACAGACCAATATCACTGATGAATATAGATGCAAAAATCCTCAACAAAATACTAGCAAACAGAATCCAACAACACATTAAAAGGATCATACACCATGATCAAGTGGGATTTATCCCAGGGATGCAAGGATTCTTCAATATACACAAATCAATCAATGTGATATACCATATTAACAAACTGAAGAAGAAAAACCATATGATCATCTCAATAGATGCAGAAAAAGCTTTTGACAAAATTCAACACCCATTTATGATAAAAACTCTCCAGAAAGTGGGCATGGAGGGAACCTACCTCAACATAATAAAGGCCATATATGACAAACCCACAGCATACATCATTCTCAATGGTGAAAAACTGAAAGCATTTCCTCTAAGATCAGGAACAAGACAAGGATGTCCACTCTCACCACTATTATTCAACATAGTTTTGGAAGTCCTAGCCACGGCAATCAGCGAAGAAAAAGAAATACAAATTGGAAAAGAAGAAGTAAAACTGTCACCGTTTGCAGATGACATGATACTATACATAGAGAATCCTGAAGATGCCACCAGACAACTACTAGAGCTAATCAATGAATTTGGTAAAGTTGCGGGATACAAAATTAATGCATCGAAATCTCTTGCATTCCTATACACTAAAGATGAAGAATTTGAAAGAGAAATTAAGGAAATACTCCCATTTACCACTGCAACAAAAAGAATAAAATACCTAGGAATAAACCTACCTAGGGAGACAAAAGACCTGTATGCAGAAAACTTTAAGACAGTGATGAAAGAAATTAAAGATGATACCAACAGATGGAGAGATATACTATGTTCTTGGATTGGAAGAATCAATATTGCAAAAATGACTATACTACCCAAAGCAATCTGCAGATTCAATGCAATCACTATCAAATTACCAATGGCATTTTTTACATAACTAGAACCAAAAATCTTAAAATTTGTATGGAGACACAAAAGACCCTGAATAGCCAAAGCAGTCTTGAGGGAAAAAAATGGAACTGGAGGATTCAGACTCCCTGACTTCAGACTATACTACAAAGCTACAGTAATCAAGACAATATTGTACTGGCACAAAAACAGAAATACAGATCAATGGAACAGGATAGAAAGCCCAGAGATAAACCCACCCACCTATGGTCAATTAATCTATGACAAAGGAGGCAAGGATACACAATGGAGAAAAGACAGTCTCTTCAATAAGTGATGCTGGGAAAACTGGACAGCTACATGTAAAAGAATGAAATTAGAACACTCCATAACACCATACACAAAAATAAACTCAAAGTGGATTAGAGACCTAAATGTAAGACCGGACACTATAAAACCCTTAGAGGAAAACATAGGCAGAACACTCTTTGACATAAATCACAGCAAGATCTTTTTTGATCCACCTCCTAGAGTAATGGAAATAAAAACAAAAATAAACAAATGGGACCTAATGAAACTTCAAAGCTTTTGCACAGCAAAGGAAACTACAAACAGGAGGAAAAGACAACCCTCAGAATGGGAGAAAATATTTGCAAACAAATCAACGGACAAAGGATTAATCTCTAAAATATATAAATAGCTCATGCAACTCAATATTAAAAAAACAAACAACCCAATCCTAAAATGGGCAGAAGACCTAGAGACATTTCTCTAAAGAAAACATACAGATGGCCAAGAAGCACATGAAAAGCTGCTCAACATCACTAATCATTAGAGAAATGTAAATCAAAACTACAATGAGGTATCACCTCACACTGGTCAGAATGGCCATCACCAAAAATGTATGAACAATAAATGCTGGAGAGGGTGTGGAGAAAAGGGAACCCTCTTGTACTGTTGATGGGAATGTAAATTGATACAGTCACTATGGAGAACAGTATGGAGGTTCCTTAAAAAACTAAGAATAGAATTACCATATGACCCAGAAATCCCACTACTGGGCATAGATCCAGAGAAAACCATAATTCAAAAAGACACATGCACGCCATTTTTCATTGCAGCACTATTTACAATAGCCAGGTCATGGAAACAACCTAAATGCCCATTAACAGAGGAATGGATAAAGAAGATGTGGTACATATATACATTGGAATATTACTCAACCATAAAAAGGAATGAACTTGAGTCATTTGTAGTGACCTGGATGGATCCAGAGACTGTCATACAGAGTGAAGTACGTCAGAAAGAGAAAAACAAATATCGTATATTAACACATATATGTGGAACCTGGAAAAATGGTACAGATGAACCGGTTTGCAGGGCAGAAATTGAGACACAGATGTAGAGAACAATCGTATGGACACCAAGGGGGGAAAGTGGTGGGGGGTGATGAATTGGGAGACTGGGACTGACATATATACAGTAATATGTATAAAATGGATAACTAATAAGAACCTGCTTTATAAAATAACAAATAAAATTCAAAAAAAAAAAGGAAAGGTCACTTCCATCTCCATAGGTTTCCTGAGCAAAAGCTATGGGAGATTGCTTCCATGTCTTGGCTATTGTAAGTAGTGCTGCAATGAACACTGGGGTGCATGTGTCTTTTTGAATTATGGTTTTCTCCAGATATAGGCCCAGGAGTGGGATTGCTGGATCATATGTTAGCTCTATTTTTAAGGAACCTCCATACTGTTCTGCATAGTGGCTGTACCAATTTACATTCACAACAGTGTAGGCAACCTAAATGTCTATCAACAAATGAATGGGTAAAGAAGATGTGGCATATATATATATATATATATATATATATATATACACACACACACACACACACACAATAGAATATTACTCAACCATGAAAAAGAATGAAATAATGCCACTTGTAGCAACATGGATGGACTTAGAGATTATCATACTAAGTGAAGTAAGCCGAAGACAAATATCATATGATACTGCTTATATGTGGAATCTTAAAAAATAAAAATAAAAAAAGATAAAAATGAACTTATTTACAAAACAGAAATAGACCCACAGACATAGAAAACAAACTTATGGTTACCAAAGGGGAAAGGGAGGGGAGAGATAAATTAGAAGTTTGGGATTAACATTTACATACTACTACGTATAAAATAACCAACAAGGAACTGTATAGCACAGAGAACTATACTCAGTATTTTTGTAATAACCTATAGGGGAAAAGAATCTGAAAAAGAATATATATATGTATATATAGATATATGTGAATCATTGTTGCTGTGCACTAGAAACTCACACAACACTGTAAATCAACTATACTTCAATTAAAAGAAAACACTCAAATTAAAAAAAAAGCTGCAGGAGATAACAGAGACACAGTGGGGTGGGGATACATTCATGGGTGATGACTATGTAGATCTCATCTAGGGCTCTGTGTTTTAGGGCTCCTTCAGGCTTTTCAGAGATTGCACTAGGAGAGCAAAGGCTGGGGTAGAATCCCAGGTTTGGGGCTACTTGTCAGCTTCTCAGCTATCCCAGACCTACGATCAGTTAGCCCATGAATCTAGGCTACAGGTTTGAAAACCTCTCATTCTTGAGGTCAAAGGGTCGCTTTGATGCAGCCCTGGGAAACTGATTAGAAATCGATTGTCATTCACTTAATATTGCAAGGGTAGGATGCTTTTCTTCATTAATCTGAACTGAGAAATAAGACTGGACAGATTCAAACATCTGACAAAAAATGAGGCTTATTTTTTGCAGGCCTCTGTGCTCCTCAGAAGGAAAAATGAATACTGAATGAACTGTGAAACTGGTATCCTAGAAATAGTCTAGAATTGGTAATATTAGGAATAGTGTAGAATAGTAATATATAATAGTAATATATCTGTGCCTCACTACAGCCTCAGTACAGCCTGTTGCCCAAAGTATGGCCACAAAATTGGATAGGATAAGTCAGCCTATCTGCAATTTTGCTTCGTTGGGAAACTTAAATAATTTAACTGATTTGATTTTCAGTTGGATTTAAACCCACTGTTACATAGTCCAGCACAGGGACAGGCAGCTGGCACAGGTCTGTGCAATCGCTCTCCAGGCAGAAATAATCATCACAATATTACCTCTCGCTCACAGCAGGTGTCTCCAAGGAGCTCCAGCACCAGAATTCTGTTTAGCAGGTAGAAATACAGCCCTTTAATATGCTCAGTGCATTGAGAAACAATTGAAACATAACCATGATAATGGTAATCGTTTTATGACATGGCTATTACATTATCTCCATTGTTGTAATGGGGTGTCACTGGCTACCATTCATCGGTAGATTCGTGTGGTTCACAGTGATCTAATAAATTGCAGCAGATGGCGTTTTGAGTCTCCTCGGAGAACTGACTAATCCTACAACCTGTGGAACTGCTCTCTTTACATTTAAGTCTTGGTCTTTCTCAGAGACCGAAAATGAGTATGACAGAGAAACTGACAGAAGGAAAACTAGCTGCCAGAGTATAGAAGCTGTTCTTTTTTTTTTTTTCTTCTGCGGTACGCGGGCCTCTCACTGTTGTGGCCTCTCCCGTTGCGGAGCACAGGCTCCGGACGCGCAGGCTCAGCGGCCATGGCTCACAGGCCCAGCCGCTCCGTGACATGTGGGATCTTCCAGGACCGGGGCACGAACCCGTGTCCCCTGCGTCGGCAGGCGGACTCTCAACCACTGCGCCACAAGGGAAGCCCAGAAGCTGTTCTTTTGTCTGTACTGTTCAGGAGCTGAATCTTATTTCAAACCATAGTAACTTCTTTCCCACGCCAAGCACACTCACGACTTTTGTTTGTTCACACTGGAAATTAGAATTCTGCACAGTACCTAGATTAGCTAACTCAGTAAGGGAATATTTCTGGACCCTATCACACTCCACAGGTCATTTTTCGCTTTCTGGTTGGTCCTGTCAGTCTGCTCAGACTGCCATAACAAATACCATAGACTGGTTGGCTTAAACAACAGGAGTTTATTTTCTCACAGTTCTGGAGGCTGAAGTCTACGATCAGGCTGTCAGCATGACCAGGGTTCCTGGTGAGGGCCCTTGCCCTGGCTTGCGGATGGCTGCCTTCCAGCTGTGTCTTCACAAGGCAGAGGGAGAGACACAAAGTAAGCTCTCTGGTGTCTATTCTTATAAGGCATCTAATTCCTAATCTTAATTCTCCTAAGGGCCCTACTCTCATGACCTCATCCAAACCTAATTACCTCCCAAAGGCCAATCTCTAAATACTATCACATTTGGGGTTAGGGCTTCAACATGCTAATTTGGGGCAGGACACAACTCAGCGCAAACCACTAACATAATACATGAATAGGAGTATTCTACTAGTTTTCCTGATGGATCTTCCTCTTCCTCACTAGACCCTATAATCTATTCTCAGAGACAGATTTTTGAAAAATATAGATCGGATAACATCACTCCCCTGTTCAAAATCCTCCAATGACTTCCATTCACACTTAGAAACCATTGTTCCATGGATTACAAATTTCCATATGATTCAGACCCTCTTCCTTCGTCCAGTTTCTTGTTGTTCACCTCACTCCGGCCACACCAAGTCTCTTGCCACGCCTCAGACACACCTACTCACTTCTCCTTCAGGGACTCTGCGATTGCTGGCTCCTTGCTCTGGAGCACACTTTTCTACATCTTTGAATGGCTTGTTTTCCATCTTCATCTTTACCTTCTTAATTGTCACCTTGAGGCACTCCTCTTCCTCTAGTTCTCTCTAACTGTATATTCTGGTTACTATAAGCACTGTGCCTTCAAAGGACTTCATATATGAAATTTTGCTTTTGTTTTGTTTCTCTTTATATCCTCAGTGACTAGAACAGTGCCTGGCATATAGTAGGTACTAAGTTAGCATTTATTACAAAAACTGAAATACGATGCACATGCCAATGTCTTACACATACATTGTCCCCCTTGACTCTTTCATAGACATCTCAAAGTGAAAGTTTCCAAATTGATTAATCTATCCCATGAAACGTATGTCTTCTCCCATGCTCCCCTTCATATAGTGGTTCAAACAAAATCTGGGAGTCACCTTTCATTTCTCCTTCTTCCTTGCCTCCCTACATCCAGTCAATAAGCAATCTTCTTATTCTATCTCTGAAACACATCATGACTCTGTCCTCTTTGGTCCATTTCTACCACTGCTGTCCTTAATGCCATCATCTCTGGCCTGGAGCACAGCTTCTTAACAACAGATCTTTCCACTTTCAGTCTTGGCACACCTTTCCAACTACTTTCTAAGCAGTAGCCAGAGTGATGCTGGGTATTTCATCACAGTAGTGAATGGGTATTGGATTCCACTATGTGTTACTCTGTTGGCACTTGAAGATGAAAAAACTCAACATGGGTTTGGGCTCCCCTGGAGATTAAAAATGCAAATCTGTTCATGTAACTACTCTATAAAAGTCCTTAAAGATTAGTTCTCATTGCCCTTAGAATAAAGGACAATATTCTTACCTGGCCACCAGGCCCTGTGTGGTCTGGCTCTGCTACTTCTACAGTTTCAGCTTGTAGAGCTCTCCTTCAGCCTCTCTGCGTTCTGACTGCAATAGCCTCACAGCCCTTTGAAACTTCCACCTGCCTCTCCCTTCAGAGTTTTCATATAGGATCCTCACAGTCTGGGGAAAATTCACTCTTGTCCTGAGTAACTGCCGTTTCTTTTAGGCCTTGACTAAAATATCACTCTTCAAAGATGCCTCCCGTGAAACACCTCATCAAAACTGAGTCTCCCTGGGCTTCCCTGATGGCGCAGTGGTTGAGAGTCCGCCTGCCGATGCTGGGGACACGGGTTTGTGCCCTGGTTCGGGAAGATCCCACATGCCGTGGAGCGGCTAGGCCCCTGAGCCATGGCCGCTGAGCATGTGCGTCTGGAGCCTGTGCTCCGCAACGGGAGAGGCCACAGCAGTGAGAGGCCCGCGTACCGCAAACAAACAAACAAACAAACAAAAAACTGAGTCTCCCTAATGCATTCTCTTTACAGCACTTACATTTAATTTTATCATGGTTGGTAATTACAGATTTATCTGTAACTGCCCAAGAGCTGCCTCTGCCGTGAGATTGTAAACTCTATGAATTCAGAAGTCGTGGTCTATTACTTTTTAACATATCTCCATATCTTCAAGGGCTGAGTTGAGTACCAGGCACACAGTGGGCAATCATTAAGTATTTATTATTGTAGCCAAAATAAACGGAACACTCTCCCTCACCCCAAAAAGTACCCTTCGGGCTTTTATCTCTGGTCCCTTGAATGGCTTAAAGTAAAATCCAATAACAGGTTACTACAAAATGTACAATATGCCAAGTAACTGAGAAAAGGGAAGGGTGTTTCAACCATGGCTTTCATTGAAATTGTTTCGTTTTTGGTTCAAGAAAACTTTCCTGTAAATAGTGTGAAAGAATCATGTTTTCTGGTAAGGAACTTACCTGCATTTAGTAATTATTTGTCATCAATTGTGCATTTGCAAAGCACACCCTTTTAGATCTATTCCTTATGATAAACTGCCGGTTTATTAAGGGAGGTGTTGGGATTTCATTATCAAAGTGAAATGCTGCTACACAAAGTGTGAGCAAACGTGTTCTATCCAGTGATTCAGTTCTTCTTTGCCAAAACTACTTTGCCATATTTAACATAGGGCTTTGACATAGATTTTTTAAAGCCCAAAATACTATTTTGTTTTAACAACAAAAATTATTATTACTACCACCACAAAAGGCCGCATGTCTAAATCCAGGCGTTTTTAATCAAAATAAAAAGATAAAGTAGCCAACCATAATAGAAGGCTATTCTGGGACCAAGTCTCAGGCAATTGGTTATAACTTACATCAAGTTGAAAGTCAAAACCAAGAAGATATCTTAATCTGGGTAGGCAATCTACACAGGGCTTATGGGCTAATAATGATTTTATATACTTAAATGGCTGAAAAGCACAAAAGAAAATATTTTGTGATATGTAAAAATTAGTATGAAATACAAATTTCAAACACCGATGCCCATTCATTTGTTATCAATGTCTTCTTTCACATTATAATGGCAGCATTAAGTAGCTGCAACAGAAACTTTCAAATTTTTGAAATTTGAGGACTGTAATCCTCACTAATATATTTTATTTATTTATTTATGGCTGTGTTGGGTCTTTGTTGCTGTGCGCGGGCTTTCTCTAGTTGCAGCGAGTAGGGGCTACTCTTCGTCGCAGTGCGTAGGCTTCTCATTGCGGCGGCTTCTCTTGTTGTGGAGCACGGGCTCTAGGTGTGCGGGCTTCAGTGGCTCGCAGGCTCTAGAGCGCAGGCTCAGTAGTTGTGGCTCGCAGGCTCTAGAGCGCAGGCTCAAGAGCTGTGGTGCACGGGCTTAGTTGCTCCGTGGCATGTGGGATCTTCCCGGACCAGGGCTTGAACCCGCGTCCCCTGCATTGGCAGGCAGATTCTTAACCACGGCGCCACCAGAGAAGCCGCCTCAGTAATATATTTTACACTGAGAGCTATATATTGACACAGACACACAGCTGAAAAGTTTCACAAAACAATCTTTACACTAAGAATTGAGCAGAACACAGTAGAACACATTATATTCCACTTAAACAGTATTTCTAATGTTATTTCTGATTCTGACCCACTAATGATTGCTACTCATAGTTTGAGAGACATTAATTTATTTGTTTTATCAATCCTGGTTGCATAATAAATCACTTAGAAAGTTCTTTGAAAGCTACTAGGCTCTACTCCAGAGCAGTCAAATCAAAATCTCTGGGTACCTGGGTATCAGTCTCAAAAAACAGCAAACAAACAGCCCTCTCAGAGTGATCTTATTGAGGAGCCCAAGTTGAGAACTAATCCCTTTGCTACTAAAAGCCTGGCCACCTAAAGACATTTCTCCAAAGAAGATATACAGACTGCCAACAAACACATGAAAGAATGCTCAACATTATTAATCATTAGAGAAATGCAAATCAAAACTACAATGAGATATCATCTCACACCAGTCAGAATGGCCATCATCAAAAAATCTAGAAACAATAAATGCTGGAGAGGGTGTGGAGAAAAGGGAACACTCTTGCACTGCTGGTGGGAATGTGAATTGGTACAGCCACTATGGAGAACAGTATGGAGGTTCCTTAAAAAACTATAAATAGAACTACCATATGCCCCAACAATCCCACTACTGGTCATATACCCTGAGAAAACCATAATTCAAAAAGAGTCATGTACCAAAATGTTCACTGCAGCTCTATTTACAATAGCCCAGAGATGGAAACAACCTAAGTGTCCATCATTGGATGAATGGATAAAGAAGATGTGGCACATATATACAATGGAATATTACTCAGCCATAAAAAGAAACGAAATTGAGCTATTTGTAATGAGGTGGATAGACCTAGAGTCTGTCATACAGAGTGAAGTAAGTCAGAAAGAGAAAGACAAATACCGTATGCTAACACATATATATGGAATTTAAGAAAAAAAATGTCATGAAGAACCTAGGGGTAAGACAGGAATAAAGACACAGACCTACTAGAGAATGGACTTGAGGATATGGGGAGGGGGAAGGGTAAGCTGTGACAAAGCGAGAGAGAGGCATGGACATATATACACTACCAAATGTAAAACAGATAGCTAGTGGGAAGCAGCCGCAGAGCACAGGGAGATCAGTTCAGTGCTTTGTGACCGCCTGGAGGGGTGGGATAGGGAGGGTGGGAGGGAGGCAGAGGCAAGAGGGAAAAGATATGGGAACATATGTATATGTATAACTGATTCACTTTGTTATGAAGCAGAAACTAACACACCATTGTAAAGCAATTATACCCCAATAAAGATGTTAAAAAAAAAAAAAATGCCTGGCCTTCAGAACAGCAGCATCAGCACTTGGGAGTTTGTTAGAAATGCAGAATCTCAGACCCCAACCCAGACCTACTGAATCTACGTTACAAGATCCTCAGATAATTTACACGCACACTGAAGTGTCAGAAGCACTCACGTAAACCCAGAAAATGTTTGATTATGCACTGCAGCATTAAGTTATACTCTCCTCGTTGCTGTGGAAAAGACAATTAACATATTTGCCTCTGGTTAGTACTGGATTTGGACCAGCAAGGGCAAATGTGAAATGGCAAAGAATAAGATGTATCCAGAAAGAAAAACTGTTTCACGGGTGGGAGTTTCTACCCGCAGGAGGCCATCCAAGTCCAAAACAGGGGAGTCTGGGAGCTGGATTCCAAGAACATAACAAGAGTGACTTTGATGTACCAAACCCAGCCAGACATCTAAACTGGATCCAAGTGTGTTCTAACCCTGCCTGCCTCTCTCCTGCTACTGCAGTGGACCCATGACACAGCTTTCTCTAATCTCAACCTCTGCACCTGGGCCAAAATCAGACTGATTTCTAGGAATCGGAGTATTGGCTCTGCTACCATCTTTTTTTTTTTTTTTTTTTTTTTTTTTTTGCGGTACGCGGGCCTCTCACTGTTGCGGCCTCTCCTGTCGTGGAGCACAGGCTCCGGACACACAGGCTCAGAGGCCATGGCTCACGGGCCTAGCCGCTCCGTGGCATGTGGGATCTTCCTGGACCGGGGCACGAACCCGTGTCCCCTGCATCGGCAGGAGGACTCTCAACCACTGCGCCACCAGGGAAGCCCTACCATCTATTTGATCAGAAACATCCATGTTTTAGAAACCAAGCTCTCTGGTGCATCCCAGTGAGATCAAAGGCAGAGTTTCTGAGTTCTCTCTGGTTGCTGAATATGAGGCTTCCCAGGGACACAGGGAGTCACAGAGGAGCCATGGAGGGGTGAGGTCTCCAGCAACCTACACAAACTCCTTGGCAAATGGAATCTTGGACGGCAAGTTTTCCCGCTGTAATTTCCTCAGGCCTCTTCTACAGTTTAAACTATTTGTGTTCTCACAGCATTTCCAAATGCTGGTTTTACCCTCCACTAACCTGAGCAATTCTGTTTGGTGCTGTTGTTAACTTTTTAAGTTCTGGCAAGAGACAACATTCAGTTTAGATTTTTGCTTTGTTTTGTTCTGTTTTGGGTGGAGGGAGAAGATGTGAGTGGAGATACTGAATTTAGAAGCAGGCATTGATAGAAATTCGATCAAGTAACAAAAGAACTAGATAGGAGTATTAGAAGCTATCTTTTTTTCCTTCATAGCTCCCTTCCAAGACAAATAATATACAAACAATAAGAAAACAAACAAAAACCAGATCTAATTTAAAATGACCACATATGAACCTCTCTGGAGAAGTTTATACAACATCCCTTGGATGTTTTTGCCCTCAGTCCCACTGGTGGGAGTGTGCAATTCCCAGGGCAGTGGTTCTCAAAGTATTGGTGCCAGGAGAATCCACTTCACGTGGAAACTTGATAGAAATGCACCGTTTTGGGCGTCTTCCTAGACCTGCTGAATCTGAAGCTCTGGGGCCCAGGTCCAGCCCTCCAGGTGATTGCAGGCATGCTAAAATTTGAGGACCTCTGTTCCAGGGAACAACTGAATTCACACCAGCTATAATTTAAACTGGTCTCAAACACAGGTTGACCTTTTTGGAAAACAGCAACTTGCTAACGCAAACTACTTTTGGAAAAAAGTTGAATTTGTGAAAGACATTTTTATTCTAAGCATAGACAGATTAAGATCAACTTTTTATGGTCACCAAAGCACTTTTCCAATAAGAGCTTAAAGTTGTATAAACATTGCCAAACCTTGTTAACCCTCAGAGTCACCTCGTGGGTTGGTCATCTTTTGTTGAAGATTATGTACTCTGATGGATATGAATCTGTCAGAAGGAAGAGAACAAGCTGCTCTCACTTTGCAGTTGAATTTTAACTCCAGTCAATCAGCTAGGTAAATTAACATCTATTTGGAAAGGATTAAAATACCTCCAAACAAGGAGGAGTTCACCAGTCAAGATTTAGTTAGCAGAAGGAAACCTGTTCCCACAACTAGTGCTTTAGAAGCCAAAAGATAAGCGAATCTGCATACAAATACAAAGACACAGGCAGTGTCCAAGATATGTTCTTCCAGTGAAGCATAAAATATCGCCTAGCATGAATTTCTGAACAAAGTGAAGACAGAAAGTTGCTGCCCAATCCTTTGGGACAGCAGTATTTCCTAAAGGAGACCAAGCCCAACATCGATATAGGTTCTAAGTAGAAATATCTTGAGATTACACTCTGTGTATGAAGGGTTGCTAAACAACAAAGGGATAAGAGGCAAATGATTTTCCATTTAGAAAGATTTAAGAAACCAAGGTTAAATTTTGAGTAATGTTTTTTAAAAAAACAACCTACAGGTTTTAGTGGAAAAGCAGGAAAAGTAAATTCCAAGTGGTGAGAATTTCTTTCTTCCTGTAATTTACATACCATGCATTCATTCATCAGTCTGTCGTTTGTGCATTCCTTCCCTTGTCCTCTTCACACTTTGAGCTCTCCTTGCCTAAGGGAATGAAAATCATCATTGGTGGTAAGTATTCTGACTTATTATTGACAACCAAAGAAACACAAAAGGTTTGGTTATTTACAAGTTGTGTGATATTGAACAAGTTATTTAAGTTCTCAAGGGCCTGTTATTTCTGCAACAAAATTATCATAGTTCTTTTACATGGTTCTTGTTAGCCATCCCGTAAGTCCTACCAACAGGATTTCCTCATAATGAAGTAAAATATTGTACGGAAGTCCAGCAAACATTCACTTGGGTATTTAGTTTTGCTTTGTAAACTATATCAAGTATCTTGGTTTATTCTAGATATCCTTTAAATTCAAAACATCCAAAGAGGAGTTATTCCCCCACCCAGCAAAACCTCTACTCTTCAGTAAGAACCTAAATGGTTTAGTAACTAAAATTTGATGTGGGAAATACATTTATCATTTCCGTCTTTTTCTCTCTCTCGAAAAAAAAGCAGCCTGTAAAACAGTATGAAAATGGTGCAGTCATTTTGGAAAATAGTTTGGAGATACCTAAAAATTTTAAACATAGAGTTATTATATGACCAAGCATTTCTGCTCCTAGGTATATACCCAAGGGAATTGAAGACATATTCACAAAAAACTGGTACACGCATTCACAGCAGCATTATTCCCAATAGCCAAAAGGTAGAAACAATCCAAATGTCTAATAACTACTGGATGGATAAGTAAAAAGTGGTATATCCATACAACGGAATTTTATTCAGCCAAAAAAGGAATGAAGTACTGATACATGCTACTCATGGATAAACCTTGAACACATTATGCTGAGTGAAAAAGTCACTCACAAAAGTCCACATATTGTATGATTCCATTTATATGAAATGTCCAGAATAAGCATAGAGACAAAAGGAGATTAGTGGCTTCCAAGGTCTGGGGGAGTGACTGCTAATAGGTACAAGAGTTTCTTTTTGGAGTGATGAAAATGTTTTAAAGTTGATTACGATCATAGCTGAACAACTCTGTGAATTGTACATTTTAAAAGCGTAAATGTTATGTTACGAATTTTATGCTAAGGTAAATTATATCTTTTAAAAAAGGCTAAGAAATGAAACATTGTATATGATATGACTCAAAATTTGTGAAAAAAAGTATATGCATGGAATAAAGATTGAAAGGAAATTTACCAGAAAACAAACAAAAAACCTCTACTCTTTTATCAATGTTTACCAGTTTATCAGTGTCGATTAATTACTATTAATCAAGCTAATCATATCTAGTGCCCTCTTTACAACCTGACAAATCCATGGAACATCACAATCCTACTATTTCTCCCTTTGTAACACTTTCCTTACTGCCAACCCCTTCCATTTGCCTCATCCTCTTGTGTCTGGACTATTGCAATAGTCAGTTACATCATTTTCCTGCTTTCAGTATCTTCTTCTAGTCAATCTAGTCTTGATAGTATAGTGGATGATCAAACAACCTTCAGCACTGCTTGCAGAGGTTTGACTCACCTCCACCTTTTTATAGTTACATGAACTTGGACAAGTTATTTCAATACAAATAGATCCTATTTTTTCACCTGGAAAATCCTATTTTTTCACCTGGTATTATAAAAGTACCTACTTTACATATATTGTTTTGAAAATTCAGTGATATAATCAATATAAAATACTTATTGTGCTCAGTTCAGAGCAAGCACTATGTAAATGTTATTTTATTCATTGCACAATCTTTCTAAAGCATATTTTATCATGTCATCGCTTGCTCAAAAAAATCCAAATAGGGCTTCCCAGGTGGCGCAGTGGTTGGGAGTTCGCCTGCCGATGCAAGGGACGCGGGTTCGTGCCACGTTCTGGGAAGATCCCACAGGCCGCGGCGCGGCTAGGCCCGTGAGCCATGGCCGCTGAGCCTGCGCATCCGGAGCCTGTGCTCCGCAACGGGAGAGGCCTCAACAGTGAGAGGCCCGTGTACCGCACAAAAAAAAAAAAAAAAATCCAGAATAGCTTCCCAATACCAACAAGTTAGATTCTAGAATGTTCATAAATAACTGATAATTTTATTGGAAAACAGGTATTCCAGAAATCCCTTAGAGTAGTGCCCTTACCTTAAGCAGCTATGTCAACTAATGCAAAAATGGAAACTAATATTTGGATACTAGTACAGGGGAGAAAAATCGGTAAATTAAAAACACCTCATAATGTAACCTGGAGGACCCATGTGCTAGGAATCCTCTCCATTTCTTGCAGGTACCATGTCATTTTTGCCCCTAACTAGCCATTGTTTAAACCTCTGAATTTACCAGTTCTAAGCCCCCTGCTTTCACACCCTCTGTCACAACCCTGTTATTGTTTTTTTGTACCCTACCTAGTTCCAAAGAATTTGAGAAAGCTTACAAAAATATGTACAGCAGGAGAAAAAATACATAGCACACTGTTAAATAAAATTAAATCAGAAATGTAGACAAATGAGCCCTCTTAAAATCTAGGATGTTCAAACTGATTTTCCCTGTGTGTTTGTCTGACCTAGGCCCAATAGAATGTATGTATCTGCCTACCAATTTACCTGCGTGTCTGTCTCTATATTTCTACATCTACATCTATATATAAACTAGGCAGGCAAGTGACCCATGGGGCGGGGGCTGGAGAATTAGTTTGTAACATTTGATGACCAGTAAATTGCTGATATACTCAGGTACTCAAAGTTCCTCCCAAAGGTGAGTCCATTGCTCTACTAAATATTGGAGCATTTTAGGGAAAACCTGACACTTTACTTCCAAAATAAACTTTGAATTTGTTCAAAATAAAACTAAAATCTTTGAATAAATGTTGAAATCAGGGGAAGGACTTCAGGTATTTTAAAATAATCTTCTGAAGGGTTCACAGAAACTTATGTATGTGGGAAACCTACAGCTCAGTTTCACAGAAGTATATTATACGATGAACAGAGTAGCTGAGACTTAGAATGTAGGATTATTTTTCAAGAAATTAGAACACATCCACTTCTCAGTATAAAAAAGAAAGTGAAGATCCTTGCCACACTCTACTGTAATAAAAATATTATTAGAAACAGAGAAAAACTGTTTTAAATATTCACTGATGGGTGGGTTGACCACATGTCCTATTTTGCCTGGGACAGTCCAGGTTTGTATCTGTTGTCCTGGTGTGATTGTTATTAGTGGTCCCTCTTGATCTTAAGTATCTTGCTTTAAATGATAAATTTTATATTCACTCTATAAAAGTAAATATGTTTTATATATATTACTTTTATTATTATACATTTTATATGTTGACTGATTAAAATGCTTATTTGCCCGATTAGCAGAGTTCTAACTGAAACTACCTGCTTGGGTTGGAAACAAATCAGTTTACCTTTCTAAATGGGTGTTGCTTCTAGGAGCTGTGAGGGCTTCCCAAGTTTGTATTATATATAATGCTAAAAATTCTGTGTGCATCTGGAAATTCCAGAGCCTGGTAGGAATTACCATTTTGTTCTTTCCATTGATAAAGCACCTCTAAAAGACCTCTGGGAAGGCCTGGGACTGCTGGCAGGAGTGCAGGGCTGCTGGGAACAGGTAGCTAAACAAAAGTCCCCTTGAGGTAGGGATTAAGGGGAGTGTATTAATCTCATGCCAGTGCCCTTCACAGATCCTAGAGACATCAATATATTGAAAGGTCACAAGCTGACTGTAAAGATTAATTAAACCCTTAGGTTCATTCTCAAAATCCAGTTTCTCAATTTTCCATAAAAATAAGTCTTTCCAAGTCTTTGTAACTTTAAGATCTCTCCTGTTCATGAGCTATGTAGAAAATCAGTGGAGGGGCTTCCCTCGTGGTTCAGTGGTTAAGAATCCACCTGCCAGTGCACGGTACACGGATTTGAGCCCAGGTACGGGAAGATCCCACATGCCGCGGAGCTACTAAGCCCGCATGCCACAACTACTGAGCCTGTGTGCCACAACTACTGAAGCCCACAAGCCTACAGCCCGTGCTCCGCAACAAGAGAAGCCACCGCAGTGAGAAGCCCGTGCACCGCAACAAAGCGCAGTCTCCGCTCGCCGCAACTAGAGAAAACCCATGTGCAGCAACGAAGACCCAACGCAGCCAGCCAAAAATAAAATAAATAAATTTATTAAAAAAAAATCAGATGGCTTCCGGGAAGATGGCGGAAGAGTAAGACGCGGAGATCACCTTCCTCCCCACAGATACACCAGAAATACATCTACACGTGGAACAACTCCTACAGAACACCTACTGAACACTGGCAGAAGACCTCAGACCTCCCAAAAGGCAAGAAACCCCCCACGTACCTGGGTAGGGCAAAAGAAAAAAGAATAAACATAGACAAAAGGATAGGGACAGTACCTGCACCAGTGGGAGGGAGTTGTGAAGGAGGAAAGGTTTTCACACACTAGGAAGCCCCTTCGTGGGCAGAGACTGTGGGTAGCGGAGGGGGAAAGCTTCGGAGCCGAGGAGGAGAGCACAGCAACAGGGGTACGGAGGGCAAAGCGGAGAGATTCCCGCACAGAGGATCAGGGCCGACCGGCACTCACCAGCCCGAGGCTTGTCTGCTCACCTGCCTGGCGGGGCGGGGCTGGTAGTTGAGGATCGGCTTCGGTTGGAGCGCCGGGAGAGGACTGGGGTTGGCGGCGTGAACACAGCCTGCAGGGGGTTAGTGCACCACGGCTAGCCGGGAGGGAGTCCGGGGAAAAGTCTGGACCTGCCGAAGAGGCAAGAGACTTTTTCTTCCCTCTTTGTTTCCTGGTGCGTGAGGAGAGGGGATTAAGAGCGCTGCTTAAAGGAGCTCCAGAGACGGCCGCGAGTCGCGGCTAAAAGCGCGGACCCCAGAGACTGGCATGAGACGCTAAGGCTGCTGCTGACGCCACCAAGAAGCCTGTGTGCGAGCACAGGTCACTATCCACAACCCCCTTCCCGGGGAGCCTGTGCAGCCCGCCACTGCCAGAGTCGCGGGATCCAGGGACAACTCCCCGGGGAGAACGCACTGCGCGCCTCAGGCTGATGCAACGTCATGCCGGCCTACGCCGCCGCAGGCCCGCCCCACACTCCGTGCCCCTCCCTCCCCCAGGCCTAAGTGAGCCAGAGCCCCAGAATCAGCGGCTCGTTTAACCTCGTCCTGTCTGAGCGAAGAACAGACGCCCTTTGGCGACCTACACGCAGAGGCCAGGCCAAATCCAAAGCTGAACCCTTGGGAGCTGTGAGAACAAAGAAGAGAAAGGGAAATCTCTCCCAGCAGCCTCAGAAGCAGCGGATTAAAGCTCCACAATCAACTTGATGTACCCTGCATCTGTGGAATATATGAATACACAACGAATCATCCCAAATTGAGGAGGTGGACTTTGAGAGCAAGATTTATGATTTTCTCTCCTTTTCCTCTTTTTGTGAGTGTGTATGTGTATGCTTCTGTGTGAGATTTTGTCTGTATAGCTTTGCTTCCACCATTTGTCCTAGGGTTCTATCCGTCTGTTTTTTTTTTTAATAATTATTTTTTTTATTTTAATAACTTTATTATATTTTATCTTAGTTTATTTTATTTTACTTATCTTCTTTCTTTCTTTCTTTCTTTTTTCCTTCCTTCCCTCCTTCCTTCCTCCCTCCCTCCTTTCTTTCTTTCTTTGTTTTTCTTTCTTTCTTTCTACTTGTACTCTTTCTTTCTTTCTACTTGTACTAATTCTTTCTTTCTACTTTTTCTCCCTTTTATTCTGAGCCATGTGGATGAAAGGCTCTTGGTGCTGCAGCCAGGAGTCAGTGCTGTGCCTCTGAGGTGGGAGAACCAACTTCAGGACACTTGTCCACAATAGACCTCCCAGCTCCACGTAATATCAAATGGTGAAAATCTCCGAGAGAGCTCCATCTCAACACCAGCACCCAGCTTCATTCAACGACCAGCAAGCTACAGTGCTGGACATCCTATGCCAAACAACTAGCAAGACAGGAACACAACCCCACCCATTAGCAGAGAGGCTGCCCAAAATCATAAGTCCATAGATACACAAAAACACACCACCAGACGTGGACCTGCCCACCAGAAAGACAAGATCCAGCCTCATCCACCAGAACACAGGCACTAGTCCCCTCCACCAGGAAGCCTACACAACACACTGAACCAACCTTAGCCACTGGGGACAAACACAACAGGAACTATGAACCTGCAGCGTGCAAAAAGGAGACCCCAAACACAGTAAGATAAGCAAACTGAGAAGACAGAAAAACACACAGCAGATGAAGGAACAAGATAAAAACCCACCAGACCTAACAAATGAAGAGGAAATAGGCAGTCTACCTGAAAAAGAATTCAGAATAATGATAGTAAAGATGATCCAAAATCTTGGAAATAGAATGGACTAAATGCAAGAAACATTTAACAAGGACCTAGAAGAACTAAAGATGAAACAAACAATGATGAACAACACAATAAATGAAATTAAAAATACTCTAGATGGGATCAATAGCAGAATAACTGAGGCAGAAGAACAGGTAAGTAACCTGGAAGATAAAATAGTGGAAATAACTACTGCAGAGAAGAATAAAGAAAAAAGAATGAAAGGAACTGAGGACAGTCTCAGAGACCTCTGGGACAACATTAAATGCACCGACATTTGAATTATAGGGGTTCCAGAAGAAGAAGAGAAAAAGAAAGGGACTGAGAAAATATTTGAAGAGATTATAGTTGAAAACTTCCCTAATATGGGGAAGGAATAGTTAATCAAGTCCAGGAAGCACAGAGTCCCATACAGGATAAATCCAAGGAGAAATACACCAAGACACATATTAATCAAGCTGTCAAAAATTAAACACAAAGAAAACATATTAAAAGCAGCAAGGGAAAAACAACAAATAACACACAAGGGAATCCCCATAAGGTTAACAGCTGATCTTTCAGCAGAAACTCTGCAAGCCAGAAGGGACTGGCAGGACATATTTAAAGTGATGAAGGAGAAAAACCTGCAACCAAGATTACTCTACCCAGCAAGTATCTCGTTCAGATTTGATAGAGAAATTAAAACCTTTACAGACAAGCAAAAGCTGAGAGAGTTCAACACCACCAAACCAGCTTTACAACAACTGCTAAAGGAACTTCTCTAGGCAAGAAACACAAGAGAAGGAAAAGACCTACAATAACAAACCCAAAACAATTAAGAAAATGGGAATAGGAACATACATATCGATAATTACCTTAAATGTAAATGGACTAAATGCTCCCACCAAAAGACACAGATTGGCTGAATGGATACAAAAACAAGCCTTTAAATGTTGTGTTATATGAAGAGGACTGCTGTACAGTAGAACCAGAAGATGATATACACATCACAGCCTTTGTGCATTGAGTGCCCTAAAGCTAAACAATTCAGAGCCTGTGTGGCAACACAAAATAGTGGATCAGATAGAGACAGAGACAGAAGACAGAGACACACAGATGGATAGGTAGATGGATGAGCCATTCCTTGGGAATCTTCCTCATGGTTGTGAGTTGTCTGAGGAGGCTAATGATGCAACTAGTACATTAACCTGGCTCTTTAAGTAGCTCATTGAGATTGTGTGTAATGTGCTACTAAAGCTGACAGCTAATCAGCCAGATTAATAAATAATTTTAGTTAAGGTGGTTGATTCATCATAGTGCAAGCTTACTTTTCCAGCCTTTAATGCTAACATTGTTCTTGCCCTTGTTTATTACTGTATATTGTGTTTTTCTTGAACTGTACCAGCAGTGCACCTTTAACCCCCATTTGTATGAAATGACCCAGCCCCAAAGTTGATTGAATCAGAGGTTGAAACCCTGATTCAAACTGCAACAACCTGAGATTCATTTGCAGGAACTAAGAATTGGGACTTGATTGAGGTACTTTCTTTTTTTTTTTTTTTTAATTTACTTATTATTTATTTTTGGCTGTGTTGGGTCTTCGTTTCTGTGAGAGGGCTTTCTCTAGTTGCAGCAAGCGGGGGCCACTCTTCATTGCAGTTCGCGGGCCTCTCACTATCGCGGCCTCTCGTTTAGCAGCACAGGCTCCAGACGCGCAGGCTCAGTAGTTGTGGTTCACGGGCCTAGTTGCTCCGCGGCATGTGGGGTCCTCCCAGACCAGGGCTCGAACCCGTGTCCCCTGCATTGGCAGGCGGATTCTTAACCACTGCACCACCAGGGAAGCCCGAGGTACTTTCCTAAACGGAGGATAGGTTGGTATATTTTGTCAGCCACATTTTCTCCCATAGCTACCCAGGAAGCACAGAAATCTAGTCTGAAGAGAGACAGAGAGGTAGAGAAAAGAGTTCCATACCATGACCAGTAATTTTATAATAAATTGTCCATTTTCTGTTATCACAGAAGCTGGTTATAGGTGGATCTTTCTGCAACCAAAAGAATCTATCACACTATTCATGATTTTACAGTTTAGACTTATTAACAATAAAAATGACTCAAACTTTGTCTCTGGCATATTATAATAAGGTCCCAAGAGCAAAGCATCTATTCTCTTGCACTTTAAATGATTTTCTTTTTCCTAAATTGAATAACTTCCCAGAGAAATGGCACAAATGAAAGAATTTATAAACATCTGCCTAGCTCATGTTATTGGTTATTTGTGTAAAAATTTGTCTTATTACTCACACAAGCTTGTTTTTTTACCCTTTGGAAAAGAATAATCTATGATTTCCTGTACGTAAAAGAGCCAGGGAAAATTTTTTATTATGATCTAACTTGTTTCTTCACTTTTAATTATAATACCTACTATTGCCCCAATCAGCCAAGAAAAATCTGACCTGGTGTAAAGCTTTAGAATAATTTTGATCAAAAAAAAGTTTCAATAGCAACAAGTAATCTAAATCAGAAGGACTGTTATACTCCCTTAAGTTATTCAAGAGATACAGATAAAGAAGTTAATAAGATGAACCTAAACAAAGTTTGAAAAACTATAAAATGCCTTATAAAGAAAAGTCAAATTTGACTTATTATAAAGTCAAATAGGAACATTTGTATTTTATTGTATATGATTAATTTAATGGATACAAGCAAAGACTAGGAAATCCCTTAGTACCTCCCTCTATTTATTTTTCCAGCAGTGTCTGTATGATTTTGAATTCCAGAAGAGCTGTGAGGTCTTTTCATCATGGTTTTTTTTTTGTTTCCGGGGAAGAAAAATATTTGGTTTAGTAGTGACGTCTGGTGTAAGAGACTGTATTTCAGAATATTTCAACTCATCTTTGGGTCATTGACCTCAGGTCTGAAAATTGCAAGATGTTTCCTCATGTAGCTTGTTCTTTGGAGCACTTCTCTTTCATAACTCTAGTTTCTACCCCCAGGCATTCTATTCTGGCACTGAGGATTTACCTTTTCATCTCAGGGAATTTTGAAGGATTGTAGACCTATATCAGAGTATCAAGTAATATTGTGTTAATCTTTTATGAAAAACTCTAAGTTCTTATTTCAGCTTCTCTCTTCTCTAGAATTTTCATCATAGCCATTTTTATTGTTTCTTATTCTTAGTATTAATAGTTTCCTATGGTGGCTGGTGCTGATTCTACTGGCTTATTTCTCCATCATTTTTTGTTCTTTACAAACACTGAAAGGATAAACACAAACTGAGGCAAGGATATTAGCTTTGGAAGTGTTTGACTCTTACCTGGAAATTGAAGTACAATGGTGAGGGTTGGCAGGAAGGAGTTTACTGGGATTGTGGGACGAATAGCTATGGGTGAGTTAAAATGATAGTGCCAGAGAGGTAAGACAGAGAAGGCAACAGGGCGGCTTGGATGGTAAGAGGAGGGTGTACATAAAACATGCCCCAGATAAGGGTTGGTCACCTGAGATGGTGTGATTATGGAAAGAATTGAGTGGTATAGGCTCTTGGTGTTTACCTAGATACACTCCTTCATGGTGCACAGTTCAACATATTTCCTGGCCCCTCTTGTACTCAGTCATGTGACTGAGCTCTGGCCAATGAACTTGTAGTTCTGATCACAACATATCCCATGGAGATTTCCACTCTCTCTCTTTCCCAGGCCACTCTGCTAAAAATAAAGGACTCTGAGGGTCTGAAAGATGATGCTACCACAAGAAAGAAGGAGCTGGGTCTCCTAAGTCGTTGTTTGGAGGGGAGGAATATTGAATTTTGTGAAACAACAAATAAACTTAAGCCACTGAAAGTTGCTATTTGTTTCTTACAATAGCTAACATTAATTATCCTGATTAACATAGTATCTCTTTGGTTATGATATTGTCTTTGATATTGTCACAGTAAGAGAATAAAAGAAAGAATAAAGAAGCTGAAAAATATTACTAAGAGAGAGAATATTCAAGGGGAGGGGGGTGAGTTGAAGAGCAGGAGAAAACAAATGGCATCAGGCATGGAGGGCCTCCATAGATAGAAAACACTTTGTGGATGTACTGATCTAATTTTAGAACTGAGCAGGACACCTCTCAATGGACCTCAATTTGTATAAAAGTAGACTGACTTATTTTTGACAACTATAATTAAAAGAATATCTATTTCATACAACTGTAAATGAAGCACAATCTATTACGTTTATTTAAAAATATAAGATAGGAAAAAAATCAAAGAACTATAAAGTTCTTAAATATAGAAAAAGATTTTTTAAAACAATGCTGAATTATGCTACATGTATTTCAAAATAGGAGAGGCTGGAAGCTCTGAGCTTGCTGAGTAGAGGGTGCTGTGAGGATGGGAACTGTATGAGGAGAAGGTGTGGATTGCATGCAGTTAGATATGAAGCATGCTGGGCCTGGGAGTCCAGAGAAAGTGGCAGAAGAGGACCCGTTTTTCCCTTTGCTTTTTAGTACTTAAATACAGTGACTTAAAAGTCAGTTTCTGTGCAACAAAAGAAATATTTAGTGATCAGATTTGGAACAGTTATTTGAAATTTCCAAACATCTGTAGGGTAAAACATTAGAGCTAACAGTTTCTTTAAAATATAGAAGTTTTTGTTTTTGTTTTTTTCCTGAAACATGTAAGAAATCCAAACATCTGAAATAATACCCCAAATGTTCACTCTTCGGTGAATAACCACCAAATATATGTCATTATCTTTAAAGTATGCCAACATTGTGCACCCACTGATTGGGATAAAAGCACTCCTTTGTTCCGTCTATAAACTGCCAGTGACAGACCTTTCCTGTGGGTTGGGGCTTCCCTTTTCTTTTCCCCCTTGCTTTCCACACACAAATTCAAGATTTCCTTAGGCTGAGAGGGAAGTCTAAGAGCTTATGAGTAGAGCTCCCCAAGACTCTAGCGCCCATGGCTCCAGTGGTCCCGAGGCTCATGGTGGTCACTGTGAGTCAATCACTGTGGTCTCCTAATATCATCTACGAAGCAGATTATAAAAGCAGGTAATTTCCTCCAGGAACAGGGTGTTCAAGGTCCTCACCTCAGACTCTAAAAATCTCACCAGCCAGGGGTAGGGGTGGGTGGTGGAGAGAGAAATAGGTAGAGCACAGAAGATTTTTAAGGCAGTGAAAATACTATGTATGAGTTAATAATGATGGATTACATTATTATATATTTATCCAAACCCAGAGAATTACAACATCAAGAGTGAACTGCAAGGTAAACTTTGGATATTGGATGATTATGATGTGTCAGTGTAGGTTCCTCAGTCCTAACAAAGTACCATTCTGGGGAGTGATGTTGATAATAGGGGAGACTATGCAAGTATCAGGGCAGGAGGTATATGGGAAATCTCTGTGCCTTCCTCTCAATTTTATTGTAAACCTAAAACTGCTTTTAAAAAGATCTCAATAGCTATAATTGTTTCACTAGAAATTGAGCAAAAAAAAAAAAAGAGAGATGTTTTAAATACCACCTGTGCTAAATTCAGGGCTAAAATAAATTTGAAAAAGCTATATACTTTCTCTGATTTCAAAGATAATACGTGTTCTTTGTAGAAAACTTGAAAATACACGAAAACCAAAGAAAAAATGGAAAATCTCTGAAAACTATTAACTTGTTATATATCTATATGTGTGCATGTGTGTGTCTGTGAAGATGTGTGTAAATATATACTTACATTGTAAGTGTAATATATAAATGTACATGTTATATATTTATATACATATAATATGGAAATATATTTTAATATTTATATATTTGCATATATGTTAATGTGTAGAATTTTACCGTATATAACTTTGTTAGCTATAAACTTTGCTTTGTATTATAAAAGTTGTCTTATTCATTCATATTTTTAAAAATAAATAAATTTATTTATTTATTTTGGCTGTGTTGGGTCTTCGTTGCTGCGTGGCGGCCTTTCTCTAGTTGTGGTGAGCGGGGGCTACTCTTCGTTGCAGTGCGCGGGCTTCTCATTGCAGTGGCTTTTCTTGTGGCAGAGCAAGGGCTCTAGGCGCATGGGCTTCATTAGTTGTGGCACATTGGCTCCATAGTTGTGGCTCATGGGCTCTAGAATGCAGGGTCAGCAGTTGTGGCGCAGGGGCCTCGTTGCTCTGTGGCATGTGGGATCTTCCCGGACCAGGGATTGAACCCGTGTCCCCTGCATTGGCAGGCAGATTCTTAACCACTGTGCCACCAGGGAAGTCCTATTCATTCATATTTTTAAGACACTCTAAAAATATTCTCTCTCAAGTGACTTCACAAGAGCTTTCTTCCTACATTTCACTGTCCATAAAATCAGTACCGTAGAAGGGCACGTATCATGTGTAAATTTCTAATCTTACCCCTGTTACATTTTTCCTTAAAACAAATGATGGTCTCTTCTTTGAAATGAAGCTTTAGAGTTATTAGAGAAAACTGAGCTACAGCTCATCAATGTCATCGAAAGGAAGCTTATAAAATCTTTTATTATGTGTACTTCTTCGCATGCCATGAACATACGTACTGCCAAGGTGGTCATTGTAGAAGCCATATTTTAAAAAGCCTACCTATTTGGGAAATTCATTTGGGAATGAATTTAATAGTTTGCACCATTGTCTATGATTCTTTTACAGTTCCTGAAGGGTCAGTTATTGCCTGAGGGGAATCAGGGTTCTCCCTGTTTTTCCCATAATAAAAATGATAAACGATAAACCATTTTAATGGTTTCCTATTTTACTGGAAACCTTGGCACTGTCAAAATCTATTTATAAAGAATGCTCACATAAGTCACTTGTAAGTACGTGACGACATGCTGAGCTTAATTTTTACTTTGCCTGAAGCAGGCGGAGTGTGAGCAATTCCCCACTCTGCTTCACATTACACAGTTTAGTCCTAAAACAGTAATCAACTATTGTGTATTCCAAAAGCCATACAGGGCCTTGGTTTCTAAGATTGTACCATATGACAACTGGAATCGAGTTGATGAAATGCATGAAATTTATCATATATCCGATTGGCATTTTTCCACTCTGAAGGTCTAAGTCTTCAGCAACTATGCTTTGGAGAAGGTGTGGATGCAAAGAGAAGTACAAATCACTGAAATTAAAAGGCGTGTCATCTTTAGAGAGTTTCTAGCTTGTGGTCTCAGTGTTATTTATTGCGATCTAAGTCCTGCAAAGAATGGCTGTTCTCCAAGGACAGCAAAACAAATAGCTAAAGTGCTGGAAAGTGAAGGAATCTTTTAATTCCAAATGGACAACCCTGTATTCTAGAGATAATATTTGAGCAAAATACAAAATCCACTGAACTTTGCCTATAAACTTCTGTTGATTGGATGAGATAGGAGTATATAATCTCAAGTACGGTACCATGAAACCAAGAAAAGTAAGCAGTTGTATGTGTTTTAATAGAAAATATAAGCTACTCTCTTGTAGAAATGAAGCAGCAGGCTAAATCCAATAGAATTTTAGAAAATTTTGGGCGTTTGCAAAGAGAGCTTTTCAGAGTAATCATTTAGTGAATAATTCTGTTTCTAAGCTCACCTTTAAGTAAAATAGGCAGACATTAATCTAGAGTTGTACCATTTTCCAACACAAATCTTTTGTGTTCCAAATTTGTCAGATATTTTATACTGCTTTTGTCTTTTACTCCTTGACTTAAATAATTGTATTGCAAAATAAATCCAATTTACCTTGTCTTTAAGAAGATGTTGGGGGTAGGAGCTTATTAATTAATTTATTTATTTTTGCTGTGTTGGGTCTTCGTTTCTGTGCGAGGGCTTTCTCTAGTTGTGGCAAGTGGGGGCCACTCTTCATCGCGGTGCGTGGGCCTCTCACTATCGCGGCCTCTCTTGTTGCGGCGCACAGGCTCCAGATGCGCAGGCTCAGTAGTTGTGGCTCACGGGCCTAGTTGCCCCGCGGCATGTGGGATCCTCCCAGACCAAGGCTTGAACCCGTGTCCCCTGCATTAGCGGGCAGATTCTCAACCACTGCGCCACCAGGGAAGCCCTACCTTGTCTTTAAAGCATGTTCAATTCCTACTTTATTTCCAATAACTGCATCTACTTGTGACCCTTCAAAAAATAAATTTCTCCACCTGTTGGGATTCATTCCTTTTATTGTTTGCTCTATTATGAAAATCCAGTATATGTTCTATACATTTTTCTTTAGTTGTAGAGTATACAATTGGTCATATTTATTTGTATAAGTTCCTTTCAAGTCCAAGAAAGTAATTTCCTTATAGGGTTTCCTAGCTATTAACAAGCAGAGTCTACTAGTCTGAATGTCATAAGTAAACTGATCACTGTTTAAATAAAATAAATCATTATTAAACTTACTATGAATAATTGTTTGGACTTGCTAATTTGTTAACCCCTAACAACTACTTCAGAGAACCTAAAGGGAGGAGGAGGGAGAAAGGAGGGGAGGAGAGGGGAGGGGAAGGGGAGAGTATCACAAAACCTCCTGAGCTGAGGAGAGAGCAAAGAGGTTCATCCCATCTCGCCTCTTGTCTCTATCTTGTATCAAAATAATTCACCCACATACAGAAAAATCTTGCCTGTCTTTGCCAAAAACACAAATTGCATTGAGAACACTTACAGTTAAGTGTCTTTCTGCCTCATCTATGCTGAAAACATAGTTTGTTGGTGAAAATCCTGGAAGGTAGAAAACACCAACTGCTTTTCACTTCCCTAAAGGCAGTAATGGAGTGGACGTATTTATTAAATGAGTTTCTAAAAATCCAGTGTGGATTACATAACCCATATTTCAACACTCAGTGGGGAGGATATAGGTGGGAATGGTGAAAGGAAAAAAATTACCTGGTATTTCCAGCTACAAAGTGGAAGTGATGTGAGGTGAGAAGAACATGCTGACCGTTTTGGTCCTTCACTTGTTCTGACCACGATCAGCACACAAAAGTGGGCCTTTCTGGCTCTCAAATATCCCCAAGCACCTGAGGCACAAATGCAGGTGCCTGCATCGGGGCAGCTGAGGTTGGGAGGGGAGAGATTCTCGTTCTGGGCTGCAGATCTCCAACGTCAATCTGTTCTCTGGGGACAGAAGACCTTCCTTGCTGTGAAGAAGTTAGTGTGACTGAATACTGTAACAGTGCCTCTAATGCAGTGGCTAGTCCAATCTAAGGGTCAACATCTCTGTGTTAAGGAGTAACCGCAATATTTTAGAGCTGCTATCAGCCTTAAACAAACCCTGACGATAAGATAAAAACACAAAGAGAAACATTTTCTATTGCTCTGCTCTCCCTGTCTGGCTGTCTAGCCTCTAATGCATGCTTTTGTACTTGAGCCGACAGCTCATCTCCAGCAGCTGAATCATGATCAGGTGGTGACTTAGGCTCTCAGGAGAACTGGCTGAACATCACACATCTCCATTTTTTGTCTTTTTTCTCTTTTCTTTTTGATGAGCAAGCAGGTGCACTTCATCTTAATATAAGCTAAACTTTTATCAGAATCCTTATTTTTTTTTGCTTTTTAAAAAAAATTGAAGTCTAGTTGATTTCCAGTGCTGTGCCAATGTCTGCTGTAAAGCAAAGCGACTCAGTTATACACACATACATTCTTTTTTCATATTCTTTTCCATTGACTATAGTTCCCTTGCTATACATTAGGACCTTGTTGTTTATCCATCAGAATCCTTATTTATAATCAAACTTTCTCATATGGAGTGAAAAATGTGATATACTTTATTTAAATGCATGATTTTATTTATTTTTTATTTTATTTATTTAATGTTTGGGGTTTTTAAAATAAACTTATTTATTTATTTTTGCCTGCGTGGGCTTCTCATTGTGGTGGCTTCTCTTGTTGCGGAGCACGGGCTCTAGGTGCGCAGGCTTCAGTAGTTGTGGCGCACGGGCTTTGTTGCTCCATGGCATGTGGGATCTTCCCAGACCAGGGCTCGAACCCGTGTCCCCTGCATTGGCAGGCGGATTCTTAACCACTGTGCCACCAGGGAAGTCCAAAATACATGATTTTAATGTAAATTTTAAGAAATTGTTTCTCATATAAAATAAGTGTGCCAGTATGAGGAAAAGGGGAAATGGTAAATAGGAAGACAAAGGGTAAAGATCCAAGACCTTCTTTACTATGTGAACAGTCTTACAAGCTAAGACAAAAAGGGAGATTCTGTAGAATTAAACAAATGTTTTTTCTCTCTTTCAAAATATTTTATACAGTTCTGATTTACAGAGTTTTAAAATACTTGGACCAAAGATAAATTCAAATAAAATCTGTTCATCTTTCTGTTCATCCTTCCAATCTGGCAATTCTGTTATATCGTCTATAGCATCTACACAGGCAAACTGTGATTCTTGAGCAATTTATCAACTATTTTTGGCTGACTTTAAAATGTTTATTTAAAAAATTACTTGTTTTCTTCAAACATATTTTTGTCCTTTGCCAGAAAGAAAGTCTACTTTCCACAGATCAGTCTTTATCTTGGACAATGACAAGAAACAATGACTTTTGACTCATAATCTTTTGGGTTGTCTTGAGAAATCACGAAGTGGTTGAATATGGGAAGGTCTTGACTCTTATCCATAATTAGTTCCTAACAGCATGGGGTAAAGGCATGCTCAGTTATGAAGATGATAGTGTGTTCTTCTGAACCTTGGACACTAACAATCTGGTAGACACTGACTTTTTAGCTTCAGAGTACAATTAGTCTTATTCCCTTGGCTCACTAAGATTAGAAATTATATGTTATCTAGGTTTGAGTGCTACAATGCAGACCGTTATTTCAAATATATTTAGTACGGGCATAATGAATCAACCATGAAATGACACATATATACTTCTTTGACTTCCTACTGTGGAACCAATTAAGTATGAGAAAGATTGTAGATTATAACCCTTTGGTTACAAAATATTTATGCATATGTAATTTCCCACACAAAGCCCTTATGACTAACAGGTCATGGAATAACAATGAGATATGAAGAGTAAACATCACCTCTTGTTGTCTGTTTACTTTTGGTTTGGCCTCCTCCTTGCCTAGTAAGCCTTAAAACAACTATCCTAGTTTGAAACTTGTTATATAGACTACTGCCAAAATGAAAATGACAAGTTTTTCATAGTCTTCAGTGGTTTTCAAGACTCCTTGGATGACTAGGAAGAAGCATGAATTACATATATATAATTCAACAAATTATAGCTTTGGAAATGAAAGCTGTTGGTAACGTGAAGATGATATGGCATCTGATTTGTGCAATAACTGCCATTCATTTGGATTCTTAGAGGCAAAACATCTGTAACTAAAACTATAAAAGATCAAGAAAAATTATTCTCTAATTAGCTATCCGAATAGGGTAATTCTTTTTCAGTTGAACAAGTATTTATTGGTCATCAATTTTGTTCCAGGCATTGTGCTAGGTGCTCAGGATACCAAAACGAGTAAGACGTAGTTCCTGCTCTTCAGGAGCTTACAGGCAAATGTGCGTTTCTCTTTTGGGGCTCTGCAGATGTCATTAGGGGTTCTGTGACAGGTTAACTAGGAGTTCCAGAAGAGACTGGAAAACATTTTAAAAAATTGAACTTCCTTCTCCATGCAATGCTAGCACTTGCAGTGAAGAACAGTGATCAAGCAGTCCTGCTAACAATTTTAAAAATTGTTTTTTTTATTGTGGTAAGAACACTGAACATGAGGTCTTCCCTTCTTACAAAACTTTAAATGTACAATACAGTGTTGTTTCCTATAGGTACAATATTGAAGAACAGATCTCTAGAGCTTATTCATCTTGCCTAACTGAAGCTTTATGTCTGTTGACTAGTAACTCCCCATTTCTCCCTGCCCTCAGCCCCAGGCAACAACCATTCCACACTTTGATTCTGTGAATTTGACTATTTTAGATACCTTGTAAGTGGAATCGTGCAGTATTTTTTTTTGGCGGTACGCGGACCTCTCACTGTTGTGGCCTCTCCCGTTGCGGAGCACAGGCTTCGGACGCGCAGGCTCAGCGGCCATGGCTCACGGGCCCAGCCGCTCTGCGGCATGTGGGATCCTACCGGACCGGGGCACGAACCCATGTCCCCTGCATCGGCAGGCGGACTCCCAACCACTGCACCACCAGGGAAGCCCTCCCAGAATTCTTTTATTCTTTTTTCAATCTTTCTTTTCCTCCTTTCCCTCCCTCCCTTCCTTCCTTTCTCTTTTCTGTTTCTCTCTCTCACGAGCATACACCCTTACCTTTGAAATAAATATAATCAAATAAGTGATATTGAAATGATTTGCATTGCCTCTTCCCTTCATTCTTATTATAAAACAAATGGTATCAATACATTCTTAAATTTTTAAAAAATATCAAATCTGTGATTTTGCTCAGACTCCTAAAGGCTAATCACAGGGAAGAACATAGTTTACCCTGCTTAAGTTGGAATCCTTTTATCTGTTAGAAAACAGTGAGTACTTACCTTTTCTCACAGGACTAACATACCATTTCATGCCCTGCAAATGCTAACGGTTTCCTTGAGCTGAGTCTTTCTAGGGACTTCAGCGCTAACCCTGGTGCTCACAGCACTGCCTAAGCTATTGGGCCCCATTGCTGAGTCCCTGGCAGGGGCAGGCTGGGCACTGAACTGAAGCATCCCATAGTGCTCCCAAGGACCATGGCAACAGTGTTTGATAACTGCATCCCATTGTCATAGATGATGGGAAACAAAGTTATTCTCCATTTGCTTCTTTTCCTGAAACCATGTAAGTTACTTAAGTAAAGATGTTAATTAAGCATAACTGTTAAACTCTTTTATCTCCAGTGTAGTAATTTTTAATTAAGAGGGTTGCCAAACTTGTCAGGGTGATTTGAATAGTTACAAACCACAATAGAAGTAAAGTTTCTTCCCCCTCAGGGCTATTATTTCTTAAAAATACTGTGCATGTATTCATTGTATGTGCTAGTATGTGTTATAGTTTAATAAAGCATCTGGGGCTTTCTAGATTTTTGCAAAGGTGAGTTTGGTTTTCTATTATGATGTTGTAATTATTTTTATGAGTGAAAAGTTTAGGTACATGAGATGTATTGAATAACAACATCAATGTACCAACTAAATCTTACCAATAAGAATATCATTCACCTTTATTTCACCAGTCAATTAGACTAAAAGAGATTCAAGATGATGGAAGAGTTCCAAGCCTCAGTCACTTGGTCCATTCTTTAAATGTTACTTATAGGCAATGTGGTCCTTTGACTTACATCCTGCTAGAGCAGTACTGGGGAACTGGGTCCATGCCATTAACAATTAAAAACCACATGAAACACAGAATTTCCCATGTTGCTTTCTCTGTTCCTATCAAGGTCAGGCTGTCTAGAGGAGATCCACTCTGCCACCCAGCTGCTTTGAAAACTCAACATTACCTACCGATCTGATTGAGACCTACCCTCAAACGATCTACCCAGAGTACTTAAGGCTAAACTCAAGGTGGATCTTAAGTGCTGGTAAACACAAGGCTAAGTTGTTTGGGAGCTATATTCCTGAATGGCATTTTCTTTTTCCAGCCATACCCCCATTGAGTATTTAAACTTCTCTGGTCAGACTTAGGAACCATGGAAAGTATTAATTAAACCCTAAAACACCTCAAGAGATTGAAAGCCAACACAAAGATACAGTTCCAGGGTGAAATTCGTTCTGTGTTTTGCTTACTATGATTTTCATTTGCCTAGGCTCCCGTCTTGGTTGGAATTCTGTGGGCTCTACTGCTGCTCCATACCTCAAATGCATACCTGTCTGCACTTGCATCCAAATTAGGAAAATCCTTCTTTTTTGCCTTAACATTCTAAAAAAAAAACTTGAGAAAAAAACTAAAGCAACAAGAAAAACAAATTTTAAATAGTTACAAAAGTGCAGAAGCAGAGACATTTCTCAAAGAAATGTTAGGTGTCTACTGACAGAGGGAAGGAAATGTCAAAGAGATGGGATGAATACACAGCTTCTGTCTGAGGGTGATAAAAATGTTTTGGAAATAGAGGTAGTGATTATACAACATTGTGAGTATAATTAATACCACTGAATTTAAAAACTACATTTAAAGATGGCTAAAATGGCAAATTTGGTGTTACACATAATTTACAACAATTAAAAAAAACCCAATATGAGAACCTACTGTATAGCACAGGGAACTCTACTTAATTCTCTGTGGTGACCTAAATGGGAAGGAAATTTAAAAAAAAGGGGATATATGTATACATATAACTCATTCACTTTGCTGTACAGCAGAAACTAACACAACATTGTAAAGCAACTATACTCCAATAAAAATTAATTGTAAAACCCCCCAATAATGAAATATAATCAAATACCACTAAATTGTACATTTTAAATGGGTGAGTTGTATTGAATGTGAATTCTATCTTAATAAAGCTATTTAAAAAATGTCATGGAGAGGGGCTTCCCTGGTGGCGCAGTGGTTGAGAGTCCGCCTGCCGATGCTGGGGAAATGGGTTCGTGCCCCGGTCTGGGAAGATCCCACATGCCCCGGAACAGCTGGGCCCGTGAGCCATGGCCGCTGAGCCTGCGCATCCGGAGCCTGTGCTCCGCAACGGGAGAGGCCACAACAGTGAGAGGCCCGCGTACCGCAAAAAAAAAAAAAAAAAAAAAAAAAAGTCATGGAGAAAGGGAGCATAAAACCTCCTGAAAAAGAAAGATCACAAAGTGTTTTAGTTCTAGTCTTCGAGTTCTCATTTTTAAGACTTTGATTTGATCTGCTTCCTCCTACCTGGTACTACCCTTCCCTGGCTGATGTCCCATCTCACTCTACATTGAGAGGAAACCGGATGGCAAAATATTGCTGCTGTTGGAATATGAAGCTTATTTGTTTTAGCACTGCGGCTTCTAGAAATCTTGCCCTTTCCTTCTAATGTTTAAAGAATCATGCTGATCAGTGGCAGGAGTTTCTTTTGATTCTTTATCAAGATGGCGTTTTGGATAACAATAGAAATTCAGTAAGCTGAAGTAAGAAAGGTGTCTGTGATTGGTCATGTTTTTGGCCAGATTTTCCCAAATTCTGACAACACGAAGAAATGAAAATAGCTCTTGACAATTGTCTTTGTTAGAGAATTCATTATGGTGTAGTTATAATCCATTTAGGCACTTTAAAAATGCTGATAATAACTTTACCTTAAGTGACAAATAGGAATCGAGGTATCTGCAAAGAAAATGTTATAGTAATTATGACTCATGGATTCCACACCATGAAATCTCACATTTCTGTAATCATTATCTTAGCCTCAAATTCACTAAAACCTATTAACAATTTTAAAATGCTTATTACCAACTTCAAAGTTTTCATGTTAAATTTTTATTTTATAACCAATTCCATCAATTGCTTCTTATTTTGGAAGAGACTACAGTACGATGCTGTAGGTTGAGAGAGACACTAACTTATTTGTCATGTAACGTAAATTCAGTCTTATTAGCACCATTTCTAAACTTCCTAAAAAGGATTATAACTCTGCCAATGATGCTGCCTTTGTCTTTTAGGCTGTTTGAGTTTGTTGTGCAGCTTCTGTTTCCTACCTAAAAAGTCACTGATCAAAGCTTAATATACGAGGAGATGGAAGTAGGGGAGGACCAACAGGAAGAAGAAAGGAGAGTCATTTTATAATTCATCAAGATGAGTAATGCCACCTTATTTTATAAAAAATAAAGCCATGCTTCACAGTGATGATAGAACACTTGGGTGTTTTAATTATGGTTTTAAGTGAAATGATTAACGGAACAAAATTTTCCCTTAGGCAGATTTTTTTTTCAATTTTTAAATTTTTTCTTGAAATGACTACTGATTTCCCCCCAATACTTAGGAATTCAAAAATAAAAGGTCAAAAAGGCTTTCTTAGAACAAACTTGTTCTGTTCTTAATGATTCCTCTGGAACCATAGTCAATGAAATCATCTTGAACATAATAGGGTTTGTTCTAGGACAGACTTGCTGATTTCTCATTCCAAGACAAAGACTGAAAAATCCAAACCAAGAAATATTTCTCCCAAACAAACTCTGCACTGTTTGGATGATCCTCTTCTTAGCTGTACTAAAATGCTTGATGGAGTTATTTTTAACTGGGAACAGAACATTCATTCTGGAAAATGTTCAGATCCCTAATTTCTTTTTTTAATTTGTTTTTTTTTTTTTGCGGTACGCGGGCCTCTCACTGCTGTGGCCTCTCCCGTTGCGGAGCACAGGCTCCGGACGCACAGACTCAGCGGCCATGGCTCACGGGCCCAGCCACTCCGCGGCATGTGGGATCTTCCCGGACCGGGGCACGAACCCGTGTCCCCTGCATCGGCAGGCGGACTCTCAACCACTGCGCCACCAGGGAAGCCCCAGATCCCTAATTTTATAATGAGCAGAAATACATACTTTTGATGAAAGACTATGTAAACTACAGTACTCCGTCGACACTCAGGTACAAAATCAACAGACAATACATTTTATGGCTTTTAGGAATGAAGGTGAAGTCTTAAATCTGGATCATGTGTATCAATGCGGGAAGAAATGGGGTGCTGGAAATCATCTAGATAGAGTTTGTTTCTTTGCTCAGGCACAATATTTCCTCATAAATAATGAGCCTGGGTCATGCCAAATGGATTCTATGGTTTTTATTGATTGTTATTACTTTTATTAAACAATGTTAGCCATGTAGCATCATTAAAAAACAACTAATACTCTTGGAATATGTACATTCTATTAACTGACATGTCAATCCTATTAACTGATACAAATCAATCCAGTCTTTCATTATAGCAGTTAATTTTCAGGTTGCACAAAGATAAGTAATTTATATTCCAAACACAACAACCACCTCTGGGTTAGTCATCCAGTACAATTCATAGAGTCCTATTATACGGCTGCATGTACTTAGAAAGTTTTAGCACAGAGCCAATACAAACAGGGAAGTACCCTCATTCTAATGGTTACTGAGGTGCTAGAGGTGGGTGTCGGCGATGGGGATCCTTCTGAGTTCTACGATCTGGGAGTCAGTCAAGGTGCCTCCCTCCTGGCTGCCTTGACCAGATTCATTATCACTGACACTGATACCAGCTCCTGCAATAGAAAAAGAATAAACACAAAACGCCCAACTATTAGTCCAGCAAATTAATGGTCAAGTTACAGTAAGTCAACACACATTTACTTCTATTATATTAGTAAAAAGTGAGCTATACATTTAGAATAAATATTATTAATACCTAGCAATTATAAAGCTATATTTTAAATTCCTTTTGGTAGTTTTTATAAGTACAAATTAATTTCTAAAGACATGAATTTGGCTTCTCAATCTTTTTTTCTGTTTCTACATGGTTGACAGGTATAACTTACTCCAAAGAATAGCATTTCTTAATTGGGGGATTACTAAAATAAAAAAGATCAGGCAAGTTATTAGAATTTTTCAGCAGGGGGGTAGGATTTGCTGTTAGAAAACGTATAACCTCCAACCCTACATGTACCAAACCTAGTACGTCCTTCAGCTGAGACTCAGTGTGGCAGGGATCCGAGAAGAAAACTGTGCATTGACAACACCTGGTATCATATCAGTGCCCAGAAGACACTGGCTCTCAATGACTCAGATCTGCTCCTAAGATAAAAATAATTATGTAACACAGTGCCAAAACAGATCCGCACAAGAATCCCACAAAGCTAGCTGTTAACTGAAGATAGCGCCTGGAATCTCTGTTTTGAGGCCGCTCCACTGTTTACTACTTTTTTCACAACTCAGAATAATTCAGAAAACTTGACACTATGTTAGACTAACACCTTGTTGTTTTCTTCTGTAATGTGCAGAGGAACACATAAACACACACACACACACACACTCTCTCATGCACACACACACACACACACACACACAGACTAGGGATGTGGTCACAGGGTGTGCTGTTGGCTGAATCACCAGAGATTACAGTTCCCAGCCCCACCCCCTCTGCTGGGCACAAGACTGCAAACAAGAAGGGAGGTGAAAAACCAGTTGCCTGGGCAGCTGAGACTTCCCTATCTGTCTGAGATGTAGGAAAGGCAATTCTGCAGTTAGTAGCTATGGGAAGATAGTGGATTAGCTTCTTCTTAACCTATTCGGAGATGGAAGCAGGAGCCCACTAATGACCTCTTTCTAGCTAAACCCTCCCTCTTTTGGGTCTCTGTCCTTCCCACTCTCTCTCTGTTAAAGGCTGCTGTTGAAACCCCACTTCCTGGCTTTGTTTCTCTGACACTGCACTGGCCCATCTCATCCACTCATCCACTGACCTGTTGACTCTTTCTTTCTTTCCTTTTTTAAATAAATTTATTTATTTATTTTTGGTTGCGTTGGGTCTTCGTTGCTGCGCACAGGCTTCCTCTAGTTGTGGCGAGTGAGGGCTACTCTTCCTTGTGGTGCTCGGGCTTCGCATTGCAGTGGCTTCTCTTGTTGTGGACCACAGGCTCTAGGTGTGTGGGCTTCAGCAGTTGTGGCACGTGGGCTCAGTAGTTGTGGCTCACGGGCTCTAGAGTGCAGGCTCAGTAGTTGTGGCTCGCGGGCTCTAGAGTGCAGGCTCAGTAGTTGTGGCACATGGGTTTAGCTGCTCCGCAGCATGTGGGATCTTCGTGGACCAGGGCGCGAACCCGTGTCCCCTACATTGGCAGGTGGATTCTTAACTACTGCGCCACCAGGGAAGTCCCCTGTTGACCCTTTCCAAAGCTATTCTGCTTTCTTTTGCATCTCCTCCTGCGGTCTGACCTCTGGAGGGCTTGTCTTCAGCCCAGCTTCAAGGCACGATCCACCTGATTCGTGCCTGCTCTCTAGCCTAATGTCTCACTAGAGCTGCTGGTCACTCCCTTTCCCCACCGTGTTATTATTCAAGCATTTCTGCCTAGGATGCTCTTTCCCTGCCCCCTCAACGCATTAGCTTGGCTGCTTCCACTCTTCCTATAAATTATCAACTCAGGTAGTATCCCCTCTGCTACCCTTGGAAACATGATGATTCTCTTTTAAAATTTCAGATTCTCCCATTGGATTATGTCTCTTAGCTAATAGGACAGTGCCCAGCACACTGTGAGTGTTCAGTAAATGTTTGCTCAGTGTATTAAATTATGCTCTGCATCCTAGTTCTTGAAAATTCCTCTTCCATTTTTATTGCCTGTTCTGTTCCTCTGATCCATTCTGCATTCCACTGTCTTCTCAACAAACGTTAGTTCCTATTGTCAACTGCGTCAGCCTGGAACCCTCTGCCTTTCCTTTCAAGATACTCCTAACCCGGCTGGACCTCACCAGATAGACATATTCCAACTTTTGCCCATTGGAGAGCTTTCTCAAAGTGATTTCTCTTGACTGGTCCTGCAGTGCCATGTAAATCCAGCCTGAGCGTCTTCCTACCTATCCGTCAAGGCCCATTTCCACACCCTTTCACAAATACTTCTTTCACTATTCCTTCAAGCAGGGAGCTGGAGGATGCAATATTTGAAAAGAAAAGTCCTAGTTTATACCTGAAAAAATTATTAATCACAGCCCTTTTACTGTCTTGAATTGTCCTGGTATGGATGATAAATTGTAGGGTACCTCTATATATAATGTACATGTAAGTCATGAAGCAAAACATGACAAACACCTGTGAACTCTTTCCTCAATTAAGAACTAGCATATTACCAATGACAATGTATATTCAAAAATTTAGTTAGTTGCCATGATTTAAAAATGAATACATTTAAAATAAAAAATCAGATTTGGGGTTTCTCTTTAAAAAGCAGAAGACAAGGCAACACTGGGCCTGTATTTCTGGATTATATGAAACAACAACCAAAACATGGACCAGGTACTACCTTTTGGTATGCCACTGTTTTTATCAGCTCTCTTGAATCAGTTATGATGTTTGGCCCTACATGTGAGTAACATTTGAGTTTGCCACACTGCCTTTGAAGGACAAAGGGCCCATGTTTCTCTGCCAGGGAAGCAGAGGAACTGTCTGACTTAGAAGAACCTCCAAGTGGACCAGTGACACATTGCCATTTTATAAAGAGAAGGTGACTGAGGCCCTGAAGCCTATAGCAGCTTGATCTCGGTGAGTAACAGAGTTGCCCAATATGGGGTCAACTACAGAGAAACAGAGAGGACCCCAGCATTAGCACCAGGGAAGAGTGGGGTTTAATGAACAAATGAGCACCAACGTCCTCTGATTTCAAGGTTGGCCTGCTCTAAATGCCACTAGGAATGCATAATAGTCTGCCCAGCATGGGGACAAAGCACACTAGGAGTTCTGAACTAAGGGCCTGCTGAGCAGACTGTGAGGGACGAAGCACACTGGGCTGGAAGGTTCAACGTGGGGTGCAGCTTTACAAGCGACTGGGTGTCACCAGCTTGTTCAGTAGCCCAGAGCCCTGGAAGATGTCAGCAAGTTCTAGATATAGCCTCCCCGGAGTCACCACATCTGTACGATCCACCTCGTCCTCCTTTTCTACTTCCTCCCAGTTGATATAAATAAACAATACCCAAATCCTAATCCCTTGCTGAGACTCAGAAAGGACACATTCTACATACAAGTATAACACGGCAGAACTGGGAACACAGCCCAGGTTTCTTGTCTCTTTGTAATTCATTCAATGGTCTAGGAAGGTATTTGGCAGTAAGTATCCTGATTTTCTGCAAGGTATTTTCATGCTTAAATTTTAAGCCAAAAATTCACGAAAAATCCAGCAACTGTGATAACAGTTAACTCTCCCCCTTGGTAGACTGAACGGGCAATGTCAAAGGAACTACAAGTAATAATTCACATTCATCTAGAGTCTCTCCTTTCCTCAACATTTCAAACATGCTTTAATTAGGAAAGCATGATTATTAGTCCTGTTTTACAGACATAGGGACTGAATGGGGATCAGAGGTGTTCACTGAGTTGCCCACGTCACACAGCAGGAAAGTCACAGAATGAAGATATCCAACTGGACTTCTTTGCTTTTTTAATTTATTTTAAAACTTTTTCTTTGCTTGGCTGCGTCGGGTCCTAGTTGAGGCATGCAGGGTCTTCACTGAGGCATGCGGGATCTTTTGTTGTGGTGCGGGCTCTTCCTTATGGTGCGTGGGCTCCTCTGTAGTTGTGGCATGTGGGTTTTCTCTCTGTAGTTGTGGCGTGGGCTCCAGGGCGCGTGGGCTCTGTAGTCTGTGGCACGTGGGCTCTAGTTGAGGTGCGACCGTAGTTGTGGCATGTGGGCTTAATTGCCCTGCGGCATGTGGGATCTTAGTTCCCTGACCAGGGATCGAACCCGTGTCCCCTGCATTGGAAGGCAGATTCTTTACCACTGGACCACCAGGGAAGTCCCCCAACTGGACTTCTGACCCCAGATGTAGGGTGTTGCCTTTTACATCCTACAGCCTCTTATGGGGGCAGCTCTATTCGTGTGACTTCTTTGTCCCACAGGTTTCACGTGTTCATACTTGTCTATAGAATAAATTTCAAACTCCTTGGCACACATTCAAGCACGAACCTCCCTCACTCAATAGTTATGGTGCAGTGAACACCCAGGTGTTACAGAACACATTATGAATAGTTAAAACTGTTTTTAAACATAACAACAAATCGAACCCAACAAATAATTTATACCACATACTGAATTTAAATTCTGCCAGACACTGTGGTAGATTTTTCACATAGACAATCTCCAAACTTCATGAAAACTTACTTACAATAAGAACACTTATTTGATGAGCTTCCCTGGTGGCACAGTGGTTAGGAATCCACCTGCCAATGCAGGGGACACGGGTTCGAGCCCTGGTCCGGGAAGATCCCACAGGCTGCAGAGCAACTAAGCCCATGCACCACAACTACTGAGCCTGCATGCCACAACTACTGAGGCCCGTGCTCCTCGAGCCTGTGGTCCGCAAACAAGAGAAGCCACTGCAATGAGAAGCCCACATGCTGCAAGGAATAGTAGACCCCGCTCGCCGCAACTAGAGAAAGCCTGCGTGCAGCAACAAAGACCCAATGCAGCCAAAAATAAATAAATTAAATAAATAAAAATTTTAAAAAAGAACATTTATTTGATAAATGAGGAACTGAAAGGTTGAGTTCCTTACTGAAAGTCACACAGGTAGTAGACTGCAGAGCTAGGATTCCAACACAGAGCTCTCTGAACCCTCTCTGAGCCCATTCTTATTTTCTATGGCCTTTTAAAATGCGGCAGTGATACAAAGGTCATACTTCTTCAATCTTCTTCTGAGGAAAAAAAAAAATCAAAATCTTTCCAAATTTGGGCTTCCCTGGTGGCACAGTGGTTAGGAATCCGCCTGCCAATGCAGGGGACACAGGTTCGAGCGCTGGTCCAGGAGGATCCCACATGCCACAGAGCAACTAAGCCCGTGCACCACAGCTGCTGAGCCTGCGCTCTAGAGCCCACGAGCTACAACTACTGAGCCCACGTGCCACAACAAGAGAAGCCACTGCAGTGAGAAGCCTGTGTACTGCAACAAAGAGTAGTCCCCACTCGCCACAACTACAGTAAGCCCGTGCACAGCAATGAAGACCCAACGCAGCCAAAAATAAAAAAAAAACAAAACAAAAAAACAAACAAAACGTTTCCAGTAGGGAAACGTTTACCATGACTTTAGTGTCATTGGTCCGAGGTAAAATAAGGAAGTTAAGGGACTAAGGATGACGGAGAGTCAGATTAGTCCCTCTGGGAGAAGCCCCTGTGGAAAAACACCCTGTTTCTAAGCCCAACAGGCTCCCAGTTTGACATTTTCTAGAGTCTTGTCAGCTTTGGATCAACATAAAAATGCCAGTACTCAAAACACTTCTTGTTAGGGATGTAAATAGAGTACATGCCCCTCCATCCTGGACTCACACTCTGTGTAGGCTGAATCTGTTCTAGTTAGCTCTCTACCTTCTCCTCTTCCCTAAATGGAGGCTGTCCCAGGGTGACTGTTCTCATTCTCCCACAGTCCTGGTTGGGGACACTGATGATACATTGGAAAGTTCTATTAAAATAACTAATAATAACCATGGCATCACTAGTCTAGAACTGAGTGTCTCATTTGCCTGTGGAGAGGCTGATGCATTTCAAGAACAACTAATTGAAAGATACGATGTCCTCTTTTTAGAGTGAAATGTGAATTTCTCATAGAAAGATAATTTATTTTAAAAATGAAAAAAGGTCAAGTGTTTTCCTTTGTGTCCTTTTTTTTTTTTTTTTTTTTGCTTTAAGGAATTCAATATGGCTAAAATTCAAATGGAAAAACAAGTCCATGACTGGCTTTGGGACAAGGGCTTCTATTTTATACCAATTAAATGAATTTCAAACATAAAATATATTACATTAGGATAAAATTCTGTGTCGGGAGTAGAATGGTAATACAAGTTCAAAGAGAAAAGAGAATAGCGTAAAATCCCCAAATGTAAAAGAAAAGCTTTCTTGTACATATTGAAAATAAAATGAATAGCAGTGGATATCAAATTGCTCTGGTACTTAGGCCCTTAAACCCTAAAATTTATAATACAATAGAAATGACATTGTTTGATTCTATTTAAACTTATGAAAACCTTTGGATGTTTATTTAGATATATGCAAAGGGTAACATAACTTTTCAAAGTTGTTAGGGTTCAAATGAAAAAGACTTGGAAGTCCCACTGTTCCCAGTAGTTGACTTGGAGTGGCCCGCAGTTAAGGTGGACCTGAGATAGGTCAAGGTTTGCAAACTCAAACATCACAGGTGCCAGGGAGGCTCACATAAATCATTGACACAGGTCTGCTGGGCACTGGACAAACTGAAGAGCTCATGTCCTGTCTAAAGGGGCAGCCATTACTCAGCTCCAATCAAGCAGTGTTGTGTTAGATTTTAAGCACTCTACTGGTAGATTTTTTTTTTTAAAGATATTCTGGATTTTTATGGGATATCTCTAAATTTTAAAATTTTGCCACAAAAAATTGTTAAAGTGCAATGAAGGTCAAATAAAACTCCCTGTTGGTCCACATCTGGCCTATGTATCAATTGTGAATTCCACTGTGGATGGAGTGGCAGGTGGACTGCTCCTTTGATTTGACCATATTGTATGATGGAAAGCATCTAGGGGGTGGAACTTGATTATTATCGTACCTTTTCTAAAAATAGAGGGGGCCAGTGTTAGAGACTGCTATTGTGGTCTTTTAAAGTATTTACTTCCTAAAGAGTTTAGTGAACTCTAAGGAATGCTAAACTCAGTCTATAAGTAAGTCAGTCATTCCATACATTCCGGAATGGAATGCATTTAGTACTTGTTATATATATATAGGACCCAGATCTAATTTAATTACGTTGCAAGAATTCATTTTATGCTTCCAGTGCTGTAACATCAACTGACTGCATTGCAGCGCTGGGGACATAATCTACCCTGGGAACTATTTGTAATCTGAAAGCCCCCTTTCAGTCCTAGCTCGAATGGGCATTTTATAGAGTTGTTCCTTCCTCCTTCATGAAACTCTTCTCTCTAGTTTTCGTGCTGACCATGCTACAGTGTCCTCTGTGGGACCCTCTTCTATTTACGCTTAAACGTAGGTATCATCTTAGATGTTCTTCTTGTTCCTTTTCCTTTCTCGTGTTTTCCCTTCTTCCCTCTCCCTCCCTCACTTCTTTTCTTCTCATCTCTTAGCTTCCACTCTTCCAGACTAAACTTATTCATCCCCACAGCTTCAAATGTAATCTCTGCATGACGCCTTTCAGACCATTACTTCCAACCCCGATCCCTCGCCAAAGATCCCAACTTGACTATTGAAGAGCCACCAGGCAGAATGATCAAATTATCCAAGTCTGAACTCATCAGTTTCCCCTTGAAAACAAATAAACAAGCAAATGCTCTATGTATGATCCCTCAGTCACCTAGGTGAGAAGCATGAGCCTTTGGTGACTGTCCTCTCAGTGTTTCCTCAGCATTCTTCTTGTCCTTTTTCTTTCCACTCACCAGATTTGAGGTCTAAACCTTATTCCCTGGGACCATGGTAAACACCTCTCAGCCTTTCTGATTTTGCTTCTAAATTTATTCTTCAGACTTCCCTAAGAGTTATTTTGCCTCAAAACCAGTGGGAACATGTTGTGCCTCTCCTCAAAAACCTCGATGGCTCACTGAGTTCTATAAAAATCCCATCCCTTAGCATGGCATCTGAAGAGCATTTTAATATTATGCAGGGTATCAGGAAGTCTTCTGCTCCCCCAAATGAATCTATCACTAAATGTATTCTGGAAGCCCCAAGTTAAATTAAGTGAAGTGGTTTTCTTTACTTTAGGACTTTTTAGAGCTGCTAAAATGCTCAAGTGAATTGTGAATCTCTGCAGTTTCCCAAATATACTTGGTCAGGGGATCCTTTCACCAAGGATGTCTAGGAATATCCCAAGGAGGGTGCTTGCTGAAACCCAGTGGAGGAACTACAGTAACTTATTAACAATGTAGGTAAACTACTTTCTGGGCTTTTCTCCTGCTGCCTGGCTTTACTCACCCTCCATCCCAGCCACACTGCATGCTTCTTCTCCCCAAGCAGGTCATGCACCTGCAGCCCTGGGCTTTGGCTAATTCTATTCCCTCAGTCTGCAATGCTTTTCTTCCACTCTTTACTTACTTAAGCTCTATATATCTTCAAGAATCAACTGAGCAGGTTTTTAAAAAATTTTCCTTGAATTCTCAATAATTAATAACTCTTTCCACTACTTATTTTACTCTTCTTTATGTCATGTTTATCTAATGTCTACTCCTCCAAGCAAACTCCTCCAAGCAAATTCAAGTTTCATTTTTCTTTCACTCATTCATGAAATGAATTCATTCATTCATTCTCCAACAACATCTACAAAAGGTTTACCAACTGCCAAGCACTGATCTGACATGGGAATATATATATAGTAGCATGCACTTTTGAATAACTATTTCAATAGGTTCATCTGAGCACGGACACATCTTCTTGCATGTTTGTACATCTAGAAATGAAAAATTTCACTGAACTTTTTCTAACAGTGACAGTTCAACATTTTTCTGAGGGAAAAAAGAAAAGAAAAAAGTTGCATATTTGATTTGAAAACAACTCTCCATCGGGGTCACAGGTTGAGTGGAGTTGAACATATAGGAAGAGCCAATGAAATACTATATATATGATGGCACTTTGAAAACTGTAGAACTATATGAGGCCCATTATGTTGCCTTTGAAAGTTTCTGCTCCAAAGATACTCCATAAGAAATTCTCTTTGGTAGGTCAGAGGCAAAACTCTCTCAGGGAGATCACTACCAGATTCTTATGACTCAGCAGTATCTTGGTGTTCTAGCAAGATTCCAGTGCAGAGAGATTTACATCTGGTTAGAGTATTCCTTTTTCTTAAAAGCAAATTGTCAATTATTTTTAGGTTGTCTCATATTTGGAGCCAAGAACAAAATATCCTAGAATTCGGCTGGGATTAGGAATGGGTCATGAGAATTGGGATGTGGTACGGGTGACTGATTGTACTTTTGCAACTTCATGGGAAGAAGATACAAATTGTAGCATAGCAAGAGTGCCTACTTCCAATGGGGTCTGTGGGTTCACATACCAGTTTTTAATGCAAATATCAAGTCATCAAACTCCTGCGACTCCTCATCGGCTATTAGTGACCCCTGGCCATACCCTCCAGAGGAAGGGAACGTGGCGCCATTCTGTGGGCTTGGCTTTAAGTCAGGGCTGGCCTGGCTGGCTTGTCGGAAGGATGCTCTCTCCCAGTCAGGTGGCACCTTTTTGGGTTGGGGTTGGGAGAAAAGGAAACCATAATATGAGTACATACATACTGACCCTGAAATCTATATGAGCTGTTTATCTCTGCATCTCATTACAAAGACTAAGTGAAAGGGCTGTTGAACTGTTTAGAACTGACCTTTAATTTTACCTTTGTTCCTTAGAAAAGTATGTCTCTCCATGAGACAGTCTAATCTGGTGATGCTAAACAATTTCTCTACGAGGATTACTTGTAGATTTCTAAGCTGTCATGCGTGGAAGAAGAGAATTATTTTTTAACCCAATCAATACGTTAAATTTTTTCATAGAATATGTGCAAAGAAAGCTGTTAAAAATATAAGAACTGGAGAACCCTCCTAAATCTTTAAGATACAACATATAATTTTAAGTATAGTAGCTATCTATGAGGATATACTGAATTGAAAAGAAAAGCTCTTTGATAGAATGCTAAAGTCCTCCTTTTTAAAAATTAAATGATTAAAAAGATAGTTCTATCTTGAAATGAGTAAATGTATTTGCTTCCCTTGTGGTTACTGGTAAACACCCCTTAATCTTTCCTTTCCTAATGCTTTCCCTTCTCTGCGTGGCTTTCTGGAATGTCTCTGCCAGTGCCTCATTGACAGCTGGATCAAGGCCAATTCTAAGCCGCTGAGGAATGCAGAGCACACTTTAGGGTATGCCACTGCGCTCCACCCCCAGTGAACATTTAAGTAGTGGCTCAGGCCAGGAACTGAACTGTCACAGCTGCTGCCTCCCAATATAAGGTTCTCTGAGACACTGCGGGGATGCCTCGCACTGAGAAAAATGATTTGAGTGCTGGAGAAATAAATTTGAGAGAACATGAAACCTTAAAGGATTTTACGAAGAAGTGGAACATCTGGACTACCACTGTTCAACACAGTGATGGTTCAATACAGTTCAGTATAGCACTGCGATGCCACAAATGTTTTAGATATTTGTTCTCCATTATGGTAGCTACCAGATATATGTGGCTATGGAACACTAGAATGTGGCCAGGGTGACTGATGAAGTGAATTTTTTTTTTTTTTTTTGCGGTACGCGGGCCTCTCACTGTCATGGCCTCTCCCGTTACGGAGCACAGGCTCTGGACGCGCAGGCTCAGCGGCCATGGTTCACAGGCCCAGCCGCTCTGCGGCATGTGGGATCTTCCCGGACCGGGGCACGAACCCGTGTCCCCTGCATCGGCAGGCGGACTCTCAACCACTGCGCCGCCAGGGAAGCCCTGATGAAGTGAATTTTTATTGTTATTTAATTGTGGCTAGTTTAAATTTAAACAGACATACATGGCTAAGGACTAATGTATAGTCTCGATCTAGACAAATGCTAAACTGGGTAGCCAAGTAAAGAGACAAAAACCATTATTTTAAAGATTTACTCCCACACTGCTGATCTTAAAAATATCTGTTTCTATTGTTATCACCTGGGATGTGAAAATAATTCAGTTTTAGGAGCTTATGGGATATAGAAATGGTACTAGAGTGCTGAACCCTTCAGGGTACTAAACACATATCAAGATTTTTAAATATGGTATTTTATTTGTGATCACTTACTTTAATTTTCGCCTGACATGAATAAAATTACTTTCTAAATTAACATGGAAGACAAAAAAAATATCACTGAGCAGGTAGATTATCTATTTACCTACTTAACTATCTATAAACTGTTTTCTTTTCAGACATATGCACTTTGATTTCCTGCCATTTTTCAGGATGCAAACACAAATACTGTTCCCCTTGGCTCCTTAATACAGAGACACTAACATGGGCTGTGTAAGGAATGGTAGGCAAGCACATCTCAGGCACTACAGAAATTGTCAGGGACCTGTTTACCATCTCTTCCTGGACAAATGTCTTCAGGCATGTTTCAAAATAAAAGCAGTGGTACCAATGCTATGGGTGGCACTACTGAGAGGTTGGTGGCAATGTGATTTAGACACAAGAACCCAAAATGACGTGGAGGGAGAACATTGGGAGGTTTATTTGTTTGTTGGGATTGAAGTAGTAGATTGGCATGAGTAAAGGAAGAGAGCTGTGAAAATATTTTCAGGAAGAAACAGTATTTGAAAAACCATTTCTGAAGCAGATTCAGTCACTGCCGTAACCAATTAGGAAGCTTTTGAAGAAAGAGCTCTGATTTCCCGGTACAAACTGCTGGTTAATAGAGCTCACAAAGCAAGGAGGAAAAAGAATTAGATAACAGACATGATACCATGGTGAGCACAGCAAATACCAGAGATCAGAGAATGTCAGTAGGAAAAGGATTTAAAAGTTACATGGCACCATTTAACTTGTACTCCATAAAATGGAAAGGTTGTATATCAAAGAGTGAGAGAGAGAAACAGAGAAGGAGAAAGCTCAAGGGCAGGCACCTCCTCCATAGCACTGATCAGATTCTGGGTAGACTTGCTGATCTCCCCTCCAACAGGAGGCATTCCACTCCCGGGTGTGAAGAAGGCTGTGCTGGGTCCTGGGTGCCCATTCATTTCCACTGTGTAACTGGCCTTCATAGGGCAACACGTCTGGTTGTGCAGAATGAAATAAACCACAAAAACGTACAGTCCCTGCAAAAGAAGAGAACACTAGCATATTAAAGGAAGTCCTGCTACCATAGCTAAAGAATAAACATGATTGTAAGCATAGCTGATTTTCTACAAGTGTTCTCCAAATGCTACCCAAAGCTGGGAATGATAGAACATGTTCGAAGTCTACCAACAGGCCACTGTAAATTTCTGAATGTCACAAAAGTTCTTCAGTGTCATTTGAGAAAACTGCTCTCTCACTTAGAAGTCATTTTTTTTTTCTTGGTTAGAACATCAGTAACTCTGAATCTAGCTCTACGAATACATGAAAACAGAATTGCAGAAGTATATCTGATTAGCTGTGTACATTTTGTTTTAGAGGGCAAACCTGCGTTCTGAAAAATTACTGTCTTTTCCCACCTATCTCACTTAATCTCATTTTTTTTTCTTAGCAAAATGGGGAGTAATGCTCCAGCCACCTTGGCGACTCAGGGAAGGGCAGCACTAATTAAGCCTTCTAATTCTGTTTAAATATCTCACCTACTTATCTCAGTTGGAAATAAAATCGCTGGGTAGGGACTCATTATGGATTGCTTAATATTTAGCATGCCTTGCTTCTCAGCAAACGTTACATGAGAATGACAAAGCTATCTTGTGCATTCTTAAACATCTGCAGGCCCTTTAAATTCTTTTGCAACCTAGTCAAACTCTTGACAATTGCTCTGCTTCCGTCACAGAGAGCAACTCACATTTTACAATTGTGTTCCAGACACTGCCTACACTGGCTTTCCTTCATGATTTCTACAAGGGATCTACTGTATACTTCTAATGGTGCTTCTACAAAGCTTGGTAATTTTGACCTTTACACTCAGCCAATAAAATATGTTAAATTGTGACTTTTGTGTCTGTTAATCCTGGTGTTTAAGTTTTGGAAGCAAATAAGAATCTCCTTAATTACTAAAATTCTTAAATTAATCCACAAAAATGAAAGCAAGACATTCAGCTTGTTAAAGAAAAAAAGGAGTTAATGTCAAGATCTTCATAAAACACAAATAAGTATGGTCATTTTTTTTTAAGTTTGCATTCTCCCATATCTCCTAATATTTCTGGCAGTGTAGAAGCAGTAAAGCAAACAATATTGTGGGCTTAAAACTTGTATCTGCTGGTATAAATAGTAAAAAGTCTATTAGAAAATCCTCAAGGCACAAGAATTACAACTAACTTTTAATGTAAAATGAAATTAGAGGACAGTCTGCAAGGTAGGAATGCTAGCATTTGATCTCTGTTGCCATTTCTGGAATATTGTTATAAATTAGACCTTTCTCCTCTTTCTACTGGAATGACCCCTTCCTGAGTTGGCATCCAGTCTATGTAATTAACAAATATGTTTTAAAATCAGTGGTTTACCTGCTAAAAATATTTAAAAATGTAATTACTCTAACCATGATATAAAATTAGTAACAGAAACATTCATTTCCTTTTGAATTGGGCTCGTTTTGGTGTTTTGGAAACAACATTAATATTCTAAATTACGTAGGTTAAGTGAATTACTTTCACATGCAAATGATGTCATGTACATTAGCAGAAACAAATCTTCCCGAAGACATACACATCCAAAATTTTCTTGTACAAGTAATTTTTCACATGGGTATGACCTAATTATATTGGCCACAGACAAAACAGGAAAAAAATTAAACTGTCAGCCTTAAAAACTGTGAGAATGTCACCGATTTATTTCAGGATTTCTCTTAGCGTTACTAAGTGATAAGGTAAAAGCTGGATCAGGAAAAAAAAAAAAAGAGTCCTAAAAATCCATCTCCAAGGATCCATTTGTTAAAACAGCACTTCTCTCTTGTTTGTTTTTATATCTAGTCTTTTGTGTTTCAGAGAAGGAACTGTCTGCTGAAAACAACTTGCATGTGAAAACTGCATGTTTTTTTTTTTTCCTTAAAAGCATATTTACATATACAGTAAATATTCTGAATCTTTTAGATGTGTGCCAGGAAACATAAACACTGTTAAAATGGAAAGAAAAGAATGTTTAAACGCAGATTGTATGACATTTGCCTGTGCCCAGCCCAGGCTGGGTGAATATAGAAAAAGGACCTTCATTATCCAAAGTACTCAGCTGTGGAGGCTTCTGACCTCATAGTAAAAACAAGTCCCTACTCCAAACGCTGTATGTTAAATTTCAGGCTCTCCTTTGTATGATGTTCCGTGAAAGAATTTTAAGAGAGAATCTAGAATCTCAATTATTCAATCCAATCTGCAGACTACCCCTATGTGCACTGCCAGATAATGAGATGCAAGGATAGAACATTGGCTGCTACTCCCAAGTTGCTCACAAAGACAACAATATCCTACAAAATAATAGGTTAACTGTTCCAGAAGCAGGACGTATATAATTCATCTGTCCTTCCTTTTCCTTATTTAGTGAAAGCTTACAGAGAAGGAGATTCTTTCTGTGCATTGCTGTTTTGATTATTTTGTTGGGTCTCCTACTTACAATGATGAAAAATGCTTTCAAAAGTCTTTAGATTGTATCTGGATTGGCCAAACTTGGATTCCTTTTGATTCAGGAATTTACACTTATTAGCAGAGACACAAACGAGACCAAAATGATCTAAAGGAGTTAATAAATACTCTTAACATCTGAAGGAGCCAATAAGTACAGAAGATTTTGGCTGCCTATCTCAAAAATTTATGTTGGTTCCATATGAGATGGGAAAGAATCAACACTGCCATTTGCCAAATTTACCCGAGAAGTGATGGCAGAGGAGAAGTGGGTAAAATGGGAAGCTGAGTAAGCTGCCTATCTCTGAAGGAAGTGAAGTCTCAGGGCTTCATACTGATCTGAGTATACCCTCTGAGGACTAAGATACAGCCCTTAAGTAAGAATAGTTAAGCTTCGCAGGACTTGTAAAAAGATCTCAGAGGAGGGTTAAACCAGGTATCAAACTGTAACTAAAGGCACAGTCTTAGGCAGCAGTCTTTTTTGTCTCTGCCTCTCCCATCCCATAATTTCTTCAGGTTACAGAAAAGTGGTTAAACTATCAAATGCACTAAATGAGCCCATTTAACAGCTGCCCAGGCTCATTCCTTTAATTTTATGTCTCTAAATAAAGTGAAATATTAGTTCATTATTTTGTCTGCATTCTGAATGCTGGCCTGCATGCACAGCCAGTTGGAGCTAGTGTGACAGAACAGTGAGCATGGACACACCCACACAGCAAGAGCTCTCAGCAATCCTGACCTGATGTGTTCAGCAACCTGACATATTGACTCCACATGGCCTCTATTTCTAATATTTATTTTAGGTTCTGGCAAAGAGTTATTATATGTGATAAAAATATGCTGGTGATAGTGTCTCACTAGCCATTAAAACACAAAGAATTGAATCAGTCTAGATATTAAAATATATCTGATAAAAAGCGCTGAAAACCATTTGCACCAGCTTGGTTATGTGAATCTCTTTGATGTTTGGATTCCACACAAGTTAAACGAAAAAAACCTTCTTGACCATATTTCCACATGCGATTCTGTACTGAAACGTAATGAAAACATTCCGTTTTTAAAACAAATTGTGATGGGCGATGAAAAGTGGATACTGTACGGCAATGTGGAATGGAAGAGACTGTGGGGGAAGGGAAGTGAACCACCACCAAACCACACCAAAGGCTGTTCTTCATCCAAAGAAGGTGATGTTGTGTATATGGTGGGATTGGAAGGGAGTCCTCTATTATGAGCTCCTTCCGGAAAACCAAATGATTAATTCCAAAAAGTACCACTCCCAATTAGACCAACTGAAAGCGGCACCTGACGAAAAGCGTCCAGAATTAGTTAACAGAAAACGCATAATCTTCCAACAGGATAACGCAAGACCGCATGTTTCTTTGATGACCAGGCAAAAACTGTTACAGCTTGGCTGGGAAGTTCTGATTCATCTGCGTATTCACCAGACATTGCACCTTCGGATTTCCATTTATTTCGGTCTTTACAAAATTCTCTTAAAGGAAAAATTTTCCATTCCCTGGAAGACTGTAAAAGGCACCTGGAACAGTTCTTTGCTCAAAAAGATAAAAAGTTTTGGGAGGATGGAATTATGAAGTTGCCTGAAAAATGGCGGAAGGTAGTAGAACAAAAGAGTGCATACATTGTTCAATAAAGTTCTTGGTGAAAATGAAAAATGTGTCTTTTATTTTTACTTAAAAAAACCAAAGGCACTTTTTGGCCCACCCAATATATTATAGCAACTATAATATGGTCACATTATTTAAATTTTATTTATAATTAGGCATCCAATCATATTTAGTATGTCTAGAAAGATGCCTGAAATGATGTTCACTTAATGTTGTTATTTTTACTTTAAAATAGTCAATAGTCTTTGAGACAAAATGACATACATATGTATAAAGTAGGAATGATTTGTTAAATGATCCTGTATATTTAATGACCTACTCTTTCTGGTGTTCTCCACTAATTTCCATATAATTGGATTTCTCTTATATCATTTCCCTTTTCCTTCAACCTGCATAAGTTCTCTTTAGGATTTCTTAAAGCTCAGATTTTTTGAAAATAGTTCTTTCAGCTTTTGCCTGAAAATGTCTTTATTGCACCTTCCTGTTAGAGGGATATTTTCACCGGATATAGATTTCTAGGTTAACAGGTTTTGTTTTCTCATTTGTTACAGGACTTTAAAGATGTCTTTCCATTGTCTTCTGGTTTCCAGAGTTTCTGATGAGAATGGTATTAATTTTTATCATTATTTTCTTGAATACAATGTTCCCTTCACATCCCCAAGCTGCCCTCATGATTTCCTACTCAGATTTTCAAGAGTTTGATTATGATACACCTAGGCATATTTTTCTTTGCTTGGGATTCTCTAAGCTGTTTGGATCTGTGGTTTGTACTAACAAATTTGGAAAATTCCTGGCCATCATTATAGTCACCTAATAGTTATGAGGATTACTTATGGATGAAGTTTGAAGTGACTTTAAAAGTTTTTAATCTTTATATTTTTATTATTTGTTTCAATTCTTTATAATAAATATTTATCATTTTTCCAAAAATAATAATGATTAAAAAAAAGTCTAAGCAAATTTGTCAGTATATTAGTAATAAAGGGAACATGGACACAGGGACCGTTTATTAATGCTGCTTTTCTTTTCTATGTTTTTAAAACTTTGAAGCACAAAGATATTAAAATAATAGGAATATTGTTTTTGGAGACCCAGGGAAAATGTGCAATTTCAAAATCTCCAGGTATATGTTAATTCTGTTATGAAAAATAGTTAAGAAATAGGCAGTGTAATCTTACAAATGGCCTAATCAATACCACCTATCTTTTGGATAGCCTAAGAAAGAGCACAAAACAATGTAGGATAAAGGACTTAGAGGAATGAAATCTTCATTAAAATTAGGCTTTTTTTTTAACTCAAAAATTACAAATTTGGGATTACAAAAAGAATATCTTTCATTAAATTGTAACCTTCTAGAAAGCAAGAGATTATGTCCAGTTAGCTCACAGTTGTATTTTTTAGTTTACAGCATGGTCCCTGGCACACAGGAGGAGCTTAAGAAATATTTGTTAAATAAGAAATTCTGGTGTTTAAGTTTCATCAGTGGGAGAGAGTACGATGGAGTGGGGACAGGCAAGTGTTCGTTTTAGTCCTCTAATTTTCTCACTATAGTTAGGTACTTTGGTAGTTGCTCAATAAAATTTTGTTTTGGCTCAGTCTTTGTGTTTTATACAGTACATGTGCCAGGACTCTCTTATGGGAGAGTAAAGCATCCACTCTTGGCTGGGTCTCTGCTCTTCTGGGTCTGTGACCCTCTGCTGGTAGGCTTGTTTGGTGCTGGATCCCCAGGTGACTTCCTGGCTGTCTCTGCCTTCTCTGCTGGGACTGGGTTTGCATAATGCTGCTGCTTTTTCTTGTGACTACTTCTCCTTACAGGGCTTCACAGCTTCTGCTTTTGTTCTCCCTTGGTAGACACCCCCGTGAAGTCTCTGTGATTTCTTGTTTTTGGCTTCACGCAGCTCTTGGGCTGCTGACCTACTGCTGTTTTGCATCACCAGTGACTAAGCAGCAAAGACTGGATGTCATGCCAATGACAGAATTGAAAAGACAAATGCAGTATATGCATTTGTACATTTTTTTCAGCTGTGAGAAAAGGAGGAATTTCATTTCTCATCGCTTCATATTTTTTGAACTGCTCTTATTTTTCACAGTTTAAGTTGCTTTTGTTAATGTTCTTATTTACAGTAAGAATCTTCAATCTAACATGTGCATTAAATATACAGAGAAAGGAAACAAGTGAGTCATCTTGATGGCCATTGGTTATCAGTGCAATTGTAACATTTAGAACTCTCTGGGAACAATTATCACCCAACTGCTCTTAAAAATATTTGGATGGGATCAGTAATTACCTAGTGTTCACCATGGGTTATGTCAAATTCTTCTAAAATTTCTTATTAACTTAAGGGACAGGATTTGTTCAGAACAAGGAGAGTCAACAGAAGTTCAGTTAACTTAGTCTGCTGGCTTCAGACATGTCTGTGACTAAAATATCTGGGTAGCAGGGCTTCACTTTCAAGGTTGGGGCTTCAAAAGATGTCTATTCTAAATATTGTTAAGTCCTAGGAGCAACAATTCTATGTGTTCTTTTTATCATAAATATCAAGAGCATAGACAAGATATTTTTTCTTTTATACAACTGAAGTTTCTATCTGCAATTTAAGAACATATTTCTGTGTGTGTCACTTATGGACAGGAGAAACATTTGGTCAGTCTTTTTTGAGATTAATACTCATGAATCAAAAGACAATTATTAGGTTATGCCTCAGCAATTTCATCTCCAGATGGTATGGTCCCTTTTCCTTCAGCTTTTCTTCTTGAAACTTGTTCTACAGGACTTCATCACAGAGACTCTCAATGTTCTTTATGCTTCTGTTAAGTTTCAAAGCATGGAGTGCTAATCAATCATGATACTACTTATCAGGAGCCAGACTATTTTTGACAAGATAGAAGGAACTGAAAATTAAGGTTTTTTTTTTTTTTTTAAGTTACAACAACACAAACCCCTGATCCCACCAACACCCTGCTTTGAGAGTTCCTAGATAAGAAAATTTTCAGAAGTACAAATTGAGTTGGTGGTAGGATTGAGGGGCAGAGAAGGCTGGAAGTGGTCATGACAGTACTGGGATGGAACTAAATAATGGAGAAGAGGTTTGGAATCTGAGGATAATTTTTTTTAAAGGTTTTAATAAAAAGTGGAGAAGAGATTCAAGTTGGATTAAGCTTTGAATGTGAAAAATGTTTTTAACTTAAATGACAAAAATGCCAAATTGTACCATGACTATTTATTTAAATATTGTTATATTTATAAGTACTTAAAAAATAATTTGAACCATTTTTGGTTTACTCTGAGAAATCTCTGCCACAGGCACTGGAAATACCTAGAGTCTGCAGAATAATATTAATAATAATAACAATGACAATAATAAAATAAAGTGAGCTGTTTCCTTGTCCTCTGGGGTGGTTTTCCTATGCAGAAGCGATTATTCAAAAGTTTACTATTTGTTTTGTCTAACAGTAAAAAGTCTGCAGCGTGTCTAACAAACTATGGTGATGGGTCAAATCGGCCCACTGCCAATTTGTACACTTATAGCAAATCACCAAGATGTACACTTTAAATATCTTACAATTTCATTTGTCAATTATACCTCAATAAAGCTGAAAAAAAACCCCATAATAATAAAAAGGACAAACTACTGACACACATAACAATATGAATGAATCTCAAAGTCAGTATGCTGGGTAAAAAAAAGCCAAACATAGGGCTTCCCTGGTGGCACAGTGGTTGAGAGTCCGCCTGCCGATGCAGGGGACACGGGTTTGTGCCCTGGTCCAGGAAGGTCCCACATGCCGCGGAGCGGCTGGGCCCGTGAGCCATGGCCACTGGGCCTGCACGTCCGGAGCCTGTACTCTGCAACGGGAGAGGCCACAACAGGGAGAGGCCCGCGTATGGCAAAAAAAAAAAAAAGCCAGACATAAAGGAGTACCCACTGTATGATTCTATTTATACAAAGTTCTAGAAACTACAAATTAATATACAGTGACAGAAAGCAGATCAGTATTTGCCTGGCTATGGAAGCAAAGGGAGGGATGTTCTGCAAGGGGGCCTGGGGAATCTTTTGGGGGTGACGGAAATGTCCTGTATCTTGACTGTGGTTTCATAAGTGTGTAACCACCTGGTTTTTTTTAAAAGCTGAAGAACAAACTAGAGTTTTGAATTTGTTGTTTTAATAAAGTGAACACTAATCTTTTAAACTAAGGGTCAGCAAACTTTTTTCTTGAAGGGAGTCACATAGTAAATATTTTAGACTTAGCAGGGCATATGGTCTCTGTCGAAACTACACTGAAATTTGAATCTCATACAATTTTCACATGTCACAAAGTATCATTCTCCTCTCTATTTTTTCCAGCATTTAAAAATGAAAAAAACATTCTTAACCCTATTAAAACTTTTTAACATAGTTTTGGTCAGCATCCTTTAAATTGCTTTTTCTAAAGGCCTTAAAAATTTAGCATTCAGGTATCTGTTAACAACTCTATGGATTAATCTTGTTTGTGCAGTGATAGGAGACCAAAGAATAATGTTGATGATGATGAAAAGGGAAAATTAAATGACCCAGTGACAATAAAAATAAGAGAGGAGAAGCGATCATTTTGCTGTGGAAACTAAATTACATACCATCCATGCTGAAGTGAAAATAAGATTATTGTAAGTACTAGACAGGAGATCAGGAGAAAAGGCAAGGTTAGAGACATGTGCAAATAGCTGTGCAGTGGTAAAAGCTGAAGCCATATGGTATATAATTTTTTTAAGGAAGACACTATGTAGAGGAAAACGCTGAGTGCTCAGGATTGGGCACAGCTGGAGAACACGAACAGGAAGAGGAACAAGTGAAGTAAACAAGGAACGACCGACTGGTCAGGCAGGTCAGATGAGAGAACAGCCACAGCTCACTATATCAGGGACCCCAAGAGAAGACTCTGTTCCAGGAGAGCGAGGTGGTCCACATCAGCACAGACAGACATTAAGAAGAAGCGAAAAGAGGCATTTCTTCACTGCAGATGTAACTGATATCTTTGGGAAAAACACAACCAGATCATTCCCTAACCTAAGAGTAGCTTTTCCTTGATAGCACTATACATTATATATTGCAGTCTACTGTCACCCCCATCCAGAGAGCAATGAGAAGAGACTGAAATACATAATACACAGAGTTGTCAAGAAAAAGGTACCCTCAGGCTACGGAATGATCTGACACACGACATGAGATCAGCCAGTTTGATAACTACATGCTGACACTGGATGGGGGGTTTTCCTCCTTCCTCCTCATCTACTTCATTCATTATTATTCTTAGAGCAAAAGACTATATAGCACAGAGTTTAATTCCTTTAAACTACAAACTTCAGGCATTCCATCTGAAGATACTCAATGAACATTTCACATTTTCTTCGATGGGTGTGCCTGCCTGCCAATATTAAGTCAACTCTGATACCAAGGTCCCTTTGGGAAATGCCCAATTTTTGTACTTTTGACTTATTCCTGTCCCACAGGTTGCTGAAGGCGGACAGTCAGCCAATGACATGTAACTACTGGGCTTCTACATCTTTTATATCACTTTTGAAAGGAAAAAAATCTAGTAAGCTTCTAAGAAATTATTCATTTCATTATAACATGGTTAATCAAATATCAAAGGTGATCTAAATGGCCTTGTTTTAGAAACATTCTTGATGAGGCAATTCCAAAATAAGGATACAGTCCATATAGACTTTTATAGAAATGTGGAACTCAACATCCTATGATTTGCTGTACTGAAACTCACAGGTTATAAATCATGCACTGAGGAGAAAGAGATTTCTTATAACTGGCAAAACTGGCAAATTCTGAGACATCTCACCAGCAGATAGAAACTCTGAGTTACCACACTTCTGGAAATCTTTGCATTTATAGATTTGAGATAATAATAGCATGTAAACGGATATCAATAATAATTCTAGATATTAAGAACCAGATTACATATTATCAAAATATTATTTGTTATTATTTTCAAATACTCTTTTCTGATGATTAATGAGCTACTTAATAGGGAGAAATCATTTAGTATCTTTTTATTGCAATTTTCTAGTCAGTGAAACAAGGACACTAAGATATCTCTAGGAATGCTCTATGGAATAATTAATTTACTAACAAAACTCTAAAAATGTATGGATGTTTTAATTTTAAAGAGCAAAAATTTAAAGCAGCCCAAGTTCAATTGTTAACATTTATTGCAGAAGGGGGAAGAAGAAAGAAAAGAAAATACAGAGAAGTCAACCCCCCTGCACCCCAAATTTATACCAGATCTTAACACTCAGAAATAACCACTCTATCTTGTCTATGAACTTTCTTAAAACTACAATTTCTAGAGAGGGTTTATTTTCCCCAAGCTGTTAATTATGTAAGGACACATTTTTATATGTAAGCATTTTTTGGGGAAAGAGAGCTGAAGGTTGGATTTACAATTGGGCGATAGCTGAAGAAACCTCAGATCTTGGTTTGCCTGGAATAGTCCCGGTTTGCTTGGGATTCCTGGTTTAGCCTGCTGTCTCAGCATTTTTATTAACATCACTCCCTTTCACTCAAGTGTCAATGACAGTGAATTATATGGCAATTTAGTAGGGCTAGATAGGGCTCAAGAAGGATCCTGCATTGCGGAAGAAATCCTATTTGAAACAACAGAGCTATTGAGTATATCCTAATAAAAATCCAGATTCTAACCAGCCCTCTTTACGTAAGGATGGTCTGCAATTTAAATTCTCTCCTAACAATCTTCAATTCATTCATTAATACATAATAGCTGAGTGTCCACCAAGAAGTGCACTTAGGTTCCACACAGGCAGTGGACAGACAGGCTCAGTGCTTTCTCGAGTATTTCATGCCCAGTCTCATGGTTCAATGCTTGGAGCTCCACCAGGAGTTCCTCTGCTTCCTAAATCTCAGATCGCTGCCTGAGGGGAAAATAAGTGAAGTGGAAGATGGGTCTAGTGACTGGCCTTACCTAAATTTGGGGATACTCTTCCAAATATTTTATCTTTCTTACTCAAAATAATGTTGTATACTATTCTTTGAAAAGTTTTTGAGGGTCTAGTATAGGAAAATTCTGTGATTCGTAAAATAATACAAAAGATGTGGTATCTGTTTCAAAGAGTTTACACTAGAGTTAAAAAATTTGAGGCATATAAATTAATTAAGTCCTGTGGCCTAAAATGCTTCCTATGATGCAGGTCCACACTCCCAAACTTCTTTCACAACAGAATTTTTCAACTTTGTGATAGTCGGTAAGTTTCAAATGTGGGCATGTATTATCTCTTGTGATGAAAGTCAAAGGAAAAAAAGATTTAGTTTCATGTATTGATTCCATAGCCAATATTTCAGAACACAATTTATATATATGTTATACTGGTAGTAAAAGATAAATTTTTTAGTTAGTGCCTCTTTTAATGACCATGACCTTAAGTCAATCAATTAACTTTTCTTTTTTTTAAAAAAAAGAACACTTTACATGGACATATATACACTACTAAATGTAAGGTAGGTAGATAGTGGGAAGCAGCCGCATAGCACAGGGAGATCAGCTCGGTGCTTTGTGACCGCCTGGAGGGGTGGGATAGGGAGGGTGGGAGGGAGACGCAAGAGGGAAGAGATACGAGAACATATGCATATGTATAACTGATTCACTTTGTTATAAAGCAGAAACTAACACACCATTGTAAAGCAATTATACCCCAATAAAGATGTTAAAAAAAAAAAAGAGAACACTTTAAACAGAGCATTTCTCTTCCTTAGACCAAAACAAGTATACCAATCAGCAGAGTGTGTATTATATTGTTTTATATTTGGAGTCCAAGAACACTATGTATTATCTCCTACTCTTTTAGGAAGTGGAGTGTTTAATTCTTACGATTGATAATTTAACGAAAACTTGAAATAAGGATTTTATTCTAGCCCTAATTTTCTTGACTGGTTATAATCATTCTCTTGTGGAGAATGGGATTTAAAGTCATATATCTTAGAATTTAATGTGTAATAGGTAGTATTAGTAAATAAGTATAATTATATACTAATTAGTATAATTAGTATACGTTGCTTTGCTATTTGCTAAATACTGTTATACTGAGTTATATTTTATATGAACCTCAGTTTCTTCATCTATAAAATGGGAATCAATAACTTTTACTTCAATGGATTATTATAAGGCTCAGATAAAAGAAATGCAAGGCATATTTGTAAGCTGTAAATCTGCTTTATAAATATAAGGTGATATTGTTTCTATGCTAAAAGGATTTGCACAAAGTTAGTCTCATCCTTAACCTGGTTGGTTTCTTTCTTTGTATAGCACATTCCTACCAGTTGAGGTGGCCCGCCACAAGGTTGTGTCCCGAGAAATAATGTAACACTATAAAGCCAAGCAGGCTCTTGGTGGTTGAATATGTTACATGGCTAAGAACCACTTCTTTCCCAGAACTGGTAGAGAATACAAACCATGGTGCTGTTCTGCCTTAGTGTGATTACAAATACAAGTCTTGACCATCTTTCTTAAAGCATGGGCATCAGTTTCTTCACTGATACGGTTTATTCTTTATTGAGTCATTTCACAAAAATGTGAAGGTAGTGGTGAGGTGTTAATGCTTCAGTGGTTCCCAGTACCTTCAGAGTATACAATTTGTAACTTGGCTAATAAAGCCTTCCGCGGTTTGGTCCTGTCTGTCACCATTCCCTGCCTCAGACTCCACACTCCGGGCAAAATGAACCACCAGGAACTTTCAGTTCCTCCATATGTGCTGCACTTTTTCTCAGCTTTGCCCTGTGGACTTGCTGTTCTCTCTGCTCCCTCCTCCTCCCCTAGCCTGGCTAAGGCTTTAAGTAAGTATCAGCTTCCTCCAGGACACTGAGATGCTTCTTTGGCCACCCCACCACTCCGTTCTGGGTTAGGTAACCCAACACTCTGTCCCACACCCTGGGCATCACTGCCATAAGCACAGCACAGCACCCAGTGGAGACCAAGTTCTTCATAAATCTTTGTTGAGTGGGTGAGTAAATACACGAAGTCCCCCGCCAAATCTGTATTATCTGGGTCCTTGAAAAATAAGGGCAAGAAAAACCAGGATCCCACTACGAACAGCATTGATAACTTAAGGGCTTACTCTTAACTAATAAATGGGTGTAGCTGTACCATCTATGCCATTTCTTTACTACATCTTCCCAGAAATTCTAGAAGACAAACTGGGGTGCTCTCTTTGGCAGCTGCTCTCATGACTCAGATCCCAAGTAAGTAGGGGGTATGAGGGTATGTAATCACAAATTTTCATAGGCTATTAAGTTGGAACAAAAACCACCTATAGTGGGAGAGGATGAAAGGCATGTTATGGGAAAGGCAATAAAAGCTGAACCCCGTGTGTGTGTGTGTGTGTGTTTAAAGCCCTTCGGAGTATATGTGAAAGCATGATACACTTTACTATTTTGTTGGTTTAAAAATACTTTTTTTTTTTTTTTTTTTTTGCGGTATGCGGGCCTCTCACTGTTGTGGCCCCTCCTGTTGGCGGACGCGCAGGGTCAGCGGCCATGGCTCACGGGCCCAGCCGCTCCACGGCATGTGGGATCCTCCCAGACCGGGGCACGAACCCATGTCCCCTGCATCGGCAGGCGGACTCTCAACCACTGCGCCACCAGGGAAGCCCTAAAAATACTTTTAATTTAAGTATATGAAGCAATAGCTGTGTCTAAAATGAAGCTTTGCTAAAAATTAAGGAACTAAACTCCAAACACCAAATTTTGTACTTTATGTACTTCTACAAGTCTTTCAATGCAGAAAGTGGTTTGTACCTTGACTTTAAATTTTACCACCCTTATAAGAGAATGCATATTTTACAACATTATTCTAACCTAGGTTGTGATTTTTAGAACAAATGAAAATGTGGGGAATTCCCTTGCAATCCAGTGATTAGGACTCAGAGATTTCACTGCTGTGAAACCAGGGTTCAATCCCTGGTGGGGGAACCAAGATCCCGCAAGCCGTGCGGCGTGGCCAAAAGAAAAAAAATCTTATAAACAAATGAAAATGTGGGACTTAAAAAACAAAGAAATGAAATCCCATATTCTCTGAAAAAATAATCTAAAAATGATAAGAAAGCATTCTAAGTTTGTATAAGGAAATGTTTGTACAGTCAATAAAAACAATCTAAAAATATTTATTTACATGTTATCGGTGAAAAATAATGAATCTATGTATTCTACCACATGGCAAAAGGATGACTGAGGTCCTTTATATTATTTGTCAATAATAACAAAATCTGGACACAGAGAAGCATCAGGCCATGCCTTGACAATACGTTACATGGGGTAAAACAGATTGCTGTAGGCTTGCCTATTTTTCTTTCCCTCGGGAATTTTGGACACGTATCTCTGCAGGTTACATATTGTCTCCTCGTTCCTACATATTTTATGCATAGATTTGAAGTTAACAGGCTTGAGATATTGGTAGTTGGGTCTTTTCCACTTTATTCAATCTTTAATATAGAAAGCTGAAGTCAGTGGCATCCTGAGCATTTACCTTTTGTTTTTTTAAAAAATTGTAGCTACATTTTAAAGGAGCAAGCACCCTCTTGGTGCTATAAACAGAGTTACGGCCTGTGATATTGTGGTTTATAATAAGAAATATATGTTTGGTCTTCACCCTCATTTCTAGCACAGAGTTCTTAAAACCCTTGGACATTTTTGTAGCGAGGAGAGTGATAAAGGTGTCTTTGGTTAGGTTAATGAAGTGACTTTTGGAAAGCACCTAAGACGGGGGCTGGATGCCAATGGTGCCATTTCAGTCCCACCCCCTGACCTCCAAGGAGGGGAGAGGAGCTGGTGGTTGAATCAGTTGCTAACGCCCAGTGATTTAAACAATCATGCCTATGTAATGAAGTCTCCATAAAAACCCCAAAGGACCTGGTTGGCAGAGTTTCTGGGTTGGCAAGCACACTGAGATTCAGGGAGAATGGTGCACCTGGAGAAGGAACAGAAGCTCCTCACCCTTTCCCTACACCGTGCCCTTGTATCTCTTCCATCTGGCTGTCGCCGAGGTACATCCTTTTATGATAAACCAATAATCTAGTAAGTAAATGTTTCTTTGAGTTTTGCTCTAGCAAATTAATTGAACCTGAGGAGGGGGCCTTGGGAATCTGGTTTATAGACAGTCAGAAGTACAGGTAGGGCTTCCCTGGTGGCACAGTGGTTGAGATGCAGGGGCACGGGTTCGTGCCCCGGTCCGTGAAGATCCCACATGCCGCGGAACGGCTGGGTCCGTGAGCCATGGCCGCTGAGCCTGCGCGTCCGGAGCCTGTGCTCCACAGCGGGAGAAGCCACAGCAGTGAGGGGCCCGTGTACCACAAAAAAAAAAAAAAAAAAAAAAAAGAACTACAGGTAAAAACCTGGGCTTGCAACTACATCTGAAGTTGGGGGGAGGTGCCGAGATGGGCAGTCTTACAATACTGAACCCTTAACCTGTGGAATCTCATGCTATCTCCAGGTAGATAGTGTCAGAATTGAGTTGAATGGTAGGACATCCAACTGGTGTCCTGAGAATTGCTAGTTGGTGGTGTGGGGAAAACACTCTCCCAAACACATTGGGATCTGGCCTCAGAACACCTATTACTGCCTAATTGATAGCAAGTATGTATCTTTAATTAGCTGTGTGGTGGAGCTGACCTCTGTACAAGAACCTGATAAAAGAAGTGCTGTATTAAAAACATACTTGTTTACTGTAGTAGCAAATCAGACAAGGTTAGTGGGGATTCTCAGAAGTATAAGATACAAGAATCAGCACAAAAAAGAGGAAAGGTAATCTCTATCTTATCGCATTCTGTGTGTGCCACGCACTGTATTAGGGGCTTTGCAAACATTGTCATTCAAACCTTTTAACAATGCTATGAAGCCTTCCTTCAGAGGGATTCAGTAACTTCCTCAAGTACACAGTTCTCCTTAGCAGGCTCGGAAACCCAGGTGTGAAGTGGCTGGAAGCACAGGAGTTTGTGCTTCCCTTATATTGGAGCAGTGAAGTAATTTGAGGTGATGGCAAAGTCCCGGTGGCACCAGGTTGCATGAGTGGGGCCGGAGCGCACCAAGAGCTGTGTAGGGTGGATCATCTACGCGTACTGAGGTCCCCAGGAGGGCCTGGGACACCTGGAAGGACACTTTCTCTCACCTTCTCCCCACTCCCAATCCAATTCATCATCAAGTCCAGTCAATTTTACCTCCAAAACATTCCTTGAACCTTGGACTTCTTTCCAAATACACTGCTCATATGCTGGTCAAAGTAACCAGAATCTCACACCTTCCTCATGGCAAGAATCTCTGTATCAACCTGCCCCTACTCACTTCCCTTCCTCTCCTACAATAATTAATTCTCCATAAAAGAAAATGTCACTTGACTCCTTATAACCCTTTAAGGCTTACCACTATTTTTAAGATAAAGGCCCCAGTCCTACCATGTTTTATAAGCCTCTGCATGACCTGGATTCTATCCACTTTTCCAAGCTCATCGTCACCACCCAGCCTGCATTCATCACGTCCAGCTACACTAGTCTGATTTCAAGTGCCCCACCTCAGGGCCTTTGCATAGTCCTTTTTCAATCATTCCATGAGTATTACACAGGTAGACTGGCCAGGCACAGCTCTAAGTGCTGCTTCCTCACACTGCTGCTCCCTCTGGAAAACTCTTCTAAAAACACATAATCCCTCCTGGGCCTGGCACCACTTTACTCAAACCTCTGACCTCACTTCCTTAGGAATCCCCCAGATAAGATGAATTTCTTCTGTTTTTGCTTTCTTTCTGTTTACACTTTCTTTAATAGCACCCTGCACTGTTCTCTTGTAGAACTTACCACGATTTTTAACAATGCCTGTATGACTATCTTATCAAAATATGCCTCCTACAGGAGAAGCAGCCTCTGGGGTTTTATGCATTCTTTTTAAGACCATTTCTGTTTGCCCTCAGAACCAGATGTAGTGGCCAACTTAATAAATACCTTTGAATGAATAAATGATGAGGGAAGCTGCCTGTTGAGCTCTTTTCAGTTACAACCTAAAATATGATTTGGAAATGTGTTACTGATGAAGGTAATAAAACTCAAATTTATCAGAAACTCCAGAGGACCTTATAATTAAAGACACGTTAATCGAAAGTGTAGACAGTTAAAATAAGTTTAACAGTTTGTTCTATACAGACAAAACTTTTAGGAGATCAATGACAGGTGATCACTTAGGTAGCCAGTGAGAGGCGAGAATCTGTCAGAGATTCTCCATCACTAACCAGTGACCCAGACCCTTTATTTCTTGATGTCCTTTCCATTTTTAAATTTAGAAATTTACCAGTCCCCCCAAGCCAAAGTGGAGACAAGGTGCTTTAGCAGACAACTTTAGCTTAATGGAAGTATTATTTTTGAGTTTTTTTTTCCTGTTTTTTTTTTTTTTTTTTTTGTGGTATGCGGGCCTCTCACTGTTGTGGCCTCTCCCGTTGCGGAGCACAGGCTCCGGACGCGCAGGCTCAGCGGCATGGCTCACGGGCCCAGCCGCTCCGCGGCATGTGGGATCTTCTCGGACCGGGACACGAACCCGTGTCCCCTGCATCAGCAGGCAGACTCTCAACCACTGTGCCACCAGGGAAGCCCGTCCTGTTTAATTTTATAGTCACTAAAGAATTTCAACCATCTCTTGGTCCAACTTCTGACTACTCATTTCACTCTAAAATCAGGGAGACAGCAGGGGCTGTGAAAAGTACATAGATCTCTAACCAGGAGACCTGGATTCTCGTCTCAGCTCTGTCAACAAATAATGCTGAAAACCTAGGGTCCCAGTTTCTTATGTGCAAAACCAAAGTGTTCTGTAGACCGGGTTTTATATGAATCTTTCTAGAATGAAAAGTTTGATTTTTTTTTTTCTATCGTTGCAGAACATAACATAGTTGCAGATATTCTGTCTTCTCTCAGGGGTTATCACAAAGGTTTAAATCTACGAATTTACTTTCTGTAGACAACTGGTCTATTTCCCAGCCATACACAAATCTCATTGTAAATTAATACATCATGAATACTTGAGTAGTGAATCAGCTTTCTGGAGCCTTGTTAAGTGTGAGTTTTTGAGCCTGCAGAGTTAAGGATCAAACTCTGATCTATGGTGTCCTGAAAGATAAAGGCAGTTTCTACAATATATTGATACTTGAGAAAAAACAAGTAATTCCTCATCCTATGTATCATAAAAATACTAGTGAATCCAATCACAGCAAGTCATGATAGAATTCGTAGGAAGGGAAGAAGTCTACCTTCTTTCCAAAGTGCTTTCTCATTTAGCCTGGCTCATGGCCTGCATGACTGAGAGTGGTAATAGGGGAAGATTAAGAACTAGATCTTTAATAGTGATTTTTGCTCTTCTTGTTACGTAGATCCGCATTTTATGTGTCAGAGAAGAAAGAGCATCTCTAGTAAATGTCAACCATATTTGTTTATAAAGAAAGGAAATGAATTTCAGAGTTAGTTCTAACCCATAAATAAAATAGCAAAACATTCTGCATATCTGTCTAAATAATTTTGATCTTAAAACACCGACAGTAGTCTGCATCAATTTCTTAGTCCAGAGAAGATTAAATACTTTAAACTCAGGCTTCTCCTATTTCAGGCTGATTAGTGTTTTTCTTCATCTATACTATAACTTGGTTTTCATTACAGAAGTCTTGATTTATTTTTTTAACATTAAAGAATCATTGCCTCATTGTTTTTATAATAATCCTCTAGGAACTTAAACAGAAGTTTTATTTCCCAGTAAATCCTCTCAGATTTGCCTAGGACTGACCAATGTTGATGATTTGAGTACTAAGTACTGGGAATACAGGACAGACCATTCTGGAATCAGTGTGGTCCTTATCGCAGAATGGGCCTTCCTGTCTTTACTAGTTTTTCCCCAGTGTGTGTGTGTGTGTGTGTGTGTGTGTGTGTGTGTATGTGTGTATGGTGGGTTGGGGGGTGGTAGAGAGCCATTTAAATTTAGGACACACCAGTATAAGTCAACATGTTGGAAAGGTACAGTAAACCTTTCATTATTCTTAGCATTCACTCAAGTATTCATTCATTCATTTAATATTTACTGGGCATAGGCATTGTTAGAGTTTGGAACCAAGAGATAAAACACCTAACACTTGTCTTCAAGTGGCCAGCAGGTGAGTGAGAGAAAAACAAAAGTAATGATATTACAGCATATGAGTCAGGAAAGATAATCATATTGTAGGAACTCAGAGGAAATACAACAAAAAGTGGTTGGGGGCAAGCAGAGAAGACCCCTTGTAAGACTTGACTCCTAAGTGAGTTTTTAAAAAAAACAATTAGGAAGCCAGGCAGCAGGCAGGAGGAAGGAGGAAGGGGCAGTAGAAGAAGGTACCCAAGAGGACCAGACAACATGTTCATGCTCAAGCAAGCAGTGGAGAGGAGCAGTGAAGCTTCAGATATCAGACTGAACCACATCTTCACGTAGCATATTACTTTCAGTGTACAACTAAAGGGAATCACAGATGGTTACTAAAGGGGCATTATTGTCCCAGTGAGTACACTGCAAACCCCAAATGAATCCTGTTGATTGTTCAATATCATAGTACCAAGAAGTCTGATTAGATTTTAAACTATATTGTGGAGTATTGCTTTGTGGGGAGGCCTGAGGAATTCTGAAGACTTGTAAAGCTACTACACTTCCAGTGAGTGCAAGAATCAGAGTGACTTTAGGAAAGGCTTAACAAAGTTGTTTAGCTGGTGAATCAACAGCAAGACAGTCTGTTGATTTTGAAAACAGCCCAAATTTGTACTATGAAAATAGAAAAAACTTGAAATGGTGCAGGCCAAGTGCTGGTGTCACCTATGAAGTTAGCTTCCTAATTTCTTACCCAGGATTCAAGCTGTCAGAAAGTCTTGCTTTGGCTTTGACTACTGTGTGACTACATGGACTATTTATCCAGCTGAGGAGAGATTTTTCTGAGACATAAACTGTTTAGTAGTCCCTTTTGTAATAAATCAAATCTCTAAGAAGATTATTATTAGTTAACAAGCAAAGTCTCAATGCTTTATAGGATGCCTACAGAGTAAGTTCAAGGGATAATAACAGCCCTGACGGGATGGGCTTCCCTACTGTGATGGCTGGCTCACCTCTGGCCTGAGGCAGTTTATAAAAACCATCAAACCATAATAGCTATAGCAAAGTGCAAAAGTGTACTCTGTCCAGGTTATTGGGAAGTCCAATGAGATGACCCCATGTATAACCTGGTTACTGTAATTCTGAAAATGAGTGACAATAATCCACAAGATGGACACATGACTCTTCTGTAAGGTTGCATGCCTGCCTTCAGATGTTGGAAAATCAAAAACTTGGTTTTACGAAAAAAAGAAAAAAAAACAAACTTGGTAATATGGGTATATTGCTTATTGCCTCTGTGAGAGAGACAACTGTTCAAACAGGCATTTCTCCCGTTGCTTCCACACACCTTCCCTGCAGAAGTGGCCCATAAACGACAGAGCCAAGTCACATAACAAATCCTGTTTCCAGTTGAATGCTGCAAACATAGAGTAAGTCACATCTTGGAATTCTTCCACCGTGAAAACGTACAAGAAGCAAAGCAACTTTTCAAAGCATAGCAAAATCAACATTTGCTCCATGACTTAATGAATTTGGCACGTGGAAAATATGCACTTCCAGTAAACTTAGTGAGTTAGCTGAGGCACTGACTTCACCTTCCTGGTTGGTTAAGGCCACCCAACTGCCCTGGGAGGCTACTCTTACTCTTACTCCTAACCCCACCACTAAGTCTATGATTTGAGGCAAAGCATGTAACCTTTAGCTATTAAAATAGCTCTTAACTGGAACAATGCTGCTGTTCCAGCTATCACACAGCTCTTAGGGCCAATGTTTGATAATTAAATATGTTATTTTAATATAAATATTTTGGTGGTACATGTTGGAAAACTATGAAGCATGTAAATAATTTGAAAAGGTCAGCTTGGGATGAGGTGCTAAAACTTGTGAGTCATTTCAAGAGACTTCCCTAAATTGAGGAGATTTGTGGGAGGGAAGTGGAGACACTGGAAATTTCAAATAAGAGATTTAGTTCGACAAGAATTTACTGAGGACCTTCTGCCAGCCCTCTAATTAGGCATTCTGGGCAGTACAAAAGAAGTGGGAGAGTGGGTCTTCAGGGAACTGGTTGGGGAACACCTCCAGGTGGTGTAGGATGTACCAAGTGAGTGAAAATACAGAATACGATGTGGGGCGATCAGGAGATTACGGTAAACTAGGGAGGAACAGAAGATTTCAGGGAAGTGGACGTTTAAAGCTGGATCCTTAAGAAAGGTAAGATTTGGGAAAAAATTTTAAAGGGGAACACAATTACACATGAACATAACAGCGTGGTCGAAGGCAAGGAGATGGGAATGAAATAAAACCCCTCTGTATCGTAAACGACCATAACTGCTGTATTTGCTCATTCCAGCCAGTATGCCCTAGCAACAGTGCTTTTCATGCTTCGGTGACCTGGTTACCATAAAAAACTCTAGCACAAAATGTATTTACTCAAAATAAATCTGGAGAATTATTTAAGGCCGTGCAACTCTTCTTTTTTCCTTTTTCCCCAATAGTAAAACTACCTTTACTGAGTGTTTACTTATGTGCCAAGTGCTGGGATAAGCACTTCATGTGTATTATTTCACTTACTGGGACTTAGGGATGGCACTGTACCTGGAATTCAAACTTGGGTCTGATTCCAAATCCCTAACTCTTTGTTGTAATTTATCAAGGCTAGTGTTGCCTGGATTCTCTCTGGACCTTAGGGATTTTCAATGCATTCAGGTTTTTCACCCTACTAATGCTGTGCTGTGATGCTCCAGATTACAGCTTTCACTGTATCTTCTAACTACACTCCTGGTCCATGCAGAGAAGCAAAGGAAAGCCTACTTTTGGGGCAAATGGTATTACATAACATGACCCACCCAGAGTGAAAGATATGTACTTTTAAAGACCAGTGTTTACGGATCACGTCAGCAGCCCATAGTTTAAAATGCCTGGGAAGCAACACACTCAGGGAGCGGCAATGGTCGCTCTTCTCTCCCTACATAGATTCAGGGCAAGCAAGTCTTGAGAGCTGACAATACCTCAACAGGAAGTAGAGAGAAAAGCAGTGCGTGACTCCCCTTCTTCTACTCTGTTGATTTTATCTTGGTCACTCTGAGGTCGGCACTGCCTGCAGCAAAACTGCTGAAACCCTGTCTCTGAGGGACCATCTCAGTCCCAGAGACTTTTCAACTTCACATCTGAAGTGAAACTTAATTTTAATATTGAATAATTAAAATATTTCTTTTGATGTTCATTATAAAAACTCATACAAATTCAAATATAAGAGAGTATTATGGAAAACTTTAGAGTCATATATTTTTATGTAATTTCCCTGAACTAAACCAATCTAAAATTTTTCTTCCTGTTTTTCGGGAATGCTGAAGTCTGTTATGAAGAGATATTTTTGAGGAAAACTCCATTTTACAGAAAGTTTGCTTTTGTCCCATCTGTTACCTTTTCTGTCCTTCATTAAGTTAACTTCAGGTGTCTGTACTAGAGAGAGAACGTTTTCTCCACAGCTGTGGTAAAGTCACCACTGGCACTCTTCATTCTCCAGATCTAGTATTTTAGTCCTACTTTGCCTCACGTTGCACCTATCTTGATAAGTGATGTGAAGCAAATAAGTTTTAACTTCCTTTTGATGCAGAAACACTAGATTGGCCTAAGGTGAAATTGAAACTTTACATAATGAACCTAACATTTACCCTACTTACTTGGGAGAGAAAAACAAGACAAACATTTTTAAAAATTAATTTTGTGGTGCCTTTGGATGGATGAACTCAAAATATACGAGAATTAATGCAATGGGAAATTTTAGGATAAAGGCCAAAAAAAAAATAGATGAAAAGAGCTAGTCTAAGAGACACTTTGTGATACTAATAATGTAATGGAACTCACTAATGGCTACTCAGAAATAATACAAACAGGGACTTCCCTGGTGGCGCAGTAGTTAAGAATCTGCCTTCCAACACGGGGGACATGGGTTTGAGCCCTGGTCCGCGAAGATCCCACATGCCGCGGAGCAACTAAGCCCGTGTGCCGCAACTACTGAGCCTGCGCTCTAGAACCCGCGAGCCACAACTACTGAAGCCCGCATGCCTAGAGCCCGTGCTCCGCAACAAGAGAAGCCACCGCGATGAGAAGGCTGCGCACCGCGACGAGGAGTAGCTCCCACTCGCTGCAACTAGAAAAAGCCCGCGCACAGCAATGAAGACCCAACTCAGCCCCAAAATAAATAAATAAATGAATAAATAAATTAGAAATAATACAAACAAAAACTTCTAGTCAGGAAAAAAATTTAAAAATAAATAGACAAGGAAGTAAAAGCAACTGAAGCTGGACTCTGAGATCTTCCCTTGTTTCCTTTTGGATGTGGTCATCACTTGCCTTCTCAATGAGCATCCCCGACCACTAATTTAAAACTGCAGCCCACTTGCCTGACCCTCACTCTCCTGAACTTGGCATTTATCACCTTCTAACACGCTACCTAATTTCCTTATTAAGTTTATTTGTATTATCTATCCAGCCCCCGCCCCAACTCCCCACCCCCAAGTGCAAGTTTTTCAAGGGCAGGCATTTTTGTCTGTTTTGTTAATTGATTTATCCTAAGTACATATAACAGTTCTTGAAACAGAGTAAATTAATTATAGGCAATCAATTAATTAAAATTAACCATCTTCTAGTGCTAACTACAGAAAATTCATAGTCCAGGAACAGAGAAGCAATTATTACAAGTCAATTCAGCAAATGAGATTTGTAAAACAGGAGGTAACATTGAGAATAACAGTAAAAACAAAAAAGATGAACATTTATTGAATGCTTACTAGGTACTACCACTCTGAAATGCTTTACATATATTGCCTCATGTAATCCTCACAGCAGCACTGTGAGATTGGTACCATTTATCATGCTCACTCTACAGATGAGGAGACCAAGGCACAGGGATGTTAAGTAACTCATCTTAAATCACAGGACTAGCAAATGGTGAGCTGAGATTTGAACCCAGGAAGTGTGGTGGAGAGCTTGTGCCTGCTATCTGCACACGCTGGAAGGTGCACAACTGAGGTACATGGGTTTTAGGAGGTTCAGTTTCTCTCTGGGAATAGGAGAAATGGGAGGAGGTCTGGGGGGGGTCCCTTTCTAAGATGCCAATATTCTGGCAAGAGGCACACCTGAGACTGGCACCTTGAAACTGTCATCGGGGGTTAAGTAACACTGAACCACACTGAACAAAAAAGCACAATTGGGGGTAGGGGGTAGACGGGGCAGGAGAAGGAAAACGACATGGGAAGTTGAGTGGGGAGCTACTAAAGATAAACTTTTGCATACTCTACCTTGAAAATGTTACTAGTATGTGTTCTGTCACTGATAGCAATGATAGTTTCCTGACCTGTATTTTGCCAGACTACTTTCAGCCATTGTTACAGGATCAGAAGAGGCAATTCAATAGAAATTTATGGCTTCTCACTGTTAAATAATGCTATTTTATTATCTTCACTTTTATTTTCCCCCCAAAAGAGGTTATGAGGTGGCAGTGCACCATGACCAGATCAAACATTGCTAATAAATAAAAATGGTTCTTTGGAAATAACCTAGAACAGATAGTATTTTCTCTTTTTCTAGCCCTGTGTGTGTGTGTGTGTGTGTGTGTGTGTGTGTGCTCGGTTGTTCATCATCAATTATAAACAGGAGACGACCTCTCTGCTTGAGAAGCAAGTCCCTGGTTAGCATTTGGTAACTGCCTATGCAATGTATTCAGTAAAAGACTTTATTTCCACAACTATATTCTGTTCAAGAACAACAAAGGGTAGAAAAGCATAAGGGAAAAATTATGACAAAACCCACCCACATCACATGACAATATATATTCCACATATATGTACACACAGAGTAATCATAAACAACTTTTCCTGTCAAACTAGTTTTCTCCTTGCTTTTTCAGTGAAAGGCCCAGAAAGAAGAGGAAAGTAATACAAAGTCATTAACTTTATTGCAATCTAGTTCCTCTTGTTTCAGAGCCAGGAAAACATTTTTAGATTTAATTTTACTGGTAAATAAAACACTTCTGAAGTTCAACAAGTGAATGGTCCAAGTTTCATTTTTTCCCCTCTCTTTAAGTCATACTGACCTTTATAGAAACACAGGAACAACATCTGACATTTTGTGGAAAATAAAGAAACATAATTTAGCAATTTTTAGCCAATAGCCACATGCTACAGCTTTAGAGTTGCTCAACTCTTTCCAGACACAAACGTCTCACAAACATGCTTCATACTCTTCTTAAAATCACAAGTAAATAAACAAAATTTTAATTAGATAAGCTTGCTTCGCATACTTGACTGATGTCAGCCTCGCCTCTCTGGGAAAAAAAAAAATCAATTAAAAAGAAACAAAGGAACAAATACAAGACACAGATGACACTGTCTCAAATGCTGAGCTGCATTTTTGAAGTGCGGCTGGATAAAGCCAAAACTGCAGGTCCTGACTCACTTAATTAGACTTCTGGCCCAACTCTCACACACCATAAAGAAGCGTAAAGAAGAAATACACCCAAGAGCCCAGGGGCTGACATTTCTTTTGCCTTGTCCCACGTCTCATCTGCTCACATGCCCCAGTCCTCCACTTGGAACAAAAATCGTCTGTTGTCTCCATCCCAGCCACTGGACCACTGGCACTGCCTCTATTTTTGGTGAAAATTTCCAATAGCCTGGTGGATGGAGGGGCACATTCAAGGAACACGTAAGGAAGCAGCACAGAGCATGGTTACTGAGCTCCTCTACTTTTGATTTTCATGGCCTGTTTTTAGCTCCAGTTGAGGAATAGGAATGAGTACCATTCCCTGACACTCCCCATTCCATCGCTCCTTTATCTCCTCCGTCTCCCGCAGCATCTCATTCCCGTATGCTCGGACGTAACTGCAGGTTGCCAAGCACAGCTGAGGAGGTCCTGGCCTGACTTGCCAGGCGTGTGCTTTTCCCCATCTATCAAGGATAACTGGATTTGCGCCTGCTCTTGGGCTGTAGATCTGAGCAAGGTTGAACCACGTGTCTCGTAGTCATCCAGAAGGGCCAGCCTCTTCCCCTTCCCCTCTCGGATCAGTCACGGACTGGAGGTCACTTGAGGGGATGGACCATCCTGTGGCCACCCTGGGAGTTGGGGTTCGCTCCAGACTATGTTCAGAAAAGGGGTCCAAGAATTCTTAAAACAACTCTGATTTTTTAAAAAATGTCTGGTATAAAAAAAAATGTGTAAATGACAGCGAAGCCGGGAAAGAGTTTCTTGTCCCTGATCCACATGGACCACGAGGGAAGAAGCCCTTCCATGAGTGCCTCCTAGGTAAAGCCAGAGGCCACACCCTGGCAGCTGAGCATCGCCTGCTAACACGCTGCGATTGGCCTGTACACTATTTCAAGGTTGCCTTTACATTAGTTGCCAACATTAACAAGTTAGGAGCTTGCACGTCAAAATCTGGTTTCTGGCTTCTCTAGAAAAATCATACGATTGGGCTGACACGGGCTCTGCTTCGTGTCTAGTAAACGCTTAGCTGGAGCCAAGTAGCTGCTGCCCCTTTAGACAATGCACGCTGCCTCTTGACCGCAGTCCCGGCCTGTCTGCTCTCAGGCCTTGGAGCGTGGGAGTGTGTGTAGCTGCTCGTGAAAGCAGCCGAAGTTCCTAAGACAGGACCTGGTGGAAGCACTAGGCTGTCGTCAGCAGATATTTGGCAATTTGCCTGGTACTTTCTCTAACCTCTTCCTTCCCCTTTCTACCTGCCTCGGAGCTGCCCTGAAGCTGCATGCGGGCACTTACTAGTAAGAACATCTTCCTTTGCCAAAGGGTCAGAAGTTCAAGAAAGGCCCAAATGCCACCCCTCTCTGATGGCCTTGTGTCTGTGAATCGAATTGCTTTGGCAGGAAAAGACTTATTAGTGAGGAAGACAGATAACTCATATAACTGAGCCAACTATTTGTCGATAAAAAGATGTAACGTCATGCTAAGGGAGAGAGTGCTAAGGGCTAAAGGGGAAATGTGTGTGTGTGTGTGTGTGTGTGTGTGTGCGTGTGAGATTTTATTTTATTTCTTAATGCGGGCCCCAAATTGGAATGCAAAGTTGATAAACATAAGGCCTGATGTCTGAAGTCAAGATAAGGGCACTCAAATCGTTTCTTTGCTTCAACACGAAACTACGGAGATTACGTTTATACTCCGTATTCAGGACAGCTGCCAGTTCTCTCCTTAGAAAACAGCAGAGGCTAGCTTCTGGTGACACGCAGCGTGAAACCTGCTGCAGGGCTAGGTGATAAGTTGGTAACACAGAGGCAAAAGACAATTGGGGTGATTTTCAAAGTGCTTCAGGGCCTGCAGCTGTAAGACACCCGTTGACTGCACAGCAGTGAGGCAGCTACAGTTCTTTCTTTCACACAGCTCTGAAAACACAAGCAATCAACTCTGAGCTGACTTGGGGAATCCAGTTGCCTGCCTATGATTCCTCACAGCACCGGCCATTATTAACTGCTACTAGGAATATGCACTGGTTTTCTGAAATCGCGCCAATCTGGATGTTTTATTCTGTCTTTTCACCCTTCCTGAACTGGGAAATTCAGCATGTCTCCTAAAACAAACAAACAAACAATGCCTTGCAGAACACTATTAGGTGGATTTCTTGGCTTTGCGTTTTCAGGGCAGAGATGGGTCCTTGTGTGCGGAAGCCTTGCTGTCTCAGACGATAACACACATAATTATCTTAAGGATTACTGGCGGAACCCCGGATGTGTGAGAATGATCAAGACAGATTAAAAAACAAGGAGAACGGATGCAATCAAAAACAGATGTTGAAAGGGAAAGAAAAATGATAACAAAGTCCAGCTGATGGAATAGAGATTGAGATAAGAAGAGAAAAAAGAGAACGGCCAGTGGTTTTAGATGGATACAAACAGTGCGAAGTTCAGGTGCCATTCTCCGTGCCCTAAGGTTGGGATGAGGTTCTTTCACAGCAGTGCCCCTTGGTGCAGCGTCCAAAACTACAAGTGCTTTCTGGATTCAATTCAGCAGGTTCTCAGCACTATTGGAAGGGCTGGGATTGTGAGATGCATGGAAGATTTATAAATCATGGCCCCTGATCTCAAGATTACACTCTGGATCACAATTTTATTTTATGCATTTACGTTTTATTTATTTATAATAAATTTCTTTCATGCTGCTTGGAGCTCATGCTGAGGCAGTGACAGTGGGAGGAGCAAGGGCATCCGTGGTTATGGTTCTGTGTTCCAGCAAAATAAACACCCTGGTGGCTGTCTTTGAACTTGCCTTCATAGATGGAATGCAAAAGAACTGAATTAAATATTTACAGTGGTTAAGGTACTTACAAAAGAATGATTTTTTAAAGAAGCTTTTTAAAAAGTTCTTGAAACTGTTCTAATAGATAACAATGTGACGAAAAGACTTTGCTCATGCCAGCTCCCCACTCCCTTTGCGGTACGCGGGCCTCTCACTGTTGTGGCCTTGCGGAGCACAAGCTCCGGACGCGCAGGCTCAGCGGCCATGGCTCATGGGCTTATCCGCTCCGCGGCACGTGGGATCTTCCCAGACCGGGGCACGAACCCGTGTCCCCTGCATCGGCGGGCGGAATCTCAACCACTGAGCTACCAGGGAAGCCCTCAAGGCTATTTCTTTTTATTCTCCTACATAAGCGTCATTCCAGTTAGGTGAAGATAACCATGTTCTTTCCCATCTTGTGCCTTTGACTGATTCATTTCTTCTATCTGAAGACCCTGAAGAGACTTTCTTCTCCTCCAAACTCATCCAAATTTGGAATCCTTTGCAGCCCAGCTCTAGGACCACATCTTTCATGAAGTCATCTCTGCCTTTTCTAGACCTTTCAGAGAACTTCTCTAATTATTATTATCGTTGCTAAGAATAATTACGAATAAGACTAGATCACAACCATCACAGTAAGAGTAACTAATATTTCTGAGCAGTCTTTCAACTCCACAAACTTGACCATGGTTCACATATATTATGTTTTTCATATTATTCAATCTTCAGGTAGGTACTATTATCATTCCCATTTTTCAGACAGGAACTGAGGCTTAGAGAAGTGAAGTACATTTCCCAGCGACACCTAGTAAGTGATAGAGCATTCTTGTCAGTATCATCAATTTAGCATTTAACTATGAATATTTGTGTCTCTTGAGCTGCTATTTGTTAGTCATTAAACTATTTTATTTTATTTATTTTTTTAAATAAAGTTATTTATTTAATTTTTGGCCGCGTTGGGTCTTCGTTGCTATGCGTGGGCTTTCTCTAGTTGCGGTGAGCGGGGGCTACTCTTCGTTGCGGTGTGCGGGCTTCTCATTGTGGTGGCTTCTCTTCTTGTGGAGCATGGGCTCTAGACACGTAGGCTTCAGTAGTTGTGGCTTGTGGGCTCTAGAGCGCAGGCTCAATAGTTGTGTCATAAAGGCTTAGTTGCTCCGAGGCATGTGGGATTGTCCCAGACCAGGGCTCGAACCCATGTCCCCTGCATTGGCAGGCAGATTCTTAACCACTGCGCCACCAGGGAAGCCCCATTAAACTATTTTAAATGTACTGTTTGGGCAAGGGGTTTTAGTAAGAAACAAAACTGGGGTTTCAAATACAAAAGGTACTCTTCTGTTAATCTTGTCATTGCTCTTCAGGGTTCTGGGAGACTTAGGAGATATCTGAGATTGAGCAAAGAGAAGCGCGGAAAGCACCTATGAGTGAAGAAAGGGCAGTGACAGCACAGAAGAACACTGGGATGTCATCTGGGACCAGTGGTTGTTTGCTGGAAACCCGGGTTCAGTTCCCAGACCAACCCCTCATTGGTCAGTTACCCTAGAGCTCATCTTACTCTCTGAGGTCTCGGTTTTCCAATTGAAACAAAAGAATAGCAGAAAACATGTACTTGCAAAAGTTATAAAAAGAACAAATGGCAAAAGCAATGTCTCTAAAACTTTTCTGATTCCTCACACAGAGCATCAGTCATTTTTATAAAGTTTTGGAAAAGAATCATTAAGTTCCAGAGCTAGGCAAGATATTATTTGATTCTATTTGTTTCATAGATGAAGAAATTCCGGCCTCATGACTTGGTCAGTGTCACACAATTAGCTAGTGACATATCTGTGCTTCCTAATTCTTAGTTCAAAGCTTTCTTCATGGGTCATCACAACCCATAAGTACAACCTATTGTATATGCAAGTCTATACATGTCTTTTTGTACTTGGGACATATAGTAATACATTTGTAATTGATTTCTTTTTATGATGGTGCTCTTCAAGAACTATTTTGGCCCCAAATGAAAATAAAGAAGAAAAGTAGAAATTTTAGAAAGAAAACTTAGTGACTTAGCAAGTCAACCTTCCAGCCTTGCCTTCTTCATCCATAAGGTAGAGTAGTTGATGCAAGATTACTAAATCAGGGACTTCCCTGGTGGCACAGTGGTTAAGAATCCACCTGCCAATGAAGGGGGCACAGGTTCGAGTCCTGGTCCGGAAATATCCCACATGCCACAGAGCAACTAAGCCCGTGTGCCACAACTGCTGAGCCTGTGCTCTAGAGCCTGCGAGCCACAACTACTGAGCCCACGTGCCACAGCTACTGAATCCCGCGTGCCTAGAGCCTGTGCTCTGCAACAAGAGAAGCCACCGCAATGAGAAGCCCGCACACCGCAACGAAGAGTAGCCCCTGTTCACCGTAACTAGAGAAAGCCCGCACACAGCAATGAAGATCCAACGCAGCCTAAACTAACTAACTAACTAAATAAATAAATAAAGATTACTAAGTCAGTGAGAATCTGACAGAATGATAAAACTACTTTTGGTGCCCAAGAATTACCCAAGTTGTCATAGTGAAAGGAGCAAAAAATGCAATATATGTGATAGGAGATAATAATCCAGAGGAGCAGAAAACAAAGAAGGTTAGGCAGGGGCAGGTGACTGTTTTAAGTAGAAGAAGGGAATTATAAACAGTATGGATACCAATAGAGAAAAGTGCAGAATCTCTCAGAATTATGGTTGTATACAATGAGAGGGAGAGGTCTGCAGAAGACGAGTAATGTGTAAAAGAAAGAACAAGCTGGAATGAATCCTACAGGTGTGTGGGGTAATAGTGGCAACCAGACAGGATTCTCAGAAAATTCACAGTGGCAGGTAGAGGGGGAGCACAGCTATAACTATAGCACGACAGAACAAGTCTCTTTCCCTCGGGTCAGTAAAGGGAGGCAGGAGAAAGGAACAGAGTAGTGAGCGTCAAGGTCAGGGGTGTATAGGATTTTGTTAATTCACACCAATTAATGAACCCATTTGGTGATTCAAACAAAGCCAGATTTCAAACAGATTTTATATATGGTTTCAATTCACTTTTGCATTAAAAATGTGCATTCCATGCTTGAGAGAGAAGAGCACATGATGAAATTAAGTATCAAGGACTAGCGAAATGTGGTTTTGTTTTGGTAGAGATGACCTTTCTGTTTCTCTGACTCTACTTTTCTGAATAAAATGTTTGATTTATATAGTTTAGAGGCATAGAAAAACACTGTGGACTCTGTCCAAAGACGCAAGTACTAAATTATAGTGTACTAAGAGAAACCTACCAGTTACAAAACACTGTGGATTTTATCATTTATACATAAGTAACATACTGAAGCATGGACGAAGAGGACGAAATAAGAATTTTACAAGCACATCATAATAAAACGTACAAAAATTGGGGTGATAAACACAGCAAGTCCACAAAATTTGCATCAATGATTTGAAGGCACCCATTCTTCAAGATAACTCTCGCACTGGCAGTACACATCTATATTATTCTAGGTTAATGTTTTTCATGTAATTTAATTTTGAAGTGGAGCTCACGAGTGAAGAACAGAGCAGAGGTTCTCGTATAGAACCTGTATTCAACTAGTGTAGTCAACAGGAACTTGTCACTCTCTGTTTACCTGTAGTATATTATTTCATTTTGCTGAAGACTGTACACACATAAAGTCACACTGGCACTGATGAGAGACATCCAAACACTTTACCTGAGGCCAGTATGTATTTAGAAATAAAAAATATTTTCTTGGATGTTTCCTTAAAATATTGAGACTAGTCTAGAAGTAACCAAATTTGCAAATGGACAAAATTCAAGTAGATGTGAAAAACTTTTGCAGATTTTTTTCTATAATGGCTACTTAATTGGTTTCTTTGGAAGAAAGCAAACCTTTAAAATATGATGAATGAGATTATCTGAATAAAAGAAAAGCAAAAGACTATAGCAGAAAGTTAAATTTCTCAAAAGTATCTCATAGGAATGTGATGTTGAAAAGCGTCCATGGGGATGACTACTTTTCTTAAATTTGTTTCAAGCATGTACATTTGTAAAAGACCCAGAGAAATATAAATGCATTATTAATAGGAAAATTATTATGAATAAATCTATTACTAATACAGTATTATTATAAGAAAATTAAAAAGAAGCAGATTCCTCCAGACTCAGAAACACGTAACTAAGTTTTCACACTTGGGATGAGAAGTGAAAAGGGAGGCATCCCTGTACAGTCTCCCCTTTACTTATTTATTCATTTTTTTGCAGTACGTGGGCCTCTCACCGCTGTGGCCTCTCCCGCTCTGGAGCATAGGCTCTGGACGCGCAGGCTCAGCGGCCATGTTTCACGGGCCCAGCCGCTCTGCGGCATGTGGGATCCTCCCAGACGGGGACACGAACCCGTGTCCCCTGCATCGGCAGGCGGACCCTCAACCACTGTGCCACCAGGGAAGCCCTCCCGTTTATTTTTATAGCGATTCTTCACGAAAAGTGGATAACTTAAAAGCATATCATCTGTAATTCGGTAACATTTACAACTATTGCGAAATTCATTTAGTAAGACTATACCCTGTCCAACTCATTGTAATAGCTCTGGTTACCCCATGAACTGTTAGACTTTAAAGGGGAAAAGTATTCGAGGGTTTTCTGATAAAAAAAAAAATCATGGATAAATTTATTCAATTTTAATTTGCCTATCACTCTTCATTGAAAAAAGAAAAAACAATTCCTTTGAAAAACTTCCTTTTAGCAAGTGATCAGGTCACTAATACAGCTCTAGTAATCAGGTTATACAGTTCTAGTAATCTTTTTTCCTGCACTCTTTCACTTAAGATTCTCCAACTCTTGCTAGTGCTGGGGATGGAGGTGGGCACTCAGTGATGAAACAAGAAATCTTCAGCGCAAAGTGCTGCGACCACATCAGCAGACAAGAGACTGCCTAAACGCTCAAAGAGGAGAGAAAGCAGAGAAGCAAAAGGGAGACAATGGCTTCTCAAGCATCAATTCCCTGACTTCATTTTAAGAGACCCAACCACATCTGGGACAATTGCTCCTTGGATTGAATACAGCCAGTGAATCCAAAGTTTCCATTCCTTTTTTTGCAATTCCATCATTTCAGATGGCTTGTCTAGCCCTAGTTAGTGCTAAGTTTACTATGTCTTTGTCTTCACTGTAAATATCAAGTAAGTGGAGAAAAATAAAGCCAGAGACTTGTCATGTTTTCCTAGAAGAATGTTAACTGTACTGTGCTTTTGCTGCCATGTTTAAACTTAGTTGATATTCATTGAAAAGTAATGTGTTAGGGATTTCAGAAAACAGTGGAGTTCATGGATAAGAGTCTTACCAGAGGTTTGGGAAACCCACTCCATCTGGCCTGTTTAGCTCAAGGCATATGGTTTTTGGATCTCCTTTAACGATCATCCTCCTAGATGCTTGGAGCCTGGGCCATGTAATCCAACACTTGATTTCTTCTAGCCCTGTCTTAGTCTCTAATTGTGTCCCATATGTAAGTTTTTTTCCTACCCAGTAAGGTCTATATGATATTTAAAAAGACAGACTAGGCAATTGGTCCAGATGGAAGGCAGTTCAGCTGCAGCAGCAGTTAAGAGCTTGGGCTTTGAGAGTGGCAGAGACAATGAGAGATGGGAAGAGAAAGCAAGGGACCTGTAAGGAAGCCATAGACATACCACCAACATCACATGTGTTTTTAGAGCTTTTCCTGCCTCCGAAGGTAGGGATCATTTTTTTTTTTTTTTTTTTAATGTCTGTTTCGGCTTTCTCAGTGTTTACAAGTGTCCTAAGCAAGCCACAGGAACCTGACTTGCTAACTTAACTTGATGCTCAAGGTCACTTCTATTAAGACTGCCTAAATTACAGAACTAGGGAAATGAAGGATGGCAGATAACTTGTGGGCAGCATATTCACTGTGGAACTTCTGTCTAATCTGGAATCTGCTGTGTACGATACTGCTGCCCCACAGATCCCTCAATGAAGATCTTCAACTAAGCCAAAAAGACACTGTTCTTTGGGAGAATGTGACTTTATAGTGAACATCAATGTTAAAATAGACAAACATTTGTTGAAATGCATTAATTTTTATAAGTGAAAGATAACAAAACAATAATTCATATGTTAACTATGCTTATTGATTCATTTTAATTCATCTTGTCTCTTTATGCATTTTAATTTAGCAAAATTTTTAATTCAACAAGCATTTGTTGAAAGCTACTCTAAGCACAGCCTTCTGCTAAGGTACTGTGGAATAAGGAAATAATAAGAGGTTCTACAGCCTTGCAGCATTGCAGAGCCTAGTGGGGGAACTGATCATAGTTTATAGAATGACAGCTCATAAGTAACTGGGTGTGTGACCGAGCCTAAATTACTTAACTTCTCTAAGACTCTGTTTTTCTGTATTTTTTTTTTTTTTGCGGTACGCGGGCCTCTCACTGTTGTGGCCTCTCCCATTGCGGAGCACAGGCTCCGGACGCGCAGGCTCAGCGGCCGTGGCTCACGGGCCCAGCTGCTCTGCGGCATGTGGGATCTTCCCGGATCTGGGCACGAACCCGTGTCCCCTGCATTGGCAGGCGGACTCTCAACCACTGCACCACCAGGGAAACCCTGTTCCTCTGTATTTAAAATGGCAAATATAATAGTCTCTACCTTGCAGGGTTGTTGTAAGGATTAAATGAAATAAATACAATTCCACATAATAAGCACTTAATAAATATTAGTTACTATTGTTGTGATTTTTATTATAAATATATATTGAGCAGAGAGGCATGGAGACGTGTGGTCTAACATATACATATACAAACACATTCTAGATTAATGTTTTTGAATGGATGAATATAAAATTTCCAGTGTTATGATATTGGCTCAAAAATAAGGTAAAATACATGTAATCTACCATATTACCCCTTTATAGTGAGAGTTTCCAAGGCTGACAGAGAATCTGAAGTGTTTATAGTTACACTCATACTCACAACTAACATTTTGGAACAAAGGACACCCTATAACTAACAGATGTCATATTTACATCACATTTATATAGTATCTATACACTGGGGTCTTGTAGCTAAATAAGATCATTGAGCTGATAGTTTAGTGAATGTGGCCTGTGACATCAGCAGGGTTCTGAAAAGACCGAATAATCAGCAATTAGAGAAACACTGCTAACTGATTTCAGTGGTACGCTCTGAAGATCTGAAGCTCAGAGGATTCATTTGTGTGGAAATAATCTTAAATGCATATGCAATTATGGTGTCACATGAGGGAAAGAAGAAAGGCAGTTAATGTTACTATACACCTATCATATGCTAGAAATCTAAAAATATTTTTTGCTTAATGTCCACAGATGCCTTACAAAGTAAATCGTAGTATTCCCATTTTGGAAAAATTAAATAATTTGCCTAAGACCACAAAGCTGAAAATCTGTAGGACAGTATCTGTATTCCAAAATACGTTTACCTCACTATTTCATGGTATTTCTCAAGCTAACGAGAATGTTATTTAAATATTTGCAGAGGAAAACAGTAACATGGAATTGATTTATTCTGAAGGATGAAGATAGAACTTCCTGGATCCATCTAGCTAAAATGATTTTTTTTAAAAATTTCAGTTTATATTTGAATTCATGCCATTAAAACTTTTTTCAGTAGGAGTTTAGTTGGCATTTTTAAAAATCCATATTCTGAGAAGGCCGACCTGTTTCCTAGAGCAGTAACCTTTCAAAATATGCACCTTTAGCTGCTCCTCTGCATTGATTGTTTGTTTGTCTTATTGGTGTATTTTAGTTTTGTGAAATAGGTATGAGGTTATTCTATAGCCAGAGGTTATTCTATAGCCAGAAAATCCTTTTTGAATCTCAGTCTTCAACTGATGGATTATAAATTCTAAGGCCTTACTCAGTTTTTATTTTTCAAAATACTATATATATATATATATATATATATATATATATATACTATATATATGTTTTGGTGATATAGAAGACATAAAGTACACCTCATCAGTTGACCTTAAGAAGTTGCATGTATAGGCTTCCTCATCAGTGTTCCCAGGAGCACCACCAGCCCAGTGCATATGTTTTAAGAGGTATCCACTGGATATCTGATGAATTGCAGTGACTCTAAATATCTTCATTTATTAATGTGCATTCTGTTTATATTAAACACTTATTAGATACTTGTTGAAATAAATTTGAGACTTTGGTTTCTGGCTCTGATAGAGTTTATATCAGATTAACTCTAATTGATTACAATTCTACAAGCTGGACACATAGACAATAACAAAACAACAAATACAGTAACAAAACAGCAGAGGGAAGGCATCCAAACAGCTAGTATCTGAGGGACCAAGATCCTAGAAAGAAGCAAAACCCATTGAGTGGGGAGCCCTATATTCATTGCTTTTTTTTTTTTTTTTTCTTCAGGGAGTTTTCCAATTCAAAGTGAGATGCCCAGAGGCTGAACAGAAAGTTGTAGCTGGGACTTGCAGCAATCTGACTAGGTTGGGGAGACAAAAAATAGAGTTCAAATCTACTAAAGCAACCAGGACCTGAGGGGCGAAGGCTCCAAAGAGAAAGGGAATGGTAAAGGCATTTGCCACTTCTCAAGCTGCATGGGGCTGAAAGGCTAAGAAACTAAGCAGAAAGCAGCTGCTCAGAGGCTCAAAAGCTAAGCAGAGAATTCAGTCGGTTCACAGTACCAGGGAATAAAACAACGGAGTCCAGAGGCTGCGAGCAAGAGGAGTTCCAGGAAACACGACAGGCTTTCAGCTGAGTCACCTGGGTCCCCTGAACAAACTTTTAGTTTGCCCCAAGAGAGGGGGCAAAACATAACTAGAGTAACCATCGCAATGCCTGAAACCCAGTTTCTGCTGGACCAAAGAGGTGATCAGCCCATATTCTCTTTTGGCTTCCAAAAGAAAATTAAATCCTCTTCAGAGAAAGAAATTTGAACTTTTTATACGGGAGTTGCACACTGACTGCCACCTATGAGAATTTACCTGTCAAAGCTTTTGTTTGGCCCACACAATGTTTGCTTTTCTCATCTGCATGCTTTGGGGAGGAGGCTCTGCTGTCTGGTTCTTCTACAGTCCCCACCAATCCCTGCAGTCTCACAATAAACCTATTTTGCCTCCATAAGTTACTTACCTGAAACTGAAGGCATGTGCTACACATTTAAAAGCAGATGAGTGATGACAACAATCTATGTTGTAAGCCAAGCACCGACAGACATGGAGAACAGGCTTGTGGCTGTCAAGGGGGAGGGGGACTGAGGGAGGGATGGAGTGGGAGTTTGGGGTTAGCGGATGCAAACTAGTATATATTGAATGGATAAACAACAAGGTCCTATGGTGTAGCACAGGGAGCTATATTCAATATCCTATGATAAACCACAATGGAAAAGAATATTTTTTAAAAAAGAATGTATATATGTATAACTGAATCACTTTGCTATACAGCAGAAATTAACACAATACTGTAAATCAACTATGCTTCAATAAAAAAAAAGACTGAGGGGCTTCCCTGGTGGCGCAGTGGTTGGGAGTCTGCCTGCTGATGCAGGGGACACGGGTTCGTAACCTGGTCCGGGAGGATCCCACATGCCGCGGAGCAGCTAGGCCCGTGAGCCATGGCCGCTGAGCCTGCATGTCTGGAGCCTGTGCTCCGCAACGGAGAGGCCACAACAGTGAGAGGCCTGCGTACCGCAAAAAAAAAAAGACAGAGCTTACAAACTTCTTCTCTTTGGCCTCTCATTTGCCTTCATGTAGCTTCTGACAAACATTTCTTTTGTCCATTTATAGAACTTTGTATTTGTAAAACATTATGTAGTTTACCAATTATATTTTATACATATATTTTAATATAATACTTAGGACAAAACTGAGAGCAAGAATTAGCAACTCTCTCTGGAAAGTAGGTAACTAAAGCTCAGAGATGTCAAGTCATTTGGTAGAATAGAGGTTGCATGACACTTAATTGTATGCTTCTTCTACTATAACTAAACAGCTCAATATTAAAGAATGTTATCATAAAATATGCAAATAAATGTATTTATCAAAAAAAATGTATTATCCCCACCCCAATGTCTGAGTAATACATGAGATAAAAACAAAATTTTAGACCCTGGAAAAATTATAAATTAACACCAAGGCAAAGAATCTGAATGACTGAGTAAAAACTGGCTCAAACGTTAAATGTTTTCTTCTCCCAAAACTGTTTTAACAAGGGGAGGTATGTGTCTCGCTTACTCTCATTCTTGTAGGTTTGATAATTCAGAATCAGAGTGTGCTAAATCCTTTCACAGGTAAAGTAAAGGCTCACAAAGCCCAAGAAGCCGTGTTACACGGTTAAAACGCAAAAAATGCAGTCATAGAGGGTGCAGGAAAAAACTTTGAAATGGAAAAACCACTGAGTAAGAAACTAACATAGGATTAGGGCAGGAGAAATGGGGTACCTGTTTTGCAAGGATGCAGCTAGGTGTCAAAACGTAGTCTATTCAATCCCATCATTTCTAAACCTGTATTTGTAGAAGACATTCACTGGCAGATCAGATCCTGACATTTGTATTTAGAGAACCCAGCACAAACAAAAGTAAAAACCCTGCAGTCTGTCTTAAGAGCCCTGCTTGGCCAATCAACAGGTTAATGAGAAGGTAATGCTATCATTCAATGTCAAATGGAGTAAGAAGTTTATTACATGAAAACTCAAAGATATTTCATCAGCCCAGATGCTACTGAACACTGAACAGAGTTGCACGACCTAATCAAGACAATTTAAATACATCTACTTGTCTTAGCTTCTGTATATTTATTTGTAAAGTTACAGAAATGTTCTGGGATGTTCTGAAGAGCACACGAGGCATTCATTAGTTTCTGAATTTCACTCTACAAAACAAGTGTAGTAATTTTTTTCCACTGAGCTTGACATGGTTCTGGGACAAATCAATGATAGAATCCCAACCTCCTCTGGCTTCTACATGTTTATTCCAGGGTTTTCTGGGAACACTGGTTTTCCACTCTTCATGAATAGTTCATGTGCTAGTCTCCAATGGAAACAAAGTGACATTTCTTATTACTGCTGGCCCTTGGAAAGCAATGGCAAAGGGAGTGCCTTGAAACAATTAGTCCTCTGTAACTGATTATTTAACAATGTGTATTTCCCAAGAGCTGTTTATCCTCAAAAGGAAGCAGCCAAAACTAAATAGGTAGTGTATCTATGTAGACACCTGCACTGAAGTCCTCTGGATGCGAAACGGGGATTCTCACAGAAGAAAATTAATGGAGGATTATTTTCTTTTCTATTCCATTTGCAATGAACCTTGTACCTTTCCGTGAGCAAGGAAACATATTCCATTTCTCACGATACCTCAAGGACTATTTTTATTGGGAAAATCTCTTCATGAAAGATGGATTTCGTTTTAAAGCTGAAATTCAACATAGAACAACAAGAGATACATGGAAAGCAAGGAAGGTAGAAAGAGAGGGAAGGAAGGAAGAAGGGAGAGAAAGAAAGAAGGAGGATAAAGAAAAGAAACACTATTTTTTAGTAGAAGAAAAATGCTTTATGTGTTCAAGGCACTCTAGTGGCCACTAAAAAACCAATAATTTTTTAAAATGTAGGAGAAACTGTTCCCACCTTTAAGTCACTTATTTCCCTAGCAATTTAGCTGTTAAAGATGCAGGGCTAGGAATGAAAATGATTTTAACTAGCTGACCTTAAATTTGAATACAGGCTATATATTTTTAGCTACAAATTCCATGTTGTAACTCCCTTCTCTGAAATAGGGAATGATTCAAAAACTGCCAGGGAACATCTCGAAACCAGATGCTCACATAAACGAACAAGTACAAGTCAGTTACAGGGAGACGGTCAAATAAGATTCTGAAGAATGTGGTCTCACAACTCACATACTGAGAAATGTCATATCCCCATACTATGTAAAGTTCCGCTCCCTTGCCAACTTATGCATTCCAAGAAGAATGCATTTCAGCTTTTGGAAAGGTTCTTCTCTGTATATGAATCTTCTCCAGAACTTATTTTTCAGCATCTCCAAGAAGCTCATGCCTCTTTACTGCCGGCTACCCTCATTATCTTACCTGGGATTCCCTACATGTAAGAAGATTGTCAGTCAGTGAAATTTTGACGTAGTCAATGTGAGAGCCCTAGAGAAACCTGAAATAAATGCTGTATGTAAGTCTGAAGCTGAGTGGTTAGGTTAAAAATAGAAATGTATTTTAGAACATAGTTAAGCTAGGAGCGATGCACAAAACGTTTAGAGTGTGGCATAGGCACTGACCCATCAGACTGCAGTGCAGGTCCAGTGCTGGAGCAGGGTCCTGGCGCTCCCTGTCTAGCCAAGCATTAGCCTTTTAGCTGCTAGAGGTCTGTGGTGCTTCTAGCTTAAATAGCTAGAAGTCTGGGACACTTGCAGGGGGTTTAGACAGTACCTATTTCAATATTATGATGACTGATAGGGTTCTACTAGTGACTACCAGCTGAGTATCAAACTTAGTGATTATTTTCTTTAATTGTTACACAAATGTGGATATACCTTGGACTAAACATTTTAAGAAAGTTGTCATCTGTAAGTTTTAGCATAAATCTACTTAGAAATGACAAACTCAACTTTTTTTTTAAAAAAATAGAAGTTATTGAGTTAATGGATGAGAAAATTAAGAAAAATAATGTAGTCCCTTATGACTTTTCTGTGGACAATACAGAGACATTTGGTTATATGATGGATCCCAAGGATACTCATAATAAACCTATGTCACATTGATTAAATTTCCTAGTAGTTTGACAATAGCTGCCCTTGGCCTTGTCCAAACATATCAATGAACAAGAAAATTTAGAAAATATATATAATGGACACCTGTTACTTTGGTCTGCCTAGCACTGTTACCATTCTATTGGTAAGAGATTCTTTTCTTCTGGTGGGAATTCCATTCCATGTGGTTTTTGTGAGATCAACTCATCTTTCCACTGTTAGCGTCTGCTCATGACCCAGGCCTGGCCAGAGTACCTGCCACCCTGTGACTGGTTTCTGGATAATGAGTGATTCAAAGTGAGGGTAATTTAAGTCCTTCACAGGATTTTCCCTGCTGGGGCTGGAAAGCCGGTAGGAATTAAGACTGGTGGTGGCTACCATGCTCAGCGCACTCAGAAAGCCCATTTAGCAAAAAACAAGATAGAGCCCCGAGGCCTTTGGGATTTGGGATTGCTAAGCAAGTATGTACAGAACTACTTTTTTCTTTTTGGAAATTTTAGAATCCCTCTTTTGATACAAAAGAAAGCGTAATGGAAATCAGGATTTGTTCACCTCACATCCACACATCAAGTGCATCATGGGGAAGTGGAAAAACAGCAGATACCATAAACATGCTGACATGCTAGCAAGCAACTCCTAGAATTAAAAAAAAAAACAACCCAGGAAATAAACTCAGAGGACATTTCCCCCTTTATTCCCTATGTTCTGCTTACTCGCGATACTCAACAGTTTAAATTTTTTTAAACAATCAAGAAGATGTAAATAACATGCCTAAATCAATAAAAATTTGAATTAAAGTTCAGTTCTTGAGGAAAAAATGTCTTAGAGTTCAAGGAAGAAGTAATAAAAATAACAGTAGACATATTTAGAATGATAACTTTTTTTACATCACTTTTGCATTTGCATCCATCATGCTTTAGAAAGTATTTCATATACATTTTCTTAAAATGCTCAAACATATTAAAAGTTTGGTAGCTCAACCCTGAATCTTCAGAAAGTGATCAAGAAATTTCTGATAATATTTCAAATGATCAAGATTTTCTTTTTTAAATTGTACCCAATAATAAATATCAGAATATTATAAAAATATAACTTTCATCTGTCAGTTTCAGAGCACCTATGGCATAATAATAATCTGGATTAAAAAGTGAGGCAGTAATCACCTCTGAGCAAAATATAAAAGCCAAGCGTAAGATATATAGTACACTTTTCCGGTCACAGGTGTTGACAAAAGCCAATAAGAAAATACAAAAGTCAGGGACTCCCCTGGTGGTCCAGTGAGTAAGACTCCGTGTTCCCAATGCAGGGGGCCTGGGTTCGATCCCTGGTTGGGAAACTAGATCCTGCATGCATGCGGCAACTAAGAGTTTGCGTGCCACAACTAAGAGTCCACATGCCACAACTAAGAGTCCTCATGCCGCAACTAAAAGATCCCACATGCTGCAACTAAAGATCCCGCATGCCGCAACTAAGACCCAGAGCAGCCTAAATAAATTAATTAATTAATTTAAAAAAAGCATGAATCATGGAAATGCCCAAGTTGAAGACGTGAAGTAGTTTATAAATTAAATGAACTTTAATAAACCCTAGAGAAACCATATTTTCCAAGTGTTTCTTAACAGACATTCCTTTTAGGACTGACTCACTGAGCACTGGTGCTAGGAATGTACCAGGCAACAGTGATACAAAAAGTCATTGCTTCAATGGTGCCGCATAGATGGAATTAAGCTCATTAAACATGAGTTGGAAATATTTTTAGTTTTTACTTATACTTAGCTTGTTTTCAGTTCCTCAAAGAAAGAGATCATAACAATTCCTTTTTTATCTTCCTGTGAAACATAGTTTAATCCTCAACAATCCTCCTTTATTACCAAACCTCTAACCTCCATAAGAGCTCAATAAACCTTTCTCTTGTGTGTGGTTTGATAGGTTACAATGGCTACCATTTCAATCGCAAGGCTTAATTTATTTAATTACTGCTGAATTACAATTACAGATTTTAGGTGTCCAACCCGAATCCCACCAATTTCTCTCTAAGCAGTCATTTCTTTACCATCTTCCAACCCACCGTAATTTATTATTTACTTTCTGCTTAGAAACTGCTCCTTACCTTTTACTATTTTTACCACAAGCTTTTAATCCATTCCTCTCAACAAATGTCCTTGCTTTTTGCCTTTCAGAGATAAGAGAGAGCATTACATACAAACCGCAACTTTCCAGACTTTCAGCTCCAGAAGAGTTTTTCGTGTACTCCTATCCTTCCTTCTTTCCTGAGCCTCAGTGAAAGAAACATGTCTAACTCCTCCCTCAGACAGGCCATCTGTTTCTTCTGTTTTCCTGCCCTGTCCATGATCTTGCCAAGGCAATGAGCCTTTCCTCCAGTTGTCAGTTTTTTCTTCTCTGTTGGTTCTTTTCACAAGGAAAGAAAACCAAACCCCCAAGTTTCCTTTGAACCAACCAATCTTCCTTCCTAAGCTATTATTGCTTTCTCCATTAAACTTCTTGAATAAAACAAACAAACAAACAAAACTGCTCTTTAAGTGTGAGTTACTGTACAATTGCTTTATGTTCATTATGCCATTTAATTAAATCACACTGTAATCCTAAATGGTATTTATTCCCGTTTCACAGATGAAGAAAGTAGAACTGGGTAAACATCTGTGACTCAGCTGAAGTCAACCAGATAGTAGGCTGGTGGAGTTACGATCACACACACTTTAACCAATAGTTCTCAAGCTGTGGTCTCTAGAGCAGCTGTATCAGCATCTCCTGGAACTTGTTAGAAATGCAAATTCTCAGGTCCCACTCTGATCTACTGTATCAGAAGCTCTGGGTGTGGGACCTACAATCTGTGTTTTAGCAAGCCCTTCACGAGATTCTGATGATACTACAGTGCGGGGACCAGTGCACTAGACCACAATGCCCTTCTGTTCTCATTCTATTTAACTTCTCTGCTACACTTGACAGAGTTAGGTGTTTTCTTTTGAAGCCTTCTTTTCTACCAGAAACTCCAAACTACTATATCTTGATTCTATTTCACTAACAATCTCTTTCACTAGCCTTCCTGCTAAAACATTGGTTAACTTTACCAATGTCTCCCAAATCTCACCAACTCACCAACTTTGCTGCATGTTCCCTAGGACCCTCTCTTGTTGTAATCTCCATGTTGATCAAAGGAGTCAGTGCCCAGCCATTCATCGTAGCCAGCATCTCTAGGTGACGTTGTTCTCTTGCCCCCTGCATTCCTACATTTAATTGGCTAACCAAATTTCGTCAATATTTATCTCTAGAATATTCTCAAACCTGTCACCTATCTCTATCCCCAGGTACACTCCCAAACATTATAGGCTGGTATATAACAGCCTTCCTGCCTGGAGCTGCTCTTCTTTTCAATACCATCCTAAACATTACCAGTTATCCTTCTAAAAAGCAGGTATAAGCATGTCATTCCCATTCAAAATTTAAAAATTAAAAAAAAAAAAAAACCCTAACAAAATTTTAAAAACTAATCAGAATAAAACAAACAAAACACCCAACTTTTATGGCTTCCCTTTACCTAAAGGCTGAAGTTTAACATCCTATTCTGAGCATGGTAACATGGTGATTAAGCCAACCTAGCCTTCTGTCTCCTCTCCCACCACTAACTGCAAAACCTTTCTTCCTCCCCCAAACCTTTGGTAAACGTAGGCAAGATTAATCACATTTCTTTTTTGCAGCCTAGGCTAACACTGTATTCTCTGCCTGAAATACCCATCTCTAACTATCTACTCATCACTTATTTAATAAACATTAAATATGACACAAACTCAGGGGCAGGTAAAATGAACAAATTGAATATATCGAGTATAATGAGGTAACGTGCCCCATCTAAAGAGGGCAGCATCTACTCAAGACTTGAAAATTGCTGCCATGCAAATACTGCCATTAGAGGAAAGCCAGACATTCAGGTTTTCATGTGAAATTTCTCAATTTAAAAATTGAGCAAATATATATTTACTTTTCACATCTTCATTGGAATATAAATGCTTTACAATGGTGTGTTAGTTTCTGCTGTATAACAAAGTGAATCAGCTATACATATATATATGTCCCCATATCTCCTCTCCCTTGAGCATCCCTCCCACCCCTCTAGGTGGTCACAAAGCACCGAGCTGATCTCCCTGTGCTATGCAGCAGCTTCCCACTGGCTATCTATTTCACATTTGGTAGTGTATATATGTCAGTGCTACTCTCTCACTTCATCTCAGCTTCCCCTTCCCCCCATCCCCCGTGCTCTCGTGTCTGTTCTCTACACCTGCCCTGCCACTGGGTTCATCAGTACCACTTTTTTAAATTCCATATATATGCGTTAGCATACAGTATTTGTTTTTCTCTTTCTGACTTACTTCACTCTGTATATTAAAAAAATCTAAAACCCTGTTCTGTGTACCATTGTGTGTCCACCAAATAAAACACATCTATAGGCTGTCAATGTGGACTTTGGTGTTAGTTCTGCTAGGCCTAGGTATTCAAAGGTGACCAAGACAGGGCCTCTGACCTGAGTGGCTCACCTTTGGTGTTCAGCTCAAACACTAGCACAGGCAGGAGTAAACAAGTCCTCTACTCTGCTCTCATAACACTTTGTTTACATGGCACCTGCCAGAGTATACCCTTACAGCTAATTGTTTGCTTACTCCCTGAATCATCAGATCCTAGAGAAGCAGTGCTGTCATCTTCACCCTAGTAATGGCAGCACTGGCACACTGTGCTAGTAGCTGGTACTCAATTATAACTCTATTGGGAGGTGTCTATATATCAACTTGTATCAACTTGATTCCAAATGTTTAAGCCACTTTGTATTTTTCCCTCTCTAAATCGATATTATGTTTTGATTAGGTACCATGCTGTTAGATATGATCTCACTAATGAATCTGTCTCCTAAAAAGCAAACCTAAATATGTTTTGAGTCATGTTTCAGTTTTATGCTATAATCCTAATATTTTTCCTACAGAGGTTTCTTGTAAGATGGTGGTCCAAACAAGGGCTGTTTACAGATATCCTTGGCAAATTCAAAAAATTGTTTTAGTCTAGGACACATCTTTTCACTTTGAAAAATAAGAAAAAATGTGTTCATTTGTTCAGTTTGCTAATTTCAGGGTACAACTTTTTTTCCATTTAACGAGAGCACTAAAAAAGTCAGCTTTAACTTTTGTTACAGTTATATAATTCCTGGTTACGCTATCCAAACATTCTCACAAAGCTAATTTAAGCTAGGCATTGCCAGACTTGGAGGATGTCAATCAGTTTTCAGTGAACCAAAACACCAAGCACCAGACTCAAGAGGGAATTGCTTGACCATCACTGTTATTTTACTCTCAGTTCATCTAATTTCTAGACACAGACCCACTCCAAATATGTGCATATGCCCTAGATGGCTGCCATCTGTGAAGTTTATAAACATCAATCCTATTGAAAAAGAAACATGTTTTTGTAGTTACTTTAGGTGTTGTCAAAATGAAGGAGGGTAAATATTTTATGTCTTCCCTATTTGTATAACCAGCAGTTAGAGGGTCCAGCCATATTTCAGGTGTTAAAAAATTTTAACATAATCTTTGTCATTTTATTCTAAAACTCTGTGTGATGTTTTTGGGCATACGAATTCACCTACATGTGGACACTTGATTTCTTTACGTTGAAACTCCCTGCCTCGTGTTTATGTGTGCGGTAACCAAACTGTAAGGCTTACCTGCAGACTGTTGAAAATGACAAAGAGGACCAGCATCCAGAAGTGTCTGTAAGCCATGTGCAGGCCTCCCCAAAGCCATGTCATTGAAATCAGGGCAAAGAGATATAAAACCAGTGGAATTTCTAGACACCATAAAATAAAAAGAAAAGAAAAAAAAATTTTGAACTTCAGAATACTGCATAATCATACATATACACAAAATTATTTTTAGCTACTTTCTGGAGATACTCTCTATGTCTAAGCACTCATTTTGAAAGAACCACCTTGGAAATAACCAGTCTTACAACAGAGAAGAGAAGGCAACGGTAACGTTGCTGAGTCCACCTTCCTTCTGTTTTGCTGGTAGGCAGGGGACTGAAGAAGGATGAGAACTGCTCCTCTCCTAGACTACCACCTGCTGGACTGTTCAGGAAGTGCCACCAACAACTGGGGAGATGCAATCACATTTCAATCCCAGGGAAGACCGGGTATATAAATCTCCTTAAAAGAGCTCTCTACCAGAAAATGGTAGGCAGCAGTGTGCTCTCAAAATTACTGTAGTCCAGTCTGACATTTTAAAACTTAAGTGATATAACTTGTTTGTATGTAATGGAAAAATACATATTTATCTCTTTTTCTGAGTGGACACCAAACGTCACAGCTATGGTTAAGAGCAAAGATGAAGTGAAGGATTCACTACTGACAACACTAAGCTTATTCTACCCATCATTTTATTGTGCAAGTTGTTTTAATAGTTTCCAGAACAGATTTCTTCAGGGCCAAAGGACTTCATTACCCTTTCTACTTATTTTTGATATTTGGGATTTAGTATAACAATCTTAAAGAAGGGTTATTAATATTTAAATGGCAAGCTATAGAATATTTGGAAACTGAATCAGATCTTAGCAGCTGCACATAAACACATTTTCAAGCTACTGAAAGACATCAGGAAGGACCACACATCACTGACAACTCTCATGACAGACCTCAAAGTCCATATATACTCAACATCATCAATTAATGCCTAAAATCTACATACATTGTGGAAATCTAAACAGTTATTTACAATTTTAGCAAATTAAAATTTTTTATTTTGAAACAATCTCAAACTTATAGAAGGGTTGCAAGTACAGTATGACAAGAAAGTTTTGTTTTTCCCTGAACCATTTGAAAGTTGCCAACCTGATCCCCCATCACCCTCTGAACATTGTAATGTACATTTTCTACAAAGACATTCTCCTACATTAACACAATACAACCATCAAATGAGAAAATTAACACTGATATGTTACGACTATCCTCAGATCCCACTCAAGATCAGTCAATTATTCCAGTAATTTCCTTTGTAGCAGAAGAATCCAGTTGACATTTCTGTAGTCTTCTTTAATCTGAAATGGCTCCTTTAACAGTATGGAGGTTCCTTAAAAAACTAAAAATAAAACTACCATACAACCCAGCAATCCCACTACTGGGCATATACCCTGAGAAAACCACAATTCAAAAAGAGTCATGTACCACAATGTTCACTGCAGCTCTATTTACAATAGCCAGGACTTGGAAGCAACCTAAGTGTCCATCGGCAGATGAATGGATAAAGAAGATGTGGCACATATATACAATGGAATATTACTCAGCCATAAAAGGAAACGAAATTTTGTTATTTGTAGTGAGGTGGATGGACCTAGAGTCTGTCATACAGAGTGAAGTAAGTCAGAAAGAGAAAAACAAATACCATATGCTAACACATATATATGGAATTAAAAAAAAAAAAGGTCATGAAGAACCTAGGGGCAAGACAGGAATAAAGATGCAGACCTACTAGAGAATGTCCTCAAGGACACGGGGAGGGGGAAGGGTAAGCTGGGACAAAGTGAGAGAGTGGTAGTGTATATATGGACATATATACACTACCAAATGTAAAATAGATAGGTAGTGGGAAGCAGTCGCATAGCACAGGGAGATCAGCTTGGTGCTTTGTGACCCAAGGGTGGGAGGGAGGGAGATACAAGAGGGAAGAGATATGGGGATATATGTACATGTATAACTGATTCACTTTGTTATATAGCAGAAATTAACACACCATTGTAAAGCAATTATACTCCAATAAAAATGTTTAAAAAATAAATAAATAAAAATAAAATGGCTCCTTTGAGTGTCATTGGCTTTTGTGACTCTGGCATGTTTGAAGATTACCAGCCAGTTTGTCTTGTAGAGTGCCCTTAAATTTGAGTTTGATATTTTCCTATGATTTAGATTACAAGCTTTGCCAGAAATCACAGAAGTGACCCTGGGTTCTTTTCATAACATTCTATTGGATGGCACAAGATTTCTATTTGTCCCATTATCTAGGAGGCTCATTTTGGTCATTTGATTAAGGTAGTGGCTGCATGAATTCTCCATCGTAAAGTTAGTCTTTTTCCCTTTGTAATTAGTATGTATCTTGCATGACATTACTTTGAAACTAGGTAAATATCCATCCTTTCACTTATCAAATATCTGATTTATGTGTTTACTTATTTTTATAATAGGGACTCATATATTCTCAACGTAATGGGTTATCATCTATTACTACCATTTATTTTGATGCTCAAATTGTCCTAAGTCTGATTAGTGGGAACCCCTTCAAGATGGTTTCTGTGACTTCTGTTATGTCCTCATCATTCTGTTTTGGCCCAACAAGATGTTTCAAGCTCATCTTGTACTTTCCCTGCCCCAGTGCTGGCTTCCTTTAGGGTAGAATGGTGTTCAGAAACCAAGATCTGGGGCTGGGTATGGTCATTGCTATTGGGACGCTGCTGCTCCTACATCCTCTCAGTAGACAGAGCTGGGGAATACCTGTCTGCATACATCTGCACACACACTCATTTCCATCTAGATTTCTATATCTATCTCTGTACAATGAAAATCATTAGTGTATACCAATATTTCCAATTCCAATCCAATGCCACAAGGTTAATTGGAATTGTCTCTCTTTCTGTATTTGTAACTTCCTTCTCTGTTGGCAAGAAATGTATTTCTCATTATTCTTAAAATATTTACCTATTTGATCAACTCTATTTGATTGTAACCAGTCTCCCATTGCTGTTGTCCCTGCCTTGCACAGATGGCCTCCCAAATGCACTCAGGTTCTTAGGAGTCTCGTGAGTATACTCCACCCTTCACAGGGATGCCCCCTCACAATGATTGGCTTGTGACACTCCATGCTTGACACCTTCCACTGGATGCATACCTGGCTCTGTCAAACTAATGGCTTTAAGATGGAATTGTTCTGGAAGGGAAAAGAAAGGAAAGAAAGAAAGGAAGAGGGAACCTGAGCATTTTTTTTTTTTTTGAGAAGAAAAAAGCCTTTCGAAGGACACCATACTGATATCTTATCAGATATCCCCTTTTTAGAAAAATGTCAATTGTCTAAGTTATTACAACTGCACAGAGAAAATAAGAATAATATAAGACACAGTTTATGCAGATGAATAGTTCCTGTGTCTTCGATGCCTTATCACAGGACAGGAGCGAATATATTAAGATTTATTTAATTTTTCTTAAAAAACATCATTTTTGTTTAATGAAATCATACAACTTGATAAAGGGCCAGAAGGCTCTTTTTTACTTCTGACAAGATACCTTAATACTTAGGAAATTGCCTAAGCTATGCTCATGAAAGTTTTCAGAGATTAGGTATTAGTCTGGCAACTGCATCCTTTGCACTCACCGTGCAAGGACAAAATTCTATTTATGGCTCTGTGTACAGTGTAAAAGGACATGCATATTTTGCATGAACAGCTAGGAACCAAATTTTCAAAATTTGGCCTGCATGTTCCTGTGAGTGCCTAGAGCCAGACAAGTGCTGTGCTGCTGACAAAGCTCCATGCGGAAGCCAAAAGAGCATACCAGGGCTGACTAGGAACACCCAGGGCTCATGTTTTTCTGGAACTCTGCAGAAAAGTGTGGTAGTTTGGCAACCCAGATCAGAAACTGCAAGGAAAGAAAGCCAGTCATAAATAACTCAGTATACTGCACAACAGACCCCAGGCTGCTTTTCCAGCAGTGCAACAATAACTAAGACATGATTTCAGATGGAAGAAACATATCCAGAGGTACATCTGGATTTTGTGGGCCTGAACTTTCATAAAATTTGGAAAGGCTTCTTTAAAAAATAGAAATTTCAAAAGCATAATTAGGTAGAAGATCTTGGAAGAGGTCCATGCGAGTAACAGGCCCTAAAACGTATGCCTCACCAGCTTTATGGTTAACCTAAAGGAGGTACCTTTCACCTCTGGGGCCTAGAGTAACAATGACCAAAGGGAGAAGGGGTGTGAGAGTGGGTGATGGTGATGAAAGTGGGGAGGAGCATGTTGTTGTTTAAAAGCTACTATGAATTCCACTTGGCAAATTGAAAATTAATGTTCTTTTAATGAAAATCATTTAGTTACATATTTCCTAATCTGATACTTCACGTTTGGTGAAACACTAGTAACTTTTCTGTTGGCTATATAAGTCACTGCTTACTGAAGCAGGCATTTATAATAGGTAATGTTAGAAATATATGTTTAGGAGTGAATTAGTTAATAGAAAACAGAATCACTTCGATGTTCCTGATAAAAGGGAACCCTAAAAACACAGTATTGGACCCATGGAATAAGGGTATCTATATAAAGACTGTGCTATCCAGAATATACAAGGAACCCCTCGAAGTCAACAAAAAACAAACAACCCAATTCAAAAATGGGCAATGGACTTGAACAGACATTTCTCTCCCAAGAAGATATACAAATGGCCATTGAGCACAGGCAAAGATGACCAACATCACTAGTCACTAGGGAAATGCAAATCAAACCCACAATGAGATATTATTTGTACCTACTAGGATAGCTATTGTCAAAAAACGAGAAAGTTACAAATGTTGGCAAAGATGTGCTGAAATTGGAACCCTTGTGCCTTGCTGGTAAGAATGTAAAATGGTGCGGCTCCTGTGGAAAACGGTTTGGTGGTACCTCAAAAAGTTAAACATAGAATTACCACATAATCTAGAAATTTCACTTCTAGGTATATGCTCAAAATAATTAAAACCAGGGACTCGGAGACGTGTACATCAATGTTCGTGGCAGCATCATTCACAGTATCCCAAAGGTGGAAACAACCCAAAATGTCCCTCAACAGATGAAAGGATAAACAAAATACAATGTACACATACAATGGAATATTGCTCAGCCTTAAAAAGGAATGAAACTCTGACATATGCTACAACGTGGATAAACCTTGAAAACATTATGTTAAGTAAAATAAGCCAGACACAAAAGGACGAATATTGTATTATTCCACTTACATGAGGTGCCTAGAATAGGCAAATTCAGAGGCATTAAGTAGAATAGAGGTTACCAGGAGCTGGGAGGGGGAAAAGAGGGAGTTATTGCTTAATGGGTACAGAGTTTATGTTTGGGATGATGAAAAAGTTCTGAAAATAGATGGTGGTGATGGTTGCACAACACTGTGAATGCATTTCCTGCCACTGAATTGTACACTTAAAAATAGTTAAAATGGTAAATTTTATGTTATGCATATTTTACTACATGCTAAAAAAGACAGGCTTGTGTCAAGATGAAGTTCCACAATGAGGGAGAAAACAATCAATCCTCAAAGTACTTAAAATACTTACATTAGCAAGAGTCACTCATGTGATAAACAAAGTAATCTGAAAAGGTTTTAGTGAAAGAAATTACTTGTGGAAAGTATCAAAAAAAAAAAAAAACAACAAAAACCCGACAAGTGGATTTGTTATTTAGTACTACTATCATTAGTAAAGTCTACTTATGGGAGTCAGTAGATTCCATTGAGAATACATTAGATCTCTTTACTTTTTAGTGGAAAATATGATTTCAATGAATTGCCATTTGTAAAGGAAGTATGGTTCTATACTATGTCTTTTCTTTGTAGTTGCAGTCTTGGCTTTATTGCTATGCACCAGTGACAACAATAATGGCTTTATTATGGAAATCACACCTCATTTACATGAAGCTGAAATTTATTCTGTGTTTACAATCTTCTAAACACTTTAATTTTACCTCACTGACCTTCTGATTCTAACAATTTGGATGTGCTACTAAAACAAACTCATCAACGTAAAACAAGGAACACAACTGTGAAATAATGTGGATCTAAGATATTTATGGGTCTATTTCCAACAATAATCATGCATTATTTTTAAATTAGAAAAAAAAGGTAATCAAAAAAAGGCATCAAAAGGTCTTATTTCTAAAATATGGGCCTTTATTCTGAAATGAGCAGGTACTTGAAGGTCAAGAAGTTTCATTGATCTGATCCATTTCCTGGTGAGAAAATATTAAATGTGCTCTTGAGCTTTCTTAACAAGGGTTAATACACAATGTATAGTCACCCAACGGTATTCTCAGCAAATAAACCTAATGTTGTAGAAGAGAACAAGGCACATATTTCACAGAACTGCCAAATCAGTATTAGGGTACTGTGGCTGGAACAGATAACAACAAACTTATGGACTGGATTTGTAAATTGTTCAAAGAAACACTCCATACTTCATCTGGGTAGTTCGCATTCCTAACCTTTGGTCACTAGTCCCATACTTGGTTCTAGTTTTAGAGTTTCCTTCTTGCCTCAGTACTTCAACACGTTCCCAAAAGAGCTCTTGAGAACCATCTGGGCAACAGGGAACCCACTCTGAGTCCTGTGGCTCTGGTGTCCAGACACAGCTGCAAACGTTTGTTGCAGCAGGCTAGACTGTGTGTATGTCACCTGGATGATGTGCCAGGCTCTTCACTTTATTTAGCCATCCTTATCAAACTCATCATCTCTAGTGTCACCTTCTTTCAATGAGCATTTTAGGCCAACAATATCCAAATATGCATCTCCATCTCTCCCGAGTTCTAGACCTCCAGGTCTGGAGATCCTCAAAGCATCTCAAATTCAGTTCATTCAAAGCTAAATTTGCTATCCTTCCTCTCAAACTGTCTCTTCCTTCTGAGTACAGGTACCACCCTCCAAATGGATTTACCCCATGACTCATTTTTCCTCATACACTGCACCAAATGGCGGGGACGGGGAGAGAACCACGCACAGAAAGCAGTCAGCACAGAGCCTGGTACAAAGCACGTGCTCAAAAAGCCTTACCTCCTGTCATCTTCACCCTCATCCCATCATCCTCACCCTCATCACCACCATGACTTCAGTCAAGTTAGAGAAACAGCATATGGCTATAGATAGCCCTCTCTTGCATCTTTAAAAGGCCAAAAAATCATGTAATAAACATGTTTAACTTTTTTGTAACTGGATTTCCCAAACTTATTTGGTGTTAGAACACTTATGTTTATCCCGATGTAATATGACGATCACATAGAGAGGAGGGTTGCTTTCAATGTGCAGACTCTAAGTTCCATCACATCCAAACTGTCACTGAAAACTTCCTGACCAACCTATTTAACATGGACCTCTCCGTATCCTCTATTCCCCTCTGTCTCTCTTTGATACTTTCTATTCTATTCTATTTTATTCTACTCTATTCTATTCTACTTTATTCTCTCCCATCCCCTCCCATCCCCTCCCATCCCATCCCGTTTCATCCCACTCCACTTTAAAATGCTGGCAATGAGACCCACCAATGTATTGTGACCCACAATGTGTAAAACTCTGCTCTCAAAGGTAATTTAAGTAGCTAGTAGGATATCTCAGACACAAGGTAGATAGAGTAAATGTAACTATCATGGGAGGCCTACAGCCACCATGTTCGGACATGGATTTACCCTGACCCTTCCTGCTATACGAAGGAGGCAAGCCTAATTTGGAGGGATCTGTACAGGTGACAGATTAGATCTGCAGGCAGAACAGAGAGTCAATACTGGCCTAGAGTATATTTCCCAGGGGTAAAGAGGAGGAATGTGAGCAAATTCTCAGAGGAGTCTCAAGACCGCTGGGACCCTAAATAGCGGTACTTTGTCAATGGCTGACTTGAGGCTCTCCTGGATGCTAAAGACAGTTGAGTGTCAGGCCTACTTTGAGGGTGATTTATTGGGATTGAAACAAAATGGCAAAAGCCTAGAATTATGGTCTCGCCTTGCAAAAACTATGTATAATTTTCAATTTGCAGGCTATAATTTTGAATCCAAGGAGAATAATCAACTTAGATGAGACCTACCCACACGGACCTTGCACGCACTGCTATTAGAGTAATACCATTTGAACCGTGTACTTCAAAGTTGCCAGAGAATATCCTACTGATGGGGATCAGATAGTTCTGTGATTCTTAAGGAAAAGGTGAAATGATCTGCTTTCTTCTTGTGAGGAAAAATGTCTTGAAACTATGGGAAGGAGAATTACCATTTGGTTTCATAGCCAACATAGTAATTTTCTACACACTTCAGAAATGTTTCATACAATCACATTATGACAAACGTTTTTAGAAGATCAGAGTTCTAAAACAACCATGAAGTCAGCCAACCAACAATCGAAGACTGGCTTAACTTAGCTTCCTAAGTACATTTCCAGTTAATTAGCCATTAAGGAGTTCAGAACAGTCATCTCCAGGCATGCTCAGGCACCTAAGAGCAATTCCCAACACACTCTGCTTTCGTAACACAATGAAAACACACAATGCATCTTTCAACCTGCTATATCTATATTTTAAGTCTTACTAGATGGTCCCATAATTTGGGGAATCAGGTTGCTATGTACTTGGCCATGACTGGCCAGTTATGTTTTAAAGATAGTTTGATAGTACATCACAGAGCAGTCATTACCATTTAATAGGCTCAAATTCAACACTGAAGTCTTGAATCAATTCTGACACAATGTCTCAGAAAAATTAACACTAAAAATAACTCTATATGTTCAAGAAAATATTTTTACAGTGTGTTAAGTATGTCAGTTCCCAGAACTGTTTCCTGGTAGAGACCCTCAGTCTGGATAAATGCCAGCTGACCTCAACGCATTATTTCCTTTCTTTAGTTTGGCTCTGTAGCCCTCACATTACAAAACTGGAACACCAATTTAAAATTTGATTTTAATTTCCTTTGCCATGTCACTATCCTAAAAAGTCTAATTGAATGAGATCTTTCGGTTCCTCTCTGTCAACGTGATTAATTGCATCTCTTCTCCCAAAAGATATTCTGGTATCAGATTATCAGGGCATTGTCTTGTCTTAAAAATAATGTTATGTATTTCTCAAAAGCTTTGGGGATATTACTTACCCTCTGTTGTTAAATAACTACATCTGCAAATACAGAAAACTAGTACCAAACCCATATAGAGAGCTGTTTTCGGGAATATACAAGAACAGACCATAAAGTGGTATAATACCTGTGTTATATAAAAGCTTATTGTTAACCATTAAATAATGGCACAGTAACAGTTGTGCCAGGAAGGTCTATGCATATGGGAATGAACTAATATTTATTGCTTATTCTTACTAACAACCTTGGATCAAGCCCTTACAGAGAAAAGAAAGAGAAACCGTTGTGCTAAGAAAGAAAGGTAATCCCCAGATTGAAAGGCATGTGTATGATCTAGGGAGAAGGAGGCTGTCCAAAAAAACATCTACATTGACAATATTTCTATATTAATGATCAAAGTAATTTTATCAAAGTGATTTGGACCCAATGATAAACTTAAAAATTTTCTTTCTGTATTTGTTTGTCAATGTCATGTGTAGACCTTAAAATCTGTAAGATTTTAATTCCAACTCTTTCTCCTCTTTCATGTGGAATTAAAATTGTTAATGGTTACACTGTTTCACAAGTGTCAGATGTTAGTAGCAAATATAAGGTAGATACTAGAGCTTATTTTTGCCTCAGGCTCAAAATTATGTTTCCACTCCTTCCTTCCTCCTTCCCTTCCTCCTTCCTCCCTCCCTTCCTTCCTCCTTCCCTTCCTCCTTCCTCCCTCCCTTCCTTCCTTCCTTCCTTCCCCTCTTCCTCCCTCCCTCCCTTCCTTGCTTCCCAAGCCCCCAACATAGAGCCATTTTTACTATTCAATTCCATCTTTAGTAGGTTAGACAGATCCTGCTGTATTTTTCATTTGTTTGTTTCTGTCCTGTTTTTTTTTTTTTAAACCAGGTGAAGTTTATTCTGTTACAAATTTTGTGAGCCACATTTGTAAAAAACAATTTTTTTTCATGGTGGCAAAGCAGCTTTACTATAACCATAGATTAAGTGTTTATTTGCAAAGACTCTGGCATTAGTGGGAAAATGATAGAGAGAGGGAGATCACCACACTTCTTGGAAACCATAAAATTAAATGAGTGTAAGTATCAACTATTGTTCATTTCAATTACTTGTTAATTTACAACCACATGGATTTATACTGTCTTTATAAAACTGCACAATAGAGCTTCAAATTGCTCTTCAATACTTTTAGTGTTTCCTACGACCCAATTTCTACTTCTTTCTTGAAGTTGATGTATCCTAATTATAAATCACATCATTTGCTTTCCTGAAGGTTATTTATACTAAGTTTTCTAATTTCCTTCTGTTAAATTCAATTAAAAGAAAAAGATCTGTTTTGAATATGGGCAGTCAGTCAAATAAACTTTTTTAAAAAGCACGCACTGGGACTTCACTGGTGGCCCAGTGGTTAAGAATCTGCCTGCCAATGCAGGGGACAAGGGTCCCAGCCCTGGTCTCGGAAGATCCCACATGCTGCTGAGTAACTAAGCTCTGCCACAACTACTGAAGCCCGTGCGCCTAGGGCCCCTGCTCTGCAACAAAGAGAAGCCACCTCAATGAGAAGCCCGCGTACCACAGTGAAGAGTAGCCCCCGCTTGCTGCAACTAGAAAGCCTGCGTGCAGCAACAAGGACCCAACGCGCGCAAAAATAAATAAATATATAAATAAATAAATGAAAAATAAAAAGTATGCGCTGAGGTTGACTGAGTGGGATTTATTCATCAAAAGGCAGAATACTAGAGTGGTTATGAGCATGGACTCTGGAGCCAGATTACTTGAGGGCCATTTACTAGCTGTGTGACCTTGGTGAGTTACTTGACTGCTCTGATGCACAATTTCCTCATCTGTACAATGAGAATAACACTAGTACCTCCTAAATACAGAATACTGAATTCAGTTAGGATTTAATGGTTAAAATGCAGAATACTTAGAACAGTTTTATATAAACTTTGGCTATTGCTTATTATTCAAGAAATATATATTTATTTAAGATTCAAAAATGTATTTGATAAAATGTGACAGGTAAAAGGATGAATTACGTATGGGTCTTCTTTTAAATATTATATATATATATATATATATATATAAAATATATATCCACTATAATAAAAGGTAGAAGATCAATATTAGAAAAGAGGGATAAAGTTATACAAAAATTCAGGGAAAGCAGCAGTTACTTACCATTGATGGTATCAGAGAGGCCACTGGCATTTCAACTGGGACTTAAAGATGAGCCACATTTGAACATGTGGACTTTGAACTCAAGGTAGTGGAAAGAGAGGCAAAAAGGCAAATGCATAAATTCGTGTAAAATGTCCCTTTTGATTGGCGCGAAAGGTCCATGAAGGTAAATAGTGAGAAGAATATTTGTGGCGTGAGGTCATGAAGGGATCTTGAGGACCAGGTTAAGCAGTACAGAATTATTTTACAGGAAATGGAGAGACATTTAAAATTTCTGAGAAGATGTGTGGCCCAATAAAAACAGAAATTTCCTTAATCTCACAGGGAAGTAAACAGATTGGTGGAGAGAGTGCTGGCGGCAGGGATTCCAGTTAGGTAACTGTTGCAGTGCTCAACGTGAGACATACTGAAGGCCTGGGGCAGTGGCGGAGGAGGGACTCCCACAACGGAAAGAAGGGAATGGACACAAAAATATTATAGAGGATCTAAAGGTGAAGTACCCCCAAATCAGAAAACAGTAAGAAACTTTAAAAATTATACAGATATTGGGACTTCATCTCTGGAGGTTCCAATTCACTGAGCCTCTAGAGAGACTCATCAAACAATCATTTGTGAAAGTGTGATTTTGATGATCAGTTTTGACAGCTACTGACCTGAAAGTCTAGGAGTGTGGAGTAAAAGAAATTACACTGGCATCAAAATTAGGAAAATGAGAAAAGGATTAAGAGGAAGAAGAGAAGGAAGAGGGAGAAAGAGTAACACAGAGATCAGAGCAATTGGGGTAGGCAAGTTGTTGACAAGTTTTGTACTTCCTGAGGACAAGATATTATTCCCAGGAAGAGGACAGAAAAGAAGATGGGAAGACAAGTTGAGCTCAAGTTGACAGATTTGAAAATAACTACTGTGATGTGAAAAAGGCAAAGGCAATCCCTGGAAAACACATACACTCCAGAGTTATGAGTCACAAAAAGAGTGAGTCATGGCCTGGGATTTAACAGGAAAATAAAAAAGAAGAGAGCATCATGAAAACCAAGGGAGATAGACTATTCAAGGAAAGGAAGTTATCGATTTATGCAGACGAGTTTAAGGATAAGGACATGAGAAAAGTGGTCAGTAGATTTGGTGTCCAAGGTTATAGGTGATGAATGGAAGAGAATAAGCAAGATGCTCTCAAGGCTTAGCAGTGAACATAAGGTGATGAGTATAGATAGCTCATGACGACTACTCTACAAGAAGTTCGTTGGTGAAGGAGACAGGCAAGGAGGTAACTTGATAAAGCAGCAGCATTATGAGTAAGTTCTTTCAGGCACTGAAAAGTGACGCATGTTTTTAGATGGAGAGGAAAGACCCAGAATAGAGAGATGTTTAAGATGTAAGGCAATTGTGGAAAATTTAATGAAACAAGTTCCAAAAAAGGAAAAAGAGATGGAGAGCACAATTGGGAGGGTTGGCTTTGGTGAGAATGAGTTATTTACTCCCTTCCTAAAATGGAAGGAAAAATGGCAAAGAAGGGAGAAAAAAAAAAAAAGAATTGATCAGATAATATAAGGAAAGTTGAGTGAGAGATCATCAGGTTGTTTTCACATCTTATATAGAGAGTGAGAATAGAAGGTATTAAGCATAAGACTTACGGGCAATCTGTTTCAAAGATTACCAAAGAATCAATTAAAAATAATCCAAAGGATTACTGAGAAGCAGAGATGGCTCAGCTAAGATTACTTAGACTAAATTTGTATCTATTACGGAGTAGCATTAATTGGCTGGTAAAAAGAAGAGAAGTACGTGACATAGACTGGAATGGTGATTGGCAGAATTGCTTAAAGAGAGAGCCAAGTTGGTGAGGAAATCAAGGGAGCTAATGAAAATATCCTTGGATGTTCAATCACAAGGTCAAAGAGAGGGAGGTCACAGTGAAGATGAAGACCAGTAGGAGTGAGGAACTGGGAGAGGAGGGCAGGGAGAGATATGAAGAGGGAAACGTTGACCCAGGAAGGGAGGATATCATGAGAAATGGTAATCATGGTAATATCAATAGGAAAAGGGTGATGTAAGCAAAATGCAAAAATTTTAAAATAGGAAAAGTTATTAAGCAGGGACATCATGACCTTGAGGTAAGTGCAAGATGGAACAAAAATATTTTGACATCCTGTTAGTTGGAAGGAGTAGCCTCTTACTAGTTGTAAGGAAAGTGATTGGTTTACGAGACCACCATTTTGGTTATGAGAAGGCAACTGAGTCATTTTATAAAAGGATCAGATCAAGTTTGTTACTGCCTTTCTGGCCCAACGAAATTCAAACTTCACCTTTGATATGGATGCCCTTTTCTTCCAAAAGGAAACAACTTATTATAAAGATGTCCTTTTTCACTATTCAACTTTCTGAGTTTTATAATGCATAAACTATTAAGTATACCATTGTGATCACAGGTGTGCCAACTATACATTTTTAAAGAAATTTATGATGCAATAGCTGATTCCCCAGATTACTTGTCCCCACTGCCTATTTCCCTAGACCTATCAACGCTATTTTCCTTTATTTCTGGATCTTCTCTTTAATTCTGTACCAGTTGATTTATTAAAGTGTGATCAAACAAACTATTATTTTGTGGCTATGTATTCTTTAAAGAATTGTATAGGCACTCAGTAATTGAAAGTATCTCTAAATAATGAGAATGGTAATAAATAATACATGAAAAAAGTTGCAAATCACAAATGGAATTTACACCTTAGAACTTGGGATTTGCCTGATTGCAGAGAACCATGGAGTATCACAAGATCACAATGTTGACACCAACTGAGGTGGCTCACAGACCAGGTTGAGTGGGAATATAGTGTTTTCAATATCATAAATATTCCAAGATAAAACAGGCTTGAAAAACTCATTTTTCTACTCTTCAGTAGAGTTTTATATACATTCTTCGGCAATGGTCTAAATACAAATTTGAGAGACATGTTAAAAAAATCAGAAATTGTATTTTCATTAGCTAAGAGCAGAATGGAAGACTTCAGTCACCCGTTAAAAAACTGAATGTGCTCTTAGATCAAAGCAATAAATATGAATAACTGTTTCATGTAATTTTCAAAAGAGTAGAAAGTAATGCCTCACTGTAATTTTTTCAAGATAACTAAAAAAAGGATTTAAGGGGGGAAAAGTCCTTTGAAAGAGTGGAGTATGCCAGGAAAGTTAAAATGTAAACTTTTAATTAACTTGGGAAAAAACTGCCAAGGAAATATTTGGGAAACTCAGCCTATGCATAAAAATTATAAACAATGGGGAAAGTTTCACTGACCCTCTGGGTCAAGCTGAGGCATGGCAATGGTATTCGCATGGCAATGGTAAGCCTATGTCAATAAGAGATGAAGGGCAAAGAGTTTGCAGTGAATCTGAGCAGCAATGCCACTGTGATGCTCTTAGACACTGGCTTTAAATGTATATCATACTGACCACATCTTCCACTAACATTCTACTGAAGCCTATTCATGATGGGTATCAAGAAATTAATTTCAATTCCATTCCTTCTCCTCCCCAACCACCATAAATGATGAACTCAGCAAGTGAGAGTGAATTCAGTTATGTTGTTTAAGTCCAGACTTATCAGACATCATGTCACTTTTAGGCAACAGCACTAGTTCAGTATGGCTGTGCATATGGAGAGTTTATGCAGGGAAGTATTGGAATTTTCCTTTTATCCTACAGTTTAAGGATTGCTATTGTCTTTTGTTTGTTTTTCTGCCACGCCTCACAGCATGTGGGATCCTCTTTCCCTGACCCATGAGGGATTGAACATGTGTCCCTTGCACTGGAAGCACAGAGTTCTAACCGCTGGACGGCCAGAGAAGTCCCTAAGGATCGCTACTGGATGAATTAATGATGTGATCAATTTCACCTTTTAGATGTTCAATGTGGAATGGGGACAGACAAGAATAAAGGAATATCAGTTTAAGAGAGTTGTGAGATGATGGAGGATATAACCCAGGTGCTATGAACTGAATTGAGCGCCTCCCCCACCAAATTCATATGTTGAAGCCCCACCCCTCAATGTGATGGTATTTGGAAATAGGGACTTAAGGAGTTAAGTCGTGAGGGTACAGCCCTCATGGTGGGATTAGTGTCCTTGTAAGGAGAGACATGAGACATTTCTCTTTCTCCCTTTCTCTTCCTCATTCTCTTTCTCTCCCTCTCTCCCCCACGTAAGAACATAGCAAGAAGATGATTGTCTGCAAGCCAGGAAGAGGGCCCTCATCGGGAACTGAATTGGCCAGCACCCAGATTATGGGACTTCTCAGCCTCCAGAACTGTGAGGTATATATTTTAATTGTTTAAACCACCCAGTCTATGGCATTTTGTTATGGCAGCTCGAGCTGATTAATACATCAGGCATGATCATGAAGAAAGGAAGAGAGAGGCATATCTGAGAGACATTTAGTAAGTATACAGGACAAAGTCTGAGTATATTCTGCACCAATTACATATTGAAAGAGTTGTTATGCTAACAAAAATACCAAAGCCTACTGACTGCTTACTATGTTTCAGAGAGTGTGCTAAAGACTTTATATGAATTGACATTTAATACTTTAATCCTTCAAACAGTGCTATAAAGTTATATATTATTATCATGCCTGCACTACATATGAGAATAGTGAGGAAAACTAGGCATGTTTCAGTACCATAAAGAGAGGGGGCAGTCTTTCTTGGAAATAAGAAGATGAAGAAATAATTTGCTAGCCTGGATCACTTCAAATTCTCTCTCAGGAATAAAATCGAACAATTCCTTTTATGGAATTAGAGCTCTCTAGGTCTAATTTAATGTTCACATGTTATGTTTCTCAATGAAAGTTTTGATAAAAAAATGGTAAACTGTGAAGCATTGGTGTTGGCCAGAGTCACCTGTGGTTCTAATCCAACTGCACAATTGAACGGCTTTGCAAATCTGGACACCTTCCTAAGCCTCTCATTTCCTTCATTTTCTTGTCTCACTATAGGAACAGAAATGCCTGTTTCACAAGATTCTTGTAAAAATTGAGATAATATATACGAAATGCTTAGCCCGGTGTCTGGCATACGGTGACTGGTAGCGGTGATGAGGATAATGATGATCGCCACCAGGGCCCAAGTCCTTTCACAGCTGCCACTTACATGTCTACTACTCTCTCTCCCAAACCTACCACATCCATGCTCTATGCCCGCTGCCCACCTAGAAAACAAATGTAAATTGAATTTAACAGTTTAGTACTGAAATAGCCTAAATAGAGAACCATCCTTGTCTCATCAGTTTTAACAGACTAGGTAAGAAGCAGTCACTGAGGTATAGACATTCAGGAAACTTGAGTTTTAGAAAGACCCAGCTCTGCCACAAATTACTAGTCCATTTTCTTCATTGGTTACGTGTGTAAATCAGGAGTTCAGACAGAAATTCAAGCTTTCTTTCAACTCTCTGATTTTAGTTTTTACTTTTTACCTTGACGTTCCAAACCTTAGGAAACTAATTCCTGATGCTATTGTTCTAGGAGTTTTTAATGAGCAATATCAAATCCCCAATTTTTTCAAAAACAATAATGAAAAAAACCAGCACACACTGAATGACTACACATCATCTTTCAGGCTCAAAGATTTCTGATTTGAATCTTTGAAGACTGAGGTCATAGATATAATTCTAAGCAGAGGATGAGCATCCATAATGTTTTTAAAAATATTCTGGATTTTCCCCAGCGCTATTGACAAAATGTGGGAAGACTAAACTGTGTTCACAAAGATTTTTTTTAAGCTCAAGTGGAAGAGATTGTTCATTGTGTAGTGAGGAGCTCTGGGGTTTTCCTTAGGTCCCTAGGCATTGTTTTTTATTTTCTTTTCAGCAATGGAACTGGGAGTAGACTGCAAACAAGCAGCTTACTGCCAAGGACATGTGAAACCTGTTATATTGGTCATTCTGGATCTGATTCAAGTACATACTGTTGTTAGGTAAGATTATTTTACTTTGCTTTAGTGGAAGCCTCAATTTTGGTTTAGGGAAAAAAAATCATATTGTGTTTTTCCATTTATATTTATAAACCATGTAAAATTTAAAATGATAATGACACACTTAGAATTCTGTAATATGTATTTGAAATGACAAGCAATGAAAACTAAAATAAAACAGCACAATAAAATAAGAATGAAAATAAAATTAAAAATGACAATGACATACTTAGAATATTGATGTGAGAATAATAAGGATACTAGAACCAGAGTGTTTCAGCTATTGATTGCTACATAATAAACCACCACAAAACTTGGTGGCTTAAAATAATTTACAATCTGTGCTGGGCGGTTTTCTGCTCTGTGTGGTGTCTACTCGGGCTGGAACCTACAGGAAGGCTTTTTACTCCCATGTCTGGAATCAGACGCCTGAAACAACTGGAGGCTGGTCAAATATGCCTATTCACATGGCCACTCCATATGACTAGCCTGGAGTTTCTAACATCATGGTGGTCTCAGAGTAACTGGACTTCTTACACTGACTGACTGGCTTCCAAGAGAAAGGAAGCTGAAACTGCTAGTCCTCTTAAAGGTTAGACCCGTTATGGGACAGTATCACTTCCATCAGATTACCTTGGTCTAAGCAAGTCCAAAGAGTTAAAGGGAGGGGAAATAGACTCCACTGCTGTAATGTGAGGAGAAGCACACATGTAAAGGGAGGGAAATAATTGATGGCGGCCCTCTTTGGAGAACACAACACAGAGTGTACTGCATTTACCAGGAGCTATTTCCTTGTCTTCTTTTTCCTTTGGCTTATACTCAGTTTCTCTGAACTCTTTTTGAAATTTCTAAGATGTCAGGAGAAGAAAAGTTACTCAACCTTAAGATGAAAGGGATGATACTTCATAATATTCATTAGAGCAAGTTTCCAATGATTTTCATAACAGCAATGGAATCTTGATTTACATTAGTATTGTTGTTCTGTAAATATGAAGACGTGGAGACTCAGAAGAAATGGAAGCATTCATCCTCAAATATATTACCAAGCAGAGAAGTGGCCATTATTGTACCAGGAGATTCCAAATACCTCAGATTCATGTTATACATGGCTAGCTGGATCAAGCCACCTTTACATTTTTTATATATCATATTGAAACATATGTATGGGATTTTTATAAGAAAGGGATTTGTAAACTGCTTCCTCTTTTTATTCAAATTAATTTTCCTTCCCTGATCCATAAATCATTCCTCACATAAGAACTGGCTGATGAATCAGAAAAGAGTCAGTAAATTCTAATGAGCCTAAAAGGAGAGACAAGCTTATCATTGCCAGAGATCAAAACCAAACCCTAAAATTACAGGCTTTGTTTAAAATGCTCTTTGAGACACTGAAGTTTAGTTCAGGGAACATACCTTTATCCTGACTCATTCTCACTGCACACTCACTTCACTGAAGGAGGAGGAGGTCAGTAAATTTCACTAGGAGCCACCGACCTTCGAAAATGTGGTTCACAGCAGTCGAGCAGCAAAAAGGGCACAGAAGGAAGCAAAGCTGACATCGCTGTCCCAGCCACACTCAGAAAGGGAGGGACTGACAGTGGTTGTCTTTGGAGACTACAGCACAGAGTGTATTTGACTTACTAGCAGCTCTTCCTCTGTTCCCCCTTTCCTTTGGATTTCAGTGGAAATTTGAGTCTGAAATTAAGGGATGTCAGGAGTGAAGAAGTCACTCAAAATATAAAGGGGTTGATACTGAGCAGACATAACCAACACACAAGTGTTGATGTAAAATTGCTCCTGTTGTCAGGCACATCTAATCTGCACCAGAGTGAATAGTCTGGAGAACAGTTCTATAGAAATATGGAAGATTCCAGCCCAAACAAAATGACTGATATAAGCTCTTCAGTTATTCAAACAGGGCTGACGCTGGTGTTAACTAATCACATCTGTTTACCAAACCTAAAACTCTACGGTAAATAAATAATCATAATCATTCTAGCTACTAAAAACAAAAAACAGCTTGGCTATAACGAAACTATCAATTGACCTTTCCTTCTCATATGCATCTTACTCATTGTTAAAGGTAATTTATAAATAAACAAAAAACTCTTGACAAGGTTTGACCAAAAATACTCAAAATTTAACATAATGTGGAAAACTAGGAAACTGTGCTTCTGTAATAAAAGGGGATTTACTTTCAACTCTTGATTTATTATTTGAGAATATATTTCTCATGCTACTATCTAATACAGTTAAGCCTTGAACAATGCAAAGGTTAGGGGTGCCAAACCCCCTCACAAACAAAAATCCACATATAACTTTATGTGGATTCAACCAATGGTGGATGGTATAGTACTGTAGTACGTTATCTATTGAAAAAATCTGCATGTAAGTGCATAGTTCAAATCAGTGCTGTTCAACGGTCAACTGTAATATCTGGAAATACTCATCCAATTAAAAAAATGCAGGGGACTTCCCTGGTGGCACAGTGGTTACGAATCTGCCTGCCAATGCAGGGGACACGGGTTCGATCCCTGGTCTGGGAAGATCCCACATGCCGTGGAGCAACTAAGCCCATCCGCCATAACTACTGAGCCTGTGCTCTAGAGCCCGAGAACCACAACTAATGAGCCTGCGTGCCACAACTACTGAAGCCCATGTCCCTAGAGCCTGTGCTCCACAACAAAAGAAGCCATCACAATGAGAAGGCTGTGCACTGCAACGAAGAGTAGCCCCCGCCCACCGCAACTAGAGAAAGCCTGCGCGCAGCAATGAAGACCCAACACAGCCAAAAATAAATAAATTAATTAACTTAAAATAAATTAAATTTTAAAAAATGCAGGGCAAAATAAAACTAAACTATAAACCATCTCAGCTGCCTTAGGAAAAAGGTCTATTTTGCATGTTTGGAATTGTAGAGAACTAAGCCAGATCTGCTTGAGACTACAGTCTTCCCTCTGTATCCATTGGGGATTAGTTCCAGGACCCTGCAGGATACCAAAATCCAAGGATGCTCAAAGTCCCTTATATAAAATGTCATACTATTTGCATATAACCTATGCACATCCCCTGGAATACTTAAAATAATACCTAATACAATGTAAATAGTTGTAAACACAATGTAAATGCTATGTAAATAGTTGCTGGTGTGTGGCAAATTCAAGATTTGCTTTTTGGAACTTTCTGGAATTTTTTTTTCCCAAATATTTTCCGACCCATGGCTGGTTGAATTTGCAAATGCAGAACCTGGTGATACAGAGGGCCGACTGTAATTGGAACTGCCCTCCTTCTCAGATATAACGTACACACGGGGTATAAAAAGTGCAGGAATCTCAGAGGAAAGAAGAGAAGAGGCTTGGTACCAGTCTGTGTTGCAATTTGAAGCTTTGGCTTTTAGAGAACATAGTGGCAACTGCTTGCACTGTGGACTCAAACTCCTGAGTGGGGTTTGTGCCAATTATTCTAACAATAAAGAATATTAGAAGCAAAGAAAGGGTACTTACTATCCAGTTTTCAAAAATACAGATGTGGGAACTTTACTAATATAGTAGACTTTTCAGCATTCCCCTACCCCTCTCCCCCAATTTTTAAACAAGGTAGATATTTATGGGTAGTTATGTTAATTTCTTTAATTCTAGAAAATTCTCAACATTACCTCTTCAAATATTGATTACTCTCCATTCCCTGTATTCTTTTCTCCTGGCAATGTATTCTCATACTTCTTAGCTCTGTTTTCATATTTTCTCTTTTTTTGTATCTTTCACATGAATTCCTTAATCCTAGCTTCGGATTCTAATTAATTAATTCTCTCTTCTCTGTGTCTCATCTATATTTTATCTCAAATATAAAGATATTTAAAACTTTCGACTAGTGTTATTTTTCACTGTCAAGATTATTGAAATTTTTTCATTTTCATATTGGTCTGTGTTAATTTTATTTGCTTATATCTTTTTTTTTTTTTTTTATGTTTAAGTGCTTTGAATGGATATACCTTCCTTTATGTCAGGGGTCAATGGTCAACCATTTTCTGTACAGGGCCAGATATTAAATGTTAGGTTTTTCAGGCCACATGGTTTTTGTTGCAAGCAGCCATAGAATATATGTAAACAAATGGGTGTGGCTGGGTGTCAAGAAAAACCTTTACTTACAAAAACAGGTCACTGCAGCTACTTTGGAAAACAGTTTGGCAGTTCCTCAAAATGTTAAACATCGAGCTACTGTATGACGCAGAAATTCCAATTCTAGGCATATACCCGAGAGAAATGAAAACACATGTTAATACAAAAACTTATATATAAATGACCATAGGAATGTTTTTCTTAATAGCCAAAAGGTGAAAACAACCCAAATGTCCATCAACTGATGAATAGGAAAGCAAAATGTAGTATGTTCACACAATGCAATATTATTTGGCAATAAAAAGAACTATGTACTGATACATGATATAAAATATGGATGAACTCTGAAACCACTATGTTAAGTGAAAGAAGCCAGACTTAATAAAAGACCACCTATTCTATAGTTCCATTATATGCAATGTCCAGAATAGACAAATCTATAGAGACAGAAAATTGATTAGCAGTTACCTAGGCTTCAGGGAAGTGGAGAATGGGGAGTGACTGCTAACAGGTATGGGGTTTCTTTTTTGGGATGATGCAAATATTCTAAAATTAGATTATGGCGATAGTTACACAACTATATAAATATAGTAAAGACCAATGAACTGTACAATTTAAACAGATGAACTTTATGGGATGTAAACTATATCTCAATGAAGCTGTTAAAAAAATAAATAGATAAAATGAGGAAACAGGTAAGTGGCTGGCAGGGCCATAGTTTGATGATTCCTACTTTATATTTTTGAGGAACCTAAATAACTTGAGAAAGTTATTTATCGTTTATTCTATTTTTATATTTTTTTCTATGTTAAATTCATCTCTTTGCTGATTTTAAGGGCTATCTTTGTTAGTTTTCCTCCAATGTTTGGGACTTTTATATTGCAGCTAATCTTGAGTAGAAAGCATTTGCTTCCTTGCTTGTTCTCTCTCTCTCTCTCTCTCTCTCTCTCTCTCTCTCTCTCTCACTCTCTGTCTTTCTCTCTGGCTACCTTTTTCTGTCTAATGGTTTTGTGGTGGCCTCCACTTAGCCCTTCTGTCCAAAAAGGACTAGTTTGGTGTCATGGGTCTTCTGTCCCCATAATGACATATACATATGAATATGGCAGATAAACTCTGTGAACTCTAGAGATTTTGGCCCAGGAACTTGGTGAGATGCTTCCTCTGCTTTCTCTTTGGGCTCCCAGATCCCTAAGCCAAAGCCCAAGCTACTATGGCAGCTCTTTTTCAGGTTCCTTTCCTACAGGTGCTACTGCTCCAGTCTACCGGCCTTGGGTGAGACCTTTAATTCCCAACTTACCACCACAGCAGTTGAGATACTCCTGCATTCACAGGCTTGTGGACCCAGAAAACATCAGGTCCCTGACAGTAGCCCAGCTTATACTTTGTGCTTCTGCTCTTTCTGATCCACAATTCATCTTCTTTTTAATTTTCTCTTGTTATATCTTGTCATTAACTGCTATGTATATGGAGCAGGGAAATGGGCAAAACATGAATTTACAGTCCTTCTGGACTGGATATTTTTCAGGTCAACACAATGGAATTCTAGCAGACAGATTCAAGGAGAGTTATCAAATGCTCCTTGGTAGAGTAGATTGACATTTTTTTTCTTGAAAATTTGAATTCGAGGTATGTGGAACATGTTCAGATGGAAGAGAGTTAAAGGAGGTTTCAAATAAAATGTAAGACATCAGCTTAGAGGTCAAAGCTGAACACATAGTTTTGGGAATCAGAGAAGTCAAGGCAAAAATGATAGTCCTAATAATAACTTTTAAAGGGATACCTACAAACAGATCAATGAGATAAATTCTATAATTTCTATTTCTGATGATATGACAGATTCCTTTTCTTCTTAAAGTTATATTTAGCTTGGGGATCCATTCCCATAATCATAAGATTTTATGGTGCATTGATGATTATTAATTTATTCATTTAGTCAACAAATATTAATTATGCTCTTGCTATCTACTGCACACTCTACCAGGCTCTGGTGATACAGAGATGAATAATAAATGGTCCTTACCCTCAAGGAATTCATATTTTATTAAGGAAATCAGCCACACACACCAAAACAAGTCACCATTTCATTCTGAAATAAGTGCTAAGTGCTGTAATGGCTGTAGGAACAAAGTGCTTTAAAAGCATACAAGAAGGAATGAGTAATGCTTATTTGGTGTGGCTCTGTAAAGAGGGAATTCCAAAGGCGTCACAGAAGAGGTAGCATGTTGGGAGCTTCCAAGATTTCTATAAAAGAGTGAGCAGTATCTTGCTGGAAGGGCTTCCTAGGGATTAACTTGTGTTTGTTCAGCACACCACTTTTACTTAGATTATGGGTTTCTTTAGGACAGCTTTGGGGAGATAATGAAGATTATGGAAGGGTAATAAGCACCTTCCACCTCTCTTTCATCCACATTTTCTCACATTACTTACTAAACACATGAGTTTTATCAACTGATGATGAGGAATTCGTAGAGGGCGCCTTACATGAGCAAAGATGACAGTATCAGGCAATTTTAAGGATGAGTAAGAGTAGGGGCTTCCCTGGTGGCACAGTGGTTGAGAACCCACCTGCCAGTGCAAGAGACATGGGTTCAAGCCCTGGTCTGGGAAGATCCCACATGCCGTGGAGCAACTAAGCCCGTGTGCCACAACTAGGGAGCCTGCAATCTAGAGCCCATGAGCCACAACTAGTGAGCCCGCGTGCTGCAACTACTGAGTCCGCATGCCTAGAGCCCATGCTCCACAACAAGAGAAGCCCGTGCACTGCAACGAAGAGTAGCACCCACTCGTTGCAACTAGAGAAAGCCTGTACACAGTAATGAAGACCCAACACAGCCAAAAATAAATAAATAAATAAATAAAATTTATTAAAAAAAAAAGAACGAGTAAGAGGAGTAAATTGATGGCATGGTCAGAATGCAGGCTGAATGGTAACTAACTTGGGGACGAAAAGATGGCCCAGGGGTGGACTTATAGAGACTCTTGTGTTATAAAGACTGGACTTTCTTCTGGGCAATGAGAGAGACTTCGAATGACTGTAAAGCTAGAGAGTGAGGGGAGCCACTTTGTTGAAATATAGACATCTGAGAAAATGATACTGGAGAAGAACTAGAACTAGTGACCTATCAGGAAAACACTGTAAGAGTCCAAGTGAGATAATGACTATTAGATTGAGTGGGAATAGGGGAATCAGAACTGTCATAATTGTTTTTATTTGAAAAGCTACAATAAGAGCAATGCTTCTATTAATATTTCATTGCAAGAGAGGTTTCGCTAGTTGGGATAGAAGTGTGCTAGGGCTTTTAGCATTATGTTCAATGCTTGAGGGCTGTTTTTCAGATAATCAGAGCATTGTTTATCTACTCTATCCATGATGGATCATATCCAAAAAGGCACAGGGGTGATTCAGGCATGAAAGGACTAACTCGTTAGGTTAGGCCCTTATGATGTTATCATTATTGAAAACATGCAAACATTGGCACTTTTACATAATATACAGAACAGAATAAATCTGGTTATTTGGGGAAAGAAACAAACTTTTCCTTCAAAAGAGAATATGCATTTTAATAAAATGAATCTCAAGTTGAATAAAAGCATAGCTTCTAGATATATTCTATATCCTGTGAAAAAGGTGGATTTCTACATTGAATATTGCTTTTTTAACGGAAGAATCTAAGATTAATCATAACCTTAAATAATATCTCTGCCCACATAATAACTGCATGCTAAATGAGAGAGAAGAGGGTAGAGTTGGCTAGATACAACTATCTACAAACTACCCCACAGACTAATATAAAAGAGTCCCTTCTTTTTACACAACAAGGAAAATCTTTTTGCATCTTCCCTGACACAGTTTAGGAACTACAGGCTTTTCTTATATTAGAATGAATCCTTTTATTAGCCTATAAATGACAATATCTATTGAGTCTCTAATAATGTATTAGACATTATTATATTATGTATTCTAGGGACTTCATATATGGTATCTTGCTTAAACTCTGAAAAGCACTTAAAAAGTGAAGAACTTCTCCATTCATTTGGCTTTAGATTTGTAAAAGCTTAGAAAAGACTAGTCTTCCTCTTGGCCCAAGCGGGATTCCCCCACCCCCAGCTCATCAGATTCTCCCTAATATCACTCAAACCATTTTAGAGTGACTTTTCTGTATGAAGGTGTTTGGTTATTGTTCCTTAAAAAAATTCCTAAGAGACGCTAATCTAACAACAGAAAAAGAAACACATCATAAAAACCTGTGTTAAGTATGATTCAAAGGGAAAAAATGAGCTGTAGTGAAAGCCAATTTGAGCTGGAAAGACTGTACTCTTAAGTAACCAGACATGTGTAGCCACTTATGAAGCTGTCTGGTCACATATGTTTTTAAACATTTGTCAGCAGAGTCAGAACTCCACATGCAAAATACAGCACTCCCAAGCATTATGGAGGTTTGTGAAGAAGTCTCAGAATCTGAAAGAAGTGAACAGATTTCACAGGTTGAAAACAGGTTGTTAGTGCTTGAGTTGAAGAACACTTGGGGAAGCAGCTCCCAAAGGCTGTGAGTCATTTACTTGAATATTAATATCTCAGGGACAAAACTGGCATCAGAATAAAACCTACAGAGCCCTGAAGAGAGATGTCAGGAAGTCCCAAGGAGCAGGAGAAACTGGAGAACTATAATTTAACTTATGGCTTCAGAGCTGAAAGCTAAGTCGAACCTCACTCCTTTTCTTTCTTTCTTTTTTTTTTGCGGTACACGGGCCTCTCACTGTTGTGGCCTCTCCCGCTGCGGTGCCCAGGATCCGGACGCGCAGGCTCAGCGGCCATAGCTCACGGGCCCAGCCGCTCCGCGGCATGTGGGATCTTCCCGGACCGGGGCACAAACCCGTGTCCCCTGCATTGGCAGGCGGACTCTCAACCACTGCGTCACCAGGGAAGCCCTCACTCCTTTTCTTGATAAAGAATATTCAGTGACCTTTACCCTCCATTAAAAGTCCCCATCTTAAAATACAAATACAGTTTCTTTCAAACCTGCAGCATTTGTTCTTCCTCTGAAGACATCATCATATGCTTTCCACTGTGGCTTCACCTGGTAGGCATGGATGAACACCACAAATACTACCACGAGGCACATTAACGGAACAAGAGCTGCACTGAACAGAGCTGCATAGATGTTTGGGATGAAACACCTGGAAGAGACAAGAGAAGAGATAACTCAGCTTCAACACAAACATTTCTAAATGCACCATGCATTACATCACCGCTTTATACTAGCTCTTTGTATCTAAATGTTGGCAAAAGCAACTTTCTGGCTTGCCAAATTGGAGCTCTGTTTGAGTAGAGGCTACATGACTAAATCTAACCCACTGCTTCACAAAGTAGGTTCCATGGAACATGCATATCCTGAGGTGCTCAGAAAACTTCAGAAAAGGTTACGGCCAAACAAATTTCAGAAACGCATATTTGCTTTTCCAGCTCTGTCTTCTTCGTCTAATGAGACCACGGTTTCACTAGGGACCACATGAGGGAAGGTAATTGTTTTCTTTTATCTTTTTAAATTTTTTTATTGAAGTATAGTTGTTATACAATATTATGTAAGTTACAGGTGTACGATACAGTGATTCACAATTTTTAAAGGTTATACTCCATTTATAGCTGTTATAAAATATTGGCTATATTCCCTGTGTTGTACAATATTCTCTTGTAGCTTACGTTATACCTAATAGTATAACCTCTTAGTTCCTACCTCTTTTATACCTAATAGTTCTACCCCTATGTTGCCTTTCCCCTTTCCCTCTCCCCACCGGTAACCACTAGTTTGAAGAAGGTATTGTTTAAAGGCAAATTTGAAGAGTCCCAGGGCTCAACTCTGTAATTTCTACAATTTTGTTCTCTGCTTGGATGACAGTTTTGTCATTCCTAAGCTGTACATTTCCCTAGAGCCATTCATTCTCTTGAAAATGATGACAATTTTCCATTTAGAAGCTATACTGCATAACTGTATCCATTATTACTGGAGTTTATTTAGATCAATGAGGTTTAAGGTAAACTTAACATTATTTATATATTTTGGTAATACTGAAATTCCACGGAAAATGGTTTTAGAGATGTAATTGGAAGATTTTACTCACGGGTTATAAAAATCATCTTGTTCATATAAAATCTTTCACAAAACAATCTCAAAATGGAAGACTGTTAAATAGGTTCTCAGTATCTAAAATTGTGCTTCTGAGGTATTCTTATTGAGGACACACCTCCTACGACTTTTAATGGCAATAATACTTTACAAGAAATCTTAATAGTAGAGAATGTCTCTTGTGAAATATTTTCCCCAACTTCTCCATTTTTTAATACATAATATCTGCAAACCTAGATTGCAATATAGCCAAAAATAATGGATGCTGATAACTCAAGGAAAAAAATATAACTTATTAAGAAGAAAACCTCAAAATCCAAACTATAGGTAATCAGGGGAAACACCCATTCTTGCAACTTGGGAAATCAGTCCCTTTGATTTTATGTTTAAAAAGAGATATGTTATTAAAGACTTTACTCAGATATTATTTCTAATTAATATGATCTGCTAAATGTATTCAAGTAAACAAGACACATTTCAAGAGATATTTCAACACACATTCTGCATCTGCAAAGAGATGTCAGAATGATGAATTTTCTGGCTTTTAGAATTTAATTTGGACAGCATAAAGCCTGAATCCTTTCCTGTACACTCATTTGTATGCCGTAAGACCCACATCTTCCAGGTAAAAGGCATGTGATTAAATGAAACAGGCAAACATTAATGGCTTTGATCTTGAATATATTTCTGCACTAAAAATAGGGGTCATGTTGGCTACTTGTTTTTATGTACATTGGCTTTAAATGATTTCTTTTTTTTTTTTTAATTTAATTTTATTTTTTTTAACATCTTTATTGGGGTATAATTGCTTTACAATGGTGTTAGTTTCTGCTTTATAACAAAGTGAATCAGTTATACATATACATATGTTCCCATATCTCTTCCCTCTTGCATCTCCCTCCCTCCCACCCTCCCTATTCCACCCCTCCAGGCGGTCACAAAGTACTGGGCTGATCTCCCTGTGCTATGCGGCTGCTTCCCACTAGCTATCTACCTTACGTTTGGTAGTGTATATATGTCCATGCCTCTCTCTTGCTTTGTCACAGCTCACCCTTCCCCCTCCCCATATCCTCAAGTCCGTTCTCTAGTAAGTTTGTGTCTTTATTCCTGTCTTACCCCTAGGTTCTTCATGACATTTTTTGCCTTAAATTCCATATATATGTGTTAGCATACGGCATTTGTCTTTCTCTTTCTGACTTACTTCACTCTGTATGACAGACTCTAGGTCTATCCACCTCATTACAAATAGCTCAATTTCGTTTCTTTTTATGGCTGAGTAGTATTCCATTGTATATATGTGCCACATCTTCTTTATCCATTCATCCGATGATGGGCACTTAGGTTGTTTCCATCTCCAGGCTATTGTAAATAGAGCTGCAATGAACATTTTGGTACATGACTCTTTTTGAATTATGGTTTTCTCAGGGTATATGACCAGTAGTGGGATTGCTGGGGCATATGGTAGTTCTATTTATAGTTTTTTAAGGAACCTCCATACTGTTCTCCATAGTGGCTGTTCCAATTCACATTCCCACCAGCAGTGCAGGAGTGTTCCCTTTTCTCCACACCCTCTCCAGCATTTATTGTTTCTAGATTTTTTGATGATGGCCATTCTGACTGGTGTGAGATGATATCTCATTGTAGTTTTGATTTGCATTTCTCTAATGATTAATGATGCTGAGCATCCTTTCACGTGTTTGTTGGCAGTCTGTATATCTTCTTTGGAGAAATGTCTGTTTAGGTCTTCTGCCCATTTTTGGATTGGGTTGTTTGATTTTTTGTTATTGAGCTGATTTGTTTTCACCTGAATTATGGATTCACTGCCACAGGCTGGCTTAAAGCAGGTTAGACAAACACAGACACTGACAAAGGAAGTCACACGGGCTTCAGTGTCTTAATTTTTATCTTGAAAAATGTCATCACAAGTCAATTTCAGGCTGTAAAATGGGGATAATTACCGAATCTACTGTGAGCTGTTTTAGGATAATAAACATTTTGTACACAGTGTTATGGCGTATAGGTTTGGCTCTCCAACATCTACACTTGCCGGTGGCTGGCCATGTTTGGTTCTCACCTCTATCTGAAGTGCTTTCCTGAAAACTTCCCTTTATTTTAGAGGAAAACATTTGAAAGGAGGACTTCAATGAACGCCGTGCGATCCTGGTCAAAAAATAAATTGGGCAAAGTGGACCTCTGGGAGGTTAGAAGTAACCAGGCATGTGTGCAGTGGCTTTGGGAAGAGGGGGAGAATTCCCAAAGTGTCACAGCTCTTCACAATCTCACTTGCAATTCTCCCTGTTTGTACAGTGACTTGGCCATGTTGGGCCATTCTTTCAGAGAAAGGGGCAGGAAAATTATCTAATCCTGAAGCAACCCTTTTCCCCTCTGTTTCTTCAGAGCCCTACAAATCGTGGCCTCTCATTAGCATCAGGCTGGTGAGAGTGCCCTAAGTTTGTCCTCCACCTGGTCAGCATGGGGCCAGATCATGAATGAGGAGGGCTTGGGCCCCCAGCGTGCCTGCCCTGTCTGCAGCCCCTTCTGCCTTCCTCTCCTGCGCAGGTACTACAGTCCGGCAGGGGCTTCCCTCGCCCACTCCTGTCCAGCTGTGACTCCGTCCCAGTCTCCCTCCAACAAACTCTCTGCCTTGTGTACCACCTCTCTTAGGGATTAGGGGGTCAGACAACTCTCCTGCAACAAACACTAACAATTGCAAATAAGACAGGGCTGAAAGGGTAACCCACAAGTGCAGGCTGCAGTCAGGGCCCCTACTCGTGTGACCTGGGCCATGGAATGCAGGTGGAGCTGGCTATGTCATTCTACATTCTATCTTATATACTAACACTTCCTTGTTTTAAATTCTCATTGAACTTTTCCTTTAAAGCTAATATGTATTCTAAGTTTCTGATCGATCTTTTCTGAATGGAATTTCTACTGATGTAGAATAAAACTTGCGACACACATTTAAAAGTTCCCAAGATAAATGAACTATACCCTACCCTCAAAGGAAAAAAAAAGTCTCATTAACCAGAATTTTCTTTAGTCCAACTGACTAAGATGTACAGTACATCCAGGTAGTCTGAAGATTAGATCACATGAAAGTGATGTGGGGAGTGAGGAAACTGAATATCATGTTCAAAACAGTGTTTGAAGTACGGCTGGGAACAAATTCTTGGAAAAACAATGTTAAGAAACAAGCAGACTGAATACTATGCATACACAGGGCTGTGGAAGCAGCTGATTAACCTGCTGGCAACTACTGCTTCAAGGACAGCTGTGGCAGTTACCAGAAAGTGAGACAAAGGCCGTGTGGATTTGCTGTCTTAAAAAGGGCGAGGAAAGTTCTTCCTTGTAATTACTAGCTCAACCAGCTTCAAAGCATTCTGGCGACCCTTCTCTCTTTTGGCGTTAAATATTATTCTTTTGGGTTCTTGTAATCACATGACGAACTTTTGCTGTTCCCTTTTAAAGTTTCACGGGTAAATTTCCTTTCTTATTATAACCCTCAGACAATCCTACTTTATTTCAAAATCTTGCCAGGACTTCATTCTTTTTCTCTATTTTAAGCCAGATGAAATAAGTAGATGTTGTTTCACTATCTTCAGTTTTTCCTCTTCAAGTCTACCCTGGAGCATTCACAACGCCTTATGTCACTTCCTCATTTATTTAATTAATTTATTTATTTAAAAAAATATATTTATTTATTTATTTTGGCTGCATTGGGCCTTCATTGCTGTGCGTGTGCTTTCTCTAGTTGTGGCAAGCAGGGGCTACTCTTCGCTGCGGTGCGTGGGCTTCTCATGGCAGTGGCTTCTCTTGTAGTGGAGCATGGGCTCTAGGCACGCAGGCTTCAGTAGTTGTGGCACACAGGCTCAGTAGTTGTGGCTTGCGGGCTTTAGAGCGCAGGCTCAGTAGCTGTGGCGCATGGGCTTAGTTGCCCCATGGCATGTGGGATCTTCCTGGACCAGGGCTCGAACCCGTGTCCCGTGCATTGGCCGGCAGATTCTTAACCACTGTGCCACCAGGGAAGCCCCTCACTTTCTCATTTAGTAAGATTATTATTAACCCCTCACCCCACCGCTCCCAGGTAGTTCTTTATACTTATTGAAGTGTTTCTACTTGTATTACCCAACTTGATTAAAAAAAATTACGTGGGTGGTATACGGTATTTCAATTTTTTTATTCTTGTATGAAATCAGCATAAGGAGGGGCTCAGAAGCAAAGAGTCCAGGAGAGACAAAAGCTTCACTTACAACTGCTAAAAATATTGGAAGAGATGCTGGGAACTCCCTGTACGTGAAACTGTAATTTGAGTCCATTTAAATTATATTTTAGAGAACAAGTTGACCCTGGCGCACTGGAGGACATGAAGCAATCCAGGCAGCAGACATGTGTGTTACATCTGGGTTACATAGGTAATGAAAAAGGAACTAGGTAATGAAAGAATAACAGATGTTTGTTTCTAAGGTCTTTATAAGTACTTCTCCTCAACAAGACAATGATAATAGTTATGACTCATAGGCTCATGTGCCAACCTCCCCCAGGAGGGGAGATTTCTTTAATGATGGCACCTATGTCACAGTTACATTTGCCGCTGCAACCAGCTTTTTCTTTTCCACATGGAAACTCATGGTGATGCCCTACTTTATATGGGAAAAAAAGAGATGGTCTGTCAGTTTTATTCCAGAAATTTTAAAATGTATGATGGATCAAGAATTGTCCACTTATTGCAAACTGAGTTCTACTTTGTGTAGAAAGTACAATACATCGATGTACTGGCCCTATTAGTTGAAGAATACAGATGTTATTCATTATGTAGATGCTTATAAATAATATCTAAGCCAATACTTATGAGTTCAATATTCCTTTCCTTGCCCGCTCAATTTACTTTCTTTCCAAAGATGATGTTATTATTTAACACACACTTTTAGTTTACCGGTGAATTTATGTATGTATGTATGTATGCATGTATTTCTGTGTATATGTGTGCATTTCCTGTCCCGTTCAAAATGACTGGAGAGGTTTAGAGAGAGCCCTTTAAGCACATTCATTTTTTTCTCAGGAATAAATTTATGAAGACATTGGAGTGAAGAGAAAATAACTGTTTAACGAGCTGCAAGTTAGGAAAACAAATTCTTCTAGAAGTCCTTCTGTTGTACTGCACACAACTGAGTTCTAAACTTCATCTTCCTTTAAACTCTAAACAAGAACAATATTAAGACTGAATTGCAGATAAGCCCTACAAAGTGAAATCTCATATTAGGATAATGTATGGACTTAGAGAAGAAGAGGAAGAGCAAAGTATTTTCTTAAACTGAATTAGCCAGTAATGAAAACAACCTTAAATATTACTACTACTGTTTCTACTTCTTCTACCACTACTAACAGTATTAGCAGTGATCATTTACTGTGTGCCAGGCATGAAACTCAATCCCTACATGTATTATCACACATAAATATCACAACAGTCCCCTTAGCCTCATTGTACATATGGAAAAATGACACAAAGTATATGAGGTCAAATGCTATAGCATAAATAGGCTCATTCTGCTACCGCTACGATTCTAAAATTATTTCACAATTCTAGCAAAGACATATTAGAGTTAGTAGGACAGTGTTTCCTTGAGGACTTGGACTGTATTTTTTTTTAGTATTTCTCCTAGTCCTTTGCATAATCAGACCCTTAAGAAATGTTTATTTCTTTCACTGATTTTTAGCAGTCTTTGAAACCACTCACTTTTTAAAAAAGTAGGCATAGAAAATCCTGCATTTCCTGTGTGCTTAGTTTAATCAAAATCCAAGCAACATCTGAATATCTACCACGTATCAGGTATGGTGCTGGCCATGGAAGGGCAGATGAAGATGCCTAAGGCACGGTCCTTCCCATCAAGAAGATCACAGTTGCAATAAGTCAATCTAATCTTCTGTTCAAAGCATTGTTAATCCATCAGCATCATCAACACTGCCTGGGAGTTTGCTCTACATGCAGAATCTCACACTCCATGACAGAGTTCCTGAAACTACATTTTAACAAGATCCCCACGTGTTTCATGTGCACATTGAAAAGCTGGAGAAGCACTCTTCTAGCGCACTCATGAGGCATAAAGTAGCTTAAGCTAATTAACAAAATTAACTAATCTTTACATCTATTTGGCAGTGAAGCCAAGTGTAACCCCAAAAGGAGAATTAGGCCCAGAGATTTTGCAGCACATGGTGGTCACAGCAGCCTGAAGAACCAGAGAGGGAAGAGCAGCAGGAAGCAAAAGGGACAGAGAAGCAGAGATGTGTCGTATTTAGAAGTCTGGCAATTAGCTCCTGTCACATTTAGAAGCCTGTGATTCGCAACCTGAACATGCTCGTTACCGAAAAGGAGAGACAGAAAGCGAATAAACTGAGAGAGGACACAAGCGATCTGCAGACCGGTGGCACAAAACAAGAAGGGGAGTGCTGGCCTGTGACAGGTGTGGATGGCAGGTAAATAATCAGCTGCAACTAAACAACCCTTGAAGGAATAAGGATTCTGATAGTTGTGGGCACGATAGACATGTTCCATAACTGCTGACACTGCTCAAGGGTTCTGGAAGAGCCTGTGTTCCATATACCTCTATCCTCACATCCCACCCACAGCTCACCCAAATACAGGTGACTAGCTCTGCGATGGATACCTGACCCAAAGACAGACATTCTTCTGGCTTGCCTCTGATTTATAACTTGGTGACTCTGCTCTAAACGTTGAGCTGAGCCAATGAGCTTTTTGGTCTTGAGGATTTCACATGGATAATTGCCAGTTAGTAGTGGGCACTAGAACCATTCTAAGTTCAGGGCAAACAGCCATCGTGGAGTAAACACACAACGAATATCGAGTATGAATGGATAGAAAAATGGCGGGGGGAGGCAAGGGTTGGGAGGGGCATTGAGATGTTCACCACAACAAGAAGTGAGGCTCTGTGGTCCCTAAGAGATGAAGAGTGTGGTCTGGTCTCCAGCATTTTAATTCCAGGTCCTCTGAGGTCCAACTACACCTCATTTTCTGCCGATATCACTGCCATGTCTACCAGTTTTAGAGCTCAAATCTACTCCATGGTTATCATTGCTATCTACTTTTATGCACTGACAAGTGATCAAAGAATAAGAATCAGTCTCACGTTTTAGTATTTACAATGTATCCACATGCTTATATTACTTGAAAAGATTGAGCTAAGAAAAATGTGGACATATCCAAGCAATACTGTTTCATCTACTTCAAAAGGAGCAGATATTCTGATTCACTGAATATTAAACTGCCTACAATTTTGAAGTAGTCAGATATACTACATACACTAAAATGCAGCCTTGTATTGTTCATAATTAGCTCATTAAAAACTTGAAGTATTAACAGCGTAGAAAGAATTGATAAAAAACAGTCTGAAAATCATGATACCCCCAAATGACCTTTTCTTTTTGTTCTTTTTCCAAGAAACTCAAGTCCGAGCAGTCTGTCGCCTTAACAACTTGATGATACTGTTGAAATTGGTCCAGTGGACAGCGATTGTCAACTGCGCTCCAGGTAGGTTCCAGTGAATCAAACCCCTTCAGAATTTAATCAGAATAAGGTCTGACTCGTTACTTTTTGCATGTACTAATGCTCTATGTCCTCATAAAACAAAATTGATAGGTACTGGAAAATGTCATTGTCCTAGAGCATTCAAAGGTGTCCTCCTTAACCTCTTGCTTACCAAGCCTCTGAATGGATGGCTAAAAAGTGTTTTTCTGACTAATCCTATCACCTTCTTGTATCTGAAAAGGTGATAGAGGTGACCATGGGAATACAAGATTAAAGTCCAAGAAATATTTATCTTTTTGCACCCCCTATCTTCATTCACAATTGTACTTATGGACAACGATACTCAGAAAATACTCATTAACTGTAGTATCATAGACCAGCTCTAACAACCACCCAGTATGAACATATTAAGGGCATTTAGATACCTTAAAACACATCTTTGATGTGCTAACCCATTACTCTGAAGACCAACAACCTTAAATATTTGTTCAATAAAAAATTCACAGCAGATTGAACTGGACTCAGCAACGGAGTGAGGAAAGCAGGAAAGCAGATTCAGGTGAGGTAATCCCTCATCACACAGGCAGGAGGAAGTATCCATACTTTCTGATCTTAGATTGATGTTGGAGATACAATTTTTTATTTTTTGTGCTTTGAATCTGTGATTTCAATAAACTCAAAACATTTAGGGATAGTTTAGAAGAAGTCAGGGGCTATGTTTCATGAGAGCATAAATATTCTCTCCTTTCCCTGATTAAGACTCTGTAGACTTTGGAGTACTGCTCCCTCCACAAACAGTCTTAGAACACACTTGTAGTGTTTCATCTAGAGCCCATGGAAATTATGAGAAAGGTAGAACTGCATGTCTACGCATGTCTATGTCACTGTGGCCACTCTATTAATGATATAGGTGTTTCAAGTGGCAAAAAATCCTGAGAGCAATGGTACTCATTTTTCAAAAGGGCAAAATCACTTGGTAGAAGGATAATCTAACTTTTAATCGACTATATACTACTGAACAGTAGCCACATTACACTGTCCTGAAGATTAGGCCCACAGATTTCTCTGGCTTTATGTGAAAGGTGCAGATACTCCAAGAAAAAATGCCTAGAGCATTTCCTGTAGGAGTGAATGCTCAGTCATACCCACATCTTGTATCATTTATACTCACATTAACATTTATAACACATTGCAATAAGTAATGTTCCTAAATATCGACTTAAAATCACTAAGAAATTGTTCATTGAAGTTAGTCATACCCTGTTTAAAATACACTATACACTTCCTTGTGCTTTCTGTAAAATTTTAATCCTGGAAACAACAGTGTTAACTTTTAACTATTGAGAGAACAGGATAATGTTAAGTAGATGAGGTGATAACGTCAATTATTTCAAGGTCATTATGTCAAGTTGTAGAAAACATAGTTATGTCTCAACTCCAATACTCACTCTGTTGCCGAGTTCAATTCAATCTGATGTGCTGAATTTTTTATTGAACAAATATTTTAGGATGTTGGTCTTCAGAGTAATGGGTTAGCACATCAAAGATGTGTTTTAAGATAGCTAAACACCCTTAATATGTTCATACTGGGTGGTTGTTACAGCTGGCCTATGAAACTACAATTAATGGATATTTATTGAGTATTTTTATACCTCCTGCACTGTTACAGTTACAGCTGGAAACTTAGCAAATGTGAAAGGCATAACTTCTTCCCTGAAGGGTCTTGGGGCAAGAGACGTACAATGTAACAATGAGAGAACATTATAAAATCCCATAATACACTGCCAACATGTGAGGGATATCTAATAAATGCTTAAATGGTTAAGAAATACAGGCCAAAATATCTGGGGGAAAGGAGATAGAGTTTATGGATTAATTTCAGAAAAGGAAAGTAAACTGGAAGCAAATGGAGGCCAAAATTTTGTCCACTCTATGGGGAATCCCCAGCTTTGATGGGAAATGACACATTTCACTTTCCTTGAAGTTTTGAAATCTTAAGGATTAGATCATACAGATGTAGAAGCAATATGTGAAAGTCCGAAGTTGGAAAGTCTTACACTAGATACCAGATACATAGATATAAAATGATTTCCTTTTGTAAAGAATTTTCTCAAAAGAAAATGAGGTTGCTATTGACAATTTATGTGTGGGAAGAAGGACAGAGTAGGAAAAAGTCTCTTACTGGATCAGGATAATATTGCCTACAAAAAAAAAGAGTGTACTGTTAAGAATAAAGGTTCTGGAAGCAGACTGTCTTGAGTCAATCCTAGGTATACCTTTTACTGACTCTGTGACCTGAGCCAGTATTGAGCTTCTCTATACCTCAGTTTCCTAAAAAATAAAATGGAGTGAACAACAGCATCTGCCTCATAAGAGCAGAGTGAGAACTGAATGTAAAGCTCTTGGATGGGAGCCTAGAACACTGTAGGTGCTCAATAAAGATATTTACGATGATTATATATATATCATCTATTACTAAGCCCCAAATCCTCTTATGTCTATACAAGAGTTAACCTGTATTTGAATAAAAAGAAGATACCAAATAGTACAGAGGGAAGTGTGAACACCTAGCACCTTTTTTATCTGTTAGGGAAAAGTGCTGAATGGTACGAGTTTAATGATAGAAAAGTCTTTAAACTGGGGTAGTCAGGGAAGACTTCATGGAAGAGGCGGGATTTCATAATCAGCTTTTTCCCTCTGGAATTCCTTGCCAATCAGCAGATACTTCATGTGATTTTGTCATGCAAATAAGATGATCTGCCTTTGTCCACAGAGGCTCTGCAAGAGGGGAAAGAGGAAAACTTCCCCTTTGCAGCTTTTCCACATGACTCATCTGTGTTTCTGCAAAACTAGTTGTTGAAACTTGGTTCCAACTTGAAAAGTCAAGGTTAATTATGGGTCGGTCATTCAAAAAGAGGTAGGTAACCCTCAAGGAAGTCCAACATAACATTATTGCACTGCCACAGGCTGACAAACAGGCCTGGTCCAGAAGTGTCAGCAGCAGGAGACAGAGCTGTTCAGGGGCTTCTCTAGGCATTTGCACAGATGGTATCTTACCTGCTGTCCTCTAAGGAGAAGGCAAACAGTTCTGGAGGGAAAAGGCCAATTAGCTGATGGTTTTCTAGAAGAGGGAGAGTTTCAAGCCACTGGGAAGCCCACAGTCTGGATTGGGTGACTGCTGAAGGACGCCCAATGTTGACTATCAGAAAGCAAGGCAGTGTGAACGTCCCATCAACCTGACCCGTCCACCAGAAAGATAACTGTACCTCCTCCTTTCACGAAGGCATTTTTTCTTCATGGAATCTTAAAACTAGAAGAAATAATAAAGGTCATTCCACCCTCCCTCTAGCTGTATGGGTGAAGAACCCAAGAACCAAGGACTTCTGAGGCCTGCCCAGAACCTGACTGTCTAAACTCCTAAGTCAGTGTTCCAAATGAGGGTCCAAAGCATAAGTCAGACTCAAGAAAAATAACCCCAGTGTTTTCAGGGGCCATATTCTGCAAATAATCTAAAAATTCCTTTCTTAGAAAGTGTCCCCAGTGTTTTATTTTACCTTGCATATGAATTCCCAGGGGCTAGGGGACTACTAAATAAATCATAGAATGAAACAATAAACATGCATATTTCTGAATATAATACTCAATAGTAGTGACCCAAGCAGCTTAGACCTTACTTATCCCTCTCATGAAAGTTTTTAATGACACCACATATTAAGTTTTTGCAACATATATTTATACAAAAGAATACATTTCATTTAGTTAGAGATATAGCAAAGATATGAAAAAAGGCCAGTGACTCCAAAGATATGAAGAAAGGGCAGTGAATGGCACTCTGTCATTCATAAGCTCCCCTCCCACTGAGGAACTTCCCACCCTCCAAAAAAAAATTGGTTTCAGTTGAATTAATACTTTATCCTAAGGAATTTATTTTTGACAACAGGATGTTCCTGTTATTTTCAAGTCCTGTAGTTTCAACAACAGGATTTCAGGGCAGTGAAATGAAATGGGAACAGCAGAGTAATATTAATTTCTGAGCATAATGATGAATGTATGAGAAAAACCCAAGTAGTCTAAAACCTGTCTTTAAAAAATTAAGCCTATCTCCTTCATGAATTTTCTGAATTTCTTTTAATTAAAAAATATCATGATCTGACATGCAGTAAAGATTTTTTGTTTTGGCTAAAATTTTTAACCTTTTCATTGTAGCCAAACTTCTTAAATGTAGAGCTGGGCCAGCTAAAGTCTTGAAAAACTTCCCTTTATGATGGTATACTAGTGTATTCTCTTCTTTATTTCTTATTCTCTCTTTCTTCAAATGAAAGTTCCATGTGCCACAAAATGGAAATAGTTTAAAAAACATGCTGAAAATGCAAGAGTGTGATATACATGCTGTCTGGGAGGGTATCATGTACTTTCATGATAAAATCTTACCAAATGTCAAGACTGTTCTTGACCAAATATCAAGGCCTATTACTCAGGTGTGTGGCGAGAGGAGTCAGGAGATATCATCTCCTCTAAATCAAACACTTGCTTGAAGATTCTGCTGCCTGTTATCACTAAAAACAGAGACTAATCTAACTGGCTTTGATTATGGGTGAAAATGCATCAAAACCCACTACTGTCTGGGACATTCTAAATGGAAGACAGGAAGAATATGATGATTTCACAAAACAGGGAGTGAGAAAGTGAAGTGCTTACAGATGTGGACTCTGAATCAGATGGGCCTGGCTTTGAACCTCGGCTGCTACTTAATAGCTGTGTGACTATGGGCAAGTGAAGTTACCTCTCTGAGCTTCAGTATCCTTGTTTATAAAATATGAATAAAATCTATTTTTTTCATAAATGTGCTGTGAGAATTAAATTAGATTAACTTGATTAAAGTGTTTAGCACAACGCCTAGCATGTGGTAAAGACTCCATAAAGGACAGCCGTTACCATTCACTTTAGCATGTGAATTGGTTAAATTACTTTGCTGAAACATTGTAATGCGAACTTGTGAACAGAAATTATATGTGGCATTTAACTATACTCAGATTGTTTCATGTATTTGGTTAATATCACTGACTTTTTTGTTATAGCAAGCTTATCCACAAAGTCATCATCACCTCTAACTCAAGGTCCAACACCATTTCTCAGAAGAGCAAGCATTTCCTTTAACACCCATAGCAGTGACTTGAATCAAAAAATTAAAAATAGTGCTACTATATAACCCAGCAAGAATTCCACTTCTGGCTATTTATCCCAAGAAAATGAAAACAGTAATTCAAAAAGATATATTCACCCCAAAGTTCACTGAAGCATTATTTACAATAGCTAAGATATGGAAGCAACCTAAGTATCCATCGACAGATGAATGGATAAAGAAGATGTGGTGTATACACACACACACACACACACACACACACACACACACACACACACACACACAATGGAATATTACTCAGCTATAAAGAAGAAATCTTGCCATTTATGACAACATGAATGGACCCAGAGGGTATTATGTTAAAAGAAATAAGACAGAGAAAGACAAATACCATATGATTTCACTTATATAGGGACTTTAAAAAACAAAACAAATGAACAAACATAATAAAACAGAAACAGACTCATAGAAACAAAGAACAAGCTGGTAGATGCCGGGAAGGGGGAGTGGCTGGGTGAAGTAGGGGAAGGGGATTAAATGGGACAAACTTCAGTTATAAAATATCAATAAATAAGTCACAAGGATGCAATGTACAGCATAGGAAATATAGGCAATAGTATTGTAATAACTTCGTATGGTAGCAGATGGCTATTACAGTTATTGTGATCATTTTGTAATGTATAAAAATATTGAATTACTATGCAGTATTCCTGAAATTAATATATAGTGTGAGTCAATTATAAAAAAATTAAACAAAAAACAAAAAAAAATGTTAAGGCTCTGGGTCAATATTTAGTCATTTGAAAGCTAAGACAGACATGAAATCTTTAAAAAATATATGTTTAAATCTTCAATTGGTACTGCTGAGGTAACCCAAAATTGTTTGCACTAAATCCTAGGTTTAAAACCACAGAAAGGTCAGGTGTGATGAAGTCTTCATGTTGGGATATAGATTGCCTAACTGCTTAGGGATGTGTTTCCCTATGGTTGCTGTTTTGAAGGGTAAAGGAACACATGCCATCACAGTGGTCTCCTTTGTTATGACTAAGCTGCTATTTTCACAGCTATGTTACTGTCCTTGGAAGACATTTTCTTTGGCAGCTGAGGCAACTTTGTAAATAAGCTGCCTATCACGTTATTTCAATACCTGGGTAATAGTAAATAGCATTTTCAAGGTGTCTTTTCCCCTACTTTCCTCCTCAGCAAAGAGGTACTGGACCCTCTTTATGCTTCCTTATTATTCCTATAAAATATGAAAGTTTAACTAATGTTCTTAAAATTGTTTTAAGTAGTTTATAAAGACATATAATCTACATAATATAAAATAAAAATGAGAGAAACGAGGCAAATAAAAAATAAACTAAGACTGCATCAGAAGTGGGGTATCAAAGTACTATTTGCTAAAAATCAGCTATACATTCATTCCAGTGTGCTTTTTCCAGCAGATGTTTCAGAGACACGCGCACGTGCACGTGCACGTACAAGCACACACACACAGTAGTTCAAGAGAAGTACAACTCTTTCCAATATGAGAGCAACATGGTTACTGTGTCATACAATGGTCAATGTTCTTGCTACATGTTACAATGTTCATGTTACATAACTACTATTCATTCATTCAACATACACCTACTAAGCAAAAACTATGTGCATTCTATTTGCCAAGCTATTCATCAGTGATGAATAATACATGCCTCTTGACCTGGAGAAGATCAGAGTCTACAGTGGAGAAGAGGCTCGTGCCAAATTTTACTGCAACGCGTTAAATGTGATAGCACAGCCACCTGGAGGGTGGCGGGAGCTCAAAGGAAGGCGTGAGCTCAAAGGAAGGCGTGAGTTATTGTGTGCAAGGGGAGTTGAATGGTGAAATCATATTTGCCAAGAAAGAAAAGAGATGAGGATCGAGAAGGACATTTGTTACTTAAGTCACCTGATAGGAAAATGATTTGGACAGTCTTGGGAGAGCCATACTCCCTTTCCCGGACAATGGCAAAGAAAAGGCAATGCTCAAAAACTTTTCAGCTTTGTTTCCTGTTGCTTCAGGAATCATCTGTGCTCTTAAAAAGGAAGCATGGTCTGAGATTTTCAGGAAGATAACATAATTATGATTAATCTTTGTTCCTCTGGGGCTATAAAACTTTCAAGGACAAGGATTTGTGTATAGACTCTGATTTTGGGCATATGCAGGGACCAAAATTAATAACTACATAGAATTAAAACAGAGGCTTGATTGGTCCAAAGATACAAGGACTGTGTATTTTACTAATTTTGGAAAAAACGTCCAGAGTAAAAGAGAGACATGTCATTTCACAACCCCTCCAATACAGTTTGTGTGAAGGATAATTATGGAAGAAAGTTCAAGAGAACTGCCATATAAGAATTTCAAAAGAAGCCCAGACAATCCAGAAATCACAGCAGCCTCAGGAAGGAAGCAGTTACTGAACGAATGCTCTCTTCTTAGGACCCTTCAACCCAATGGACATGACAAGATGTGATCCATAAGATCAAAGCTGAGTGGAGGGGGCTTGGGAAGTGGAGTAGAGGCATAATTCACCACCCCTTGAAAAATTCCACTTTTGTTAGCTGAAAACGAATCCAAACTTAACAGCTGAAGAATGTACTAATATTGGATAAAAAGTAGCAAACTGAAGAACACTGAAGAAGCAATATTTCTGGAGGGAGAAGAGGCCTTTGATACTGCTTTCCCCCCCTCCATATCTTTTCAAGGTAAATTTGTCCTTGATTGCTAAATAAAAATTTTTCCTAAGCTATAACTGGAATCTGACACAGACATCTTTAACAAGTCACAAGATATTTAAAATGCTGGGTCTAAAAGCTAGACTCTCCTGATAGCCTAAAAGAAGTGTCACCATCAGCATGTAAAGCATCTTGTAAAGAAATACGGCAGAGCTTCTCCTGTATGTCAATGCTTTCAACAAGAACAGAGTATAAAACACTACAGTCCATCTAATAAATGCAATTATTATGCAATTTTGAAAAGTTAGATTCTAAGATGCATCTTTTTGAGGAGAAAGGATCAAGAAAATAAAGAGGCTATCAGCCTATCACACACACTAACTTCAGATATCTAGTGCTTTGTAACTCCCTTTCTTTAATCCTTGTAAAATCTCACTGCAGAGGTCCTGATGTTAATATTTGCATTTGCTTAGAGTTCTAAGTGGAGCACTGTCTCTGGCCTTCCTTGATATTAATTTAAAAAAAAGAAAAGAAAAGCCAACGAATTCGTTCAGTAGTTTAAGTGTCATCTTTATCAAATGAACAGTGCCAAGACACCAGTCAAATAAAGATCATGAGTAGTTCTGTCTATGGTTTGGTAAAATGTTTAGGATATTATTTCGTCTTTTATAAGAGAGAAGCTTGTATAAGCCAAACATAAAGCAAATTGCTAATGAAAATCATAATGAGCTTCTCATCATTATAAAAAATTCATTCACTATAAAAATGAGGATGCTGAATATAATTTTCAGAAGTCAAATTTATTTAAAACATGCATTTAATCAGTATCAGTATTTAAGGGTTGACGTTCATACACTTAAAAGTCAGGTCTGGCATTTCTGGGTGCCATATCAGTCCTTTCAGGGTTTTTGGATTCCATCTCCTCCTGTATTAGGTACTTTTGCACACAATCTTTAGTTTAATCCTCATGACAAATCTGTAAGACTAGCAGTGTTTTCTCCATTTTTTTCATTTAGTGAGTACCTACTGAGCACCTATTAAATTCCAGACACTGTTCAAGGCTCCAGGACTAGAGCAGTGAATAACCACAACAAAAAGTCCTTGCCCTTCTGGAGCTTACTTTCTAGTGGATACTGCTTTTTCTTAATTCTTTGTAATCAACCTTGTCCTGAGCTAAGTTATTAGAAAGAAATTAAAAAGTAAAAACTTCCTCTTAGACCACAACTGGAATCTGACATGGATATCTGAGAGAAAGAAAATATGAAAAAAACTCATTCAAATAAATAAATAGATACTACATCTGATGGTGATGATGCCATGATGGAAAATAAAATAGGATAAGGTCACTAGGAAGTTCTGGGAATTACTAATACTACATGAAAGGGTCAGAGAGATATATCTCAACTGAGATATGAGATTTTTCTATAAACAAATCAGTTAACTGAATGTCTCTTTCAAACAACAGGAAAAGATAGTAATATTCCAGTATTATTACCAACATGTTGTTGTCCTGAACAAATTAATGCTAAGTCTTGCAAAGGCAGAATATCACCCAAATGAACACCTTACTCGACTGGAAAATACTCCTATCACTTTATTTCTAAGACATAAAGATCCTCATTGTCACCATATGTACCCAAATGGGTATGGTTAATTATTTTTCTAATTCTTTATCAGGAGGATCTGGAGGAGGACATCTGGAATTCTCCCTGACAGGCCAGCACGTGACCCATGTCAGTAAAATAGTTGCACTGACTACCTGATAAGTCTACAGATTTATATGAGGCATTTTGAGACCTCATACACTGTATTGTTTTTCTCACTTACCGTCAGTTTATATCTTTTGCCTGAAGCATTCTCCCTTCAAAAATGATCAAAAGACACTGGTGATTCGAACCTTAAATTTGCCTGAGGGTGACACTTTTTTCTATCTTATTAGAATCCAATTCATTTGATTATAGTCATCCCATAAATCCCAGTACTTGCCTGAGCACAAGCTATCTAGTAAATACTTTGAATAATAGTATTTGTTACAAGTCTGCATTAATACATAGGGCAACGAGTGTCCATATGTGGCCATTTGATGTAGTATGCATGTATTTACCTAGTTGTTTAATTTAGCTCATTTTGGAGTAATTGTGATTATTTTGTGCTTTAGAGAATTCTGATAGAAAGATCCATATATCTATAGAAATGTACTCTAATGTAAATATCCTCTGAACACAAAGTCTTCATTTATTCTGTCATCAAATATTTGTTGAGCACCTACTATATATATATATATATATATATATATATATATATATATATATATACACCAGACACCATTCTAGACTCAAGGGATATAACATTCCACAAAAATCCTTACTGAGATTACATTCTTTTTGAAGAAACAAAGAGTTAGAAAGATGAGATAAATATAATATATAATATTGGGTGGTGATCAAAGCTATAATAAACTAAAGTAGCGAATAGAGATAGAGAGTGAAAAAGATGGTCAGGAAAGGCTTCCCTGAGGAGTGATAGTTGAAGTGAAAGAGCATGCCATAGGAGGCCTCCCTGGTGGTGCAGTGGTTAAGAATCCGCCTATCAATGCAGGGGACATGGGTTCGATCCCTGGTCTGGGAAGATCCCACATGCTGCGGAGCAAGGAAACCCACGCACCACTACTACTGAGCCTGCGCACTAGAGCCCATGAGACACAACTACTGAAGCCCGTGCTCCTAGAGCCCATGCGCTGCAATAAAAGAAGCCACCGCAATGAGAAGCCCATGCACGGCAACGAAGAGTAGCTCCCGCTCGCTGCAACTAGAGAAAGCCCACGTGAGGCAACGAAAACCCAATGCAGCCAAAACCAAATAATACATTAAAAAAAAAAAGTTAAAAAAAAAAAAAGAGCATGCCATGGGAGTATCTGAACGAAGAACATTCGAGACAGAAGGAACATCAAGTGCAAAGGTTTTGAGACAGGAATAACTGTAAAAATATGTAACGCGTAAGTGTTATTTACTAAATGCTAGGCACTCTTCTCAGTAGTAGAAGGGTAGAATGAGTGGAATAACATTTAATCCTTAAGAGGTAGTACTAGTATTATCATCTCCATTCTACAAATGGGGGAATCAAGGCACAGAGAGGTTAAATAACTTGTTCCAGGTTAACTCTAAGAGGAGGCAGAATCAGAGTCTGAACCCAAGCAGTTGGTCTACCTCCAGAGTCCCTTCTCTAACCACTGCACCACATTCCCTCTCTCAACAAGAGGGCTCTGGGGGTTGGGCACTGAGTGAAGTCTCCTTAAAAAGTTGTAGCAACAACTTCCAGAGCTTCAAAGAGTATTGCTATCAAGATGTAAGATACTGGCTTTAATTTAAAAACTTAAGATTTATCAGCTTGAACCAACATAATACTTAATATAACTATATCTGGAATAGAAATTCCTCTAAAAGAATAATGAACACAGATGGAATTCTGTCCAGGCTAGGGACAACTCTACTGTATTAGAGTCAAAAACACTCCATAGGCTTACTTCTTTGATTACATCTGAAATAATGAAGCAGAGATGAAACTTCGGTGCTTCCTCTCAAAAGAGTTACATCTGGTTTTCCCAGATGGTGAACAGGAAATTGCAGATAAACATTGGACTGTGGATAAAACAACCATAGAAAGCTCAGCCTGTTGCTGAGCACACATTAATAAAAATGCTTGGGGGTTACTATTGGCTCAAACTATAGCTTGTTTGTTCTCTTGGGAAGGAAAAAAAAAAAGCCAGAAATCAAGTTTTAAGGATCTCAATAAAGAGTTGGAACGAAACAGTGAATGCTTTCAGCACTAGGAATCCCATGTAAAAAAAAAAAAAAAAAAACCAGGCTGCCTTCTAGGGTGCCTCCCATTTATGGATGTACAAGCAAAAGTTTATTAAAGCCCTGACATACATAACTTTAGCAATGCATAAAGGAAACAGGAAAGAGATTGTTTGCTAACGTGTAGGGTATTATTTTTTAAAGTCTGCTGTATTTTCTAATGCTGACATTTTATTCAGATTAAATTATCCTGATTTAATAGATAGCTCTCTGCAGTATGATTGGCTAAAAACCAAAATGCATCATGCCGAAGCAGCGTAACATTTGCTTTAATGTCCAAGGTGGTAGACGTGTCTTGTGAAGTCCAAATGGACAGCTCTGGCCCAGCTGTGAATGAAATAAAACAGTTTTCTTTGTGGCTGTAAGAAAGGTGTTATTTTTCAATATACCAACTGTACTGTGATGCTTAATATAACCCATTGTCACTTAGGTGGCTCCCAACAGCATGATTACTGAATTACTTTATTATTCAAAATAAAAGCTATTGTCTGTAGCAAAGCACAATCTTTTCATAATGCATTAACTACTGAACTGATTTCAGAAAAGTTTAGGCAGAGCTTGGGGAGATCTTTGAACTGAATGAGCATGTCTTCCTGGGCCAGTGGTGTAATCAGATTGAAGGTAAATCGGTAAAATTGACTAAGAACCTCAAGTTTAAATGCAGTTAAATAACTTCCTCATTTCTTTGTTTTTGTTTTTTTGTGGTACGCGGGCCCCTCACTGCTGTGGCCTCTCCCGCTGCGGAGCACAGGCTCTGGACGCGCAGGCTCAGCGGCCATGGCCCACGGGCCCACCTCCCGGACTGGGGCACGAACCCGCGCCCCCTGCATCGGCAGGCGGACTCCCAACCACTGTGCCACTAGGGAAGCCCAACTTCCTTATTTCTTTATCCTTAAAACCACCTTCTAACGGAGACCTAATTTTAAATACACAATTCTCAGGACTTCCTTGGTGGTCCAGTGGTTAAGACTCTGTGCTTCTATTACAAGAGGCGTGGGTTCAATCCCTGGTCCGGGAACTAAGATCCCACATGCTGCTTGGTGTGCACCCCCCCACAAAAAAAAAGAAAAAAAAAGAACCACAATTCTCAAATCTAAGATGTTCCTAAGAGAAAGGAAAACATATTAAGCCTGTATTTATCTGCACGTGTGGAATTTGTTTTCAGAGCATTGCGAAAAAGAAAATTACAAATCAATCTCATGATGGTATTAAGGTAGGGATTATATTAACCAATTGGAATGAATCTTTCAATTAAGAAAGAGCCTGTGAAAACTCTCCTCTGACTTCAGGAAATCTTCATATTTTAAGCAGGTTCTAGTCCAGGTTCTGCCGTAAAGAGGTTATTTCACATTGGGCAATCATTTAACATAGTTAGGCCTCAATCTCATTATCACTTAAATAATGAGATGATTATAGAAGGAGAGGTTAGGTAGAAGATGGGCCTTCAGTTTCTTTCTGTAACCCAAATTCTATCACTCAATTCCATTTTAACCTGGATTCAATATTAGATCTATTTATAAAGGTGCTATGAGCATGTGCTTTTTATTTAGTATAATTTATGATATTAATAAGTGTCATCTTTCATAATTATTGTTAAAATGAACTCTTAGCTGATGACAATAATAGAGGGAGACTATGAACCAGAGGATCCAAAATTGCAAATAATTAGAAATTATATCGTTTCACATTGCCATTAATCTTTCACTTGGATTAACAGCATATCGTGCTTCTATTCACTGAAAACACAGCAGCTAGAAAATTGGCAGTCTAGGCGTCTGTTGTGCATGATGACAACACCAGCACAAATATAATATTTATTTGGTAGATCCACAAAACAGATTCCATACACAGATAATTAAGAATTAAGTATATTATACAAATTAGCATCGACACACATTTACTCAGCAAATATTTTAGGGTCTATTATGCTCCAGCCCCTGAGATGCAAATTTGCAAAACACATGATTCCTGCCCTCATGAAGCCTATATTCATCTAACTCTTCACTCTGACTCTGAACAGCACAGGGTCCTCACCAGTCAAACATATAAGAAGGAACGGCTATTTTAAAAGATTTCAGAAAGGCTTCTGATGCATTCCAATGCTTTATTAACTCTTAGCTAAAAATTTTTCTATCTCAAATCCAAATGTTTCATACTTTTTTTTTTTTTTTTTTAAAGAAGATGCTGGGGGTAGGAGTTTATTAATTAATTAATTTATTTTTGCTGTGTTGGGTCTTCGTTTCTGTGTGAGGGCTTTCTCCAGTTGTGGCAAGCGGGGGCCACTCTTCATCGTGGTGCACGGGCCTCTCACTATCGTGGCCTCTCCTGTTGCGGGGCACAGACTCCAGACACGCAAGCTCAGTAGTTGTGGCTCACGGGCCTAGTTGCTCCGCGGCATGTGGGATCCTCCCAGACCAGGGCTTGAACCCGTGTCCCATGCATTAGCAGGCAGACTCTCAACCACTGCGCCACCAGGGAAGCCCATGCTTCTTCTCAAACTTCTTGTATTGTTTTTTTAATCTTGAGTACAGATGCATTATTTTCTGAATTAAAACTATATATATATAAAAGTATTCAATTTCTCTTTTACTGCTGCAATACTTTTACATATTTATTTATCTCAAAAGGCTTTGTTTTGCATAGACAAAGCACTACATTCATATTATTGATTTTTAAATTTCATTTTCTACCCACTATACATCTTCGTAAAACTCTTCTGAATCTTTTCCAATTTGTTTTCAGTCTATTTTTTTAGTTGAACAGTACCAGCTTAGATACAAGCATCTCATTTAAGGGTAGTAAAATAGTAAAACTAAATCATCATTCCCATATTCTATACATAGTTTTGTTTTTTTTTAAAAATAAATTTATTTATTTATTTTTGGCTGCGTTGGGTCTTTGTTGCTGTGCGCAGGCTTTCTCTTGTTGCGGAGCACGGGCTCTAGGTGTGCGGGTTGCAGTAGCTGTGGGTCGTGGGCTCTGGAACGCAGGCTCAGTAGTTGTGGCGCTTGGACTTAGCTGCTCCGTGACATGTGGGATCGATCCTGGACCAGGGATCGAACCCATGTCCCCTGCACTGGCAGGTGGATTCTTAACCACTGCACCATCAGGGAAGTCCTATACATAGTTTTTATTCATCCTTGTACTTTCTTGACTTTAAAACTTTGGCACCTACTGATTCACAAGCAACACAATATAGTCTTTTCATCTTTTTATTTATATTATCGCATAATTACCTCCTCTTCATCTTACATTTATATACTTTGTTTTAACCTTTCAGGTCTATAATTCTGCTTTTGCCCTTATTGAAGTCATTCAGTGATGTTTCAGCACTTTTCCTATTTTCCTACCTGAAATGACATCTATTGTTCGTTAGTTTGCATGCCCATCCATCACCTCTTCCCCATGTTCTGGGATCACATCCCCCATTCTTGTGACGAGGAGATTACATATAACACTGGTTAAGCTGATCAAGGCAAACAGGTGACTTCAGTTGGATAGTAAGTGCTTCATCCTTTGACCACACTGATTGGTTCAGAGATGGGTACATGACTCAAACGGTCTTCCCTGTTTTCATGGTGGGTAAATAATACAGTTTTCCATTGGGAAACCAGAAGGACCACATAGGCTAGGAGCTGCCAGTGGCCTCTTTTCCTGCCTCATGGAGAAAGCCTGCCAATAATGAAAGTAACAAAGGAATCCAGAGGTGAGTCATGGAGTGAGACAGAACCCTGATGACTTCTTCTGTATTCATAGCTGCTGAATCCTACTCTGCTCTCAAGGATTTTACATACATGTGCCATATGTTTTCTTATGCTACTTTGAGTTGGATTTTTGTCAATTACATTTTAAATACTCCAAGAATACGCTTCTAGGAGTTCCTAAATGCTAAGAAATAATTTACACATTGTGAACATCAGGCTCAATACATATTTGATATAGTTGCTTATCTACTATATATTCAGGATGTCTGAGCAGTAAGACAATATGAGAAAAGGACATAAGCCTCAGAATTAACATGCTGGGAATTTAGGGAGCATTAATGATGGCATTATACCCTAATTTTAATTGTAGGAGTTTGGAAGGGATCATACTCGTAGGAAAATTCGAGGCATTATTTTTTACCAACTGATAGCATAAGGGTCTTCTTTCTTCAAAGAACTTAAGCAAAAAAGCGCTATATTTTGAGGTTAAGAGGTATATGCAACATCTCAATTCCCTACAGCTCATCTTTCATCTGCACCAAAGTTAGTTCTTAGAGCCCTGGAGAGAATCAGGTTCCTTATGTGTATATATCTAAAATGCTTGCTGTCACTGAAATAGAAATGAATTTATGAGATAAATCCTCAAGAGGCTAGTTAATTCTTTCTAGGCACTCTGCCTGTGCGGTTGCCCATGCCAGAAATCTGAGAATCATCCATGACTTTATTTTTCTCTCTCTAAATCAAATCACATCAATCACCCAGGCCTGACAACTATACTGTACTTTATAAATATTTCTTGAATCCATTCATTTCTTTTCATCTACATTGCCACTGTCTATAGACCAGATCACTATCACCTCCTGCTTGGCTTATGGAAATAAACTTTCAACTCCACTGTCTGCATTCACTATTCCCCTACAACCTGTTTCTTATACAACAATGGTTGTGAGAGGGAAGCTTTGAAAAACGCAAACATAGGGCTTCCCTGGTGGCGCAGTGGTTGAGAGTCTGCTTGTCGATGCAGGGGACATGGGTTCGTGCCCTGGTCCGGGAGGATTCCACATGCCGCGGAGTGGCTGGGCCCGTGAGCCATGGTCGCTGGGCCTGCGTGTCCGGAGCCTGTGCTCTGCAACGGGAGAGGCCACAACAGTGAGAGGCCCGCGTACCGCAAAAAAAACAACCCCCCCCCCCAAAAAACCCCACAAACATAATAATGGCACTCTCTCTCTTAACCCTTCAGTGACTTTGCACTGTCATCTGGATCAAGTCCAAAATCCAATCTAGCCCCTGTTTCTTTTATTCTGATCTAATAATCCTGGCCTTCTTGTAGTTCCTCCAATAACCTAGGCTTCCTTCATCCAGTAGGAATAGGATCTTCCTTCTACCTAGAACACTGTATGCCCTACTCTTAACCTGATGATTCCTACTACTCTGTTAGGCCTTGTTTTCAACTGTCACTTCCTCAGTGACACCTTCTTTGACATCATGAACTAGATCAAGTCCCCCCAATATATAATTTCATAATTTAATTTTCTCTGGTAGAATTTATCCAAATTGCAATTAATCATTTTAAGGCCTATCTGTTTAAAACCTGTAAGCTTCCTGAAGGCAAACACTATGTGTATCTTGTTCCTTTCATATTCCTCCTATTATAATGAAGAGATCATTGTTTATCTATCCATATAACTAACTTTAATCCCCCTCCCCCAAAGAACATATGACAATACCTTTCTCCCCTGACTTGATGGGATAAATACTGGGAGACAGTTCTCCATGGGTCTCTCTCTTTCTGGATGGCTTGCAAACAGAGGCACTGACAGCTTTTGCTCTGGACTATCTTTTGAAGAATGTACGGACAGCTTTGGAAGGTAGAGATACTGCTTCCTTGTGGAGCAGAAGGCGGATTTAGTTACTGTCTGGTATAATAAATATTTGTCCTTCCTGTGCAAAGATCAGATAGGTTTCCTTGCAGCCCATTATAAAAGACTGAGGTTTCCTAAACTTGAGGGTCTTCAGCTGGGATGCAAATCCACTCAGTGCACAGCATCCACCTAGGTTGCCCTGCATTGCCCCTGTGCGTCTTGGGGCAGGGGGCAGTGGGCAGGGCAAGGGGAATTGCTATAAGGAGCTGAACTGCTGGCTGTGTCAGGAGTATTAAAGTTGTTTTGTCTCTGACCCAGAATTCTCATATCTGCCAGTATCCATGAGCTGTGGCAGGCTAGGAAGGAAGGTAAACTTGTAGATCCTGAGTTTCTGACAACAGGAGATCATCTATTCTTTGTAATCCTTAACATTAAAAACAATGCTGGGCTTCCCTGGTGGCGCAGTGGTTGAGAGTTTGCCTGCCGAAGCAGGGGACGCGGGTTTGAACCCCGGTCGGGGAGGATCCCACATGCCGCGGAGCAGCTGGGCCCGTGAGCCATGGCCGCTGAGCCTGCGCGTCTGGAGCCTGTGCTCCGCAACGGGAGAGGCCACAACAGTGAGAGGCCCACGTACCGCAAAAACAAACAAAAAACAATGCTAAAACTTCTTTTGGCATCTGATTCCCTACTAGAAACTCTATTTATTTTTTATATCTTTATTGGAGTATAATTGCTTTACAATGTTGTGTTAGTTTCTGCTGTACAACAAAGTAAATCAGCTATACGTATACATATATCCCCACTACTAGAAACTCTTAAGCCATGATTTTTTTATTGAAGTATAGTAGATTTACAATATCATGTTGGTTTTAGGTGTACAGCATAGTGATTCAGTATTTTTTCAGATTATACTCCATTATAGGTTATTACAAGATAATGGGTATAATTCCCTGTGCTATATACACTATATACTATCCTTTTTGCTTTTCTATTTTATGTATAGTAGTTTGTTAAGCCCATACCCCTAATTTGTCCCTCCCCCCTTCCCTCTGTAACCACAAGTTTGTTTTCTATATCCGTGAGTCTGTTTCTGTTTTGCATATAGATTCATCTGTATTATTTTTTAGATTCCACATATAAGTGATATCATGTAGTATTTATCTTTCTCTGACTTGTTTCACTGAGCATAATATTTTCTAGGTCCATCCATGTTGCTGCAAATGGTAGTATTTCATTCTTCTTTATGCCTGAGTAACATTCCATTGTAAATGTATATCACATCCTCTAAATCCAATAGTCTGTTGATAGTCACTTGGGTTGCTTCCATGTCTTGGCTATTGTAAACAGGGCTGCTATGAACATTGGGGTGCATGTATCTTTTCAAATTAGTGCTTTTGTTTTTTCCAGATATATACCCAGCAGTGAAATTGCTGGATCATATGGTAGTTCTATTTTTAGTTTTTTAAGGTGCTGCCATACTGTTTTCCATAGTGGCTGCACCCATTTACATTTTCACCAACAGTGTATGAGCGTTCCCTTTTCTCCACATCCTCTCCAACGTTTGCTATTTGTAGACTCTTTGATGACAGCCATTCTGACAGGTGTGAGGTGATACCTCACTGTGGTTTTGATTTGCATTTCTCTAATAATTAGCAATATTGAACATCTTTTCATGTGCTTGTTAGCCATCTGCATGTCTTCTTTGGAGAAATGTCTATTTAGATCTTCTGCCCATTTTTTGATTGGCTTGTCTGTTTTATTGTGTTGAGTTGTATGAACTGTTTGTATAGTTTGGAAATTAAGCCCTTGTCAGTTGCATCATTTGCAAATATTTTCTTCCATTTTATAGGTTGTCTTTTCATTTTGCCGACTGTTTTCTTTGCCGTACAAAAGCTTTTAAGTTTAATTAGATCTCATTTGTTTGTTTTTGCTTTTATTTCTTTTGCCTTAGGAGACTGATCTAAGAAAATATTTAAGCCACGAATACTTAAGCTGAGGTACCAGGATGGGCTTCATGGGAATAAAGAATCCAATATATAAGCACTATTGTTTTAACAGAGTTCTTGAAAAGAGTAAACTGCTTTTTGTTATATTTTCCAAAAGGCCAGAAAAAATGTTAAGAACAATTTAAGGGTGTATGCCTTATCTCCTTATGAATATTTTATATTTATTTATGATATACTAGAATAGGTTGAAAAACAGCAATGTTTTCATTAAGTATGTTTTAAATGTCAGATATCTGTGATAGTTAATCTAAAAATCCCAATTGGTCAACCTTCTTTATATCATATTTTTGTTCTTAAGTACTTGAAATAATGTGTGTGGTGTGAATATGTGGATGTTAGCTTATATGGTGCCTGGCATTGTTCTAAGAGCTTTACGTGTATTAACTCATTTATTACTTACAGCATCCATATAAGGTAGGTACTATTATTATTGTTATTATTATTATTGGATGTTACAGATGAGAAAACTGAAGAGCAAAGAGGTTAAATCACTTGTCCAAAGTCACACAGCCTAGCAAGTGATGGAAGACTTGAAACTAGACAGGGAGATACATGAATTTATATATGACCTTCACACATAAGCTATATTAGCTTTTCAATTTGATTAAAAATTCAAGATCTTTTGGATTCCTTTTGCTGTTACATATTGGCCTATATGTGCTACTTGATTTGATTTAACTAAGTTGGGCTAGTTAATAATGTATCTATGAAATAAGAGCTAACCAATCACATTCTTGAAAATTACATTCTTATAATTTTTATTATTTGACAAAATCAAAGTTGGCTGAAGCATTTCAGAAAGTTGAGATTAAGCAAAAATGATTCTAAAACATATGTTGAGGAAGAAAAAAATCTGACTTCAAAATGTGATAAACAGAATTCTTCTTATGGATCTAATTTAGTTAGCAACACTTCTTAATAGGCCATTGGGAGGTAAATGCATGGGCCTCAAGAGAAAGAAAAGGTGAGACCAAGGGAAGATTGATTTGCTCTTCAGAGAAGGTGAGAAAAAATTGGTTCCTTTCCAGGGGCAGCCAAGTGGGAGGTAGTGAAAGCTTAGGACATAAAAGAGGGTGGAGGATAGAGAAGATATGAAAGCTGGATGATGGAAGATGGACTGGGCTGGAAGATAGAGCCACAGAGAAAGTCTCTATGTTGCAGAAGACAGGAGAATAATTAAAAGTAGGGATCTCAAGCAAGATGTCCATTATACTGTTTTGTCTCCTCTTTACCCTGACTTATGCTTGTAGAATTTGGCAGGGCACAAAAAAGTAAAAGAAGTCTATGTTTTCTGTCTTTATTGATAAGAGAAAGAGAGAAGAAAATTCATGAAATAAGCTAGATGCAGAGTGGAGGGGGGGAATACAAGAAATGCAGGAATCCAAGCACAAGTGTTCATGGAGATACAGGTGAGGACACTGCACTGCTCACCTCTTCTGTGATGGGGAATCGGGTCAAGTTCTCAAAACCATTAAATGGAAGGGTGACCCCAGGAGGATGGAATACTTGATAAGAAAAAGTTCTAAAAGGATCCTTTTTCTAAAACAAAACAGATTAATTGATGTTAATAATGTTACCCTTCTTGAATCTCTCTTCAGATGTTCAGTAAACCTTGCTTCAGTGCAGTAATCCATGAATTTTTGTGTTAATTCTTCTATGAGTTTCGTGGTAGTCAGATTTTAACCTGCTTAAAGTTTGCATCCAGGTCTTATTGGATTGAAATGTTATGTGTTTGTATTTAGACTGACTTTGACTGGTGTTTACAAGTCTCAGAAAAATGTGTGGGTAACTTCCTAGCCTACCCTGGCCTCGGTCTTCCAGCTGCAGTTTGGAAGATTTAGAGAAAGAAATCACTGTTCCCATGTTCTTAGAAGCACTCAACCAAACATTAAAAGTTAAAAAAAATTTAAATTTTGGTATTCATATATAAAAACAAGTTATCATAAAACAGCAGCTGGTTGAGAATTTCTATATACTGAATTTTATTTCCCTTATATAAAGGAATTAAAATATTTGGTGACCCAAAAGAAAAAAAAAAACTTTAAATGAACAATGTATTTGAACAATGAACAATGTATTAGAAATATGAAACAATATCACTAATATTCTGAATATCAATTTAAAGTAAAAATGTTGAGGTAGACTTTAAGTCAATATGGTTGACTATACTGAACTCCCCTCTACTCCAAATAAATTACTTTAAAAATAAACAAGAAAAAATAAGTAAATAAACAAGAATGCTAAAAATGTAAACACATAGTCTAACTGAACATATAACACAACATATCCTTACATGCCAAAATTAAAGCCACACATTGGTCAATGGGGCTGCAAGTCCTGTGACACACAGCAATCAGAACCAGGGAGGTCTGGGTTTAATGCCTGCGTGGAGGTGGCAGGGCTTTGCCTGCAAGCTGTAGAACTGAGTTACATGCAGAAATCTAGGACCTGTGAATGGCTGCCAAGATCATGAAAGGGGAACCAGAAAAAATCTTTTGCTCACTGCCCTGAAGAAGTGGAAAACAGTAAGCAGCCAGAAATTTGAACTCCAACCCCTACCCTATGTATTTAGATGTGGCATCCAAATTCACATACTCATATAATCAGGAATATCAAGCTGAGAAATTAAGATAAAATTGGTTTGGAACATGTTAATTGTATAGGACCCATTAAAGTGCACAGAGAATTCCTGTAGAAAGCAACCCTTGTCTAGCTAAACTTAAACTAAAAAAAATCATACACCACACAAGGAAATAAAGGTCCTTGTATCATTCAAGAAAATGTTAAAGACATTATTAACTTTAAAAATTTTGCTAAGTATATATATTTAAAAACTACACAAACTTGTAAATAAAATTGAATTGCTTAATTAAACCAATGAAAGAACAGCAAAAAGAAAAGCTAACAGAAAGCTCAGATTCACAAAAAATACAAAATGAGTTAGTAGAAATAACTCAAAGTTTACCAACAATCACAGTAAATGTAAATGTATTAAACCCACTAGCTAATAAAGCTTAGATTTGATTTAAGCAAATACAGATACATGCCACATGAGATTTACCTAAAAATCATACCCATAAAGTTTAAAGTAAAAGGTCAGGAAATGCCACAGTAAAACAGAAAACTGGGGTAGTAATACTAATACAAAACCAAATAGAGGAGAAAGCTTATAAGCATTGATAGAGATAAAAAGATATATTATTTAGTGATAAAAAGAACAATTCCTCCCTGGAAGATATAACAATTTGAAACCTATATGCACCTAACAAGATAGTCTTGAAATACATAATGCAAACGCTGATATAACGTAAAATCAACAAATCTACAATCTAATTGGGAAATTTCATTCTTTTCAGAAACTGATAGATCAAGTTGACAAAAACAAGTTAGAAAAACAATGAAAGAATAAACTATATAATTAGGGATTTGGCTAAATACAATGTTTAATTATAATTAGTAGAACAAAATAGTTAAGAAAGGGTGGTTAATTATTCAACTAAAGAAAGTAGAAGGAAGACAATAATAAAGATATCAGCCAACACTGCTAAAATAGAAATGAATAAACAAAAACAGCAGAGAGAGATGATTCCAAGTTCACCTCTGCAGTCCCACTGCTACCACTTTGGGCTAAGTGGTCATTATCTCTTGTCTCTATTATTGCAATAGCCTCTTAACTTCACCCTGCTTCCTTTACATTTGAAATCAGATCCTGTCATTCCCACCAGAGCTGTCTCAGTGTAGACCCAGAGTGATTACACTTACCTATTTCCCTAACTTCTCTTTTCCTCTTTCTCAGTCACTCTACTTGGGCCACACTGGTCTCTTTTTAATCTCCAGTCATACCAAGAATGCTCCTGCCTTAGGGCCTTTGCACTGGCTGTTCCGTCTACCAGGAATTTCTTCCCAGATACACACATGGCTAACTTCCCCACCCCCTTTAAATCTGTTCAATTCTTGTCTTCTCAGTGACACCTCCCCTATCTACCTTCTTTAAAATTGCAACCCACATGCTCCTTCATACCCTATAGCAATTCTGATCCTGTTTACCCTGCTCCACTTTTTTCCATAGCTTTTCTTAAGATATCTCATATAATTAATTATATTTTACATTTGTTTTTCATCTCTGCCTCATAAACTCCACAGGAGCAGGGAGGTGGGATCTGTTTATTTTTCACCGCTCTCTTTTTATCCCCATTCTAATCACTTAGAACAGAGTCTGGCATACAGTAGTTATTCAGTGCCGTTTACTAGTCACCTTAATGAAGCATAATTGCTTAAAAAGCTACTTCTTTGAAAAGACACGAACAATCATTGGCATTTCTGGTCATTAAAAAGAAAGAAAGCCAAAAAACATGTTAAAAATGAAAAGGGGGATATAACTTTAGGTATTAGAAAATATCAAGTACTTTATGCCAAAAAATTTGAATACTTAGGTGAAATAAACTGTTTTCTAGAAAAAAAGGTCTAAAGTGACTCAATAAAAATAGAAAACATGAAGAGACTAAAAATTATTAAAGAAATTAGAGTCAAAACTCACCCCATATTTTCAGGTCATTAAAGTTTTACAGGTGAGTGTTAAATAAACTTTTATGAAATTGATAACTCCATCTTATACAAATAATATTACAAAATAGAAAGTTCTCCACCTCATTTTTTTTTTTTTTTTTTTTTTTTTTTTGCTGTGTGGGGGCCTCTCACTGTTGTGGCCTCTCCCATTGCGGAGCACAGGCTCCGGACGCTCAGGCTCAGGGGCCATGGCTCACAAGCCCAGCCGCTCCGCGGCATGTGGGATCTTCCTGGTTCGGGGCACGAACCTGTGTCCCCTGCATCGGCAGGCGGACTCTCAACCACTGCGCCACCAGGGAAGCCCTCCACCTCATTTTTTGATGCTACCATAACTTGGGTATCAAAGGGCCAGAAATATATGAGAAGGATCATAATAAACCAATCTTGCTTATGAAGATGCATGCAAAAAATCTAAATTAAATATTAGTAATTTGAATCCAAGAGTGGACCAAAACGAAGTAGGTTTATCCAAGGATTTCAAAGATAGCTTAACATAAGGATATCTATAAATATAATCTTATCATGCACAGATTATAGAAGAAATATCATGCAGCAATTAAGAGTATGATCTTGGTACAGGGATAAGCAAAAGGAACAGAAGAAAGAGTCTACCCACATGCGAAGGGGAATTTTAGTATAAGACAAATGGGGGAAGAATAAATTACTCAATAAATGGTATTGAGACAATTGGTGGCTATTTTTTAAAAAATAAATCCCTACTTGACACCACTCACAAAAATACATTCCAGATAAATAAAATATCTAAATGTAAAAAGTAAGACTTCAAATATCTTAGAAGACAATATAAAAGATTATTAATGGTATCGGGCTAGATTTTTTTCTTAAGCAAAGTACATGTTAAAGGAAAATATTGTTTAATATGACTACATCAACTTGAATATTCACTAGATACACAGAACTAAAAAGACAAGAGACAGACTGGAAGCAGATATTTAAGACAAATTATTATCATGAAAAAAAGTTATTCAAACTCCTAAAAATCAATTAGAAAAGGATAAACTATCTATTGGAAAAATGGGCAATTATTTGAAAGGACCAGTTACCAAGTGTCGGCAGAGCTATGGGGATATGCTCATATATGTCTGGTGGGGTATAAATGGCTGCAACCATCTTCAAGAGCAATTTGTCAATTTCCACTAATGTTTGAGATGTGCCTCCATTCATTTCTAGTTTAAGTCCCTGAGAAATTTTTGTTTATTTTCTGCATATGCACATTTTTGCATATGCAAATGTGTTCACTGAACCATTATTTATAACAACAAAAAAATTAGGGAAAATCTACATGTCTATTTATTGATAGTTAACAAATTGGAGAAATAAATCATAGTCTATTTATACCTTGGCATATAGGAGAATAGTTTAAATAGGTAAACTAAAGGTATATGTACCACGTTGGAATAACCTCTAAAACATTGCATTGATTAAACAACCAAATGGCAGAAGGATAGGTACATTTAAATAAATCAATACTCTATGTAGCTCATGAACAGTATAAAAACATGGATAGGGCTTCCCTGGTGGCGCAGTGGTTAAGAATCCACCTGCCAATGGAGGGCACACGGGTTTCAGCCCTGGTCCGGGAAGATCCCACATTCCACGGAGCAACTAAGCCTGTGCGCTACAACTACTGAGCCTGCACTCTAGAGCCCGCGTGCCACAACTTCTGAAGCCTGCGCGCCTAGAGCCCATGCTCCGCAACAAGAGAAGCTACCGCAATGAGAAGTCCGCGCACCACAACAAAGAGTAGCCCCTGCTCACCGCAACTAGAGAAAGCCCGCGTGCAGCAACGAGGACCCAACGCAGGCAAAAAATAAATAAATTTATAAAAAAAACAAAAACAAACATTGGTAGAAAAGATATACAGTAACTTTCATAATATAGAGGATAGAAAGGGAAGTTGAACTGTACCTATGTAGTATGCCTTTAAAAAAGAAAACTAAGAAAAAGAGTCTAACATTTTCACTTGTTGGACTTTGGTTCAGTCATGTTCAATGAGTCTGGTAAGTCTGGGACAGGCTGTATTTAAAGAGTCTTGTCCTGGATGGTAGAGATGTCTTAACACTGGGGCAGGGCAAGGCATCACCAGATGATTAGGACGTTTCTAGTGTGTTAGATTCCGGCCATGTTTAAATGGGCCTTATTGCTGGGAGAATCAGCTTAGGAGCAGGATGTCAGTTGGGTCAGACAGACAAAGCGCAAAATAAAAGGATACCAAAACCAACCTTAAGAATATCAAAGACAGCTTAAATTCTTTTGAAAATACAGCCACAAGTAAATAAGCAAGCAGTCAAGATGGAATGGTGAAGCAGACCTTGGTAAATTAATTTTCTGGCACAACCCCGGCCTGTAACCCAGGCCAGTCATGGCTCTGTTTGAAACTCTAGGTTCTATGGGGTCAGGCCCTCTATCTAGGTTTATGTAGATAACTGGGTATGAGGGTGAAGAGGAATTTTGGTAGGAATGGATTTTGGTAGGAATCCTTCCCTACACCATGATCCAGACAGCCTCAGAACAGATTCAAGAGCAGGGATGTATAACTCTTCTTTACTCATAAATCTGTCTTTCTACTCTTTTTACAAGAAACAAAAACAGAGAAAAGCTGAAATTCAGCCATTCATTGGTTTAAAGAATTCAAAACAAAACAAACCACTGGACCTGAATAGCAAATGGTCTCTAGTGTCTTCTAGTACACAAAGCCCGTTATTTAAGAAATCCCGATTTAGAAAACAAATTCCATTAACAACAAAAGAACGTCTACTGGCCTGGTAAAGCGTAGAAACCAGCAGGCTCTTAAAAAAAGTTCATTGTAAGATTCAGTATTTACACCACCAACAATATTGTCAATAAATTAGCCTTACTATTGTACAACGCAGGAAAAGAGCAATGTTCCTTGTTTATCTTTGGCTGCTGTTTACTTTTCGCTCTGCTGTGGGAAAGAGAACTCAAACAACGCTAAGCTTTTCCTTAATGAGATCCCGATTAGACAGTCTGGGCGAAGGTATAAAGCACAGTACACCAAAGCGGTAGAGCAAAATTAAAATCTTTGTCACCCCTTCCCCTGCAAGCACAACCGTCAAGTCACTCTAGTTTATCCTCGGCACAGAGCTGAGCCTTCTCATTTCAATGACCTCCCCCTTGTCACTGACTGCCTGTCCCAATTAACCCAATAACCTTCTGATGCCCTTTCTCATGCCGTTCCTATATCTTTCCATATTCTGGGGTGGTCTTGCCTTGATCCCAAACAAGGAAACACACACACTGTATCTCAGCTTCTCAGCATTACACCAAAGTAGGCACTGTAAAGAACGTGAGAGATTTAACCTATATGTTTTTAACCTAGGTTCTATGATGAGGTTTAGGAGCCAAGAACACCACTGAATTTATGCCTGCACGTTTCTCAAGAGAGAGAGTTCTGAGCTTTCATTAGATTATCAAAGAGGTTAGCAACCATTACTTAGTCCATTAATTATTTTATGGATTGGAAAATGAATAACTGAGAGATTGTTCCTTTCCTCCAGTCAGGCAGCTCGTTAATGGCAGGGAGGACTGATTTCTAGTCCTGTGGACTTTTGGTCCTATCCTCATCACACTATAAGAGCTGAGGTTAACTTGTCTTCATGAAAACATTCATTCTTACTGATAGACGAGGTATTTGACTAAGGCTTTCTGTGTTCCCATCTCCCACCTGCCAGGTCTCTTTGGCATGCCTCTAAAATCCAGTCGCAGCACAGATGGCTGTGTCACCTATGAGTTCAGGAATGTTCATGTTCAAAGTGCTATTAAACCTCCCTAAGAGCTTCAACATTGAACACATTCCTTCTATTAACTGAAATCCAAGGAGGCACCAATCCAAAGTCATCCCTAGTTAATAGCATATACTTACTTCCCTACTACTTCTCAATATCGAGCTCAGAAATTTAATCTTGACATTTTCCATTTTTCAAGACGTGTGTTCCAACATAGGGAAAGGGAATTGCACCAAGATAGAAAAATATATATTATGTAATAATTAAATTGCAGGCTTTTAAGATAGTAGTTTGGTTAATGCTTCCAAAGCAACACAGTGGTCAAATACTTTTTGACTGCTTTATTTTTAATTATTTTAATTTAATTAAGTTTAAGTTAATGCACAGAAATCTCTTGCATTCCTAAACACTAACAACGAAAGATCAGAAAGAGAAATTAAGGAAACAATCCCATGTACCACTGCAACAAAAAGAATAAAATACCTAGGAATAAACCTACCTAAGGAGACAAAAGACCTGTACTCAGAAAACTATAAAACACTGATGAAAGAAACCAAAGATGACATAAATAGGTGGAGAAATATACCATGTTCTTGGATTGGAAGAATCAATACTGTGAAAATGACTATACTACCCAATCTACAGATTCGACGCAGTCCCTATCAAATTACCAATGGCTTACTTCACAGAATTAGAACAAAAAAGTTTACAATTTGTATGGAAACACAAAAGACCCTGAATAGCCAAAGCAATCTTGAGAAAGAAAAATGGAGCTGGAGGAATCAGGCTCTCTGACTTCAAACTATACTACAAAGCTACAGTAATCAAGACAGTACGGTACTGGCACAAAAACAGAAATATAGATCAATGGTACAGGATGGAAAGCCCAGAGATAAACCCACACACCTATGGTCACCTAATTTATGACAAAGGAGGCAAGAACATAAAATGGAGAAAAGACAGCCTCTTCAATAAATGGTGGTGGGAAAACTGGACAGCTAGCTACACGTAAAAGAATGAAATTAGAATACTCTCTAACACCACACACAAAAATAAACTCAAAATGGATTCAAGACCTAGATGTAAGACCGGACACTATAAAACTCTCAGAGGAAAACAAAGGAAAGACACTCTTTGACATAAAACACAGCAAGATCTTTTTTGACCCACTTCCTAGAGTAATGAAAATAAAAACAAGAATAAACAAATGGGACCTAGTTAAACTTAAAAGCTTTTGCACAGCGAAGGAAACCATAAACAAGACGAAAAAACAACCCTCAGAATGGGAGAAAATATTTGCAAACTAAGCAACAGACAAAGGATTAATCTCCAAAATATACAAACAGCTCATGGAATTCGATATCAAAAAAAAATAAAGAGTCCAATTTAAAAAACGGGTGGAAGACCTAAATAGACATTTCACCAAAGAAGACATACAGATGGCCAAGAGGCACATGAAAAGATGCTCAACATCACTAATTATTAGAGAAATGCAAATCAAAATTACAATGAGGTATGACCTCACACTGGTCAGAATGGCAATCATCAAAAAATCTACTAACAATAAATGCTGGAGAGGGTGTGGAGAAAAGGGAACCCTCTTGCACTGTTGGTGGGAATGTAAATTGATACAGCCACTGTGGAGAACAATATGAAGGTTCCTTAGAAAACTAAATACAGAACTACCATATGACCCAGCAATCCCACTACTTGGCATATACCCTGAGAAAACCATAATTCAAAAGGACACATGTACCCCAATGTTTACTGCAGCACTATTTACAATAGCCAGGACATGGAAACAACCTAAATGTCCAACGACATTTGGACATTTAAATGGATAAAGAAGATGTGGTACATATATACGATGGAATATTACTCAGCCATAGAAAGGAACAAAATTGGGTCATTTGTAGAGATGTGGATGGACCTAGAGTCTGTCATACAGAGTGAAGTAAGCCAGAAAGAGAAGAACAAATGTTGTATATTAACGCATATATGTGGAATCTAGAAAGATGGTACAGATGAACCTATTTGCAGGGCAGGAATACAGACGCGGACGTGTGGACACAGAGGGGGAAGGGGAGGGTGGGATGAATTGGTAGATCAGGATCGACATACATACACTACCATGTGTAAAACAGATAGCTGGTGGGAACATGTTATAAAGCACAGAAGCTCAGCTACGTGCTCTGTGATGACCTAGATGGGTGGGATAGGGGGGTGGGAGGGAGGTCCAAGAGGGAGGGGATATAGGTATACATATAGCTGATTCACTTCATTGTACAGCAGAAACTAACACAACATTATAAAGCAATTATACTCCAATAAAAGAAAGTAAAAGGCATTGTTTTATGCCCTGCTCCAATGAAATACTTTACATTTCATTTGTTGGCATCATACTGATTCTGCTTTAAAGCATCTGCAAATATTTAATCTTGTCTGTAAGTCACAGAAGTTTCCTAAAAGTTAGCAGAATGGTAGGCTAGGGGTTTAAAGCACTGACCTGGGAGCAGGTTCACATCCCAGCTAAGCTACTTGTTAGCTGGGTGACTTGTACAAGTTTTACGTCATTACTTTGTGCCTCAGTATTCTAATTTCTAAAATGGATATGATAATAATAGTATGTACTTCACAGCAGCACTTTGTAGTGAGCATTCAATAGGTATTTATTATTATTATTATTGTGAGATGGCATTTTTTGGGTTATCATCTCATCAATATGATGTGCCCAATTCTTCAAATTTGTCATCTCTGCCTTATTGAGAACTGAGGTGCTTTCATGTGTTGAAGCTCAACTGCTGAGCTTTTCTACGTACTATGCCTTATTTTTTACCAGTATATCCAGAGTTCCTGGGCCAACCACAGTGGGATAAGAGCACTAAAACAGTGTTCTTTCCATTCCCTGTTTGGGCTATCAGTGGAGGTACTGGCATAAATGCAGTGGCCGTTCATGGAAACAAAAATTAAGAGTTTGTGTGGTGTCTTTTCACTGCTTCTGACTGGTGATGGCTGTGGTTTAGGCAGAAGGGAGGGGAAGAATACACCACTAGCTCTGTCTTTTGCCTGTGGCAGTCCATTGAGAGATCAGCGGAAATAAACCTTAGTTATCTCAGAGCTTGCCTTTCCTCAAGGTCTCTCACAACCGAAAAGATCCTACATTTTCAAAAGTAATTATATCCATTGTTCCAACTCTGTCCACAAAGGTCAATCATTTTATCCTAAATTAATCCCAAGTTCTCTTAAAGGTATTTGTGCATCCATTTAGATAATTGATATTAAAATGCTTAATCATCAGGCTTAGGTAAGACACGGCCTCAAAATCTTCCTTCTGCCCTTGGGCAACTTTATTGTTTTACAATAACGCTAGCTCCTGATTTTGTCCCTGACGAATTGTGGGACTTTTATGTAAGTTAGCTAAGTTCTGCATGGGGGAGGAGGTGGGGGACTGTGAATGGGAGAAAGAGTAAATGGAAAAACAGAACAGAGAACCAAGGGGATGCTAGAGAGAAAGGAGGGAGAATTATGCAGAATAGCGAGCGATATGTTACTCAGTGTGTAGGTAGGTCTCCTACTTGCATGGATTGGGAATGTTCTCGAGGTCACTGGGGTTGGTCAGAGAACGTTGTTATAGGCATTCAACTTTCCTAGTCTAATGAGAGCTCAAAAAGCTGCAGTTTATAACTCAGAAGTAGCAATGGAAACTTTAAAGCCTTTTATCTTGGCACAATTCCCAGGGAAGTCGATGTGGAGACCCACTGGCTACCAACACCATTCTGTGCAATTTGACGCTTTTCGTTTGGTAGAATTTTGTTGCCAAGGCTATTGCATCAAGTTACTGAAATCTCAGTGGATGCAAACTGTCTCATCTGTCACTTAGCCTGGCGTGGAATTTAAAGGGCATGCTTTCTCCTTAAATGAAAGATTTCACCTCTTTAGCCCATTATGCAATAAGCAGCATTCTAAACCCTACAGGAATACTCATGCTTTAGTTTGTGTCTATGAGAACAAACTGATTTCTTTTTAACCAAAAAGTAAAAGTTTTAGCGGAAACTAGTTGCCCTCATTATGAAATATGCACATATTCAGAGGCATATTCTAGGGATTAGGAATTTAATTTTACATCTTTTAATCATTTTGTATAGTTGTTCAGTCTGTTAATATGTGTGTGTAACTGAGCACTGCTCTTAGTTAAATCCCAGGAGAGAAACAAATCGCTGCTGATTTATAGAGGATGTAAACAAAGGTTTAACGTTTTCAAACCCTAAATGTTGGCAGAGTAAAAAGAGCACTTCATAGAGCATTACCTTCGGGTTTATTAATCTACAAAAATAATTCAGGCAATAGAGAGATTGCTTCCCTTTCTAAAACAGGATATTACGAACATGAATTTCCTTTCTTCATCTAGAGTGAAAATGCTCAAACCTTCAATTTCATTGCCATTCTTCTGTCTCAAAATCATCACACAGTAAATAAGGCTAGGAATACCATGGAGGAAATGGCTAAGATCACCAAGAGAACGAACAGCTGAAACAAAGCGATGCTACATGGTTGGGCATCCAGAGATGAGGAATTCAACTCTGGCTGCACATTTAAATCAGCAGGGGAGTTTTTAGAACCTACTCACATCTGGGTCCTAGGCCTTAGGTGCAGAAACTGGTTTAGTACTAGTTTCAAAAAGTGATTCTAATGTATAGTCAAGGTTGAAAACCACTGGTCTATAGGATGAAAACCATGAAGGGATAAACTTTAATGTGTGAAGTTCTAGTATGGGTAGTTACTATATATTAATTATTACATTTACTTTCTAAAAATAAACAAAAATAATATTTTAAAAGCATTTAAGTAACACTCTGTGTTTTTCATCCCATCTCTGTCAGTATAAACACTTGCATTTTCAAAAAAGGAAATGTAGCTCTAACAGCCTTGCTCAGGGCTCCAGGGGGAAGCTTTGCTAGGACTCTGGGTTCCCTGTCCCCTAAGCTACCCCTGCATCTTGGGGGGTGGCCTAGGATCCTTTTGAGATTATGATAGAAAACATAGGTGTGGATATGGTTTATTTTTGAACCTGATACCAGAAAGCATTTCCAAATATCTTTCACCCACTATTCTTGGGCAACTAAAACTGCAACAGTTCAGGAAAATTAACAATTCTCTAACTCAAAAACCAAACAAAAGAAAGGGAGAGGAAACATACACCTTTTAATTTGAAAATATAGCAACAATTGTTATTTCTGGTGTCAGGTCCTTGTTTTCCATTCCATTCCCACTGCATCTCTAAGTAAGGTCTTTATCACCTCACCTGTACCACTTCTTTAGACTATCACACTTTTCCCCTGGGCTCTGATATCCCACCCTTAATTCAGCCTGTGAACATCTGCAGATTAATCTTAATGCTCTGAGTATGCAGTGCTTGTATTAAAGTCATAGTTTAACTACATGTTACAGTGTTTTAGTCATAAGACTGTTTTTAACATTTAAACACTGGCCCTATTAACTGTAAAACTGTAATATGTAAGTTTGCTTATAAGTAAGCGTTTCTGTTTAAGCATCGATCCCCTTTTAAAATCATGAGATCTTAAATTCACCTGCAGGATCTTCAATAGGGAAAAAGAAATCACTTCTAATTTAACTGCACAGAAAGGAAGTAAGACCTGAGACAACAGGGAGCTTAAAAATGACAGAAATAATCATAGCATCTCAAATTTCCTTTCAAAGGTCCCAGGATTTCACACCTAAATTTAGGAATTGTTAGCTCTTTTGTCTTCTTTAAATGTAACATCTTAAAACAGCAATACAGAAAGCTGTAGGCTAAAAGTGTAACTTGTAAACCTACTGGAACAAATTTAGTCCTCACATTAAGGGAAACTAACTTGCTGTATTCATCTCCCCAAAATTGTATCTCTACCAGTAATCAAGCTTATCTGTGATCCAATTCTAGCTGCTCATAAATGGGGGTGGGGTTCCGCAAACCCCACAGTTGGAGACACTTGAAGGATTTATGAGCCTATAAATGGATGTTAGCCATTTCAAGAAAACAGAGGCCAAGCTAAACTCTTAGCTGTCTTTATTTAGTCTCGATTACAGGCATTACACAAATAAGAACCCAAATGTATTCAGGACTTAGAAAATTGCTTAGAGGCTTTCCTTTCCATAAATCTTAAAGCACAGGGGGTACTCTATGTTGAGCATCTGAATCAAATCTTTCAGTCAGATTTCTTTTTCCTGCTGCCTATTTTCATGGCAGGAAAAAAAAAGAAATTCTTAGAAATCATAGAAAATTTTTAGAGCTCAACTATTCAACTGTCTCTGATGGTAATCTGAGTGGTTCTTCACGCCTGAGCTCCATGGACATTCTATAAGCAGTTGGATGTATCTAAGCTTAAGTCTAGCTTTAGCAGAAATATGTTTACTTGGCTATAAATTCTACTCATAAAGATCTGTTATCACAGAACTGAGACTGCATTGATACACACAGTGGATTGTTGAATTGGACACATAAGTAAGGCTACAAGACAGACAATGATTAAGCTATTTTAACTAGTTCAAAATGGAATTGTTTTGAAGGTGGTGATTACCCTATGAACCGTTCCACCATTTTAATTTCAAAGTGTTTTGCATTGCGTGCTATACAACTGCTTGCACAACTTTACAATCTGTCACTGTATTCCCATCCTCAATTGCCATCGTGCTGACTGAAGAGGACACTAATAATCATGCTGCCCTATTCTCATGGGTAGGCAATCATTAAAAAAATGATCCTCACTGGCTCCCTCCCTGGATGTACGATACCCTGGCTCATATGAAGCATCTAAGTCTGAATTCCGAGTGCTGCAGTTGCTCCAGGTGTAGATACTATTATGCTCTCTACCTAGACACTACCCTTCTTTTAAAATAAAATTCAGAACTGCTGCAGTATTTTCTGAAAAACCAGGGCAAGGGTCACCATGGGCCTGTGCCACACAGATGTAATGATTTGGTGGTAGAACCACACTGTATCTACCTGCTGCCAGCCTTTGTCAAGAGCCAGTGTGATTTACACTTACCTTGGTTTTGCACTTCCTTGGTAGAGATTCACATAAAAGCTGATGAGATGGCACAGGATTATTTCATACAGGAAATGTGGAAGATAAGCTGTCTCTAACCTGGTTCTCTGTGTGGGCTTAATTAGGTCTCTGATTCTTTCATGGGCACAGAAATTATCAGTCTCAGCTTTGATTTCCTCACCTAATATAAATAAAGTTGAGTTTATTAAGCCATTTGATCTACTTCCAGCCACTCAAATTGGATTTTATGTGCTTAACTGTGTAAATACAACGTTGTGAGGAAATCGAGAGAAAAATAATACCACCAAGGGAAAGACAGTAGCCCTTGGTTAGAAATCAAGTCATATCTTACTGATGAATGAAACTGACAACCGTACGCCATTCTGCATTATAGCCCCCCAAAATCAGTTGTGACAGTGGTAATTGACATTCTTGAAACAAGATAAAAATTAGGTTAGATAAAATAAAATATTTTCTTCTTGCAATTCTAAGTCCCAACAATAAAGTAACTGACAGAAAATAATTGCCCTTAGGGATCCAAATCATTGATTTGTGTCTCTTTCTGATATGGAAATATATGCTCTAAATTTACATTAAAATTTGAAAAAATATAAAAAGGACTTAAAAGAGAAAAAGCATGCTTTTTCTTTTTGCATACTAGTAAACGGGATAAGTTTGAAAGAATTCAAAGTTAAACATTACAAATTTCAAAATACGTGACATTCAATGAAAATATTTTATTTGAATTGTGATACAAGCAGCGCAAGAACTTATATGCAAAGTCAGTACCTCTTAAATAATATCTCAGAAATTTAGATGGCAAGGCAATGGCATTCAGTAGGTTTAATGTCCTTTAAGATGTCTCCTACTGGTTCATTCTCTTCCCAGTGTCTCAATTTCTCTCAAGCCCTTATGCTTGCCAACTGAAATTCCTCAACCTTGCAGCCTTCCACATGAACAATGGCAGAGGGTCTTCCACACATGCTTTGCTTTGTCTCACAGTCTACAATGCCAGAATGGATTTCAGGCAACAGCATGATGGAAAGAATACACATTCAGCCCAGAGTCAAAGTCCTGACACTGTCATTTCCTACTTACATAACTTGGCACAATTTATGAAAGGTCCTCAAGCTCCAGTCTACCTGAAAATTTAGGAAAACGATACCTCATCTATTATGAGACTCAAGTGGGATAATGTACATGAAAATACTTTCTAAAATGCAAAGTCACATACAAATGGAAGCTGTCTGGAAAGTTCTTTTTTCTGTGATCCACTGGCTAGGTAATGCAGGCCAGTGCCTATGTCAGCACTAAGAAAGTTTAGAGGGTTGAGAATGGAACTAGACACATGTTGGATTCCTAGTCTCACTCCTTAGGATCAAGGCTAGCTTCCAAAAGCGTATACCCATGGCAGCCCGATATGAATGACTACTGGGACCTGCCCAGAAATAACATAAACCAGCAACTATTACACAGATGTAGCATCATATGCAATCTATGGGGAAGAAACCACAGTCATTGTGCCATAACTATAAGCCATGAAGAAATTACATTTAAAAACATTATCGTATTTTCCTTAAATTTTTCTTAAACATGACCTTTTTTGATCACCAAGGCCTAGCTAAGCCCAACTTATTTGATGAGAATTTTAAAGTTCCAGCTGCTCAAATGATAATTATACAATGAGGAAGTATTGGAGACCTGGGAGTGGGAGAGATGCAGAGAGTAGGAAATAGTTAGACAAATGAATAAGGAAATTCTCTGAGAAAGAAGAACTGGACCTCTCTCCATATATATTTAAATAGTCATGCAAATCTAAAGAGTTAAAATGTGAAGAACTAAAAATATTCATTTAAAAACGTGTGCTTGGATGATGGTATTTTCACCAACAACCATTTTACTTGGATGATATCTACCACAAAGAATCCTGGGTGTTTTATAATTAAAAATAAATAACAAAGCAGTTTCCTAATCATTAGACTCCTACGAAAAAAGTGAAGATCTAATGGCATCATTTTGAATTTTTCCCCAGAGAATGAGAAAAAAACTAAGTGAATTAATGACGCAGCAATGGTCAATCTACCATATCTATTACCATTAGACAAGTGTACTAAAGAGCAATCTTAAATTGGTTTCATTTTACACTAAACTGTAACATGCTTGCTTATTCAACAGTTTAAGGGAAGAAGAGATTATTAAAAGTATTCTAAGAATGGTCATCTATACTAGATCAAAGTAGACTGCAATCTCATCAGAAGAGTGGGGATCAAAAAGTCCACTGCTATTTCCCTTATATTTCCTAACCCTAGGATTCATTTCCTGTAGATTTTTACATATTATTACTTATGATGTACCTATGTAATAGACACAGTGGCTAGTTGCCTGCCCAGCATTTATTCCTTCTTCTTCTGGTCACAGCACTTCAGAATTTCCTTTGAGATCCGTGTGATTTGGTCATGGCTTACCTCACTCTTCCTTGCTCTAAGAATGAACCTATGACCTGGCCAATTGATGTCACCTACTCCCCTGTCCACAGGGACAAGCTCAGAGCTGGACACTGACTCTATGAAGGCAATGAGACTCATGTTTAGGACTTCTGCTAGAACTGTTTTTGTTTTTTTAATTAATTTATTTACTTATTTTTGGCTGGGTTGGGTCTTCGTTGCTGCATGCGGGCTTTCTCTACTTGTGGCGAGCAAGGGCTACTCTGCTGCGGTGAGTGGGCTTCTCATTGCTGTGGCTTCTACTTGTTGTGGAGCACAGGCTCTAGGCACACGGGCTTCACTTATTTGTGGCATGCAGGCTCAGTAGTTGTGGCTCGCAGGATCTAGAGCACAGGCTCAGTAGCTGTGGTGCACGGGCTTAGTTGCTCTGCGGCATGTGAGATCTTCCCGGACCAGGGCTTGAACCCATGTCCCCTGCATTGGCAGGCAGATTCTTAATCACTGTGCCACCAGGGAAGCCCTGGAACTCCTGAAAAGAAAACTCTCTTTCATCTATATTGGTAGGATGAGAGTCTGAAGCCACCAGCTATCACGTTGCCACCATAAGGGAAGCATCTCGCGGTGATAAATGACTGAAAGACTGATCGCTATGACATGAGCTCCACCCCTGGATGGTGAAAGTCACAGTGCTATGACATCTTGAACCCCTGGATTCAGCAATGCCTGAAGCCACTCATTCACAGCACATCAATTAACATACATAATCTTTAAGGCTTATGCCCTGCCAGTTTGCACTGGGTTTCTGCAAACTTTTTTGTATTAGCATGAATTCTGAGTAATATAATCTTGCTTCATAAAATGTGGGGATTTTTATTGAATCGGTATCAATGTACTTTAGAAAACTGCTTTTGAAAGGAGTATCAATTGGACTATTGCATAAAAGGATTTCAGACTCACTTCTTAATTTATTTGCATGAATATACAGTACATTTTTTCTATTCGCTGATTTAAAGCAAACATAAGATGCAAGACTTACAGTGTCTGTTACTTTTTAGAAGGGCAAAAGTTGCCTTTCACACCTAAGAACCCAAAACAAACACTGTTTGAGGTCAAGATGCTGAGTAACATAAATCTCAACTTTTCTATCAACACCTCTCTGAAGAGGCTCTGCCAAAACCTCTGTCCTACAAGCCAGTAAATCTCCCATATCAAGTTTACTTACGGCATCTCCCATGGAATCTACATCCAGGTCCTGGGACAGCAGACGGAACTGCTCGAGAAACGCAGCTGGCTGCCAGAGCTGCCTGGAGCTTCAATTAACTCCAAATAGTTAAGGGCAGGGAGAGCTGGCAGAGTATGAAATTGCATTCCAGAAAGCCCACCTGGGACTTCCTGCAGGACACCAGCTCTTAAAACAGACACGGTCAGAAGGGGCAGGAGATGGCTCAGAGGCTTGCAGAAAAGGTTTTCCTTTCCCTTTCGGGACCAGATTCTTTATTGGGTCTCTGGATGTTGCTTTCTTTCTCTAAACAAATATGGGAAACCCAGCATGTACTTGGTAAAAACTGGGTGGGGCTGATTATGAACAGTTTCAATAAGATAAATTTGTTTTACATTGTCTTTCAGTGTATGACATATATTCTCTACTTCTGAACATGTAATTATTATAATTTTATTTCTATTAACCAGTTAGTTACATTGACTGACAGGAAAAGATCCTTTTGCTTCTAGGTCCCTAGCTTTCAAACTTCAATTTGCATTAGAATCCTTCAAGGACTTGTTCAAAGTACAGACTCCCAGGGACTATCCCAGACCTGTGGAATCTGAATCACTGTAGGCAGAGCCTAGAAATCTGAATTTTCAGGTGATGCAAATCACCTGAGAACCACACACTGAGAAACATTATCCTGGGGGGAAATTCACATCCAAGGGCACACAGTCATTCGTACTTTGCATTCATTCCTACTTTGTAAAGGCAACAGCAATTTACATTGCTGGTGCCATATCTTCAACTTGATGCTTTTAGCATAAAATCTTATTTATCAAGAGCTACAGAGTTAATAATTTGAGTAGAATATTGCTCTGACTACTTATTTTGTCTGCTATCACCCCCAGTATTCATGCCATGGGAGGATAAAGTGTTCCTGACTCACGGCTGAAGTGGCAGCGCAATATAAACAAACAGCTTCAGTTCTCCTTCAGGTGACAAAGCAAGACATTTCATAGACTCCCATGGATCCACTGATACATTTTAATTTGAAAAGCTAACATTTTGAGGGGCGCTTATTTTTTCCTCTAATTTTAAACACAGAATTATAGGAAAGTGCCTGGTGTTTTACACTTTACATTAGAACACGTTCCGCCAATTGTGGTCTAAACGCAGTTTACATGGTTTGGTAGCTGATCAATCACCACTGCAAGAGAGAACATCTCTTAATGAGAACAAATATGTATGTAAACTTGAAAATTTAGCAAGAGCATATAGAACAAGGCTCTTCATGAGTCACATATATACATTTTGAAAGCCACACCTAAAGTGAGGCATGTTTGAAATACGTATTAATTCTTATAGGCTGCTAGGTACCACTGAATGCAATGGGACAAGAGTTTCATAAATGGTTCTTCCACTGGAACTCCTCAAATTATAGCCTAAACATCCCTAGGTTTTACAATCATGTGACAGTCTTGAGTAACAACAGAGTCTTCTTCTCTGCTCTCTTTTCTCTTTATCCTCCCCTTTTCGTCCCCATACCCTCTCTCTTTTTACTATCACTGGGAATAATGTCAGAGACTACTTTCAATACCATACCTCCAATATCTATTAGAGTGCATGGCACATAAAAATGATTAATAAATACTCCTTGAATGAATGAACAAGTGAATGAATAAATGAATTAAATGGCTTTTTCCCCCCTTCGGTCACATTATCTTTTATTCCATCTTAACTTTACTCAGTCTCTGTACTCAAGGTGGAGTGGGTGAGAGTAATCTCTCATTCTTACCATTTGCCACAGGACACCTAAAATCCATCAACCTTGCCCTTGGCAAGCTTATGGGATTGATGTCTGCGTTCTCAATGGATGATCCCGAAGGATAGAGAGGTTTTTATGGAATACCGGCCAGCATTTCCCCTCCCTCCAAAGTCCCAAGGGTTTCTTTTCTTTAATTAGGAGTCAGCTTAAGGAAATTCAGATAGAAAAAGAGGCCAAGAAACAGACCAGGGTCCTAAGTCTGGATCCGTGGAGGTGGGAATTTGTCTCTGCATTTGTGTGTGAAACTTGCAGGGGCTGGGAGCTGAGGCAGTGACTGGACTCCATGAGAGAAAGAACCCTCCAGATTCTGGTAATTTCTGAAGAACTCCCCACCACACAGTGCCTGGGTCCAAACAGATAATCCGTAAATCTTTGCTGAATGAATAGAAGGCAAAGTATGGCCCAAATCAGTCAATTAAAGGTTGATTAAAAATTACAAACAAGGCTTCCCTGGTGGCACAGTGGTTGAGAGTCCACCTGCAGATGCAGGGGACACGGGTTTGTGCCCTGTTCCGGGAGGAACCCACATGCCGCGGAGCGTCTGGGCCCCTGAGCCATGGCCGCTGAGCCTGCGCATCCGGAGCCTGTGCTCCGCAACGGGAGAGGCCATAACAGTGAGAGGCCCGCGTACCACAAAAAAAACAAAACAAAAAAAACCAAACTACAAACATGTATATTTGAGCGTCTCAATTTTAAGCATATTTTAATCATCTGTGAATATACTTTATCACTAATCCTTTGTCAGACAGGAAGCAATTATTTCTTGTTTGCCGTGGAAAACATCCCCATCAGCACACTACTTGACACACAGTAGATGAGTAAGTTAATAAGGAGAGAAAAAGCTACATAAATTATACAAGAAAATATGTGATAAGTGCCATAAGAGTGTTTAAATAAATAGAAAGGTATTCACAGAAGAGACTGCCTACAAAGAAAATGAAGCAAGGCTTCTAGAAAGTCACGGAATTTACCCCCAAAGTATATATAAGATTTTAACAGACAAGTAGGAAAGGAAAACTGAAGGAGATTTATTAAAACAAACGGTATAAGCAAATTGGTGGAGAAAGGAAAGAGTAAGTTGTTCGAAGGAGAATAAAAAAGTATCCCAACTAGACTGGAACAAATGGAATGTCTAACAGTTACAGACCAAGCTGAAAATGTGTCCAAGGATACTGAAAGTCAGGCAAAGGGAAATCAAATTTTATTTAGGCCTTAGTAGGAAACCAGTCACTAGAAGAATGGCAACAGGAGAAGGTAGACCAACCCAGCCCCAGTGTAAAGAGAGACTGAAGGCGACCAGAAAGCTATTGAGGTTGATTTTATTTCAATATTTCAGGTCATGGGTTTAAGTGGTAGTAGCGGGAATGGAAAGAAAGGTCGAATGTGAGATGTGCTGCGAAGGAAGATCAAAAAGAAGGGGAGATTGTATTTGACGTGAAGAATGGAGGAGGGGAATGGAGTCAAGGTAAGTTCAGATACCTGGGAGAATTCTCAGAATTGAAGGAGATCATGGCTCATTTCCCAGGCAGGAAAGTGTTTCAGTTTAAATGGATAGATCAGCTAATTGCTACTATTTTCAATGGAATGCTGTCTGAAGCTAATAAAGTAGCTCTATTACATGGGAAACCATGTCTTTTTAGCACCACTTTTTTTTTTCTTACCTTACTAAATCTGCACAGTAAAAGCCTTTGTGAAAGGAAAGCATAAACCATATTATTAACAGATAAATTGACAACGATACAGGGATAGTAAGAGGAAGAAGAGAGAAATTTTAAATTCATCACTTTCTAGTTTTATAGATGAGAAATGCTGTATGTGTACACAACATGCTAATATACTAATACATATAAAGGGTCCATGAAAGTAAATATTTTGAATTTAATAGTGTTCTAAATGAATGAGGAAAAATGTGGAGTGAAATCTCCTAGGATACAGTGTTTTTTGCCACTTAGTAAGGCGATATGACTAAATGAGGAAACTGGAAGAAAGGGAAATGGATACAGAACTATGTAAAGAAGCTGAATCCAAGAAATCAGAAAAGAACTAGAAATGACACATTCATAATTATAAAAATGTTCAAATTAAAATTTTCTTCCTCTGGAAACAAAATAAATAGTAACAAAACTTTGTGAAGCCTCCAATATGAATGTAAGAGAGAGAGTTACTTGCCAAGTTTTCCATTCTATGAAGCTTTAAGGTGCCATATGTTTTTGGCCTTAAACATTATTATTATGAAAGTAACAGAGCAAGTTTGTGATAAACACAGTCAGAAGACTCCAGGGCAGAAAGTAAAGGCCTCCTGACCCCTTTCCCCATTTCCTTCCCTAGAGAAAAAAACTGTTAGTGGTTTCCTGTACACTGTTACAGATTTGTTCTACGCATACTAACATTTGTAATATAAATTGAATTCAATAAAATATGTTGCTATCTCTTTCCAAGAAATCATTCATTTATCAAATAGTAATTCGGCACTATGCTGAGAATCTAAAGTCAAAAAGTGTCTGGATTTTATTTTCAGGGAATTTACTATCAGGAAAGAGAGAGAAGTTAATTATTATAATACAGAACTTAGTAGTATGAGAATCATTACTTTGTCTAATGCATATTGAATATTTCAAAATTTTCAGAAAATGTTTAGAAATTAAAATTAACATATTTGAGTGAAAGGTGATTTCTAGGATGCAAATCTAGATTTTCAGAAAGTTTCTAATGCAAATATTACAAGAGTTAGCCAGGCATTTTCAGATAAGTCAGGCAAAGTTTCTTTATATTACAGAGTGACTATCACTTAAGATGTTCATTCTCCAGTGGTTTTAATTACTGAAAATATCTTTGACCTAAAAATTGTCATTTTACTTTTGCCCCATCAAAAATCCATTGAACAACGGTGAACACTGATTTCTCTATTTCCAAATATTTTAGGGCTCAGAGGAAAACAAAACTTCACTTACTATTCATAACTATGCCTGTACAAGGGCAAACAAGAGTCAATGAAAAGTGCCTCAGAGATCATCTGATCTCTGGGAACAAGACTGGTGTTTTAACTCAGGCTTTGTGTTCAGTCAAGCATTGCCCCTTCTTTTAGAAGACGGACAGATGTATGCTCATATTTAGGTGGTTCTTTGATCCACCCTAGGAACTGCGTATGTAACTACCGCTTCTCAGAAACTCTGAATGAGATCATTATTCATTACTTAGAAAGCCCATGTGTCATGCTGCATTTAGCTTTTATACATTCCCATTCATTTTTTTCCCCTACTAACATCTACTTCCTACCCCATCCAGCTTTCAGTAACTCACATTAAAAGACTATTTTGTTTGTGACCTACCATAGACAAATTTTTGTGAATGAGATGCTAAGACAATGGCAGTATTACTAGGGTGACCCTGATCTAGTCAGTGTCCCTTTGTTTCTGTAACATCTTAATGGAACTCAGAAATAAAAGCAACTTTCAGTGTTTTAGAGACACATGAAACTCATACTTATAATTCACATAACTACCCTTAAATTACTGATACATATTTAAATATATGGCCTTAATTTTCTGATGCTTTTAGTCTCTCTTCCTCCTTGACTCCAAATACCTGAAGGGCTATGATAGAGTGTTGTCAAATCCACCCAATTTAGTGACATAGGCATTATACCACAACTTAATAAAGACATATTATATAACTTTAGTTCATGACATGACTGACTTGCCACTCTTTTGCCATTACAAAATGGAACAAAAAACTTAAAGGGAATTCTTTTTATTAAAATCATACTCAGGGCTTCCCTGGTGGCGCAGTGGTTGAGAGTCCGCCTGCCGATGCAGGGGACACGGGTTCGTGACCCGGTCCGGGAAGATCCCACATGCCGCGGAGCGGCTGGGCCGGTGAGCCATGGCTGCTGAGCCTGCGCGTCCGGAGCCTGTGCTCCGCAACGGGAGAGGCCACAACAGTGAGAGGCCAGCGTACCGCAAAAAACCAAAACAAAAAAAAAAAAAAAAAATCATACTCAAAAGTTACAGCTTTAACAAAAGAAAATTTGTAATTATTTTTCATTATTTGGCTCTAATTATCTGTCACAGACAGACATTTATGACAAAGCAAACATCACAGGTATGAACACTTGGAATAAAAAAAGCATTCTGAAATCTCCCAGGAGTATATGATTTCATGTCAAGGGAAATCAGCAGTAAGTCATTCTTGGGACTTGCCAGGACTGTATGGTTCTCCTCGTCTTGTTTCACTTCTGTCCAACAGAACCAGGAGGTACAATCTGAGGACGTGTGGCCTGATTACGATGCTGGGCTAGTAAAACCTTATCAGAGGAAACACTGACAGCTCTGGATACCACATCTATTCTCTTCATCATTTCCTTGATGAAAGATCATTTTGCAGAGATCCTAAAAGCAGAAGGTCATAGTTGCTTCCTTTCACCTCATATATACATGAGGGGGAAAGTCACACTTGGAGGAACCTTAGGAAATAGTCAATAGTCTTTTCCTTAGTCTGTGATTCACCGCTATGGACTACACATTTTGAAGACTTTTATGAATTGAAGAGATAGCAAGTCACATACAAATGCAACAGATTATGAGGCTAACATCAGTTATCAACTTGGGGGAGGTATTAGTGTCCCTACTCCACTACCAACATGATATTTTAATAGAATCCTCTGAAAATGATTGTTATTTGTCAACATTTGCTTCTAAGGAACTACAAACAGTGTTGTGCTAAGGTTGGCTTGTACAAGCTCATGAGAAGTGATTGTTAAATTTTCAAGAATTTTGTGAACCAGTTGTTAAACAGACCCATTATTAAAAATGAAATTATACAGACTTACAGTTAATTATATTAAAAGCGAAGGTAATAAATACTCAAAACTCACCATTTTCTAATTATTTTACTTAATTTTATTATTACCCATGCATCTATTATATTCGTGTGGTGGAAATGTCATATAATGGTGTGCTATTATGCATCCCTTTCCACCTCTGTTTTCAAGGATGGCACACTGATAGCTTGAACCCAGCCATAGTGGGAGCATTTACAACATGGAAGCTAACTAATGCTACAATCAGTTGTGCCCTGCTCCCATGAGCCACTTGTTAAACATTTACCAGCACAATACTGGCAGGGTGGGTTGCAGGATTACAAAGAAGAATAAGACCCTGCCTTCATAGAAATTATGACCTAATTGGGAGACAGGTAAATACCTAACTATAAGATTGTCTTGTAAGTGACAAAATAGGGGTTAAAGGTGTTACAGGAAAAGAAAGAGATGTAATTAATTTTGCTTGAGGTGTTCTTAGAAGGTTGCATAGAGTAAACAACCTTTGACTAGACCTTAAACATTGAGTAAAAATTCACTAGCAGAGAAGAAGGGAAATGCTCTTCCAAAAAAAGAACAAAGGGTAAAGGATGAAATGCCTTGGCATGTTTTGGAAAGGGCTAATAATTATGTTGAGGGCAGTGAGACTTTCCCACTCAGAACCATTAATGGCAAAGAATGAATGGGTTATTTGGGTGATCTGAAGCTGCAGCTTGAAAAGGCTCACTACTAAGAGATATTTCTTTAATTTCATCTATTTTGCCTTTAAAATTCATCAAAAATTTCCATCATCCCTATGTATTGATATTTACACTTGGGATAGGGTTTGCCTTCTTCATCTTTTTTTGATATTTACACTTGGGATAGGGTTTGCCTTCTTCATCTTTTTTTCCACCTTGACCTCTCCACTAGGAGGGAAAAGGTCTTTCAACACATCAAGTATTTAAAGGCATGAGGGAAAATCAATATTATGAAGGGAAATATTCGTATTTCTTGTAATATGCTATGCTCTGAGGGTGTAAGCATCCATTAATAATCTCCCAGGATGGAGAGAAAAATGGGCAAAGATGCAGTAGCAAGATGGAGCAGGGCCAATGAGATAGAAAAGGAAGTAGAGAGATCAAGGAGGGAAAGCTTCTTGGAACGATTCTAAGCACTGAAAGCTACACTGTAAAGATATGTTTTCGAACTGTCCCCTAGACTCCAAATATGTATATGATCAGGTATCAGCAGACTTTCCTTCTCATAACAAACGACCGTTGGATGTACCAGGAAGCTAACGAAGCTTAAGCTTAAACTCTAGGACTACTCACTTGCATAAACCCTTTTCAAGGGCCTGGGAATGGCTCTAGTGGTATGTTCACCTGGTTATGAGTTTTTGTAAAATTTATGAAACTAAGATATTTTAATTGCAATCAGTTAAGACTGCTGTCTTTTCAATCCCAACTCTCCTTCTGTCATATTACCTCTTGCATTAGGTGATACTGGAATGATTGATAATTTGGGATGTGGCTAAGGGGAAGTTCAGATGGGTCCATTTATGAAGTTACTGTTAGACATCATCCATGGTACCACCTCGCTGGGCATCAGTGGTGAGGACATGCAGGGTCAGAGGTTATACGGAAATATGAAAATGTGCAAATGGGTGCAGCCTTAGAATGTTTAGAATGTATATACTCAGAAGTTGGCCTGTAGAAAATGCTTCCAATTATGATTAGACCCCTTCTCTCTTCTGTCAGAAATATATCTGATGAATAAAATGATAAATACTCTATATCCTTTTTTTTTTTTTAACTAAGACTTGATTTTTTAAGAACGGTTTTAGGTTCACAGCAAAATTGAGGGGAAGGTACTGAGAGTCCCCATTTATCTCCTACCCTTACACACTCATAGCTTCATTATCACCATTCCCCATAGTTGTGGTACATGGGTTATAACTGATGAACCTGCATTGACACGTCATAATCACCCAAAGTCGATAGTTTACATTACAGCTCACTATTGGTGTTGTACATTCTATGGGTTTGGACAAATGTATAATGATGTTTCCATCATTATAATATAATACAGAATAACCCCTGGCAATCACTGATCTTTTCAGTCTCTCCACAGTTTGCCTGGAATCTGGATCAGCCCCTGTAAGGCCCTGTGCCTGTATTCCCACTCAAATGTCAGAGAGCATAATATTATGTCTAGTATAAAAATAATATTTTAATTTATGTACCAACTAAACTATTTTATGTTTACCCTAGATATTTAAATAAAATTAAACTTCAGGAAGGTAAGCCGTGTCTATTCTGAGGCTCTGTCTACGGCTCTGGGGCATTCTACAAGTACTCTAGTTTGAAAAGTATAGAATCAGGGCTTAGCATACACAAGTGGATATGAACGGCTGAAAAAAGCATAGGCGTTAATGGCGCTGCTTGCTGTTTATAGGAGTTTGAATTTTTTTTTCCAGAGAGTTGCCGAAGCGTTTTAAGCAGAACTTGTTTTAGAATAACTCTGGTGATAGTACAAGGAAAGAATTAAAATGGGGAGTAAGTAATAAAATAACTGACTTTGAAGCTATTGCAGTAGACTTTGTTCAAGACTATGAGGATCTGAATTAGACCTATGAAAGAGAATGGGACAGGAGGGAACAGGTTTCAAGTGTTATCAAAGGATCAACAGCTCTGTGACTAACAGGATGTGGAAAGTAGGTGAGAGGAAGCTGCCAAAGATGACTCAATTTTCTTGCTTGAGCACCTAGAGGAATAATACGGCTGATAATAAGTTGGAGAATGCAGCATAAGCAGATTTTCACAACATACGTAATAATGGCAAACAAATTAGAATTGTTGCCTTAAAAAGTTTTGTACACTTTTCAAATAGATTGGTTAAAATACTGTCAAATTTCTCCTTTATGAGTGTCTTGGCCTGTCTCCTCCCCTTAGGAGAAGTCAATTTTGGGGTTATCAGTTATATCCTTGTTGATATTTTAGCAACAAATAGAATCTTAAAGCAAATCAAGTTAACCAAATATATTTATTGAGTATTTATTGAGCATTTACTCTAAAACCAGCAGAGATAAGCTATAAAGTTTAAAATGAATTCTGAAAAAGCATACACAGTATGCTCTTTTAGTGGAGGATTAAATGTAGTGTGTTACATTTAAAAGCAATTAAAAAATACAAATCAGTATTTCAGGTTTATAAAAGAGAATCAAATTATAAACCATTGAGAGTAGAATAACTTTAATGGTCATTTAATTACCTTTCAATCAAAGCTTGACTCTCCCGGTCTCCCTTTTTGTTATGCCAGTCCTTCACACATTTAAAGAAAGCTGTATTGTGTCCCCTAAGACTCTTCCTTTATAACAAGGCCCCGCTTCAATTCATAAACCCCTACATAATGTCATTTGACATCCTCCTAACCATCACGGCCATTCTCCTCCTGACAGCCTATTGTTTTTTGCATGTCTCTCTACCTTCAGAATTCAAAACAAGTAATTAAATCAATACCCGTTAGATACATTTATTTAAGCAAGCATAAGACAACTCTATCATATCCAGTCCATATTTTACCATCTTATCCTTAAAAAAATATCACAGGAAAATATGTCACAGATTACAATATTTATAGGATTCTCCTGATATATTGAGATACCCCTTATAAAGGAAACTGGTCTAAGAGTATATGTTATCTTTTAGTTTATCACCACTTTCTTTTTTCTAAGTGCTCCTAAGGAATCAATTTAAGAAGATATTTTGGGAACTTTTTTCAGGACCAGGAAGACTGAGAATCCAATTTATGAAACTGGGGACAATATTTGCTTATTCTCCATTTGTTCCCTAACTGTCCTGCATTCCTCAGTGTCAGTTCAGCAAATTCTCTCACATTTGAATACTATCATTAATGCAGGAAGAGAAATGTGAAGTGATTTAGAACACTTAGGTGCTCTCATAAACAGTTCACCTCTTTGAGATTTCAAGTCTTTTACCAGCAGCCTTCTTTTTCCTTCCCTCTAGAGACTCTTTCTACTTAACAGAGACAGGTAAAGCAAAATCTACCTTAATCATGTTTTCTTTTTCTAATATTAAATGCCTTCCTATAGTAGACATTTTCCTCACTGTTTAGTGTATCTTTAATCTGAACAATAACTTTAAATGGCCCCTCCTTCCCTTCAGTTGTCATTTTATCATTTTTTTTAGCAAGCCTCACGTCACTTGAGGTTTAAGCTTCCCTTTTTCTTATATTAGCCATTCTTTTTCTATTAATGATATATTCCTACTTTCTTTCACTATGCCTGTCCTTGTTTCATTTGAGCCCACCAGAAAGAATACATACACCCTATTGATTCTATGACTATCTTTCCCTTTTTTGTCTTTAAAATTATTTCAACCATTTCATTTGAATTTAATTTTTAAACTTTCTCCTCTAGTACTGTTTCCTTTTAGAGTCTCTGGTCATGAAATATTAATATTGTCTAATTTTTATCTGAGTGTTTTAAAACTGAACTTCCTAAATTTTAGTGTGAACACATATCTAATTATGTTAAAGCTTTCCCTCTGTTTATCAAGGGCTCCATTTGGCAAAGGTTGATAGCTGCTGGATCTTATTGTTTCTGTTTCTCGAATTGAACAGAATTATGTCAAGTTTGCCTCACTGCTTCCTCTACCTTCTGAGAAATTGTCAGATATTCAAATAAAATATCATTAGTTACTCTGTTTTAAGCAGAATAGGATTTCCAGTGTGCATGTGAGAGAGCAGCTATGAACCTAGGGATAATCAAACCCACTGGGTTTAATCCCGGCTGTGCTACCCATAATGTTTCTGACTTTCCACCTCTTTGCACCTTAATTTGTCATGAAGAAACAAGTTACCTAAAAATTCCCATGGCATTCATTTAGCTAATAACAGCCAGGATCTCTATCACTAGAAAGCTAGGCAGCTCACAGAAATTCCCTTGTGAGGTAGCCAGAGTTCTTTTCCTCCTGCCAGCAGTCTACTCATCCAATTGATACTAATGACCTTTAGCCACTGTTTCCAAGCCTGCAGTTCACCAAATCCATAGGAGCAGTAGGAGTAAAGGGGACCGTGTTGGGCATGGTACTCTGAGAGGTATGGTTCCTAGGAAAGATGTATTTCACAGGTACAGAGACAGGAAAAACCCTGGCAGCAATGTCTGTTGGGGGCTAACATTTTTCACGTATTTTATCGGTTTAAAGTGTCAGACAACTCGGCTATGCAGGCAGATGAAAATGCCACTTCTATCCTATAGACCTGCAGCAGAGGTATGCTATACATTATTGTTAATTGGGCTATTATTATATACATAGACGTTAAATCAACCTTGATATTTAAAAAGAAGATTCTAACTAAGAACAAAGCGAACAGAGCTAACCATCACAGCTTCATGTATTGGACAACAGGAGGCTGCCTGGAAATCTCATTCTAGGATGAGTAAATAATTTTTGAAAAATCAACATGGGATACATGAGAAGAAACAGTGAAACCCCCAAAATAAAGTAATAAAAAAAGATACTGATTTTGAAAATTATTAAGGTGCCAGAAAAAAATTTTTTCTAACTGCTTAGAACTTAAATAGAATATAAGAAGGCAAAGCCTAAGGAAAAGAAGCAAAATAAGGCCCAGACAAATGTAGTCTGAAGGAACTGTCAAAGAGGCAAAAGAAACGGGGAAAAAATGTGTAACAACTGAAATCTGCATTGGAAGCAGGGGTAAGCCGCATAGCAATGCAGAAACTCAGCTGACTAATAGAGCAGACAAACTTGAGAAGCTGTGGCAGGATGCATGGGAAAAAGTCAGAGTTGAAAACGATTAAGTGTGATTATTATGATCATAGAAGACAAGGTATAGTGATAAGTACTCATAATACTTTGTTATCTCTGATTCTAGAACAATGGGAAAATAGCAAAGAAAATGTGTATGACTGAAAACTCAATGAAGCAGAACACGCTATGTCTGTGTAGTTAAGAGCCCAAGTACCAGACACATTTAAAGGAAAAAATAGCTAAAACTATATACATTCAGCCCCAATTTTTACATTATAGAAATAAAATGTTAAAGATCTACAAGCATCCAAGAAGGTAAAGAATAAATTAACCTGAATGGAAAAACAGTATCAGGTTAATCTCTGTAACACGAAATGCCAGACAATAATAATATATTATTTCCTGAGTTCTGATGTGAAAAATAATATCCAGCAAAAATAACAAATTATTTAAGAGTGTAAGAAATAAAAAATACAGCATGCAACTGAATTAGCAAAAAGTAGAAAATGTTTGGGAGAAAAAAACACAAAGGGAAAAGAAATTAGGGAGAATATAATGCATATACGGGAGACACAAAGATCCAATAAATTAACTGGTATTCAGGAAATAAAGAACCTCCCTAAATGGAAGGGAATAGAAAGGCATTAAAGATGTAATTGAAGAAAAATTTTCTGAAATTAAGGAAGAAATAAATCTTCATGCTGAAAGAACACAAAACTTTTCTAAGCATACAAATAATAAGCCAAGAAAAATGCAGGAAAAGATGGATAGGTTTTACTACAATTTAAAAACGTGGATCACAAATTGTGACAAATATTTCATCAAATACTACAAAGGATAATGTCTTTAATAGGGACAAAGCTCTTGCAAATCTATAAAAAAATAGAAAAACAACATGAACAATTTATAAGGGAAGTACAAATGGCTGAATAAATATATGATCGTATTCAAACTCTCTGGTCTCATTAAAGAAATAGCAATAGAAACAATAATAAATCACTGCATGTGATGGTTAATTTTATTTGTCAACCTGACTGGACCATGTGATGCTCAGATATTTGGTCAAACATTATTCTGCCTGTGTTTGTGAGGGTGTTTTTGGATGAGATTAACATTTAAATTCGTAGATAAACTGAATAAAGTAGATTGCTCTCCCTAATGGGAATTTTTCCTACTTCATGGTCTTTGACTTTTTTCCTGCCTTCAGACTCCAACTGAAACACTTTGGCTTTTTTCCTGCCTTCAGACTCCAACTGAAACACTGCCTCTTCTGAGGCCCCAAGCCTGCCAGCCTCTGGACTGGAATTACACGATTGTTTCTCGCAGGTCTCCAACTTGCTGACTTTCCCTGCAGATTTTGGTAATTGCTAGCCTCCGTAATCTCATGAACCAACTCCTTACAATAAATTTGTGTCTATCTATCTATCTATCTATCTACCTACCTACCTCCTTACCTACCTACCTACATCCTATTGGTTCCATTTCTCTGGACAACCCTAACACACTGCATTTACCTGTCAAAACCATAAAGCTCACAATCAAGCCTAGCACTGCTCTTGGGAGACTGGTACTCTCCAGAAACATCATTAAGACTAAATTTTGAACCTTTCTGGATGACAGTTTGGCAATATTTCTAAAAATTTCATATTTTTAATCCAGTAATTTCATTTCAGGAAATCTGTGATGTAGAAATGTGACACAGCACACACACTGCAGACCTTTTAAATATTAAAAACGAGCAAAGGGAAGAACTTAAATGTCCAATGCTGGGGAATGGTAAACACACTATGATAAAGTCCATCTTGAGACAGATATTGTGATGTCATTAAAAAAATGTGGAGGTATACCCAATGGCATGGGAAATTCTAATGATATGACATTAAGTGAAATAAGGAGGAGATAAAACTGTGTGACCTCAATTTTACATAACAAAAATCTATAAATCTAGATATAAACAGAAGTACTAATATTTGAATGATGGGAATATATCTGACTTTTATTTTTTAAATTATATTTTCTAAGTTTTCCATAATTTCTAAAACAATGATTAATTTTATAATTAAAAAAAATTATTTTAAGAAAAAAAAAAGCAAGCAGATTCCTTGCTCCTGAAAAGCCACAAAGTAGAAAATATAACCCCCAAATCAACTGTCAGAAAATCTTTTTGAGCCAGGAATGGTTTTCTTAAGTCACTAAATATCCTGTTGGACAAACTGTTTATATTTGTGGGCACTTCCTTTTCCATTAGAGACTTCAACAAAACTTCCCCTATAAATAACTGATTTATTTCCTGAACTAATACACAATTGACCATTTGTGGTTGTATGAGCTTTCTTAGATTTCCAAATGAGAGTTTTTGATATATTGCAAAATACCTTGTAATGCAGAGCATCTGAAAATGAAAGCTGATCAATTTTTTCATTGCATCTGTAAAATTTTTAAAGAAAATAAGCAAGATGAAATGCAATTCACAAGCATCTCTCATTACAACTCCACCTCCTGCAGTTTTACAATTACCTCTTTCCTAATGCTTTATTCAGCTTGATATTTCAAATGCCTAAGTTCTTAGCACTCTGCATTAAAACATAATCATTATTCTTCCTGATTCTGCCTCTAGTTAATAAATTAGGATGAACACAGACTGAGATTCTTGTGGCAACACGTTTTCACCATTTTGACCCTGAGTAAATCACTTTAAATGTTCTCAATGTGTTAACTGTACCATTATTGTACTTGGAAAATTTAATTAGCACACAAAACATTTAAACTAATTCTCTGAAATAATCTGATATCACACAAAAGCTTATCTCATACATTAAAATGTAAATTTTCCTTACAAATGGATAGGAGAAAGATGTGTTAATAGAGAAATAAAAATTCAAGGGAGACAAAAGCTAATAGCCCTAATATAGTGCACCTCACCTCCAAAAAAAGTGAAAAAGAAAACAAGGAAACACTACTCTTCAAATTATTGGAAAATATGAACAATCAGAAAAATTAATGGAGGAAGATGAACAAGCAAGTCACAAAATAGATAAAAATGGTAAATAAGTGTATGCAATGATATATAAATGAGACGTGTACTTAGGATGATGTCTGATACATAATAAATGATGAAAACATACCTATCTATATATGTATATATATATAAACATATATGTCTATGTGTGTATGTGTATATCTATCTATATATCTACCTACCTACCTACCTACCTCACGTTGGCACACACTGAAAAAAAAACTTACAATGCCCAGAGTTGTCAAGAACATGGAGCAACAGGCTCTGTCATATTTTGTGATTTGAGTGTAAATAGATGTGTCCATTTTAGAAAATGCTATGGTAACATCTTTTAAAGTAAAAAATTATATATGTCTTCTTTGAATGAGCCATTCCACTGCTCAAAATTCATCCTATGGCAAACAATAACGCACGTATACAAGTATATAGGGATATTCATTACAATGTTCTAAAGAAAAACTGGAAATAGTCCAAAAGTCTACCAATAGAAGTTTGGTGAAATAAATATAATAGAACATTACAGTACAAAATGTGATTGATATATACGGATATAGAAAACTGTCCCATAAATAAAAAGTAGATTGCAAAACAGAATATATCCTGTTTTCATTGTGAGTGCATAATTATGTAGTATGAGCATGTGCATATACATATATTAGAATATACATAGAGGAAAGGTAGAAAAATACATACCAAGTACCTTTAATATGAAGTTATAGGTGAAGTTACATATTATTATAATATTGTTATAAGTATTGAGACTTGGAAAAAGCTATTACTGATACTACTGAAGTAATCACAAATAAAAATATTTATATGACACTACTGTCCGAAAATAATATTAGAATAAATCTAGTTGTTTCTGGATATGGAAGGATACAGTTCCTCATCTTTCAACATAAATGAAGCTTATGTTCTCTTATTTTTTACAACTTGTGGCCTTACCAAAAAGGACTCCCTGGAACTAAATGGATACTTAATCTTTCACTTCAGATTGTATTTACATTTAGATAAACTATAAAAATACCAGCTATGGACTGAATGTTTGTGTTCCTCCTCTCCCCAAATTCATATGTTGAAACTCTAACCCCCAATGTGATATATTTGGAGATGGCACCTTTGGGAAATAATTACTGTTAGATTAGGTCATAGGGTGGAGCCTTGTGATGGGATTAATGCTCTGAGATAAGAGGAAACACAGGATCTCTCTCTGCATGCACCAAGGAAGGCCATGTGAGGACAAGACCAGCTAGAGGGCCCTCACCAAGAACCTGACCTTGCTGTCACTCTGATCTGGATTTCCAGCCTCCAGAACTGTGAGAAATAAATGTTTGTTTAAGTCACCCAGTAGTCAATGGTATTCTGTTATATCAACCTAAACCAAATGAGATAGTATCATAAAAGATTGCAAACTTTAGAGGCATTTTATTCTCATTTATGACAAACACAAAAGAAAGCAAAATAAAGCAAAGTCCTGACTTTGATTGATAAAAGCTTCTGAGTTTCAGAAATATTAAAGAGTGTATTATTTGTAATCCTAATGTCAAAGATGCAAAAGAAAATGACAGAAATAATAGTTTCAGAATAACTGGAGGTAGTAAAATGATAAGCTGCCCTTCATGAATTCATAGGGTCAATAACGTTTAGCCAGACTTGTCTGGCAGATTACATGTAATTATTACTTCACGTGTGACACACATTTACAGACCCATCACAAGGCTGTCATGAACTGACCCCCACCCCCACCCCGTGCCAGGTACTGCACATGCATTTTCTCTACATGCATTATCTCACTCAATCCACATCACAATCCTACGACACACAGGTTTTATTTTACCTATTCCACAGATGGGGAACAGCAAACTCTCAGAGAGTAACCAGCTCAGGGTCACAGAGCTAGAACATAGGAGAGCCAGCAGTTGACGTCTTGTCTATCTACCTCCAAAGCCTCTGCTCTTTCCACTGTGTTCCGATCAAGAAAAAGTTTACAGCCGCCTCCCTACACAGAGTGAGTACAGTGAACTGGCTAAAGTCCACTTTTTTTAGGTCCCTACATTTCAGTACCTGGGTGTGCCAAATATTAAGCACATTTACTGAAGAGTTGGATGCCTGTGTACTAGAAATAAGAGTTAGAGTTGCATCTGGCCATGGGTGCTTATTTATGTGTCAACCAGCTAGAGTGACTAAATAAATATTCTTTTTACTGATAATGCTATTTGGTGATGCTACCTCCTTTACATAGAAGGATATTACAGGTGGATTTTAAATGAGTGTTAAAAAATGTGTAATTTTTACTCAAATATAGGACATGGTAGAATTGGTTTTTTGGTTATCCTATATAGTATTCAATGAATGCTTATGGAAAGAAGGAGTAAGGGAGGTAATCTATCTATGAATTTGTACAGTAATTACGACAGGTAAAATGACTCAGGTCATTTAACTTAGAATATTAAATTGATCACAGATAATTCTCATCTTTTGTCTTCTAATGGCAACTTCTCTTACTTGACTAAGAAAACTTATTTTGCTTGTGTATCTTAAGTAATACACCACATCATGGGGACACAGGTACAGGATACAAAAACCCTTGTAATTATTATTCAAATTAAACTGAATAATGGCAAAGGTATGCTAGACACATTTTGAGGCTATTATATGCCTTCTCTTCATTATCCATAGATACAAGCAATTAATAAAGAACTCTGTCATGCTGTCTGACATTAGCCAAACTAGGTCACTATGGTGACATCATTTGTGGAGAACAGAATTTTATGTTTGTGGGTATACCATAAAGAAGTGATGAGGATTTTCAGTCCTCCATGCAGATGAATTTGAAAACCTACACACAATGGATAAAATCCTAGTTTAATACAGACTATCAAAATTGTTCCCATTTGATTAAGAAAGCTTAAACAGACCAATTTCTACAGAGAACTAGAAAAAGTTATTGAGGGACAACTCCACAAAAAGAAACAGGCCCAGATGGTTTCACAGGGGAATTCTACCAAACCTTTTGAGACCAGACTGTCTCATGCACTGTTAAAAGGAAGAAAAACTCCCTAAGTCCTTTTATAAAGCAAGTAAAACACTGTTACCTAAACCAAATAAAGGCAGTCCAAAGGGAAAAAAAAACTATAAACCAACATCATTCATGAATAGTGATACAATAATACTAAGTGAAATATAAATAAAGAGAATTCAACTCCATATTAAGAAATAATACATCAGCTCGGTGCTTTGTGACTGCCTGGAGGGGTGGGATAGGGAGGGTGGGAGGGAGGGAGACACAAGAGGGAAGAGATATGGGAACATATGTATATGTATAACTGATTCACTTTGTTATAAAGCAGTAACTAACACATCATTGTAAAGCAATTATACCCCAATAAAGATGTTAAAAAAAAAAAAAAAGAAATAATACAATGACCAAGAGGGATTTCTTCTAGGAATGGTAGGTATGCTCTATCTAATAATATCATACATCACATTAATATATTGAGGTACATTAATAAAATCATATGCTTGTCTCCAAAGATGGAGAAAATTGGTGAAATGTGAAGAAGGTTTGCCATTTAGTTAATAGTGTTTTATCACAGTTAATTTCCTGGTTTTGATCACTGTACTATGGTTATATAAGTATGTATATGTATGTCCTTGAGTGAAGGATATATGTGAACTCTGGCAATTTTTTCAACTTTTCTGTGTTTAAAATTCTTTCCAAAATAAAATGTAAGAGAAGAAGATGGATATAGATGGATAGATAGAAAAAGTTTAGAGGAGAGCTACTAAGATAGTGAAAAGACGCAAAAGCATGATATATGTGGAAATATTTGAACAAATAAGAAATGGTTAGCCTGGAAACAAAATAACAGTGACAAACTGAAGGATTATTTAATTGAAATGTTTAGGGTTTTTTTTGGTGTGAATCCAGCAATTAGATTTTGAGCCAGAATCTAAAAGATTTCTACTCTATGTGGAAAGTCCTGGGAGGAAATACATGCTTTCTCATAGAGGAGCTCAAATATAAAGTGAATGAACATTTGTCAGGGATTGCTGTAGAGATTACCCAAGGATTGTAATGGAGACTGGATCCAATGCTTTATAGAGTTCTCTTTTCACCTAGATTCCATCTTGCATGTGAAGAAGAGGATCCAGGGACTTAAGAGAAATCATGAGGGGTGTAAGTCAAAGCACCAGTTGGAATTTTTCTCAGAGAGATACAGCAGTAGTCAGAAAAGCTGAGGCTGGTGCTAGGAGAGCTAAAGCTAACATAAGCTAAGAGAATGAGGTAAGGGTAGTAGAATGAGTTGTATAATCAGTAGCTATAAAAGGTCATATAAACTGAGTATGTTTACAGTAAGAAGTTCAAGAAGCTAACAAGTCTTTGAACAGGGGTTTGAATCATGATATGCCTTTGAGGACATGCCTGGAAGTTTTCCAACCCTTTGATTCTATGATTCTAAGACTTTGTGGAGAAGCATACTCTCAATATTTTTTTTATTTGGAGTTCTGAATAAATGGAAAATGCGAGTCAAAAGCTGCTATTTCTGTTCATGTATTTGTGTGTGTGTGTGTGTGTGCGTACACACCCATGTGCAATAACATACCACCCACCTGAGAAAATCCTTGAAGAGATCCTGACAACATCTCTCTTCCATAGATTTACTGCAATTTTCTCTAATCCTCAGACGATAGGTAAATAGGCTCCCTGTATTTATAAACATTTTTCATGATTCTCTTTTTAAGTAATTCGATGAAAATAAAGACTCTCATATGATATCATACTTCCCATACAGCGCTGTATCTCCTACTTAGTTCTAATTTAGAATACACAGATTTGTTCTCTATGTTAACAACATTTCTCCTAATATAGTTAGCAAAATTAGATTGTTTTCAGAGGATTGAGTTATTTATAAAACAAGTAATTCAGTTCAGGAGCAGGAAAATCAGAATAGGTTATAATTAAGATTTGTTAAGAGTATCTAAAATAAAACATGATGCCAAAATATTAAGAAACTAAAATACTGAAAAACTAAAAAACTGTAATCGATTTTTAAATTAAGTTATGCATTTTTTCATCACGAGCAAACAAATTCTTAGCTTAAATAGAAGAGAATTCACTTAGGCCTTGGCACATAATAGTTATTCAGTAAGCAATTTGCTGATTTTTTCTTTAAGGTTGAATTCATATGACCTAGCAAGAAAGAGAAAAAAGCAACTGTTTTGGAAGTACAAAATAACCTATCATCTTTGTTATGTCATTTTTACTGTTACTGACATTTATTAATGTGTCAGGGTCTTACAGCTCAGAGGTAGGAATATGGAGATAAGTAAGTCTTCACTCTCCTCCCCTCTGTATGACATGACTCTGCCACTCATTCTCAATCACTCTATCCTTCCATAGTCACATAATTGTGACCCCAGATTAACAGCATATTATCTATTTAGGGACAATGTCTCAGGGCCATATTCCCTTGACTTCTACCCTGGCTCTTGACCCTTCTGTATTCTCTTTCCTCTGCATTTGGCACGATAAAGCTAGGGATTTTTCTTCAGATTGTTCCTTTTCCTAGAGCAGTTGAGAAGCCAACCCAAGAAAAATCGGTGGCTACTTCCAAAGACACTAAATATACACCACGCAATAGAGACTACCTCTAGGTACTCTCAACAGAGTTACTGCTGGTAACCAATGGAAATCAATTAAGGACAGACTTCATTTACTTTGGCTTTGTTAAACACTGTTCAACTATAAGATAAAAAAGAAAGCTGGAAGAATTTCTAGCACAATTTTCAAAAAGTGATGAAAATGTCTTTAAAATTTTTTAAAGGTATAGGAAGCCTTCTTTTGTTAACTTTGAGTATAGTACAGTTTTTCATAGTTTCATAGCATTAACCGGCTCAGTGACAAAGAAGCGGTAACAAGTCTATGTTGGGTGTTCTACTTCATAGACAAAAGTAAATTTAAAATTTTATAGGCTCTTTAAAACCTTTCTCTAAATCATGTTGTGTGATTTAAATCTAGATTCAAAAATCCATTACTCTTGGTATATTAGAATTTTATCTATTATATATGTATAAGAAGATTTTTTTTCTTATAAGACATGACATGCCTCATGCAGTATTTAAAATGTTGAGACATTAGTATCATTTGGTGACTTCCAGGTATTTTAGATACACTTCGCTAACCATATTACTGTGTAAGATTTTATTAGGTATATATTATACAGAAATCATGAAAGTTTTCTCTAAACCCACATTTGTGTAAACTTGCCTTGGTTGTTAAGGCTTTTCTTTTTTCCAGTTCAGATATTTCCATCAAGGGATAAATTAAGCCCCACATTCTTCATAAATTTAGTATTTTTACCATATATTCTGTAATTAATCACTGACCTCCAGGATGAATTTCAATTTACATAGCTAACTTACTCAAGTATTCATAATACAGTATGATTGGTACAATCATACGATTTATGATGGGTTCTGAGTCTACCAAGGTTATATGTAAGAGGTAGTGTTTTAATCTGAAAATAGACACTTTAAAGAGTTGATATTTAAGTTGATGTTTAGAGGAAAAATAGGTATTTTTTTGGCAGACATAAAGAAAGAAAAGTATTTGAGACATAGAAGATATAGTTAAAGGTATATGCATAGGAGACCATGGGAAATATCAAGTGATTCAGTTACAAAGGATAACTGGTAAGGATGGGTGGGAAGGATGCTAAAAGAAGCTGGTTCAATAGTTTAGAGTCAAACCGTGGACAACCTAACAATCCATGACCTTGATGGTAATGAAAAGCACCTCCTGGTTTTTAAGCATCAGAGTGATATGGTTATTTCCATTTTTCAAAATTTAGTGAATGGACTGTAAAAGGAAGAAATTAGAGATAAGAACACAAGTTAAGAGGCAACCCAACAGACAAGACAAAGATGACATACAAAGATGACATAAATGAACTGAAGAGATGGTGATGAAATAAGAGATGAAAATGAGAAAGTAGTAGGAAGACATTTAGGAGTTAGACTAGGAAACAATTTGTGATTAATAAGATGTGAAATATAAGGGGAAAACAGTAGAAAAACTCTCAAGTTCACAACATGGGTACCTAGGTAGATGGTGGACTTTTCCTAGGGAATGTAGGTCAAAGCACACATTTAAGAGATTATTATTTATTTATTTTTTTTGGCGGTACGCGGGCCTCTCACTGTGCTCCGGACACGCAGGCTCAGTGGCCATGGCTCACGGGCCTAGCCGCTCTGCGGCATGTGGGATCTTCCCAGACCGGGGCACAAACCCGTGTCCTCTGCATCGGCAGGCGGACTCTCAACCACTGCGCCACCAGGGAAGCCCTAAGAGATTAATTTTAAACCTGTAAAATATAAGATAGCTGCATGTCATTCTGGTAAAGATGTTTATTGGACTTCTGAATAAATAATAGAAGTCCCTAAACAAACTCAACTTACAGAGATCTTCTCTGAAAAACACATTATAATAAAACTGTCAAAAATCAAAGACAAAGAAAGAATCTTAAAAGCAGTAAGAGAAAAAAACTTGTAACTTACAAGGAAACCTTCATAATGCCATCAGTGGATTTCTCATCAGAGACCTTAGCGGTATCCCAGAAGAGAGTGGGATGATATATTCAAAGTGCTGAGAGAAAAACCTACCAACCAACAATACCCTACTTGGCAAAGCTGTCCTTAAGAAATTAAGGAGAAATAAAGACTGAAGGAATTCATTACCACTAGCCCCACCTTACAAGAAAAGCTGAAAGGAGTTCCTCAAGCTGAAATGAAAGGATACTAGTCACATGAAAACATATAAAAATATACAACACATGTAAAGGTAAGCATGTAGTCAAATTCAGAATATTCTGATACAGTAGTTAGGTAGTGTGTTCACCAGTTAACTCTACTAAAAAAGTTGAAGGACAGAAGTATTAAAAATAACTATAGCTACATTAATTTGTTAATAAATACACAATATAAAAAGAGGTAAATTGTGACCCAAAAAAGAAAAGGGGAGGAGTAAAAGAGCAGTTTTGGTATGCAAATGAAGTTCAGTTGACCAATAAAATAGATTGTTATATCAATAAGATATTTTATGTAAGCCTCACGGTAACCACAAAGCAAAAAACTTACAGTAGACACACAAAAGATAAAGAGAAGGGAATCAAAGCATATCACCATGGAAAAGCACTGATTCAAAAAGGAAAATAGCAAGAGAGGAAAAAAGGAACAATAAAATAGGCAAAAAAACAATTAATAAGATGTATTAGTAAGTCCTTATCGATAATTACTCTAAATGTAAATATATTAAATTCTTCAATATAAAGGCATAGAATGGCTGGATAGATTTTTTTAAAAAAGGTCCAATATATGCTGCCTATAAGAGATTCACTTCAGCTTTATGGACACATATGGGCTCAAAGAGAAGGGATGAGAAAAGATATTCCATCAAGTGGAACTGAAAGTGAGCAGGGGTAGCTATACTTACATCATACAAATAGACTTTAACTCAAATGGTGTAGCAAGAGGTGAAGAAGGCCATTATATAATGATAAAGGGTCAACTTATCAAGAGGATATAATAATCATAAATATATATGTACCCAACATCAGAGAACCCAAATATACTAAGCAAATACTAACCAATCTGAAGGGAGAAGTAGACAAGAATACAATAATAGTAGGGGACTTCAACATCCCACTTTTAACAATGGATATATCATCCAAACAGTCAATAAGAAAATGTTGGACTTGAGCTATTCTTTAGACCAAATGGACCTAAAAGACATATAGAACATGCCACCCAACAGCAATAGAATATACATTCCTCTCAAGTGCACACAGAACATTCTCTAGGAGAGATCATATATTAGGCCACAAAAAAGTTTTAACAAATCTTAAAAGACTGAAATCATATCAAGTATCTTTTCCAACCACAATAGTATGAAACTAGAAATCAATTACAGGAAGAAAATTGGAAAATTCACAAATATGTGGAAATTAAACAATACATTCCTAAACAACCAACGGGTCAAAGAAGGAATAAAAAGGGAAATTAAAAAAAATCTTGAAACAAACAAATATGGAACACAATATACCAAAACTTATACCAAAACTTATGGGATGCAGCAAAAGCAGTTCTAAGATGAAGTTTGTAGTGATAAAAGCCTACATGACGAAAAAAGAAAGATCTCAAACAACCTAACTCTACACCTCAAGGAACTAGGAAAAGAAAAAACGAAGCCCAAAGTTAGCAGAAGGAAGGAAATAATAAAGATTATATACTTCTGGTGGGAATGTAAATTGTTACAACCACTACAGAAAACAGTATGGAGGTTCCTCAAAAAGTTAAAAATAGAACTATCATATGATCCAGCAATCCCACCTCTCGGTATATATATATAAAGGAAATGAAATCAGGATCTTGAAGAGATATTCGCACCCCCATGTTCACAGCAGCATTATTCACAATAGCCAAGATATAGAAACAACCTAAGTGTCTGTCTATGAATGAATGCATAAAGATGTGAGATATATATTGCAATACATACAATACACTACAATATTATTCAGCCACAAGAAAGAAGGAAAGCCTGCCATGTGCAACAACATGGATAGACCTTGTGGGCATTATGCTAAGTGAAGTACTTTAGACAGAGAAAGATAGATATTATATAATCTCACTTATATGAGGAATCTTAAAAAAGCTGCACTCATAGAAACAGAGATTAGAATGGTGGTTGCCACGACCTGAGGATGGGGAAAGTGGGGAGATATTGGTCAAAAGGCACAAATTTCTAGCATAAGACAAATAAGTTCTGGGGATCCAACATACAGCATGGTGACTATAATTAACAATATTACATACTTGCAAGTTGCTAAGAGAAGAAATCTTAAATGTTCTTAACCACACACACACACACACACACACACACACACACAAAAGGTAATTATGTGAGGTGATGGAGGTGTTAACTAACCTTATTGTGGTAATTAGTTCAGAATAGATGTGGGTATCAAAGCATCACACCTTAAACTTACAAAATTATATATGTGAGTCATATCTCAATAAAGCTGGGGAAATTTTTTAAAATAAACAAAATAAATACATAGTACCTGGCACATAGTAAGCAAAGCAAATAAAATAAATAAGGTAAATAGAATAAAGAAAGAGAAAAGTCAGATAAAACCCAAAAGTAAATCAAGAAGTCTAGAAATTGATGAAATTGAAATGAAATTTAAAATAAATGCACAATAGAGAATATCAAGAAGTCAAAAGTTGAATTTGGGAAAAAACAGTAATATTCATAAACACCCCAGCAAGACTGATGAGGAGAGGAAAAAATAGTGAAAGAAGACACTAATTGTCAATATCAAGAACGAAAAAAGATTCATTACTACAGATCTTACAAACACTAAAACATTTGAATAGTTAGATGGAATGGAAACATTCCTAGAAAAAAAAACAATTTATCAAATTGACACAGAAAGAAATGTATATGGAAACTATGAATAGTTCTATATGTTTACAAGAAAATGAATCTGTAATTAAGTCTTCCTACAAAGAAAACGTGAGGCCTAGTTGGCTTCCTGTGTGACTTCTTCCAAAATAATAAAGAAGAAATATCACTAAACTTGCAAACTTTTTCAGCTAATAGGAAAAGAGCAATCACTTCCTGGTTTTATGAAATTATCATAATTTTGGTTCTAAAAGTTGACAAAAACATTGTAAATAAAACAACTTGAGCATATTAATACACTAGAGATCTACTTAGAGAAAATTCCTCACTAAAAAGAAAGTTCTATTACTGAAAACAACCACTGCACAACAGATGTCCAGTTATTTTACAACCACAAATTCTACCATCTCCAGAGAAAAGGCATGTTTTTGAATGATGATATAAGTATACAATATTTTACAAAAATAACACAGTAATTTATTCTTACATTGAGATTAAAGTAATATCAAAAATACAGAATTTCTTAAAAACTGGAATAAATTCACATGAGTATTCTATGTGAATGAAGAAGAAAAGTAACCTATACTACTTACAAAGGTTAGTCGCTTTTGGTTGAATAAGGCTATAATTTTAAGATTGGGTAAAGGTTAATATATTTTACATTGCATTTATTATAGTTGAGCTGGTAATAAAGAACTTTCTGCAAAAGCCTCAGAATGCAAATATTTTAAGAGTCAGTTGATTTGGACATTCTTGTATAACAGTTTATTTCTCTCTTAAAAATCCTTTTAGAAGCATCAAGAGATAGTTTCTTCTAGTTAACATCACTTTCATCACTTTCATCGGGTGATACACACCCATTTATCCAGACTGGGTGTGTATACATGTGATGCTAAAACTGCTGCCAAATAACTCTGATCTTGCCAGGGAGCTCATGAAAGAGATGGCTACTGGCCACCAGGACTTGTCTCATGGTTACTTTGTACTTGACAAAGAAAGATGCAGAACTTTCTGAAATTAATCCTGGCAGCCCAAGGTTTAAATTAATGCCAGGAGTAGTAATATGTCATAACATAACTGTGAAAAGATACAACCATTCCCTTCTACAAGATCAGGCTTTTAGAATTTTATATCAACAAAATATAATACTATATTTCAATACTATTGTTGTAATGCTATAAATTAATCAGTATGAGGGAATCTTACTGAATTGCAATAAAAAGACTAAATTATTATATATGGTATCTCAATGGGTGTGTGTGTATTACATAGCTCATCTCCTTTGGTTTAATGTGGTATGGGATATTAGTCTGCGATTGCCCACGTGTGAAGTATATCTGCATACATCAATAACAAGTGTTGATTAAGTAAATAATGGATGATCATAACTGATCAGAGGCAATAATAATATGAAAATGACTTCTGCTTATATAGTACTTTTACTTTAAAAGATTCTTTACATCTATTAACTAATTTTTATCTTCACAATAACCTGTGAGATAATTAGGTAATATTGTCTTCATAAGATTGTGACTAGGCTATTCTTTCTTATTTAGAAATGTTACTTTTTCCTCTAAATCCTCATTACATCAAGGGAGTTGATTAAGCTTTATTACCCAAAGTTGTTTTTTTTTTTTTTTAACGTGGAGTCAATAAAAGGGGCTGAGGGGTCCTCAAAGTTGTAAGATACCAGATTCAGGATTAAGGCATGCATATATATGTGTGTATAAAGATCCGTCAGATTTCAAGACTACAGTGTACTTTAATAAGAATCTATCAGAAGGACCCAGCTGACCTTACCTCCTTCCCATGTACTTTTGCAGACACTCTCCATTCACTCTGACAGTCTTTTGGTATTTAGGGATTTTATGAATGATGGTGCCTGCCGTGCTCCCCATCCACCCGCCCCCAAATATCAGACTCCTTAGATAACATGCCACACTCCAAATTTGTCACTGATTCTATTCTTCACCAAAATTTTCATAGTTCTCTGATTTCACTAGGTATTTCTGTTTGTCCCAATCTAACAAACTAAATTATGGTAAAGTATAAATTGCTGTGAACTGTTTGATACACCAATCCACTTGAGAAAACTGCACCTATCAAAGGAACTGCAGAGGCAATAGTTTCTTATTTATAGAGATAATTAGAGATTTAGAAGGTGTGGCAGGAAGGCAAAGGTCTTCATGGTGCTCCTTCAGTCAGATCCCTTAGTCAACTGCTCCCACCTTCTACCAGTAAAGCTGCCTGGATACAGAAAGGCTGAGGAGGCAGTGTGCTCTGCCTGGATGTACTTACAGGTCACCGTGAATGAGTCCATAGATCTGCGACATGCTCTGATGATAGACTCCTCTCAAAATAACTATGAGGAGAATCACCACAAAAGCTGGAAGTCCCCAACTCAGAAGAAAAAACAGCAGATACCGCCTTTCTGTGTGTTCATCATTCATCACCAGCACGTACCAGAAATTCACAGACTAAGGAAAGAAGCAGAACATAAGATGAACAGGCTCTGGTCTAGTGGCACAGGAAACACACTCACCTGGCTTAGGCATAAAGAGTGACAACAGATCAACAAAGGGCCAGGCTCTACTCAATAACTATAGTTTTGATTTGATTTTTTAAGTCAGTTCACACATTCATTTTTTTATATACCCGAGAAATTCAGGGTATCTCAAAAGTCTGAAAACATTAGTAAATACTTAATTTACTGTACTTTATATTTTGCTTAATTTGTTTTGATTATGACGATTTGACTCAGTCATAATCGTCTGTGATTGTTCTGTCAATGTCTTTGAAGAAACACACAGATACTCAAACTTACTTTCTATATGAACAGTTTCATGATGATAATGAAGTAAATAGTCCTATGTCCCAGACTTTTAAACAATGTTTACTTATTGAGGGCTTATCATGTGGTAGAGTCAGACACTTGTTCCAGGGAATGGGGAGATAGTTGTGACAACAGCCCCAGTCTTAGTCCCAAGTGGGAGACAGACAAGTAAACAGAAAATGTTTGCACAGAGAAAAATGTACTGTGATGGGGTAGGCTTTGCGGCCATTCTCCTTTCTCAATTTACACTCTCTCTTTGTCATTCATTCACTTGATAAATGCTTATTGAGTGCTTACTGCATTTCAAAGGCCCGTCCAGGCACTGGGGCTATAACAGTAACAGAGGTGGTAGGAGTATTTACCTTCTTGAATCTTACTTTCCAAACAAATGGGAAGAAATCATTAAGGAAAACATTTAAATTTATATCATACTTTGTATGTTATTTCTTATCTTCTTAAGATAAAAATATAAAAGGGACAAATGTATATAAAGAGTGAGGGGGATGAAGGGATACATTAGATAAACAGAAGAAGGAATCCGAGGCCTGGAAATGTTACTACTGGCCCCAAATCACACCTAGCGTGTATATAAGCCAAATCTAGAACTTATATATTCTGCCTTCTAGTGTTCTTTTCCCATGAGATCACTTATGTTTAATTATCTTTTATTACAGAAACAACACTGAAAGTCATATCATATATATTTCACACATGATGCTTATCCACTAGATAAACCCCCTTCTCAACTTCATATTGTCGAGTGTGAGTACAGATTAATCATATATGTATATTTTTATACATTAGTGACAACAATCCCAGAGCAAGTGACAACAATCTCAGTTTCTTCATGTGTACAACAAAGCTATTATAAAGATTACATAAGACACTACATATAAAGTGCTAAGCACATAGCACTAAAAAATGTGACCACCTCACTTAAATCTCCTATTAGGATGTCGGACAGTGTGAAAAACAAAAGATAAATAAAGACCAAAAGTAAGCAGTGATACAATGGAAACTCTTCTATGTGAAAAACAACATGCCTAATGTTCCTAGGAAGGCTTTACAGATAGTTTACTGAGGCTTCCAGGTAAGATTCTGTCTGAACCAAAGTAGCCTTGAAGGATTAGTATTGATTGGCCTAAACCAGGAAAGGATAAAAATGTTTGGTTACTTGAAGATTTTTGTCTCTGAATTTTATTTCCTGTCAGCACTCCATATCTTTATGTACATCTGCATCTATCTGAAATTATGAAGGATGTTTTGAGTTGCTGCTTATGTAAATTTGTTCTAACTTCTTTTTAAAAATTATTAGGTCCAAGAGGCTTTTTTCCTCCTTTCTATTATTAGTGTAGGGACATGACTCAAATAGGTGGGACTGTATCAAGTGTCTGATGCTGGAGTGGTCAATACTGCCTGTTTAGAGAATGAAAATTCATGCAAAGTAAGGATGATTAACCCATTTCCAAAATAAAAGTACGGATTATTTATTTTAAATCGATGTTGTATGTATCCTTATAACATGGTAACTCAGTGGTGCAGTCGGTGGAAGAATCAGGAAGGAGCGCACAGATTGGTAAATGACTTGTAAGTTGATTCATCATGATAAAGATTGGGGCATTTCCAAAATGTCCACTTTTACACTTTTTAGAATCACTGAACGTTTCAGCAACTGTCTGACCTTTACCACAGCCTCAGATAAGACTGAGACAAATGTAACTGCTTGTTAGATTTACACACACAATGCTTCTGCTCTAAAGAGCTCAAGGTACAGGGTCACTGATTCTTGAATACTCAGTTAAGCAAATCAAGCTCCAAATGTCATAAGCTTTTGTTAATTAAAAAAAAAAATCTCTTTCCTTCTCAAAAGAATCCAATCATCGAGGTATACTCTAGGGACAGTATTTACCACTATATGACTTTTTTTTTTTTTTTGGCTAAAGAATGGAAACACTATGTAATGAAACAACATCTAATTATTCTGGAAATACCATATGGCCTAAACCTAAGATTTGTGTTGACTAACTCACTTCAAGTTTTACTTGAAATTTAAAATATTTTAATATAGTATGTATGGTAGGTATATTTTGGGATGTATGCCTAGGCCATCAGCGCTCTTCTCTGAACCCTGTCTCCCTCCTTACCTTCCCCCACCCCCTGCCAACATATGCAGGGTGGGCTCATGACCCTGTTCCTCTGCCCACAGCTGTGGATCTGGTGACAAAGCCTGACCCAGGCTGAACCAATCATCTCTCATTGAGTTCCCTGAAATTTTGTGATAGTTAAGCTGGTCAACTGAGAAAAGAAAACATATGAACTTTAGTGGTAGGAGTAGCCAAAGGCACAGTGAAGAGAGAAAGTGTATTTGCAGAGAAGAAGAAGGGACAAAGCCTTTCATTCCTGCTCACAGCTCCTTGAGGTCCAACTGTACTTACAGAACTTGGGTTCAATGAGTTAGCCTATATGCTTATTATTCCTTTTATGATTTGAAAGTTTGCTTGGATTAACTTAGTTTTTCTTCGTTGTTCTAAAAACATTGAGGCATATATTGCTCCTCTGAAGCACTTGGGTTAAAAGCTCCAGTACTGCCATTCTCCACAATAAGGTGGGAGTGGAACATTTGAGATACATTCCTTTCCCTGTAATCGTGGTTCCTCCTTTGTAATCGAAAGTTAGAGTATCAAGAGACCATTATCTTTGCATAATATTTTTATGTTGCCAGATATATAGCATATGTGCCTCAGTACCTGTGTTTATCCAATGTTAGAACTAAAAGAATTATGAAAATTCAGTATAAGTTAAAGGTGTCACTCTCACCAACATGCTTCATACTGACTGAGCACAGCTTACCACACTCACATATTTCTTGCTAAAGACTAAATGTGAATCGAAATTTCAGTACCTAGGTCTCCAGTTACATTTCTATCTCTAGGCTTTAAACACTTTGTTAGAACCATCTTATAGACCATCTCAAGACATCTTATTTAGAGATAAGGAAGCTGAGGCAGCGAGAGAAAAACATAGCTTTTTCATATTTGGGTTAGTTATAGAATAAAGCATCTTGTGAAGACTAAGGTTAAGATTTATTTCCATAGAAAGTCACACAAATGCTGACAATATTATTGTTTCCATGAGAGCTTATTTTTTTGTCCTCATTTTCCCGCACTCATTGTATGTGCCAGTGGAGATGTATTTTCCTGGTTCAAGTATGGAGATAACCCATTCTCTCTCCCTCTCCACTTTTTGCCAGCACTAAATGAGAACTTATAAAGGGCTTAATCAGAATAGAAATGGCTGAAACATATCTGTGAGCTATGGTAGATTAATTTTTGTATACCTTGTAGTACCTAGTAAAATGCTCTGCATACAATCTTTATTGAGAAGTATCAAATAAACGAAGATGTACACAATTTCAATATTTAACAGTTTTCATTGAATTTAATAACAATTTCATAATTTGGTTTAGTTATTGAGTTTATTCATTTATATACTACCTTCTCAGAAAGAATTGTAGAATTGATTTGATTGAACTCCTAATGAAGGGGGTCAATGTAAAACTGGTGGAAACTTACAAATGTTAAATACAACAGTTTAAGAGAAGAAGAATGGAATCCGTATTTACTAATTGGTTAATAAATGTAGACCCCACATTAAGCTATATCTCATTTAATAAAGACAACTGCTCTCCTAAGTTTTATTATTATTATTATTAATACAGGAGCAAACTGAGGACAGGAGAAGTGTATTTCTCAGAATTGGGAATTGAGGCTGTTAGAATTTAAACTGATTCTGATTAAGATGCAAACCAACCAAATGAATTACCCAGATACAATTTAGTTCAAATACAGATAGGAATAAACTAAAAGATGGTGTGTCTATAAGCATATTTACTTACATTCGTATACAGACATGTCTATTTATTTTTAGAGTAACATTTTCAGTGATTACCGCTACTATCTTCCAAGCGTCTGCACAGGAAAATTAAAGCTATACTGCGTTAACTGTTTGATGGTAATAAGTCATAAATGCTTTCCTATGCTCCATAAACACAGATTTATTAGTTTGCTCATATAATATATGCTAATATAATACATATTGTATTTATAAAATATAAAGGAGAAATGCCTTTTCTTAAGTTAAAATAGGCTGCTTGAATCCCATACATTTTCATGATATGTGGAATAAGATTGGAATCTAGCCTGTTGTTTAATATTTGGTTATTAATTGTGTCACCAGAAACCATGCACTGATATATAGCATCAAGTTTAGTCAGAGATCACGGATGCTATTAATTCTGTCATTACCATACGTTCTTAGTCATTCATTTCAGAGGAGAGTCTAAGAAATGTTACCATGTGTCCTTGTTCCAGTTATCCTCCTTTTTAACAATTTTTATAAGGCTTTGTGAGGATTGGAGAATTCAGTATTTCCTGGATATATCATTTTTATCTTGATAATTACCAGTCTGTTGTCCTTATGAATGCTCAAGTACAACTGTGAAATGATTTCTAACTTTATTCTACCATTTAAGAAATATGTTCTTCAAGTAAGCTTTAGTTTCAAAATAAAACGTTATAGTTTTGAGTAAGCTGTGTCCCTCGGCATGAAATGAACAGACTGCAAGGACAATCCAGGCTTGGATACTGATCGTAACTGAAGCAGATTATTATATAATTTAACTTGGTGACAGGAAACGATCATAAAACGGGGCCAAATGAATATACAGGCAAAATTAAGTTTCTATTTACCTATATTATATACTAATATCTCAAATAATTTACTTGTGATTTATTTCCTGCATGAATTCACACATGGTCTGGCAATCCATCTGGCAGCATGTTTCACATAGATGTTAAGAGCAAAGACATTAGTTCTAGGGATTTATTCTATGGATATTCTGTAAGTAAACAAATATTCAGAGTGTAAGGATGTTCCAAGAAACACTGTTTATAATAGCAAAAATAACTGGAAACAACCAGCATTTCATTAATAGGAATCAGAAAAAAATTATGGAATAACCATATTATAGAAGAGAAAAAAAAGTATATCAGTATCGGGTAAACTTATATATATATACATATATATTTTTTTATATATATATATAGTATATATATATATACACTATATGTAAACATATATACACTATATACACACAAACACACACATGTGCTTCTTTATATATTTATAAATATTTATATATTTGTGGAATATATCTGGAGGCATACACAGGAAACCATTAACAGTGTTTAACTTTGAGAGTAGGGCTGAGGGTAGAGCAGAGAGTGGAGAGCATATGAAAGAGGGAGAAATAGATGTACTTTTCATTTAATATTTCTCTATAGTGTTTGATTATGTTTTGTACAATTAGTATATGCTATTTCTAAAATGAAAGCCAATCAAAACAGAAAAAAGAAACAAAAGTTAGAATAATAACTAGGAAAATAGAGCAAAAGTACCATGAGAGCTTAAATTCTCACTGTCAATTTTTCTTAGAGTAGACATAACCCTGCTGTTTCAGTAATTTCAGAGTGATCTTACATGAAGGGCAAACAGAAGGCTAACTCAATTTCCATGGCCAAAAAGGAGTTTGTGAGTTGTATACTTCTAAAAAAATAAGCAAAATAATTTGTTACTCTATTCCCATCATGCACAGTGTGACTTCCCTGTCAAAGAAAGGGAAAGTCTAAAGAAACACTCAGGAAAGGGGACGTCTAAAGAAACAGTCAAGGCCACCAGCTCTGGTCTGGAGCCTGCTATGAGCCAGGCGTGCACTTCAGTAAAGAGGTTAGAGGTTATCAGCTTGCTAAGGCTTTTCAGCTCATGTCTGCCTCACACTGTCAGCCCTCTCGTTCTCCTATATCAAGCTAATTCTCTTTTGCAAAAAAAAAAAAAAAAAAAAAGTGTAAATTATACTGGAAAAACAGAGTATTTCAACATGTTTCAAAATCTAAGAATTATTAGTCTACATATTTGCTTAGCCGATAATATGGGTAAATTCGTATGGAGTGTGCAGTCTGTACCAGGAATCATTCCAAGCTCTTTCCATGTATTCATTCATTTTTTCTTTTTACAATCCTCAAAGAGAGGTATTGTTATTACAAATCTAATCATTCAATAAGAAAATCTAGGCTCAGAGAAGTTATGCGACATGTTTACCAACAAAATTGCTCTTTACCTACTCTAAAATAGAATCCCTTTTTACTACAATGTATTAAAAGTATGATGTAAAAGTAAAATAACTTTTCAAGATAAATTCATTTAAATGTATTTATTCTAAGATTGAAGATATAATACAGATCAAAATAAATAATTCTTGCATACTTAGCTCAATGATTAAAAGTTAGTGATTAACTTTTCATCATAAGCTATGCACACATACATATATCAATTTCTCTCCTACATTGCTAGAAATACAAAGTAGAATTATTGAAATGTTAATATTCTTTCAATTTTTTCAACTGTTTGACTAACAAGATTGGATTAACAGTAGTCTTATCTTTTAAATAATGTTTTAAAAACGAATTCTCATTAAAAAAAAAAGATTTTAGCAGACAGTACTTTATAAACAGGAAAACACAGGTTAGTAAAGGGGACAACCTCTGACCACAAAGTAACTCATTAGAAGTAACCTACCTAGAATCAGAAGTTATTGAATTTTTCCCTTGTGGTCACACCACAGACCATGAAAGTGTGTGGTGTACCATCTGAAACATATTAAACTTCACTGGTACTTTAAATAGTTTTCCTAAACCATTAGCCATATAGAAATCTAATTAGTTTACTAAATGTGCATCATCCACAATCATATTTACTCAAAACTGGAAGAAGACATACAGAATAAAGCAATCTCTATTAAGTTGGATGAAATTTTATATGCCATCCCCTAAAGCAGGAAATCTGTCTACAACATATTTGAAAGTTGGTCATTTCCCCCATTTTGAACATATTTCAGTGATTGGACGTTCTCTACTTTTAGACATAGCTTTTTCAACTTTGAAATTCTTACTGACTACAAAAGTTCTTAACGTGATTCAAAATTTGCTTCCCTAATTTTTGACCAATTTGTTCTGGTTCTTCCAAATGAAGCTATATAGTCCATTCTTTCTTTCCTGTAGCATCCCTCCCAGTATCTGTAGACAGCCATCACATCTCACTAAGTTCTTTCCAGGTTAGTTGTCTCCAGCTGCCTCCAAGTTTCTTATAGGACTGTCTTCCAACTTCTCATTGGCTGGTTAATATTCCTGCTGAAAGTGGTTACAGGGTGCCAGGGTTGTCTGACTATTGTTGATTATAATTTAAACATGGCTCTCCCAGCTGCCTCCATACTGTTATTAATGTAACCCAGGTCTGTGTTGTTTTTGTAGTTACTGTAGTTGCTATGGTTTAAGCAATCTGGTCACACATTTGATTGCTACTGAGTTTGGGTTAAATTAAAATTTCAAGTTGTTTACATTAACCCCCATCAGATTATGTCTCTTGCACTCTCATTTTCAAGCTGTCGCAGTACAGGTTTTCTATATTTGTTCTACCTGTACTCTTAACACAGGCAGCTTGCTGTTTTAGCTTGTTTCAGCTCTGTATCATTGCATACCTGATAAGACAGCTCCCTGTGTTTTCATCCAGATCATTCATCAAGAACTGAATAGGTCAGGGACATGGACAAAGACCTTCAGCAAACCGCTATGGACCTCAGTTCAGGAAGATAAATGACAACATACACAGGGCACACATAAAAAGTTCAACTTAGATAAACTACTAAAGGGAGTCAGAGAATCTTGCAAATGCTACTGTAATTTCAGCAAGTATTTATTTTTTGTTGTATGGTTTAGATTTATTTTTTAATTGTTTGGTGGGGGACTGGAGAACACCATAAATTTTCCATAATTAGAGCTGCTCAAAGAGCTTTAAAACAATAATTCTATGAGGTAGGAATTATTATCTCCATATGCAGATTTAGAAACAAACCTTGGAGAGAGTCAATAACTTGATTAAGGTTACAAAGATAATAACAGAGCCAGAATTCAAACCCAGATGCAGGCCTCCAATTGTTCCAAGTAGTTCTATTAACTGAACAGTTCAGTTTTCTTCTCCTTCAGAGACAACTATAATATGATACTTGGGAAAAGATCCCTTCCTTGAATCTGTATGGTATTCTCTACTAATAGTATCACCTCACCTTCCTCCAATATTGCCAGATGGTAGACATCCCACATCCTTCTTATTCAACAAGAGAAAAGAATATGCAAGAGCCTGAATGCATCTGTTTACATAGTATACTTCATCTGCGTACTCAGAAACACATATGAAACTATTTCTATCACATGAAAGATGGAACAATACCACCAGAAAGCAGAAATCACTTTCAAAGGCAGCATCTTAGTTGAGCTATTGAATTAGTGACATTAATAGTACTTAAGTGGGATCCAACTCTCACATCAGCCTCTTTATCAAGCAAATCAGCATTAGACAATAGAGAGAATTTGGGACTTCAGTCAGAGAAGCACAGTTCAAATCTCTCCCCAGCCCTTACTAGCTCCTCAGGAGAGTATGCTAGATCTCTTTGGGTTTCACTCTATACTCTCTCCCAAAGTGATCTCTTCCAAAGCAATGGCTCCATTTTCCAACTCTAAGTCAGCAATTGTCTAATGTATTTCTCTAGCACGGACCTCTGTTCTGGGATATAGCTCTGCATATTCCACTTCTCCCTGAGTCTCCATTGGAGATCTCACAAGAACTTCACACTCAGCATGTCCTTAAAAATAACCCATCATCTTCTCCCAGTCTCCAGGGATCATTATTTTAGTTCAAGGCACCACTATCTACCCATTCATTCATGCCAGAAACTTGGGTAACATCCTTGGTTCCACCTTCTGCATTCTTTATAACCAATCTCTACATCTTATAATTCTAGTTTAAGAAAATAATTCTTAGAAGCTGTTCACTTCCCTTTGTCTCTTCTGCTCCCTCTTTGGTTCACACCACCACGTTCTTTCCCCTGAATACAGCTAAAGCTACTTAAGTGGCTCCCATGTCAACTCTTTGCTGAACTCAATGCACTACAAACAGGGAGTTCCTTCTAAAATCCAAATCTCATCATGTCATTCTCTTGCTTAAAAATAATTCTATGACTTCTCATAGAAAAAAAGTTAAAATTTCTTACTGTGCCTTATAGGGTCTGCATCACAAGCCTCATCTCCTACCATTCTCTTATTTCCAACTCTACTAGATTTCTTTTCATTTCTTCAAATTCACTACACTTTCTAATATTGTACAGCTTATAAGGTTTTTCTTGCATTGATCTCCTGGGAATGCAGTGACAGATATATGGAATTACTTCCACTTCAGTATAAAGAATATCAGATATAAAGGCCACTCCATCCAGACACATTGGAAAGCTGAAGGGGGCAGAGGGAGGAAAGGAGGTACCAACCTGGATGAGCATCCAGCTAAACTGGCAAAGATACAGGTAATGTATGACAGCAGCCACAGCTGAACAGCTCTCCTCCGTGAGTTGGGGACTTGCATATGCAGATGCCAGAAATACAATCTGTAAGAAACAAATACTTTTATTTTAAAATCATGATAAAGTCAATCAATAATATTAAGAAACCATTTTCTTATCTGAATCGACGATTCAATGACTCAAAGGGAAAATAACTTGATTTGTTGCCCAAAATGAGATGACTAAGTCACTCTAAAAATGGCAATACACGGATTTTTATGTTTATAAGAAACAATGAATTATATAAAATTATGCTACACACTGCATCGGACTGTCAAGAGGAAATTCTCAAAGTAAACTCTGTTCTTACAGATGGACAAAAATCATATGAAATACATTTATTTTAGTTAAGTACAAAAGAGAAAATAAGAGTGGAAATACCATTCCTTGTGTAAGTCAAAGCTAATAGGAGAGAAAAGAAAGAGAAGAATAAAGCTCTGAGTCTACCATCATCTGCATCCTCTGGTCAGGAAGTACACATATAACAAAATAGACTTAAAATAACTGTAAAATTTCAAACCCTATGGTTACCCTAATTCTTGGATTTTTATTTCGACTACCCTCAAGTCTTTCTTCAAAAGTAACCTTCACAATGGGACCTTTCTTGACCACACTATTTAAAATTACACCCTCTTTTCTTCTCTCCTTCCCACATATGTGATCTCCCTACTCTACCTTTCTGTTTTTTTTAAACAGTGCGTGTCACTTTCTAACATGCTCTCTCATTTGTTTATTTCTTATGTTTCTTGGTCATTGTTAGTGTCACCCACTATAATGTAATCCCTATGAAGGCAGGATCACTGAATGTTTTACTCACTGGTATACCCCACACTCACACAGCCCAGTGTCTGGAACACAGTAGGTACTCTCAAAGTCTATTGGAGGTACTCAGTAAATACTTGTTGAATAAATGGATAAATAAATGCAGTGAAACACTCCTATGATTTCTATCTATCATTTTCTCTACTATATGACTACTATGTCAAATTTTATAATGGAAAGTATAGATGGCAAGGGAAAATTTGGAGCAATAATAGTGTACTGTAACCTCTCATGGAATAAATTCCCTTCCTCTTTCAGACAGAGACCAAGTCTTTTTAACTTAATATTTTAATAAACTACCACTATACCTGGAATATGCCTGAAATGTTCAATAAATAATTGTTGAAAGAAAGAATGATTGATTCCAAAACAACAGAGGGGTGCTGTAAGGAGAAAACTAGCTGACTTATGCCTCAAAATCTCTCAACTTCTAAAAAGGAAATGCAAATGTCATTAATGTTTCTTGGATTTTAAAAAATGAATACTGTGCTCAAAATCAAATCAGAATATTGTTTTTATTTTCAAATGAAATATACCCCTCCCCAAACCTTTTATTTCAAATGTGTGTACGTTAAATCGTCTTGAAAATTTCTGCCCAGGAGTGTTCCCAGGATGGCATCATTGTGGTGAATGTCAGGATCTGGGATAAGAACTTGCATGCTCCCAGCATCTCTATTTCATGGGGAAAAACTTACCTTAACCAGTCTCCTTAGTCAATTACAGAAGAACCAAAATGCTAATTAATAAATTCACAATAATACATATCTCATGCCATGCTGACTTCCCTCTTGGTAATTATTTATTGAGTACTTCCTGTACCAAGTATAGAAGAAAAAGAAACCTTTTCCCTTTTTTTTTTCTTTTTCAAGCTATGGACTCTAGACAAGTCAGTTTACCCTTTGGGACTAATTCCCTCATTAGCAGGAGGAGGAAGTTGGAAAAAATAAACTCTAAAGTCTCTTTCTACTCCAAAATTCCAGGATTATTTTTTAAATGAGAAGTATTCCTGACTCAACTTTTTGTTTATTTTAACTCTAGTTTTGGAGTATTTGTAACACACAATTTAAAAAAAAAAAGCAGACACTAGAAATGTACGTCTGGTTATATCCTAACAATCTGGTACAAATTAGTTCCCTGGAAAAAATAAAGCCAACAAATTTGCCTTTCCAGAATGTATCACAAATAGCTTTTGAATTATTAGAGCTTATTTTAAAAACACGTCTAGATTTCCCTAGATTTTAGCTTCAAACTTCTGAATTATAATATATTATAGGTCATACATTTAAACTTCCTAAATTTCACAAAAATTCATTGAACGCCTTCACCAAAACACTAACAATGAACACTAAACAACTGAAAACTATGCCTTAAAAGACCTTAGAAACACAGAACTGTGAGATTCAGCCAAATAAAAAATCCAAAAAACAAAAAGAATAATTTTAACATTTTATGCTTTTTATTTGCACAAAGTGGCATCTTTTCATAAAGTCTTTATAAGTGTACTTATAATAAATTTGAGCCTCTCTAATTTGGATTCTATAATATGGATTGTGTTGAATTTATTTCCTAGTTTTGTACGAATCAACCTGAATGGTTTGCTAGGTAAAACAACAGTGTAATCCAAACTGTAATTGAATGTGTTTAGTTTTAACTATGAAACTATTTATAAATGGTATGCTAATTTAAATATCTCTTATTCTTTTCAATATTTTTTCTTTGAAGCAAATTAGTACAAGTTATTGCTTAAAACTATATTTATTTCCATAATACAGTTTTAACATCCAAAATTCCATTCTTAAGATATGGTTTCTTCATATTTTATTACGTTTTAATCTCTTTTTCTAAATCATAAGACCGGTTACATAAATACTTTTGTAAACTATGAACATTCTTCCAGAATGTTCTCTGAAATATGAGAAATGCTTCTCTCTGTATGGGAGAAGGCTGGTAAGCAAGACAAGGCTGAGCTCTCAATACACATTACTACAACAGGGATGAGCTAAGAATACTTGGAGAACCAGAGATTACGTGTCATGGGGATTTAGTTCACATATTCTTAAGGTACATAACCAAGGAAGACAGGAAGTTTTACCGTTGCTTTTTTACTCAAACACCTAGAGATGATCAGGAAAAAGGTTATTTTCAGTCAGTTCTCTGGATACACTAAGTTGAACACCATAACAGAAAGCAAGGAAATTTTCAATGGTTCTCAGTCATTCGTGTGTTGATTCATTCAGTAAGCAAGTGTTGGCATACCTACTACCTACAGAGCATTATGCCACCTATGCAAGATGAAGAATGTTATGGCAGAAACTTGGGTACCATGTACCAGCATGGTGCTACACGTTTTCTTGGTTTTTTTTGTTGTCCATGTGTGTGCGTGCAGACGTGCCACATATTAATGACGTGAAGTCATTATTGTTTTATCCCAATTTAATTAATGATGCAAGAAGGTCTGATAGGGGAACTAACTTGTTCAAGGGTCACTGAACAAATTTTAAAGTGGGATTCAAATCCTGGTGTTCTGATTTGAGAGGCCAGCGTTCTTTCTAGAACATCACACTGCTGCCCACCAAGCTCATCCAGTGTGAGCCCTGTCTCAAAGTGCCGAAATTCTGGTTCATTGTTTCTCAATCTTTTTTAACCCATGGGCCACCACAGGTTCACAATGGCAATAGAACATAATGCCCGTGGCAAATATAATACTACTCTTAATTCTATATTGATATAATATATGTACGTCTTAACCAAAAAAAAAATATATATATATATATTTCCAGAAGAGAGTATCTGATATATTTTGTTAACAACTTGTAAAATTCTTTCTTCTTCTGGTTGATTAGAGCTCTACTATAATAACCAAGGGAGGAAATACCTAATTTTTTTTTCATTTAAAATATATACGGGGCAGGGCTTCCCTGGTGGCGCAGTGGTTGAGAGTCTGCCTGCCAATGCAGGGGACATAGGTCCGTGCCCCGGTCCGGGAAGATCTCACATGTTGCAGAGTGGCTAGGCCTGTGAGCCATGGCCGCTGAGCCTGCGCGTCTGGAGCCTGTGCTCCGCAACGGGAGAAGCCACAACAGTGAGAGGCTCGTGCACCGAAAAAAAAAAAAAAAAAATATATATATACATATATATGTATATGGGGCAGAGTCAAGACGGCGGTGTGGGAAGATGCAGAGTTAGCGTCTTTCCACAACTAGGGTGCGAGCCGGCCGCTGGTGGGGTACCCTGACACCCAAGGAGACGGGAGGAACCCCCAAGTGAACCAATAGGATGTGGGGGGACTGAGGTGGGGAGAAGAAGTGGAAGCCAGACAGGATCAGCATCCCTGAGGCCGGGGATATCAGGAGAGGCAGGCATGTGGAGCCATCCAGAAGAGGGAGAGGAGTGGAGGGCAATCGCCCCGCCCACTCGGGCCCAGGGAGCCTGCTGAATTCCCAGGCTGGCACACTCCCTCCAAAGTCCTGTGCAGGCCATGTGGGTCTTGGGGGCATAAGAGGGAGACCGGAGAGATCAGGAGAGGCAGACGGGAGGGGCCCTCCCAGAGGAGCGGGAGAGGAGCGGGAGAGGAGCGGAAGGCGTTTCCCCCATCCACTTGGGCCCAGAGAGCCTGTTGAGCTCCCAGGCCAGTCCCCTGCCCTCCAAGACCCCCCACTGCGCCCAGCCGCATTGGTCCTGGGGGCATAGGAAGGAGGCCAAGGGGAGAACAGGAGAGGCAGGTGGAAGAGGCCCTCTGGACTGGAGGGTCAGGAACAGAGAGGAGGGCATTTGCCCCACCCAGTTGAGCCCAGGAAGCCTGCTGGGCTCCCAGGTGAAGTCTCCCGCCCTCTGAGACCAGGAGTGAGGGGCAAGCCTGGGCCCCTTCTGTTCCATTGAGCCTAAGCCCCACCCCTCACAGCCCCCAGGGCCTCTTCCAGCCCTGTGGGTCCGAAGCATAGGCCCTGCCCAGGCCCAAACCTCACCCTTGCTTAGGCCCCACCCTCCACAGCCAAAGGCCACCCCCCCCATTTTTTTTCTTTTCCCTCCTCCTCTTTTTTTACTATTGTGATACTGTTATACCTTCCAGTTGTTGATTCATCTATAGTTTTACTTTTATATTCTTTCTAACATACCTGTTAGTTTCCTAGTCTAATATATTTTTTTAACTTTGTTATTGTTCTTTTTTTTTTTTCCACCCCATGTGGCTTACAGGATCTTGGTTCATGAGCCAGGGGTCGGGCAGGGTGGTAGCTCCAAGTCTGAACCACTAGACTAACAGAGAACCTCAGACCCCAGGGAATATTCATTGGAGGGAGGTCTCATGGAGGTCCTCATCTCAGCATGAAGACCCAGCTCTACCCAACAGGCTACAAACTCCAGTGTTGGAAGCCTCAGGCCAAACAACCAGTAAGACAGGAACACAATCACACTCATAAAAAAAAAAAAAAGACACGACAAAAAATTATGTCACAGATGAAGGAGAAGGAGCAAGTTAAAAACCTACAAGAACAAATAACTGAAGACGAAATAGGCAGTCTACCTGAAAAAGAATTCAGAGTAATGGCGTAAAGATGATCCAGAATCTCAGAAATAGATGGAGGCACGAATTGAGAAAATACAAGAAATGTTTAACAATGATCTAGAAGAACTAAAGAACAAACAGAGATGAACAACACAATAACTGAAATGAAAAATACATTAGAAGGAATCAATAACAGAATAACTCAGGCAAAAGAACGAATAAGTGAGCTGGAAGACAAAATACTGGAAGTAACTGCTAAGGAGCAGAATAAAGAAAAAAGAATGAAAAGAATTGACGACAATCTCAGAGACCTCTGGGACAACACTAAATGCACCAACATTCAAATTACAGGGGTCCCAGAAGAAGAAGAGAAAAAGAAGGGGTCTGAGAAAATATTTGAAGAGATTATAGTCGAAAACATCCCTAACATGGGAAAGGAAATAGTCACCCAAGTCCAAGAAGCACAGAGAGTCCCATACAGGATAAACCCTAGGGAAAAACACACCAAGACACATATTAATCAAACCAACAAAAATTAAATTCAAAGACAAAATATTAAAAGCAGCAAGGGAAAAACAAAAAATAATATACCAAGGAATCCCCATAAGGTTATCAGCTGATTTTTCAGCAGAAACTCTGCAGGCCAGAAGCGAGAGTCAGGATATACTTCAAGTGATGAAAGAGAAAAACCTACATCCAAGATTACTCTACCCAGCAAGGATCTCATTCAGATTCGATGGAGAAATCGAAAGCTTTTCAGACAAGCAAAAGCTAAGAGAATTCCGCACCACCAAACGAGCTTTACAACAAATGCTAAAGAAAACTCTCTAGGCGGGAAAAACAAGAGAAGAAAAAGACCCACAAAAACAAACCCCCCAAAATTAAGAAAATGGTAATAGGAACATACATATTGACAATAACCTTGAATGTAAATAGACTAAATGCTCCAACCAAAAGACACAGACTGGCTGAATGGATACAAAAACAACACCCATATATATGCTGTCTACAAGAGACCCACTTTAGACCTAGGGACATATACAGACTGAAAGTGAGGGAATGGAAAACGATATTTTCCATGCAAATGGAAATCAAAAAAAGCTGGAGTAGCAATACTCATATTAGATAAAAATAGACTTTAAAATAAAGAATGTTACAAGAGACAAGGAAGGACACTACATAATGATCAAGGGATCAATCCAAGAAGATATAACAATTATAAATGTTTATGCACCCAACATAGGAGCACCTCAATACATAAGGCAAATGCTAACAACCACGAAAGGAGAAATCGACAGTAACACAGTAATAGTAAGGGACTTTAACACCCCACTTTCATCAATGGACAGATCATCCAAAATGAAAATAAATAAGGAAACACAAGCTTTAAATGACACAATAGACCAGATAGACTTAATTGATATTTACAGGACATTCTACCCGAAAGCGGCAGAATACACTTTCTTCTCAAGTGCACATGGAACATTTTTCAGGATAGATCACATCTTGGGGCACAAATCAAGCCTTGGAAAATTTAAGAAAACTGATATTGTATCAAATACCTTTTTTGACCACAACACTATGAGATTGGAAATTAACTGCAGGAAAATAACTGTAAAAAACACAAATACATGGAGGCTAAACAGTGCACTACTAAATAACCAAGAGATCACTGAAGAAATCAAAGAATAAAAAAAATATAGAAACAAATGACAACGAAAACAGGACGACCCAAAACCTATAAGATGCAGCAAAAGCAGTTCTGAGGGAAGTTTACAGCAATTCAATCTCACAACAAGAAACAAGAAAAATCTCAAATAAACAATGCAACCCTACACTTAAAACAAGTAGAGAAAGAAGAACAAAGAAAACCCGAAGTCAGGAGAAGGAAAGAAATCAGAAAGATCAGAGCAGAAATAAATGAAATAGAAACAAAGACAACAATAGCAAAGATCAATAAAACTAAAAGCTGGTTCTTTGAGAACATAAACAAAAGTGATAAAGCTTTAGCCAGACTCATCAAGAAAAAGAGGGAGAGGGCTCAAATCAATAAAATTAGAAATTAAAATGGAGAAATCACAACTGACACCACAGAAATACAAAGGATTATAAAAGACTATTAGAAACAACTATATGCCAATAAAATGGACAACCATGAAGAAATGGACAAATTCTTGGAAAGGTACAATTTTCCAAGACTGAACCAGGAAGACTTAGAAAATATTAACAGACCTATCACAAGTAATGAAATTGAAATCTTATTTAAAAATCTTCCAACAAACAAAGGTCCAGAACCAGATGGCTTCACAGGCGAATTCTATCAAACATTTAGAGAAGAGCTAACACTGATCCTTCTCAAACTCTTCGAAACAATTGCAGAGGGAGGAACACTCCCAAATTCATTCTAGGAAGCCACCATCACCCTGATACCAAAACCAGAAAATGATGTCACAGAAAAAGAAAATTATAGACCAATATCACTGATGAACATAGATGCAAAACTCCTGAAAAAAACACTAGCAAACAGAATCCAACAACACATTAAAAGGATCACACACCATGATCAAGTGGGATTTATCCCAGGGATGCAAGGTTTCTTCAATATACACAAATCAATCAATGTGATACACCACATTAACAAATTAAGGAAAAAAAAACATATGATCATCTCAACAGATGCAGGAAAAGCTTTTGACAAAATTCAACACCATTTATGATAAAAACTCTCCAGAAAATGAACAGAGAGGGAACCTACCTCAACATAATAAAGACCATATATGACAAACCCAGAGCAAGCATCATACTCAATGGTGAAAAACTAAAAGCATTTCCACTAAGATCAGGAACAAGACAAGGATGTCCAATCTCACCACTCCTATTCAACACAGTTTTGGAAGTCCTAGCCACGGCAATCAGAGAAGAAAAAGAAATAAAAGGGATACAAGTTGGAAAAGAAGAAGTAAAACTGTCACTGTTTGCTGATGACATGATACTATACATAAAAAATCCTAAAGATGACACCAGAAAACTACAAGAACTAATCAATGAATTTGGTAAGGCTGCAGGATACAAAATTAATGCACAGAAATCTCTGGCATTCCCATACACCAACAACAAAAGCTCAGAAAGAGAAATTAAGGAAACAATCCCATTTACCATTGCAACAAAAAGAATAAAATACCTAGGAATAAACCTGCCTAAGGAGGTGAAAAACTTGTACTAAGAAAACTATAAAACACTGATGAAAGAAATCAAAGATGACATAAACAGATGGAGAAATATACCATGTTCTTGGATGGGAAGAATTAATATTGTAAAAATGACGATACTACCCAAAGCAATCTACAGATTCAATGCAATCCCTATCAAACTACCAATGGTATTCTCCACAGAATTAGAACAAAAAAGTTTACGATTCGTATTGAAACACAAAAGACCCCAAATAGCCAACAAAATCTTGAGAAAGAAAAATGGAGTTGGAGGAATCAGGCTCCCTGATATCAAACTATACCACGAAGCTACAGCAATCAAAACAGTATGGTCTGGCACAAAAACAGAAATATAGATCAATGGTACAGGGAAGAATGCCCAGAGATAAACCCATGCACCTATGGTCACCTAATTTATGACAAAGGAGGCAAAGATATACAATGGAGAAAAGACTGTCTCTTCAATAAGTGGTATTGGGAAAACTGGACAGCTACATGTAAAAGAATGACATCAGAACACTCCCTAACACCATACACAAAAATAAACTCCAAATGGATTAAAGACCTAAATGTAAGACCAGACACTATAAAACTCTTAGAGGAAAACATAGGAAAAACACTGTTTGACACAAACCACAGCAAGATGTTTTTTGACCCACCTCCTAGAGAAATGGAAATAAAAACAAAATAAACAAATGGAACTTAACTAAACTTAAAAGCTTTTGCACAGCAAAGGAAACCATAAACAAGACAAAAAGACAAGCCTCAGAATGGGATAAAATATTTGCAAATGAAACAACAGACAAAGGATTAATCTCCAAAATATACAAACAGCTCATGGAGCTCAATATCAAAAAGACAAACAATCCAATTAGAAAATGGGCAGAAGACCTAAATAAACATTTCACCAAGGAAGACATACAGATGGCCAAGAGGCACATGAAAAGATGCTCAACATCACTAATTATTAGAGAAATGCAAATCAAAACTACAATGAGGTATCACCTCACGCTGGTCAGAATGGCCATTATCAAAAAAGCTAGAAACAATAAATGCTGGAAAGCGTGTGGTGAAAAGGGAACCCTCCTGCACTGTTGGTGGGAATGTAAATTGATACAGCCACAATGGAAAACAGTATGTAGGTTCCTTAAAAAACTGAAAATAGAACTACTGTATGACCCAGCAATCTCATTACTGGGCATATATCTTGAGAAAACCATAATTCAAAAAGAGACATGTAGCACAATATTCACTGCAGCACTATTTACAATAGCCAGAACATGGAACCAACCTAAATGTCCATCGGCAGATGAATGGATAAAGAAGACGTGGCACATATATACAATGCAATATTACTCAGCCATAAAAAGAAACGAAACTGAGTTATTTGTAGTGAGGTGGATGGACCTAGAGTCTGTCATACAGAGTGAAGTAAGTCAGAAAGAGAAAAACAAATACTGTATGCTAACGCATACATATGGAATAAAAAAAAAATGGTACTGATGAACCTAGTTGCAGGGCAGGAATAAAGATGTAGACATAGAGAATGGACCTGAGGACACGGCATGGGAGGGGGAAGCTGGGGCGAAGTGAGAGTAGCATCAACACATGTACACTACCGAACATAAAATAGCTAGTGGGAAGCAGCGGCATAGCACAGGGAGATCAGCTCCGTGCTTTGCGATGACCTAGGGGGTGGGATAGGGAGGATGGGAGGGAGCCTCAAGAGGGAGGGGATATGGGGACATATGTATGCATATGGCTGATTCACTTTGGTGTACAACAGAAGCTAACACAGTATTGTGAAGCAGTTATGCTCCAATAAAGATCTATTAAAAAATTTTAGACACAAGAGACAACATTATATACTATTTACTGCTGGACAAAACTGTAATACAGATATAAAAACATAAAAAAATATAGCACATGTCTCTTCTTACTTGGGCTAAATAATAACAAATAATAAAAACTGGTTTTCCTATAAACCTCAATTCTCCGTACTCCTTAATATACACTCCCCACCCCTCCTCCACACTTTACTATGGACATTCTCACTCCTCTCTCTATGAAATGCTCTTCTCTCTACTCTCCATCTTACCCAAAACCTACTCAGTTTTTACAGGAGCAGTTCAAATTCCACCTGCCTACTTTGATCATGACTGACTCCTAGACTTTCCTATTTTTTAGAGTGTTAACAGCACGTGTTGTCGAGTATTTATAATGGGCCAAATGTTGTCCTTTCTAATAGGAGAGTGCGTATGGGTGAAGCCAGACACACACATGATGCAATAAAATTTAACAGGTGTTGTAACAGAATATGGGGTAAAATATCAGGGGAATGCAAAGTCAAGACTGAGTAGTTCTGCTTGTGGAAGTCAAAGAAATATTCAAAGAAACAGAATTGCAGTGGCTTTGTCTACAAGTCCCATCTGCCCCACCTTCTCTTCCTAAGCTTACCTTCCACAGGACCCTGCATACTCCAAACCTGCTACTCTAACTGCATTGACTGCCATTCCCTAAAACACGTTCCATCATCTCTCAACGCTTTGCCTTTGTTCTTTGTCTTCTGTGTTTCTAGAATTGTTTCTTATCTTTCTCTGTTGAAGGTCCATTTTTCAAGGTGTGGTTGAAATGTCAACTCTGTCATGAATATACGGCTATTGTTTTTAATCATAAATAATTCTTCCTTCCTCTGAACTTTTAAAACAGGATTTTATTAACATAAGGATTGATTTTCCTACCCAGTTCTCCCAATTCTTATACAAAAATCAGCCTTAATCTCTTGGAAAACTGTCAACTCCTTAAAGGCAACAATTCAATCGTATTCTCTAGTATTATTATTTTGAACTACATTTTTTTTAAGAAGGAAAACATAGCAAGTATTCAGTATCCCGTACAGACCCTATCATGATTTTGAGCATAGTAAGTGCTATTTTAAAAAGCTTTATTGAAGTATGATTGACAGACAATACATAATGGCACATATCTGAAGTGTATGATTTTGACACATAGATACTCCCGTGAAACCATCCTCACAAGGAAGATAATTAATGTATACCTCATCCCCAAAGCTTCATCATGACCTTTGCAGCACCCCCCCACACCACCACCACTCCTCACTTCCCCAGACAACCTGTTTTCTGTCACTATACATTAGTTTCATTTACTAGAATTGCACGCAAATGGAATCATAGGTACTTTTTTCTCTAGTTTATTTCATTTAGCATAATTATTTTGAAATTCATCCAAAATAATGTATCAATGGTTCATTCTCTTTTTATTGTTGAATAGTGTTCTAATTACATATCCTTTCACCTGCTGATGTGTATTTGGGTTGTTTCCAGTTTTGGGCTTTTACAAAGAAAGCTGCTATGAACGTACAAGTCTTTGTATGGACATATGCTTTCATTTATCTTGAGTAAATACCTAGGAGAGGAATAGCTGGATCATATGGTAAGTGTGTATTTAATATTTTAAGAAACTGATCAATTATTTTCCCAAAGTGGCTGTAATATTTTACATTCCCATAAGAAATGTATGTATCCAGTTATTCCACATTCTCACTAAAACTTGTAATGGCTAGCTTTTAAATTTTTAGCCTTTCTAATAGGTACACAGAAGTTCCTCAGTGTGGTTTTAATTTGCATTTTCCTAATCAGCAATGATGTTGATCATTTTTTCATGTGTTTATTTGCAATCCATATCTCTTCTTTGAAGAAATTCCCACTTAACTCTTTTGCCCACTTTTAAAGTTGGTTTGTTTTTCTGTGATTGAGTTTTATGAGTACTTTCTATATTTATGATAAAAGTCTTTCATCAGATACTTGTGTGAAAATATTTTCTCCAAGTCTGTGACTTGTGTTCTCATTCTCTAAACACTGCCTTTTGAAAAACAACTTTTTAACATGGATGAAACCCAATTAGGAATTGTGTCATACATTTTTGACCTTTTATAGATTATACTTTTGGTATCATATCTAAGGAAAATTTGCCGAATTCAAATTCACAAAGGTTTTCTCATATGTTTCCTAGAAGTTTTACAGTTTTTGTTTTAAAATTAGGTCTTTGATTAATTTTGAGCTATTCTGAATACAATGCAAAGTATGGTCCAAAGCTTTTTGTTTTGCAGGTGGATAACCACTTTTTTCAGTGTAATTTATTTGAAACACTACCCTTTCTCTACTGAATTATCTTTGCATATTTTCCTATATACATGGGGATCTATTTCTAAACTCTCTAATCTTTTCCATTCATCAGTTTGTCTATGTTTACACAATACTATGTCATCTTGATTACTGTAGCTGTAATTCTTGAAAACAGGTAGTACTAGACTCTAGTTTCTTCTTTTTCAAAGTTGTTCGGATTATTACAAGTCATTTGCATTCCATATGAATTTTATTTTTTTACTTTATTATTTTTTTTGCGGTACGCGGGCCTCTCACTGCCGTGGCCTCTCCCGCTGTGGAGCACAGGCTCCGGACACGCAGGCTCAGCGGCCATGGCTCACGGGCCCAGCCGCTCCGCGGCATGTGGGATCTTCCCGGACCGGGGCACGAACCTGTGTCCCCTGCATCGGCAGGCGGACTCTCAAGCACTGTGCCACCAGGGAAGCCCCTCCATATGAATTTTAGAACCAGGTATTCAATTGCTACAAAAAAGTCCTGCTGGGGTTCTGATTGGGACTCTGTTGAATCTCAATCTGGGGAGAATTGACATGTTAACAATATTGACTCTTGAGGCTTATGAACATTTTATCCTTCCATTTATTTAGGTCTTTTCTAATTTCTCTCAGGAGTGTTCCATAATTTTCCATGCACATGTCCTTCATATATTTAAAAAAATATTCATCCCTCAGTATTTTATATTTTGCTGTTATTATAAATGGTATTTCATTAAGCTTTAATTTCTGATTGTTCATTGCTAGTATATTGACTATACATATGAATTAATTTTGTGTATTGATTTTATATATTGTATTGATTGTAAATATTGATTGCATATTGATTTTGTATATATATTCTGCAAACTTATAGAACACACTTAACTAGCTTGAATAGTTCTTCTGTAGAAAACGTTATATTTTCTACATAAAGGATCTCTGAATAAAGGCAATTTTACTTATTTTTTAAAATCAGAATGGCTTTAAGTTCTTTTTCTTGCCTTACTATACTCACTGGATATAGACAGACGAATAGATAGACAGACAGGTAGATAGATACAAATACAGATACAGTGTATATATACACACAAAGGTGGTGAAAATGAACATCCTTGTTTTACTTCTCATCTTAAGGCTAAACATTTGGTTTTTCACCATAAGTATTTTTATGAGCTGAACTGTGTCCTCCCAAAATGCATATGTCCAAGTACCAAAGTCCAGTATCTCAGAATGTAATTATATTCAAATATGATGTCATTAAAGAGGTAATTAAGTTAAAATGAGGTCTTGAGGGTGGGACCTAACCCAATATGAATGGTGTCCTTATAAGAAGTGAAAATTTTGGATACAGCAATCCAGACACACAGAGGAAAAAAATCATATGAAGACAAAGGAGAAAGATGAACATCTAAAAAGCAAGAAAAGAGGGGTCAAAATGAAATCAACCTTGTCAATACCTTGATCTCAGACTTCAGACTCTAGAACTGTGAGAGAATAAATTTCTGCTATTTAAACCATCTGGTCTGTGATTTTGTAATGGAAGCCCCAATAAATTAAAACAAGTATGAGGTTAGCTATGTTTTTTTTTCTGTAGATGCCCTTATCAGGTTGAGAAAGTTCCCCCTTCTATTCCTCCTTTGTTGGGAGTTTTTATCAGAAATAGATATTGAATTTTGACAAAGCTATTTCTCTATTAAGATATTGAAAAATATCACTCTATTTTTGTTTGTTAATGATAAATTACATTGATTGAGACTTGAATATTAGACCAACCTTTCATTACTCGGATAGTTATCACTTTACTGTGATGTAGTAACCTTTTGATTTGCTAAAATTGTATTAAGAATGTCTGTATCAATGTTCATAAGGAACATTGGTTGATAGTTTTCTTTTCTTTTAATATCTTTGTTTCATTTTGGTATCAGGATAACATTGGCTTCAGAGAGTAAGTTGGGAATCATTTCCTCCTTTTACATTTTCTTAAAGAATTTGTGTAGAATTGGTATTTTTTCTTCCTTAAATGTTTGAGAAAATTTACCAGTAAAACCACCTTTAAAACCAGTAAAACCACCTTTGGACTATAATTTTCTTTGTGGGAAGAAATTAAATATAAATTCAACTTCTTTAATAGACATAGAGATATTCAGGTAATCTATTTCTTCTTCAATGAATTTTGGTAATTTGTGTCTTTTAAAAAATTTGTCTATTTCACCACGACTGGCAAATCTATTGATGTAAAGTCATGTATGATATTTCCTTATTATCTTTTTAAGATCTTTCCTGTAGTGATGTCATTTCTCTCTTTCCTCATATTGGTAATTTGGATCTACTTTCTTTTATTCCCCGATCATTCTGGCTAAAGGTTGATACTTTTATTGATCTTCTTAAAGAACTGGATCTTGGTTTCACTGATTTTCTATATTGTTTTCCTTCTTTCTATTTCAGTAATTTCTGTTCTCCTCTTTATCATTTATTTATTATTTATTTTGAGTTTAAAAATTGTTTTTCTTTTTATGCAATCATATATTTCTTAATATAGGCATTTAGTTCTTTAAATTTCCTCTTAATACTGCTTTAACAGAATCCTTCAAATTTTTTTATATTGTGTTTTCACTTTCATTCAGTTCAAAATACTCTGAAATTTTCATACTGATTTCTTTTTTGACCTATGAATTATTTTAAAGTAAGCTATTTAGTTTCCAAATATTTGAGGATGTTCCATCAATCTTTCTGTTGTTGATTTCTAATTTAGTTCCATTGTAGTCACAGGACACATTCTGTATGACTTTAATCATTTTAAATTTACTAGCCTATATTCCACGTGCACTTGATAAAAATGTATATTCTAGTGTTGCTGGGTGAAGTGTTCTATAAATCTCAATTAGGTGAAGTTGTATGATAACATTTTAAAGATATTCTATATTCTTCCTGATTTTCTGGGTCTTTTTCTTTCAGTTATTAAAGAGAGGTCTTTAAATTACCAACTGTAATTGTGAATTTGTCATTTTTTCCTTGTAATTCTATCAGTTTTACATGGTATATTTGGAAGCTCTGTTATTATGTGAATATTTAGAATTACTATATCCTCTCAACAAACTGACCCTTTTATTATTATGGAATAAACTTCTTTCTCTCTTATATTATTCTTTGCTCTGATATCTACTTTGATGTTAATACAGTCAATCCAATTTTTTTCCCATCTTTTTACTTTTAACCTAAATATATATGGCTTTACATTTGAAGGATGCTTCTTGCAGGCAACATATAGCTGTGCCCTGCTTTTTATTCATTTTGAAAAATCTCCATTTAAACAGCATATTTAAGACCACTTGCATTTAATGTTATTTTGTGGGCTAAAGTTAAAATCTATCATCTCGTTATTTGATTTTTAGTTGTCACATCTGTGAAAATTATCTGGTGATAATTTTAGCTTTAGTATATGTGAAAACATCTTTACTTTGAAAGATATTTTGGTTAACAGGTTTTTTTCTCCTTCAGTACTTAAGCATGGTTTCTACTATCTCCTCATTTACATGATTTCTGACAAGAAATCTGCTATATGAAATTATTTCTTTTTTGTAATTTTTGTTGCTTTTAATATTTTCTCTTTATCACTGGTTTTAAGCAATTTGATCATGATGTGCCTTGGTACAGTTTCTTTATGTTTCTTCTGTTTGTGATTCATTGCAGTTCTTTCAACTTCTTGAATCTGTAGGTTTACACTTTCAACAAATTTGAAAATCTGTAAATCATTCTTTTTTCTTTTTTTTTTCTTTTTTTTTTGCGGTACGCGGGCCTCTCACTGTTGTGGCCTCTACCGTTGCGAAGCACAGTCTCCGGACGTGCAGGCTCAGCAGCCATGGCTCACGGGCCTAGCCGCTCCACGGCATGTGGGATCTTCCCAGAACAGGGCACGAACCCGTGTCCCCTGCATCGGCAGGCGGACTCTCAACCACTGCACCACCAGGGAAGCCCTAAATCATTATTTTTTTCAAATGCTTTCCCCCAAGTCCTCTGCATATCTCCAGAGTTCTTTTTTATAGTTTTTTCTTCTCCAGTACTCTGTCCTGCAAACTCTAACTGTCTTGGTTTCCCAAGACTCTCATCTTGTCTCCTTAACTCTGTGGGTCTGGGAGGAGTGGCCAAGATGATGGAGTACGAAGAACCTGAGCTCACCTCCTCCCATGCGCACACCAAAATTACAACAATCTACACAGTTACTATTGATGAGAAAGGCTAGAAGACTAGCAGAAAAGATCTTCTACAACTAAAGACAGGAAGAAGGAACAACATCAAGATGGGAAGGAGGGGCGGAGCTGCATACTCTCAGGTGGGCAACACACATGGAAGAGAATAATTACAATTGCAGAGGTTCTCCCCAAGAAGCAAGGGGTCTAAGCCCCACACAGGGCTCCTCAGCCCAGGGGGTCCTGCACTGGGAAGAAAGACCTCAGAATGTTTGGTTCTGAAGGCCAGCAGTGCTTAATTTTAACAGTCCCAGAGGGCCGTAGTAAATAGAGACTTCACTACTAAAAGGGTGTACACAAAATCTCACATGCCCTGGGAGACAGGGTAGAAGGAATAATTTGAAAGGATCCTGAGTCAGACACACCTGCTGATCTTGAAGAGCCTCCCAGAGAAGCAGGAGCAACTGAAATTCACCCTGGAGACATAGACACTTGTGGCAGCTCCTTCTGGGAGTTTGTTCTACCATGTGAACACTGGTTCTGGCAAGCATCATTCTGCAAACCTCACTCCAGCTTATTGGCACAGGGACCCAGCCCCGCCAAACCAGGACCTGGCTCTGTCCACCAGAGGGCCCACGAACCAGCCCTGCACACCAGTGGGTTGACACAAACTCTGGGACCCTTCAGGCTCTGAAGCCAGAGAGCCTGGAATTCAGCTCCACCAACCAGTGAGCTGACACTAGCCCTGAGACCCCCTGGGCCACAGCCCAACCTACCAGCAACACAAAAGTAGCTGCAAGGCCCCCTGGCCCTGCAGCCAGAGAACCTAGGACATGGCCCACACACCAGCAGGCCAACATCAGCTCTGGGATATCTTGGGCTCCTCAGCTAGCTGCCCTGATATCTGGCCTCACCCACCATCAGGCAGACACCAGCTCTGGGACCCCCAGGGCTCTGTAACCAGAGACTCTGGTACCTGGCTTTGCCCACCAGCCAGATGGCACTAGCCCCAGGACCCCATGGGGCTCTGCAGTCTCCTCACGACCCGGCCCCACCCACCAGTGGCTGGAAGCCTCCTCACAAGGCAGGGCCTGGCAACGAAATGGACAGGGCCAGCCACACTGACCAGGCTGCCCACAGTACGCAGCCCACCATAACAGAAGAACCCACACAGCCCAAATAGGGGGCACCATTAATGCATACATCTCTGGTGACCAGAGGTGAATGTGTTTCTAGGACACATAGGACATCTCCTACAAAAGGCCACTTCTCTGAGATCAGGAAATGAAACAATCCTACCAAATACACAGAAATAAAAACAGCAAGTCACACAATATAGGGTGACATAGAAACATGTTCCAAATGAAGAAACAAGATAAAACTCCAGAAGAAAAACTAAGTATAATGGAGATAAGCAATCCACCCGATAATGAGTTGAAGACAATCATCATAAAGATGCTTAAAGAACGAGCAAGAAGATTGGAGGAACAGAGTGAAAAGTTATTAGTTCTTTTAAAAAGTTAGAAAATGTAAATAAAATAGAACCAAACAGAGGTGAAGAATTCAATAATAGGTATAAAAAATACACTAGAAGGAATCAAAAAGTTAGATGATACAGAGGAATGCGTCAATGAGTTGGAAGACAGAGTAGTGGAAATCACTGAAGCTGAACAAAGAATTAAAAAAATAAGGACAGTTTGGGACATCAAGTGTACTAACATTAGGATTACAGGGGTCCCAGAAGGAGGAGAAAGAGAAAGAGGCAGAGAATATATTTGAAGACATAACAGTTGAAAACTTCCCTAACCTAGGAAGGACATCCACATCCAAGAAGCACAAAGAGACTCAAACAGGATCAAGATAAAGAGCAACCCACCAAGACACCTTGTAATTAAAATGGTAAAAATTATAGATAAAGAGAGGATTTCAGAAGCAGCAAGGGAAAAGCAACAAGTTACAAACAGGTGAACTCCCATAATGCTATAAGCTGACTCCTCAGCAGAAACTCTGAAGGTCAAAAGTGAGTGCCATGATATATTTAAAAAGGTGAAAGGGAAAAGTCTACAACCAAGAATATTGTACCTGGCAAGGCTTTCATTCAGATTTGATGGAAAGATCAGAAGTTTTACAGACAAGCAAAAGCTAAAAGAATTCAATACCAGCAAACCAGCTTTACAAGAGATGTTAAAGAAACTTCTCTATGAGGAAAAGACAAGGCCACTACTAGAAACATGAAAATAACAAAAGAGAAAGCTTCTTCATTAAAGGCATATATATAGTACAGGTAGTAAATCAACCATGTATAAAGCTAGTAGGAAGAATAAAGACAAAACTGTAAACTCATGTGTATCCATAGTAAGTAGTTAATAAATACAAAAAACAAAAAGATGATAAATATGATGTCAAAAACAGTAAAAATGGGCAGGGGGAGTAAAAATATAGGGTTGTTAAAATGCATTTGAACTTAAGAGATCAGCAACTTAATCAAATATATATAGTATACTATGTATACTATATACTCACTTTTATCATAACACTAAAGTAGTCATCAAATCACAAGGGAAGAGATCAAAAGAAGAAGAAAGGAACAAAAAAGAACCCCAAACAATTAATAAAATGATGGTAAGTACCTATCAATAATTAATTTAAGTGTAAATGGACTAAATGTTCCACTCAAAAAGCACAGAGTGGGTGAATAGATATGAAAATAAGACCCATCTATATATGCTGTCTACAAGAGACTCACTTCAGATCTAAAGACACCACAGACTGAAAGTGAGGAGATGCAAAAAGGTATTAATGCAAATGGAAACGCAAATAAAGCCAAGGTAGCAATACTTATATCAGACAAAATAGACTTTAAAACAAAGACTGTAACAAGAGAAAAAGGACATTACATAATGATCAAGGGATCAATCCAAGAAGATATAACTATTGTAAATATATATGTACCCAACATAGGATCACCTAAATACATAAAGCAAATATTAACAGACATAAAGGGAGAAATTGACAGTAACACAATAATAGTAGGGGACTTTAACACCCCACTTACATCAATGGAAAGACCATCCAGTCAGAAAATCAATAAGGAAACACTAGCCTTAAATAACACATTAGACCAAATGAACTTAGTAGATATACACATAGAACATTCCATCAAAAAGCAGCAGAATACACATTCTTCTCAAGTGCACGTGCAACATTCTCCAGGACAGATCACATGCTAGACCACAAAGCAAGTGTCAGTGAATTTAAGAATACTGAAATTATATCAAGCATCTTTTCCAACCACAATGTTTTGAGACTAGAAATCAACTACAAGAAAAAAAACCCTGCAAAAACCACAAACACATGGAGGCTACACAGTATGCTACGAAACAACCAAGGATCACTAAAGAAATAAAAAATTACCAGAGATAAATGAAAAAACCCCACAACAATCCAAAATCTAAGGGATGCAGCAAAAGCAGTTCTAAGAGGGAAGTTTATGGTGATACAAGCCTATCTTAGGAAACAAGAAAAATATCTCAAATAAACAACCTTAAACCTAAAGGAACTAGAAAAAAGAAGAACAAACAAAACCCAAAGTTAGTAGAAGGGAAGAAATCATAAACATCAGGGCAGAAATAAATAGAGACTACAAAAACAAAAGAAAAGATCAATGAAACTAAGAGCTCATTCTTTGAAAAGATAAACAAAATTAATAAACCTATAGCCAGACTCATCAAGAAAAACAGAGGGCCCAAATCAATAAAATCAGAAAAAAGGAGAAGTTACAACTGACAGCACAGAAATACAAAGGAAAACAAGAGATTACTATAAACAACTATACACCAATAAAATAGCCTACAAGAAATGGACAAATTCCTAGAAATGTTCAATCTCTCAAGAGTGAACTAGGAAGAAAATGAAAATGTGAACATACCACTTACCAATAACGAAACTGAATTAGTGATAAAAATACTCCCAACAAACAAAAGTTCAGGAACAGATGGCTTCATAGGTGAATTCTAGCAAACATTTAGAGAAGAGTTAATACCTATCTTTCTAAAACTATTCCAAAAACTTCAGAGAAAGGAATGCTTCTGAACTTACTGGAATGCATTACTCTGATACCAAAACCAGACAAAGATATCACAAAAAAAAAGAGAGAAAATTACAGGTCAGTATCATTGATGAATATAGACACAAATATCCTCAACAAAATACAATATATTAAAAGGATTACACACCATGATGAAGTGGGATTTATCCCAAGGATGCAAGGATGAATCAACATTTGCAAATAAATCAATGTGATACACCATATTACCAAACTGAAGAACAGAAAACATATGATCATCTCAATAGATGCAGGAAAAGTTTTTGATAAAATTCAACATCTATGTATGATAAAAACCTCTCAACAAATTGGTTTCGAGGGAACACACCTCACCACAATAAAGGCTATATATGACAAGCCCACAGCTAACATCATACTCAAGGGTGAAAAGCTGAAAGCATTTCCTCCAAGATCAGGAACAAGACGAGTATGCCCACTCTTACCACTTTTATTCAACACAGTATTGGATGTCCTAGATACAACAGTCAGACAAGAAAAAAAAATGAAAGGAATCCAAATTGGAAAGGAAGATGTAAAACTGTCACTGTTTACAGATGACATGATGCTATACATAGAAAATCCTAAAGATGCCACCATAAAATAGAATTCAACAATGAACTCAGTAAAGTTGCAGGACACAAAATTAAAATATAGAAATCTATTGCATTTCTATACATTAACAACTAACTATCAGAAAGAGAAATTAAGAAAACAGTCCCTTTTACAATTGCATCAAAAAGAATAAAATATCTAGGAACAAATATAAATAAGGAGGTAAAAGACCTGAAATTGAAAATGACACAAACAGCTGGAAAGATATACCATGTTCATGGATTGGAAGAATTATTATTGTTAAAATGACCATACTATTCAAGGCAATCCACAGATTCAAATGTAATCCCTATCAAAATACCCATAGCATTTTCCACAAAACTAGAACAAATAATTCTAAAATTTGTATGGAAACATAAAAGACCCGAACAGCCATAACAATCTTGACAAACAAGAACAAAGTTGGAGGCATCACATCCCTTGATTTCAAACTACACTACAAAGCTACAATCATCAAAACAGCACAGCACTAGCACAAAAACAGATACAAAAATGGATGGCCCAGAATAGAGAGCCCAGAAATGAACCCACACTTACACAGACAATGAATCTATGACAGAGGAGGCAAGAATATACATGGGGAAAATACAGCCTCTTCAATAAATGGTGTTGGGAAAACTTGACAGCTATGTACAAAAGAATCAAACTGGACTACTCTCTCACACTATGCACAAAAATAAATTCAAAATGGATTAAAGACATAAATATAAGACCTGAAACCATAAAACTTCTAGAGAAAAACATAGGCAAGCTCTTTGACACTGGTCTCAGTCATATATTTTTGGATGTGTCTCCTCATTTGTAAGGGAAACAAAAGCAAAAATAAACAAATGGGACTACATCAAACTAAAAAGCTTTTGCACAGTGAAGGAAACTATGAACAAAATGAAAAGGCTACCTACTAAATGGGAGAAAATATCTGCAAATGATACATCCAATAAGGTGTTAATAACCAAAATATACAAAGAACTCAACATCAAAAAACCAAACAACCTGACTGAAAAATAGGTAGAGGATCTGAAAAGACATTTTGCCAAAGAAGACATCTAGATAGCCAACAGGCACATGAAAAGATGTTAAACATCATTAATCATCAGGAACATGCAAATCAAAACCACAATGAGATATTACCTCACACCTGTCAGAATGGCTATCAGAAAGACCACAAATAACAAATGTTGGCAAGTATGTGGAGAAAAAGGAACACCTGGGCACTGTTAGTGGGAATGCAAGTATGGAAGCTCCTCAAAAAATTAAAAATAGAATCACCAAATGATCCAGCAATTCCACTCCTGGGTATTTTTCCAAAGAAAACAAAAACACTAATTTGAAAAGATATATGCAGCCCTCTGTTCACTGCAGCATTAGTTACAATAGGTAAGATATGGAAGCAACCTAAGTGCCCATCAATAGATGGATGGATAAAGATGTGATATATATTGGAATATTACTCAGCCATAAGAAAGAATGAAATCTTGCCATTTGCAACAACATGAATAGACCTAGAGGATGTTAGGCTGAGTGAAATAAGTCAGAGGAAGACAAATACTGTATTATTTCACTTGTGTGTGGAATGTAAAAAACAAAACAAATGAACAAACATAAAACAGAAACAGAACTATAGATACAGAGAACAAACAGGAGGTTGCCAGAGGGGAGGGGAGTGGATGGAGGAAAGAAGTAGGTTATGAAGATTAAGAGGTTGCAAAATAAATAAGTTACATGTATGAAATGTACAGTGTGGGAAATATAGTCAATAAAAATGGTGACTCAGAACTAGATTTCTCATGGTGACCATTTTTGAAATGCACAGAAATACTGAATCACTGTGTTTTGTAACAGGAACTAACATAGCGTTGTAGGTCAATATATTTCAAAAACAAGCAAACTTATAGAAAAAGAGATCAGATTTGTAGTTATCAGAAGCAGGTGGTGGGCAGATGAGGAACTGGATGAAGGCAGTCAAAAGGTACCAACTTCCAATGATAGGATAAGTACTAGGGATGCAATGTACAACATGGTAAATATAATTAACAGTGCTTTATGTTATGTGTGAAAATTGTTAAGAGAGTAAATCTGAAGAGTGCTTATCACAAAAAAAGGCAAGGGTTTACCTCATATATTACATTATATTATATCATATACCTTATATTTATCTCTTATATTGACTGAAGTGCTGGAAATATCCTTTGTGAATCTAGCTGCTGATTACACAAATGTGTGTGTATATGTACATATATACATATATGTGTGTGTGTGTGTGTATATATATATATATATATATATATATATATATATATAAATTCATCAAACTATATGCTACAAAAGTTCTGTGAGTCTGCTGGACTCCACCCAGGTTCCTCCTCCTTCTGCCACAGGCTGGAAACTCTCATAAGGCAGTATTTCAGGACAATTGTTAAGCTCACTTTCTTTCCCACACCTCAGGAATCACTATACTTCACTGCCTGATCTCCAGTCTCTTGAAAACTGTTACTTCATTTTTTTAATTTAAAATATTTTTAAAATTTTTTATTTGTTTCAGATTCGAGGGTAAATCTGATCCCTGTCATTTCATCTTAGCTTGAAGCAGAATCCAGTAGGTATTCAAGGTATTGGATCTTGTTATTAGTACACTTTTTTTTAAATTAAAATTTTTCTGTTGTTATGGTGCTCTGTCTTAAGCTCAACTAAAAAGCACTGAAATCTAAATTATCAATATAATCTCTTTTGTGAATTTTTATAGCTCACTTTTTCTAACATACTCAGCTTCTCTTGACCACAAAAAGTTTTACACTCTCTTCTTTCAAAGTTAGCTGGTAAGTAAGCTATTTTACACATTAGTTTCAATGACAAAAAACAAGATATTTTAAGTTCAAAAAAAAATCACAAAATGCTGAGCTCTGAATTATCTTGGTTACTTGTAAATCATCTATGTCTGTAAAATACCTGTTCATGGAGAATTGTGTATAACTTTAATCTGATGCTAGAGACAAAGAGGTCTCTGCATGCTGCTGATGCACTGGCCACAGTGGCAATGACAAGTGTGTCATCACAAGTGTAATGACATTTCCATGACACTAATGCATTCTGTGGTAACAGACTCCCTTTTGTTTAACTTTTTATCAGCATTACCTGTGCAATTTTAAAAATTATTTGAAAAAACATTTAAAATTGTCTGAAGAACTTTAACACAGTATTAAACATAAAATATCAACAGAACTTAGTGATAATCCTTAATTCCTTATGCAATACTATAGAAGCCAGAAGTGGAAAAGTAACTCTGAGGAAAGGTTATCAATTTTTCTTTCCTGCTTGACTGTGCCCAAAAGAGATTGCCAGGAGGATGTTCCTAAGAACACAGCACTTGGAATAATGCCATACTTAATTTCTTATATCTTTTCTTCATTACCTTGTGATCACACAGTATGTTTGCGACTATTTTTTTTTCTGGGCTAGCATACTTTTCACTTGTATTTCTACCCTATCCCTTAAGAGAGTGTTTAAGTGTCAGGAATGTTCTGTCAATACCAAATCTTAATTTTCACTATTATTAAAAACATCTGACTTAACATTCTAATTATTTTCACCGATTTCACACAGCTATTATTGTTGTACATTGGCTAGAAGACTTTAAACATTCTTGAATAGCTTTCTTATGGTCTTCATGTCAAGGAATACAAAATCTATTATGTTCACTTTCATGACTTTCTCCCTGCCTTTCTTCCCTCCTCCCAACCTCCTCCCTCCCTCCCTCTCTTCCTTCCGTCTCAAACAAATCCCAACTCCCTGTACTTTATACTTACTTTGACTATTATATAAAATGTATGGAATTAAAGACCCTTGAATGATAAACTAAATATGGCTGTGAATGCCTAGGTGTGTCAGGAAGGTGTTTTATGCAAGTTTCTGGCAACTACTGAATGTCACAAACTGGTCTCAACAGGTTTTTATAATTATTACTTTTTTATAGCTGTCATAGTGAAAATACAATAAAAAAATCAATCAACATATTTATAGTTTTCACATGGCACATTCTGTACATGTTCTGTCTTCAGTGTATCCTTGTCCCTAACTGCTGTAAATAACACAGATCTCCTACTCATGCTGCATGGTACTGTCAGAACACAAGTAAATCAGTAGCTCTTAGTCAGAAGCAGATGGAGATCGGGAGTGTTCACTCAAACTGTAGACACAGTCAGATTATCTGTTTAGGTGTATGACTTAAAAAGAGTTGGTCTATAAAATGTTGTTAATTATCACTAAAAAATAAAAACCTTATGGCTTGTCTATAAACATCTTAATTTTGGTCCTAGCTCATCTTTGGTAAAGTAGATTGCTTGGGACATATGCCACCGAGAGAAAAAGACATTTTAAAAGGCCATCTTGTAAAAGACACCAGAATTTCCAAAATATCTAACACTCTTAGTCCCCATTTCAGACTTTTTGAGTTATTTTATTGTGTTTTTATTTTTTCGTTTTTCTTTAAAGAGTAATCTCTCTGAGAAACATATCTTTAGGAGTCATTCATTAACACCAAGACTAGTCTTTTTTACCTGGCACATAGCCAAAGAAGTAAAAACTTATTTTTAACGGTAATAATAACAATAATAATAATTTCCATTTAATGAATGGCTATTATGTGCCAGGTACTATGCTAAATGTCCTACAAGATATTATTTCATCCTATTCCTAAATAATCCATGCAACTTAGAGATCACTGCTTCCATTTTATAGAGGAGAATACTGAGGCTTTATAAAAGTTTTAAAAAACTTTTTAGGATTTTACATAGTTTGTGGGTATCTAATATATTGTTATCATTAAAAATCAATGTCAGCTTAACACTTAGTTACCCCAATATTTGTTTAAATATATGAAGTACTTTTTGTTTACTATTGATAATTATTTGATCAATCCACTGGCATAGTTAAAATTAAATGAGCATGGCAGAAATTTAATTCACAATTAGAAAAACTAAACACATTTTTAAAGACCTTTAAAGAAAGAAGCTTTTTCTTTCATCTAGATTTTTAAGGAATAAAAAAACGAAATACGGGTTCGCCAAAAAGTTCATTCGGGTAACATCTTACAGAAAAACCCAAACAAACTTTTTGGCCAACCAAATACATTTTCTACAACCAGTACCATACTCTTTCTTTCTTTCTTTCTTTTTTTAATTGGGGTATAGTTGTTTTACAACGTTGTGTTAGTTTCTACCGTACATCTAACTGAAGTTCTTATGTTACTCTTTGCACCATTTCCCCTTTTAGAATTATGCAAGAAAATTATAACAATTATTACAAAGGAAAGGCATACATTATTTTCATGGTTAATTAGTTTCAATTCATACTTTTACTTCAAATCAAATCAAATAGCTAAACTTCTATATACAACTTTTTAAACTTTTCACTTGAATTGCTATTCTTCAAATGCAGGGCAAGTTGCATTGACCTTATCCATAATTTCACAGGGGTCATTAGATTCATTAGTAGCAAAATAGATGCATCTGCAGGGTCTAGAGCAACAACAGCATATCTGGAAAGTGACATGACTGAATCAATTCTGGTGAGGGATATGTATTATTTAGAAAAAGACAGCTCAAATAAATGAAGCCTGCTCTACGTGTAGAACATGTGGCCCTCTGGAAGAAACAGGATACCTGTGATACAGAGTGAGGGCTCCTGAGGTATTATAGTAGTTTGTAATCGCATTAGTCAGCCCACAAGAACTAAAGCATCTAATCACCTGCTCATAAGGAAACTGAGAAGTTGAGTATTATATGAACAAGCCATGTTCTTTTATCAGACAACATAAATCTATGATGAAAACAAAAAGTAAGATTACACATTTTATTCAAATCAGAAGAATAAGTGTGTATACCTAGATTTCTCCACTGTACCATTAATCCAACAAGGTTGTGCTCTGGACACTGCAAGTAACAAAGCTCATTGCCTGATGGGATGAAGGAAAGGGCCAGAATTGTAGAATTTAGGCTGGCCTATTTTAGTATTTCCAGTTCATAAAAATCTTCGGAAAAAAGTGAAGCCACAAATGCAAATTTCATCTGTGTTGTCATGAGAATCTGCTAAAGACATTTAATATTTGAAATTAAAGGGCAAGTTAAAATTAATTTCAAAAAATTGAAGCTAAAGAGAGTCTCAAATTGGAAAGTTGATGAACAGCTAGCAACTAAAGACTCCAGTTATTTCCAATTGGTAAATAACATGTTAGTTAATAAAATCATATTTTAAAGAAATAGAGGATACTATGGTATAAATGAAGTCACATTTCCTACGAGTTTCTCAGATTTTTCTCAGTTTGCATTGTGTTTTAATTTTGCATAATTGTTCTTAAAGTAGAAACCTCAAGATGCTTATCAATTGTCGAGAGTCTTCATTATTTGAGTAGGTCAGTTAATACAAAACCAAAACCAAAACCTGCACTAAAAGTAAACTAGTTCCTCCAAGAAGACCCAGTATTCCTGGGTCTAGAAGTGAGTACATAAACCCCAGAACTGTCTGAAACTATTGAGTATTATGGGAACATTGGGGAATGTTTTTCTTTTAATTTTTTTAAAATTTAATTTTATTTTTGGCTGCGTTGGTCTTCATTGCTGTGTGCGGGCTTTCTCTAGTTGCGGCGAGTGGGGTTACTCTCCCCGTTGCGGTGCGTGGGCTTCTCATTGTTGTGGCTTCTCTTGTTGTGGAACACGGGCGCTAGGTGCACAGGCTTCAGTAGTTGTGGTGCACGGGCTTAGCTGCCCCGCGGCATGTGGGATCTTCCCGGCCAGGGATCAAACCCATGTCCCCTGCATTGGCAGGTGTATCCTTAACCACTGCGCCACCAGGGAAGTCCCGGGGCAATGTTTTGACTCAAACGGGGAGGAAAGTAATCAACACTTATTGGGTTTCTCAGGTGTGGTGGGCTTTCTGTGGTTTCTGTAGATAGGTTATTTCATTTTAATCTTCATAACAATCCTATTAGGTTATTACCCCTGTGTGATAGCTAAGGAAACAGAAACTCAAAGGCTTTACAGCTAACCAATGACAGAATTTGGATTGGGCTTATCTGACCACTAACTCGATGCTCTTTTTGCCATTCTCTGCTGCTTTTATGCTGTTTCATGATAACTGCTAAAATTCAGGCAAGGACTGCCATTAGTTCTTTGAATGTGGAAACAGAATTGAGATTTGCTGCATGGCTTTAAAGAATATTTCTATTAATACCAGTGTTCTCATATACTTGGTCAAAGCTAGTGACTCTCACAAGTGCTTCAAACTGTTCTTTTCAATGAATAAATTTTATTAAACTGTTTTAAATTTATATTAAATATTAAAATTTATATCTTGAACTGATAAACCAGGTGACATAATTATCAACATAAAATCCAAGTGCCTCTCTTTTAAAATTTTTAAAAATGAAGAATTCCTTCTAGAGACCATTCAGCAGCATAAAGGAAATAACACAAAAGAGGGCTATGTATAAGAAAACAGGGCGAGTCAACATAAACAGGTCAAGATCTACATAAAAGTTTACTCCTGTATCTAAATGGTAGGCATTTGAGGGGATATTTTGGTATTATTCTCTTATTATTATCCAAACAGAGAATTCGTGCCCCAAAGAAGAAAATCTTATTCTCCTGAGAGGGTTAAAAAAATACTATTTGAAATAAGACAAGGACTTAGGGAAGATGAATTGTACTTGATCGTATTATACATGTTGGGTATCTACAGATCAGCCTTATAGCAGCTTCAGGTATCCAGGATGATTCAAACTTCAAAGTTGCTCACCTTCCCACATATCCCAATCTTTCCCATGGTCCCACCCTGAGGCACAAATGAGATTTAACACAACGACCACCCTTGAACAGAAAGTTGTAAGAAAAATAAAAAGGGCTCAGAGAGAATAAATGGTAGCCCATGACTGATCACAAGGAAAAGAGCATGCCAACTGCCAAATGATGTCCATAAACAGTCAGCTGTGTGGAACTAAAGTGAGGATTCTCTGGAGAAGTGGCAGAAACCAAAAGAAAACCAGAGAGAAAACATTGAGGTGGAGGGGTGCACTTGAGGTTAGAAGCGGAGCACTATCTTGGCAGCAAAGTCAGCACTAAAATTAGAGAGAGAGAATTTTTGAAGATTCAATGTAGACTATGGGCAACTATCACTTCTTTGTATGATGGAGTTTTGGATGTCCATAAAAAATTTTCATTAATTTTAAGCCTGCATAGAAATTTCAACCCTTCATCTTTAGAGAAAATTTCTACTTCAATAATGACAAATAATTGAGCTTTATTTATATTGCCATTGATTGGCATGAGAGTATTACAGCAAATAATCCATTGTGTGGAAAAATTAATATAGCTTTATATACAGCATAATATATATCCTTAAAAATAGCTCCAACTCCATGTAATTGGATTTAATAAATTCTCAGCTCGGATTTAAGCACTTTGAGGGCAGCAGGGCTCATGTCTTGTTTATTGAGGTAACCCTAATACTTAGTACACTGGCTAAGATCTAGTGAGAATTTATAAATACTTGTTGAATATTTATTATTTAATTTAAAGAAATATTTATTATTTAAAGCAATAATTTAGATAGTGTCATACAGAGTGAAGTCAGAAAGAGAAGAGCAAATATCATATAATAACACATATATGTGGAATCTAGAAAAATGGTACAGATGATCTTATTTGCAAAGCAGAAATAGAGACATAGATGTAGAGAACAAACTTATGGATACCAAGGGGGAAAGGGGAGGGAGAAATTGGGAGACTGGGATTGACACATATACATTATTGATACTATGTATAAAACAGACAACTGATGGGAACATACTGTATAGCACAGGGAACTCTACCTAATGCACTGTGGTGACCTAAAGGGGAGTGAAGTCCAAAAGAGAGGGGATATCTGTATGTGTGTGGCTGATTCATTTTGTTGTGCAGTGGAGGCTAACACAACATTGTAAAGCAACCATACCCTAATAAAAATTAATAAAAAAATAAAATAAAATATTTATTATTTAATTTTAAAATATTTGTTGAATTTATTTCATGTAGGATATCAACTCATTTGGAAATGTTGACAAATCTGTGATTTAGAAACTAAATTTGAATTGGAGACCTATTCATTTGATTGCTTGCACCATTTAGTTATTTGTTTTTTTTTCCTAAATATTAACTGTGTCAATTTACTCACAGTCATTGTTTCCAATAAAACAGAAATTGCATTAACTTAAGTAAAATGCTAATTTTTACGAGTAAGCAGTGACTAAAATAAAATAGAATTTAGTAGGCTTATGAGATAAGTAATGATAAATGGTACTAAATTTAAAACTTAAGATTTCAAGGAAATGTCTAAAATCATACAGTCTATTTTCAAGGATCCACAGTAATTGATGAAATTTTATTCATTCTTTCCTCAATAAAGTAGGAGGAACAGGCATCTTCAAAATTTTGTGTCACTTTAAAAAGAATCCATAATTCTGCCTTGTTTCTGACTCGTTGAAAAACTAGCAGTCTCATTACCTCTCTACAACCCAATCCAACCAGTTCTTACCTAGCAGGCAGAGAATAACTAGCATTGAGGTGGGCTCTATGGAAGAGATTAAAGATCAGAAGAAACGTTACTTAGTTGGGAACAGTGGATCATCTAGAAGCTAAGATGAGCCGATCTATATCAAGGCTGGGTCACACACCAGATGCCCTCCCTCCTACTGTTTTTATGTCTTAACCACAAACTTTATAAAGGGTTTATTCTTTGTTCAGCAAAGTAGGAATTAAGGATATAAAAGAAGACTGAGGCTTATTTCTGTTGATGGCAGTAAAATGAAATAGCATTAATGTTTTATTCAATTAGCCTCTCATCTATAGAAAGAGAGATACAGATAAGAGAACATTATTTATAAAGTGATTATTCATGATTATGGAATTAATGCAAGATATATACTCAGGTATAACCTCTCCCTACAATGCTCCACACTAAAATTTTGATCCTCTCCATCAAAAGTACTCCTACTACTCCAGTGTTCTGTGTCCTAGTCAATGGCTCCACCATTCAACCAGTTACTCAAGACCTTGACTCCTTTTATTTTTCATCCTGTGCAATTAATTCTCAAATTCTATCAGCTATACTTTTCAAGTACCTCTGGAATATGTCAATCCTTCCCCGTCCTTCTATTACTATCTTTCACCTGGACTACTTCCTCTCCATGGTGAACAGGGTGGTGTAATTACCTTAATGTACAGGAATATATACACTCTATACCTCTCTCTCTCTCTTTCTCTCCATATAATATATTCAATTTGATCCAGGAGATAAAAACAGTTTAAAATGAAGCATGAAACTTTTAAATCTATGCATTACTATATTTTTCATTGAGATAACTACCATAATTATGAATTGATTGCCAGCTCTCCTATATTCAGAAACATCTGATTGTTAAGATACTGATAGGAATTATGGACCAGCCATTGTACAAAGCCCATGTTTAACAATGCATTATTCTGGAAATGGTTAATCAAGCATGAGTGAAGTCATCCTTCCTTTGTCAAAGAAACTCCACATCAGAGCACCGTGTACTTTACTGAGTCACTTTCAAACAGTCAATGGAACACAATCCATTTTAAAATTAAGAGGGTTGGGCTGGATGCAAGCGAACATACCTTACCATACTGCTCTAAAATACCATGATTTTTTTCCTTCATTTTCTGACTTATATAAAAGCATCTCAAAATACTTGGGTCAGACTCTAAACCAAATCTAGCCATCATGTGCACGGGCATCTTATTATGCAAAGAACCCCTAGAGTTTCCCTGTAACAGGGAAAGGCATGTCCCATCTCTTTTCTACACCTGTGCTCATAACCAAATCCCTCTTCTGGTAACCTATTCTGGGACTCTGCTCTTCCATTTATTACCTCTACCATCTAAGCCCAATTAATTTTTAAATTCATTAGAAGAAATTCATGTACATGGTTAAAAGAAATTCATGTGCATGGTTTTAAGAGAAAAATTGTTTTAGAAGGTTCATAACAGACCAGCTGCTCTCTAAGGCCTGCTGTGAAGCTATCATCCTGAGATTCTCTTGCATTCTGGATTCCATATTTCCCTCTGTTTCCCTCCTTCTTTTAGTGAAACACATCTCTAGTAGCTATGTGAGAGTACACAGAGATCATTTTTTGAGGTCTTGTATGACTGAAAATGTTTTACTTTTTCTGTCAATTGAATACTAATTTAGCTGGGAAAGTAGCAGTGATACAGAAACAATTTACTGTCAGAATTCTAAAGTTACTAATTTTTTGTCCTCCAGCACTGCTGTTAAGAAGTCTGACACCATTCTGATCCCCAATGTGCGACACTGGGTGTGGGGTTCTCTGGAAACTTTTACACCTTTTTTTTATTCCAGTGTTCTAAAATGTCATGATGATTATGTGCCTTGTTTGGTTTTGTTTGCTAAGCATTTGAAGGGCTTTTATGAATCACAGTCTTCAATTCTGGGAATTTTTTATTATTTCTTTGATAATTTCCTCCCCTCTATTTTCTCTTTTCATACTTTCTAGATCTACTATTATCCAGATATTGGACCTTCTGGCCTGATTCCTTCTTTCTTTCTTCTTTAAAAAATATATTCTCTTTATTTACTACCCCCTTGTTCCCCATCCAGCTCATGAGGATACCGTAAGAAAAATGTTCATTTCAAATTTTTAAAATTAAAGCCTACCTTACATACAGTTGATCTCAGGAATCTTTAATTACAATTAGATAAAATTTTACATCTATATATACCGACAAAATCACCACCAAGATCAAGATATAGAACACTTCTAACATCTTATAAGATTCACTTGTGACCCTTCCCTGTCAGTACCCTGCAGCTTTAAGGAAATCACCATATTCACCTGTATTACCACCAGTTAGTTTTGCCTGTTCTTGAACTATAGTACGTACTATTTCATGTCTGGTTTATTTCTCTTAACAAATATCTGTGAGATTCATCCATGTTGTTGTATGTAATACTATTTCACTCCATTTTAAATTGTTGTGTAGTATACCACTGAATGAATATACCAAAATATATCCATTCTACTTCCTATGGACATTTGGGTTATTTACCATTTGGGAATACTATGAATAAAGCTACAATTAATATCTTACAGACTTGTCTTCTATGGCCTATTTATCTTGGGTATATATTTAAAAGTAAAATTGATGGGTTGTAGGATAGGCATGTGATTTATATGTTTAGCAGAAATCCCCACTGGCAACACCTGGAATTGTATGTTTGTTTTTTCTTAATTTTAGTTATTCTGGTTGATGAACAGTTGTATACCGTTCTGGTTCACATTCATTTTCAACCTTCTTTAATCTAGGTTCCACAGTCACCAAGTAGCCACCAAAACTACTTTTCAGTCCTCATCCAACTTGATCTGTTTGATATTTTATGTTATTGGCATGCCCTCCTTTGCACTTGCTTGCTCCTAAATCTCTTCCTTATATAACATAAAGATTTCATTCTTCTGAATCAGAGTCCTGGATTCAAATTTTAATATTACCATCAGCTAACAGCGATGTCAGGGAAGTTATTCAACTTTCTGAACTTCAGTATCTACATCTTTAAAATTATATTTATCTTGTGGGGTTGTTGTGAAGAATAAGTTATAACACATTTAGCATATCTCAAACTTTTCTATTCACGTACCTCTTTCGGAGAAGAATATGCATGTCTGACTCTTCTTGGGAAGTCTGGGGCTGTATCCTTGACAAAGACTTCTTTTGTGTGTGTGTCATACTTAATCCTAAATACTATGTGAATTTACATGTTGCTTAATATCATCATGCTTATTTAACTTTAACTACATATTAATTTTATTATGCTGTAAAATAACATTGATAACTGATGATGTAGGAAGATAGGACAGACATATGGGTTCTCATTCACTCTGCAACACTGTCCTCCTTTCTGGGGGATAAATATACCTGTGACAAGAATAGACTACCATGACCTTCTCCATGCCGTTTCAGAACCTGCATTCTCTTCCTCCTACCTCTATTAAATATTGATATTTTAGGCCTCCTTAGAATACTGAAGAAAAAGAAAGAAAGAAGAAAAATCTGTCCTTTGAATAGGAAGAAATTCAGTTCGTTGGCCAGGTAAGGCCTGGTATCGTTTTGCTTAGGAATTTTGGAATTGCATTTTTAAAAATAAAAGGGGAGCTTGTGCTAGTTTGAATAGTGTCACCTCAAAATTCAGATCTACCTGGAGCCTCAGAAATTGACTTTATTTGGAAGCAGCGTCTTAGTTTAGATGAGGTCATACTGGCTTAGAGTGGGCCCTAAATCCAATGACTGGTATCCTGATAAGAAGGCCATATAGGGACTTCCCTGGTAGTTCACTGGGTAAGACTCCATGCTCCCAAAGCAGGGGGCCCAGGTTCGATCCCTGGTCAGGGAACTAGATCCCATATGCATGCTGCAACTAACAGTCCGCATGCTGCAACTAAGAGTCTGCATGCCACAACGAAGAAGTCCACGTGCCGCAACTAAGACCTGGCGTAGCCTAAAAAAATAAATAATAAAAAATATTAAAAAAAACCCATATGAAGACAAATAGACACACATAGGGAAGAAATCCATGTGATGATACAGGCAGAAACTGCAGTAGTGCAGCTACAAGCCAAGGAATGCCAAGGATCGCTGGAAATCAACAAAAACTATGAAGAGGCAAGGAAGGATTCTTCCCTAGAGCCTTTAGAGGGGAAACGGTCCTGCTGACACTGTGATTTCAGATTTCTAGCCTCCAGAACTGTGAGAGAAATAATTTCTGTTGTTTTAAACTGTCCAAGTTGTGGTACTTTGCTACAGCAGCCCTAGGAAACGAATACAGGCTCCACTTTAGATGGGAAGGTCATGGGAGGCCTCTCTGAAGAAATGACATTTTAGCTGTCATCTTAAAGACAAGAAAGTGGCAGTCAGGTAAAGGTAAGAGAGGTTTTGCAGGCCAAGGAAACACAGCATGTGCCATGGCCCCAGGATGGAGAAGAGTCTATCAGGTTCAGTAAGCTGAATGATTTGTCCAAGGTCATAAAGCCAGGAAGAGAAAAACTGAGACTTGGTTCCAAGACTTCTAATTCAAAGACTAGGGCTTAAAGCTTTCCTACTACATCCCAGATCTCAGAACATCCTCAGAACAACCAACCAACCAGCCAACTCACCCACCCATTCACCCCTCGCTGTTCAATTTTATTGGCAATTAAAAGTGAAGTATGGCTAGAGGCAGGCAGAGCAGATATTGCTGACAAAGGACATTTTTATGAGGGACAGGAAAAGGCTAGTATTAAAGAGGTACTCTATAATTTTCCCTCCAGGCCAAGGCACCCTCAAGAAACACACGTGAAAACTAGCTTAATCAGACTCCAAGTCTTGGTGATTATTTGTAGCTCCTGGTTGGAGAGGGGCAGAAAAGGCTTCCTGGAGGCTGTAGCTCTCTCCTATTCGAAACCACCTAGAGGCAACCACTGTGAAACCTTCCTGAAATATTCATCACGTTCTCTGGCCTGATGAAAAAGCTGCAAGGCTCACATTTTCTTACACAAATTGTAGCTGTAGTGTCATAGGCTGAAATCAGCTTCCAGGTAGGTCTTGTTTGATCTGCTTAGTGTTTTAAAAATCCGGATATTTGGGGCTTCCCTGGTGGTGCAGTGGTTGAGAGTCTGCCTGCCGGTGCAGGGGACACGGGTTCGTGCCCCGGTCCGGGAGGACCCCACATGCGGTGGAGTGGCTGGACCCATGAGCCACGGCTGCTGAGCCTGTGCATCCGGAGCCTGTGCTCCGCAACGAGAGAGGCCACAGCAGTGAGAGGCCCGCGTACCGCAAAAAAAAAAAAAAAAAAAAAATCCGGATACTTCACACAACAGTTCAGATACCCAATTTTTCTTAAAAAGTCAGAAGTCATTACCATAGGGAATGATTGGTCTGAGTTGGAAAATGGCTTTCACTTAGAAAGGGCATGCAGTTATGGGTTACCACAGTCCCTAGAGACTCACTTAAATAGCTTTTCTGGTCTCTTGCAGGCACTTGGGTTTGTGAGCCTTGCTCTGTAAAGATTAACTTTACAATCTCCAACCTGACCCCACTTTATCTGTACACTTAAACTTCTCACTAGTCTCAAACTCAGAACCTACTATTAACTCTGAGAAATTCCTCAACTCTTCTGTAAATATTTCATATTCATTTCTCCTCCTCATCTCTCTTTTAGTCAAATCTACCCTCCGCCAGGGAACAACATAAGTTATGGCATCTTCTCCAAATATACCTGGCCCACTATTTTTCTAGAACTAACTCCTTATTGTGTCTGCTACTTAGAGTTTTCTTAACTGAATGCTGACTGGCATTGCTAGTTAATTGTCAAGTACATGTATTTAAGCTAAAGATTATATAGGATCATCATGAATGTCTTTGCTATCATCTTAGCACTTAACACTTATAATACTCGCGGTTAGTTCCATAAACTGCTTGACGAGTGAATGGTGTTAGTGACTTGGCTAGTTAATAATTCTAATTATTCACACTTTGGATTAGATTAGCGAGGCTTTTGGCTTCACCCTCTTACTTCTAGACAATTCCTTATTTGATGGGCATCTATCAAAGTGTGGGGAGAATAAAAAGAAGGGTATGGTTTTCTCGTGATTGCTCTAACATAAGGCTTTATGAGGAGAAAGATTGAAATCGATGGCTAAAATAAGATAATTAGATTACCTAGGATTTTTGTGATCACAATTACCATGGAAAAATAAAAATCAATTTCATCATCATATTTTAGCTTCCAAAATCGTTTTAACACTATGAGCTCATCCTGGATGGCTTCTACGAAATGCAATGTCAAGTTAGCTATGGGTTTTATTTCATATGCACCTGAATTTAGACCACCCTTGATCTGCATGAGAGTCTGCTCTGAAGTCACATCTTTAAATTCCTAAGATATGTGCGTGGCTGAGAATAGGGGTTAGACCATTCTCCCAGTTCTGTCTCTTGTATTTTCAGTTGGGGGACCATGCTGGCAGTGACTCCTAGAGTGGAAACCGTCTAGCAGGTTTTAAATGGTTTTGGATTGTTGCCTAGTAGTAGTAAAACCAAAATTAATGAGACAGAACTGATTTGAGAATGATGAGTTTGAAATATACCAGAAGCCCCATAGCCACACTCTTGCCCACTCAATTTAACTCATTCCTAAAGGTCATTCTCATTTTAAAAAATAGCTATGTGTATTATACATTTTCACAAGACTGATCATTTACCATCAACCAATTTCATTTCCTTAAAATCTTCTGTGACTTTAACCCTCACAGAAGGTTATAAGTGATTTCCTGTCTGTTGATTGACGGCAAATGGGCGTCCCTGATGCACAGTCTACAACATTGCAATTAGACATCGTCTGAAGTGAAGTTTCATTTGCTTTGCATGGTGGCGTCTGCTTTTACAACATTTAAAAGAAGTGCTTTTACTTAGCACAGCCTGCTTAGGAATTCTCTAGAAGCAGGTTCTATTTATATTTTGCTTTTGTTTTTTTTTTCTCAGGAAATGTTCAAAACTAAGGATTCCCTTTTATCAGTATTCATATTCTGCTCTAAACAGGACGGGGAGACAAGGGCAAATCCTGGGGGGGGGTGGGAAATATAGACAGCTCTGCTCTAGCACAAACAGCTATTTCTGTGTTTCTTTCACAGAAGAATAAGAAGTTTGTGAGAACATGATGCCTGTAACCACACATTTAAATGAGAGCTTCTAAATGGCCTTCACAGCGAACCTTGAAACGAGCCCAGGCTGAATGAATGTAATTCCCCTTCTGCGCCTTCCTCCTCTCTGCGGGTCCCACCTCGGCTCTCCCTGTCATTACCAACTAGTGCCGGTTCAAACTGGCTGGCTCCAGTCTTTGCATCATCCTTCCTCTCTTTCTCTGGGCTTTTGTTTAGTTAGAACAGAGCATGGCTTTTTGCTTCCATGTAGCCTGTGCAATTAACTGCCAAACTGAAACACCTCATTGAATAACGTATTAATGTCTTAATTAGCTGAAAAGATAATATTAATCTAAAGCAAATATAACTGCATCTTTACTGTTTATTATCAGACATATTTGTATTTCCTCTATTCTCCTGATTCTGTATAAGTCATTCAGTATAATTATTCTGTTTGGCTGCTTATAAAGTCCTACAGAAATATTTATATAAAGAATTTGTAAAGAATTCAAGGAAAATTCATTCAAATATCCTAACTTTTTCTGTTTTTCCACTGGACAGACAGGAAGAGTAAACAGAACAGTCCTGAATCATACAACAAGGGAAAACGGAAAAATGTCACTGATACAGTGGCATTATTTTAAGCAATGCACTGGTTTTAGAATCAATTATTTGAAGCACAGAATATGTGTCCATTCTGTAACAATACCAGTGGGAAGGAAACTCTGGCAAAGCAATTTCTGTTTTTGGAATAAGAATACGTCTCTCTTTTTTTTAATATCTTTATCGGAGTATAATCGCTTTACAATGGTGTGTTAGTTGCTGCTGTATAACAAAGTGAATCAGCTATACATACACATATATCCCCATATCCCCTCCCACTTGCACCTCCCTCCCACCCACACTATCCCACCCCTCTAGGTGGTCCCAAGGTACAAAGCTGATCTCCCTGTGCTATGTGGCTGCTTCCCACTAGCTAATTATTTTACATTTGGTAGTGTATATATATCCACGCCACTCTCTCACTTTGTCCCAGCTTCCCCTCCCTCTCCCTGTATGTCATTATCAAAATTCAAAGGAAATAAAAGCAAGTTAAAGCATAGAAACAGTCTGCTCTGAGAGCAGAAATAAATGAAATAGAAACAAAGAAAACAATAGCAAAGATCAATAAAACTAAAAGCTGGTTCTTTGAGATGATAAACCATTAGGCCGACTCATCAAGAAAAAGAGGGAGAGGACTCAAATCAATAAAATTAGAAACGAAAAAGGAGAAGTTACAACAGACACCGCAGAAATACAAAGCATCCTAAGAGACTACTACAAGCAACTCTATGCCAATAAAATGGACAACCTGGAAGAAATGGACAAATTCTTCGAAAGGTACAACATTCCAAGACTGAACCAGGAAGAAACAGAAAATATGAACAGACCAATCACAAGTAATGAAATTGAAACTGTGATTAAAAATCTTCCAACAAACAAAAGTCTAGGACCAGATGGCTTCACAGGTTAATTCTATCAAACATTTAGAGAAGAGCTAACACCCATCTTTCTCAAACTCTTCCAAAAAATTGCAGAGGAACGAACACACCCAAACTCATTCTGAGGCCATCATCACCCTGATACCCAAACCAGACAAAGATACTACAAAAAAAGAAAAGTACAGACCAATATCACTGATGAATTTAGATGCAAAAATCCTCAACAAAATACGAGCAAACAGAATCCAACAACACAGTAAAAGGATCATACACCATGATCAAGTGGGATTTATCCCAGGCATGCAAGGATTATTCAATATACACAAATCAATCAATGTGATACACCATATTAACAAACTGAAGAAGAAAAACCATATGATCATCTCAATAAATGCAGAAAAAGCTTTTGACAAAATTCAACACTGATTTATGATAAAAACTGTCCAGAAAGTGGGCATGGAGGGAACCTACCTCAACATAATAAAGGCCATATATGACAAACCCACAGCATACATCATTCTCAATGGTGAAAAACTGAAAGCGTTTCCTCTAAGATCAGGAACAAGACAAGGATGTCCCCTCTCACCACTATTATTCAACATAGTTTTGGAAGTCCTAGCCATGGCACTCAGAGAAGAAGAAATAAAAGGAATCCAAATTGGAAAAGAAGAAGTAAAACTGTCACTGTTTACAGACAACATGATAGTATACATAGAGAATCTTAAAGATGCTGCCAGAAAACTACTAGAGCTAATTAATGAGTTTGGTAAAGTTGCAGGATACAAAATTAATGCACAGAAATCTCTTGCATTCCTATACACTAATGATGAAAAATCTGAAAGAGAAATTACGGAAACACTCCCATTTACCACTGCAACAAAAAGAATAAAATACCTAAGAATAAACCTACCAAGGGAGACAAAAGACCTGTATGCAGAAAACTATAAGACACTGATGAAAGAAATTAAAGATGACACCAACAGATGGAGAGATATACCATGTTCTTGGATTGGAGGAATCAATACTGTGAAAATGACTATACTACCAAAGCAATCTACAGATTCAATGCAATCCCTATCAAATTACCAATGGCATTTTTTATGGAACTAGGACAAATCATCTTAAAATTTGTATGGAGACACAAAAGACCCTGAATAGCCAAAGCAGTCTTGAGGGAAAAAGACGGAGCAGGAGGAATCAGACTCCCTGACTTCAGACTATACTACCAAGCTACAGTAATCAAGACAATATGGTACTGGCACAAAACAGAAACATAGATCAATGGAACAAGATAGAAAGCCTGGAGATAAACCCACGCACCTATGGTCAACTAATCTATGACAAAGGAGGCAAGGATATACAATGGAGAGAAGACAGCCCTTCAATAGGTGGTGCTGGGAAAACTGGACAGCTACATGTAAAAGAATGACATCAGAACACTCCCTAACACCATACACAAAAATAAACTCAAAATGGATTAGAGACCTAAATGTAAGACCAGACACTATAAAACTCTTAGAGGAAAACATAGGAAGAACACTCTTTGACATAAATCACAGCAAGATCTTTTTTGATCCACCTCCTAGAGTAATGGAAATAAAAACAAAAATAAACAAATAGGACCTAATGAAACTTCAAAGCTTTTGCACAGCAAAGGAAACTATAAACAAGAGGAAAAGACAACCCTCAGAATGGGAGAAAATATATACAAACAAATCAGTGGACAAAGGATTAATCTCCAAAATATATAAACAGCTCATGCAGCTCAATATTAAAGAAAAAAACAACCCAATCCAAAAATGGGCAGAAAACCTAAATAGACATTTCTCCAAAGAAGCCATACAGATGGCCAAGAAGCACATGAAAAGCTCCTCAACATCACTAATTATTAGAGAAATGTAAATCAAAACTACAATGAGGTATCACCTCACACCAGTTAGAATGGGCACCATCAGAAAATCTACAAACAACAAATGCTGGAGAGGGTGTGGAGAAAAGGGAACCCTCTTGCACTGTTGGTGTGGAATGTAAATTGATACAGCCACTATGGAGAACAGTATGGAGGTTCCTTAAAAACTAAAAATAGAATTACCATATGACCCAGCAATCCCACTACTGGACATATATCCAGAGAAAACCATAATTCAAAAAGACACATGCACCCCAATGTTCACTGCAGCACTATTTACAATACCCAGGTCATGGAAGCAACCTAAATGCCCATCGACAGACAAATGGATAAAGAAGTTGTGATACATATATACAATGGAATATTACTCAGCCATAAAAAGGAACAAAATTGAGTCATTTATTGGGACGTGGATGGATCTAGAGACTGTCATACAGAATGAAGTAAGTCAGAAAGAGAAAAACAAATATCATATATTAACGCATATATGTGGAACCTAGAAAAATGGTACAGATGAACCGGTTTGCAGGGCAGAAGTTGAGACACAGATGCAGAGAACAAACGTATGGACCCCAAGGGGAGAAAACTGTGGTGGGGTGGGGATGGTGTTATGCTGAATTGGGCAATTAGGATTGACATGTATACACTGATGTGTATAAAACTGATGACTAATAAGAACCTGCAGTATAAAAAAACAAACAAAAAAACAACTAATACTAAACTTTCTTTGGGTTAGTTGTATGGAAATATGTTAATATAAATGTTTCAGACATTACATGAAATTTCTAAAAATCTTATATGTTCTGATATAATGTTATAAGTCATAATTCTAGTTATTACTTTAAAATGTGTATCTCAGAAATAACTAAATTTCTTGTCAACTGCATTATTATGAACCTTCATCAAATCTTTAACCATGGTCATTTTTTTTTTTTTTTAACCATCTTTATTGGGGTATAATTGCTTTACAATGGTGTGTTAGTTTCTGCTTTACAACAAAGTGAATCAGCTATAGATATACATATGTTCCCATATGTCTTCCCTCTTGCGTCTCCCTCCCTCCCACTCTCCCCATCCCACCCCTCCAGGCTGTCCCAAAGCCCCGAGCTAATATCCCTGTGCCTTGCGGCTGCTTCCCCCTAGCTATCTACCTTACTACGTTTGTTAGTGTGTATATGTCCATGACTCTCTCTCTCAACCATGGTCATTTTTAAGTCTTTCGTCATTTACAGACAGTTCTGGGTACACTCTGATGCTTTCACAAAAATGTTCCTATAAAATGGTTTCATCTCCAAGGAATTCATGGAAAAGACTCTGACAAGTACAGGTTTCTGGTAACTGACTATACTGCTGAACTGAATGAAGAAGCATTTTCAGAACTCTAATGGAAAAGTGATGAATTCATAAAAGTGCTAACAAAAGATCAAGATAAAAAAAATTACACGGGACTGAGTGAACTGATGAGGATGATTATAATTTTTGTGACTTTCTGTTTGAATTAAAAAAAAAAAGAAATAGTCTGTTCTGATAAAATAAAAATTTGCATTATTTATAACACCAAACATCTGCCACCCCATATTAACTGCAGTTCCCCTTCTAGTGCTGAGGATTCATACGCCAGCCTGTTGTGAGTGGAGTTCTGGCCTCAGGCTCCTGCATCTCTGGGCCTGTTGCGGCCGTGCATGGGCACTATGGGAAGATGAGGAGGCACAGAGGAACAGTAAGGACACTGTGACAGGGTCGGTGACTCTTTCAGTCACGGTTCCAGAGCCCCTCAGATGCTAACATACACTTGACAGATCTAATGGGATCTACCACACTAACCAGCTGAGGGAACTGAACTTGGCCTAACAGCAGGCGTCACACGCTAGAAAGTGAACTTTTGCCTGCACGTGTGTTTTGTTTGGCCAGTACAGTGTTTTTAATAATCTGAATGTGAATGCCCCTAGGCAGCGGCTGTACTCCTCAGGTCCCCACTGTCACCATTCCCCATTGCCTTATATTTGTCTTCATTCATGTAACTGGCCCCTGAAGGCCTTAAACTTTGTGACCTCACTTCAGAAACTGAGTCCTATGCCCCAGCATCTCCACTGACCACATTCTAAAGCTGGCCTCCAAGCTCCTGACACATATTTTCCTCTCTATTTTAGGAATTTCATCTCAGAAGCAAATTCACTGTGACAAAAGACACGACCATATATACATAATCCTACACTGTCTGTCCCCAGTGTATACGTTTACAATTCAACAGAGCTTTGTACTGAAACTTAGTCAGTTCACCTGTGTAGCGTCCCTTTGCCAGCAATGGACAAACTTGGAATAAGAAGGAACATCATCGAAATCATGGATGACTCATAAATTCAGAGTAAATGCCAACTAAACTTGGCTTTTTGAATTACCTTGCATTCTTAGAGAAAACTAAAAACTGATACAAATAATGTATTTTCCCTTTGTGAAATTGTTTGAATGCTGAGTGTGCTTCCGTATGTCACAAAATAAGAGCAGCTCATATTTTGTATAAGAGAGGATCAGATTTATATCCACGTCCATAAAGGACCATCGGCGGAGGGTGGTAGATTTTTAGCCTATTTACATTCCTTGTCTAAAATAACTGCAGTTCTTCTGCTGTTCTGCTAGTCTGCAATAAATGCTAGGAGCTATTTACAGGAACAGGTCTTAAGAGAACAGTCAACAATGGTGTGTTGAAGGCCTAAGGAGAATCAGAATATCAAGTTGCATGCTTGGGAAATATGCTATTTCTGAACTCCATGAAGAGGTGAAGTGGGGTGAGGTGAGGTGAGGTGAGGTAAGAATGACAGGATCTCCTGGCTGTATGGGGAAATTCTAAAATGACATCAGTGCTGAAGGATAAGATAAATGTGTCCAGTCACTCTTAAGCTCTCCAAGAAAAGATTATTGTCTTTTTTTTTTTTCATGAGGCTATACAGAAATGGTCTAATTTACAGGGCTTTTGTATTATATGAAGTTAGGATGAGAAAGTACTTAAAAATCTAGAAGTCACTATTCAAAATATTAGGTATTATGATTATTAAACAAACAAACAAACAAAAACAGACAGGAAAAGCTATTCTTCTAACTGTAGAGCACAGTATCTAAATTTCCACTGAAAAGTTATCAATTCCAAATATTATTCCCAGGTGAACAAGAAAATTTTTTCTCTCTAAATTATTATTTTTTTCCACATGTACTTTCATACGACTTTATATCCTTGTCCTTTAAAGCATTTCATTCACAGTAACATTAATCCACAATATTCTCTATAAGGCAGGAAGAAATTCAAATTGCAGGGAAAGTAAACAGTGAGCCTAGACAGGAATCCACATTTCCTGACCTTCAGTTTAGTGTTCCATCTGTTAGGCCCTGGTATTTGAATAATGAACTCAAATTAACCTAATCATCATTGCTCAAAAATTCGTTAATTACAGCAGCAAATCTGAACAAAATGAGTAAGTCAATGAAAACTAATACCCTAAAATTGCTTTTAAGTGTCATTCCCCACACAGCTAACTGATTAATGAGAGAAACTCTAATCCACATCTTGTACCTCATTAAAAATGGGACCCTTCTTTGACTACTATGTTTTAAAACATAATACCAAGGCTTAAACTGACAATACATTTTTCTTTCATCGTCTTAGTTTAACTTTATTTTTCAAGCTAGAAGATTTCAATGTGGTTTTCTAAAAGGAGCACGTTTAATTTTTACACAAACAAAATATATTATCTATCTTTTCCTGGATTACCTTTATTTTAAGTCCATAACTTCCGTAACTATAGCATTGGAATAACTGATAGTCTTCTACCACTGTAGATTTACAATAGAAAATATATAGAAAGACACAAGCATGTACAGATTTGGGTAGTTATTTCTTTTGTCAGTGTTCTAGGCATGTGACAAGAAGAGTCAACTGAGTTCCTCTAGATATAGCACCTGCGTAGAAAGATAATAAAAGTAAACCTAGAAGCACCAACTGCACTTCTCTTACCAATACAGTACATAATAACCAATCCCAGAATTATAACTTTCCTCAGTGTTTAGTGATTAATAAAAATGCTGCTTGATCAAAGCTATTATTAACAATAAGCTAGAATGTAAGCTCCAAGAAGTTAGAGACTTTATATGATTTGTCTGCTGTCATATGCCCATATTTTATGCACAGAACAGTACCTGGCATATAATAGGCACTCAATAAAATATTTGTTGAGTGAAAAATATTAGAGAATTAAGCAGAGGCTCTGGCTGAGGAAGCAGAGTAATATTATCCAGAGTAGATCACAAAAAGCTTTAATAGAAGTGTTTAGTAGGGAAGCCTTTAATAAAATAATACCTCTTTTGATAGTGAAACATTGTGAGCCTTGCTGTTATACTTTCCCTCCCAAAAGCATACTCTTCAATACTTATGGTATTGTATTAAATTTGGCAACGAATTACAAGTCAAAACCAAGCAGTTCTAAAATTGAGTCAATCTAAATAAGAAACACTTCAAGGCAATGAAAGTGAATTTTTCAGAGCAATGAATTCTACAACTAGAATGAAAATCAGTAAATAAAAAAGTTACTTTTGCCTTAACTGACATTAAAAATTACTGAATGACAACTCAAAATTATTTCTTTATTTCTTCCTCTTGCTCCAACAAGCTGTTCGGGACTTCCAATTCAAGATGCACAACAGCGTCACAGAGGAAAGTCCACTTTAAATACAGACCAACAATGGAGTTTTTTTAAAAAAAAGGGTGGGAAGAGTAAAAATTACAGCCAAGGTCAAATATAATCGAATATTTTAGTGAACTGGAAATGGAACAAAAATCAAGGAACTGGACAGGTGCTGAAGTAGTGATCTTGTTGGGCTATGGGTCTGGAAGTATGCTGAGACATCAGAAATTTCAGCTCCTGTGGGATAAAGAGAAACTAAAATGTTTCACAGGATATGGGGGACTGCACGTGGCATGTGTTGATGCCTCTCTAGCTCAACTTCCTGAAAACAGACTGAAACAGTTTCTGTCAACTTTCGCCTGTGTTAGTGTTTTATGAAGCTGTAAGACTGTGTAAGTGAAAACACCAATACAGCCTCCTGGCCAGAAACTGAGCCAAGTCATCATTTGGCTCCAAGATTAGACTGACCATATCCCCCGTATTACTTTGTTATTGTAAGTCTGAGTTCCAGAATGGGGGTTCTAAATTTTGGGTGGAAGCCACTGCAGTACTATTAGACGTGAAGAGATGATAGAGGAAGGGGAAAAGAGGAAGAGAAAGAAAAGGAAACAAAAAACCTGCTACTCAAAATGAGTCTGCCAACCAATATTTCAAAACACATGAATAAATCTAATGAAAATAAAGACAATCAATAAAATCAGCTATTTGAATATAAATGTGCTCCAGATGAAATTAATTTCATGAAACAATCTGACAAAGATCTTAAGAGAGTAGGTTAACAATGGCCAGAATTAGTACAGACAAAATTATCAATAAAAATAACAAGAGTCTACAAAATATACACAGAAATGAAATATGAATAGGTAAATGTGAAAAAATATAAACCTTGACATTTAAAAATACAGTTATTGAAATTAAAAGATGCAATAAATGGGATAATTTTAGGCTAGGATCAAAGAGTGAATTAATGAAAGGGTAGTAAATACTGAAAACTCACCCAAAATGCAGCACAGAAAGACAAGGTTAAAAATTATGAAAGAATAGGTAAGATACTGGAAAGTATCCTAATATATCCTCCAGAAAAAGAGAATTGAAAAAGAAATATGTGATAAGGCAATTGCTTAGAATTTTTCAGAATTAATGAAAAACATGTCATTACTTGATATGCACTTCAAGTATAAGTAGAATAAATAAGGATAAATATAGACCTAAACATATTGTAATAAAACAGCAGGACATTAAAAACTACATGAGGGAGTAAAATACAAATTATCTACGTTAGAATGACAGATAGGCAGCAACAGATGTCAAGAAACAATGAAGCGATATTTGCAAGGTGCCAAGGAAATATAACTCTTAACCTAAAATTTCATACCGACCCAAACTGTTATTCAAGAATTGAGGGAAAAATAAATATAATTTAGACATAAAAAGACTGAAATACTTGGCACCAACATACTTACCAAAAGACTTATTAAAGTATATTCTTCTGGAACAAGAAAATTAAACTCATCAGGAAGGTATAATATAGAAGAAACAAAGATAAACACAGCAAGTGTTTCAGCCACAGCAAATATGGGCCAAAATTTTTATCTATGTACTAAACAAATGATAATAATTATTGTTGAAAAAATCCATAAACAAAACATTGATGACTTGTTTCAATCAGAAAGAGGACAAAAATAATAAATATAGATACTGTTAAAATTTTCACAATTAAATATACATGTTAAAATTTATGAGGAAACCTTAATACAATCCACAATTTCTAAATTATCAAAAAAAAATAAGAGGCTGAAGAAGGCACTATCAGTTCACCAGAAGATAGGGAAAGAGAAAAATTAAGAAGAAAAGAAAAAAAAGATGATAAACAGAAAACATAAAATAATGTAGACGTCATCCAGTGTATCAGTAATCACAATAAATGTACATAGACTTAACTGACTTATTAAGAGAGAGAATACTTGAATTTATTAAACAAAAAACAAGCTATTAATTGTTTACAAGAATCTTATCTAAAACAAACTAAAGGCTGAAAATAAAATATGAAATACACTTAAAACAAGAACAAGACACTACCTTAGCAATAAGAAAATTGGACAAAATATAATTTAAAAGAAAAAAAGCATTAAAGGGATAAAAGGATATTTGTAATAGAAAAAACTATCAAAATACATGAAAAATATCAATGTAATCTTAAAACATACCTGGCAAAACCTGACAGAATTCAAAGGAGATAGCGAGAAATACCCAATCAAAATAAAAGACTGAAAACACTTTTATCAGATACTGATAGATCAAGCAGATAAAATAATAGCAAGGATAGAAAAGGTGTGAACAAACAAAAAGTTTGACAAGTTAACAGAAAATATTGATAAAAACTACTATGTACAAGATTCCCACTAAAATCTCAAAAAAAGTTTTTCAAAATGATGTCATTCACACTATGCTTTTGACCCAATATTACTAAATCAGGGCTCAGCAGGAAAATAAAAATAAAACATTTAAAACCTTTTAAAAAATGTGCTCTCTTGCACCTAAAGCAATTAGAGAAAGAAGAACAAAAAAAACCCAAAGTTAGCAGAAGGAAAGAAATCATAAAGATAGATGAGAAATAAATGAAAAAGAAATGAGGGAAACGATAGCAAAGATAAATAAAACTAAAAGCTGGTTCTTTGAGAAGATAAACAAAATTGATAAACCATTAGCCAGATTCATCAAGAAAAAAAGGGAGAAGACTCAAATCAATAGAATTACAAATGAAAAAGGAGAAGTAACAACTGACACTGCAGAAATACAAAAGATCATGAGAGATTACTACAAGCAACTCTATGCCAATAAAATGGACAACCTGGAAGAAATGGACAAATTCTTAGAAATGGACAACCTGCTAAGACTGAATCAGGAAGAAATAGAAAATATGAACAGACCAATCACAAGCACTGAAATTGAAACTGTGATTAAAAATCTTCCAACAAACAAAAGCCCAGGACCAGATGGCTTCACAGGCGAATTCTATCAAACATTTAGAGAAGAGCTAACACCCATCCTTCTCAAAGTCTTCCAAAATATAGCAGAGGGAGGAACACTCCCAAACTCATTCTATGAGGCCACCATCACCCTGATACCAAAACCAGACAAGGATGTCACAAAGAAAGAAAACTGCAGGCCAAAATCACTGATGAACATAGATGCAAAAATCCTCAACAAAATACTAGCAAACAGAATCCAACAGCACATTAAAAGGATCATACACCATGATCAAGTGGGGTTTATTCCAGGAATGCAAGGATTCTTCAATATATGCAGATCAATCAACGTGATACACCATATTAACAAATTGAAGGAGAAAAACCATATGATCATCTCAATAGATGCAGAAAAAGCTTTCAACAAAATTCAACACCCATTTATGAAAAAAATCCTGCAGAAAGTAGGCATAGAGGGAACTTTCCTCAACATAATAAAGGCCATCTATGACAAGCCCACAGCCAACACCGTACTCAATGGTGAAAAACTGAAAGCATTTCCACTAAGATCAGGAACAAGACAAGGTTGCCCACTCTCACCACTCTTATTCAACACAGTTTTGGAAGTTTTAGCCACAGCAATCAGAGAAGAAAAGGAAATAAAAGGAATCCAAATCAGGAAAGAAGAAGTAAAGCTGTCACTGTTTGCAGATGACATGATACTATACATAGAGAATCCCAAAGATGCCACCAGAAAACTATTAGAGCTAATCAATGAATTTGGTAAAGTTGCAGGATACAAAATTAATGCACAGAAATCTCTGGCATTCCTAAATACTAATGATGAGAAATCTGAAAGTGAAATCAAGAAAACACTCCCATTTACCATTGCAACAAAAAGAATAAAATATCTAGGAATAAACCTACCTAAGGAGACAAAAGACCTGTATGCAGAAAATTATAAGACACTGATGAAAGAAATTAAAGATGATACAAATAGATGGAGAGATATACCATGTTCTTGGATTGGAAGAATCAACATTGTGAAAATGACTCTACTACCCAAAGCAATATACAGATTCAATGCAATCCCTATCAAACTACCACTGGCATTTTTCACAGAACTAGAACAAAAAATTTCACAATTTGTATGGAAACACAAAAGACCCCAAATAGCCAAAGCAATCTTGAGAACGAAAAAAGGAGCTGGAGGAATAGACTCCTTGACTTTGGACTATACTACAAAGCTACAGTAATCAAGACAGTATGGTACTGGCACAAAAACAGAAAGATAGATCAATGGAACAGGATAGAAAGCCCAGAGATAAACCCATGCACCTATGGTCACCTTATCTTTGATAAAGGAGGCAGGAATGTACAGTGGAGAAAGGACAGCCTCTTCAATAAGTGGTGCTGGGAAAACTGGACAGCTACATGTAAAAGTATGAAATTAGATCACTCCCTAACACCATACACAAAAATAAGCTCAAAACGAATTAAAGACCTAAATGTAAGGTCAGAAACTATCAAACTGTTAGAGGAAAACATAGGCAGAACACTCTATGACATAAATCACAGTAAGATCCTTTTTGACCCACCTCCTAGAGAAATGGAAATAAGAAGAAAAATAAACAAATGGGACCTAATGAAACTTCAAAGCTTTTGCACAGCAAAGGAAACCATAAACAAGACCAAAAGACAACCCTCAGAATGGGAGAAAATATTTGCAAATGAAGCAACTGACAAAGGATTAATCTCCAAAATGTATAAGCAGCTCATGCAGCTCAATAACAAAAAAACAAACAACCCAATCCAAAAATGGGCATAAGACCTAAATAGACATTTCTCCAAAGAAGATATACAGACTGCCAACAAACACATGAAAGAATGCTCAACTTCATTAATCATTAGAGAAATGCAAATCAAAACTACAATGAGATATCATCTCACACCAGTCAGAATGGCCATCATCAAAAAATCTAGAAACAATATATGCTGGAGAGGGTGTGGAGAAAAGGGAACGCTCTTGCACTGCTGGTGAGAATGTGAATTGGTACAGTCACTATGGAGAACAGTATGGAGGTTCCTTAAAAAACTACAAATAGAACTACTATATGACCCAGCAATCTCACTACTGGGCGTATACCCTGAGAAAACCATAATTCAAAAAGAGTCTTGTACCAAAATGTTCATTGCAGCTCTATTTACAATAGCCCGGAGATGCAAACAACCTAAGTGTCCATCATCGGATGAATGGATAAAGAAGATGTGGCACATATATACAATGGAATATTACTCAGCCATAAAAAGAAACGAAATTGAGCTATTTGTAATGAGGTGGATGGACCTAGAGTCTGTCATACAGAGTGAAGTAAGTCAGAAAGAGAAAGACAAATACCGTATGCTAACACATATATATGGAATTTAAGGGGAAAAAATGTCATGAAGATCCTAGGGGTAAGACAGGAATAAAGACACATACCTACTAGAGAACGGACTTGAGGATATGGGGAGGGGGAAGGGTAAGCTGTGACAAAGCGAGAGAGTGGCATGGACATATATACACTACCAAACGTAAAACAGATAGCTAGTGGGAAGCAGCCGCATAGCCCAGGGAAATCAGCTCGGTGCTTTGTGACCACCTAGAGCGTTGGGATAGGGAGGGTGGGAGGGAGGGAGACGCAAGAGGGAAGAGATATGGGAAGTATGTATATGTATAACTGATTCACTTTGTTATAAAGCAGAAACTAACACACCATTGTAAACCAATTATACTCCAATAAAGGTGTAAAAAAAAAAAAGGGAGAGAGAGGGGTGTGAGAGTAAACTGGGCAGTGGAGTCAGATTATTCAGGGGATGATGGAAGCCCTTAGGGCTTTATCGAACAGGTAGGGTAGTAACTTGAACAAACACAACTTCAAAAGATTTGTGAAAATCTTTTAACGATTTAAGATAGCTTTTCTTTAACCAGAAAATTGTATCAACCAGAAAATCCCATCATCCAAACATTGGATTTGTAACGGATTCTTTACTACAGAATTCATAGTTGTTTGTTTTACAACATAATAATGTTGAGATTTTGAAGATCACATGGAGGGGTCCTAAAAACATTAAAAATAAAAAAAGAGCTCTCAAACTAATTAAAGAAGTTAAAATGAAAATCACAAAATATCTAGAACTAAATGAAGGTACCAAATTTTATTGTAAAGCTGCTACAGTGACACTGAAAGCTAAATTTATAGCCTTAATTGCACTTATTTACAAAACAAAACTAAAAAGAGATAATTTAATTCAAAAGCTAACTAAAGATTTAAATGTAAATAAATTAGGTAGAAAAATAAATAATAAAAAATCTTACTGGAAAAAAGCAGAGACAGTAACCAAAACCATAACCTTTTTCTTTGAAAATATAAATAAAATAGATAAACCTAGAGAAAGGCTTATCAAGAAAGAGGCACAAATAAACAATACTGGGTATGAAAAGGGGAAGATGTTTATAGGTAAATTGATAGCACTTTAAAAATCATACCGAGATACAAAAATTCATAAAGTAACAAATTTGAAAGGTATAGATGTAAATACAGATTTAGATACAGATAGAATTTAAGTGTCTGTGCATGTGAGAGAGAAAGAAAACTACAATTTAAGCTGGAAATAAACAGATAATAAAATAATTAAGAATCCAGTAACAATTAACCAAATGTGATCCACAATCCATAATATCCTGGCCCAGAAGAAATCAAAAGGGTTGTTTGGAAGAACACTGTCTTCTGGTCACTGTCTTTCTCTACAACTTACAGCGATGATTCAGAAAGTTTAGGGTACAAAAGAATCACCTTGGAAATTTATTACAAATGCAAACTATCAATCTTCATCATGGGAGATTCTAAATCAAAAATTCTGTAACACCTGCATTTTAAACAACCATTCCTAGTAACCCTGATAGAGTCGGCCCTCCAGCCACCTTGTGAGAAACACTGCTTTAAGACATTTGGACATCTATCTATAAAAGCTCAATATATCTTCCTAACTGTGGTGAACACATACCATAGCTGTGTGTATAGGGGTAAAGGTATAAATTCTGTGGTGCCTACAGAATTAGTAACTAAAAACAATAACAAAAGAACTATCAGAAAATCACATGCCCATGTTTTCCTGTTGAACATACAGACTATGAATTTCTAGAAGTTTCAAGAGCATAATCAATCTCTCCTCTCTATATAAGACAGCAAAACTTGCCCAGATAAGTTACAGCTACTCCCCTCAGTCCACTGCTAGCAGTTAGGGCCCAGGGGTTACAGAAATTGGGAGTGAGTGTTATAAGGAGATGCAAAGTCCCAGTACTACTCACCCTTGAAGGGTGGTGCTTATAACTACTCACTCTGAGGGAGCAGAAGTGAAGACCTTAGTCTCCAACTCTAGAGCAGCTGAGTGGCAGACATCTCGGGGATACCAGCCAGCATGTTATTGCCAATGGATCACCGCAGAGGACCAGACTGATGTCCCTGCCTTCCTTCCCCCGATGGCTTACAATTATAAGAGTCCCCAAGAACCTAAGTACAGCCACAGGAAAAAAGCCAAGGGAGATCAGAATTGCCAGATTAAGTTTCCACCTCCGCCCCAAGCAGAATGGGGCTCAATTCAGCTATGATCAAATAGAGTCATATTCCTTACATATCTGTGTGGGTGAACTGAGATTCACACCCTCGACATTCCAGGCAGAAGGACCCTAAATAAAACAGAAGGATTGGAGAGCCGGGCATTTACAGGAAATAGCAGTAAGTTTGGCATTGCTTAAACAGTGGGTAAAGGAAACTGAATACCGAAGACTTTCAAACTTTGGATTCAAAAGTTCTGACTTTATGCTAAGTTACAGGGAACCATCACAGGTTTGGGAATTGGGAGCATGCAGGCAAAGAAACACATTCTCAGAACTGTGTTGAGAAATACAATTCATGGTAAAATGTATTTGATGGAGAAGACAGGAGACTGAGAGAACACTAAGTTGACTGATTCTTGCAATAATCAAAGATATGATTTTGACTGGGTGAAATATATATACAATATATATGTGTGTGTGCACGTGTACATGCATATAAAACTCAACAGATGACCTACATGAATCAGTCCCACAAAGTCTCGGCCAAATTAACCCAGCATGTTCTGTCATTTAATCCTCAAAACAAGTTGATACATAGGTCTCGTTATCTCCCAGTAACAGGAGGAAACAGCCTCGACAAAGTTAAGGAACTTCCTCACGTTCACGAAGAACCATTATCTCTTGCTTGACCACTACAAAACGATTTAAACTAGTTTTCATACTTTCATCCCAGTCCCTTCTGAGATTCACCTCAGAAGTTAGAGTGACCCTCTGAAAAGTTACGTCAGATCAGTCCATTCTTCTGCACAAATCCCACCCGTGACATCCCGTCTACTAGGCCCTCTCACATCTCTCTGACTTCCTCTGCTACCCCTCTCCTCCACACTCCAGGCCCAGGCTCTCTGACTCTTCCTAAAATAAATCACAGGACTGCTTGCTTTTCCTTTTATCCACAATGTTATATGCATGACTTTCTTTCTCATTTCCTTCAGATCTCTTCTCAAATAATACTTTTTCAGTGAGACCCTTCTGGCTCTCTGTATAAAGTAGCTTAGCTTCTACTACTCTCAACCTTTTACAAGTGCTTTACCCTTTTTTGTTGCAACCTGGAACGTACCCTTGTCCCTTGTCACCACCACTACCAAATACAAACACAGGTAAAGGGATTTTGTCCTTATGATTGCTGCTCTAAACCAAGTCAGGAACAGGACCTGACACAGTCCGCACTCAATAAATGAATGAGTACCTGGAGCCAGGCCTCTAACTCTGATATAACAAATTTGAAAAATCATGCTTTTTAAGTAAACCAACCAATCTCAATTTGAAATGCATTTTAAATGTTCAGTTACAATCTTTGATAATAGAAATCTGAAACTATCTAAAAATTCAATAACTGCATTAATTACTATCTCTAAAACTCAGAGTGTGATTTTTTTTTCGGACATCACTAATAACTTTAGTTTAATTTTATATGCATCCTTATCACAAAGGGCCTGCCTATATCAGTCTGTGACCAGCAGTAATAAGACTGACCTTCACAAGCCACTAAGAAAATGTTCTCTATGGTCTGGTCATTCTAAACTGTATTTATGTTTGTGTATATATACTACACACCAATCTTACAGTCTCTGACGATTTTTTGAACCTGAAAGCTCTTTCTAACGCAAATCAATGTTTAGTTTTTGTAACATTGCATGCTATTGTGGCTTAATAGCCTCAACTCTTCACAACTGACATAAACTTAGAGATCTATATGTTTTTACCTAAGAGAAAAAAATACTGGGGAGAGAATCACTATTTTAAAGGTATTAATAGAACTTTTAGTGAACATGTGATAACAAATAGATTGTGTTTTTCTAAAAAATTAAATATCTCTGTCCAAAAACTAGCACCTAGAAAAACAGGCACCAACCAAAACATTTGGCAGTCTTTGTTATTGTTGCTTTAACAACAATAAAAAGACCTGTCTCCACTAGCAAATAGAGACTGCATGCAAACATCTTTCGTTTAGAAACAGAAACAGAAAAGGTGAATAAATACCCACAAGGTTTATTGGGGAAGTTTTCCGGGTGCTTCGAAAAATAGAGTTTGGAAAGAGCGCCTCCTAGCGGGTAGACTTGTTCAATGTAGAAGTAACAAGATGGAAAAGTACCTTTCACGTGAAAATGAAATGGGATATTTGGGAAATCATACCAATAAAGAAAAAACAACTTACAGCCTTGCAAACTCATTTCCTAGCAAGTCACCACTTCCTTGAATTCTCTCACCTGTTAAAATGATTACATACAGATTTATCTACGAGGAAAATAATCTAAACTGTCCAGCAATGCTTGAGAAATCCTTTCTAGCAAGTGGAAAATTTATAACAATTTGTGTGGTGAAGGAAAATAAAACCAAGTGAGTAAAGTGAAAACCTAAAGCCAGAGTTCTTTATGGTTCTTGCTGTTCTAATTTGGTACCTCTGCTCCTATGGACCACTTATTTTATGATCACTAAATATTCAATTAAGTGTTAAGATTTCAGGTGCTCAAATTTAGATCAGCAGTAAATTTCCAGTGATTTTTCTCAGTCAATATATAGCAAAGGTTTTCAAGCATATGCCTGTCCAGGAATAGTTATTTCATGTCTGCCCACCAGGTAGGAAACATACCTAATTATGAATTAATCAAAGAAGAAGGAATGGACAAATTATTAAAATATTTCTCTTAAGAAACTGTGTTATCAATTGCATGTTGTTGAATGGTCTCTACTTTCCATATTTCAATTTAATCATTGTATAAAATTTTGCTCAAAAGCACTGATAATAGCAAAAAGTTATTCTTAGCATTTGTGATTTTAAAAGACTTACTAATTTCTAAATAGAACTGTATTACTCTTAGGAAATTAAACATTTTTGCCTAATGAAATTCATCGATTTAGGCAGCAATATAAGAACTGAACTAAAAAAAAAGACACTTGTTTTACAGAAGCTCCATTAAGTTAGCTAGCTATATTCTTGGATAAATGACGAACTTTTGGATAATTGATTCCTTTCAAATCACCCCGCTACTCTAAATCTGCACTGTCTCCCCATCGATGGTAAAATACAGGCTTCTTGGATACACGGACTTTCACGACTAGCTCTTGCTTACCAGTCTAGTTTCATCTCCCACTTTGGCCTAATTTTACTTTACACTCACTCCAGTCATCTTAAACTGAACTTTGATCTTCTTTCTCCATCAACACATGACAAATTCTGTCAGAGCTGCCTGCTTTTACCAAGGCTACTCTCTCTACCTGGACACACTGCAGCCAGTAGCTCCTCTTCCCCTCTCCTCTGCTTCACCTATCAAAAGTCTACTAAGCTAATTTTTCAGTGATCAGCTGGGATGTCATCTATTCCAAGTTACCTTGGGATCAATGAAGTAGCCGTCTCTCTGAGCTCTCATGGCACCTGTTCATAAGTCATATTCTAGCACTGATACCCTGTAGTAAACCAATCTGTTTAGGGTTCTCCTTCTCAAAGTCAGGTTTTGTTTATCCCTAGCCCCCCGCAACATGCACTGCCCACAGTGGGTTCTCTGCAAGTGTTCATCGAGTTGAATAATCTATATTATATAGGGTCTCACATCATGAGAGAAACTTCTTCAAAACCCAGGAAAATTGTTATTAAACTTGAAACTACAATATATCCTCTTTTCCATTAAATGGAGTCATTTATAAAACTGCAAGACTGGACTTCCCTGGTGGCGCAGTGGTTAAGAATCCACCTGCCAATGCAGGGGACACGGGTTGGAGCCATGGTCCGGGAAGATCCCACGTGCCACGGAGCAACGAAGCCCGTGCGGCCACGACGACTAAGCCTGTGCTCTAGAGCCCGCGAGCCACAACTACTGAAGCCCGCGTGCCTAGGGCCCGTGCTCCGCAACAAGAGAAGCCCTCGTAATGTGAAACCCGTGCACCGCAACAAAGGGTAGCCCCCGCTTGCAGCAACTAGAGAAAGACCCCACGCAGCAACAAAGACCCAACGCAGCCAAAAATAAATAAATATAAAAAAAAGAGTGCAAGACCAAGCTGATGAGGACAATAAAAATTATCACGTGAGCAAAGGAGAATTATATTACCCACTCAGAAATGTGGACTCATGTAAATCTAAAAATAATTCTCTAACATTTAAAAATTAAAAATTTGGCTAACACCAACATTTGGCCACTTTTTTGGGGGTAAGAAACTTAAACACACATGCACAAAACAATATTATTGCATTTAGAAAAATTCATATATTAAATACTGAGTTATAAAAATCTGCATACAAAACTACCAGACAATAAAAAGGCATTACCACTTGGTTATTATGAATTGTGTAGAAGATTGTGTACGAATGTTCCTGGACAAATAAGCCCATAATGAAAACAATTTTTTAAGTTGGCATACTCCTTCACTATATTTGTTTTTTTTTCAGTTTGCCAAAAGGACCTTTGTTAAATTTTGTTAGACCAACACTGAAAGTAAATATTGGCATCAAGTGTTTCTAATGAGAAAGTTGCACCTCACGTCCTATAGCTCAGGAAGCTGTCGAATCAAGAATCACACCATGATCTGTCCTTAAACCAGTACTGTTACGAAACATGTTTTTTTTCCAAAGAATTTTAGGCAAATCATATTAAAGAAAACAGAAATAAACAGTCAAAGAAATCTTAACAGGTCAGTCCATTCAATGGAAAACCAAAACCCATGGCTGAATTTAATGCATACTTAAATATAGACTGGCCACCTTAAATTCCTTTATTTTAAAGCAGAACATGGATGAACAAATAAGCTAAAATATAAACATAAATACAAATCTTCCTTGATTGTAGCCCATAGTCATCACCTTACTTTCCTTAACAAAATGATTCTGTACAGAAAATGTACAGAAAAAAATACTCATGTGTCTATATATTAGTCAACAACTTAAATATACTCAGAGCAGTATAATCCACATTGGACCAACTCATGACCAAAACCTATTTAGAGAAGATCTGCCTAATCATAAATAGCAAAATTAAAAAAGAAAAGAAAAATACTAACAGTACCTTTCACCTTCCAAGTTGTGTGTGTGTGTATACACACACATATATATACATATATATATTCTAGTATATTTTAAAATTTTAGATTATGCTTCCCTTACTCTTTAAAAAAAGCAATTCCTTTTAAATTGAATTCATAGGAAATCTGTAACTTGTGGTGGAATTTTATAGTACATATTAAATTAGAGGTGATTATCTTTTATATACAATATATTAAATCTTACCCTAACATTTGTGTATGAAAATATCCTTTCAGCTAATGGATCCCTTATAAGCATAGCAAACATTATGAGCATAACCTGCAATTTATTCTATCCAATTTATGTGACACATACATGTAATGCTCACAAGTTTAAAAGGACATGGTCTGGGTGGGGCAAAATATGCTTCTATTTCTCATGGAGATAAACAACTTGGTTGGTTTAGTGTTGAAAACACCCAAATTCCAAGCATGATTTCTTATGACAACATATTTCCAGAGAAGACAAGATGAAATACAAACCTGGTCACTCAGTATAAATGTACTGACAGCCACTATGTAACAGATGCTCTGTAGAAGTTTTTGAGGACTCCAAATCGAACAAGATACAGTTCCTGTCAATGCATCAAGAACCAAATATATAGATACTATTTCTAAAGCCTGAGCACCAGCAGTATCAGATCACATGGGTGCTAGTTACAAATGCAGGTACTGTCAGTTATAGGGTCCTAGGAACAAAACCAATGGAAGAGGAGGGTCCAACCAAAGGAGATGAGTAGGGGGAGTGAATGAGCAAATAGAAAACAGTGTCAAAGAAGTTTCAAAAAGCAAAAGAGAGGACAAATCTCATAAAACAATGTCAAGTAAAAAATACAAAAATAGGTGCTAAATAACACACACACACTTTCATATCATTTACATAAAGGTTAAAACATAAAAATGTGACATATGACATACTGAGGTAGGAGTACACACATACTCAGTAAAAGTATAAAAAATGTATGAGAATGATAAATACCAAATTTTGGTATAATGGTTACACTTCTGTCTGGGCAGGGAGGAAATTACCATCAGGGAAGAACACACAGGGACTTTGAACTCTGTTGATAATATTTTATTTATCAAACTGGGAGGGGGCACATGAATGCTCACTTTTTTTTTTTTTGTTTTTGCGGTACGCGGGCCCCTCACTGTTGTGGCCTCTCCCGTTGCGGAGCACAGGCTCCGGACGCACCAGGCTCAGCGGCCATGGCTCACGGGCCCAGCCGCTCTACGGCATGTGGGATCTTCCCGGACCAGGGCACGAACCCGTGTCCCCTGCATTGGCAGGCGGACTCTCAACCACTGCGCCACCAGGGAAGCCCAATGCTCACATTTTTAATAGTTTATATGCTTTATAATAAAATTTTGAAACTAATTAAAAGGGTGAAAAAAAAAGTTTCACAAAGTAGGATGTTGTAAACAGTTTCAAAGATGAGAAATGGAAAAACAATTGAATTTGGCAGACAGCAGTTTGTTAATGACAATTTATAAGAAAAATTTTAGTAAGTACAGAAGAACTTGAGTTAGATTTTTTTTTAGTTAATGGAGTAGAATTCCGTGTTTAAATTTTAAACATTAGCTACACTGTTTCTGTTGAGCTTTTCAGTTTAAAGGAAATTAAATAATTATTTTATGAGAAAATAATAAATATATGAATTTTGTTTCTTCAGTAATTAGAGAAAAAATACTAACAAGATTATAACTTCAATTCATCTAACAAAACATAAATTTCTTGATTAGCTTAGCTCATTATAGGAGTAAACAATAAAGTGTTAATCATTCTCCATTAGCATATTAAAAATAAATCCCATATCTGATAAAATTATATAAATTCTAGGGGGCAGCAGAATTTAGAATACTGGAAAGTAAAACCTGACTCTGAAGGGAAAAAAATATCTTTTTTATTCAAGTTGTTTTATACAAATAACTTTCAACAGTACTGCAAAATAATCCTCTTTCAAAACATTTTTCCTATTTATTCTAGCAGTGATGATCTCAAGCTATTGTCTGTATTTCCTCTAATGGAACTAAGCTCAAAGCTTAAACTAAATCTCACCTGAATCACAGATAAGTACATTAAGTAATTGTACTATATTTTATCAAGGTAAGAGATTACTTTCAAGGAAGAACTTTAATTTTTCAAACTTCAGTTGTTTTTCTTCTTATTTAAAATTACAATCACTATAAGATTCTGGTAAAATAAAAGAAAGTGAACTTCTACTTTGAATCTGTAGTACAAGAATTTTATATATACGAACTACATTTCCCAACATTATTTTCTCTTATCGACTTCTTTTTGAAATTTCTAATTCCATCTAAATACCATCCCTACAATCATTAGAATAAATTGCTGTTATGACTGGACAAGATTTTCTATTTCACTACTATTTGTGAATATAGAGACACTGTCGAGAAGTATATAAGAGATGAGATAGGAACAAGGGTGTACACCAGGCTTGGGCAAAAACGAAACGATTGGACCAGATGAGTTCCTTGGTCCTTTATGCTTCTGTCATTCTAAATATAGGTGAGAGGAAGGATGCTATTAGTAGCTGGAAAATATTAAAAACTAGAAAAAGAGGTTTTGGTTTGATATTTGGGGTAGCGGGTAGTTCACAATGCTTTATGTGTAGTCAGAAAGCCGAGGGATGATCTTTAGTAGGCAAATTAAAACAAACAAAAAAAAACTTTTAGAGAAACTTAGCCCAAACTCCATGTTTGATTAATGAGCTTTCTGCCAGCTTTAAAAGATAAACATGAAATGTTATGGTCCTTGAAGGCTACTTCCTCAAAGCCCTATGCTGCTACAAAGCGCTCAAGCAAAGGTTTATGCAGTATAATCGACCCAGAAAGAAAAAGTTCTTATGCTTGTAAAAGTCAATGTGTAATAATGTCTGGAATCAATCAAATAAAATGCTGAAGGGGATGCAAGAGGTGCTGCAGTGATGACTACCTGACAAAGTCAGTCTTTAAGATTCAAGAGGAGAAGGCTGAGGGGAGACAGAATCGACTATACAGTCACAAATATGGAAAGAATAAGCACAAATAGAAACTGGGAACTAGAAGGCATCAGTCAAGCCTAAAGGATTCACTTTAAAATAAATACTACTTTTTTTTTTTTGGCTACACTGTGCAGCATGTGGGGATCTTAGTTCCCCGACCAGGGATGGAACCCAGTCCCCTGCAGTGGAAGTGCCAGGTAAGTCCCCAATACTACTTTTTTTTTTAAGATCAAAGATGGTAAACTTTTAGAGAAACGTGTGTTACGGCACAAAAAAGTGGTTATAGAAAAAAACAGATCTATAGCAATTAATGGAGTACAGCAGTAAGGAGCAGTGACTATGTTGGGAAACGTGCCTTGTTTCCTAAGGCTGACAAAATGGGTTGGGATTAGAACTTTTAGACACAATATGTATCCCTAAATCCCTATCAGAGAAAGGCACACTAGGCAGGATGGTCCAGTGTAGGACCTGGGGGCAGACTGATTAAGTCTCTGGGTGATGAACACCGAATTCCTAAACTAAGGAAAGACATAGTTAAAGGATTATTTGAGAAGATCCTGGTGGCTGGTATATGTATATGTTCCACTAAGAAGTGAAGAGATGGAAGTCTTGGCTGTAGTGATATTAGAAGTGGAAATATAAAAGAACGGTTTAAATAATCATTGTGGAGTGAAAAATACCAGGGATAAAGAGCCTACATGTACCAGAAACTGTATAAAAAATTTATATACAGATATCTCATTTAACACTTGTTATATACATTTTTAAGAACAAAAAACCAGAGCACAGAGACATTAAGTAACTTAGCTGTCCAAAGTTACAAAAACATTAAATAGTGGGGCTGGATTTCAAAATCGGAAATAGCTACATTCAAAATCTAGTCTTTCCACACTAATCTTTGTACCTACCTCTCCTACTGAACTTGGTGACTCATAGACATGGAAGATGCAAGAGATAAAATCACTGAAAATAGCCTCAAGATTTAAACTTAGTGATGTGAATGTTAATAAAAGAGAACTAGCGTCTGGGAAATAGAAGTTTAGATCATTTCTCTCTGGATCTGGGCCTTCATTTACTCTAGCAGATGTGGCTTGTCATAAAACCACTGCAGGATTCCTGAAAGTCAAGGAATGCTTCTGGAGGATTAGAGCCAGAGCTGGTCCAAAACTCTGGGACTACTTCCTATAGGAATTAGCACCTTCTATAGCCACCAGACTGGAATGATATAGCACCCAAATCACAGCATCTGTGAGAGCCAAACAGTCTCAGAAAGTCCACTTAGATGTTTGATTGCAGGGATTAGAAGGATAGACTCTAGGATCTGATAGGCCTCAGTCAAATTCCAGCTTCTGCTCTTACTGGTTGTATAACCTTGAACTGGGTGTTTATTCTCTCCATGCTCAGTTTCCTCATCTGAGGAAATACATCTCCCTAACAGCTATGATAAAGATGAAATAAAATAAGGCAGAGAAAGTACTCAGTATAGTACTGTACAAATGCTCCTTTAACAAAAATGATGATGATAATAAAAATGATAGAGGACGAGGAGGGGGAAGAAGAGAAGGAGTCCAATTCAAAGGTCAGAGATATTCTCTTTACATCTGCTTTTCTATGTTTGTTAGCCAATAACCTTCTTTCTACTCGGAAGCATGTTTTCTATAGTCAAGGGGTAATAAACAACATAAGATGAGACGCTCTAGGTGGTTTTTCTTTTAAGGAAAGAAGTTTGGTCTCTCAATTAAAGAGATTATTGGGTTTGAAACTTATTTCTTCAGCAGTGTGTCAGGTTTAGAGCTTAATATAAACCTTAAGAATGTGAAGCCGATTTCACTTTGTTTTGATTTACCACAATCTTGTTTGCTTATTTTGAGTATTCCAACTGCTAACACATGGCTAGCATAAGTCACGGTAGTTAATTTTCATCCATTCTTGGTTGCTGTAGGTAATTTGCATTAAAAAAATTTTTTGTTGGTAATGATTTAGAAAGCCACTTTTAAATTAGAATAACATACCTGTATCTATCTTTACAGACACATATTACGTATATCCCCCTACTCGTAGGGAACTGCCCATGGCTCTATTTGTAAATGTAGCTATTTGCAGCATTTTCCCCCTCTTCTCATTTTTGGAGCCCCCAAAATAATGAAGATTTAACATGTGTTTAGTAAATGATAATTCCCAATTCCAGGAAATTTGTGGTGAAACAAGCACTCACTGCTGATAGTATTGTGATTGCTACATCCCTTATGAAAGCAATGTGGCAACCATGAAAAGCAAGGTTTGTTCATTCTCTTTGATTTGGTCTGGAAATGATCCAACAGAAATCAAATGATACTGCACCATTGTTTTCTACTGGCTTACACGTGAAACACTCGACGTTGTAAGAACGATTTTAAGAAATTATGATATATACATATATGGACATTTTAATGAAACATTTGAAGACTATGAAGAAGCACTGAAAGTATTTGCTATAACATTAAGTAAAATAGCATATATATAAATAAAATATAAAATAATATGTACACTGTAGTGAAAACTATATAAAACATTGGTTCTTTACCGGGGTGCACATGAGACCACCTGCAGAGATTCCTAAATATTTAAATGCCAAGGCTCTATCACAAAAGGATCCTAATCAATTGATCTACTGATGGTGGAACTGTTGAAAATTTACATTTCTTTTAGATTTTATTTAGTGTAATGATGTTATCAATTTCAAAATACCTTCATACTTTTAAATGTTATTAAATCACATAGTTGATTTAAATGTTATTAAATCACCTTAATTGTTGCCACTTCAAATTAAATAAAAATTGTTAGATTAAATCTATGTTTTTAAAAATTGCCATTGCCTTCTTAAATATAATCCTTACTTTCAATGAACTCACTAGAATGGGATTCCAGAAGCAATCCCATAAAAATATTACAAAGTGGCTACACTGAATACTTAGTGGGGAAGCCAAAAGCATCCTACATCCCAATATCCCCTCCACATCTCTCCAAGCTCTGGTGTTAGTCCACATTCAGAGAAAACCTCCTGGCAACACTGCAAGGAGGTCAAGATTCCTGGCCCACACCCACCTAAACAACAACCTGTCAACTCCAAATATAGGAGCATCAGAAACATTCAAGGGCTTGAAAGTATGAACAAATTATGCTGTTAAGGAGGGCCAGAAGACTTATTATTGGAGTCTGAATGTTTACACGTATAAATTATGAAATGCTGAACTGTTAATTACATGTATATTTACGAGTAAAATCAACCAATCTACTCTTTTGAAGTGATTTTGGTAATTTTTCTGCCTAAGGATGAAGCATGCCCACGTAGTATACTTACACGGGCAAAGCCGGTGATTACGAGGCTGGGCTCCTCCTCCCCAGAGCATCCCAGTGGGCCAGCCAACAGCCCCTGGTGGGCAGCGCATTGATTAATAGTGGCTAGTTTTAGAATTCGATGTGTATTTTTTACTTTGTTCCCACCCCTTTTCTACCAATCTCACAGCATTCATTTTTGCAGAGTGCTTTTGCATTCCTAGAAGAGTTTAGCCTTCAGACACAATGAAAAAAACAAACAAACAAGGTCATGGACTTTATCATGCTCAGTTCATGTGGCTCTTCCCCAGATTTCTGATCAAAGGTCTCAGAGATTAATAAGTAATATTAAGTCAGAGAATTAAACAACCACTGAATTCTTAAGCCAAACTCCACAGTCACTCAACACAAATTTAAAAATAATATTTTAACGTCAATGTCCGTTTAAACCAGAATATTGATTATTTTAAATTATTTATTTCTTGTTTAAAAATGATAATACCCTACAACAAATAATTTTTTAAAAGTTATCCTACACTACATTTGAAGACATTACATTTTCTAAGATTACTTTAAGATTACCGTCTTGATAATTAGTCTTTTCTAGGTAATAATTCCCACCAATTAATAACAATGAATATTAAAAAAAAGTTTAACTATGTTTAAATTTCTCAAAGTTAAAAGAAAAACAAAGAAAGCAAAAGAAAAAATTATAAACATCACAACTTATCTGGAAGCAACCTAAGTATCCACCATCAGATGAATGGATAAAGAAGATGTGGTATACGTATACAACAGAATATTACTCAGCCATAAAAAGAAAAAAAAAATCACCATTTGCAGCAACATGGTTGGACCTAGAGATTACCATATTAAGTGAAGTTAAATCAGACAGAGAAAGACAAACAGATGATATCACTTATATGTGGAATCTAAAAAATAATACAAATGAATTTATGTACAAAACAGAAATAGACTCACAGACATAGAAAACAAATTTATGGTTACCAAAGAGCGGGGAGATAAATTAGGAGTATGGGATTAACAGATACACACCATTATATATAAAATAAACAATAAGAATTTACTATATAGCACAAGGAACTGTATTCAATATCTTGTAATAACCTATAATGGAAAAGAATCCAAAAAAGAATATATATATATAAATATATATATATATATATATACACATATACATATAATATGCTTTTTAAAAAAATTCCCAAGGTTTTATTTAGTTATTTTGCATTGCCACTGCAAAATGACAGCCTTTGGAGAATTTTTATGCATAATATACACTGAATGTTTTTCCAGGAATAAATCACAAAACAGTAGTGGCCTGTTGGGTCCAACTCATTATTGTATAGTTAGGAGAAATATCAGATCATTTTGCATTCTTCAGGATATCAGCAACGGACATTGCCTCTACTTATTAATTATGGTTGTGTCAGTTTTGTTAGCTAGGGCAGAGAAGTAAGGAGAGAGACAAGGACTCCAGGAGCCAGCACAGGATGGTGAGTGAGGCACACAGCAATATATACAAACATATATATATAAAATATATAATTGAAAAAGAATCACAACATCCAGTTTTGAAGAGAGCACGCAGGCAGAGACTATGAACTCTCCTTGTCCATAAATATTCCAACAGTTACTTAGAGAATTTGTCTTTTAAGAGATCTTGAAGGTAATTAAAATATCATGATACTATGACTACTGTTAAAATAGAAAAGGTTTCTTGGAAAACAGGCTGTTTTTGTTTTTATTGTTGTTAATAAATAACATATCTGGCAGATTTAAAGCTCTGTGTAAAGATTGTTAACCACTTGACCTATAAACTTAATGAAAAGAATCTAGCAGCTTCTGGTAAATGAAAACCAATGAGAAATGGGGGAAATATCTCCTTTATTAAAGGTTAATTATTAGATAAAATAATCATATTTACAGAATTTTTTCTTATATAATTTTTAGTAATACACTTGTATAATTATGCTTCACTATGTATAATATCCAAATTCTTTAGTCTGGAATTAAGGACCAAAGAGTTTATCACCACTTAATAGTTGTGTGACCTTAAACAAGCTGAATAAACTCTCTGAGCCTCAGGTTTATCATTCTTTAAATAGGGACAATAAAGAAGCTCACTGAAAGATTTGTTGTGATTGAATGATATGGTCTCCAGGAAAGCTTTAGCACAGTGGCTGGCACAGAGTCAAGCCTCCCTCAATAAAGTTATGTTATTATTCAGCTAAGCCTGGATCCACTACCTTAGTCCCACCCACTACCACACATACCTAACAAAGGATTAGATTTTCACTGTCAGGGTAACTGTGCTAAGAGGGTCTTATCAAAACTTTAAAATCTGTGCCATGTGACAAAACAGTATAGCATGATAATTCACCTGCAAAGATTTATGATGCTGAACCAGGATAAAAGTATCACACATCTATGAACAACTAATTCTAAATATTTTCAAATAAAATGAACACGACAGTGACTTTGGGTTGGCTTGGTTTTCCCTGTGGACACTCACATAGAACTCATTTTAGAATGAGGTTCTACAGAAAGGAAGCTGACCCTTTGTGATATATTTAGAAAACTACTCTGCAACGGGAAGAGATGCATGAATTGTGACAATGGGGCTTACAAGGCACACTGCTGAAAAACTCTGAATGAAGGATACCTAGGTTTCCATATCAAATTTACATTTCTTGCAATTGAGGAAAAAAACTTGACATTTCTTAAAATTTTATTATAATCAGTACTCTTCTAAAGTTATTTTACAATTCTATATCAGTCATTAAATCCAAAACTATTTTTATTTTCTTATTTTTAAAATTAATTAATTTATTTATTTTTGGTTGCGTTAGGTCTTTGTTGCTGTGCGTGGGCTTTCTCTAGTTGCGGCGAGCGGGGGCTACTCTTCATTGTGGTGCGCGGGCTTCTCATTTCAGTGGCTTCTCTTGTTGCAGAGCTCGGGCTCTGGGAGCGCGGGCTTCAGTAGTTGTGGTGCGTGGGCTCAGTAGTTGTGGCTGGTGGGCTCTAGAGCGCAGGTTCAGTAGTTGTGGCGCACGGGCTTAGTTGCTCTGCGGCATGTGGGATCTTCCCGGGCCAGGGCTCAAACCTGTGTCCCCTGCATTGGCAGGCAGATTCTTAACCACTGGGGCACCAGGGAAGTCCCCCCAAAACTAATTTTTAAATGCTACCACTTTCAGAAGTAAAACTTCTATTAGACCTAATTAGATAACTTCTACCAAACCATAAAAATAAGAAATTTCATTAAGAAAATGGCAAACATTGATATAATAGGATAATTGCAGTAAAAAGTCTACAAATTTAGGCTTATGCTTTAGGTTAGGAGTGAAATCCACGAAAGTGCTAATTCTCTGATGGCTAGTGTAAGTGCTGCTACCGTGTGAGATAGCACTTCATTCCAAGGGTGGACCCAGATCAATGCAGAGCACTGCTTCCACCATGCCCTGAGTATTAACTCATTGAGAAGGCACTTGACCTTCATTTCTGCAGTCTATAATGCACACAGTTTGCTCGGGGCGCAAATTGCCCGGCCAAACCACCAACTCCTGGTTAAGTGCAGCACATCATTTTTACAGTGAGCCTTTTAATGATCAGAAATCTATGTGTATTTTATTAACACAGAATAAGGTTAAGAAAGGTGATGGGACGCAGAGGTCTGGGCATGAGCTCTGGAGCCTAGCTACATCCTAAGCCATTTAATGGATGTTTAACCTCAGGAAAGTTAAATACTTTGTGCCTCAATATCTTCATCCGTAAAATGGTAGTAAGTACCTAGGATAATTGTGAGGATTAGATAAGTTGATATATATATATATATATATATATATATATATATATGTATGTATGTACAAAGGGACTAGAACAGTGCCTAATAAAGCATTAAAATGTGTTTCTAATAATACAATTGTGAATATTCCAGTTCTCTTCTTCAAAGGTAGGAATGGTCATCCTTTGATTTTAGGATTTGCTTCTGAACAATTTTTCTTATTCAATTCAATCTAGAAAATAGTTTTTCAAGACCTACTATGTTTATCTAGTCTTACTTTTCATACAGTATGAAAAGGAGTGTTACGGAGAATGAAAATATGTTTCACGTTGAAACTTCAAAGTCCCAAATTTCTACTCTACAGCAGTAAGCATGGACAATATAGGTTGAATAACTGGACTTAAATAACTTTGAGCAAAAGTTGATGCCGGCAGACGGTCAAGAGAAATGTTTGGTACTGTCATTTAAAATCATAAAGGCCACTGGGGCTACAAGTCTACTCTGGTCCTCCCATTCAGCTGCTTCTCTTCTTCCTTTCTCTTCCCCCTTCCTTCATTACAAGGAGACCTGGTATCAGCTTTCTGCTTTTCATCACTGGTCTTTTTGAGAAGTTAATTATCTCCTTAAACACCCCTGTTAAACAAGGTTCTCTCCTCTCCACAATCATAATGACAATAATAACACTTTTATTTATAAAGTACTTACCATGTATTAGGCACCTTGTGAGGGTGTTTATATGCTTTTTTTTTTTTAATTTTTATTTTATGCTCCTAACAACTCCCTGAGATTGGCCCCATTAAGTCAACTACCCACAGCAGGCATTTCAGAATTGGCAGAGCCAAGATGTGAACCCAGGTAGTTGCACTGCAGACTCAATGTTCTAATCATTATGGGGCTGCTCCCACAGGAGACTCTGCAATTGTTCTCCTATGTATAGTGTGTCCTCAACCTGAGCTATAGGAAGACACTTTTTGTGGGACCTGAGACAGTTCCCATTTTAATTAACTTCCTGAGAGGACAAGGGGAAAAAAGTCCATACCATTTCTGATTCAAAAATTGTGTATTCTTTTGGAGATACAGAAAGCTAAGAAGGCAGAAGGCAGAAGCCAAAATAAATACATAAAGGGAGGAAATATTATATATCTAATATTTCTTATTTGAAATTCAGCTGTAATAATATTAAAACCACTAATATAACAAATGAGAAGTTTCAAGGTCAACTTTTTGTGATTCATTTTATGTTTTATATTAATAAAAATTACCAAAAGCTAAAATAAACTTTATTCTCCTTCTAGATAAGCCAGTATGTAAAATAATATTGTAGACCGATTTTTAGTTTCTATGGAAATATTGAGAGAACAGATCCAAATCACACCTTTTAATAGATTTTGAATAAACAAAGGTTAACTGATCAGAGATTCAGCACATGAGGTCTGGATGAGAACGTCTGGATCAAGAGACAAACTGATCCTTCCTAATGTTTACAGAATACAAAAGAGTTCAAAAGGTAAATGCCAAGTTGTCTGTCTGAAAGAGTCACATGTTGTCAATACATGAAAGAACTGACCTAAGTTAAAAATAGAATTCTCATTATGCTGCCTACCCCCTTTTCCTGAAGAACTTCACTTAAAAATAGAGCCACACTGATTTTACAGCCATCATTACTTTCCTTGGTAAAACCATTATCAAATATGTTTAAGATGCTATAGTTCTCTATTAAGACTCCTTCACCAGGTTTCTTTGTAGAACAGACAGAAAACACATTAACTAGAACTCTATTTTTCTATATTAAATAAGATTTGGCCACTACTTAGTTAACATAAGGACCATCTCAGACTAGGTTAACATTATCCCTCTTTTTCTTGTGAGTTGCAAAGTTCAAATATCTGACCAAAATTTTAGTAGGAAATAGAAATGCTAACAAAAGAACTTGCCATCACCACTGTCAAAAAATTAATTCCGGGCTTCCCTGATGGCGCAGTGGTTGAGAGTCCCCCTGCCGATGCAGGGGACACGGGTTCGTGACCCGGTCCGGGAAGATCCCACATGCCGCGGAGCGGCTGGGCCCGTGAGCCATGGCCGCTGAGCCTGCGCGTCCAGAGCCTGTGCTCCGCAACGGGAGAGGCCACAGCAGTGAGAACCCCGTGTACCGCAAAAAAAAAAAAATTAATTCCCATAAAAAAACAGATTTTTAATCAGTAATCAGTTTATTGCTATTAAAGATTAAAGTAAAATTGTGAAATTATATACATATGTGTCTTTAAAAAGATTCCTTCCAAGAACCTGAAGATTGAAGCTACTACTCATGATTACATGTCAAAGCTGATCGATGTATCTATTATCATCATCATCTATCTATCCATCCACATATATCCTCTTCCTCAAAAATTAATTAGCTCACATTAAGCCTATACTGAGTATTCAGGAAAATGATACACAACTTAATTTTCTAAGAGAACTAAATTCTTTTGGGTTATGATTTCAAATGAGAACCTAATGATTCAATAAATGGTATATTCTCTTTTCAACCTCTTCAGAATAAACTTCAGGAAAGTCTAAATTCATCTTGTCACTCCCAGATTGAAACCACCCCTCCCTGGGAGAACCTGTGGGTCTCCAAACATTTTCAATCAGCTGACCACAAAATAACCCCAATCACTAAAAAAATGTTTGGTCATATACTCAAAACATGACTATTATTTACGTATAAAATATATGCATCTATTCTCAGAATTAAATACATACATTACTAAACATGGGGAAAAGTGGACATTTTAAAGGTTGAGTATAAAAATGAAGTAAACACTATTTTTAAATGATAATACCACACTCACAGTGTTTACTATCTCAAAACAGAATATACACTTAGGATGAGGTTCTTCTTCAAAGATATTGGTATGTATCTATTTTTGTAATAGTCTACTTGGAAATTATCTATTTCCGTTGGTGGGGTTTCTGTGACACCTGACTAAAATACCATTGATTTTTTGCTCTAAGTGTAGTTAAGGAAGGGTCTGTATTAGGAGTATAAGTATCAGCTTCACTGCATCATGAGTAGTAGCTTCAGTCTGCAGTAGTAGCTTCAGTCTTTAGTAGTCAGTGCTTCTTAAATGTCTCTTCAGTCTTCAGGCAAGAACCTTTTTAAGGCTCTTGATCACTTTGTGAGTGCTATTTTGGTTAAAGCTAGAAACACAATCTGTGTATCTAGGCACATATAAACTGCAATACCCCCAAAAAGCTGTAAGTGGATAAACACATAAGGTCCCCACTGTCAACCCTTCTAGGTTGTTGAGTTTAGACTGCTCCCTCCAGAAAACTGTTACCACACTTGATACATGATTATCTAGTATACAGAGTAACTTGGGCCATTCTATAATTTAAATATTTGTATTTTTGATTTACTTTAATTTTGTATTTATCTTGTACTTTAATTATACTCATTAAAAACTTTTAAAGATAAAAATGCATTGAACTAATCACTATAATAATATCTTTCCACACCCCAATGGATCATTCTGCATATTTTTCAGGTGCCAACACCCCACTTTGAAAACCGCTGACATAGAAATGTAAAATTCAACCTGTCTTGAAAGTTCCTTCACAGCCCAAATTGAACCTTTTTTCTTTCAGTATTTCCACAAATATTTTTCAGTATTCCCACAAATGAATCTTTCATGGCAAGCAAGCTGGTTGTTACAATAGAAAAAGAAACTGCACAGAAAACTGAGATTACAACAGTCTCAGGTTGGAAATGTAGTCTATGGAGTATGTCAGCAAGTAGATAGATAGTAAGCTAACTATACTAACAAGCCAAAGGTCTGAGTGAGAACAGCAAGTCAGAAACCTCAGCCAGTCAGAAATTAGACCACATGCGTCAGAGGAGCTCAGATACCAAATGCAGAAAAGAAATCAAGCAGGCAGATGAGAACCCCAAGTCACAATGGCAAAACTTCGAGGATGGTCAAAAGGTCGAGGAGTCAGGAATCAGGAGATCCACTTTAGCTAGCACAGGGGCTGGTGAAAGGACAAGGAAACAGATGCAAGACCCAAGCAACAAAGCAATTTGATACTGAAGCAATTCTGTTATGGCCAGGAAGTTCCTTACACGTTTCCTACTGGATCCTTTCCCAGAACCTGGCTAGTGTGACCCTGTGCAGATGTGAGTGTCTGGAGGAAAAGATGGAATAAGGACGAGGGATCAAGGGAATATTCTCCATAGCCTGTACCTTTGCTATGATGCTCCCATCCTCCTGGAGTATTTGCCTCTCCTATTCATCCTTAAAATCACATACAAATCTTACCTGCTCTCTCAGTCCTTCTTTAACCATCTCAACATACCACTCTATGAATTCCTACAGCAATTATTTTATCCTCCGAGCATTGTGATACTACTCTGTGAAGCCTTGCACTTTTTTCTTGTTCCATGTGTCAGCATTCCCAAAGAGATTGCAAACAAGTGGTGAGCTATGAATTCACAGTACACTTTGACTTTTAGTAGTCAGTGCTTCTTAAATGTCTGAGTTCTTTGAATACTGTGATATCACTCTTTACTCACATAAATGCAGAGAGGGGCATGCACACACTATTTAATATATAATTCTACAAGATCAGGTAATTTACCTAGTTTACCTGAGATAATTATAACAAAATTCTACCACTGAATTCAAAGTAAAGGTTATTTAGCAAATTAAAAAAAAAAAGGCTTCTGTACCAAAATACAATAGATATAGATTTCTTCACTTCTGTGAAATATGAAAGATTAGAATAGGAAATATTAGACACTAGTCATTAAATCATTGATTACTATCCATTCAGGGAAAGATTACCATAACATTCACTTATTAATTTATTGACAAATTCCATAAACCTCCACTGCTATTGGTATAAATATAAATATTGGTATAAATATGCTATTGGTATAAACCTCCACTGCTATAAATATACCTGCTATTGAATACTTTGAAGACACTGGGATAGATGCTAGGTGAAAAGAGGGGTACAGAGATGAATAAAGCATCATCTCAGCCTTAGAAAAACCTAGACAATACGAAATATTTCAAGTCCACCTAATCAAGCCCAGAAAGGCTGTCCAGCCATTTGATATTGGGCATGAAGAATGAGCAGTAACTCACTAGATAAAGAAAGGGGAGAAGCTGCACGTGGCAGCACAATCCACAGGGGCAAAGATATGAGACCACCAGAGTATGTGTGTGGGGCATGAGGGGTATGTGAGAAAGAGAAGGGATGGAATGTGAGACTGAAGCATAGCTTGGTGTTGAAGCATACACTGTGTTAAGGAGTTTAGGTTTCATCTTGGAGGCCCTGATGAGCCATGGCTAATTTTAAGTAGTAAATCAGTAGATTTCATCTGGGTTGGTAAATTAAAATTTATTGATTTAAGTGATTAATTTCAAACTGTTACTAAGATAATATGAGAGTCAGAAGTGATACGTAACGTTCAGGCTTATTCTTTTGTTTCCAAGTTAGCTATTTTTTTTAAAAGCCAGCTGATTTCCAAACTATCTTTGAAAATAATTCAAAACATACACACTTTTAGGTTGAAAGAGAAATGTCCACAGTGACAGCATTTAATGTATTAATAATGACATGCCTAATAATTTGCTACTTAATTTAATTTAGACTATTTTCTAGTTGTATTTTCTAGACGTATCTTAACTTTGAAAAAGTTAAGTCCTACCTGGACTATCATCTGGGAATCATGAACCACAGCAGAAGTCACTTGCTGAGAGGTCTGGTGGGCTACATGAGCATCTTCACACATGGAGATATGGATGAAGCAATTTATATATATATATAAATATATATAATTTATTTACCCATTTATATATATGGAGTATTACAAACTACTATTTTATTATTTGAGTTATTCATGTCCCAATGGATCATTAGTCTACCAATTCTGCCCTTTTTATATTAAAAAATGGAAACCAAAAAGACCCCCCCAAAAAACCCTGATCTGCTTGCCTCTCAGTTTATGGTACATTCTAATTTCTTTGTAAAGCATATCTGACAATAATCCATAGTCCATAGTATATTCCAAACAAAATATCACTATTCCAAAATAACAGTGAAAGTTACTCAAGTAAAAGAAAATACTGCTATTATTTAAACTTATATTAAAAGTTTAAGAAAAAAAGTTTAAAAGAAATTAAAATTAGTTTAAAAGAAAGCTAACATAATTGTCCCATTTCAAAGAGATAAACATTACTCAGTATTTTTAAAAAATAAACTTTGGTGTGTATTATAAAATAAACTTTATGTTTATAAAATAAACATAAGGAATTTATCTCCACCTGAAATCATGCACGATATTATAATTTCGTGGAAATATTTTGGGGTAATGACTTTCAAATGAATACAGGAAGAATGTTATTAAAAAGAACAAAGATTAGGAAATATACTCTCGCGCATAACCCTGCAGTGGGGAAGGGAACAGTCTCTTATGATCTAATAGGATTTTTCCATTCTTAACTTGGTTAATCTTAGACACAAAGCAAATAAATCATTCTTGGTTTCTAAAAGTCCATGGTGAGTCTCAAAGGAAATTAATTCCCTTTGCTAACCATGGTTCATAAAAACATATTATTAAAGTGAACTCAATAAAAAAATCTAGATTTAGTACTAAAATGAGGTGTCATCTTTTTTTTTTTTATAAAACAAGAGATTTTTCCATCCCTTTCCAAACAGTTTCTAACACAAAAGTGGCTTTCCAGTATTGGGAAATATAGGGTGAATGTGTAGATTAGCAAAGATATGAGGTTGGCATAATGGAGAGTATGGTAAACTCAGTGTGGTGAAGAGAACAGCCCTTGAAACCTGACAGCACAGAGCTGCCTTCTGAAAAACCCACATGTATCATCACTTAATATGTTGGGAGGGAAAGAGCCTGACTACTGGCAAAAGTGTGATTAAAATTCTTACCAAACACTGTCACTACAGTGGAATCAAAATATTATCATCACTTAAAACACATTTATTTAAAACCAAATTACACAAGTATAAGGCAGGAAGTGCCCTCTAGGTATTAAAAACCAAAGACAGACACTTACACAAATGCATATATATTGAAACACAGAATTAAACTTGCAGAGCAAGTATATGAGCGGAAAATGAGGCATTAGTATTTCTCCGTTACAGGTAGTGCGCACTGCAGCAAGGAGGCAACATATGTAACTGGGTCGAGGACAGAAAAGCTATGGAAATTCTTCCTCCCAACTGAATAAACTATGTGGAAATAGTCTGGTCTCTGGTCAATCAGAAGAGCTTGATGAAAGAGCAAGGATTTCAAAATCTGTTAGAAAGTTCACAGAACAGGTACAATCAGTAAGCTTCCAGAGGTGGGTGGTGACAGAAGTGATGAGAAGCAACTGAGTAATGGAGTATGGCTCAAAGTTGATTTCTCATAGGAAGGAGGAGCTTGGATAACTGGTGTGGTGAAAAAAAGGAATCAATTAGATTAAATGACTCAAACCAGGGGTTTTCCTGAACTCCTCGTTTCCCCTTACACACAACATCTATCTCATCCAGTAAATTTACTATTTACCAATAGTAAATCCTATTGGTTTTACCTTCAAAGTATAGTGCAAACCCGAAACCTCTTCTCCTTACTATGGATCCCCTAGCTCAAGCCATCACTATCTTTCACCTGGACTCTTGCAAAGGCCTAACTGTTCTCTTTGTTTTCACTGTTCCCCACCATCCACTATTCACCACGGTCTATACCCCACCCAGCAGCCAAAACTTTATAGTGACTTTGCATCACACTGTTTATCATAAGTGACTGGACCTTACATTATCTGGACCCTATTTCTCCCTTTAAATTCACCCTCTTCCATTCTCTGCCCTGCTTTCACCAGCCAAGACATATTGGACTTCCTGCTGGTACCCAATTCAAAATCCCAGTTAACTGCTGTTTCATGCATCACAAAACCTGATCATGTACAGAACTGTTTAATCATGGGTCCTCTCTTAGCTAGGAGAATTTGCTATTGAACTGAATTGTACAAATTTACATCTGGAAATAACAGCAGTGGTGACTTATCTGATTACAGAACAAATAAAGCAGTACAATACAGGCATTTTCAAATTTATCTTTAAGATAAGAACGATAAGCAGAAAGACACACAGAAATGGCCTATGGGTGAATATGTTCCTTGGAAGCATGAGATATGTTCACCAACACTGCATGCATGGGAACAAACAGGAGAGAGATAGTAAAAAAAAAGAGAGACAGGAAGAGAGGTGTAGCATAGGTGCCAAAATGTGCCGTACATACTATGTGGAGCTGGGATAAGGGGAGGAGATAGGGCTCTAGTCTTAATCCCTAAGATTCCAGAGTCAGCAGGCAGTGACTGTTACATACACTTTTCCACCATGCCTAAGGGTTGTGGCTGAGTAAGAAAGTATCCCAGCATCTCTGCATCCTTTTCTAACATGTTTAGTACAGAATGCACTTTTCCATAGAAACCATGCTGTGAGATGGTGAGGCTTCCCAAACAGACCACAGAATCCTATTAAATCCGTTATACTGCTGGGACAGTGCATTTTTTTTTTTTGCGGTACGCGGGCCTCTCACTGTTGTGGCCTCTCCCATTGCGGAGCACAGGATGCGGACGCGCAGGCTCAACGGCCATGGCTCACGAGCCCAGCTGCTCCGCGGCATGTGGGATCTTCCCAGACTGGGGCACGAACCTGTGGTCCCCCACATCAGCAGGCGGACTCTCAACCACTGCGCCACCAGGGAAGCCCCACATTTTTAATAAGGAAGACACTGACCTCAACTGAACACCAATTAAATACTAAAGTGCTGAGCTCTACACTTTAATAACTCATTGAAAAATTGATTTTATAACCTTAATATATATGTATTTATATATCACAGCCATATTATGGTTTTAAATTATCTTTTTGGGAGCAAGCAAAGGAGTCTAAATACGAATTTTTAAAAATTAGTTGCATCCTGAACACCTGTGTATAAGTAAGGTAAACTGCTAAAATGCACAGCAACTATTCAATACAAATCAGAGGTTGATAACTGTATACGTAGTCTGAACAAAAGTCAAATGGGTTCACATTCATTCCCAAGGGGAGGGCTTGCAAAGGTCTGCAAAGGTTTGAAGGCAATGGAGGTGGGGCTGGGGGTATCATACCACACAAGAAAGGCAGCTGACTCTCCCAGTTTTGGTCCAGATGAATACTGGATTGTATTCATTTCTTCCATTGGCCCAAAGCTGGCCAGAATCTTTGAAAAACACACCTAAACAGGTGAGGTCAGGACTAAGATGAATCCAACTGCCTTGAAATATTCCACATTTATGAGTACTCACCAATTAACCTGTTAAAACGACTCAGGGCTGTGCTGTTCACCATGAAACCAAGTGACAACCACATTTCCTACTTGGGCCTAGTGGCCAGAGAGAATCCTGACTGGGAACCATTCGAGTTCCTGATTTGGAGAACGTCTAATGCCCTAGTTACAAAGTGAATGGACTTTGCAAACGTGAGATTACTGAATCTCCTGAGGAAAAAGGTAGTAAAATCTTTAAGAACTGTGGGGGAACTTGTTGAGGGAGAAATTAAGCCCTGTACAGCATAATAAAATTCTACAGGATAAAAAATGGTGCTGGACATAAGGGGAAAAAAAAAAGCCTTGAACGCAAATTTCTCAGAACTTAACAGTAACTTATTCTGGGTGGTGGCAATACAAAAGACATTTTATTCTTTGTAATTTTTTTGTACGTTTTAATTCTTAAAAAAAAAAAAGTGCTGCCTGGTGGAAATCTATGCCTTTAACTCTTTGGCTCCAACGCTTCGTTTCCTTTTAAGACAAGGATCACGAACTCAAATGCCTATAAGGCCCAGCAGCTAATATAAGGGAGTGAGGCCTGCAAGATGGGAATTGTGTCAAACCAGTGAGCATAATCCCATGTCAAGAGGCAGCTGTTCCTCGGTGCCAGGACACAGCTGCTGCAGAGAAATGCAGGTAGTGGAGTTGCCAGATTAAAAATTTTTTTGACACTGGAAATCTGGATTTTTGTTGAAATTTCCTGGTTTTTAAATCTTGGCAAATGATTTAAATTATAAAAAACAAAACACATAGCTCTCTTAGGGGCCAAAAAACTTAAGCGATTTTCGAGGGTGACTTTGCCCATAAAGTATGAGATACGTATTTGTTTACTTGTTTTGTATACAAATCCATATTCACATTAAAGTCTGAGAAGCACAGTTCTAAATCAAAGAAAAGAATAACAGTAGTCTATATGCAGACTAAAACAACTATTAAATCCCTATCTAAATGGAGACATCCCTATCTAATAGTAGACATTTCTAAAGTATTACTTTCTGCCAGTAAAATTGATTTCATTCTGCTTATCATTAAGTTTCTATCACATGTTAACAGACTGAACAAGATTAGTGGAGTGATCTAAAATGAGGGCCAGGTGGTAAAATTTACTAAAATAGTAAATGAAAGAAGTACGTATGTTTCTTATATTGTGCATCCAACATGAAATTTGGGGTGAGAAAAAGTGCAAGGACAAGGTAAGTCAAAGAAAGGAAACCAGAGGGATCAATCAGGACAAATCCACAGTAAGAACTCCCTCTCCTAAAGAACCAGTGGCAAGGGGTGTCACCCTTGGTGGACAGAAGACAAATTGGTGAGGTCCAGTAGATGGTGGGGGAACGTTAACTGCCCAAAATTCTATCAGACTGAGATGCAAGAAGCTCACACTTGATTCCAGACTGTTAGGTGAGGTGGAATAGATGGGGAAACAGTGGGGGAGGAGTGGGAAGAATGAAGAGTGAGAGTCTAGAAGATGTAGTGGACAGGCATACCAGGCCTGGGGAAACCTGAAAGTCCATTCAAAGAAAGAAGAAAAACCAAAGGTATCTGGAGTGTAAAGATTTGTGGCAGGGTACAAAGAAAGAGGGTGAAATGAGGCAGAGAAAGGAAGGTCCAAATTCATATACTAGATGCGTGCTGAGGTCAAGGACAGTGAGGAAGCACAGTGGCCTGAAGTTGGACCCTGGGAAACAGGAAGAGGCAAACTAATAACAGGTTTCCGATTCAGCCAAGTTTTTCCAACTTTGTTGCTTTTGGCCAGGTAAGGGATGTTTACCTATGAAGGGTCAAGATAGAATAGAGAACACAACCACAGAGAGGTATGTGGGGTGATCTGTTCCCCAAGTAGACTGGAGGCCAGAAATACTGTCCCACAGGTCTGGACAGAGCGGAGACCCAGGACAGAGCAGTGCATCTTCCTTCACCTTGGGTGAATGAGGCCAGTGAGTGTGCCATATGAGATATTTCTGCTAAAACCCAAGAGCCAGCTAGTTCAACTGTTTCATTGGCTTTGCAAACAGGATATTATCAGGAAACTATTTAAAGAAAGAGTTAAAAAAAAGTTTTGTAGAAGCTAGTAATTTTTTTTTATATCGTGTGATCCTTGGACTTTATGTTTGCATAAGGGAGAAAGGCAGCAGCAGAGTCCATTCTAATCTTTAACCATAACTGACTTCCAAGAATCAGTAACACCATCCCCAGTTCCTTTGATTCAGTTACTTTCAACCAGTTACCAGCATTTAAATTTATTCAAGCATGCTTGAAAGTGAGACACATTGAAAACGCTAACCTACATTTTTATTCAGAAGGAAGGTACTTCAGTATAACAAACCCTAATGATGATATTTTGCTACAAAAGTGAGAATACACTGATGACTCAAGACTGACTAAGCAAACCAAACCTTGGAACTTGTGTGTTTATGAAGCTTTAAAAACTAATTTCTATGACCAGTTTGAAATGCAGAGCTAAATTAAAATATATCAACCATTTAAGACAATGAAATGACCACTGAAGACCCAAAAAACGTGACTGAATTGCTGGGTCCCTAATTCTTGGCCCAAGCATACTGGTTAAAGTCATAAGAGACCCTTGTGTTTTGGTTGTGAACAGAAAGTGTTATCCATTATTTTGTCTTTGTCTGCAAAGGAGGTTCAGCACCTAGGCACTTCACCGTCTACACCCTATGTTGGTTCGCTCACCAAGATCACACCATAATGAAAGCTACATGTAGACCTGGCAGTTCCCTCTTCTGCATTTAATTCTGCTTTGTGCTGGTGCAGTAAAAAGGAGTTCATGACAAGGTTATTTTTTAATAGTTTTCTTCCTTGAGAAATCATAGTGCTTACTTTTTCATTCACATGGGATATATATTTTATAATATTAGTTTCACTTCTAATACATGTATATCGAAACCATAAGAATAAAACATAGCAGTCAGGGACCAAACACACTGAATAGGTATCAGCTGCCAGATATATTAGCTACAACAATACAAATTGTTTTCTACTGAGTTCTTAATAAATCCCGATGTTTATATAAATGAGTAACAAATAATTTCACTGTAACAGCTTATTTGTTTTCAAATTTAATCACCTCAGGCTAAACTCACAAGCTCAAGAAACAAAGAGGTACATTTCTTTCCATAGACTTTGAAATATCTCAGAAAGAAACTGCAGATCTACTACATTTAAACTAACTTACGATAGTTTTAAAAAAGTATAGGGTCCAACAATTTATATTTTCAACTGCAGTAAAGTCCGCTTAGCTTGGCCATTTGATTGTCAGCTGTGTCAGAGGCTGGGGTTCAAGGAGTTATTTGTCACTCCACAGGCACTCCTGAGCCTAGACAGATCAGAGCACATCTCATTCTAATGAGTCACAGATCTATAGATGAAACAACTTTCTGCACAAAATTAATAGAAAAATGCATGTTCAATTAAAGCAAAGTGTGGATACTACCTTCTTCTTTTTGATATGTCCCTCCTGACTTGCTTGCTTACAAGTGTCTGGGATGATCTTGGCTATACGCTCACTCCATGTTATATAGTACATCTCCCAAGCTGGAGATATCAGCAAAATAAAAATGATTTCAACCCTAAATAGCCAAAATAATGACATTATTATCAGCTAGCCCTCTAACCTAAAATTTGCTGAAAAAGAGGCAGATAACCTATGCATTTACTGAACTGAGAAAAAAGAAAAGAAATGTTAAGCTTTAAAGATATGTCCTACCAAGGCCCCGCCCACCTCCTGACCACATTTTCTAAGACTTCCCATCTTGGTCACTAACCAAGTGCTACACTGCCATTTCTACTGCTCAAGTATGCCAACCTTGTTCTAGTTTCTGGGCCTTTCTTTGCATTTTCTCTGCCAAGAATGTTCTTGCCCCAGTCTCTGCACTTCCTCTCAGTTCACGTGTCACCTCTACAGTGATAATGTCTTCTTTGACCCCACCTCCCTCCAACTGATTTTCACCCTAACACTTAACAGTATGTAAAGTGTGTTTATTTACCTCTTTACATCTGTCTCAAATGTTATGATACTGTCTCAAATGTCTGATACACACAGAAAGTAGAGACCTTGCCCTTTTTTGTTCACCACAGTGAACAAACTAAGAACCACTCAGTTCTTAAGAATAAACCCCGATGCTTATATAATGAGTAACAAATAATTCACTGTAATATCAGATTTGTTTTTAAATTTAATCACTTCAGGCTAAACTCACAAGTTCAGGAAACAACAAGATAAATTTCTTTCCAATGACTTTGAAATATCTCAGAAAGAAACTGCAGATCTACTGCATTTAAACTAATTTATGACAGTTTTTTTAAAAGTAAATTATATTATTAGAAACTAATATTATAAAATATATATCCCATGTGAATGAAAAATTCACCACTATGAACCTTGCCTGGCCCTTATTAGAAACTTGATAAGTAATGAGTGATTAAAATTGATCTAATAGGGGCTTCCCTGGTGGCACAGTGGTTGAGAGTCTGCCTGCTGATGCAGGGGACACGGGTTCGTGCCCCGGTCCGGGAAGATCCCACATGCCGCATAGCGGCTGGGCCCGTGAGCCATGGCCGTTGAGCCTGCGCGTCCGGAGTCTGTGCTCCGCAATGGGAGAGGCCACAACAGTGAGAGCCCCGCGTACCACAAAAAAAAAAAAAAAAAAAAAAAATTGATCTAATAAAAGCATTTTAAGGACCAAATTTTGAAAATAAGACACTGTTCCTTAATACTGACATTTAATCAAAATCTACCTTGAAGAAATTCAAGGTAAAGAATGAATCAGGTTCCACATTCATTCTTGGAAATGATACTCAGTGCCCTATGCTCTGCCATGTGCTGGGCTTGGTGCATCTATGCCAACACTCAGGGAACCTGCTGGAGTCTGAGAAACCAGTCTGCCTTGCAGAGTCTGTGACCGCTGCGCTCCGAACAAAGTCATAAAATATCAGTGAAATAAAGAATTGTCCTGGGAATAGAATAGTCAAGACCTATTAGTCTACTCAGTTTTGTCAGTTAGTCAACAAATTCAGTCTCCCTCCCACCCTTACCACCCAGCAAGTGAGTCTTCAAGTTACCAAGCAAAATGGGCTTCCCTGGTGGCGCAGTGGTTGAGAGTCCGCCTGCCGATGCTGGGGACACGGGTTTGCGCCCCGGTCCAGGAGGATCCCACATGCCGCGGAGCGGCTAGGCCCGTGAGCCATGGCCGCTGAGCCTGCGCGTCCGGAGCCTGTGCTCCACAGCGGGAGAGGTCTCAACAGTGAGAGGCCCGCGTACCGCAAAAAAAAAAAAAAAAAAAAAAGTTACTAAGCAAAGGCAAGCTATTTTACCTACTCATTTTAGATGCTGCTTTGTTTTAGGGTGCAGTTAAATTACATCAAGTTGTGCAGATATTCCTGATGTTTATAAAGTGGTCAGTAGGAGTGGAGGATGAGGAAATGGAACAGGGGTATGAAAAGAATGGTGAAATTGAATACAGACCTAGGAGTCTGAAGGAGGTCTGAGAGTGATGAAAACCTTTGCCAAAACTTAAGCCTTACAACTCGCTGCTTCTTCCTTGGGAGCAGCATGAGCTATAGCGTGGGGCAAAATGATTTTACTGCCAGATTTTTTGATGCTGTGCTCCATTTAGTTTCATTGTTTGCATTTGGGGGCCTATTTTGAGTCACATACTCTATTACTGTTAATACGTGAGAACATCTATTAATATTTTGAGTCTTTATTAGAGTTTAACTATAAGCTATAATTTAACTTTAGATGATCTTTTAAAAGTATGCTGAATTTCTAAGCGGGGCATATTTTTACACTCAAATCCTCCTCTTTATTTCTCCCCATACCAGTTTTCAAAGCAACGCTAAGAAGGAATTTTAAATGTATGTACACCTAAAATATAGGAAATACATTGAAAAGTGTGAACAACACAATAACAGTCCTCAAAATGAACAACTTTTTGCTACAGTAGTATTTGGGAAAAATAAATATTGAATTAGCTAATGTTTCTAATTTAATATTAATCCTTCTGAGTAAAACTACAAATAATAGAATCAGGTTCTTTCATAACATGCTGCAGGTTTAATCAACACAAAGGGACAAAATACACCAGATTTAACGAAAAGTTCTTGAAATACAGAGGATATTTAAAGGAAATGCAACATTGTTATTTTCAATGGCTATTAGTAAACTGTTAAATAAATATGTGCTTTTAAAAATTATTATTCAAGACGTTGTAAGGCTGTTATGTAATCAGCCAATAAATATTAGGCAAATGGACCCTGCTAAAGTGGATTTTGTGGGCTGAATACACAAGAGCCTTAAAATGTGCTCAACAGACAAGCAATGGGAGCAAGTGGGTTTATGTGATTTGTTTCCTTACATCGGCAATAACATTTAACCTATTTTAATGATGTTATCTAAAACAGAAGTCATTCTAAAATGAAGAAGACTAGTACTTTTATAAGATGTCCAAGTATAATAACTGATAGTTAATTTTGGTAACTTATATTCAATAAAACATTTAAAATAGAATATTCTATAGGATATTTTATTATTTAATCACACCATAATCATCCTGTATCGTGAAGAAGCTGAAGATTTTCCCTTTTCTGATCCTATTACATTCCAAATATATTTTCCATATTTTTTAATAAAGTGAATGTTATCATTTTAATTTTACTGTTTGTACTTTTATAATTAAGATTTTACTGTAAGTAACTGGTTATCTTGTAGTAATTTAAGACAGTATCTTTCAGTTTGTGTTACATGACAGTGCATGACTACCTCTGTACACAAACCTATTGCTAACTACTCTTTGAGATACTAAGAAAACCAATGCCTTCCACCCAAAAGTAAGAGAAGTACAAAAGTATGTCCAATCAAAAAGAGGGTCTGAATCTCAAACACATCATGACCTGGCTTGACAATAAAACCTAACTGATTTCTCTTTTAAAAATTATAAAATATTGAAAATGACAAATAGTGTAAACTATAACCAGCTACTCATCACCCAGATATAACTTAAATTTTTTCCAAATTTCCTTGAAATTTTTGTTGTTTAAAATGTTCAGATACATTTAAGTCTTATTCTTTCATTCCATTCCTGCTCCTTCCTCCTAGAGGTAAAAAGTGATCTTCCTTACATTTTAATTTCATCTGCTTGTATCCAGCATTATACATGTTGTTTTGAACAAAGAACGAACAAAGAATATTAATTGGCAATTCCCAGAAAGGCCAATTAGAAAAGATTTTCAACTTCACTCTTCCTCAAGAAATGTAAATTAAAATAACAGAGAAATATCCTGTCACCTATCAGACTGAAAGTGTTGGTGAAGATGAGGAAAAACAGGAACTTACACACTGCAAGTAGAAGTGTAAGTTGGTACAATGTCTTTAGAGAACAACTTAATAATTTTCAAGCAAAACTGAAAATATTCCTATGCTATGGCCCAGAAATTACCCTTCTAGGCATTTACTCATGAGAAAGTGTCACCTTAGACCTCAGAAGGCATGTAAAAGAACCACGTTAATAAATGTTATAGCTACGACTTGTACAGAGCCTTTTATGTGCCAGGCACTGTTCTAAGTCCTTCCTATGTTTTCACTCTATTACCCTCATAACATGCCTTCCTCAGAGGAAATATACCACATTTTACTGATGCGTACACTGAGGCACAGAGGTTTATGACTTGCCAAAGTCGCATAACTAGTAGTGGTGGGACCACAAACCCAAGCAATCTAGTTCTGGAGTCTGTTAATCACTATGTATGGGTCACTGAAGTACCACATGGACGAGTGAAAGGGTTGAAATCATCCAAGAGCCCATCAGAGAGGAAGGAACAAACAACTGGCAGTACATTCACATGGAGCAGAAGAGACCAGCCAGTAAGATGCAAAAGCCAGACTGCACACAGTAGCTTGCATACATTCCAACAGCCTGGCCCGGAGGGAAAAGGCAAGGTGCAAAATGATTTGTACTGCACGACACCGTGTTTATGATTTATTACCAATAGCTAAAGAAGCTGAAGCACTCTTAGGCTATACATATTAATAAAAATACAGAATCAAGAGCAAAAAAAGGGCTCCTTTTCTTGCCCTTGGGTTAAGGACTGATAACACCTCAAAAAAAATGTATCAGTTCCGGGAACTGCAAGATTGACTAACTAGATTGGGTTTTGGAGTGAGCAGCTGGCATGGTGAAGGATTTTGTAGCTGTTTGGAGCAGGCACGTAAAGTCTTTCAAGTAATTAAAGAAATCTGCTTATGTGCAAGGAAGGAAAATGTTCTCTATCATCTCTCCATAGGCTTCTCATCAAATGCCTGGGCACATAATTATCTTAAGGCTTATATTCTTGATTTATGACAATTATCTTCATACAAAACTCAAAAACCTTAATAGTATAACAACTTCAGTAGACATGAACACACAGTAGACATGGTTTTCACAAATACATGGAAATGTTTTTATACACCAAGTTGCATACAAAAAGTATTCATAGAAAACCATATAATAAAAAAGAAATCTGGTTACTTTTACATGACCAAAATAGATGAACAAATGATGACAAAATAAAATGTAATAGTTTTCATATTGTATAGTCTGAGAAGATAGGCCTATCAAGGAATTTCCCTCCTACTGAAATAGACTCTTAACAAAAAAGTATTTGCTTTAAGAATATATACTTAAGGGAGATTCTAGCTCTGAAAACAATGATCTGTACAAGGTCATAACATTGAGCTCTTCTTCCTCACTCCCCAAATGAGACTTCTCTGCATAATGAACAAGGAAGGCCTGTCAAGAGATCACAATGTTGATGTCAGTTCAGCTAGACCATCAGCCTCCACAGAGCAGTTCCATACTCTCTATGGCACAGCAGTAATATTAAAAAAAAAAAAAAAAAAGGTATCTACGGAGAAAAGACCAACCTAATAAAGACAAATCTTTGAAAGATCAAGAAGTTAAAGTAAGCAGTGACACACATGGCTAAAATGTTAGTTTTCATGGAAACTTAATGGACAAATAAGTGGGGCTATATTTAATGTTAATTATTCTTAATCTTAGCCGTTGAAAAAATGTTTTAGGTTTAGGTGTGGCAACTTCTTTTGAAAAACTTGTTGGCACTCCAGTGTACACCTTGCTATGATTTCTTTCCAACATTGGACACACCTTGTTCAAAAGACAAATGACTCATAAGAGGCCACAATCCAAGATGTGATATTCAGCATTTAACTCACTAGTGATACCCCAGATGTAGCCACAGCTTCTATTGTGAGAAAAAGAGTAGATGGGATTAGAAACTATGGTTTCTCTGTTTCACCTGAATCAGTTGTAAAAGAATAGTAAAAATACAGCTTAAGGTCAGATAAGGTAATAAGGAGAAAGGCCACAGTGGGGGGCGGTTGTGAAAGTGTGCCAACATCAATAAATATTACTCAATGCTTGTACCACTTAACAAAAATAAGCCAAGCATAGAAGGTGAAAATGGCTAGATAAGAAAGAAGAAAACTAATGTAAGAGTTGACTAAGCTAATCTGTACTACTATGATTAAAAACACCAAGTAACTGACACATGATATCCAACATCAAATACTTTATTATCTACGAAAAAAGGCCAAGTAGAGTCATTTCTTCCTCCAAAGTCCATAAGCATATTTGTGCATGTTTTAATATATCATTCCAATTGTTCTCAAGTTTTTTGTGTATATAATTTGAACAGCTACAAGAAGTTGCTAATATATACAGGCATACCTCAGAGATATTGCAAGTTCAGTTCCAGAATACTGCAATAAGTGAGTCACATGACTTTTTTTTTGGTTTTCCAGCACCTATCAAAGTTATGTTTACACTACACTATAGTCTACTAAGTGTGCAATAGCATTATGTCTAAAAAAACCCTGAACCTTCAGTAAGTCATAAAACTGAACCTTCAGTAAGTCATAATCTTTTTGCAATAGTAACATCAAAATGACTGGTCACAGATCACAATAACAAATATAATAATGAAAATGTTTGAAATATTGCAAGAATTACCAAAATGTGACACAGAGACATGAAGTGAGCAAATGCTGTTTGAAAAAAACTGCCAATAGCCTTGCTCAATGCAGGGTTGCCACAACCTTCAATTTTTTAAAAAATGCAGTATCTGCAAAGAAAAATAAAGTGAAGCACAGTAAAATGAGATATGTCTAAGAAGATACTGTCTTTTCTTTTTTTCTTTTTGTACAAATTGAAGGTTTGTGGCAAACCTGCATTGTCAGATGGTGGTTAGCATTTTTAGCAATAAAGTATTTCTGATTAATCTATGTACGTTGGTTGTTTAGACATAACGCTATTACATACTTCATAGACCACAGTGTAGTGTAAACATAGCTTTTATATGCACTGAGAAACCAAAAAATTTGTGTGACTCGCTTTATTGTGATATTCACTTTTATTTGGGTGCTCTGGAACCAAACCTGCAGTATCTCTGAGGTATGCCTATATGTGGAGATCAGTTTTCTCCTAAAGTTCATTATTCCTTCTATAGGAAAAAAAATGATTTTAATGCTATCCAGTTCCACTAGTCAAAATAAAAGTGATGCAATAGATCTCATGTATACTGAACTTGGATAGTGTAATAATCCCTCATGTATATATAATTTTAACAGAACCCCAGGGACAAGATAATATGCAAAATGGTAAAATTTCAGGCACAAAAATCAAGAGTAAAAGAATACTTTTTAGTTATTTTTGCTTTTATAACCTCCCTGAAGTTGGAGTATGCAGGCAGATGGCCATTTTCTACCTGTATTTAAGGTCAAGTCTGTATTTGTTCTTTTTCCACATAAATGAAAAAAATGAGTTACTGTGTCTGGAACGCTGTATGTGAAAAAAAAGTAGCACAAGAATCTTACTGTGAATTATACAAATAAAGGAAGTTAAGTGTTGGCTAGTTAATCTTGTTAAATATTTACACCTAAACTACATAAAAGCATGATAGATGACAGATAACACAGAGTTGAATTATTACAACTCCACATTAGGTTTTAGTCTGTAGGTATCCACTTTCAATATGAAATCAATAATTTTTAAAAATCTCACCCAGATTCTATTCCCCAGCTAACATTTCTTGGGCCTACATTAAATACAAACAAATAAAGCCTAAACCATAATTAATTAATTTAATAAATGTGTACTGAATGTTTATTATTAGCCAGGCACTGTTCCAGGTACCGAATGTACAGTAGTGATGAACACAGCCATAGTTCTTGCCCTCATGGAGTACACAGTCTCATGAGAGAAAGAGCAATGAATAAATAACCACAACATGCTTAGTATTATAGAGGGAAGGAAAAATGAACTGAGAGAATATCGTGTGCTGAGGATGAGGGAGAATTAAACAGAGTGAAGCAGAGTGATGAGAAAGGCCTCCTTAAAAAGGTAACATTCAACCTGATCCCTGAAGTGAGTGAAGGAATCTGCAATGTGAAGAGCCAGGGATCAAGAAAAAGAGCATTTCAGGAAGAGGCCACCGTACCCACAGAGGTTCCAAGACAAGGAACCAAGAAAGGCCAGTGTGGCTGGAGCCCAGTGAACAAGGGGCAGAGTGATGGAGGTGGGGGCTGACTGATGAGGCCGACTGAGCTGGCTGTGTACTATCTTACCAGCCACAGTAAGATGTCTGAGTTGAATCTGAAGAGCAGCAGGGAGTCATTAAAGATTTTCAATAGAGGATACACATGACATTTTAAAAAGACGACACTGGCTCCTCAAGAGACAACAAATTGGAAGGGAGCTAGAGGTGAAGTAGGCAGACCAATTAGAAGCCAATTTCAGTAGTCACATAAGTTTGGGTGGTGGGTTGCACAGAAGGTACTGGATAGATCTGTAAAAAAGTAGATGAAGTCATGGCATAATTTGGAGGCAGAATCAATGGAACCTGCTGATAGATCAGATACTGTGGGTAATGCAGAAGAAGGAATGAATAATGCTCTTGAGAAACTCAAGAGACCCCAGGTGCCTGAGATCCGGCCCTCCCCACCAGAGAACCCAGGACCCAGTCCCACTGGCCAGTGGGCCAACATTAGCCCTGGGAACTCCTGGGCCCTGCAGCCTGCCGAGCAGGGACCTGGCCTGCCCACCAGCAGGCCAACAGCTGCACAGGACCCCCAGCCCCACAGACAGCTATCCTGTGACCCAGCCATGCCCACCAGCAGGATGGAACCAGGACTGGGACTCCCCAGGCCAAGCAGCTAATGGTGCCAGGTTCCAGCCCCACCCTGCAGGAGCTGGCAGCCTCCCCACCAGGTAGGGCCTGGCTACCAACTGGACTGGGGGCCAGTCACACCTACCAGCATGCCCACAGTAGTCAGCCCCACCACAGCAGAAGGGCCCATGCAGCTCACATAGAGGGCACCCCTAGAGCACATAGCTCTGGTGACCAGAGCAGAGTGTACTTCTGGAGCCCATAGGACATCTCCTACATAAGGCCACTTCTCCAAGATCAGGAAATGTAACTACCTACCTAATACATAGAAATAAGAACAGGGAATTTGGCAAAACGAGCTGACAGAGGAATGTGTTCCAAACAAAGAAACAAGATAAAGCCACAGAAAAAGAACTAAGTGATGTGATAAGGAATCTACCTGATAAGGAGTTCAGGGTAATGATCATGAAGATGCTCAAATAACTTGGGAGAAGTGTTGGGAGCCAAGAAGTTTTCGCCATTAGAAGATGGCCGACATCCTGCTTCTCTTCCTGCTTAATGAGATAAAAGCCCGCGCCTAAAAACGAAAGCCCGCGCTTCCAACGAAAGCCCGCGCACGCAGCACCAATGATAATTTGCCAAGTACTTCCCTTATTCTGGATCCCGCCCCCCTTTCTCTGTACTGTATAAATACAGCTACTGCAGCAATAAAAGTTTGAGGCTTGATCAGGATTTTGTCTTGCCTCCATTCTTTCGCGTCTCCTGCCCCTTCTTCTCTTTTCAACCCCTACAGGTTCCTCCTCGGACTCACAAGGATTTGTCCTGCTGGTCGGGACTCCCGGGGACGCCCGGGGCCGTGCACAGAGAAGAATGGATGAAACACAGTGAGAAGTTTAACAAAGAGTTAGAAAATATGAAGAAGAACCAAATAGAGATGAATACAACTGAAATGAAAAATGAACTAGAAGAAATAGTAGATTAGATGGTACAGAGGATCAAATTAGCCAACTGGGAGACAGAGTAGTAGAAATCAGTCAAGCTGAACTGAAAAAAATAAAAATAAATTTTAAAAAATGAGGACCATTTAAGCAGCCTCTGAGACAACATCAAGCATACTCATATTCTTATTATAGGGTCCCAGAAGGAAAAGAGAGAAAACAAAGCGGGCAGAGAACATATCTGAAGACATAATAGCTGAAACCATGCCTAACCTGGAAAAGAACACAGATATCCAGGTCCAGAAAGCACAGAGTCTCAAACAAGATCAACCCGAAGAGGTCCACCCCAAGACACATTGTAATTAAAATGGCAAAAATTAAAGATAAAGAGAGAATATCAAAAGAAGCAAGGGAAAGGCAATAAGTTACGTACAAGGAACTCCTAAAAGGGTATCAGCTGACTTTTCAAAAGAAACTCTGCAGGCCAGAAGGGAGTGGTATAATACATTTAAAGTGATGAAATGGAAAAACCTACAATCAAGAATACTCTGCCTGGGAAGGCTTTCATTCAGACTTGATGGAGAGATTAGAAGTTTTATAGATAAGCAAAATCTAAAAGAGGACAACACTACAAAACAGGCTTTATAAGAAATGTTAGACGGACTTCTCTAAGCAGAATAGACAAAGCCACAACTTGAAACACAAAAATTACGAAAGGAAAACTTTCATTGGTAAAGGCAAATATAGAGTGAAGTAGATCAACCACTTATAATGCTAGTAAGAAGACTAAAAGATAAAATTAGTAAAATCATCTACATTCACAATAAATATTTAAGGAATACACAAAACAAAAAATGTAAAATATTATGTCAAAAACATTAAATATAACAGGAGGACAGGTAAAAATACAGAGTTCTTTAACAGCACTTGAATGTAAGAAATGAAAAACTTCAAATAATCACATATACATATATAGATTGCTATATATAAAGCTCATGGTAACCACAAACCAAAAATCTATAACGGATACACAAACAAAAAAGAGAAAGGAATCCAAACATAACACTAAAGTAGTCATCAAATAACAAGGGAAGAGAGCAAAAGAAGAAGGAAGGAACAATAAAGAAGTATAAAAACAACCTCAAAACAATCAACAAATGGCAATAAGTACATACCTATCAATAGTTAGTTCAAATGGAAATTGACTAAATGATCCAACCAAAAGACACAGAGTGGCTGAATCGGCATGAAAACAAGACCTGTATATATGCTTCCTACAAAGGACTCACTTCAGGTCTAAAAACACACACAGACTGAAAGTGAGGGGATGGAAAAATATGTTCCACACAAATTGAAATGAAAAAAAAGCCAGGGTAGCAGTACTTATATCAGAGAAAACAGACTTTAAACAAAGATTGTAACAAGAAACAAAGGACATTACATAATGATAAAGGGACTGATCCAACAAGAAGATATAACGATTGTAAATATATATGCACACAACATAGGAGCACCTAAATGCATAAAACAAATATTAACAAACAGAAAGGGAGAACTTGACAGTAATATAAGAAGAGTAGGGGACTTTAACACCCCACTTACCTCAATGGACAGATCCTCCAGACAGAAAATCAGTAAGAAAACACTGGACTTAAATGATACATTAGACTCAATGGATTTTATATATATATATATATATATATATATATATATATATATATATATATATATATATATATATAAAACATTCCATCCAAAAGCAGCAGAATACATATTCTTTTCAAGTGCACATCTACCCAGGATAGGTCACATGCTAGACCACAAAACAAGCCTCAGTCAATTTAAGAAAACTGAAATCATATCAAGCACCTTCTCCAACCACAATGCTATGAGACTAGAAATCAACGACAAGAAATAGCTGCAAAAAACACACAAATGTGGAAGCTAAACAATATGCTACTGAACAACCGATAAGTCACTGAAGGAATCAACTAAGAAATCATAGAACACCTGTAGACAAATGAAAACAAAAGCACAACAATCCAAAACCTATGGGACATAGCAAGAGCAGTTCTAAGAAGGAAGTTTACAGTGATACAAGCCTATTCTAAAATAAACAACCTAACCTTACACCTAAAGGAACTAGAAAAAGAACAAATAAAACCCAAAGTTAGTAGAAGGAAAGAAATAATAGTTTATTTAATAATAAAGCAGAGCAGAAATAAATATAGTTTAAAAAATAGAAAAGATCAGTGAAACTAAGAGGTGCTTTTTAAAAATGTAAGCAAAATTGATTAACCTTTTGCCAAACTCATCAAGTAAAAAAGAGAGAGGGCCCATATAAGTAAAATCAGAAATGAAGGGCTTCCCAGGTGGCGCAGTGGTTGAGAGTCTGCCTGCCGATGCAGTGGACACGGGTTCGTGCCCTGGTCCGGGAAGATCCCACATGCTGCGGAGCGGCTGGGCCCGTGAGCCATGGCTGCTGAGCCTGCACGTCCGGAGCCTGTGCTCTGCAACGGGAGAGGCCACAACAGTGAGAGGCCTGCGTACCGCAAAAAAAAAAAAAAAAAAATGAAAAAGAAGGTACAACTGACATCACAGAAATACAAAGAGTCATAAGAGATTACTACAAACAGTTATACGCTAATAAAATGGACAACCTAGAGCAAATGGACAAATTCCTAGAAATGTACAATCTCCCAAGACTGAATCAGCAAGAAATAGAAAATATGAACAGACTAATAAACAGGAATGAAATTGAATCAATAATTTAACAACTCTTGACAAACAAAAGACCAGGAGGACCAGATACTTCAGAGGTGAATTCTACCAAATATTTAAAGAAGAGTAAACACCTATCCTTCTCAAAATATGCTAAACAACTGCAAAGGAAGAAATGCTTTTGAACTCATTCCATGAAGCCAATATTACTCTGATACCAAAACCAGACAAAAATACCACACACACAAAATTACAGGCCAATATCACTGATAAATACAGATGCAAAAATCCCCAACAGAACCTTAGCAAACCGAATCCAACGATACATTAAAAGATCATACACCATGATCAAGTGGGATTTATCCCAGGGATGCAAGGATGGTTCAATATCCACAAGTCAATCAATGTGATACACCACATTAACAAACTGAAGAACAAAAATCATATGATCATCTCAGTAGATGCAGAAAAAGCTTTTGACAAAATTCAACATTCATTCACAATGAAAATTCTCCACAAAGTGGTTACAGAGGTAACATACTTGAACATAATAAAGGCCATATATGATAAGTTCACAGCTAACATCATACTTAATGGTGAAAAGCTGAAAGCACCTTCAGCTCTGAGATCAGGAACAAGACAAGGATGCCCACTCCTGCCATTTTAATTCAACATAGTATTGCAAGTCCTGGCCACAGCAGTCAGACAAGAAAAAAATAAAAGGAATCCAAATTGGAAAGGAATAAGTAAACCTGTCACTATTTGAGATGACATGATAGTATACAGAGAAAATCCTAAAGACACCACCAAAAAACTTTTAGAACTTATCAATGAATTCAGTAAAGTTGCAGGATACAAAATTAATATAGAGAAATCTGTTGCATTTCTATACACTAAAAACAAACTATCAGAATGAGAAATTAAAACAATCCCTTTTACAACTGCATCAAAAAGAATTAAATACATAGGAGTAAATCTAAGGAAGTAAAAGACCTGTACTCAAAAAGCTATAAGACAATGATGAAAGAAATTAAAGATAACACAAACACATGGAAAGAGATACCATGCTCATGGTTTGGAAAAACTGATACTGTTAAAATGACCATACTACCCAAAGCAATCTAAAGATTCAGTGAAATCCCTATCATAATACCAATGGCATTTTTTGCAGAACTAGAAAAATAATTCTGAAATTTGTTTGGAAATAAAAAAAAAAGAAACCCAAATAGCCAAACAAGTCATGAGAAAGAAGAACAAAGCTGGAGGTATCATGCTCCCTGATTTCAAACTATACTACAAAGCTATGGTCATCAAAACAGCACAGTACTGGCACAAAACAGAAACACAGATTAATGGAACAGAATAAAGAGCCCAAAAGTGAATCCACACTTACATGGACAATTAATCAATGACAAAGGAGGCAAGAATATACAATGGGGAAAAGACAGCCTCTTCCATAAATAGTGTTGGTAAAGCTGGACAACTACCTGCAAAAGAATCAAATAGACTACTTTCTCACATGATATGAAAAAATAAACTCAATCATTAGAGAAATGCAAATCAAAACTACAATGAGATATCATCTCACACCACTCAGAATGGCCATCATCAAAAAATCTACAAACAATAAAGGCTGGAAAGGGTGTGGAGAAAAGGGAACCCTCTTGCACTGTTGGTGGGAATGTAAATCGATACAGCCACTATGGAGAACAGTATGCAGTCTCCTTAAAAAACTAAAAACAGAAATACCATATGACCCAGCAATCCCACTACTGGGCATATACCCTGAGAAAACTATAATTCAAAAAGAGTCATGTACCACAATGTTCATTGCAGCTCTATTTACAATAGCCAGGACATGGAAGCAACCTAAGCGTCCATCGACAGATGAATGGATAAAGAAGATATGGCACATATATACAATGGAATATTACTCAGCCATAAAAAGAAATGAAATTAAGTTATTTGTAGTGAGGTGGATGGACCTAGAGTCTGTCATACAGAATGAAATAAGTCAGAAAGAGAAAAACAAATACTGTATGCTAACACATATATATGGAATCTAAAAAAACAAAAAGGTCATGAAGAACCTAGGGGCAGGACAGGAATAAAGATGCAGACCTACTAGAAAATGGGCTTGAGGACACGGGGAGGGGGAAGTGTAAGCTGGGACAAAGTAAGTGAGTGGCATGGACATACATACACTACCAAATGTAAAACCGATAGCTAGTGGGAAGCAGCCACATAGCACAGGGAGATCAGCTCAGTGCTCTGTGACCACCTAGAGGGGTGGGATAGGGAGGGTGGGAGGGAGGGAGACACAAGAGGAAAGAGATATAGGTATATATGTATATGTACAGCTGATTCACTTTGGTATAAAGCAGAAACTAACATACCATTGTAAAGCAATTATACTCCAATGAAGATGTTTAAAAAATAAACTCACAATGGATTAAAGACTTAAATGTAGGACCCAAATCTACAAAACTTCTGTAAGAAAACATAGGCAGTATGCTCTTTGACATCAGTCTTAGCAACATTTTCTTGGATCTGCCTTCTCAGACATGGTAAACAAAAGCAAAAATAAACAAATAGACTATATCAAACTGAAAAGCTTTTGCACAGCAAAAGAAAACTATCAACAAAATGAAAAGGCTAACTACTGAATGGTAGAAGATATTTGCAAATGATATATTCAGTAAGTGGTTACTGTCCAAATATGCAAAGATCTCACACAACTCAACAACAAAAAAAACAACCCATTTAAAAATGGGTAGAGGACCTGAATAGACATTTTTCTAAAGAAGACATACAGATGTCCAATGGGCACATGAAAAGATGCTCAGCATCACTAATCATTAGGGACATGCAAACAAAACCACAGTTAGATATCACGTCACACCTGTCAGAATGGCAATTATCAAAAAGACCACAAATAACATATGTTGGCGAGGATTCCCACTGTTGGTGGGAATGCAAGTTGGTGTAGGCACTGTGGTAAACAGTATGGAAGTTCCAAAAAAAGATTAAAAATACAACTACCATATGATCTAGCAATTCCACTCCTGGGCATTTATCTGAGGAAGAGGAAAACACTAATTAGAAAAGATATACGCACCCCTATGTTCACTGCAGCATTATTTACAATAGCCAAGATATGGATGCAACCTAAGTGTCCATCAACAGATGAATGGATAAAGAAGATGTGGTATATACATACAATGGAATATTACTTAGCCATAAAAAGGAATGAAATCTTGCCTTTGGCAACAATCTGATGGATCTAGAGGGTATTACGATAAGTGAAATAAGTCAGACAAAAACAAAGACTGGAAGATTTCACTTGTATGTGGAATATAAAAAACAAAACAAATGAACAATCATAACAAAACATAAACAGAGTCATAGATACAGAGAACAAACAGGAGGTTGTTAGAGGGAAGGGGAGGTGGGATGGGGAAGAAAGAAATAGGTGAGGGAGACTAAGAGGTACAAACTTCCAGTTACAAAATAAATGAGTGACAGGTATGTAGTGTAGTGAGAATATAGTCAATAATTATGTAATATCTTTGTATAGTGACAGATGGTAACTTGACTTACTGTGGTGATCTTTTTGAAATGTATAGAAATATCAAATCACTATATTGTACACCAGGAACTGCCATACTGTTCTAGGTCAATTATTCTTCAAAAACCAACCAACCAACCAACAAAAAAACTCATAGGAAAAGAGATCAGATTTGTGGTTACCAGAGGTGGGAGTAGGGGGAATAAGATGAAGGCAGTCAAAAGGTGCAAACTTGGGACCTCCCTGGCGGTCCAGTGGTTAAGACTCTGCGCTTCCAATGCAGAGGGCGCAGGTTTGATTCCTGGTAAGGGAACTAAGATCCCACTTGCTATGCGGTGCAGCCAAAAAAATTTAAAAAAAAAACAAAAAAAGGTGCAAACTTCCAGTTATAAGATAAATAAGTACAAGAGATGTAATGTAAAACACGATTGATATAATTAAAATTGCTGTATGTTATATATGAAAGTAATTAAGTGAGTAAATTCTGAGAGTTCTCATCACAAGGAAAAATTTTTTTCTATCTTTTATTTTGTGTCTATATGAAATGATGGATGTTCACTAAACTTGCTGTGCTAATCATTTCATGAAGTCAAATCATTTTGCTATACACCTTCAATTTATACAGTGCTGTAAGTCAATCATGTCTCAATAAAACTGGAAGAAAAAATAAAATAAAAACAACAGGATACATTTCACAAAGCATGTAGATAAAAATGATAAAAGGAATAGATTGGTTGTCTAGAGTGCTGGCTCTCAAACTAGAGGCAATTTTGGTCTCCAGGAGACATTTGATAATGCCTGAAGACATCTTCAGTTATCACAGTTGGGTGGCAGAGTGCTACTGGCATTTAGTGGGTAGGGGCCAGGGATGGTGCTAAACATTCTACGATGCACAGGATCGTCCCTCACAACTAATTTTCTGGCCCAAATGTCAATAGTGCAGAGGTTGGGAAATCTTAGTTTAGGTCCATAAAACCTTTATAAAAACCACTTAGTTAATACCAGTGACATTAAAGTGAATGAAAAGTATTTTTATTCTAGGCGTGTGATTGCTAGGTTGACAAAGGACAAGTATTTCTCCCAGTTATATCTGGAAGCTGTGAAAGGGAACTATGTATCATAAAAAGGACCAGTTGGTAAGGAAATCATTAATTAAAATGAAATGTTCAAAGTACTAACTAGGGATTTGCAGACCAGCATTTTCTATATAACTCAATATTGGACTTTATACTTATTGAAATAATATGAAAAAGAGGGGAAAAAAGCCAGATAGCTATTGAAGAATCAACACATATTTGCTGCCTCTTTTCTTCAAAGCCTGAAATACCATGCAGCTAGTCTAGAAGACAAAGCAAGATATGGCCTTCTTTCTGGTACCCAAAGATGAATATGTAATTTTAAGTACAATATCTCTATTACTAAAAATCTATTAGGGTTCATCTGAAAATATTTTAGAAAGAATCATGATTCTTTAAAATCGTATTGTTGAACAAACAAAATGAATTCAGAGATAATTAAGGCAAACAGTAGTGTTAGGGACGTATCCACTAACCTCTGAAGGCTCTCTGAACCTTCAAAGTGGAGATGGAATTTTTTCTTACTGCACTGCTATTTTCATAGAAACATTACTACCAAAATAAATCTAATTTACATATCTCTAATTACAAATAGAATAATATATAATATGGTCACAGACATTTTTTAAAGTAAGACTTTTTAATTCAACATGATTTTAAGGACATTGATAGAATCTTTAGAATTTTCAAATCACTATTCTGTACACAGTAAAAATTGTTATATATTTAGGTACTTATTGATTAAAAACATCTGTGTATTTTTGGATGTTGTCTCTCATCTTACATGAACTTGATCTATATATACAAGTTTCTTTAGAAAAAGGAAAGGCATTTATTTTCTAGATGTGAAATGCAAACACAGTGAGCAGTTGATCATGTCTAAACAGGTAGGTAAGTGGTGAGTGCGTCTAAAGGCCTGTCTGGGCACAGGTGGTGTTTTCCCAAGTAGAACAATAGCTTTCTTGAAAACTTTAAATGATAAATAACACGGAAGTTTTTAAAAGTCTGTCGTGAAAAATATATATACAGTTATATGTGTAATAGAAAAAAAAATAGGCTTTGAAATGAGCCAGATACAAGTTATATTCACAGCTTCCTCAGTTACTTAGGCAGGTGACTGTGGGTAAGTCTGTCTCTGCACCTGTAAAATGGGGATTTCAAAAAGATAAAATACCTGTTTCTCAACATAGTATTCAATATTATTTCCTATCCTCATCTCCAAAATGAATGAGAAAGACACACAAAGAAGCACTGAAGAGCTTTGTAAAACTGCTTTCAGAAATAAGAAAAATATTTCTTTTAAAATAATTACATTAAATCAAAGTATCAAATTCAATTTTAAAATCCAGAAATAGCTTTCTGTTTGGAAGCAAATATATTAATGGAAAAGCTAATTGTTTTACACCTGTGAGAAAATCTTCAATTTTCTCCCAAAGATGAATTTTAGAAGTTTTTCCATTGACTTAATTCTCAGTAAAAGTTAGCTTAGAGTCAAATGTTAAAGATGAAATCCCCCCCAAATTTTATTCTTGTTATCTCTTCTTTCCAATCACTAATCATTTTCCAGATTTTGTTTTCCACAATTTGCATTAATACTGCAGGGACATCTATGAAATACTACAAATTTTGAGCATCCTTCACACACAATACCCAATCTTTGTCCTTTACTGTGACCCACTGGCCAAGGTCCACCTCTCTTGAGCATGTCCAATGACATGAATTTTTTGGAAAAATACAAGATTAAAAAAAAAAACTTTCTAAGACTTTTAATGAAGGTTTGTGATGAGACAAGTCTATTAAATGGTAGCACATTTAATGAGTACCTAAATAATATTATTAACAGCCCAATAATTAGACCCCTTTGCCACATACACACAAAATGTCAAAGTAACAGGGTCATAATTTCCGGCAACACTAGTTATGGGTGCTCTGGTCTTAACTATTTTTTATTCTTTCTCCTTAACTTGATTAAGCCAGAAATAATGAGCAAATGTGAACCCTTCCTGGAACGCATCATTTAATTTCTTTTTAAAAATTGCACAGGTGGAATCCAGCAGTTTCTTGGCAATGGACTGAGGTAGGATCCAAGAAATACAAAATATTCCATCAATTATCAACTAGGGATGAAATGTACAACAAAATTCTTCACATTGGTATTCACCCTCAGAGTCTGATTTGGCTAAAAAGCAGCTCCAAACATCATCCAGCTATGAAGAAAAGGATGCATCATCAAGCAGATAGAGTTTAAGTTTCCCCAAAGAGTGATAGCAGGGGATGTCAGAACTCTAAGTGGCCAAGTAGAGCCATGGGGTTTATAGAGCAGTCATTGATCAGAAAAGGTCCTTGCTAAAAACTCTGTCCACTGCTCAGTGCAAGCTCACTTATAAGGGTAAGAGACTACAAAGCAATGGGAAATTTGAGATTACTACCATATCGTAACACAGCAACAACAGTCTCCAGAAAACTGACATACTGGGATGGTGGCTGCCGCTGCTGAGAGCTAAGAAACTGTTGGTGTGAAGTCAGTAACTCCATATGCCCAAAGAAGCTGAGCTGAGAGGCAGCTCCGGGACCTTCTGACCATGTCAGTTCTCTGACCAACACCTTCCAATGTCTGGAAAATCGAGCTTTCAAGGTCTCCCATAAGCTAATCTGGATCTGCCTTTCCAAGCTTTTCCCTCGACACCCTCATTCAAAGACCCAAGGTGTCACTGATGCTGCTTTCTTTACTCAAAATGCTTTCTTCCCACTGAAAGTCACCTTCTAACTCTGACTATTCCAATTTCAACTATCTGGCTAAAGTCTTCAGTAATTTCCAAGAAAAGGGAAAAGTACTGCTCTATATGACACACATTCATGTACTTGTGACATATATGTGCATATACACGTTTTTGGGTAGTTTAGTGGATAAAAGAGAATCAGACACACACATGGGTTAAAATCTTAGTCCTGCTTCATAGTTGTGGTATCTTGGGCAAATTTAATTGTATTTTGTGAGCCTTAAACTGAGTCTCGGCTATAAAGTGAAGATGATAATGCCTAATGAGAGCACTATTTTGAGAACAGAATGAAGTAGCCATACTTAAAAGTCTCTGGATTATACCAGGAGCTCAAAAAGAATATTATTAACAATGCCATTACCTCCCTAAGAGTTATATAAATAAAATGGAAAAAATCCTGAACACAGACTCTTTTTTTTTTTTTTATTTTATTGCGGTACACGGGCTCCTCACTGCTGTGGCCTCTACAATTACGGAGCACAGGCTCCGGACGCGCAGGCTCAGCGGCTATGGCTCACGGGCCCAGCCGCTCCGCGGCATGTGGGATCTTCCCGGACCGGCGCAGGAACCCCTGTGCCCTGCATCGGCAGGCGGACTCTCAACCACTGCGCCACCAGGGAAGCCTCTAACTTTTATTCTTGAAGGTCTTGGGGGCTCATGAAATATCCTCAGGACATAGTAAAGTGAATGTGTTAGCTGATTGGAGTATTTTTTTTTTTTTTTTTTTTTTTTTTGCGGTACGCAGGCCTCCCACTGCCGTGGCTTCTCCCGTCGCGGAGCACAGGCTCCGGACGCGCAGGCTCAGCGGCCATGGCTCACGAGCCCAGCCGCTCCGCGGCATGTGGGATCCTCCCGGACCGGGGCACGAACCCGTGTCCCCTGCATCGGGAGGCGGGCTCTCAACCACTGCGCCACCAGGGAAGCCCTAAACACAGACTCTTAAAAGAATTTATTTTAACAGAATTAAATTTAAAATTAAATATATGTCACTTACCATTTAGGAAAATGAAGGGAAAAAAAGCAAACAAATCAAAGCAGCACAATGAAAAATAAAACTGAAACTTCAAGAAACAAGGCTAAACCTTGAAAGGAATTGGGGGAAAGGCCGCACTTCCTTTGATGAGGGGAATCGGATCTTCCACAATCTAAAGATCCATGTTGGGGGCTTCCCTGGTGGCGTAGTGGTTGAGAGTCCGCCTGCCGATGCAGGGGACACGGGTTCGTGCCCCGGTCCGGGAGGATCCCACATGCCGCAGAGCGGCTGGGCCCGTGAGCCATGGTCGCTGAGCCTGCGCGTCCGGAGCCTGTGCTCCGCAACGGGAGAGGCCACAACAGTGAGAGGCCCGCGTACCGCAAACAAACAAACAACAAAAAAAAAGATCCATGTATCACGTATTTTAGAAGTTAAAAAAAATTTTTTTAGCCTAAACTAACAAAGTACCTTAATTGTTTTACTCCCACAATGTCATACCTTATTTATTTATCTGAATGAAAGCTGTTCTTTTCTTTTCAAATCTCCTTTCAAATTTATCTCATCTTGTTCAGTGATAGTTGTCTTGTTTTCAAAATGTGCACATGTATCGCCCTTCAGATGCATATGTGAAGTGGGCCTACTTGTGAGTGTAAGACCCATCTTTTCTGTCGCTCTCAAAATGATTTCTGGAAAGATAGTGGGGGCAGGGAATCTTGGGTTCCACTCCTGCATTGTGAACTATGGAAGTGAATTCGGAGTCCTCACCCTGCTTTTGCTGGTGGGTGCTCCCTTCCCTTCCTCCTGCTTGCAGACTGGGAGAAAAGCAGCAAAAGCCTCCTTTCAAACAAGTCTGAGTCTGTGACCTTGTTTCTACAACACCTTCCCCAAGTCATTCTCCCCTTGAAAGCCGAAGTAGGCTTATTCCAGGGAAAGAATTACTCACATGCAACTGGTCAATGGTTTCTTTTCCCATTTGTTCCACTCTGTCCACCGAAAGAGATGTAACAAACAAATGTGGTTAGAGTCCTTACCCTCAAGTAAATTATCATCTCTAAGTAGGAAGAAGTATAAATGTGCAGCTACAAAGAATGTGTGACAGCTACACCACATTCATGTAGCTGATTTCATGCTCTCCTTGTTTTCTCTTACTCCATATCTGTATAAGTGGGCCCAGTACTTCTTAGATTACAATCTTCTTGAGGACATGACTGTGACTACTTTGGTGTTTGCTAGTCAGTTTGATTATTTGTTTAATCTCATGCAGAATTTATAAATGACTATAAAGATAAGAGGTATTTATTAAAAGTATGTCTTGGACTTTTTGTAGTTACCCCCGAAGAAGTAGTAAGAAGGTGCCCTTCAGAATGAGATCCTAATTATCGTTTAGGACTGTCTGCTAAGTACATCTTTTAGATTTATACAAAGCAGTATTCCAAGGGTGCTCTAAACCACTTCCTTCTAAATTTCATGTTACACCGAAGTGGTAAACAATCTTTTCTTCAAGTTGTTTCCTCTCTCATGGCCACCACTGACGCAGACATCAGCTGGAAGAGAGGCCGCCCAGGATTAGGCAGAGTGCGTTATATGTAACTTGTCAGCTACTTGTAAACCCCGAAGAGAGTAAGTCAAATGTCAGGGACTGATTGTGAAGCTGAATTGCTTCCTCTTTTCTAGTTTCTCACAAAACAATTTGAATTCAGCTTCCCCTCTCCCTAACAGCAGCCACTTCTGACGGAAGTCTATTCTCTCAGACTAGCTTCTATTTAGGAAAAAAATTGCTTATATTGTTGTTCTCAAGCCTGTTGATAACTTTACACATGCTGAATTTTAAACAACACCACAAATACTTTCCTGTGGTATTTTCACTGCATTTCTCTATGCTCTGAACTCTATCTTTACCTCAAGAATATGAATTCAATGGGAAATTCACAAAGGGTAGTATCACAGAAAATATACACAGGATATATTTCCTACTGTTATACAGTTGGAGTTATCACAATTTCACTGTAGCTTTTTTTCTGGAATTTTGTCCCTAGGGCTTACTTAAAAGGGCATATAAAATGTAGTGTTCTATTAATATTTTTAAATACGTTTAAATATTGCAATATATATGACTATATTGATTTAGGCCTTTATGGGTCTTTAACATATGATTGCAGATTATATTTGAAATAACATTGAAAAATACTTTATACCTGATCAGCTTTTACCTATTTCTTCACCAAAGCTAACAACAAAGAGTTCATTAGAATTGTTCTGAGGAATTATTCTTTAAAATATGAAATAGCTTTTTATCTCCATGCATAATGAATGCTTCGATTTCTAAAACATATTACCTCATGCATTAATAAATGACCAAAAAAAACCCATCTGAACTTCCACTGACACTTTACAGAATAGAGACTTCTGATTTTTTTATGAGCTGTGGTACAGAATTGGATGTTAGCCTTTTCAGGTTAGACCAGTTAACACACTTCTAAGAAAAATGCTCATGAGACACAAAAATATATCTGTGGCCTCCAAATTTTTATCCTAGAAAAACCTATAAGAAATTCTCATTTCCTGTTTCTTCCCCAAATATCAGTTCTGCTCAGGTCTGGAGACTACTCTCCAGCTCTTCCAGGTCTGCAGCAGAAGTAATTCTCCTTCTGTCACCATCAACCCTTAACCAGCGGAAACATCCCAAAAGCCCTGCGAAATAAACAGAATATGATCCAATGCAGAGCAATCCTGCCAGACACTGCCCATTCCTCTGCCTTTACTAAAGTCTGTATTTTAATTATATGTAGAGTCTACCTGGTAAAGACTTCTCATCTTTCAAGACAGCTTTAGCACTCTCACTGCTATGAAGATTTTCCTGACGCCACCCCTCATCCTGGATAGAATTAAAAACTCCCCTATTTTTGGTTCCCACTGTATGCTGTACAGACTGCCTATCACATTCTATTGCATTCATTTATTTACATGTTTATCCCCTTTGCAGTAGACTATAAATGCACCAGGGTCTAAACTATGTTTTATTTATCTTTATGTCTGCAGTTACTACCAAAGAGCTTGATACATTATATATGACAATAATATTTGCAGAATGGGAACAATGAATGGTGGTTGCATATACAAGGAGATAAATTTAAATTGGGTTTCCACAAAAACTTCACAAAAGGTCTTTTTGTTACCTACAGAATAAATATATTTTTCTGCTGCTCTGATTTAGACTCAAACACAAGGTAATAGACAGACCTCCCTGTCCTCATCTGACTTGTCTACATTCACACAAGAGCCTTCAATAATTACCCTGACAAACATTTTCAAAGAGCAATCCCTAATCCTAAGAGTTGAAAGTTGCTCAAGTGAGGACTGTTTGTACAATATAAGACCATTTTTTATGGAGTCTCACAAGCACCTAGTGAGTTAACAATAGTGATGACCATGACCTGAGCTAACTCCAGCACTCCAGCTACTCTGTCTTCCTGGGGTTAATCTCTTAAACTCCTCTGGCCTTTGTACCTCTGTGGAGTGAAGAAACTGTGTAAGCAATACCTACACGCCTCTATTTATATAATTTAACATGCTTATATTGCCCTTCTAAAACAAATATTTATTGAACACTTTTCTAGGCAGATTCAAAGAGGCAAAGAAACTTAACCAATACTTTTACTTTTTTAATTAAAGATTTCCAAGGTACAAAACCATACTCCTTAAAGTCAAAGTCTCTGATTTTTTACAATATTTTTGGGGGGGAAGGAATGGGGTTTTGTGACTGTTTTGTCTCATTAACTCACTTGTAATACCAGGCATTGTAATGAATGCTTTACTCATAAGTTCAAAGGCTTTGGGGATGTTGTATTAGATATATACAATAAGCTCAGAAACTAACATTGGTTTCATCATGACTCTAAACAAGGCAGGATTGTTCATTATGTGTAGACATATTACAGTATGTTGGGGTATTTCATCCCAGCCCTAATTCCAACACACTACCAATATGACAACCTTGTTACTTGTATCCTTATTTTTAACGGCCCATTTTAATTACTTTGGCACTACAGACATTTACTAGTTAACTATTTATCAGAAGTAGCTATTATAATTAGTTATTATCTATCTTGAGTGTCTATACTCAATTTTAACACAAAATGTTATTCCTATGGGATACAGAAATTTTACTGTGGGATATTGAAAAACTTTTCCTGTGTACTCCAGTGGTGGGTCTCTCATCTCTAACGTTGCTTCTCAATAAGAAGTTAATGAAGCTACTTTATGAGCCAATTCTCTATCCTGACACTATGTCCCCAAGCTCCAGAAAACCTTCACATTTGCTATCCAACTCACTTGCACAAGCATCCACCCAAACTCAGGAAGCTGGCTTCAAGAAGTCTCCCTCTCCCCTCGAGTTTCCTCTCCCCTCTCCCTGCCCCATTCTGAGCCGTCATGTCTGCTTCTATGGAATTCTGAAGGAAGGCGACCCAGGTAACAGAGGCTGTGGAAGGAGGGAGGATTTTCTTGAAGTTCCCCACCAGACATCGAAATGTGTTTTACATAAAGAAAAATTACTAATAGAACCCACAATAGCTAGATTAAGAGTTAAAGGGCTTTAGTGGCTGGCTTGGGATCTTAACTTCTCTTTATAACTACTTTTGGGGGAAAAACTAATTGTGAATTGAACACATTTAAATTATAAACCAAAATTTATACTACAATTTATTTATAAGTTGTAGATCACTACAACATTACAATTCTTTAAGAATATGAATAATCTTTTTTTAAAATTCTGACTTTTTTTAAGGAATTGAGAATACAGGAAGTTTATTTTCATGAGAAAATGGTGATAGGTTAGTTTTTTGGGGTTTTTTTTGCTGTATGCGGGCCTCTCACTGTTGTGGCCTCTCCCATTGCGGAGCACAGGCTCCGTACGCGCAGGCTCCGCGGCCATGGCTCACGGGCCCAGCCGCTCCACGGCATGTGGGATCTTCCCAGACCGGGGCACGAACCCGTGTCCCCTGCATCGGCAGGTGGACTCTCCACCACTGCGCCACCAGGGAAGCCTGATTGGTTAGTTTTAAACTGAAGACGTTCATTAGGAGCAAGCCTGCAATTTCCTTTCACCTCACCGTTTGTTCTGTTATTCTAACTAGTTTTTATTGGAAATCTAGTACGTGTCAAAAAGTTTTTTATGAGTGCTAGAAACACAGCAATGAGCAAGACAGGGGAGTCCTGATCTAATGGAGTTTACGTTCTAGGAGAAGGGGAGTAGGGAGCGAGGAATGGGAATGAATACAACAAATGAACAAGAGGATTCAGATACTGATATATGATATAAAGCAAACATAATGAGGATGCGATATTGTGGGGTGGGAGAGCTACTCAGGGAGGCTGTTCTGAGGTGATACTATGGGAGCTGAGTGTGAATGAAGGATGGATGAATGAATACATGAATGAGCAAAGCACTAGTATAGAACTTTCCAGGCTTAGAGACTAACTGGAACCCAGGACCCAAGACAAGAAGGAGGTGGCACGTTTAAGGCCCTGAAAAGAGTCCACTGTCACTGGTGCTGGGTGAATGGGTGGAGATGGGAGGAGGTGAGATCAGTGTAGGCAGGGGTGATCCTCATGGTCTGTTGGATGCAGGTCAGAAGTTTCTCTTTTAGTGCAGTAGGAAGTCACTGAAGGATTTTAGGTGGGAGAGTGACTTGAGCTGATTTAGTCTTGCAAAGGACTACTGTGGCTGCTGAGAAGAGAATAGATTATAAAGAAAGGGGCCAAAGCAAAACCATGGGTAATAATTTGGACACTACTATAAAAGAGAGATGGCTTAGATGAGTATGATAAAGGTAAAGATTGACAGAAAAGGATACAATTGAGATATCCTCTGGAAGAAGAGAGATAAAATGCATTTAATTTACAAATATGGTTAATCCTATACATATTTTTCAAAGGGGATATCCATACTAAAATAGTTTTAAAACATGCAAAAATTGAGAATATCAATTCAGAAGCTAACTTTCATTTAACTTTGATTTCTGTATTCCAGAAGGATCAAGGGCATAAATTGGGTTGGGGTGCGGCTTAGAGGTGAGGTCTGGGGTTGCTGTGGAATTTCTCCATTTCCAGGCCCATAAAATCATTTGCACATGCCATCTTCTACACGTGAAACCTGGCCAGGAAATGCACTTTGTTGTTGATATGTGACATGTAACTTTTTCAACTTGGCAATAACATTCACGCTTACAACCAAAACATAGTGCCTGAAACCAAGTTCCTCCTCATCCCTGGCAGAACACAAAGTACACGTTCCCAGGAGATGGGATCCAAACGGGGCTCTGCCAGAAAGCTGGTTCTGGACTCACACAACTAACAAGCCGATAGAAAACGCTACTTTACTTGTATAACTGCTGTTATTTTGGCCCTCTTATACACCTTTTGGCATAGTATATGATGTAAAAAAAGAATAGTCGCTTTGCTCAGGAACTTAAAGTTCAGTTAGGCAGATAGGCAGTTAAGTGTAAGACACTGTAGGTAAAGCAAGAAGCTAAAACTCAGGCACAGCTTCCTGGGACTTACAGATGTATATGGAAACATAAAAACCAATTTTGTGAGGGCCAGTCATTGAAAAGAGCCACAAAAGGAAGGAAGATGTTGAGGAGCTAAAAAGATGAAAGAGAGGCCTACTAACATGATTACTCTAGTAGCAAATGTTAACTATACTTCAATAAAGCTACAAAAATAAAACTGATTGTGGAAATGGGTACACAACTCGCTGAATATACTAAAAGCCACTGAATTGTACACTTTCAATGGCTGCAATGTATGGCATGTGAATTCAATCTCAACAAGGCTTTTTTTTCTTTTTTTTTAAAGCTGTCTGCAGGAGACCATGCTGTTATGCTCCATGGAAGTGGAGGGGAAAGGCACCATTGAAGGGTTCTGAGGTGTCTTTCTCACACAGAGATGGGGCATTGGGCCTGGGCAAGTAATGTAACCTTTTGGGGTCTCAGATTTTTCATGTGCAATGCAGAGGCAATCATAATAATACCGACGGTCTCACAGGGTGTCGTAAGGATTACATGGAATTACGCAGATCAAGGGCTTACGGTAGTCCTTAGCGGTACTGTTTCGTTAAATAGTGTCCCTTTGTTAAAAATATGCCTATTCCCAATAGGAATAAAACCAAAAATAAGTAAATGGGACGTAATCAAACCTACAAGTTTCTGTACTGCAAAGGAAACCATAAACAAAATGAAGAAACAACGTAAGGACTGGGAGAAAATATTTGCAAATTATGCGACCAACAAGGGCTTAATTTCCAAAATATACAAATGGCTTATATAACTCAATATCAAAAACAAAACAAAAAAAACCCAATCAAAAAATGGGCAGAAGATCTAAATAAACATTTCTCCAAAGAAGACATACATATGGCCAATAGGCACATGAAAAGATGCTCATCATCACTATTATTAGAGAAATGCAATTCAAAACTACAAAGAGGTACCACCTCACAACAGTCAGAACGACCATTATTTAAAAAGTCTAAAAATAATAAACGTTGGAGACAGTATGGAGAAAAGGGAACCCTCTTACACGGTTGGTGGTAATGTAAACTGATGCAGCCATTATGGAAAACAGCAAGGAGGTTCCTTGAAAAAAAACTAAAAACAGAGTTGCCATATGATCCAGCAATCCCACTTCTGGGCATATGCCCAGACAAAACTATAATTGGAAAAGATGTATGCACCCCTATGTTCATAGCAGCACTATTTACAATAGACAAAACAAGGAAACAACCTAAATGTCCACTGAAAGATGAATGGATAAAGAAGATATGGTGTGTGTGTGTGTGTGTGTGTGTGTGTGTGTATCTATCTACCTATCTAGATAGATACACACACACACACACACACACACACACACACACACACACACACTGGAATATTACTCAGCCATAGAAAAGAATGAAATAATGCCACCTTAAGCAACATGGATGAACTTAGAGATTACCATACTAAGCAAAATAAGTCAGAAGAAGAAAGACAAATACCATACGATATCACCTATACGTGGGATCTAAAATATGGCACAAATGAACACATCTACGAAAGAGAAACAGCCTCACAGACACAGAGGACAGATGTGTGGCTGTCAGGGGGTGGGGGGGGAGGGAAGGATTGGGGGTTTGGGATTAGCAGATGCAAACTACTATATACAGCATGGATAAACAAGAAGGTCCTACTGTATAGCACAGGGAACTATATTCAATATCCTGTGATAAATATTATTCAGCCATAAAAAGAAACGAAATGGAGTTATTGGTAGTGAAGTGGATGGACCTAGAGACTGTCATACAGAGTGAAGTAAGTCAGAAAGAGAAAAACAAATACCGTATGCTAACAAATATATATGGAATCTAAAAAGAAAAATGGTTCTGAAGAACGTAGGGGCAGGACAGGAATAAAGATGCAGACGTAGAGAATGGACTTGAGGACACGGGGAGGGGGAAGGGTAAGCTGGGACGAAGTGAGAGAGTGGCATGGACTTATATATACTACCACATGTAAAATAGATGGCTAGTGGGAAGCAGCCGCATAGCACAGGGAGATCAGCTCCGTGCTTTGTGACCACCTGGAGGGGTGGGATAGGGCGGGTGGGAGGGAGATGCAAGAGGGAGGGGATATGGGGATATACGTATATGTATAGCTGATTCACTGTGTTATAAAGCAGAAACTAACACACCATTGTAAAGCAATTATATTCCAATAAAGATGTTAAAATAAAAATATCCTGTGATAAACCATAATGGAAAAGAATATGAAAAAGAATATATGTATAACTGAGTCACTCTGCTGTACAGCAGAAATTAACACAACATTGTAAATCAACTATACTTCTATAAATTTTTTTAAATACCTATTGCAAATTTCAAATGTACACACATCCACATTCCCAAGGTCAAACCATATACACACAGACACACATGCAGTTTTTTTTCAAATATCTATCTACATCTCTACCGTTCTTAAGGTTCTAACAATGCAACACAAGCAATAAAGACACAACACTTAGAAGATACTTAAGATTAGGAGGAAAAAATCACATTTGAAAAATATAAACAAAGCAAAAATTAATATAGTGTCTAAAGATAATGCAGACCAACATAAAAACCCTTCTGGGAGAGTACAGTGAGAGGTGTGATAATAGGCATGATAGAGCCAATTATTTAAAAACGGTGGGGCTGAAGAAACTTTCACCTCCCTTGCTGTTGATTGAAGAAAACCTCTGGAAGAGAAAAGCAGGCTCAGTTCTCCAGAGGGCATTAGGAAGCGTTGGACTCAGAGCAGAACCCAACGGGCCTCTGCAGTGTTGTGTGGCAGCAGGAATCATCCTTACCCTCCGCCTTTGCCCCTCGTTTGTTCCCTAGGCCTTGTGTTTCAAGATTTTTGAACATGACCTATTATCCTCTTAACAACTCTGCAAGGCAGGCATTCTTCTTCTTCTTCTTATTTTTTTTTTGCGGTACGCGGGCCTCTCACTGCTGTGGCCTCTCCCGTTGCGGAGCACAGGCTCCATGCCTCACGGGCCCAGCCGCTCCGCGGCATGTGGGATCTTCCCGGACCGGGGCACGAACCCATGTCCCCTGCATCAGCAGGCGGACCCCCAACCACTGCGCCACCAGGGAAGCCCAGGCATTCTTATTATTTTTCCAATGATTTTCCGATTGCAGCTCAGAGACATTCCCCCATTTGGTCCTCTAATTCCAAAAATGGGACTCTTCCTCCTACATTCCATATTTGTTACTTAAAGTTCTTTAGAGCTATCATTAAACTTTCATAAAAACATTTTTTCTCAGATGCTGATTTTCCTTACTTAGGGAGATCAAAAGAAGACTTTTAAAAGTCAAGGATAGTTTATATTTTTGAGGCTGTAACAGAAGATTCCAAACTGGTATTTTCTGGTAAAGTCTGGATTTGCTTCACAATTTTTCCTAGTAACAAAAGCCATGTTGCAAACATGATAATGTCACTGTAGCCTCATTCAGAATATTACTCACTCTTTCTGTTGCTTTGCTACTTCAGCACTCGGGAAAGTTTGAATTTCCCAGTAGTGTGCCCATGATACTATTTTTGTATCTTCAGCGTCCACTTATTTTCAATTTAGTGAATCTACGGTTGAGCTGAATTTTGAAAGCTTGCTGGAAAAAAGGAGCTGGATTTTATTATTAAAAGATTTTAAGAATAAAAAATTTTGATATATAAATATGTTCTTAAGAAGAAAGCAAACATAAAACTTATTATTTCTTCAAGTTTTCCTCCATTTAAATACCAATATCATCTTAATCCCTCAAAGCACATACTTGTGAATAGCATAATATTAATATTTTTGGTTGTAGAATGGATTATAACATTATTTGATAAACACTAGCTACAGATTTACTTCATGACTGATTGCAAGTTTACGTGAAATTCAATAATAATAATACCAAAAATGTAAGGTCATCAAAGAAAATTTGGATTCAAGAAATGGGGGGAAAAAAACGAGCTCAAACCAGAGCTTTAATTGTCTCCTAGGTATAACATGATTAGGTTAGGCACACAAGCAGGAAGTTACTTGTCTTAGGCATAAAAAATGTCAAAGTAATCAAAAACTATAAATAAAAACATGGATCACAGAGAAATTTACCAATTCCTATAACCCTTTCATCAAACTGCTAAAGAAAGTTCTATTTCAAGAAAATAAAAATACCAATGTGGGAGGGAGAGTGGGATGGGAGAGGAGGAGACCTACCCCTTTGGTGGGTGGTAGCTGGTAGCCCCAGGGTCCAGCTTCCCTTCAGCGAGCTTTTTATATCAGAGGCGCCAGAGCTGTTCCCGCTTCTTGTGCCCCAACAGGTCCCTTCTTTCACCACCAAGCTTCTCTCATGTGTGGTCTGAAACAACCCTTCCATTTCCTCCCCATCGACTGAACTCCCTAACCTTTTGTGTCTTATTTTCATCATCTCTCACCAAGGTTTCCAGCGACTTTGTTCTTGCCAAACTGGAGGACTAATCTCCCACTGATGCTAAATCCTTCCATTTGAAACATCTTTTCCTTCCTTGGCCTCAGAAACTTTAACTATGCTTTAGTTAGCTGCTTCTAATGATCCTTCTCTTTCCACATGGCACAGTGTCTTAAAACACAGATTTTGGAAGCAGATGGACTTGAGTTCAGACCCTTCCAGCTGCCACATTCTAGCTCTGAAGGTTAGTTAGGGCAGGTAACTGAACTTCTTAGTCCCATTCTTTCCATTTGTAAAATAGGGATGATAAAAGTACCCACCTCATCTGGTTGTTACAAGGAGTGAATAAAGCAATACATGTAAATGTTTTATGGCACAGTTCAGTGCCATAAAGGCAAGCCCTTGTGACATTAGTTACATGTATTCTATAATCAGGTTCTCTCCTCAACCTGTCCCAAAGAACTATTTTATAGTGTCAACGCTTGTTTATGTAGCTAACATTGAAATCACTAGCTTAAATGTGCTATGGGAACTCTAAATTCCTAATGCCCAAAATTGCATGTATCCTTCTCCATCTATTAAAACTTCTGGCCTTTTCTATTTAAGTCAAATGACTTAAATAAGAAAAGGCTATCTATCTCTTTGGTGATAGGGTAAATCTCATTAATTCACGATTTATGAGGCAGTATACGTAGTGGTTAAAGGGTACTTACGCTCAATTTCCAGTTCTGAAACGTATCGCTACGTGACCTAGGACAAAAAACTTAAAACTCTTTGTGCCTCTGTTTCCTCAATTGTAAAATAGGAAGAGTACTAGTGCCAACCTCATATAATGCTTAGTAGGTATTATATTAATGTTTATTAACACGTTTATTAAATAAAATAAAATTTACAGTGTGACCTTTGTATTGATTTAAATAGAAAACTAAAACAGTAATACTTTCATAGCACAAAACAGGGTGTTTTTTAATTAGTTCCTCTTCTTTCCTTTGAATTCTCATTGCCACTACCACTGTCCACTGCCACTGGTTACGTGACCCAACATAACCAGATGATGGTAAAAGCTCCCCACCCTGCCTCTCTAAACCCATCTCCAGGCATTCTTCTATTTTAATCCATTTTTTATTTAAACCCTAATTGCCAGATCAATCCTTTGGAACAATCCTTTCACACTGTGCCCTTTCGGACTACTCCATTGGTGACTCCCACCAATTCTCAGACAATATACAACTACCTCACCTTCGATGGCTTATCTAGTTCCCTATGCCAGGGGCAGGTCTTACCTAAGTGGAATTCCCAAGGTCACTAAACCCTTCAGGTCTTTATTCTTGTTCTTTTCCCCTGCCTAGAATGTGCCACATCCTATTTCTTCAAATCTTATCCATCTTTCAACAACCAAGTCTGATTCCACTTGCTCTGTGGAGCCTTTTCAAGCTAAGGCCCTCACCCACAGCTTATGCAATACTACCTAGTATCCTAGAGAAGAGGAGACTTTCTTCTACATACAACTTGGTTCTTACCATAAGGTTCATTTTCAGACTGTTATCTACATGCTTCATGTGTATATATCTTGCCTGGTATTTCCCGTTGCACAATCTCAGTACTGTGCATATGGTAGATGAGGTGGAAGCAGGTGAGTTCATAGATGAATGATGATCCTGATGGGGGATAAGTAGGGTTTGTTCAATTTTTTTTTTGCTTTAATTTCACTGCTGGATGATTAAATGGGCATTCATAGTCATGAATAGTGATACTATTTTGGCCACATTAATGAGCATACCTAAACTAGAATCAAATAGTTTAGTAAGTTCAACTCAAATGTATATTCATATCTGTGCGCAGAATGCTCTTTATTCATGTTCACCAAATTAACGTCTATGTGAAGGAAAGGTACAGTTAAATACCTAACAATTTTTTGTATAAAAAATAAAAGCCTTACATACTCAATACTATTGAAGTGGAGGCGCTTACAAGCTCTTTATAGGAAAGAAATGGTGGTGGAGGTGCTGGTTACACCTTCTTTCTAGTGGTTTACGTCCACGTACAATACTGAGAAGTTCTGCAAGTGTGAAATGCTATGAGAAAGACCAAAATAAAAGTCTGGTCTGCACTCTCAGTCCTACATTAGTTCCCATGTCTGAGGATCTTTTCTTAGTAACCCAGGAGGAAGAAAAGAAAGCCAGAAGGAAACGGTAGCCGAAGTTTTCCCTTCAGGATGGAAAGATAAATGTTTGTAAGCGGTTTCAAGGCAATGACACTTTAAATGAAGTAAACATTTAATTAATGGAATTTCTTACAGAAATTATTTTTAGAGTAAAGAAAATAGGTTAGTACTATGGGTTAAGTAATAATAATAATAATAATAGTAATAATAAAAACAATAACAGCAACAACAACCAGAAATGTATCTGGGTCCTAACAGAGCTAACCTAATCTCTCAACTAGTGGGATCCAGAAACCCACCCAGACTTAATGATTTAGTATCTGAATTTTAACAAGATGCCTACATCCAACTTTAGGAAACACTTTCCTAATCCATTTGCATCTACACAAACAAATGATCATAAATGTTTCACTGAATAATGATCCTTCGTGCTTCCCAATCCTCAAAACAAGGTCCAATTTTTATTCTTGTACTCAAACTCTTGAATTCCTTTTTCTTAAATAACAAAAGCAGAAATAACAAAGGATACCCTGCTTAACAAGCAATTAACTAAAACTTCCAGCTAATGAAAAATCTGTTCTGAGTAACGAACATTTTACAATTTCTGTCTGACTCTGCTTCAATCCACAAAGATATGCCTATAAGACACATGTTTTCAGACCCTACACACACAATGACTTTCCTGAGCTGACAGACTCAACACAACAGTGCAAGCTGCCAGGAGAGAAACCAGACCCTGGAGTAGCCATAAGGAATCAGTACTGAAGAGGTCACAGTTGGCTTCTGGCTTCCTTCACGTACAGCCAATGATTCTGCGTCTCAAAAATGCTAGATACTCAAAGCTAAAATAACATAAATTGCAGATTAAAGCAGAATCTATTGGCAGGAGTATCTACACAGAATCCTACCCGGGAAACAAAATGACATTGCAAGATGACATCCCAAAGCATTACAGAATGAGGAAACTGGACAAGTCACTTACAGTCCAACTTTTTGCTAAATTCCAGAGAACAGTCCTCTGAATTTTAAGGCGATTTCCTTGTCCCTTCTTAAGGAGAGGGCCTATGGAAGCTAAAACTCCCATACATCCAGCGGCTACCCAAAATTCATATTTAAGTATTTCAAATTCTCAGATATCCGGTGTCATCTGAATTCAGAGAGTATTTTTACATACATTTTTTTCTAGACTAATTTGCTCTTCACTTTCAGAAAAAGGTGCTTAAGCCATGCAAACAAAATACAGAGAAAACAAACAAACAAACAAACGTTTCCCTCTGGTTAAGTTTATTAATCAGAGTAAATGCAGTTCTATCTTATCATCTTTCTATGAGGAAACTTCTGTTCTTTTTTTAGATTTGGAGAATTGCTTTTCCTAACAGAACCCCCAGAACTGAGAACCCTGAACTGCAAACTTGTCCTTTGTCCTAGTTGTTTACCAGCCTTATCAGGGCACACATGGGCTGGCAATGTGATTCTAAGATAAAAATTCCTAAGATATAATTAGATGTTTTTCCAAGAAATATCACCAATGTCATGAAAATTTGTTTGCTCTCTTCTCCTTCATATTTAAAGATAATGATCTCACAATTTCTTGCCATTTAATCATTTTCTTTTAGATGAGTGAGAAACATTAACTTGGCACTGAAGAAAAATGCATACTTTTTTTTTTTTTTTTGCGGTACGCGGGCCTCTCACTGTTGTGGCCTCTCCCGTTGCGGAGCACAGGCTCCGGACGCGCAGGCTCAGAGGCCATGGCTCACGGGCCCAGCCGCTCCGTGGCACGTGGGATCCTCCCGGACCGGGGCACGAACCCGTGCTCCCTGCATCGGCAGGCGGACTCTCAACCACTGCGCCACCAGGGAAGCCCCGAAAAACACATACTTTTAAAATAAACAATACTGAAAACACAGATCTTATCTTAAAACTTCTGCGACATTTAAACCTACTTTTCTCCAACAACACACTTCTTAAAGCTTATACAACATAAATATAATGAAAATAATGTTATACCCCTGAATTTAACTATAAATGATAAATGACAGAAAGATATAGTCCAAGCTAGTGATGCACAAGCTTTCTTACCGTGCCTTTCAGACTCATTAGTTCAATTCTGAACAAAAGGGATAAAAAGAGAAAGGTAGAAAATCACAAATGCATGTTTGCTAAGTTGCAGAAGAATACTCTCTAGCCCAGTGCAAGAAGTGCTGTGAAAACATCTTAAGTTCTCTACTGAACTCCATCTTTGCTAGAGACTAAAAACCGGTTTTGGAAAAAAAAAAAAAAAAAAAAAAAAAAAATCTTTCACTGCCACCTGCTGGTAATTTATAGTCAGTGGTTCTCAAAGATGCTTGAATGACACAAATTCTAGATTAAAGCAGAATCTTTTGTCTTTTAAAGGAAGAACATTAGATACAATATATGTTTCGAGAAATACAGACTATCACATTTTCCTGATGCTGATTGCTTCCCTCACTGACACACTGCCCTGAAAGGAAGTCAGAGGCCATTACATTTTTATTCTTCCCCTTTCCACAAAAGCCATTCGACTTAGTCCTAGGCCAGCAATAAAGATTTAAAACCAAATGGTCTTGGCAGACCTGTCTACAGAGTATTCACAACTCAAACACTTGAGGTCAGCTAGAGAAATTTTACTTTTAGCCAAAGACCCACAGGCCAAACTGTATTTTTTAAGACTTCTCTACAGGAAACTTAAACTATAAGAATGGGAACATATAGTTGATGGAGGATCCCAAATGAGAGGTCCAAGACTGGAACTGGAATCCCCCCACTGGCAAGATTCTGTAACTGGAGATATAAACGTGATTTTAAAATTCATAAATGAAAGGGTAGGCCCAAGTTCCTGCAGTCAGCTTCATTCTTTTTTTTGGAGAGTCTAAGAATTTTTCAAAGGCTTTGCTAAAAGGTTTTAAAGGAGAAAATTATTCTCTTTAATTTAGAGAGGATTTCTAAAAATCAAAGTAGATAGGTAAAACATTTTGAGGAAACAGTACTTTCTATCCACAACCTATCAACAATTCGTCCTGCCAAAAATAAACTACGGAAGTTCTTTTTTAGTTACGTCACATGACAAGTCATACATTGTAGGATTTTTCATGCCACGTTGCTTTATCTATTCTAAAAATATACTGAATAACATGGATTTGACTATTTTCTCCAAAATTAATGTTAAGTATAATGTGAATCTGAAGGCAGTGTCCCAAGATATAAATCCTGTCTTTTTTTTACATCCCTAGACATGAGCAAATTTGTCTGCTAGGACACTGAAGAGTTGTCTGTAATTCTATGGTTCTATAATTAAGACTTGTACAAATTCTGCTGCCAAAAAATCACCAGAGTGGGTGGTGAATACAGCCAAGTAAACTCTAATTATGGAAGGTGGGTTTTCTAAGATCTTAAATACAAGAAGCGAAGGCAAGATCAGACAACTAAGATAGCTACCAAGGCAATATAAATAGTCTTGTCAAACTCAATGTAAGCCCCCCTTTGGTAACAGCTGTTACCTCTCATAGTTCATAGGTACTTTAAAAGCACAATCTGGGATCTTCCACTTAGAATTCAGCACTTCATTTTTCCCTAAAAAGTAGTTATGAAATTTACTCATGTCATTTTCACTCCTGGGACCAAAAAAGGCAAGAGAAGTCCAATGTCCCAGATAATTTTCCATTTTATATTTCAGCTCCTCCTGTAGTATTATTTTTAAAGGTTCTGTTAGGAGTTAAATAGAATGCCATTAGCATTCTAAAATGCGTGCAACTCCTAAGTGTAAGGACAGCACAATAAATTTACGTAAACTGAACACATGCATACACCAGCACACAATCAGGCACCAGCATTTTCTGCACTTCAGATGTGCACCCACCTACCCAGAAATGAGGAAATTTTATAAAACAATATTACAAAGTTTTCTCAATAATAACATTATATAGTGTATTCTTCTGGTTGAAACTGTAATTACACTCTTCAAGTAGAAGTGATTATGCTTTTTCCTGTTTGCTTATATAGATGTCTATGCCCATCTTACTCCTAATCAACAAGCTGCATGAATTTCTCACTTGAGCCCACCCCAAATATCACCTCCTCTGTGAAGACTTCCCTTACCTTCGCAGAAATATTAAGTCCTCAACTATATTTACAAATAGTCTGTGTTCACACTAATTACACTGCATTAGAGTTATCTGTATGTACATCTACTGTTCCAGACTGTGAATATCTCATGGACAGAAAAGGCATTTAATTTCATCTTTTTGATCTGCCTTCCGGGTTTTAAACTGTGTGCTTTAAAATGCATGCTAATGAATGACTCAATGCTTTTCACACTATTTCTTCTGCCATAGAAACGGTTTTTCAAAAAAGAATGTTCTACCAAACTGTATTCTATAATATTAAATGAAGCAAAATATATTATCCAGATGTCTTAAAGTATATATCATTTTGGGCTTCCCTGGTGGCACAGTGGTTAAGAATCCGCCTGCCAATGAAGGGGACACGGGTTCAAGCCCTAGTCTGGGGAGATCCCACATGCCACGGAGCAACTAAGCCCATGCACTACAACTACTGAGCCTGTGCTCTAGAGCCCGCAAGCCACAACTACTGAGCCCCCGTGCCACAACTACTGAAGCCCGCACACCTAGAGCCCGTGCTCCACAATAAGAGAAGCCACCGCAACGAGAAGCTGCACAGGGCAACGAAAAGTAGTCCCCACTCATCGCAACTAGAGAAAGCCTGCACGCAGCAACAAAGACCCAATGCAGCCAAATATAAATAAATAAATAAACAGTATATATCATTTTAATGCCCTCCATATAAAGGATCTGTAACAGAGCATATTTTATTCAGATTAAATTAAAATGTGCTCATTTTAACATATATACACATTAGTAATACATAAATAGACAATATGATGCTTCATGATAAGCAGCAGTTATTTTCTTGTAAGCGGTGACACTAAGGTATTTCTCTGTAGAAAGTTCACAAAAGACACTTTTTAGACCTGATACTCTCATTTCCTCTTACTGCTCTCCTTCCCCAGCCTCCTCCACTACAATTTAAACAAGCTTATTTCAACTAAATTGAGATTAAACTTTACTTATACTCAAGGATCACAGAAGAAGAAACATGAACATCACATGAAAGTGGGAAATCCCAGCGCTCTCCTACCTGTGTACCTAAGCTGGCTGCCATCATGTGAGTCAGAAGTTTAGCTGCAAACATGGAATACTTGGCACAGAAGATATGGGAAAGAACAGCCAGGCAGAGACCTGTAGAAACAAAAAAAGCCCATGTGTGGTTTTACAATCCATGAATAAACAGAAGCATGGTAAAATCTCTGGAAAAGGTAAGCACATAAGGCCTCATAGCACAACATCTCAGGGAACATTCATGTTCCAATTTCAATCCAGTCCACTTGACAAGACATATAAAATCCTCACACTTATTAAGCCCAAGGGTAACGTTAAATTTCAAATATCTACTTGTTTACTTCCCTACTAAAAGGAAAGCACAAATTAAGCAGATTAATAATTTAGACAAGTTTTACTGTTTAAGAAAAGAATCAAATTCCAATCTAATTTTCCATGATCAGGTGGCTTGCTAAATAGAGACACTTAGGGAGGTGAATAGGATTTTTCAGGCATAAAATTGTGAATGGTGCTACCAAAACTCAGGTTTGGAAATTACCCCTTTTTGTCTACTAGAAATAATTATGTAATTACAACAGTGGTGATTATGAATTTTTAAAGCAACCTGGGTGCCAAAACCAGGAACAAAATGTGTTCTTTCTCACTGAGATGCTTTTTAACCTAAACATCTACATTTCCAAGTAGTGTGAAGAACATTATTCTTATTTTCTTTAAATCTACTTGAATTTACCTACCTATACTACTTCAAGGGGAAGATCAGAATCTCAGGGCTAACGCATACATCTTTTATCTTGCAATTTGTATAAATTTCTTTTAATGTTAGGTTTTAAATGTAGAACCTATATATATTTTATAAATATTTCCTGCCTTTTAAAATTTAAATGTGCTGCACAAAGTAACCTATTTGCTTTATCACTTAAGCCTTTTACTCCACTCTCATCCTCAGTAGGGTTATTTTGTCTAAGAAGTGTTGAAACATAACAACTGGCTTGTGTATGCTGCTTTGCCCTGTACTCTGCATGCATTAGCTCATTCATCAACACCTCCATGGCAAGCAGGAGACGCTGCATTTGTTTAACATTTTGTTTCTTCATTATCTTTTCTGAAGCCATGGAACAAACTTCTCAAGTACGTACACCACATGTTAGCATAAGTGGACTGGATATCTGCAAAATGCGCACATGGGGTCTGTGACTAATTGTCAGCACAGAAATGCCTCTCAGAAATCCTTCTGGGAAAAGCTTTCAATATGTTTAGGTTTGCATTAGGTAGACAAAGTTCCACACAGGAAGTGAGGCTTTGCATTAGCCAAGGCTTTCAGCCTAGAAATTTGGCCAAGAAATCAGGAGTAATCCACTTTTAGGAAGGCTGCCATGAGGTGTTCTGGGACAGGTGTGCAGGTCCTGGGGCTGCCTGCCCAATCCTCCCACACAGGTACACAGTATAGCCAGAAACTGCATTTTTACTTAGGTAGCTTATAAACTATTTAAGCTGTTGCTCCAAACTCACAAATGTACACTTTGAACTTCCTGTGATGGTCAGAGTCACCTTAAACTGAAGGTTCAGGTTGAGTGTGAGAGTGTGTGTATGAGTGTGTGTGTGTGGGGTCTGTGTGTGTTACCACACTGACTTAAAAGCAGGGCCTTGGAAGTCTCATTTCATTGCCGGCCACATGATCACAAATATGTGCTTTACTATGAGTTTACTGTGGTGGATGGTAACAATATGAGGCAAGGGGATTAGGGCTGGGCAAAGGAGAAATACTCCTGAGTCACCTGTTTCTTTCTAGTTCACAAGAAGAACTTATTCACAGCCTTTTCCCCTAACTTGGTAATTCTCCACTATACTCCCATTTCATGATACAAATTTAGTACAGTTAAACTTGACCAGATCAGTAATATTTAATTAAGTCTATGAAGCTTCAATTAAAATGCTAGCAGGACACCTGGTGGCAGTCCAGGATTCAAAGCCAGTGGCAGGAGAATGGGCTAGGTTCTATTAGCCTGTAAGTGTAATGTATGATGATTATCTAGATGCATTTTTTATTTAGGAGAAAAGAATGCGGCTAAAAAAACCTCAAGTGGCCTAGCCTCAACTGGCCTTGGGAGAGATACTGAATACCTTAGATTTAAAGAAATAAATACTTCAATTACCAAGTTCCTAAACACTATATGCTACGTATTTATCTTTTATTTTCTTATCTGATATTGAAGAGCTGTATTCAGCATCCATAATTTAAATTTACAAGTCAGTTTTTTAAAAATTGTAACCTTTTTTTGGTTTAAATTCCCTTAATATGTAAATCACAGGGTACAAAAAGGTATAATTATAAATAGAAATTTTTTAAAATGAAGTGTAACAATTCCAGGTATTGCCTAAAGGTATACTCTAAACAGGTTTGTAAAAACTGATTCCTTGGCAATTATGTAGAAAAACAAGTTGCTGATTGAATAATTTTCATTTGATTTTTCCCTAGCACTATGTAGGTTACAGAATCTGTTGGAAAAAAGCAATTAATCAGTTTACTAACACAAATAACTTTTCTATATGATTAGACAGTAAGATGGAAGATAAATTACCCTTAACAAAATGATAACATTGATAATCTTTGATTTAGATAAGAAAAACTCTAAAGAACCACTGGATTCTTTTGCAATTACCAAAGTGGACCAAAGATCTTATCTATCTATACAATATTCGAATGTTTGTATGTGTATATACATATGTACTGTTTGTATATGAATATAGATATCCAGTAAATAACTACTGTTTGGCATCACTTACAAATGGGACATACTGTCCAAATCACTGAAGTTTATCCCTCCACAAGCCAAACATTAACACTTTTTCCCATGAAAATCTCTTTAAAATATTTATACATTTTGTATTGCTTTACTTATGTATCTCTGTCTTCTCTACAGATCAATCTAAAAACCAAATGATCACTAGATTATTAAATCAGTTATTCGTTTGTTAGCTTAGGTTTTTTTTCTCTTCTCCCACCTAATGTTAGCTGTAACTGTCACCTTTTTTACTTTTTGTTGCTCATCTCTATTGATTCCCATATTCCTGCAACTCTCCCTTCAGCGTGATGCCTCTTGATTACAGCTACTAATAAGCTAAGGACAGGAAAACAAAACTGTCAATCCTGAAAAGTTTTCTAGGGTAAACAAAAGTCAATACAAAACACCTTAGAGTACACAACTTCTGTGTATTAGAGGGAAGGGTTTACTCCAGAGGGAAGAGGTTGCCAGGAGACCAGCCTCTGGGTAACCTATGAAGTTCAATACAGTAGCCACTAGCCACATGTGGCTATTTAAATTTTAATTAATTAAAATTAAATAGAATTTAACATTCAGGCTCCAATTGTACCAGCCATATTTCAAGGGCTCAATAACCAGATGTAGCCAGTAGCCACCACACTGAAGAGGGCAGAACATTTCCATCATCGAAGAAAGATCTACTGGAGAGTGCTGTGTTAAACTGTCCCAAGACTGTTTATGAAAGGTCACAGAACACAATTCTGGTCAAAGAGATGTGCAGGAAAATGCTCTGGGTGGTTTTCAGGAAAGTTTTCATTGCTCTTAAAACTGGATCCAGATAAGTGCTTTTCCCTTGGCAAGCCTAGGCAGAGTTATGGGATGCTTAGAGCTGCTGCAGCCAGCTCAAGACCACGTAGGGGCAAGGCGGAGAAAATAAAATAAAACCTTTGAGGAGAGCAAAACAGACAAATGTAAAGAGGCTGGGCCCCTGATGATGCCACTGGGGTGCTGAACTAATCAACCCCGAAACTAAATTCTGCTTATTTAAGATATTTGACTTGCTTTCTGTCACTTGCAATCAGGGCCATCCTAAACAATACATGTTATTATAGATACATAGCTAGAGAAATCCAACATTTTTATGCCATGTCAGAATTAGACTAAGCTCTCTGACTTCTTTATCACCTGCAGTAACCCCTTAAAACTGCTTTTTTTTTTAAGTTGATATTTTTTCGATTCTTCTTGTAAATAACTCCCCATTAGATAGAATGAAACTGTTTTGATAATTATAATGTCTATCTTAGGACAACAATTACTGTGAATACGAAATTAATATCTTTAGAAGAGTCTGACACAGAAATTTAGTAAATATCTCTTATATTTAAAAATAATTAAAAATGAATGGGTGGCATCTGATAAGAGTTTTTTTCCTAGAAAAACAATTAGAATATCAGCTTGTAAAATATAAAAGCACAACTAGAATATTCTTTTTTTTTTTTAGAATAGTCTTACAGTTTAATAAACCTGAACAAAAGAATAAGCATGCTTCAAAGTATTCTGGATTGGGCTGATTTACTTATCCTGTAAGTCTTAGTATTTAGCAATTTATAGACAATTATCTCCTGTTACTTACTGTAAACAATGACATTGTGTTGGCATTTATATACTTAGTAATCTATACAGTAAATAAAACTATTCATCATTTAAAAGGGAAAGCTTTAGTTTGACTAATGTGTTAAAGGATTTCTCCACCATAAGAGAACAAAAAAGAACAGATGTGAGGTCTCAGCGTAAAAGCACTTCAAAACAGGAGACTCACCCACCTACAAGTACATCAAACATGACCTAGTTCATGTATTGATGTTAAAAACGAAGTGGATTATGGAACGTTACAGCGTCTCATTAAGTTCATAAGGCCATATGCATTGTACTCCAGAGTCAAAATTAGGATGATTTTAACCCAATGTCTACCTCTGATAGACCAACATCAACAGAGTTATGGGAAGCAGAGCAGGTTTCTTTGATATTATTCTCCGAATAGTAATAGTACCTCAAACCATGCTTAGGTTCCTCAATAACTATATAATTATGGCATTATCATCTAAAGTTATTGTAAGTTGTGATTCTTCCAAATCACCTTTGAGGCGAGTCCCATAACGTTACACTGCTGTGCAGTTATTTACTCGTCCTTTCTATCTTTTTTTAGCTTCAAGGGATAACTTTAATTTCTTGGAATTTGACAAACTGGTTTACAATTTTAAAAGTCACAAGTATATAGCCTAGTCTTTCACCTTTCTAAATGGAGGATTATTAACTTCTTGGCCTACATGCCCATTTCATACACTTGGATCATTTTAGTTGTTCTGCTCTAGTAAAGTAACCAGAACTGTAAACTAGAATTGGAACAGATACACTGTGATCTATCCTGATTTTTTTTAGAAAGGGTTTAATTCCTGTCTAATTGTATGTTACCGCATTTCATGAAAAGAGTTTGTCAGATTGCTTCCAAATTCAGAGGGATATTTGGTGTGGCCTGATCTAAATTAGAGAATGTGTATGTAAGATATATAAAAGTCTCTTGCCTCGTTCCTGGGGGCCCTCAGAGTGATAGAATGTCATCCTCCCCAGAAGCTGAAACTGAGCACAAAGATAGGACTTTATGTCTCCTGATCCACAGAACGTGCAATCCATGTTACAATATGTCATGGACAGAGGGGAAAAAACCCAATAATTTCAAATATGAGTCCAAGTCAAAAGTAATAAATGTAGATATTAATATGTGGGTGTTGGTTCTCAAATACATGAGTAAATCTATGCAGCCTTTTCAAGAGTTAGTTGCAAAAATGCATATTTATTAACAATTCTCTCAGGAAATATCTTACAGTCCTGCTAGTCTTCTAAAAAAAATCAAGGTAACATTCTCTCTTTAGTTTTTAAAACTCTTTGCTTTGATGTTTAGTATTTAGAACAAGCAAAGGATTTTTGTGGGTTATATTAGCACTTAGATTTATGTCTCTATGGAAATACATGAAATGATATCTAAATAGATTTTATTTCAGCATTTTACCTTTTGGCTCTATTTCATCAGTCTATGAAATTTCTGTAAATAGATTACATCAAAGTAAAATAGGATGTCTCAATCTGATTTTGGAACTCTGTGTACCTAGAAGAATCTATTAAGCAAGAAACATCATTCTTATGGAAGATGCTATTAAGAATAAGAAATTATTAACTTTTGCTACTGAATCTAAGTTAGGTTTAGAATTAAGATACATTAAGGAAAATGTATAACTTTATAAAATGAAATTATAATGAAAATATTTTAACTAGGACACAGAACATTAAATTATAGTAGAAAGATTTAACAACCAGGACAAAGAAGAATAATTAATTACATGCTTCTACCTCCACAAAATTTTCGTAATTGATAAAGATTGCTAGGGGACTGTTTGCACACCAAGTAAAAGACATAAATTCAATGATAATCACATTTACACACAAAATATCATGAAAGCAGAATGTCTGAGTTAGTATATCTACCACCCTGTTAACACAATTTAAGCATAATTTTTTTTTTTTTTTTTTGCAGTACGCAGGCCTCTCACATGTTGTGGCCTCTCCCGTTGCAGAGCACAGGCTCCAGACGCGCAGGCTCAGCGGCCATGGCTCATGGGCCTAGCCGCTCCGTGGCATGTGGGATCCTCCCAGACCGGGGCATGAAACCGTGTCCCCTGCATCGGCAGGCGGACTCCCAACCACTGCACCACCAGGGAAGCCCTAACACAATTTAAAATCATATATTGTGGGTATGGAAATGGAGGTATTAGGCCCAGGTCTTACAACTAGACAATGGCAGGACCAGGATTTGAACCCAGGCCATTTGGCTTCAGAGTTACCCTATACCCAGTCCTCTGTGTAGCATGTTGTTCACAGAAGCTGCTGTACATCTGTAAAAGATGACTCAGGGCATAGAATGGATGAGGGTGGGGACAGAAATGTAGTGTAAGGAATTCTCAGACTCCCAACCACAAAATCAAAACAGCAAATGAGAATAATTCTATAGTTATTCAAAGCTAAGTTATAGGTAAATAGTTTGACAGACATTAACACAACTCAAGTTCCTATTCCTGCCAGAAATGGGACCTAGATGTAGAAGGTGAAAGACAATTTCTTTTTTAACACAGTGGTTAAGCCATATTTAGAGCTTCTAGACTGCAGAATACAAATCAACCCAAGGGATAGGTTTATTTTCTAATGAAAATACAAAATGCTTTGTTTATATTACCTCACACAATCCTGATATTCCACTGCAGAATCTGCCTTCTAAATCACAGCACTATCAACTATACCCTTTCTTACTATCTAGTTTCTATCCCACACTGTACTTTATATTACAGATGAGTTGGAACTATGTCTTGTTCTTTCCTTTCCCTCAGTACAAAGTTGGTCCTCCATAAACAACTGCTGTATGAATTAATGAACAAGACCATGGGAAAGTATATTTTCTCCTTGTGTTGATGAATTACAGTACGTCCACATCTTGCATATATAAAAAGACTCCGGGAAAACAGGTTTTATTCTCATCGATATTTTAAATTGTTGACTCAAAAATACTGTAACTCACCTGAGATACATATAAATCCAGAAGAGAAAAAAGCTTCGTTGTATGAAGACAAGTTGTCAGTCTGGGCATAGACTGCATACACGGACATGTATGAACAGGCACATTCCACGTAGTCTGAAGTGTCCTCAACCACTTTGCAAAACTGACTGTCAGACAACCAGCTAGGGCAAAAACACAATCGTCACTACTCCTCTTTCATCAATACTTTAGGCGTTGAGATGGCTTTTAAAGAAAAAATAACTTACTGAACCTAAGTGTTCTTTACTCAAGACGTAAGCAGACCACATTTTCAAGAAGAAACATTGGAGGGAACATCTTGTCCAAGACATGACACAAAGATCCCACAGATACTTTAAGAAGCAGCCTAAATACTAACTAAACCTGCAGAAGCATTCCCAATACCGAAGAAGCTGGTCCTCTCAAAAGAGCAGTATCACGTCCCTACCTAATCTAAAGCAAACACACTCAAGGTGTTCAACAGAAAGTACTCTTCCCTAGCGTTCAAGAATACCAAAAGGTCAACATAGCCATCAAATGTGCAGTGTTCACCCTTCCTCATTTTTCACAACTCCTTTATTTTGAGCCACATAAATTACTTACATGCTTTTCTAAGTTTCCTAGCTCATTTTGTTTGGATTTTGAGCCAGTTGTATTATGTAAATGTTTCCCAGGGTTCTTTCAGGTGTTTCCTTCTATAAGGTTTGGCTTTTACCACAATAACTGTCATGATTATAGCAAATACAGTGTCACATTCCATGCCTTCCGAGCATCCCTCAGTGACTACTGATTGAGCCTCTTCCCTTCCAGTGCCTCTTGATCCCTTTACTTTTCTAAGGACTTAAAACTTCTTAATCCCAACTGCAGATTCAAGCTTGAAACATTCAGTATTAATTGTATATTGAGGATTGTAGAGTGTATTAGGTTTAAGATGTGTCCTCGGACATTAGGAATTTCAATGGAAAATTATTTTTTTACAACGAGACTAAGGAGAGTTTTGGTGTTTGAAGGACAGTTGGTTACCCAACTAAGCTGTTGAACCCTCTTTAGAATTTTAGTTGGTGTGGCTGTAAGTCAGTAACAAACAGAACCTAGTGACTGATTTGAACCCTAAACCTTCTAAGCCAGCAATTCCTGACCCTGCAGCCCCGGTTGAGCTCCCAGAGAGAGAACTGCTCAGAAACATGTCTTAGGCCAAGGAGAATTAAAGAAAGAATCATGCCCTTCTTCTCATTCTTGTGCATGGCTTTAATCCCAAAATGTACTCCAAGTCATATGTGGACTAGAATTATAAATCCCTACTACTCCCTCTAAACATAGAGCAGCAGATCCAGAACCACAAGCCCAGATGGAAGGGGTCAAAAGAAATTCCTTCCCTGCTCAATAAATTAACCAATAACCACAGGGAGGTTATCTGAATTGAGTAGAACTCACACTATGTCCCAAGGAAGTAGTAATAATAAAGGAGTACATAATGTGTTAAACACATATTTAAATTGTTTGGTTGCGTTTGCCACCTGCACAAGGCTAGACCATTTCCTATGCTGCTTTGTCTCATTTAGTGTAGAGGTTATTCTCCAGTCTAAAATCTCACCTGAGACCTCTATGTTCAGTACAGGAAAAAAAAAAAAAACTGGGCTTAATGATACTAGAATGGGGAAGGAGCAAATTCTGATTTTAAAGAATTATTAACAAGTACCTTGCAGCAGCCTGATTCCAAAGGAGACACAGAGATGTCTGGGGAACAATTCTAGGCTCAGCAGCATAAATCCTGTAGAGAATCTCATTGTTGTTGGTCAGGGGTTGTGAACTCTGGCCTTTCACACTCAAAGATAATACCTACAATGCCAAAAAGAATAGAAAATGTAATGATTTTTTTCAAATTAATGTCATGACTGAATCTCCCATTCTGAACTTTGCTTCATTTTTCTGGTCATTTTAGTTACTTGCTTACTGTCACTGTTATTCATAGCTTATGAATGCAGGCTGTCTGGTTGGTTTTCCACTGCAAACATTCTACCTCTGCTCCAGCTGCTGGGCAGTCTCCAGCTGACAGACTTTATTGTCAGACTTCATCACACGTGGGATATACAATACAATATAGCATTAGAGAAGGCTATGGGGTTTTTTTTTCACTTTCTCCACTTATATATATATATTTTACTTAATAAAACATGAAGGAAATATTTCCAACTATTTTTGAGACTAAACATTCTACAACTAGCTCATAAAGATAGGACGTGTTTCGTAATTAGCTCACCATGTCTAGCATTTACCACAAATCTGGTCAAGTGAATGTATCCTGAGGAATATGTTTGCTAAGGAAAAATCAGATTCTAACCACATAATTCTTTAAATGATAGATTACCTTATTTTTCAGGGCATGAAGATTAGTTCCAGTTATAAACCACTGCTGGCTGCTATACTCTGTAAACTGGACTAATTCACATATACTTTTCCCGGCCATTATTTCTGCATCCGGAACATCCAATAACCTCTCTGGAATTCGAATATAATCACCTTCTTTTCCTTCAAACTTGTGCCCATTGATTTGCTGAGGGTACCAGTGAAGAGCCAGTATGGACAAATACGGGCAACTGTCAAGGATGGTTTTGCTTCTATGACAGAAAAGCAAAGGTTCTGCTAAAATGGCATGCATTTGCATATATATTTGCAAATATTTGTTAAATTTTTTAAAACATACTTGTTAAAAACTTATTTGTTAAAATTCATCACATTGGAGCTCCTTTCTTTATGTATAACCATGACACCACCTACCCAGGAGCAGTAAAGAGAATGTGCTTTCAGTTCTTTTATGGTGAATTGTTAGGATTTTCTGCACAGAACTTTCTGCATCCTCTGGCCTGATCCCCCTTATAACCTAAAACATGGGCTTTTGCAAGCTGTTTCACAGATATCAGATCTGTGGTTATAAAATGTACTTTTCTGTATTAGTCACATCAGCATTGGTGGAATAGGTTGAGGAAAGGATGCACCACTAAACAGAAACTCTGCTTTATATTCAAGAATATCACAAAACTTACATACCTAGAGCCATGTTTTCATCAAGTTTACCTCACCCCTTTCTAAGCCATCAGAGCATTTCCAATTTAACCATATATCTGATAAAAGAAACAGCCCTGAGCAGGGATCTTTATCCATTTAACAACTGTTTTCAACATTCCCTAGGCACGAGATCCTGTGCTCAGTGAAATTGCTTCCAAACCTCAGTGTGTGTTGAAATCACCTTGAAGCTTGTTTTAAAACACAGATTTCTAGATCACATCCCATTCTTACTAAATCAGAAACCTTGCCTGGAGGAGGCTAGAGGTTCTATGAATCTGTATTTTTTAACCAGTCCTCCAAAAAATCTGGTACATTTTTTCTGTGGATCTATCATGTTTGCAAACAATGAAGAGACACAAAGGTGAATCATACCTGAATTCAATCATACCTGCCTCAAAAAGAATAGAGAATATATTAGGATAAAAATCATGCATTAAGTTTTAAAAGTTACATGGGCCACAAGAGATGCTGAGTATATATAAGTGTATCATGGATACAAATACCTCATCAAGGCCCCTAACCTGGGAAATGGAGTTGAGAATTTTAAACAGAAGATTTGAAAAAGAAAAGAAAGGGTAAGGGCTAACTTTTTCCTCTAGCTATATACTCTCTTTTAAAAAAATCTTTAACTACCACATTTGAATTGGTACCTTTAAAATCTATCTTTAGTCCAGCCATTCATCCAGGCTCTAGACCCCTGTGTCCAAGACTCCTATTAAAACAGTTCAATCCATATAGGCCATCTGCACCTCCACAACAGCTTATAAAAAGCTCATCTCTTCATCTTCCCATCTAGCTTCCTACATCTTCACTGGTGACTCAGAGCTAAAAAGCTGCCACTGTCGACCTCCCCACCCCTGACCAGGTACAATGTGACTGAGACCAGTGAACCTACGCCCTACCCACCCACCCTGGAATCTTCTGATATTTAGCTCATCAGCGCTATCAGGGACCCCATTACGTTGGCATTTTGAGACGAACACAACAGGTACAGTGACTCTACCCAACCTTGACACAAGTGTGTCAAATCCCTGGCCCCTTAAGAGGGTCTGACGACAACTACACTCTCCCTGACACTTTAACCTCCTATATCCATGCCCTTCCAATGCACTTACTTTGATCAATGCCCAAATCTGCTTTACACCTAGGTTTAAATGAGGGGGAAAAACCCACATTAACATGTAGATTGGCACCACTACAAATCCACAATGACCGACTTCAGTCAGACCCTCAATGCCACTTGACATTGTTTTTACTTGGCTTCCAAATGATTGTTCTAGATACCATCATTCTCCTCAATATCCCTGCTCTATTCCCAAACCCTTCACTCCCAGTAGATGCCCCTGAATACTGCTTAAGACAATGTATAAATAATGCATATGAGAATGGTCAACATCTTTAGAGTTCCCTGAGTTAAAAAAAACTCATCTTTAACATAGTCCTCAACATGATCGCTCTAAAATCCTAAATCGGATTCCTACACACACATACACACACCCTACCTAACGTATTCTATATTCAATATTTAAAGGTTGATGATCTCCCCAATTGATGATTTCCCCAAATGTGCCATGCTTGCTCCTCTTGCCTGACTGCCATTATACATGCGAAACAGCAAGCCTGCAGCCAAAAACATACTGATTCCTTTATTCATTCTATTCACTCATTATACCATAACCACTGAGAATCTACCATGTACCAGACACTGTTCTAGGCCCTGAGAATACATTAGGCAACAAGACAGAAAAAGCCACTCCTTTTGTGCATCTTATACCCTTTTGAGTTCTCACCAGGCCTTTGAGAGCAAAGATGGAATCAACATTCACAGCAGGGTAGATGGTTCACGTCTACCACTGTCTCAACATCCTGGTGATCTTGCACAAATATGGAAAAACAAAGAGAAAGGACTGAGACTATACAAAGCTATGAACTATTTGACTTCACTGAACAACACTTTTAATCAGACATGTCCCACTAAATAACAATAATTGTTTTTTAAATAACATAGTACTCTGTGAAAATTGGAGGGAAATATCAACTTCCAACCATGTTCTATTATGAGCTATTTTTATGTTAAGTCAAACAGAATTAAAACATGGTTTAGGTCTTTGTACTACAATGATCCAATTTACCTTATGAATGTAATTTATCAATAAAAGACCAGAACTGGAGAATATTAACATATAGTTACAAAATTAACTATATAGTTAATACACAAACCACATTTTACTTTTTCCTCTTCCTCTTACTTGCTCTCTGCCCTGAAACTCCAGCCATGAAACAACATTTCTGAAGTTCAGCAACATGTTCTAAAACAACAGACTCTGAAGTTCAACAACATTCAGAGAACTGCCTCCAAATGGATGAAATTGAACCAAAACTCTAGGGAGAAACACAATTAACAGTATATTAAAGTATGTCTAAAAGTTAATATGGATCAACAGAACAGAATAGAGAGCCCAGAAATAAACATGCACACCTATGGTCAATTAATCTTAAACAAAGGAGGCAAGAATATACAATGGAAAAAAGACAGTCTCTTCAGCAAGTGGTGTTGGGAAAGTTGGACACACACTTCAAGTAAATCAGTGAAGTTAGAACACACCTTCACACCATACACAAAAACTCAAAATGGCTTAAAGACTTAAACATAAGACATGACACCATAAAACTCCTAGAAGAAAAGCATAGGAAAAACATTCTCTGACATAACTCACACCAATGTTTTCTTAGGTCAGTCTCCCAAGGCAGTAGAAACAAAAAGCAAAAATAAGTAAATGGTACCTAATCAAACTTACAAGCTCCTGTGCAACAAAGGAAACCATAAACAAAACGAAAAGAAAACCAACAGACTGGAAGAAAATATTTGCAAATAATGTAGCTGACAACGGCTTAATCTCCAAAATATACAAACAGCTCATGCAACTCAACAATAAAAAAACAAAAACCCAATCAAAAAATGGGCAGAAGATCTAAATAGACATTTTTCCAAAGAAGACATACAGATGGCCAATAGGCACGTGAAAAGATGCTCAACATGGCTAATTATTAGAGAAATGCAAATCAAAACTACAATGAGGTACTACCTCACACCAGTCAGAAGAGCCATCTTAAAAAACCTACAAATAACAAATGCTGGAGAGGGTGTGGAGAAAAGGGAACCCTCCTACACTCTTGGTGGGAATGTAAGTTGGTGTAGCCATTATGGAAAACAAAATGGAGCTTCCTCAAAAAGCTAAAAATAGAGTTGCCACATGATCCAGCAATCCCACTCCTGGGCATATATCCAGACAAAACTATAATTCAAAAAGATTTATGCACCCTTATGTTCATAGTAGCACTATTCACAATAGCCAAGAGATGGAAACAACCTGAATGTCCTTCAACAGAGGAATGGATAAAGAAGATGTGGTACATATATACAATGGAATACTACATAGAAACAAAAGGAATGAAACAATGCCATTTGTAGCAACATGGATGGACCTAGAAATTATCATACTAAGTGAAGTAAGTCAGAAAGAAAAATAACATACGATATCACTTATATGTGGAATCTAAAATATGACACAAATGAACCTATCTACAAAACAGAAACAGATTCACAGACATAGAGAACAGACAAAGGTTGCCAAGGGTAGGGGGAGGGATTGTTTGGGGTTAGCAGATGCAAACTATTATATATAGAATGGATAAACAACAAGGTCCGACTGTATAGAGCAGAGAACTATATTCAATATCCTGTGATAAATCATAATGGAAAAGAATATAAAAAAGAATGTATATATATTATAACTAAATCACTTTGCTATACAGCAGAAGCTAACACAACGTTGTAAATAAACTATAAGTCAATTTAAAAAAACTTTTTTTAAAAAGGAGTGAAATTCTGACACATGCTACAACATGGATGAACCTTGAAGACATGCTAAGCAAAGTACACCAGACACAAAGGACAAATATTGTATGATTCCACTTATGAGGTGCCTAGAATAAGCAAATTCATAGAGACTGAAAAGTAGAATAGAGGTTACCAGGGCTGGGGGAAGGGAGGAAAGAGGAGTTACTGCTTAATGGGTAAAGATTTTCAATTTGAGAAGACAGTTCTGGAGATGCAAGTGGTAATGGTGGCAACAGTGTGAATATACTAAATGCCACTGATCTGTATACCTAAAAACAGTTTACATGGTAAATTTCATCTTATGTGTATTTTACCACAATAAAAAATATGGCCTAAAATATGTCAAAAAGTTGGAATCATCTTACTTTTTTTTCCATTCAGAAATGTATCTTCTACTCATTATATAAATACGAGTAAGCAATAACACATTTTTATTTTTAAAAGAACCTTCAAAACAAGAGGAATATATAATTGACAGTATAAGTTAATTTCTCTCGATGTAGTTTCTATGTTTTCTTCAAATAATTAACTTAATTTGCCCATTAGGTACAATGTATTGATTGTATAATCCTGAGTTACATCAGTTAAACGTCAATTTGCACTGCATATTACTTTGTAAACTGTGAAGGAATACATATAAGGTACTGCTATTATATTAAATGATACTTACTTTTCACCAAGAGAGCCACAAGTAACATCAGTCAGTAGAGAAAAGGCAAAATTCTCTGTCACTTCAGTAAAGTGACTGAATCCCCTAGTGTCCTTGCGTTTTGGGTTAACGAGAGCACAAAGAATCTCATAGAAAAGATTTCGGCTTTCAATGCTTAATGCTTGCTTCTTTCCTTCAACAGTTATCTGGAAAAAAATCCAAGTATAAAAATATATGTTCAAAAATAAACTGCTTAAATGATATATATGGTATAACTTGTTCTTTATTACCAGTTACTAACATTAACAAAAATGAAGATGAACCTATGAAGAATTTAAGAGAAGTTAGCATCAAAATCATATTTCAAATACATCTGTACTTTAAAAAGCATAAATAATCATTTTATAAAGAAAAGGCATAATCACTAAAATATCTTCTACTTAATATCTAGATAAAGCCCCAAACAGTTGCATTGGTCACTTAATTTTAACTACAATAATTAACATCACGAGTCAAATTAATCTCACTTTTACACCTACCCCAAGATTCTGTTTTCTTTCGACCAACAACTAAGGAAATAGACACAAGAATATATGTCTATAATAGAACAAAATTTATTCTTATCTGTTTTTTATTAGACAGAAGCCACCACGTATCACTAAATTTCTCAAACATCAAAGGAGAAAATCCTTTTCCAACCAAGAGTAGTCAAGAGCTCCTGATACTCTTAACTTTATTGGTAAGTGTGAGCCTTCCTACCTGAACGGACTGGTTTATTTGTTGTTTGAGGGACAAGGAGAGTAAGAGGAAAATAGCCTTCATGATTTAATTTTTACCCCTCACATGAATGATGGGGGACACATTTTTACTGTCAGAGTAAGCATGGGTGTGAAGCCAATGACTTGTTATTCCACTACACTCTTAGATACCTGAGGAGTCCCTATTAATTCTTCAAAATCCAAATTAGTCATCACTTTTTCTGTGATTTCTACCCCATGCCCCAGCTGCTGGCGTACATGATTACACTCTGGAAGTTGCACATACTTTTACTAATGAACTTATGACAATGTTGAAATGATTTTTCTGTTACTGCTATTAGTTGAGCTCACTGAGAAAGTGGCTCAATATTCTCTATATTTTTTTTAATAACTCTGTAATCTATAGAGTGCCAAGATGATGGCTGAACTCAAGATTTAAGTTTATAAGAGTAGCCATCTTAAAGACAATTAGGAATAATGGAGAATAATACACAGGGTAAAGATAAAAGGTACAAAATGAAATTTAACAAGGTAAAAACTACAATGGGGAGATAGGGAACAGCCCATTGGTTACTAAAATGATCAAACTGAATATGTTAAATGAAAACTAAGCTCAAGAAACACTCCCAGAACTCAGAGAAAATATTACAGACAAATGGGACAAACCTGTAAGATACAACAAGCATATAAAATATTAGGTAAAAGAAAAAAGCAACATAGATCCTTGATAAGCTAAAGAAATACGTCTAAAATGCAGAGTTTGCTTTATTCCAGAGAAAATTAGGAAAAGAAACAACACCAGATGTATTTGGGTGATTTTTAAATATAATTTCAAGAGTTTTTAAAAAATCTTACCAGAAATCAGACAGGAAAGAAATTACTAACAGAGAAATTAAAATTCAGTCTGACATCAGACTTTTTTTGCTAATGAAATGACAGAAGCCAACAGAGCAACATAAGCAGTTTCAAGACTTTAAGGCTGTGATCCAAGAATTCTAGAGCCACTCAAACTTTCATACATATTCAAAGGTAAGAGAAAGTTTCTTTCAGCAAAGCACACAAAAAATAAAACAAGGAGGGAGACCTTCAAGATGGCAGAGGAGTAAGATGTGGAGATCACCTTTCTCCCCACAAATACATCAAAACTACATCTACACGTGGAACAACTCCTACAAGAAACCGACTGAACGCTTGCAGAAGACCTCAGACTTCCCAAAAGATGCCCTCAGGCGACCTACACGCAGAGACGGGGCCAAATCCAAAGCTGAACCCCAGGAGCTGTGCGAACAAAGAAGAGAAAGGGAAATCTCTCCCAGCAGCCTCATGAGCAGCAGATTAAATCTCCACAATCAACCTGATGTACCCTGCATCTGTGGAATACCTGAATAGACAACGAATCATCCCAAATTGAGGTGGTAGACTTTGGGAGCAACTGTAGACTTGGGGTTTGCTTTCTGCATCTAATTTGTGTCTGGTTTTATGTTTAACTTAGTTTAGTATTTAGAGTTTATTATCATTGATAGATTTGTATTGATTGGTTGCTCTATTCCTTTTTCTCTTTTCTATATATAGATATTTTTCCTTTTTCTTTTTTTGTGAGTGTGTATGTATATACTTTTTGTGTCATTTTGCCTACATAGCTTTGCTTTTGGCATTTGTCCTAGGGTTCTGTCTGTCCGTTTTTTGTTTGTTTTTTTTAATATAGTATTCAGAGCTTCTCATCACTGGTGGATTGGTTTTTTTGTTCAGTTGCTATATTCTTTCTTTTTTCTTTTCTTTTATTACTTTCCAATTATTTGATTTTTAATACTTTTTTTCCTTTAATAACTTTACTTCTTTTTATTTTTCCCTCCCTTGCTCCCTCCCTCCCTCCCTCCCTTCCTTTCTCCCTTTTCTTCTGAGCCATGTGGCTGACAGGGTCTTGGTGCTCTGGCTGGGTGTCAGGCCTGTGGCTCTGACGTGGGAGAGCCAAGTTCAGGACATTGGTCCACCAGAGACCTCCCAGCTCCATGTAATATCAAGTGGCAAAAGCTCTCCCAGAGATCTCCATGTCAACGCTAAGACCCAGCTCCACTCAACAACCAGCAAACTACAGTGCTGGACACCCTATGCCAAACAACTACCAAGAGAGGGACACAACCACACCAATTAGCAGAGAGGCTACCTAATATCATAATAAGGTCACAGACACCCCAAAACACACCACAGGACACGGTCCTGCCCACCAGAAAGACTTGATCCAAGCTCATCCACCAGAATACAGGCACCAGTCCCCTCCACCAGGAAGCCCACACCACTCACAGAACCAACCTCACCCACTGGGGGCAGACACCAAAAACAACGGGAACTACAAAACTGCAGGCTGCGAAAAGGAGACCCAAACACAGTAAGTTAAGCATAATAAGAAGAGAGAGAAACACACAGCAGGTGAAGCAGCAAGGTAAAAACCCACCACACCAAACAAATGAAGAGGAAATAGGCAGTCTACCTGAAAAAGAATTCAGACTAATAATAGTAAAGATGATCCAAAATCTTGGAAATAGAATGGAGAAAATACAAGAAACGTTTAACAAGGACCTAGAAGAACGAAAGAGCAAACAAACAGAGATGACCAACACAATAAATGAAATTTAAAATTCTCTACAAGGAGTCAATAGCAAAATAACTGAGGCAGAAGAATGGATAACTGACCTGGAAGATAAAATACTGGAAATAACTATGGCAGAGCACAAAAAAGAAAAGAGAATGAAAAGAATTGAGGACAGTCTTAGAGACCTCTGGGAAAACATTAAACACACCAACATTAGAATTACAGGGGTACCAGAAGAAGAAGAGAAAATATCTAAGGGATATTTAGGGACTAAGAAAATATTTGAAGAGATTATAGTTGAAAACTTCACTAATATGGGAAAGGAAATACTCAATCAAGTCCAGGAAGCACAGAGAGTCCCATACAGGATAAATCCAAGGAGAAACACGCCAGACATATATATATATATATATATATATATATTTTTTTTTTTTTTTTTTTTTTTTTTTTGCGGTACGTGGGCCTCTCACTGTTGTGGCCTCTCCTGTTGTGGAGCACAGGCTCCGGATGCGCAGGCTCAGCAGCCACGGCTCACGGGCCTAGCCACTCCATGGCATATGGGATCTTCCTGGACCAGGGTACGAACCCATGTCCCCTGCATCGGCAGGTGGACTCTCAACCACTGCACCACCAGGGAAGCCCCAAGACATATATTAATCAAACCATCAAAAATTACATACAAAGAAAAAATATTAAAAGCAGCAAGGGAAAAACAACAAATAACATACAAGGGAATCCCCATAAGGCTAACAGCTCATCTTTCAGCAGACACTCTGCAAGCCAGAAGGGAGTGGCAAGACATATTTAAAGTGATGAAAGGGAAAAACGTATAACCAAGACTAGTCTACCCAGCAAGGATCTCATTCAGATTTGATGGAGAAATTAAAACCTTTACAGACAAGCAAAACCTAAGAGAATTCAGCACCACCAAACCATCATTACAACAAATGCTAAAGGAACTTCTCTAGGCAGGAAACACAAGAGAAGGAAAAGACCTACAATAACAAACCCAAAACAATTAAGAAAATGGTAATAGGAACATACATATCGATAATTACCTGAAATGTAAATGGATTAAATGCTCCCACCAAGACACAGACCAGCTGAATGGGTACAAAAACCAGACCTGTATATATGCTGTCTACAAGAGACCCACTTCAGAACTAGACACATACAGACTGAAAGTGAGGGGATGGAAAAACATAGTCTATGCAAATGAAAATCAAAAGAAAGCTGGAGTAGCAATTTTCATATCAGAAAAAATAGACTTTAAAATAGAGACTATTACAAGAGACAAAGAAGGAAACTACATAATGATCAGGGATCAATCAAAGAAGAAGATAAAACAATTGTCAATGTTTATGAACCCAACATAGGAGAACCTAAATACATTAGGCAAATGCTAACAGCCGTAAAAGAGGAAATCGACAGTAACATAATCGTAGTAGGGGACTTTAACACCCCACTTTCACCAATGGACAGATCATCCAAAATGAAAATAAATAAGGAAACACAAGCTTTAAATGACACATTAAACAAGATAGAATTAATTGATATTAATAGGACATTCCATGCAAAACCAACAGAATACACTTTCTTCTCAAGTGCTCATGGAACATTCTGCAGGATAGATCATATCATGGGTCACAAATCAAGCCTTGGTAAATCAGAGAAAATAGAAATCACATCAAGTATCTTTCCTGACCACAATGCTATGAGACTAGATATCAATTATAGGAAAAAATCTGTAAAAAATACAAACACGGGCTTCCCTGGTGGCACAGTGGTTGAGAGTCCATCTGCTGATGCAGGGGATACGAGTTCGTGCCCCAGTCTGGGACGATCCCACATACCATGGAGCGGAATGGCCTGTGAGCCATGGCTGCTGAACCTGCACGTCCAGAGCCTGTGCTCTGCAATGGGAGAGGCCACAACAGTGAGAGGCCCGTGTACCACAAAAAAAAAGAAAAGAAAAGAAAGAAAGAAAAATACAAACACATGGAGGCTAAAAAATACACTACTTAATAACCAAGAGATCATTGAAGGAATAAAAAAATACCTAGAAACAAATGACAATGAAAACACGACGACCCAAAACCTATGGGATGCAGCAAAAACAGATCTAAGAGGGAAGTTCATAGCAATACAATGCTACCACAAGAAACAAGAAACATCTCAAATAAGCAACCTAACCTTACACCTAAAGCAATTAGAGAAAGAAGAACAAAAAAACCCTAAGTTAGCAGAAGGAAAGAAATCATAAAGATCAGATCAGAAATAAATGAAAAAGAAATGAAGGAGGTCCTCACGGTGAGCCACAGCCACCCTCAACCTCCGCAGGAACCCTCCAACACTAGCAGGAAAGAGATCTTCACATAAACAGATTCTTACTGGCTGGTGTGAAGAGTCATTCCAAGAACCGCAATGTGTTGGGTTATCCATCCACCTTTCTTTCAGGCAATAACGTGCCAAATTCTCAGTCCAGGAAGATAGAACCTAATTAGTCTAGTTATCACTGATCAAAATGTCATTCCCCTCTCCTGTGACTGGTTCAGGGGCAGTCAAATGTCCCAGTTCTAGCCAAAGAGCAGTAATAGAGGTCTGCAAGGGGATATCTGGGAAAGATTTTCTTATTCTCAAGGAGACATCTGAAGAGGATATTTCTGCACCTCTGGAGCTGCAGAAACTCATCTTGTGACCATCAAAGAAGCCAGCCTGCAGCCTCACCCACCAGAGGGCAGACAACAGAAGCAAGAAGAACTAAAATCCTGCTGCCTGTGAAACAAAAACCATATTTGGAGAAAGACAGACAAGATGAAAATGCAGAGGACTTTGTACCAGATGAAGGAAAAAGATAAAAGGCCAGAAAAACAACTAAATGAAGTAGAGACAGGAAAACTTCCAAGAAAAAGAATTAAGAATAATGAGTAAAGATGATCCAGGACCTCGTAAAAAGTAATGGAGGCAAAGATCAAGAAGATGCAAGAAATATTTAACAAAGACCTAGAAAAATTAAGGAACAAACACCTAGAACAATAAAGGACAAACAAACGGAGATGAATGATACAATAACTGAAATGAAAAATACACGACAAGGAACCAATAGCAGAATAACAGAGGCAGAAGAATGGATAAGTGACCTGGAAGACAGAATGGTGGAATTCACAGCCGTGGAACAGAATTTAAAAAAAGAATGAAAAGAAATGAAGACACCCTAAGAGACCTCTGGGACAATATTAAATGCAACAACATTCACATTATAGGGGTCCCAGAAGGAGAAGAGACAGAGAAAGGACCCAAGAAAATACTTGAAGAGATTATAGTTGAAAACTTCCCTAACACGGGAAAGGAAATAGCCACACAAGTCCAGGAAGCACAGAGAGTCCCAGGCAGGATAAACCAAAGGAGAAACACGCGGAGACACACAGTGATGAAACTGACAAAAATTAAAAACAAAGAAAAATTATTGAAAGCAACAAGGGAAAAATGACAAATAACACACAAGGGAACTCCCATAAGGTTAACAGCTGATTTCTCAGCAGAAACTCTACAAGTCACGAGGGAATGGCATGATATATTTAAAGTGATGAAAGGGAAGAACCTACAACCAAGATTACTCTACTCAGCAAGGATCTCATTCAGATTTGATGGAGAAATCAAAAGCTTTACAGACAAACAAAAGCTAAGAGAACTCAGCACCACCAAACCAGCTCTAGAACAAATGCTAATGGAACTTCTCTAAGAGGGAAACAAAGGGAAGAAAAGGACCTACAAAAACAAACTGATAACAATTAAGAAAATGATAATAGGAACATACATCTCGATAATTACCTTAAAAGTGAATGGATTAAATGCTCTAACCAAAAGACACAGGCTCGCTGAATGGATACAGAAACAAGACCCATCTATAAGCTGTCTACAAGAAACCCACTTCAGACCTAATGACACATACGGACTGAAAGTGAGGGGATGGAAAAAGATATTCCATGCAAATGGAAATCAGAAGAAAGCTGGAGTAGCAATACTCATATCAGATAAAATAGACTTTAAAATAAAGAATGTTACAAGAGACAAGGAAGGACACTATATAATGATCAAGGGATCAATCCAATAAGAAGATATAACAATTATAAATGTATATGCACCCAACACAGGAGCACGTCAACACATAAGGCAACTGCTAACAGCTCTAAAAGAGGAAATCGACAGTAACACAATAATAGTGGGGGACTTTAACACCTCACTTACACCAATGGACAGATCATCCAAACAGAAAATTAATAAAGAAACAAAAGCTTTAAATGACACAATAGACCACATAGATTTAATTGATATTTATAGGACATTCCATCCAAAAATAGCAGATTACACTTTCTTCTCAAGTGCACATGGAACATTCTCCAGGAGAGATCACATCTTGGGTCACAAATCAAGCCTCAGTAAATTTAAGAAAATTGAAAGCATATCCAGCATCTTTTCTGACCACAACGCTATGAGATTAGAAATCAATTACAGGGAAAAACACATGAGAAACACAAACACATGGAGGCTAAACAATACATTACTAAACAGCCAAGAGATCACTGAAGAAATCAAAGAGGAAATCAAAAAATACCTAGAAACAAATGACAATGAAAACACGATGATCCAAAACCTGTGGGATGCAGCAAATGCAATTCTAAGAGGGAAGTTTATAGCAATACAAGCCTACCTCAAGAAATAAGAAAATTTCAACTAAACAATCCAACCTTACACCTAAAGGAATTAGAGAAAGAACAAACAAAACCCAAATATTAGTAGAAGGAAAGAAATCATAAGATCAGAGAAGAAATAAATGAAATAGAAACAGAAAACTATAGCAAAGATCAATAAAACTAAAAGCTGGTTCTTTGAGAAGATAAACAAAATTGATAAACCATTAGCCAGACTCATCAAGAAAACGAGGGAGAGGATTCAAATCAGTAAAATTAGAAATGAAAAAGGAGAAGTTACAACAGACACAACAGAAATACAAAGCAGCCTAAGAGACTACTACAAGCAACTCTACGCCAATAAAATGGACAACCTGGAAGAAATGGACAACTTCTTAGAAAGGTGTAACCTTCCAAGACTGAACCAAGAAGAAACAGAAAATATGAAAAGACCAATCACAAGTAATGAAATTAAAACTGTGATTAAAAATCTTCCAACAAACAAAAGTCCAGGACCAGATGGTTTCACAGATGAATTCTATCAAATGTTTAGAGAAGAGGTAACACCCATCCTTCTCAAACACTTCCAAAAAATTGCGGAGGAAGGAACACTCCCAAACTCATTCTACCAGGCCACCATCACCCTGTTACCAAAACCAGACAAAGATACTACAAAAAAAGAAAATTACAGACCAATATCACTGATGAATATAGATGCAAAAATCCTCAATGAAATACTAGCAAAAAGAGCTTCCCTGGTGGTGCAGTGGTTGAGAGTCCACCTGCCGATGCAGGGGACACGGGTTCATGCCCCGGTCTGGGAAGATCCCACATTCTGCGGAGCGGCTGGGCCCGTGAGCCATGGCCGCTGAGCCTGCACGTCCGGAGCCTGTGCGCCACAACGGGAGAGGCCACAACAGTGAGAGGCCCACGTACCGCAAAAAGGAAAAAAAAAAAAAGAAATACTAGCAAACAGAATCCAACAACACATTAAAAGGATCATACACCATGATCAAGTGGGATTTATCCCAGGGATGCAAGGATTCTTCAATACACGCAAATCAATCAATGTGAAACACTGTGTAAACAAACTGAAGTATAAAAACCATATGACCATCACAATAGATGCAGAAAGAGCTTTTGACAATATTCAACACCCAGTTATGATAAAGTGTCTCTAGAAAGTGGGCATAGTGGTAACTTACCAACAACAAAATAAAGGCCATATACAACAAACCCACAGCAAACATCATTCTCAATGGTGAAAAACTGAAAGCATTTCCTCTAAGGTCATGAACAAGACAAGGACGTCCACTCTCGCCACTTTTATTCAACATAGTTTTGGAAGTCCTGGCCACGGCATTCACAGAAGAAAAAGAAATACAAATTGCAAAAGAAGTAAAACTGTCACTGTTTGCAGATGACATGATCGTATACATAGAGAATCTTAAAGATGCCATCAGAAAACTACTAGAGGGCTTCCCTGGTGGCGCAGTGGCTGAGAGTCCGCCTGCCAATGCAGGGGACACGGGTTCGTGCCCCGGTCCGGGAAGATCCCACATGCTGCGGAGTGGCTGGGCCCGTGAGCCATGACCACTGAGCCTGTGTGTCGGGAGCCTGTGCTCTGCAATGGGAGAGGCCACGACAGTGAGAGGCCCGTGTACCGCAAAAAAAAAAAAAAAAGAAAACTACTAGAGCTAATCAATGAATTTGGTAAAGTGGCAGGACACAAAATTAATGCAGAGAAATCTCTTGCATTCCTATACACTAATGATGAAAAATCTGAAAGAGAAATTAAGGAAACACTCCCATTTGCCATTGCATCAAAAAGAATAAAAAACCTAGGAATAAACCTACTAAAGGAGTCAAAAGACCTGTATGCAGAAAACTATAAAACACTGATGAAAGAAATTAAAGATGATATAAACAGATAGAGAGGTATATACCACGTTCTTGGATTGGAAGAAGCAACATTGTGAAAATGACTATACTGCCAAAAGCAATCTACAGATTCAATGCAATCTCTATCAAATTACCAATGGCATTTTTTACAGAACGAGAACAAAAAATCGTAAAATTTGTATGGAGACACAAAAGACCCCGAATAGCCAAAGCAGTCTTGAGGGAAAAAACCGGAGCTGGAGGATTCAGACTTCCTGACTTCAGAGTATACTACAAAGCTACAGTAATTAAGACAATATGGTACTGGCACAAAAACAGAAATACAGATCACGGAACAGGATAGAAAGCCCAGAGATAAACCCACCCACCTATGGTCAACTAATCTATGACAAACGAGGCAAGGATATATACAATGGAGAAAAGACAGTCTCTTCAAAAAGTGGTGCTGGGAAAACTGGACAGCTACATGTAAAAGAATGAAATTAGAATACGCCCTAACACCATAAACAAAAATAAACTCAAAATGGATTAGAGACCTAAATGTAAGACTGGACACTATAAAACTCTTAGAGGATAACATAGGAAGAACACTGACATAAATCACAGCAAGATATTTTTTGACCCTCCTCCTGGAGTAATGGAAATAAAAATAAAAATAAACAAATGGGACCTAATGAAATTTAAAACCATTTGCAAAGCAAAGGAAACTACAAACAAGACGAAAAGACAATGCTCAGAATGGGAGAAAATATCTGCAAACAAATCAACAGACAAAGGATTAATCTCCAAAATATATAAACAGCACATAAAGCTCAATATTAAAAAACCAAACAACCCAATCAAGAAATGGGCAGAAGACCTAAATAGACATTTCAGTTGAATGGATAAAGAAGATGTGGCACATATATACAATGGAATGTTAGCCATAAAAAGAAACAGAATTGAGTTATTTGTAGTAAGGTGGATGGACCTAGAGACTCTCATACAGAGTGAAGTAAGTCAGAAAGAGAAAAATAAATATCATATGCTTACACATACATATGGAATCTAAAAAAGAAGAATAATGGTTCTGAAGAACCTAGGGGTAGGACAGGAATAAAGACGTGGATGTACAGAATGGACTTGAGGACACTGAGAGGGTGAAGGGTAAGCTGGGACGAAGTGAGAGAGTGGCATGGACTTATATATACTACCAAATGTAAAACCAACAGCTAGTGGGAAGCAGCTGCATAGCACAGGGAGATTGGCTCGCTGCTTTGTGACCACCTAGAGGGGTGGGATAGTGAGGGTGGGAGGGAGAAGCAAGAGGGAGGAGATATGGGGATATATGTATATGTATAGCTGATTCACTTTGTTATAAAGCAGAAACTAACACACCATTGTAAAGCAATTATACTCCAATAAAGATGTTTTAAAAATAATAATAAATAAATAAAACCAAAAAGGCTATTCATGTAACCCTTGGTTTGCAAGGGTGCTGTTCTCAGCACATTATACTAACTTCTCTAATTTTCACAACATTCCGGTGAGGAAGATGCTAGTGTTATTTTGCTTTGTTTCCAGATAAGGAAACTGAGGCAGAAAGAGGATGCCTAGCTTTTCCAGGGAGACAGAGATGATGAACAGCCAATCCCAGGAGGCACCTGTGACAGCCACCCTTCCCTGACTCAAAACATCCCCCCATTTGCTTGTCCTAAAATAACAACACAGACTGACTCAGTCTGCAGACAATTCAGTCAAAATTATTGCAAACATGAAACACAAAACCAGGTAGGAAAATACAGAGCCAAGTCTATATCATCATTTGTATGATTATATAAATCAAATGTAAAAAATAATTATTGAAATATAAGATATATAATATTAAAAAGTATATGATAAAAAGAAATATGCTGGCTCTAAATAGCCAGTTTACATAAACAGCAATAAAAAGAACTCCCCAAATTATCAAAACTGTCTTTCGAAAAAGGGGAAAACCTGAATCAACCATGGGGAAAACTTTAAAAACTGTCAGGAGAGAAACAAAAAAGTGGCGGACGTTTATGGGAAAGGAGGGTCTATCAAAGTTTCACAGAAGAAATTATTCCTGTGGTTTTTCAAGTGTCCTAGAACACAAAATTAGAGGCAATGCCTCCTGACTTGTGTTTTACCAAGCTTCAATGACCTGGAAACCAAAACCCAATGAAATTAAAAATTTGCATATCAAATCCAGCAGTCTTAAAAGACAAATACTATTATTAAAGCAAATGACAGCATTTTAAATAATTTTCACTGCACCATACCTATGAAAATCAAGGGATAGATTATTATGTCATGACAAAAATTTGCCCAGAACCACAGCTGAGTTTTATCCAGAACATCTTTATAGTGAGTCATTTAAGGTTGTTGCTCTTTTTAGCACAGTAGCTGTTTCTACTGAACATAAATAAGTAGTCACTTCTACTACTAACTAAACAATAACTAAGATTTGTTGAGTTCTTCCTATAAAGAAATATATAGCATAAAGCAGATTTTGTTTCAAAGAAGTTAGAATCTGAGGGATAATAAAACTTATAAATATGAAACAATTTCACATAAAATACAAGACCTTATAGAATGACATTGTATCAGTACTTGGAAGTTCTATTCTGTACTCCTGAATTTGAGGATATCTTAGAGCACATATGAAGTACATATGGGACATAAGAATGGTTGCCAGATAAAGCATAGGTGACTCTACTTGAATTTCAGATAAGCAACCAATAATTGCTTGATATAAGTATGTCCCAAATACTGCCTCTAAATAAAAATATTTATTTTTATTTGTGATATACCTATAATAAAAAATATATTGTTTATTTGAAATTCAAAGTTAATTGGGCACCTTGTATTTTATTTTTAAAATTTCAACCCTACCATGTGATTATCTACATTTTCAATGCTGGTTTCATTATTGTCTTATTCTAATTATTATATGTCTAAATCATGAAAAAGTTTTACATTGTATGGATATGCCAGGCCCCTCTTAATAGCTGTTTTTCCCAATTTTTGTTATTATAAGTAACACTGAAGTAAACATTCTTGTTATACATATATTTGCATAAATATTCCCCACACCTATTAGCACTTTTTTTCTTACTCCCCCTCCCCAGTTTTATTGAGATATAATTGATATATAACCATTAGGTGTCTTTTGATTTTGCTTGTGGTATATGCAAAGAGAAATTTTGTTTACACTTTATGTGGTCAAGTTTATCAATCATTTCCTTTATGACTTTGGGGTTTTGTTTTATGTTTAGAAAGAACTTCCCCACATAAAGTAAATTTCTATGAAAAAAAATGTATGAAGCAGTGTTGCAACTGCTAACATTTGCGAGGGCTTCTTACCTTGTCTATTAAATACATCACAGCGCTGAGCTGTTCATCTGTGTTCTCCGTTGCCACTTTCACACTGATGCTGTGGAGCACCCTGTTGAGAATGTCACCATCCAGGGGCTGCTGCAGCTGATCCGCAAGCCCCCAAAAGGCTTGAGAAGCCGCGTCAGAGACAAGAGTAATGTTAGCAGTCCCATACACTTTATCAATTCTGGCACCACCTTTTGGGTCAAAAAGCACAATCTGGAAGCGTTTAGGAAATGGATTTAAAGACCCTGTCTCTGGTGTTAGGATGACATCCAATACGGTGTTTCTCTGGCCAGGTTCAAAGATCAACATGCCTTCAGTCCTCACAAAGTCCTTCCCAGAAATAGCTGGAGATATGAGAGTACGACCAGTTGTCTCAGCACTCCTTAACTCCTAGAAATTAAACAACACCACTTAAGTGAAACTATAAACCTCTGATCTTGTCCTAAACAAATTTTATTTCTCCTAAACAATCTGATGGGCCACAACAATGTTACTATTAAAACGGGAGGTTTTATACTTTTTCTAATTTCCTAAAACAAATTAGAGAGATAAACACACATCATACAGTGATGAGATCAGGAAAGACAGATGCCTTAGAATAGATCAAGAAAGAGAATTAGAAAAGAAATGTCACTACTGCCTCACAGAATTTCTCCAATTGTGAGCTTACTAACAATTTGAAGATATTCAGAGGCATATATGCCCAGGGGTCAGATCATGTATGTCCATTATACAAAGTATGGCAGGAAGACACTGGAGGATTCCAGCAGGAGAGAGACACACTTTATTTCATATTTTAATGAGTATTCTGGCTCTTGTGGATAGTTAGGCTGTAGAAGGGGATGAGGATGGAAGCAGGATGAAGAGAGAAAACGTTTTTACATTAGTTCCTGAAAAAAAAAAAAAAAACAAACGGTAGTTTAGGTTGTATAAGTAGAAAGAGTAAGAAGTACTCAGACTGGAATATATTTTGAATGTAGAGTCAGCAGGACTTTCTGATTAATTCAGTGCTGGATGGAGAGGCGAGGAGAACTCCCGGCTGTGTGCCTGAATGAAAGGCAGTAAACTGGGGGAAAATAGTGCTAAGGGAGAAATCAAGAGTTATGTATTATATGTATTAAGCCTGAGATGCCTTTTAGACAATTCAAATGAAGATGTCAGGTAAGAGCAATCAGATATATGAGTCTGGATCCAGGGCAGTGAGGAGGGTAGTGATAAAAATTCAGGAGTTCTCATTTTATAGATGATATTTAAAGAAAACAGGTATGGATGGTCTAGCCTAGAGAGTAAGTCTAGGTGGACCCCAATATTTATTGGTCAGGAAAACCAACACAGGCAACAGGAAGGAGCTGCCAGAGAGAAAAGGTTAAGAGTAGGAAAGTGTGGTGCTCCAGAGGCCCAAAGGAGAGCACACATCCAGAAGGAGGAAGTGATCAAGTGTTACAAAAAGTGAAAAATCAATGAAGAAAAAGGGTTTTTCAAGAGCCTCTGCAGCATAATGATAGGGGAAAAAAGTCTTGCTGAAGGAAACAACACAAAAGTCTATTGGCCTCAGAATGGAGAAATTAAACTATCCACTGGAATACCATATAACAGGAAAAATGAAAGAACTATACACATCAGCACACATATTTCTCAAAAACATTGGTGAGCAAAAAAAGCTCACCATAAGACAATACAACTGGAAGAATCTCATCTGCATAATTTCCCAAACAGGTAAACCTAAACAGCATATGGTATGTGGTAAGACTATAAATAAAAACAAGGTAATAATTCATCACGTAATATAGGGTAGAGGTTATCTGCAAGATGGGGAGAGGTTATTCTGCAAAGGAAATGGCAGGATGGCATCAGAGAAGAGTTCATGGCAGCTAGTTTTTTTTTTTGTTTTTTTTTTTTTTTTGGTACGCGGGCCTCTCACCGCTGTGGCCTCTCCCGTTGCGGAGCACAGGCTCCGGACGCGCAGGCTCAGCGGCCATGGCTCACGGGCCCAGCCGCTCCGCGGCACGTGGGATCCTCCCGGACCGGGGCACGAACCCGCGTTCCCTGCATTGGCAGGCGGACTCTCAACCACTGCGCCACCAGGGAAGCCCCATGGCAGCTAGTTTTAGGATCCTGATTCAGTTGGATTTCTTAAGGTAGGTGGTGGCGATTTCATTACTGTAAACTGCACATATACATTCTGTTCACTACTTTCTGGTCGAATTTATTTCACAATTCAGACATTTAAAGGAACCGGAACAATCAAAATGTTCTTGTGTTTATAAAATACATATAACAAACACAAAAAAAGAAGCACTATGCAATTTAAAAGCAACAACGAAAATCAATACAGAAATAGCCTTTGATAGAATAAGCAATGTGAGAATAAGAAGGAAAGGCATATTCTTTCTTGAACTTGTGGGCTCTGGTCTAGTACACATATATACAAATGAAATGTCTGGAATTGGTTTTCAAATTTGGCTTAGCTATAGGTCTATTTAATTTAAAGATAACTGGAATGAGTGATATTTTCATTATCTCAAATCCTTATATCCCTTAACTTTAGATCACAAATATGTAGATATAAGGGAACTTATGTACCACATAGTATTTATGTACCAGGAATGCTGACCTACTGAAGGGTAGGTATGCTACAGCTATTGTTTTACCTACATTATTAAAATCTGTTTAAAGTAAAAGCAAAATTGATATCACTGTAACAGAATAGCAACTTGGTCCATAATTATTTTCTCATCCTTGCCAGCTACTGGAAACTAGAATTGTATGACTTTCTCTTCTAACAATATGCCTAGCATTGAGAGAGAAAATGCAGGGGCAATGAAGCAACAGGAAAATAAAATCATACCAGAGAGGTAAAACTTTTATTTCTAATTTTTTAAACGAAACTTTTTATTTTGAGATAATTATAGATTCACATGCAGTTAATAAAGAGTGGTCTCCTGTGCCCTTTACCCAACATCACTTGCTGGTAACATCTTGCATTATTATAATATATCACAACAAGGATATGGACGTTGATACAGTCAAGATACATTTTCATCACCAGAGATCCTCTATGTTGATTTTTATAGTGTTATAAAAATGCTATGAGTTACATGCTAGTGACAGCATGTATTTTGCAAGGAATCATTTGTGGATAATCTAGAAAGAATATAAATAAATATGATAAGAGATATTGGCATTCACACTCTTATCTTGGCATTTTCAACTCCCCTTTCAACTGAGTGTGTGAACTAAAGTATGCCTCATATCTTTTTATCCCTTCTTCCAGTCTTCCACTCTACAAAGTAGTGAGCATATGATGATATATATTTCATGGGAGAAGAAAGCAGCACATTTTTTTTCTCATTTCTCTTATGATACTAAATGCTTAAAAGAAAAAAAATGCCAAAATCTCCATGAATCAAAGTACTTCTTTTCATGTTCGTACTATTTCAACGTTATTTAGGATGGAGTTGATTTCTAGAGTCTCATATGACATAGAGTGTCTTCTCACCTGCCAAGCTGTAGACTTTGTCATAAAGACAACTTTTCTTCCTGGCAAGCTTCCAGGACAGCTCACTACCCACAGCTCCAGTCTTAACCTCCTATCCCTGACTCACATGATTGCTACAGCAAACTGGCTGCATAAATGTTGTATCTTATACACAGAATGTTCTATGTGTTTGAGCCACTCAACAACCAAAGACATACTAAACAGCACTTTGTATAAAAAAACAGAAAACAACTTTGATACCTTGAGGCCTAAAGTGTCATCAGCTTTGAAATCTTGAAACTGGGGAAATGGTAGCACTGTCCGGAATGGTAGTTTCCAAAATGTGGGGTGTTGGGAGTTATATGAGTCAAGGGGAGATAAGAGAGGGCTAAGGTGGGCAAGCTCCAACCTTTACAATCATGCTTGAAGAAAAGCAGATGCACACTTTTTCTTTAATATATTAGAGTTTTGCTCCTAAAACAAAGTTTAAAACATAATGCTCGAAAGGTATAGCATGTTGTGTGGACCAGCCCCAGGCTCTAGTTGCTTAGCGTTTCGTAGCATTACTCTTCTGAATCCCTGGATACCCACATGCTCCCTCTCTTTCACTTGATGTCACCTAATATGATGGCTGCGAAAAGTGGCTGTGAGACCTCATGAACTCATGGATTTAAAGAAACATAAAGGTCAGTTAGTGTTTGAAGTCCTGAAGAAGATTTTCAACTAGTTCAGGTAAAAATCAGAACAAAGACCCATACTTTTTGTTTCTGGTCTTATACAGTTTCATTCTGAAGAAATTTCAACTCTCTACAGATTTTATAGAACAGATTTATGTAAGACGCTTTGCACTGTATAATCAACTTTTCCAAAAGATAAAAAAAGACAAAAGACTATCATTTTTAAACATGATCTAAGTGAAAAAAATTGAACTGTTTCAAGGATAAAGCTTAATGTAATACACATAATGTGAATTATGATGGTAACTCAGAAAATAATATATCAATTCTTCTCTGTTTCATTATACATGCTACAGTTAAAGAAGAAAACCTTACTGTGTGATAATACATACTGCATGCTTACCTGGGTGCTGAAGTTAACAGACATCATTAGTCCTGTCCCAGAGTCTCTGGCCACCTGCAGACTGATTAGAGTGGCCTTCTTATGAGCCACCGGCAGCCGAGAACCCACAGAGAAATACACGAGACTTGGAGGTTTATCACTCTGTAATAATTTAATCTGTGCAAATCTGGCACTATTGTTTATGGCTGCTCCAGCAGTTACTTCATACAGTTCCACAAAGAACTGCATTCCAACTTGAGGTATCTGACAATGAGATAAAAGGAAAAAAAAAAAAGGATGATTACTAATAGATTTCTATTTTAAGATAATTCTGATATTAAGAAATAGTATTATTCATATACATTATTACAGAAATAAGTATACATCTAGAGATACATTCTGTATAATTACAGAATTAAGTTCTTATGTTAGATTACCATGAGATTATTTTTGGTCTTTCTTTAATACCTTTACTCTCTCTGGGTGAGCTTCTTACTAGAAAATCAATGTCAGGAAGCAATCTATGCATACTTCAATAAACAAAAGGATACATAAGATATATTTGTACAATGAAATGTTACCTAGTAGTTAAAAAAAATGAACTATTTCAATATTTTTCAACATGGGTGGGTCCAAAATCATGATAATGAGTAACAAATCAAGTTGCATAATGATATGTATGGCATGCTACAATAAATGTAAAATTTTAAATTACATAAAGCTTACTACATTTTGTTAATGGATACATATTTATTTAAAGAGTAAAAAGGAAAATAAGACACCATGATGGTAGTTATCTCAGGTGGAGGGGTGGCAATGGGGGTAGGGCAGGGTGTGGAATTGAAAAAACATGATATAGGAGTGAAAGGGAGCTTCAGCTTTGTAAGGTTTTATTTTTAAAGGGCTTTACATAAATATGACCAAATATTGATGAGTTAATTTAGTGATTTTATGTATTTTTCAAAATTTCCCTAAATTCTGTATCAAGAAATCTAAATTTAGTCTGTTGGTTACAGTCTGCTCATGTTTTACCTCGGTTCTTTCTCAACAATCTCAAATAATGTTTCAAAGCCTGAATTCAATTCTATAACATACTGTCAATCACCTGTTTTTACTTACTTGCTCTCACACAATAATCTAAAAATCTTAGCAGCATTTTTAGCTTCCTAGCATAACTCCAAGAGCTAAGCTGAAGCATTTTCAACTGCATGTATCATTGTCTAATTTGTTATAATGCATCATTTTTATTTATCAGCAAGGACCTTATTCATCATTTGTTTTGTGATCATTTTAATGAGAATCATTATGTCATGAAGCAATACAACAAATACTTTAGTATTATTCAAAATGAGTTGCTTCTTAGTAGCACAATAAGTGACCTTAATCTCTTTTTATTGTCTAAAGAAATATATTTAGTTTTCCTGTGGTATATATTGTGCTTTACTTTTGCTGATCAACTCTCAGTAAATATTGAAATGAAGGTAAATGCACTCTTCCAGTTTTTGAGAAACTAAACTTGGCAAATACAATAAACTGAAGCACTAGAAAAGTATGGGTAACTATATTCAATAACTATTATTCCCTAATGGCCGATGAGCTTGAACTCACAATAGTTTCATTTAACTAAGGATTTCAATATTCCATTCCAACATACTCCTGTCTTTGTTTTTCAGCATAATATTTCTTCTCATTGTGATGATGATTAAAACATTACTTATAACTACTTTAAGTCAAAAGAATATGTTATAATCTAAGTAAGGAACCATGCAAATTGAACAGTGTGCAGATGGGTGCCAACACATAATTAGAAGAGACAAAAGGAATCTTCCAGTCTTACAACAAAATACTCTATTCAAACAATATGCCTGAAGTGTATTGGGAAAGCAAAACTCACAGATCATTATCTGAACCTCTCTGGACCTAAATATGACTGGAGACCTCACAAGAACTCAAGTTCCTTTCCTAGTTAGGGCAGCAGCATTCCAGGATGATCTTTTGCCCAACTAGTATAAAATAATTTTTCCTGGGCCCAGACCTGCTCAGAAGCAAACAAAGTAATAATGTCTTACTTAAATACTTTTAAAAAATATTTGCAACAAATGTTTAGACAATCTGTTTGGTTTAAACAGATTTTGTGGGCTAAGAAATGCATCCTAAGTTAATTAACTATGACCTTTATACATTTTGCTAATACAGAACCATAAGACAGAACCACAGAACAGTAAGATACCCAGCAGAGAAAGGGTAAATGGACTGGAATTCAAAAGATGAGTTCTAATCTTTGCCAAGAAATTGACCTGGGGAAAGTTACTCAAATTCTTTATAACTTGAAAATGAAAATTTTGAATAACTATAGGGACGATAATTAGAGATATGATAGAGTAGAAAAACTTTCAGTTGAGCGTCTTTAGGAGAAACCACCATCAATCAGTGGCGTAACTCTACAGACGAAAGTGTGCATTGTGTTTGCTGTGTTGTTTTGTTGTCACTCCCCTGCCACCAGGATTGATGTGGCTACTACTCAAGTCACTGAATCACCTCGGGCTCTGCTCCCATCCATTCGGAATAACAGTAACCCTCCCTTGTGAAGGGCCAACTCCTTGCCAAGAACCGTGTGAAAAAACCTCTTAGTCATTATCTCATTTAATCTAACAGCCCTATTATTAACTCAACCAAGTCTGGGAAGCTCAGGAAGGCTAAGCAACTTGTCTAATGTTACCCATTCATTGCGGTGCGCGGGCTTCTCACTGCGGTGGCTTCTCTTGTTGCGGAGCATGGGCTCTAGGCGCACTGGCTTCAGTAGTTTTGGCTCATGGGCTCAGTAGTTGTGGTGCACGGGCTCTAGAGCTCAGGCTCAGTAGTTGTGGCGCACGGGCTTAGTTGCTCCGCGGCATGTGGGATCTTCCTGGACCAGGGCTTGAACCCGTATCCCCTGCACTGGCAGGCGGATTCTCAACCACTGTGCCACCAGGGAAGCCCCTAAAAAACTTTTGAAAAGAAAATTCTTGGAATTTCCCAAGTTTTAAAAAAAATCAGTGGGAACTCAATATTTTAAAAAACATATTTTCTAGCTCTGTCGCTACCAAGATGGCTCACAGCAGCATCTTTGTCAACCATGACCTCTCATGCCTACCTCCAGAACATACACTCAGGTCTCTGAAACTCTTTTTGATGAAAGAAATCAAGTTCTTAGACAACAGTCGATTGGATGTCTTAGAGCAGGAAAAATCAAGATGGCTCTAGAACACAGGTTATTGCTATAAAGCAAATAAGCATCCAGAGATTTTTAAAGCAATATGAAAAGACAAAAGACTAGCTTAATAGATCTTTCAGTGTCCATGATATGACTATTTGAGTAGCAAAAATAAAAGCATTTAGTAAGCAATTAAAATTAGTTGAATTTGAATCTATAATGGTACTTAAAGGAGAAAAGTTATTGTAATGTATTAAAAAATGGTTAAAATGAAAAATGTGAGTATAATAGTGTATACCTAATATTTTATTAAGTTTAATGTGTAGGAGAATGTTAACATATCAAGACAGTTATATCTTTTATTAAGTATATATTCATTTATTAAGGAATGATAAACATTCTTCTCTTTGTATGTTAGTAAAGAGTTAATAAAAAATGTTAATAAAACAATTATTCCTAGAAAAAGTAAGAATTGTACCAAAAATAGGAATAAATTATTAGGACCTGTGAAACACATACAAATGAAGATGAAATCAAGTAAGAAGTTTAAGAGTACTGCTGGTCACACAGAAGTTGAAAGATGATGCAATTGTATGTTTGTCTGAATACGACAGAACAGATGAACTGCAGAGATGCACTAAGATCACAGATTTGTTATCTCATTTCTTATGAGGTAAAGCCTCTAGGTTGCCTTCTTAAAAATTAACAAGATATTAACAAGGCAGGTCTATCTTTCCGATACCACTAATAGACCAGCTCCATGTTCAACAGTGACAGGGCAATGGTTAAGTTAAAGCTGGCACTGCAAAATTTAAAGAACAAATCATTCTGAGGAAAACACATGGTGTTGAAAAAATTAATTTGTAAAGCATGAACTTAAAAAAAAACATGTTGATCTCACAAGTCAAGTCATAAAATGGACCCCAATCAGATGACCAGCAATTCTCATTTGACACAGCTTCAGACAAGCACCAGGACCTGTGGTCCTAGCAAAGAACAAAGAGCTCTTGATAACCAAGAGCATGTAAACTTAAGTGATCTGGGACGATTATTCTTTCTCTTCTGGAACCAGTAAAATTACTACAGTTCTGGGAAGGTATGAAAATATGTATCATTGTAATCTTAGAGAAGATCAATATAACTGTTTCAGTAATTCTCAGAAAGTGAAAAAACAGGTAGAGAAAAAAGGAATAAAGAGTTAAATCTACAGGGCTGCTATTTAGAATGAGTTTAAATATAGCTATACATTTGGAAATAATTTTATTTGTGCAATGCTTTTTCTGCTGTTTGAAGTGTTTGGCATGTACAAAGAAATCATGATACTTTTGAACATTCATAATATGATGGCTAGTTTTTGTATAAATACTTGAGTTTAATAAATTAAGTAGTAGACAAAGAACAAATACTACTGAGTGCTCCTTAGACATTAAAGTATCATGAAATAGTCATTAAAAAAAGCCACACATGATTACTAAATGACTAAAGCTCTGTTAGGTCATCAGTGACTGATACCGTTTGAATAATGGAGGTTCCTTTAGAAAGAGGGGGGGAACACCTGGCTCCTGGGTGCCATGTGCAACATGAACCAATAGAAATTTATCCAAAGGCTCATCAAGCATGGCCTCGGTGCTTCTTCAGTGGGTCAGAACTGAACTCTAGAGAACGAGAGAACTTTCATTCCGGATGAAATCTATGGATATAACATGATGTGACCAAATCTATCAATATGATAAAAGCAAAAAACTAAACATTCAGAGTAATCAGAGATATTACTCTGGCTGAAAATGACTCAAGGGATCATTCACACAACAAGCAGGTGGGCCAGGAAGAATCATGGAAATGACAAGAAACAGAACACAGAAAACTGATGAACATTTTTTTTAGCACTGAGATACAAGCTTTTTTTTTTATTACCGACTTACAACATTGTGTAAGCCTTAAGTGCACAAGTGATAAGATTATTTACAAAAATTCATAATGTAATAAATTCTAAGTGTGACATCTATTGCTCATCTAAGAGATTTAGACATTACGGCTAGGCGAGACACCAAGAATCTCCACATAAGCAATGTGTAAGTTTCAACAAAGTGGCTTTAGAATGATTAATTGTAAAGAAATATAATCAGAATTTGCCAATACTGTGTCTCATAGTGTCTTACCTTCCCTGGTTTGGGCTCAATGGTGATAAAGCACTTTGTTTGACCCGCTCTACAGATTGTGGTCCCTGACACAGACAGAAATTCATCTATCAGGTTCACACCATCTTTTTGGAGCACAGCAGCTGTTTTGTTAAACGTGATTCGCCAAAAGATCTTGACATCTTCAAAGGCTCTAGGAACAAAGCAAAACCTATGCAAATGCAGTCACAGAGTGCATTATTCCTGTAGCTCATGCAGAATGTGTTATCACTGTGCCTGAGTGTACCTCTACATCCAAAGCAGAGCACTTACTCTCCCACTGATAATGTCAAAAATAACCAATTCTCCCCACTACAGTTAAGAAATTAAGGCCAGAGTTTACATGGCATTTCTTTAACCACATTTTATTCAGTACTAATTAAGTATTTATTGAACTATGATTCCTGATGCTATGTACCAGAAATAGGAAAATAAAAATTATAGAGAACCTTTGCCTTCAAGTAAGTGTTCCTCATTTGTCTTTTAACAAGAATCCTTCTAAAGGAAAAACACTACTGCCAAAATGGTTGTTACTATAAAAATAAAGGGCAAGAGATGACTTACATTTTCAGAGAATATTCAGTCCCAAAATGGAAAAAGTAATACAAATACATGTACATGTGTGCATACCAAGTGCATGTACATGATGAACACTCATGTACACTATACTGTACTAAGTTGCGAGCAAAACGAAGGTAATCCAAGTCTCCCTAACAGTAAACGGTTGTGTATTCAGAGTGATCAGAGAATAGTAAATACGATGAAGCGATGACTTACATAATCTTACACCTGTATGGTACTTTATAAAGTACAAAATGTTAAGGCAGCCCCAAGTTATGTTCATAAACCAAGTGTGTTAAACCACAGATTAGGAACTACAGCATCTGAACACTGACAGGCCAAATTCCACCCTACCTTCTTCTACCAACACTTCAACCTGCCTCTACCATTTTATGAATTCAAATTAGATACACAGGATGTTACTTCTTCCACATATATATAAACATACCTGTTTGGCTGCCTTGTGACAATAAGATGCAGTCTGCTCATCTCAGCTCCTTCACTCAACTCCAGTCCACTCTGGGACTCCTCACTGAATCCTATGATGCCATTGTGAAGATCACTCCCTGAAAAGAAAAATAGAAGATTATAATATACTTAAGACTTTAAAAGATCTCCAATGCTTCACTGATCTTTCCAGCTCAGATGGCATAAAACTGAGACATTCAAAAGTGAATGGGGTGGGCGGGAGCTACAACATTTAACGATCTTTACTAAAAACAGACTAGAATCAAAATGATAACATCAAGGTAGCTGACACTTTGAGAACAGAAGACGAAAAGGAAAAAAACATCAAATCCTGGTTCCCATAATGACAACATGCTCATCTCTCTCTGATGAGCCTCTACTTTTTATTTCATAGTCCTTGATACTACTGTTTAAAATCAGTGCATCCTGACAGAATATAAGTTCTTCTGAGAAGCAACTGTTTTATTTACTGCTGTATCCCTGGTACCAAAACAGTGTTTAATAAATATTTAGTGAATACATGAACTCCATCTGACTGTTTACTTTTCTATAAGCGAGTTGACCCGAAAGACCATTTATGTTTCACATTTGGTTATTTTCCCCAGAGAAAAACAGAACTATTAAGGAACTCTTGAGAACCTCTGAGTAAAAGAAACTCCTCTGAGCAACTCTTGAGGTTACAGGCACCATCATTCTACAAAATTGTGTTTAAACTGGAACAAACCTAGGGCCCACACTACACTGAAATAGTCACTCCAAATCCTTGCCAAAATGTAAACTAGCTTCTCAGACGAGAGAAATACCAGTAAATAGTTCCTGCTGCTTTCTATTTCTCAATGACTCAGTTTTGCAAAGTGATCCTAAAAGCAATGATCCAGAGCAATCAGCCTCAAAAACCATTCCTACCCCTCACCCTGAAACCTGACTCCTGAGATTCCAAGTAGACAGAACTTCTGTAAGGAAACAGAAAACCACTGAACTGTCCCGAAAGGGGAAAGCTGGTCATTACCAGCCCATATTTTGCAGGTCTGAAGTGTGAGCAAATGTGGAGCCCATGGCTTAGGGACGTGGAGGTGATGGACGACTTTTATCCTGGTGCCTCATGTGTGTTTTGTCTCAGCCAGATGCCCATCCTCATCCTCACCAATTAATCACTACAACCGCTTCTTAGCCCTGCGTCAGAACCAGACCTCAACTTTTTTTTCTTCAGCAGCAACTGTTTTCTTGTCACTTTTAATGAGAATTCGGTCTCTCAGTTAATAATAGATTATAAGCTTCCCACAAGCAGAACCTTCATTTTCTTTTTCAATGCAACAGCAACTAGCATGGTTCTAATGAGTATAATACTTCCCTTGCCACAACTACAATAATGAAGTTGGTGTCAAATTTCTAGTAAGATGAATCAAAACGTCTAATGTGCCAATGATCAAAAACAAAACAAAATAAACTATTTTCCCCTGATTTATCTTGAAAGTTTGTTCTAAAATCTAAATGTGAGAAGATTCTGAAGATTAAAGGTAAGACGAATAAAAATAAGAGGAATCAGCAAAATTAACGATAGTTAAAACAGAAATACTATGTTAAAATAAAAAGCCAGGTGAGGAGGGACTTCCTTGGTGGCGCAGTGGTTAAGAGTCCGCCTGCCAATGCAAGGGACACAGGCTCGATCCCTGGCCCTGGAAGATCCCACATGCTGTGGAGCAACTAAGCCAGTGTGCCACAACTACTGAGCCCACACACCGCAACTACTGAGCCCATGCACCACAACTACTGAAGCCCACACGCCTAGAGCCCGTGCTCTGCAACAAGAGAAGTCACCTCAATGAGAAGCCCATGCACAGCAATGAAGAGTAGCCCCTGCTCGCCACAACTAGAGAAAGCCCACAGCAACGAAGACCCAATGCAGCCAAAAATATAAAATAAAATAAAATATTTTTTTTAAAAAGCCAGGTGAGGAGAAAATGATAGGAACATTCACAGACAGAGTAAGGGAACTTAGGGTACATGACATGCAAAAGTGCTGGTGAATTACATCATGTGACACTAAGAGGAGCCAATCATTTGCCAAGTATGTATGATGCCATGTGTTAGGTAGGGAAGTTCTCATTAGAGAACTTCATCGAGGCTCAACTGAGTGGCTGGTGAGTTAGGCTCAGAGCTGATAAATGGGAATTTGCCTGGTGAGTTAGGCTCAGAGCTGATGCATGGGTAGGCACTGGTACGCCATATTGATATAGTATCAGCACGCCATATTGGTATGCGTTGGTATGTCAAACTGAACTGAGGAGCACTTCCATTCCAGTTGGAATACAGCTGCTGTCTTGAGCCCCCAGAGAACCCTCTGTCACCATCCTAACCAGTATGAGATCTCCCTGTGATCCAGTAACTAATGGGGTAATGTTTGGGACAGCAAAAAGCCTCCAGCAACCATTGTGATTGGTCTGTGCCTCTGTCAAACTAATTGCTAAATACTTTGTCAGCTCTGGTCTCATTCAAATAAATGTAATAAAATATCTATTTCATGGAATGGGGGAAGAGGCTGTTGAGTGCCAAAACAATTTTAATAGAAATATATAGATGGCATTAAGCTAATGTGAATCAAAATCAGTAAGTAATTTGGAGAACAGAATTTGACTTTACAATATTCAATAAACTGAAGGAATAGGAATAAATGACAGTTCTAATTGGTGTAAATTTGCAGGGTAGCATAAATGAGATGATGCTGGTTATAAAAGTTACACGATTGTAAAATTATGACTGAATTATAACTGAATGGCTAAAATAAATAAAATTCTAGGAAGCACCAAATCCTAAAAGGGGATCATAAACATGTTTATTCTAAATATTTCCTTTTATAAAAAACAAAGCATAAACACTAAATGATTAATTCCTCAATTAATGGTTGAGCTGGGTCAAAATATAGGCTTCATAACTTTTAATTTTCTTTTTACTACGTTTTACCATAGTGTTATCTGAAACTCTAAAACACTGTGTAAAACTCGTAACTGTTTGTACGAAAGAGTGGAGTAGGTAAGAATCATGAGACAGCCTTGTCAATACTCTAATTACAGTAAGGTACTGACGAGCTGAGCTAAGCCACTTAAAGAAATAGAGTATGATTTCAGAGGAAAACTGCAAATTATCACCAAAAAATTTTATAACATGCATGAGGAACTGTATATATTCACACACCTCCCCAATAGTCCCAAACTTGTATAAACTGCACTGGTTCAAAAGCAGAACAAAAGGAAACAGTTTTAATATATTTCCCAACAGATATACAGAATTTTCTGACAATGAAATCTTAGACTCTGGGACAGATTAATGAAAGTGGTTGGGGAATTCAGAGTGAGGTTTCAAAACAGGACAGCCAATCACGTTTGGGTGATTAAATGTATTTCAGAGGAAGTACATGAACTTAAGTATCTTTAAGGTTTTCCCTTTATTGTGGAAGTACAGATTTATAAATTGTTTAATTGTTTAGCTGGCTCTGAGCTACGTGACATTTACAGTCCATCAAACTCTAGCCTGGCACCTCAGAACAGCACCATGAGTTTATATTATGGGTTCATGCCATAGGAAAACAAAATTTGAATGATTCACTATGGGTGAGTCAAGTAATTCACCTTCTTAAACTAAAGATAGAATGATCTTATTACAAATTCTGTATCACAAAAGTACATGTTTAACTCCATCACTCCAAATATATACCTGTAATAATGATCATGGCAAAAGCTGCAAACCCACTGTCATCCTTTCCCTTCACAATCTGCGCTCCCCCTTGTGGGTCTGTGAGAAACACGTAGAAGAATTCTTGTCCCTCAGGCTCATCATCATCTAAAATTTGAACAAATACTTTACGTTCTCTTTCTCCATCTACAAATGTAAGGATAAGAGTTTGCTCTTCAAAATCTTCTTCTTCAGTTGCCCATCTTAGGTTGGAAACCCCATGGATGTCAGGAAAGGGCAATGCATTTGGTTCCTTCTGAGCAGATCTTTCACCAAAAGTCTTAACTGTTATACTGACATCGCCAGTAGACCCACCAGTTCTTCGGACAAGAACTTCTGCAGCGTTCAACGTGCCATTCTTCATTTCTTCTTCGACATAAACAACAGATGGCCCAAGACTAAATGTTCCATGAAGGGAAACATCTGCAGTTACAGTGAGCACATCAGGCTTCTCAGACATAGCAGACGTACCAGTCGCCTCGGTAACAATAGCAACCACTTCGGCAGTTATCTTGGTTGTGTCAGGGTGTGTGGTAGAGGAGTCAGTTTTTAGAGGAAGAGCTGTGTCCATTGCTATAGCCACAGTTGTCTTGGGGAAAGAAACATCCATTCCTGCCAGGTCATCATTATCCAATATTGTGATCACTGCCACACTGAAATCTAGATTCAGGCGAGGTCTCCGATTAGCATCAAATTTTTGTGATCCTTTAATTTCTACTGAAGTTAGATTAATGTAAAAAATTTCTTCTATCTCAGGAAGCTCATCATCAATAATAGTTATTTCAAAATCAACCTCAGCATGGAATTTTTGGAAAAGCAGCCTCCCATTCTGAACAGGCTCAAAGTCTTCCAGGGGCTTTGCCATTCCTGCAGTTGTCTGATAGGAAACTTCAATAAGATCCCCGTGGAACCCAAACAGTCTTTGTACATGTAATCTGATCATCTGTGTATCCTCTGACACTACGATATTTCTTGAACTAGGGGAAAATTGAAAGACTCCCATTGGTTCAATTTCAGCAATGGTGAGACCTGATCTGGAAAAAAAAAAATTAAACCATGAGAGAACTGATGAAAAATAGGAATACCACTATAGAGATTCATCTTTCACACACTTAAGATACTGCTCATGAGGACATCTTAAAAATGACATGCACTTTCAAATTCCATAAGACCCTATTTACTTATTGATGAATATACCAGAGCACAAGAAAGATAAGAACAGGAGCTGCAGTCGCAGGTGATAGGACCTAACAAGGTCTCTCTCTCTCTCTCTCTCTCTCTCTCTCTCTCTATATATATATATATATATATATATATGGAGAGAGGAGGGGGGCAATGTCTGGCCTAGGGTAAGCACTATAAAACTGTTAGCCTGAATCACTTTGCTGTACAGTAGAAATTAACACAACATTGTAAATCAACTATACTTCAATAAAATAAATTTAAAAATAAGAAATAAAAAAAACTGTTAGCTATTATTGTTATTGTTAAAGGTATGTGAATTTTTTAAGCTAAAATACGTTGTGTCCAAACACTTTTTGAAAGGCATATGTATAATCAAAAGCCATATTGGATTCCAACCAATATCTCCTATACATAAATATGTATACAAACACACTTGAACACACACTGGTTTTGCCCACACATTTTTCCCAGTTTCCAAATAAGTAAACTAAAGAACAGAAAGATCAAGTAACTTTCCCAAAGTCACACAGAAAGTAAGTGACACAGCCAGGATTAAACCCAGGAGTCTGGCTCTAAGATCGGTCCTCTGCTGTTCTGATCAAATCCATCTCACGTATGAGAAAAGTCAATTGCTTTTGACCAGGACATATTTATCTGCAAATATACTGATATAAATTAAACTCAAAAGAACTACTAGTTCAAGTCACATTATTATCCTACTATGATTTCTTATTCTTTATCTCTTGGAGAAATCAGGTATTTTTGGCTACCTTTCAGAAGACAGTTTCCTTTAAAAATAGGTAGCTTTGCCATTTTAAGTTAGACTCCTGTGGCTTTCAGTCTCTTGGCTCCTGGATTGAAGGGGAATCAGAATTTCCTTTCCTCCTGAATTCAGCAACTTGAACCCCAACTCAGCAGCTCATAGGACTGTTCTTGAAATAACACTGTTTACCCAACCAAAACCATGGAAAGCTGCCAGACCCAGGTTAGAATTCTCCCTGTAGAAGGAGTATTTTAAACAATATGTGTCCCTGAATAAATGCATTTTCAAAAAAAAAAAAAAAAAAAAATAGGTGGCTTTGCCATCATGGTTCTTTTTGGAGATGTCACCTCAGGCCAACATTCTTGAGTGAGAGGTCATGATAAACGCTCTTCAAGCAAGCAGTGGGTGGTGGCATCTTTGGCAATGCAGGCCATATATTGCTCTACACTAAAACTGTTTTCACCTCTGCTTCAAGGAGAGAGATCCTTGTGCCTTTTTTTTGTTTCAACAGGTAAATTCCAGCTTATTCCTCAGAGACTTTCTTGGCTGAAAATCAAGTTGGTCTTACCGAAGCTGAGCCCCACCAGGGGCACTGCTCTGCACTCCTGAGAGGTGAATGACAAAGGCCTCTGGCCGACCAAGGCTAGGAAATGTCCACAGCAAGACTCTTTTACTTTCTTCTCCATGGGAAAATGAAAGACTCCCTGACAGGGAACATGAAAAGGGAAGCTGGGTTTCATTTCTGAGTTCTTAAATTGGGATTCAACTCTTAAAAATAGAGTGAAATCTTTCCTTTTCCAAAATTCTATGACAGTCTACAAAAGGTAAAACATTTAAAAAAGTCAGTGGGGGAGGGAGTGTAAATAGAGGAAGCTCCATAGACCACACACACCTTGCCTTTAATCATGCCTACTTTACAAGGTAGAGGTCAAACCATCTAACTTTTGCATCCCACTGATCCTCACAGAGCTTATGGTATAACTAAAAATAAAATAGATGATATAACAGCTACTCAACTGTCAGAAATATTCAGATGAACATGTAAATGGATATAAAGGTGTGTCTTTTTTGATTATCGTATGGGCCACATTAGGTTTTTAGAACTACTTTTAACAAACTCCTCAGGTATAAACAGAGTAGTCTGCTTAGTGACCATTATTTCCAGGTGAGGTATGAAGTTTTCCATTTGAACGAATAAAGTTCCTCTCATTCTCACCAAGCAGCCTGTGAAATTCTGATCACTTAAATCTGAAAGGACTGTATTAGGAGGCAAATAGCTCACTGTCCAGAGTAAAGAGGATTCAGGAAAATTAGTGGCCAATTACACATTTCCATGTTCTATAGGGAAAATCCTAGAAAAGCCACAACTCACCCACTTTGGGGGTCATATTGCCAACAACAACGAATTCGGGGATTTTTAACCCAGGAACATATCCAGCCGCCCAGGAAACCTTGAGAGAGCCATACGTGCCTCTCCTAGAAATCACAACTTGGCTTGTTCCGGCGGTGATGTCCAAGAGTGGAAAAGCAGTAGATTCAAATCCAACCTGAGGAAAAACATGCTTAGAACATTTTATTTCTCTCTAAAGGTTCCTATTTTCTGAAGAGTGGGTTAAAAGTCAACTTTCTCTTTGCTTACGCAGTATATTTCCCTGTTCTAAAATATATTCAATTAAAGAGTAGTATTTAAGAAATGACATGTGAAATTTGAAAATTTATTCTATTTTATAATGCTGATTATAGTTTACAGCTTTATTTTTTTATCAAAATGTAAACCCCTGAATTAACAATATCTAAAAATATAATGGTAATTATGGTTAAATGAAAGATTAAACATGGCATTTTAATATGATTTGTTGATGGGTCTTTATAGAACCTAATTTGTCTAGAACTGAAATCTGACTTCTTTCTAAGGTATAATAATAAATTCTTTATTTATAAAGTTAGTACCATGAACTAGATTTCTATTAAGGTTCTTTTCAGCTCTTTGATTCAATACAGTATCTTTTTTTTGAGGATCAGAAACCCTCAAAGATTTTTTTAAAATAACAATCTTTTTCATCCACACCAAGTAAGATCTGGTTTTCAGGGCAACCTTCCCAGGGTACCCTGGGATTTATAGATGAAATAAGTTCTGGTCAAAGAATAAGAATAAAACCAGATTCCTGGCTTCACATTGTTATTTAGACAACTCAGTTTACCTCTTTGGTCCCAATATCTATAAATTTGGAATACCATAGGATCAACAGTTCTATATTAAGACTCATTCTCCCCATTTTAAATTGGAATGGAGAGTAGCAGAAAGTGTGAGAGGGTGCCACAGGACAGCTTTGGAGGCCACAGAAAAGAAAAAACAACAACTTCAATTTGACACCCGCCTAGATTCCTTATTACAGTGAGGCTTCTGGTTAGCAACTGCCAAAATCTTTGGCATATCTGAGCTCATGCTTGCCAAATGGCTAGAGGCTGTTTGAAAGTGTCCTAGGCACATCACACACACACACACACACACACACACACACACACACACCCCACATACAAATACTGGTAAGGAGTACAGAGGATACACCAAGGACAGGAATACTCCATGACTGGCCCTGATCTGGCCCTTTGATGTGACATAATGTTGTGGCAACATGCATGGAGAAGGAGAAGAAAATAGTTTACTACACCAAACGAAGGATTCAGGTTGAAAGGAATCTTTGTTATAACAACCTGTGAACAAGAAGAAGGTAACAAAATGTCAAAGCATTAAATTCTATACCCTCTTTCCTTCTTGAAAAGAGGAGGTGCAGAAAGAAGACAATTCCTCTCAGTTAATTTTAATGCTGGTGGATTCCACTTTAGGGAGCAAAGCAAATTCATTCCCTGGGGAGAAGCAGTCCAGGTGGGAGTAACTGGAGAGCATCCCCTTAATGGCCAGAGACCCTGTTACTCAAGCTGGTGGCCAGATCTGCCCACACTCCTGCCCCTCCTGCACAGATTCCACATCCTGGTCAAGGAACTGAAGGAACTCCCACCTGAAGGAGTAGGATGCATGCTTATCCCTTATTATGGTTTATAAAATACACACATTACCGTAGCCAGAGACAGGAGCCCTGTCTTGTTCCTATATTGACAGAATTGGCCTACACAGGAAGCAAAGCCCTCAAGGTATTGTTTGTTCTCATGTGAATTTATAAAGTGATTAGGGAACAATCTTCCCTAAAATGAATTCAGGTAGAAGGTTCAAATACTTAGGTGCACCAGTAGCATTAACCTACATCAGAACAAACTTGCCACAGTAAAAAGAGCCCCACAAGTTAAATATTTACAATCTTAGTAAATGAGAAAGTCTGAAATATGAACTGAGGTTTCATTCTAATTTTAATTATTTAGCATAAAATATCTCAATGTTAAATATTCATTTTCAAGAAAAAACCTGAAGTTTTGACTCTAGGTGACTGTTATTTTAAAAATTCTAGGACTTCCCTGGTGGCGCAGTGGTTAAGAATCTGCCTGCCAAGGCAGGGGACATGAGTTTGAGCCCTGGTCTGGGAAGATCCCACATGCCACAGAGCAACTAAGCCCATGCGCCACAACTACTGAGTTTGCGCTCTAGAGCTCGTAAGCCACAACTACTGAAGCTCCAGCGCCTAGAGCCCGCACACCGCAACGAAGAGCAGCCCCCACTTGCCGCAGCTAGAGAAAGCCCGCGTGCAACAATGAAGACCCAATGCAGCCAAAAATTAATTAATTAATTTAAAAATTCTATACCTTACATTCTACAAGACAGAAACTTTCTAAAACTCCAGAAAGGAGATATATTTTTCTATCTGATGTTGAAAATTGACAAATTATTTTCATATAGTGTATCCACAGTGTCTACTTTGATATTCATAGGATTACTTAGATTTAAGGAAATCGTGAATCTTAAGAAATTCTAAGAATCTTAGTCCTTCCTATAAGAGCTGCCCACTAGTGGTTCCGGGGTAGTACCACACCCAGGGCCAATTACCTGAGAATTGGCAGCTTTCTCAGGGACTGGAAGGACAGCAGATTTTGCTTCCTGGAGAATTCTTGGCATGCCATAGAAACTTCCACCAACAAGCATCACAGTCACCAGTTGCAAGGTGAAATTAGAGCCCAGGGGTAGGAAGACCTATATACAAACAGTATCAATGACTTTTTTAATAGTAAAAAATAATTTTCAAAGAAAAATACTGACAATTGAAATGAGTCATTAGCACTTTCCTCCTTTTGTATCAGTTTCATCAGTATATGTCCTTTCCCCCATGTTACAAAACAAAGCACCAGCAGGAAGACTTTGACGCTAACACTGAGAGCCACACAGTATTAAAAAAACACAAATCTGCAAATACTCTCTGTGTGCCCAAACGACCTGAAGAATGATGAGAATCTCAGGAGTAGTATTAGTGACAGAATCACGTGCCACGGGAATGGAAAGAGCTCACTGGTGAACAGTGTCAGCTCCTAAAACCAGCAAAACTCACTTTCTCCCTTTTCACTGGGTAGAAACTAAGAGCTCTAATGACAGTTACTTAAAACAGGTGTACTGATTTAGGTGTACTGATTATTTGAATACTTTGGACAAATAAAGACTACGAACACCATTTATTAGACTACCAATTTTCAAAGTTTTAGAATCCAACAAAATAGGGAAATCCTGAATTTAAAACCTGGTATTACTTTAAAAGATTTTTTTAACACTTACTGATATAATACATTTTTCCATAGAAACCTTATTACTGATAATGGATAAGCCCCCGTAACCTGGAATATTACTAACAACTCTGTACATCTTTATTGAATGTACAAATAACCATTTCTATGAAGTCTGTTCTTCTTTTAAATGTAATGTACTTAAAACACATAACACACTCTGAAATGTGTAAAATATGTACTATAGTGGTTTCAAATGTGCAACATGAGGGGAACAGATGTTTTATTCATTCAATCAACTGTCATCTTTTCAAAATCACATTCACTGAACATGAAGCATAGATCAAGTGCTGAGGAAACAGAAATAAATCATGGTGTCCTGACTTCAATCATGTGCCTCCCTCCTCTCCTTGAAGGGTGTGCCCCTTCCCCATGCAGTTCACTGGCTGGGCAGCTTTTTTGTCCCTATTTCCTAAAGAATGAACGGCCAGATGTCAGCTCAAAGCTCCCAGGCATTTGTGCCTTCCTACCCAACTCTTCTGTTCATGGGCCCTTGCAGCACACAGACTTATGGAGTGTGGCAGGTCCCCAAGGTGCAGTAATTAAACATTAAAGTTGAACAGGAGTAATGATGGATTTGGAGAAACACTGGTTTGCCTACAGAAGAAAAGCGGGTAGACTAATTTGAAAACGACCTTGAAGGTTTTTAGGAGTTGAGGGTTTTCTGTTTTGCCCTTCCATGTCCCTGATCCAGGACTGCATCACCAATACTATTCTACGTATTCCCCATCATTCTTGATGGCTTTGGGCACAAATGGAGTTTACAGCCCCATAATATCCTGTGTGCATCTTGAACACTGCTTATCTGCTTGCTTTTATAATTGGCTGTTCAGGGGCCTTCTCCTGCACTAGACAGGGAGCAACCTGACAACAGAGATTATGTCTTTGTGATCACTGGAGCTGCTGTGCTTCTCACAATGACTGACACATAGCAAGTGCTCAATAAATATCTGAATAAATGACAGCCATGAATATAATCTTATCTTGCATTCTAACTTAAATTCTTTTAAACGCAGACTTGTTTCTTTATCGTGCCAAGGATTCTTACCATCAGTGAGTACTTCATCTGAGAAGCCTGTTGTTACCCAGGTGAGGTAACTGTTCACTCCCTGGTCCTCATGTTAAACCAACATCAAGAGTCTTCTAGTTTTCAGAGCCTAATGGAAACTCATTCTGTCCCAAGACCCACTTGAAGGTCCTTCTCTGTGGCGGACCTGTCCGAAGTCCTAACTTTTATCAGGGCAGTAGATCAGGTAGATCTATATGTAACTTGTAACTAACATCCCAAATTTTAAAGAGCAATGCACTACACCCAGGGTGTGAGGGGAGAAAGGGACCGCTGGAAAAATCCTCCCCTCAGTTTATGCGCATGTCACATGTTGCCCTAAATAGTCACCTTGGAAGTCTAACTCACATAATAATCTATGTGCAGTCTACACCACACACAGTGGAATGTAAGAGACAGAAGGAACCCATGCAAATTTAAATACACTAATGAAAGATGTTAAAGTAAACAAATAAGAGGAAGCTTTCATATATGGGTAAGCTAGTAAACTTTTGTTACTCTTTATTGAAAATAGACAGAAATCATAAAAATAATAGAGCTTCAAAACAGATATTAAGAAATCCATAGATAATTCAAACAGGTATTAAGAAAGCTAAGTATCTTTATCAACTATATCATTAAGTTTTCAAAGTAAAATGACAAGAGGACTACCATCCTTCAAAATGTCCCAGGTACCACCACAGGAGATAATCTAAAAGTGTCCTCTGGTACAGACTTTCTCAACCATGAGATAATTAATCCTCACAGCTATCTCATGCATGAAATAAATTAACTTCTCTGCCATGCATATGGAATGATACTAGTTATCTTCCTGGGGGATGAAAACAGTTGCTCCAATCACTTTCTGTGGATCACACTGAGAAAGACTGCTAGGTATCTATTTGACCCACAGAAAATCCATGTATTCCTAGCACTCTCACCTGATATGTCGGCAGAACAGTCTGCTGTCCTAGGAAGTCTACAAATATCTTCCCTTCAACAAGCACCCAGAGTGTGTGTGTGTGTGTGTGTGTGTGTGTGTGTGTGTGTGTTTGTGTAGCACTTGGAACAATTTCTGGAACTCTGAAGTACTAAATAAGTGCCTGCTACTATCTATACAAAAATATTTTATCTCCAAATTAGAATATACTTATTTACTATAATCTGAAAATACTTCAGTATATGTATTATCCAATAATTAGTATGTAGTTTCTAAGGTATTTTTCATGGTTCCATTTAAATATCAGAATAAGACTTTAAACTGATCATGAGATTAACTAGGGCTTTCCTGAAGGAGCTTTATTGGACTGATCAGGAAATTAAAGAAATGCTACAAACCTGACTCTTGACTGGCACTGTGTCCACTTTATATCTGGTGCCATCTTTGACCACCAGCTGCCTCTCTGCATTTTCAGTAACAACAGACTGCTTCTTAGGATCAGATGATATTCGATATCCAACAGTCACATCTCCAAATGTTCCGGCAAGCCGGGTTACATTAATTTGGATGAATCTACTAAGGTTCTGCCTAATAAGTATTGACTGGTGATCTGAATACAGGGCAAATACCCCATGTGGGTCATCATTTGCAGAAACAGAGAACCGTGTGATGCATTTTTCTGGATCAAGTTCTGCTCCTCCCTTTACAGAAACAAGCTGGATCACATAAACTTCCTCTATCTCAGGTACATCATCTGGTAGCAAGTTAACATCAAAGCTGGCCTCACTTTCTCCATCAGCAATGGTGAAAAATCCTTTTGTAGATAGAAAGTCTCCAGTAATATCAAACTCACTGCTTAATTCCCAGTAAACCTAAAATAAAAGGAAAAAAAAAAAACAACAAAGTTATACAATTCAGTATATTGAACCAAAAATCCTTTAAATTAGTTTTCCTCTACTATATACAAAAAAAATTAAGTGTGCATCATTATATTCCAAGTGAAACTTTCCAAGTAGTTAGGTAATTTAGAAAGTATCTTAACTCTTTCAGGCTGTTGTATGCAATTTGCAAGACAGGATTATAAAATTTCATTTCACCTGCTTCTAAAATAACATAATTTGAAAAGATAAACAAGTTAACTTTAAAATACCAGTACCACAAATACATTCAATAGTGAATCACAGACAATATTTGAAGGTAAAAAGTAAGTAGATAATCTGACATTCACATTGGAATTTGTTTTTGTTTGTTTTTAATAAAAAGAGAATATCGAGGAGGAGCTTCCAGATGGCGGAAGAGTAAGACGTGGAGATCACCTTCCTCCCCACAAATACAGCAGAAATACATCTACGTGTAGAACAACTCCTACAGAACACCTGCTGAATGCTGGCAGAAGACCTCAGACCTCCTAAAAGGCAAGAAACTCCCCACATACCTGGGTAGGGCAAAAGAAAAAAGAATAAACATAGACAAAACGATAGGGACGGGACCTGCACCAGTGGGAGGGAGCTGTGAAGAAGGAAAGGTTTCCACACACTAGGAAGCCCCTTCGCAGGCGGAGGGGGGAAGCTTCGGTGCCGCGGAGGAGAGCACAGCAACAGGGGTACAGAGGGCAAAGCGGAGAGATTCCTGCATAGAGGATCGGTGCCGACCAGCACTCACCAGACCGAGAGGCTTGCCTGCTCACCCACCAGGGCGGGCGAGGTCTGGGAGCTGAGGCTCGGGCTTCAGAGGTCAGATCCCAGGGAGAGGACTGGGGTTGGCTGTGTGAACACAGCCTGAAGGGGTTAGTGCACCACAGCTAGCCGGGAGAGAGTCCGGGAAAAAGCCTGGACCTGCCTAAGAGGCAAGAGACTTTTCCTTGCTTCTTTGTTTCCTGGTGCACGAGGAAAGGGGATTAAGAGCGCTATCTAAATGAGCTCCAGGGACAGGTGCGAGCCACGGCTACCAGTGTAGACCCCAGACAGGGGCATGAGACGCTAAGGCTGCTGCTGCAGCCACCAAGAAACCTGTGTGCAAGCACAGGTCACTCTCCACACCGCCCCTCCTGGGAGGCTGTGCAGCCCACCACTGCCAGGCTCCCGTGATCCAGGGACAAATTCCCCGGGAGAACACACTGCACGCCTCAGGCGGGTGCAACGTCACGCCGGCCTCGGCCGCCACAGGCTCGCCCCGTACCCGTACCCCTCCCTCCCGCCGGCCTGAGTGAGCCGGGGCCCCGGAATCAGCTGCTCCTTTAACCCCGTCCTGTCTGGGTGAAGAACAGACGCCCTCAGGCGACCTACACACAGAGGCAGGGCCAAATCCAAAACTGAACCCCAGGAGCTGTGTGAACAAAGGAAGAGAAAGGGAAATTTCTCCCAGCAGCCTCAGGAGCAGCAGATTAAATCTCCACAGTCAACTTGATGTACCCTGCATCTGCGGAATACCTGAATAGACAACGAATCATCCCAAATTGAGGAGGTGGACTTTGGGGGCAACTATATATATATTGTTTTCCTTTTTCTCTTTTTGAGAGTATGTATGTGTTGCTTCTGTGTGTGATTTTTGTCTGTATAGCTTTGCTTTTACCATTTGTCCTAGGGTTCTGTCGGTCCATTTTTTTTTTTTTTTCCTAGTACAGTTAGTGCTTGTTATCATTGGTGGATTTTTCTTTTGGTTTGGTTGCTCTTTCTTTCTTTCTTCCTTCCTTTTTTTAAAATTACTTGATAAACATTTTTTTTTATTTTTAATAATTATTTTTTACTTTAATAACTTTATTTTATTCTTTTCTTTCTTTTTTTCTCCCTTTTATTCTGAGCCATGTGGATGACAGGGTCTTGGTGCTCTGCCGGGTGTCAGGGCTGTACCTCTGAGATGGGAGAGCCAAGTTCAGGACATTAGTCCACCAGAAACCTCCCAGCACCACGTAATATCAAACGGCAAAAATCTCCCAGACATCTCCATCTAAACGCCAAGATCCAGCTCCACTAAACAACCAGCAAACTAAAGTGCTGGACACCCTATGCCAAACAACTAGCAAGACAGGAACACAACCCCACCCATTAGCAGAGAGGCTGCCTAAAATCATAATAAGGTCATAGACACCCCAAAACACACCACCAGATGCGGACCTGCCCACCAGAAAGACAAGATCCAGCCTCATCCACCAGAAAACAGGCACTAGTCCCCTCCACCAGGAAGCCTACACAACCCACTGAACCAACCTTAGCCACTGGGGGCAGACACCAAAAACAACAGGAACTACGAACCTGCAGCCTGTGAAAAGACCACAAACACAGTAAATTAAGCAAAATGAGAAGACAGAGAAACACACAGCATATGAAGGAGCAAGGAAAAAACCTACCAGACCTAACAAATGAAGAGGAAATAGGCAGTCTACCTGAAAAAGAATTCAGAATAATGATAGTAAAGATGATCCAAAATCTTGGAAATAGAATGGAGAAAATACAAGAAATGTTTAACAAGGGCCTAGAAGAACTAAAGAGCAAACAAACAATGATGAACAACACAATAAATGAAATCAAAAATTCTCTAGAAGGAATCAGTAGCAGAATAACTGAGGCAGAAGAATGGATACGTGACCTGGAAGATAAAGTTGTGGAAATAACTACCACAGAGCAGAATAAAGAAAAGAGAATGAAAAGAACTGAGTCTCAGAGACCTCTGGGACAACATTAAATGCACCAACATCCTAATTATAGGGGTCCCAGAAGAAGAGAAAAAGAAAGAAACTGAGAAAATATTTCAAGAGACTACAGTTGAAAACTTCCCTAATATGGGAAAGGAAATAGTTAATCAAGTCCAGGAAGCACAGAGAGTCCCATACAGGATAAATCCAAGGAGAAACACGCCAAGACAGATATTAACCAAACTATCAAAAATTAAATACAAAGAAAAATATTAAAAGCAGCAGGGAAAAACAACAAACAAGGGAATCCCTGTAAGCTTAACAGCTGATCTTTCAGCAGAAACTCTGCAAGCCAGAAGGGAGTGGCAGGACATATTTAAAGTGATGAAAGGGGAAAACCTACAACCAAGATTACTCTACCCAGCAAGGATCTCACTCAGATTTGACGGAGAAATTAAAACCTTTACAGACAAGGAAAACCTAAGAGAATTCAGCACCACCAAACCATCATTACAACAAACGCTAAAGGAACTTCTCTAGGCAGGAAACACAGGAGAAGGAAAAGACCCACAAAAACAAACCCAAAACAATTAAGAAAATGGTAATAGGAACATACATATTGACAATCACCTTGAATGTAAATGGATTAAATGCTCCAACCAAAAGACACATATTGGCTGAATGGATACAAAAACAAGACCCGTACATATGCTTCCTACAAGAGACCCACTTCAGACCTAGGGACACATACAAACTGGAGGTGAGGGGATGGAAAAAGATACTCCATGCAAATGGAAACTAAAAGAAAGCTGTAGTAGTAATTCTCATATCAGACAAAATAGACTTTAAAACAAAGATTACTACAAGAGAAAAAGAAGGACACTACATAATGATCAAGGGATCAATCCAAGAAGATATAACAATTGTAAATATTTATGCACCCAACATAGGAGCACCTCAATACATAAGGCAAATGCTAACAGCCATAAAAGGGGAAATCGACAGTAACACAATCATAGTAGGGGACTTTAATGCCTCACTTTCACCAACAGACAGATCATCCAAAATGAAAATAAATAAGGAAACACAAGCTTTAAATGATACATTAAACAAGATGGACTTAATTTATATTTATAGGACATTCCATCCAAAAACAACAGAATACACTTTCTTCTCAAATGCCCATGGAACATTCTGAAGGACAGATCATATCTTGGGTCACAAATCAAGCCTTGCTAAATTTAAGAAAATTGAAATCACATCAAGAATCTTTTCCGACTACAACGCTATGAGACTAGATATCAGTTACAGGAAGAAAATCTGTAAAAAATACAAACACATGGAGGCTAAACAATACATTATTAAATAACCAAGAGATCACTGAAGAAATCAAAGAGGAAATCAAAAAATACCTAGAAACAAATGACAATGAAAACACAATGACCCAAAACCTACAGGATGCAGCATAAGCAGTTCTAAGAGGGAAGTTTATAGCAATACAATCCTATCTTAAGAAACAAGAAACATCTCAAATAAACAACCTAACCTTACACCTAAAGCAATTAGAAAAAGAAGAACAAAAAAACCCCAAAGTTAGCAGAAGGAAAGAAATCATAAAGATCAGATCAGAAATAAATGAAAAAGAAATGAAGGAAATGATAGCAAACATCAATAAAACTAAAAGCTGGTTCTTTGAGAAGATAAACAAAATTGATAAACCATTACCCAGACTCAATAAGAAAAAAAGGGAGAAGACTCAAATCAACAGAATTAGAAATGAAAAAGGAGAAGTAACAACTGATACTGCAGAAATACAAAGGATCATGAGATATTACTACAAGCAACTATATGCCAATAAAATGGACAACCTGGAAGAAATGGACAAATTCTTTGAAAAGCACAACCTTCGGAGACTGAACCAGGAAAAACAGAAATATAAACAGATCAATTACAAGCACTGAAACTGAAACTGTGATTAAAAATCTTCCAACAAACAAAAGAATAGGACCAAATGGCTTCACAGGTGAATTCTACCAAACATTTAGAGAAGAGCTAACACCTATCCTTCTCGAACTCTTCCAAAATATAGCAGAGGGAGGAACACTCCCTAACTCATTCTACAAGGCCACCATCACCCTGATATGAAAACCAGACAAAGACATCACCAAGAAAGAATACTACAGGCAAATATCACTGATGAACATAGATGCAAAAATCCTCAACAAAATACTAGCAAACAGAATCCAACAGCACATTAAAAGGATCATACACCATGATCAAGTGGGGTTTATCCCAGGAACGCAAGGATTCTTCAATATACGCAAATTCATCAATGTGATACACCATATTAATAAAATGAAGGATAAAAATCATATGATCATCTCAATAGATGCAGAAAAACCTTTTGACAAAATTCAACACCCATTTATGATAAAAATCCTCCAGAAAGTAGGCACGGAGGGAACTTACCTCAACATAATAAAGGCCATATATGACAAACCCACAGCCAACATCATCTTCAATGGTGAAAAACTGAAACCATATCCACTCTGATCAGGAACAAGACAAGGTTGCCCACTCTCACCACTATTATTCAAAATTGTTTTGGAAGTTTTCGCCACGGCAATCAGTGAAGAAAAAGAATTAAAAGGAATCCAAATTGGAAAAGAAGAAGTAAAGCTGTCACTGTTTGCAGATGACATGATACTATACATAGAGCATCCTAAATATGCTACCATAAACAACTAGAGCTAATCAATGGATTTGTTAAGTAGCAGGATACAAAATTAATGAACAGAAATCTCTTGCATTCCTATACACTAATGATGAAAAATCTGAAAGTGAAATTAGGAAACACTCCCATTTACCACTGCAACAAAAAGAATAAAATACCTAGGAATAAACCTAGCTAAGGAGACAAAAGACCTGTATACAGAAAACTATAAAACACTGATGAAAGAAATTAAAGATGATACAAATAGATGGAGAGATATACCATGTTCTTGGATTGGAAGAATCAACATTGTGAAAATGACTCTACTCCCCAAAGCAAACTACAGATTCAATGCAATCCCTATCAAACTACCAATGGTATTTTACACAGAAGTAGAACAAAAAATTTCACAATTTGTATGGAAACACAAAAGACCCCAAATAGCCAAAGCAATCTTGAGAAAGAGAAATGGAGATGGAGGAATCAGGCTCCCTGACTTCAGACTATATTACAAAGCTACAGTAATCAAGACAGTATGGTTCAGGCACAAAAACAGAAACACAGATTAATGGAACAGGATAGAAAGCCCAGAGATAAACCCATGCACATATGGTCACCTTATCTTTGATAAAGGAAACAAGGATATACAATGGAGAAAAGACAGCCTCTTCAATAAGTGGTGCTGGGAAAACTGGACAGCTACATGTAAAAGAATGCATTTAGAACACTCCCTAGCACAATACACAAAAATAAACTCAAAATGGATTAAAGAGTTAAATGTAAGGCCATACACTATAAAACTCTAAGAGGAAAGCATAGGCAGAACACTGCATGACATAAATCACAGCAAGATCCTTTCTGACCCACCTCCTAGAGAAATGGAAACAAAAACAAAATAAACAAATGGGACCTAATGAAGTTTAAAAGCTTTTGCATAGCAAACGAAACCATAAACAAGACAAAAAGACAACCCTCAGAATGGGAGAAAATATTTGCAAATGAAGCAATTGACAAAGGATTAATCTCCAAAATTTACAAGCAGCTCATGCAGCTCAATATCAAAAAAACAAACAACCCAATCCAAAAATGGGCAGAGGACCTAAACAGACATTTCTCCAAAGAAGATATACAGATGGCCAACAAACACATGAAAGGATGCTCAACATCATTAATCATTAGAGATATGCAAATTAAAACTACAATGAGATATCATCTCACACCGGTCAGAATGGCCATCATCAAAAAATCTACAAACAATAAAGGCTGGACAGGGTGCGGAGAAAAGGGAACCCTTTTGCACTGTTGGCGGGAATGTAAATTGATACAGCCACTATTGAGAACAGTATGGAGGTTCCTTAAAAAACTAAAAATAGAACTACCATACCACTCAGCAATCCCACTACTGGGCATATACCCTGAGAAAACCATAATTCAAAAAGAGTCATGTACCACAATGTTCACTGTAGCTCTATTTACAATAGCCAGGACATGGAAGCAACCTAAGTGTGCATCAACAGATGAATGGATAAAGAAGATGTGGCCCATATATACAATGGAATATTACTCACCCATAAAAAGAAACGAAATTGAGTTATTTGTAGTGAGGTGGATGGACCCAGAGTCTGTTATATAGAGTGAAGTAAGTCAGAAAGAGAAAAATAAATACCATATGCTAACACATATATATGGAATCTTAAAAAAAAAAAAAAATGGTCATGAAGAACCTAGGGGCAGGACAGGAATAAAGACACAGACCTACAAGAGATTGGACTTGAGGACACGGGGAGCAGGAAGTGTAAGCTGGGACAAAGTGATAGAGTGATATGGACATATATACACTACGTAATGTAAAATAGATAGCTAGTGGGAAGCAGCCGCATAGCACAGGGAGATCAGCTTGGTGCTTTGTCACCACCTAGAGGGGTAGGGTAGGGAGGCTGGGAGGGAGGGAGACGCAAGAGGGAAGAGATATCGGGATATATGTATATGTATAGCTGATTCACTTTGTTATAAAGCAGAATCTAACACACCATTGTAAAGCAATTATACTCCAATAAAGATTTTTTAAAAAAACCAAAAATCTTGAGATAAAATGGAATGTTTAAAAAAAAAAAGAGGATATCTAAGATTTCAGAAATTAAGAATTCCCCCCTCCCAAAATCTGTAAAAAATTATCTTCTAAGAATTTTTTTACCTCCAAACCATAAAGTTTCAACTGAAGAAGTAACAATTAATCACCAATACAGGAAAAGAGGTAAGTTTATAGAGAGAGTTCACAAAATATGTTTTGCTAGCAAACAGATAACCTTGATCTGTTCGATGAATATATACTGATGATTTACAAGAGCATCTCGATTATATTGAAAATAAAGAATATACACATATTGATCTATGTTAAGAGAGTAATAGGTTTAGAGCAGTGATTCCAAGTCATGTTTTCTTGAAATGTTTCAAGGATTCCACAAACATTTAACTCAGTTCAAACAATGTTCTAAACTTCTAAAATAATAAACACATTTAAAGAGGTACATCCAAAAAAAGGATATATTAAGACTATATTAAGCAATTTATAAAAATCATGGATAGGCCTGTTCAGTAGGAAAAGCTTCACATTATAGCAAACAAAAAATTACAAAATAGTTCAGTCATTTTCTTCATCATTAAATATGAGAAAGATCTTTTTAACTTAATTGTAACTGAATTTAGAAAGACAGCCAGAGGTTGGTGCCGGCTAGAGAGTCCAAAGGTGCTCCAATGAGCCTTCTCAGCGTGTGTGAAAACTCATGTCACTTCAGTATATCTAAAACTTTAACTCTCCAGAACACGCAGTTTCTCTGTTCCTCTCAACCACAGTTGTTAGGCAAATTACTACTCTACTTAAAAATCAAAGGAAAAATGATACCATAATCTCTCCCAGAGTGCCCTTGACTCTTTTGACAAAGAAAGTAATGATCAGGGGCCCTTCCAGAGCTAATGGCTCCAAATAGGTCTCCTCAGATAAAGAGTCGGGAGCAAACTGAACCACTCCATTTGGATCACCGAACTTTTGTATCTAGAAAGAGAAACAGAGAGCAGAGTGAAAATGTATATAACAGCTATGGATGAAATTACGGTATGCAATATATCAATACACTGATGTATTGTGTATATACAAGATAAGCTGAGGAAATGAAAGAAACACAATCACGATACTTGGATATAATCCACCTAGCTACCTGATTTTTAAAAACCTTCTTTATTTTGCTGATTGTTACCAAAACAGGTAGGTTCTTATCCCCCAAGGATAATGGGAATAAGTGTTCAGAAAACTACAATTGGTAGAATCACCAAAGGATAATACTTCAATGACTGAATTTAGCTTTATTCACCTCTCATTTGCTTCATTTAACCAGTTAAGTTTAGCTAACCTCTTTCTACTCGTTATGATATAATACAATATGGAGAGAAGCAAAGGCCCTGTGACGGTTAATTTAACGTGTCATCCTGGCTAGGCTACAGTGTCCAATTGTTTGGTCAAACACTAGTCTAGATGTTGCTGTAAAGGTATTTTGCAGATATGATTAATATCTACAACCAGCTGACTTGAAGTCAAGAAAATTATTCTCAATAATGTGAACGGACCTCATCCAGTCAGTCGAACCGTAAAGAGCAAACACTGAGGCTTCCCGGAGAAGAAGGAATTGTGCCTCAGGACTGCAATTTAGGAATCCTGTTTGAGTTTCCAGCCTGCTGGCCTGCCCCACAAAATTCAAACTCAAGACTGCAACTTCGGTTCTTTCCTGGGCTTCCTGCCTGCCAGCCTGCTTTATGGATTTTGGACTTGCCAGACCCCACAATCCCATGAGCCAATTCCTTAAAAAAAAAAAAAAAAAACTCCTTCTCCATATATATTTCCTAATAGTTCTGGTTCTCTGGAGACATCTGACTGATACAGACCCCAGACATGAGTGTTTTGCAAACTTAAAAAAAAGGTGCATCATTCAGTCTTTTTTTCAGTAACCTTGGTCCCCAGCACTTTCTTCCCGGATGGACTGGGTGACTCATGCAAAATATGCTGAACTCGGATCTGATCCACACCATCATTGCCCTAATTGTACAAGTACCATTCTTCCTTCCAACAATCTGACTTGTGACATCTGTGAACTTTTATGTACTTTAATGGCAAAGATATGCAATGCGTATGATATGACAACTGCCTCCTCTCTAAAAGTGCCAAATATCCCCAAAACATCAGATTTTCTCAGAAAGTGTAAAATAAGTATTTCTCATTATCTTAAAGCCTTTAAAAATTATCAGTTGGGGCTTCCCTGGTGGCGCAGTGGTTGAGAGTCTGCCTGCCGATGCAGGGGACACAGGTTCGTGCTCCGGTCCGGGAGGATCCCACATGCCGCGGAGCGGCTGGGCCTGTGAGCCATGGCTGCTGAGCCTGTGCGTCCAGAGCCTTGTTCCACAATGGGAGAGGCCACAGCAGTGAGAGGCCCACGTACCGCCAAAAAAAAAAAAAAAAAAAAATATATATATATATATATATATATATATATATATATCAATAATGATGTTATGGAATAAACTAATATAACAACCAGAACATCTGATCCACAGGAATTACTATGACTTCATTTGGTCTTATAACTTTAAATTCATCATAAGCCCATAGAGTCTCAACAAATGTAAATGTATTTTCCAATAAATCGTTAAATCCAAAATTTTGTGGGCAAAACAAAGTCGGACTTACTGTTAATGTAACATCTTTAGCTCTGGAGTCTAATTTAGCTTCTCCTTTCACAAGTTTAAGTTGAATAATGAAAGTCTTTTCAACTTCAATGTCATCATGAGGATAGACTATCAGAATGATGCTTCTCACTCCACCTTCCCCATCTCCAAAGGAGAAGGACCCGCTCACCGGGTCAGCGATGTCTCTGTTCTGTGATGGTAAGGCTTCCTGAGAATTGGGTCCGACTATCTCCCAGTTTACCTGCAGGGTGTTTATTTTTTTAATAGAAACGATCAGCTTTAAACAAAGAATTACTTAGCAGGATATGTAGTATTAAAAATATATATAATACACGTGAAAATTATTCTAGAATATCTCCAGCAAATTCCTATGTTATCAACTCATGTTGTTTAAAACAATATTTGCAAATATAAGCTATGTATCTACAGAATATCTGTTTTCATGAATAGCAATGTCTAACAAGTAAAGAAAGATCTGAATACCCAGTCATTTGTTATCACCACAGGATAACAAAAACATAAAGGTACATATTCTAAATATACATATTAGAGTAATATGGACTTTAAAAATATGAGTACAAACTGTCTTGCTAGTGCACAGCTTCTGTCTATCAAAACCTATTTGAATCAGACTATAAAATCATGTGAAAGGTCTGCTGGGCGTGCAGCAATAAATATACTTAAATTCCTAGTGTAAGAGGAACAGAAATTTTCATAAATTGTTACAAGAAACAAAAATTTTATATTGCAACAAATGCATTTTTTAAAGTTTCTATAATTTAAAATTGTATACTTTTCATATGCATAAAGAAAGAAAACTGGGCACTTCTCTTTGCTTCTTTCATCTTTCATCAGCATTGGACACAGCTGACCGCTTCTTTCTCTTGAAACACTGTGTCCTGTCTTCCTTGGCTTACATGTTACTCACATAACACATACCTTCCTAGTTTTCCTTCTTTACTTCTCAATCTTTTTGGCTGGCTCTCCCTCCTCAGATCCCTAATGTTGGGAGCCCGCGCTTGCGTCTATACCCCTTACATCCCTGTCTACACTCCTTAGGCCACAGAGTTTCAAATGCCTCCAGGTGTGTCAACATCTTTTGAATCTGTGTGCAGTCCTGACCTCCCCACAACCCACACTCGAACTTCCCCCTGCCTACTTGCCCCTCCACTGGGGTGTCTAGTAGCTATCTCAAATCAACAAGGCCAAAACAGAACTCTTGCTTTTCCCCCAAGCTTCGGCATCTCAGTAAACAGCACTACAATTTAACCAGTTGCTCAACTAAAATTCCAGCAGTTATCCTTGATTACTCTCTTCCCCTCTACAAGCCCAGTGAATTTTTTCTCCAAAACATACTCGATGTCCATTCCCATCTGGCCAGCTCCATCTCCACCCTTGTCTGAGCCATCGTCAGCTCTGCCCTGGGCTATAGAGGGCAAGAGCCTTCTAACTGCTCTCCCTGCTTCTACTCCAGCTTCTTGACAACCCATTTTCCTCACAGCAGTTATAAGTGAGCTGACAACCTGGTGACACCGACATCATTCCCCTGCTTAAAACTCTCTAATGGCATCCTATTTGCACTTAGACTCATCATCTTTAACCTGGCTTAGAAAGTTCTCTGTGACCAAACACCTACTGGCCCCTCTGATCTATCTTGTGCTGTTATCCCTTCATTTCCAAGCCCATCCACCACATGGACCTCTGCATACCGCAAACATGCCAAGTTTGTAGATCTGCACTAGCTAATCCCTCTGCCCAAATGCTCATCCCTCTAACAATTACTTGAGCACCTCTTTCTTATCATCTTTCAGCTTTAATATCACACCCTTACCATCCAATCAACAGTGGCCAGCAGGTCACTTATGATTGTGTCTCCTGATTTTATATTCCTGCGAAAAACTTGGTGTTATCAGATCATTTTCTTTTCATTTTTTTGTTTATTGTTTGAAAACTTTATGAGAACAGAGATGAAGTCTGTCTTGTTCACCAGTGCATTCTCAGGGTCTGGTACATGGAAAGCCCTCTACAAATACTTGTTGACTTTTACCAGAATCCTTCATTTAATTTTTAACTTTCTCTCAAGAGTGTCCTGAGGACAGCTATATGCCTTATGCATTTTTATGTACTTCAAAGGATTTTAGAAGCTGCTTTATACCTACTAGGTAATTAATAAGTATTACTGACTGTGAATAAATAAATGACTATATTTGAGGAATAAGAAAATCCAATACCATATCTATCAATCCAAATTATTTTTTAAATCACGGGAAGAATAACTCTACCTGAATCTCTCCCAAGAGTCCTCCAGTCCGCTCCAGCATCAAGGGTAAAATCATTGTAGAATTGGGATTAGGAATAGAAATTTTGCTTTGATTGAGAAATCTTACTACACCAAAGGGAGAGTCACTCTTGGCAATCGTGATTCTGCACACTAGGTGGCGCCCAAGGACCGCTCCACCAGTAGCTCCAATGAGCAGGATTTCAATGGGCTCCTCAAATTCACTGCATAGCAAGAAGGAGCAATTCTGTGAGTCTAAACATATTAAAATGCTTCTAAAATCCAAATAACTAGTCATTTTCAAAATTGGTCATACATATTCAAGGCACAGTAGTCACACACCAAGTGGTAAGAAGAGGGTGCTTAGCTAAAAGCACAAATGATCACTTCAATATTACATAAACTGGGATAGTTATCAGACTTTCTTCCCCTCTTTTAAATTGCTTAATGCATTAAGGAAGTGATCCGCAGGATGTTTCCACATTCTGATTAGACTTTTCAAATCTAGAAGAATAAAAATTATTATTTCTTCTTCTGTTTGAGAAAAAGTGAGGCACAATCACAATGGACTCCCAATCTCTTTTTCCCTATCTCAGCACCCCCTAAAGTTTCTCACTCATTTTTCAATGGGTACACGTATAATCTAAAATTCTATTATCAGTGCAAAACATAGGTAAGGACTGGAGCACAATACTCATGCTTTACATATGCCCATGTTATTTCCAATATCACTAAGTAGTTTTACCTTTCATCGTCATCAATGATGGAAACATTTATAAAACTTAAGCTCTGCCCATGCTGAAAGGTGACTGAACTACCATGCAGTACATAATCAACACCACCAGGAACTGCAGAAGAGCTCTGAGAGATGACATCAGCTGTCACACGGCCGTAAGTGCCATGAAGCCTCACCACTGGAATCATGATCATCCCTACGTCCTCCTCCACTGTAACAGGAATTTGAAATTAATTGGTACGCCAGACAAAGCAAGTGACTTTTATAAGATTCAGTCAAATCAAACACGACAATTAAATATAACAGTACAACACAAGCACTCAATTTTTCCGCAGTTCATTTATTGCTTTAAAAAACAATTAGTGAAAATGTCATGACTTATTTTTTTTTTAGGAGAACTATAGTATGTCACAAGTTGAAAATTATAGTGAGCAGTGTAAGTTAGAATTTAAATAATCGATTTCATCATTAGCATAGCCATTCTTTCTCTGTGTGCCACATATAAATAAATAACCCTTGCTTTTTTGACAATGTTAGATGAGCACAAAAAACACTTAAAATATGTGTACTCAAAGGAAACCATTCTGGGGGGCTTCCCTGGTGGCGCAGTGGTTGAGAGTCCGCCTGCCGATGCAGGGGACACGGGTTCGTGCCCCGGTCCGGGAAGATCCCACATGCCGCGGAGTGGCTGGGCCCGTGAGCCATGGCCGCTGAGCCTGCGCTCCGCAAAGGGAGAGGCCACAACAGTGAAAGGCCCGCGTACCGCAAAAAAAAAAAAAGGAAACCATTCTGGATTGTTTCTGCATTTTAACTGAAACATCAGTAATATAAAAACTAAGGTGTATGTTATTTATATCATATGAGTGTTTGAAAACTCCAGATATAAAGATGATTCTGTTACATTTTCAGTTCCTATGAAATCTACTTGTAAATCTGAAAATGTTTCCTCAGTGCTTGATTTCAACTTAAAAATTCTATTCATATTTTATTTCTTCTTCAGCTATGCTAACATATGTATATTAAAATATCATTTAATAGAATTCACGCTAGCCAGGGCTAAATAGTACTGAACTTACATTGTAATTATAAATGCATTGTCCCAAATATCCTCAAAGATAGTGAATCAAACAGAAATCAGTGAACAAAAAAGATCCAAGTCCCATTTTTCTGCTGGTGTAAAAATGCAGCCTTTTTTTACTCACTGTAGACTGAAGTTCACAAAATGGTGATGTTTTCCAGGACTTTACCCATGAATCAATACAAATCAACTCCTAAAGTGATTTCTGATGAACTTTAAAAATGGCTAGATAACGAAAGAATCTGACGGAGGCAATGAAGCCAATAAATTAATTGCAACAAGAAGATACCATGTTTATTTTGAAAGGTATATTCATATTCTGCTTTTGAATAAAATCAGAAAAAGCAGCCACCTCCTTCTACCAGGAGGAAATATAACCATATATTCTGCATTCTGCTTCTACAAGAGGGGAGAATTGGCAAGATAAGGCAAGCTGCTATTAGAAACTGTTTCAAGAAAGCATGATTAGGGGTCCAGATACTACCTGCACCTGCGGTCCAGTAAAATATTTCAAAGGTGATTATTCATTAGGAAGTGAATATTCACTGATTTCTAATCACAAAGGAAATTAAGCATTACATAAATTAGAAATATAAGTGTTCGAAATATAAACATTTCAACAATCTTAAAGTTAAACATAATTTCTCTAAATGCCTTATTCCCAACCATTCCATTTTGCCATACAAAAGTGAGATTCAAGACTGCCCAAAGGTAACTCAAAATATATTTTTAAAATAAATATATATAAAGGCATATATAAATACATACAAAGGTGTATACATGTGTACACACACACACGCACGCACACACGCATGCACACACCCCAAATCAGGAAAATCTGCATACAGCAATTCAAACTGACAATGTCGTGCTGAGGTACTCTAATTCAGAAATTGGTGGTAAATTTATAAGGAACGTTACTGAACCTACCTTCAAAGGCAGTATAACTTGGGTCAAATTCAATGATTCCCTCTGCGTTATCATTTTTCATTATGATGATTCGGACAATGGAGATGTCTCCGATTTCAGGAGGTTGATCCACCTGAAGTCCATTTTCTTGGATGGTAAAATCATACCCTCTTTCAGAGTCATAAAAAATAAATAAAATAAATTGAGTATAATTGTTTAGCATGAATTGAAGAAGGGTCCTATTAGCTCCTATAATTTAATCCTATTAAGCTTTTTCATCCTTTTAAAGATCCCAACACGAAAATACTTTTCTTTTCTGAAATGATGTTTGAAATATATTTCTGTGCTGTTCCCAATTATCACCGCCTGCATAAAACCAAAACTAATATAAAGTTATTAAACTTAGGCAATAGGAAAAGATAATAAAACTATTAGGAAATTGGGAAGAAGTTGGAAAATGAACCTCTGGGGCTAGGAATGCTGAACGCATACTACAGTAATGGGTCACGGAAGGGAATGTACATTAAATTGTAGTGCACTCAAAGATGGAAACCAGCTTGGTTAGAGATCTACAGTGTTAAGTTGAGAGGGTTACTTTATTTATTTATTTTTTTTATGGAAGAGAGAGTTACTTTAAGGATATAATGAGTGTCATGCCACTAAAGAAATTTTAAGCTAAACCATCAAGATTCAAGAAAATATTCCAGTTTCTGCGAATATCAATTAAATCAATGCCTTTATTCTTTCATACAGATGGTAGTTTACTTGTCTAGCAATGTATTTCTGCTGAGAAAGTCTCTTTTAAAGATTGCTATTACTCCCATCAAAGAAAAGTTTTGACTTCCTGGGTTTTACATCGCTTTAATTCCTGAAGCTACCAAAAAAGATGGCACTAAACCATTTTAGTCCTTCCTTCAATTCCCAAATTCTATTTACCTAGTATTTTTAACCTACCTAGTTTGGAAAGGTTGAACGCTCATTAATTAGATTATATACAAGACAAAATTAGAAAACTGGGGGTTAAAACATTAAATGATAAGAGAAACCATTATCAGTAATCTGAGATGGATCATGGTTTAGCTGCTTACTGTAACTGAATATCAAGCCAGTAAACTTTCTAGCAACTAGGCAAATTGGGTTTATACTACTCTCCTTTTCAGATCAAAGGAAGCCTAGAAATTTATCTGGAAGAAAAACTTGTTTCCTCAGAATTCAGCTTAAGTAGGAATTGCCTTTTTTAAAGGGCAGCAGCGAGGACAAATGCCTCAAGTCCCACTTAGTCAAAAACACAGATGTAATCTCACACATAATGAGCTACATTTACCAAAGTTCACTCACTTAATTAAAACAGTCAGTGACTATCTCAAGTTTTAATACATTTAATATAAGTACAAATTCATTCCCATCGTCAGACACAGAATCATACCTGGGAAATTTAAGAGTTGAAGTGTTAGTGAGCCCACAATAATTTTTCCCGGGGGAATGATATACACTCTGCCTAAGTCATTCAGTGAAATATTTTAGTTAAAAAAAGCTTTAAAGCATTGCATTAATATCACAAATGCAAAAGCATTTTCATTGCATGCACAAGTAAACTTCCTTTAGGACATATCTAAGTGCAAACATTATTCCAGTTGAAGGTTGTATGTAAGCCATAGGTACAGAGGTACTTCTTGAGCCACTTAACCTGTAGGTATTCCATCTATTTCATCATGCAACACGTACTTCCCACCCTTGTTAATCAAGTCGCTGCACTAAATCAGAGAATGAGAGGGACTCAATATGGTTAACTCTTGATTTTCAATGAAAACATGGTGCATTAACTACCAACCATCTTTTACTCAAAATTTTCTCCCCTGCTTTAAAAATGCCATTGGGCAAACATCTACCTCATTCATCACAAAGAAGACAACACTGTACAGCCTTCAGAGACATCAAGGAAAGAAATCTCTCAGTCCAGCCTGTTCCCTGGTGTAGAGACAGAGATGGAGGAACCAAAATCTGCCCCACCACCTGACCTTTGACCTAGAGAACAGCTCCTCTCTTTCCTCACCAAATTACTACAAGCCCACACCATGTTCGATTCCCCTGCTGCCCAGAGTGACTTCACACAACAGAAACACATACTTTCAATTTTCAGGAAAACATTTTATTCTAGAACATTGTATAATTAACAGTCTTTACCACCACTGTCCTGGTCTAGTGTCACATAAATGTGAGACAAAGCAGGGAAAGGCTGTTTTACAGTCAGTTCAGTATTAATCCCTGCACAACCTAGCTTTCACTCATCCTTTCTCTCTGTTTTGTTTCCTTTTTCCTATCTTTCTCTTTTACTTTACCTTCCCAGGAGTTCCACCTTTGTAATCACTAGGGAAAATTCCTCAGGGCCTTCAGGAAGGCTGTCATCAAGGATTTCAATGTGCACACTTTTCACCGTCTCCCTCGCTTCAAAGAGGAGCGGCCCTGGTGGAGGGATGAAATCCACGCCGGCCTCGGCTGTCCCACTCACAGCCTCAAACCAGAGCCTCACGGGGCCAAAAGAGCCACCCGAACGGATGATTGTGAGGTTAACCTATGCAAGAAGCAGTTTTTTATTTTGGATGAGTACTCTACCAGACAAGACTTAATTTTGAGTGTCTCTAATCCTATTTACCAGGATTATGTCGAAGTTACATGTAAATTTATCAAAGTATATAAATTCTATGTTAAAATGATATCAGGAACACATTAATCAGTTTGTGAACACTTTGGAATATGAACAGAGAAACACATTTTAAAGATCACTCAGGATATAAAAAATAAAAATGATATTTAAGCATTTCATGCTCCACCTTTTGCACTTCCTCTGACACCCAAAGTTGTTCTTGTGAAAAGGCGAATCGTCCATAGGGAAAGTCACTAGCCACCACTGTGATGTTGGCAGTGCTGCTGGCTTCACGCCATACACCCCCGTCGCTGACTCCAGTGAGCTGAAACTCATAGAAACACTTTTCCTCAGGAATGTCATCATTCAAAGCCTAGAGAAGGACAGAAAGAGCCATGAGCAGTAGAATCTGAACATTTAAAAAAATATATCTATCATATAAGCAAAACAATGAACTCTGTAATACTGACCACCTCCCACCACCCCACCCCCCAACCACACACACACACAGCAAAGGGCATAATAGCAATCAGTAATACTGATACCTGTAACACTACAATTGCCGCAGACTGTCCATCTCGCATTGTTAGTTTTCCTGAAGTTTCAGCAAATTCCCCCATGGAAGGAGGGAATATCCTCCAGTACACTGTGACCTCCCCAGAAATCGCGGGGCCACGAACGAGGCTACAACAACACACAAATGTATATTTCATTTTTATTGAAAAGAGCTTTTCCTAAATATTTGCTCTATCCTTCAAAAATAAACAATTTTCAATTATTTCAAGAATATTATGAATTTCAATAACCCTATCTATCAACTATAAAGCAAAAAAGTCTTTTAATTCCAAGACAGTAACACCCAAAATACTGAGCTTGTGTAAATCTGCTTGACAAGAATATTAGGAAAAGCTGAACACTAAAAGTAGAAGGTTTAAAGGAATAAAAAAAAGCACGTATGGACTTTTCACTTACTACACAAGATACAAAATACAAATAAAGAACAGTAAACACTTCACACATGCAATGCTAATGAAAAAACTACCAAAACGATAAAGTTCTGACACAAATTCAGCTACTTTATTGATAACTGCTATCTCATTCCTCATGAGAAAATTTATGATAAACAAAACTGCCTATGATCATACTACCCTAGTTAAATAATAGGTCCTAATTTTAGAACAATCAGAATCATCAAATCTTTGATCCAGATGACTTCTGAAGGAATGATTCTGGAGCTGAGGCACACAAGCTTAAAGAGATGAAGTAACTCCTATTTTACATGGTTAGTGACAGAACAGGGCTGAAAGCACAGATTTCTTGATGTTACTCAGTGTGCTCTCCTTGGCATGCGGTTGTGCAAATCATCAAAAAAACAGTCAGAAACCTTCTCATGGCCTACCCAGCTCTTTGGCGGGGATAATGGTGGACTATGGGAGGGCTCACACCAAGGAGTACTACCCAGAATTACTGCTGCAAGTGTCCTTGTCCCCACGGGGAGCCACAGCCACCCCTCCACCTCTGCAGGAGACCCTCCAACACGAACAGGTCCAAGGCAGAAGGTACACACTCCCATTCCGCAAAGAAAGAGGTAGAGGGACCTTAAAGTAGCATTTTTTAAAAAAGCTGGGTGGCTGACAGGGTCTTGGTGCTCTGGCCGGGTGTCAGGCCTGAGCCTCTGAGGTGGGAGAGCCGAGTTCAGGACACTGGTCCACCAGAGACCTCCTGACCTCATGTAATATCAAACAGCGAAAGCTCTCCCAGAGATCTCCATCCATTTCAATGCTAAGAACCAGCTCCACTCATCGACCAGCAAGCTATAGTGCTGGACACCCTATGCCATACAACTAGCAAGACAGGAATACAACCCTACCCATTAGGAGAGACGCTGCCTAAACTCATAATAAGGTCACAGACACCCCAAAACAAACCATCAGACGCAGTCCTGCCCACCAGAAAGACAAGATCCAGCCTCATCCACCAGAACACAGGCACTAGTCCCCTCCACCAAGAAGCCTACACAACCCACTGAACCAACCTTAGCCACTGGGGGCAGACACCAAAAACAACGGGAACTACGAACCAGCAGCCTGCGAAAAGGAGACCCCAAACACAGTAAGTTAAGCAAAATAAGAAGAGAGAGAAACACACAGCATATGAATGGAGCAAGGTAAAAACCCAGCAGACCTAATAAATGAAGAGGAAATAGGCAGGCTACCTGAAAAAGAATTCAGAATAATGATAGTAAAGATGATCCAAAATCTTGCAAATAGAAGAGACAAAATACAAGAAATGTTTAACAAGGATGTAGAAGAACTAAAGAGCAAACAAACAATGATGAACAACACAATAATTGAAATTAAAAATTCTCCAGAAGGGATCAATAGAAGAATAACTGAGGCAGAAGAACAGATAAGTGACCTGGTAGATAAAATAGTGGAAATAACTACTGCAGAGCAGAATAAGGAAAAAAGAATGAAAAGAACTGAGGACAGTCTCAGAGACCTCTGGGACAACATTAAACGCACCAATATTCGAATTATAGGGGTCCCAGAAGAAGAAGAGGAAAAGAAAGGGACTGAGAAAGTATTTGAAGAGATAATAGTCGAAAACTTCCCTAATATGGGAAAGGAAATAGTTAATCAAAAAATACACTAGAAGGAATCATGAGCAGAATAACTGAGGCAGAGGAACATTCTACATAGTGGAAATAACTACCGCAGAGCAGAATAAAGAAAAAGACTGAAAAGAATTGAGAACAGTCTCAGAGATCTCTGGGACAACATTAAATGCACCAACATTCGAATTCTAGGGGTCCCAGAGGAAGAAGAGAAAAAATAAGGGACTGAGAAATATTTGAAGAGATTATAGTTGAAAACTTTCCCAATATGGGGAAAGAAATAGTCAATCAAGTGCAGTAAGCTCAGAGAGTCCCATACAAGACAAATCCAAGGAGAAACACACCAAGACACATATTAATAAAACTATCAAAAATTAAATACAAAGAAAAAATATTAAAAGCAGTAAGGGAAAAGCAACAATTCACACACAAGGGAATTCCCATAAGGTTAACAGCGGATCTTTCAACAGAAACTCTGCATGACAGAAGGGAGTGGCAGGACATATTTAAAGTGATGAAAGGGAATAGCCTACAACCAAGATTACTCTACCGAGCAAGGATCTCACTCAGATTCGATGGAGAAATTAAAATCTTTACAGATAAGCAAAAGCTAAGACAATTCAGCACCACCAAACCAGTTCTACAAAAAATGCAAAGGAACTTCTCTATGCAGGAAACACAAGAGAAGGAAAAGACTTACAATAACAAACCCAAAACAATTAAGAAAATTGTTTGGAACATACATATTGGTAAGTACCTTAAAAGTAAAAGGATTAAATGCTCCAACCAAAAGACATAGACTGGCTGAATGGATACAAAAACAAGACCCATACATATGCTGTCTACAAGACACCCACTTCAGACCTAAGAAAACATACAGACTGAAAGTGAGGGGACAGAAAAAGATATTCCATGCAAATGGAAATCAAAAGAAAGCTGGAGTCGCCAATTCTCATATCAGACAAAATAGACTTTAAAACAAAGACTACTACAAGAGACGAAGAAGGACACTACATAATGATCAAGGGAGCAAACCAAGAAGAAGATATAACAATTGTAAATATTCATGCGCCCAACAAAGAAGCACCTCAATACATAAGGCAAATACTAACAGCAATAAAAGGGGGAATCGACAGTAACACAATCATAGCAGGGGACTTTAACACCCCACTCTCACCAATGGACAGATCATCCAAAATGAAAGTAAGCAAGGAAACACAAGCTTTTAATGATACATTAAACAAGATGGACTTAATTGATATTTATAGGACATTCCATCCAAAACCAGCAGATTACACTTTCTTCTCAAGTGCACATGGAACATTCTCCAGGATAGATCACATCTTGGGTCACAAATCAAGCCACAGTAAATTTAAGAAAACTGAAATCATATCAAGCATCTTTTCTGGCCACAACGCTATGAGATTAGAAATCAATTACAGGGAAAAAAACATGAGAAACACAAACACATGGAGGCTAATCAATATGTTACTAAATAGCCAAGAGATACTGAAGAAATCAAACAGGAAATCAAAAAATACCTAGACAGAAATGACAATGAAAACATGACAATCCAAAACCTGCTGGATGCAGCAAAAACTGTTCTAAGAGGGAAGTTTATAGCATCACAAGCCTACCACAAGAAACAAGAAAATTTCAAATAAACAATCTAACCTTACACCTAAAGGAATTAGAGAAAGAAGAACAAACAAAACCCAAAGTTAGTAGAAGGAAAGAAATCATACAGATCAGAGCAGAAATAAATGAAATAGAAACAAAGAAGACAATAGCAAAGGTCAATAAAACTAAAAGCTGGTTCTTTGAGAAGATAAACAAAATTGATAAACCATTAGCCAGACTCATCAAGAAAACAAGGGAGAGGACTCAAATCAATAAAATTAGAAATGAAAAAAGAGAAGTTACAACAGACACTGAAGAAATACAAAGCATCCTAAGAGACTACTACAAGAAACTCTATGCCAATAAAATGGACAACCTGGAAGAACTGGACAAATTCTTAGAAAGGTATAACTTTCCAAGACTGAACCAGGAAGAAATAGAAAATATGAACAGACCAATCACAAGTAATGAAATTGAAACTGTGATTAAAAAGCTTCCAACAAACGAAAGTCCAGGACCAGATGGTTTCACAGGTGAATTCTATCAAACATTTAGAGAAAAGCTATCACCCATCCTTCTCAAACTCCTCCAAAAAATTGTGGAGGAAGGAACACTCCCAAACTCATTCTATGAGGCCACCATCACCCTGATACCAAAACCAGACAAAGATACTACAGAAAAACAAAATTACAGACCAATATCACTGATGAATATAGATGCAAAAATCCTCAACGAAATACTATCAAACAGAATCCAACAACACATTAAAAGGATCATACACCATGATCAAGTGGGATTTATCCCAGGCATGCAAGGATTCTTCAGTACATGCAAATCAATCAATGTGAAACACCATGTTAACAAACTGAAGAATAAAAACCATATGACCATCACAATAGATGCAGAAAAAGCTTTTGACAAAATTCAACACCCAGTTATGATAAAAAGTCTCCAGAAAGTGGGCATAGAGGGAACCTCCCACAACATAATAAAGGCCATGTACTACAAACCCACAGCAAGCATCATTCTCAATGGTGAAAAACTGAAAGCATTTCCTCTAAGATCAGGAACAAGACAAGGATATCCACTCTCACCACTATTATTCAACATAGTTTTGGAAGTCCTAGCCATGGCAGTCAGAGAAGAAAAAGAAATAAAAGGAATACAAATTGGAAAAGGAGAAGTAAAACTGTCACTGTTTACAGACAACATGATAGTATACATAGAGAATCCTAAAGATGCTGCCAGAGAAAACTACTAGAGCTAATCAATGGATTTGTTAAAGTAGCAGGATACAAAATTAATGCACAGAAATCTTTTGCATTCCTATACACTAATGATGAAAAATCTGAAAGAGAAATTAAGGAAACACTCCCATTTACCACTGCATTAAAAAGAATAAAATACTTAGGAATAAACCTACCAAGGGAGACAAAAGACATGTATGCAGAAAACTATAAAACACTGATGAAAGAAATTAAAGATGATACAAACAGATGGAGAGATATACCATGTTTTTGGATTGGAAGAAACAACAATTGCAAAAATGACTATACAACACAAAGCAGTCTACAGATTCAATGCAATCCCTATCAAATTACCAATGGCATTTTTTACAGAAGTAGAACAAAAAATCTTAGAATTTGTATGGAGACACAACAGACCCCGAATGGCCAAAGCAATCTTGTGAAAGATAAAGGAGCTGGAGGAAACAGGCTCTGGACTTCAGACTATACTACAAAGCTTCAGTAATCAAGACAGTATGGTAGTGCCACAAAAACAGAAATATAGATCAATGGAACAGGATAGAAAGCCCAGAGATAAACCCATGCACATATGGTCACCTTATTTTTGATAAAGGAGGCAAGAATATACAATGGAAAAAAGAAAGCCTCTTCAATAAGTGGTGCTGGGAAAACTGGACAGCTACATGTAAAGAATGAAATTAGAACACTCTCTAACACCATACACAAAAATAAAATGGATTAAAGAGTCAAATGTAAGGCCAGATACTATAAAACTCTTAGAGGAAAACATAGGCAGAACACTGCATGACATAAATCACAGCAAGATCCTTTCTGACCCACATCCTAGAGAAATGGAAATAAACAAATGGTCCTAATGAAATTTAAAAGCTTTTGCACAGCAAAGGAAACCATACACAAGACAAAAAGACAACCCTCAGAATAGGAGAAAATATTTGCAAACGAAGCAACAGACAAAGGATTAATCTCTAAAATACACAAGTAGCTCATGCAGCTCTATATCAAAAAAACAATCAACCAAATCCAAAAATGGGCAGAAGACCTAAACAGACATTTCTCCAAAGAAGATATACAGATTGCGAACAAACACATGAAAGGATGCTCAACATCACTAATCATTAGAGAAATGCAAATCAAAACTACAATGAGGTATCAACTCACACCAGTCAGAATGGCCAACATCAAAAAAATCTACAAACAGTAAATGCTGGAGAGGGTGTGGAGAAAAAGGAACCCTCTTGCACTGTTGGTGGGAATGTAAATTGATACAGCCACTATGGAGAACAGTATGGAGGTTCCTCAAAAAACTAAAAATAGAACTACCATACGACCCAGCAATCCCACTACTGGGCATATACCCTAAGAAAACCATACTTCAAAAAGAGTCATACACCACAATGTTCAATGCAGCTCTATTTACAATAGCCAGGACATGGAAGCAACCTAAGTGTCCATCAACAGATGTATGGATAAAGGAGATGTGGCACATATATACAATGGAATATTACTCAGCCATTAAAATAAACGAAATTGAGTTATTTGTAGTGAGGTGGATGGACCTTGAGACTGTCATACAGAGTATAGTAAGTCAGAAAGAGAAAAACAAATACCATATGCTAACACACACACACACACACACACATATATATATATATATATAGAATCTAAAAAAAAAAAAAAAGTTCTGAAGAACCTAGGAATAAAGATGCAGCTATAGAGAACGGACTTGAGGACCCGGGGAGTAGGAAGGGTAAGTTGGGACAATGTGTGAGAGTGGCATGGACATATAAACACTACCAAATGTAAAATAGATAGCTAGTAGGAAGCAGCCGCATAGCACAGGGAGATCAGCTCGGTGTTTTGTGTCCACCTAGAGGCGTGGGATAGGGAGGGTGGGAGGGAGACACAAGTGGGAGGAGATATGGGGATATATGCATATGTATAGCTGATTCACTTTGTTATACAGCAGAAACTAACACACCATTGTAAAGCAATTATACTCCAATAAAGGTGTTAAAAAAAAAAAGAAAAGAAAACTTCTCATGATCTAACGTCAAGATAACTCAAAACATACCTTCAGTTTTTATCAAAAATATGTTCTACTCTCCACAGGATTTTACAAATATATAAAAAGACAATGCCTGAAGAATATGTCTGTATTCAGAACAATGTATTTAATTAATAATACTAATTATTTAAATAAAACTTCAAAACCCTCACCTAGGCAAACAAAAATTAGAAAACCCTTACCTGATGACAGCAGTACCATTATATTTTGCTGTGGGTTCCCCAATGAGGACGTGCCTAGATGATGGAGCTATCCCAACTTCTCCTGACATTCCCTTATCTCCTCGAATGATTATTGATGCGCTACCTGAGTTGAAGATGATATATATACCACTTATGTAGAAAACACATGGATTCACTTAGTACATGCCTGGCAATGTTCTAAGGGCTTTACATATACTAATCTTGTGAGTTAGTCCTCGTGACAATCATATAAGTTAGGTACTAATATTATCCTCATTTTACCAGCGCAGACATTTAAGCACATAGAGGCATTGAAGACACTAAGGCAAATGACTTGCCCAAGATCACGTTTTAATGAAAGGGATAAAGTGGGCAGTACTTCCACTATCACTCCCATGATAAGTAAGTACTCTTCTACCATGTGCATTAATCCACTTCTACAGTAACCATTTTGTAGCTCACTGAAATGGGTTGTGTGGCTGTATGTATTAGCTATGTAGCAAAAACTAGAATTCTTGGGGGCCCTTTTTTATTTTTAATTTTCTGACTCTGCCATTTGCTTCTAAGTGTTCCTACTAAAATTGAAATAAAAACCATATCAAGTAATTTGAGTATTCATATCATAATTTAGCAGTAACTTAAATAAAATTGTTTGCAGAAGCACACATAAAGGATTGGATTACTATACCATCACTTTCTTTGGCAACGGATTAATGGGATCAAGAGTGGTTTGTCAAGTGCAAGTATATCACAGTTAGAAATATATTATGAATTTTTTATATTAACAAATGATTTACCTTGATCCACTGGTATATTCTTGTTCTTGCATCTAATTAGTCTATATAATATCAACCCTGACATTTAACACGATGTAGACAACTGAGCTGACTTAAGACTTATGGAAGAATATAATGCAAAGATATGATTCCCTCAAATGCTTGCTGGAAGTACTCTAGATATAAATGCAAAAGGAATAACTACCCTAGGTGATTTCATAGGTGACAGTACACAATACTCTACAATTCTGCGAATTTCCTTAGCCACGGAATTCTGCTTCTTTGACCACGAACCCTTGCATAGGATGAAGTTCTTGATGGCAAAAAAGGACATGCAAGAGTAACTAAGCTTTCATGTCAAAGTTGCTGGGCCATTTTTTATGGTTATTACTATTTGTACTATAATGAAACCATTTTAGATCCAGTAATCTTTTCTCTCCAGACCGAAGAAACAAATTTTCACATGGACCATAGGCAAGTGAGAATTATGATGCCTGTTTCTGAAATGTCAAAATCTAAGTAATTACCTTCTGATCAAAATAGGCAATAGATAGGCTGAAAGAGACATAATAAGATGCTAAGTTTTAAAGTAACATTTTATTAGAAAAGTAACGTGATCATTGTAAGTAGGTGTAGAAAATATAGGCAATCAAAAACAACTATCAACATTTCAAATAAATAATTCCAAACATGTTTATGACATGCACGTGACAAAAACAGGATTACACTGAACATGTTGTTACAAAGCCTATTTTATTAATGTAACAATTATCCATGTAATGAACTGTTCTTAATTTTAATGTAAGTAAGGCTTTTTCTGCCACATTTTTTGAATAGTTGCATAGTATTCTGTTACATTTAACCAGTCTCCTACTGTAGGATCATTTAAGAAGCTTTCATATTTTACTTTATAAACACTGCTAAAACAAACATCTTTATCTTTTAAAAAATCACACAGCTAAGTAGTATGAAGTCTTTGGCGTATGACCTTACCAACATTGGGTATGGTAATTTTAGCTTTAAAAAGTCTTTAGCTGTTATACAAGTAGGCAATAACATCTTTATGATTTAGAAAATGTTTTAGGAATTATAAAAACTAATACTACCTATCTTTGTAACTATTGAGTATCTGGTTACATTTTTCTAAAAATCTACTTTTTTTCCAAAAATGTCGATTTCTCTTACCTTTTATTGGAGATATTTCTACCTCATCAACTGGTACCAGCTGAATGGTGAAACTCCTGTCCTCCTCCCACATGGCGTCTTGAAGTGTGTGCAACACAATGGTCTTCTGGAACTCAGTCTACATCAAATGAGGAGGAATAACACATTTTCCAGATTGACCGAAGTTTCGAATTCTCATTAGCAGAATAACATTTATGTTCATAAGCATTTTTTAAAGTGTGTCCTTTCTGTGCCCTAGAATTATGAGTTTCTGCTAGAGAGAATTACTATGTAAAAATTAGCTCTGAGCATAAATCCGATTAAGGTTCGTAATAGGAAAAAGGGGGGGAAATGTTAACACAACTTTTAAACTTCCTGAAAATTTTCAACCATTGAAAGTTCGATGACTTAGAATTAAATGGTCATAGCATGATGTAAATAGATGAACGTCATAGGTTTAATACTTATAAAGGTTATCTTTCTACTACCCATTTTTACTCCTTGCCCTCTACCCACTCCTGCTTCCTTCCCATTCCTTCCATAGGTGTTGATCTCAAGCATTTTCACTATTATTCCTTCCCTCTCTTGGCTTAAACTTAGCTCAGTAATTTCTTGGAACATGGGTTAAGTTTTCAGTGTAGGCTGGAAGAGAAAGAATAAGGAAAAGCAAATATATAGAAGACAACCAGCTTAATACTTCGAGACATAACCGTGACAGAAATCACTTTTATCTTCACCGCCTCCTCCGTATACTGATAAAAAACCCTCAAATTTGTCCTATGCATCACTGATTAATTTTCTATAGTTTGAATTCTGCTGTTTATTGCTTCTTATGTACATCTTAGTTCCACAATCGCATCTCTTCTTTGAGACTTTTATTATTAAAAGCATTATTCTAATCTCTTCACTCAAGCTGTCCTCTCTTCATAAGAGTCATTTTTTTATATTTTACAGTAACTGTACTTCCTAAAAATTTTATAAGAGCTGCTAGGAAAATGTATACTTCCTGCCTCAGACCTTATTAAATGCACTCATGGAAAATCTATAATTCCTGGGATGCAATTAATCACTCCCATCCCTTTTACTCTCTGCACATTGTCAATTAGCGGCTCTGAACTACATGCTTAGGTACAAAGCCATTTGTTAGAATGGAGACGTAGGTATGTCAGTAGCTGAATATACAAGAACAGTAAAGCTATTATGCAGAGGTACATGGAACGCACCAGGTTGGTAAGCAAAGAACAAGACGGAGAGGGTCGAGTCCAGGGTGACCCATAAACTCACCCCTCCTGATACAGTACTCTGAACAAGGATGGCCTTATTCCCTGGGGTAAAAGATCAGACTATTTGCCATTTTGGTACAGATATCCTGCTCAACATCAGAAAATCTTTCTAATCATCTGGGAAGTAGATCTAGTAACTGGGAAATGACTGCTCATTATTAATATGGAAAATCTTTACAGAAATTTCAAAGTAATTTCTAAATTCTTCTCATGGCAAATGAGAAGTTTATAGAGGTTTAGGGCATGCAACCGAAATGTTTCTTGAGCCATCGCATATCAGAACCTAAGAAATGAGTGGATGAAATACCTGTGCCATCTGGCTTGAGATCTTTAATTCCATTAGAGTAACCAACACCTCAAAAATGGTGGCAGAATGTCTAAGTGGCAAATGGATTGTCAGAGGGCATCACCGATTAATTTATTCATCACCTATTAGAAAACTGAATGAAAATAAAGTATTTGCTTTTGTGTTGTTTGGTGTTGAAAGCTCTGATAAAAGGTCAATAGACTCAAAAAAAAAATAGATTGACCATGTTTCATTGGGATCATCTTATCTTTACGTGTTTGGCCAAATTTCTTTTAGAAAACCACCTTGGGGACCTTCTAGTCTCCTATTTAATTTTTTAAATTGTAATTCGTTTACGGAAATTCATCTGCTTTGACTTTCTATATCTACTATTTACCTATTAGAGTCAATTTCATATAGATATTTACATTCATTTGTCTAGATATGTACAAAGTAATCTCTTAAAATTTTATACTTTCTCTTTTAATGGTTCTTTCTTGCTTGTTCTTATTTTGTGAAGTTACTTTTTGTTGCTTTTAAAAAAACTTATTCATCAGTTCTACTGTTTTCTGGTTTTTAACTAATTTCCTTTTGCTTTCGTTTTTACTAACTTAGGAAAGATTTATGAAAACATGAAAGCAAAAACCATAAAAGATTGATAAATCTGGACTCTCCAGTTTCTTCTCTTTGGTCTATTTGTCTATCCCAGAGCCAATATCATACTGTCACATTTATCTGTGCTACATATTATCTTAAGTTTAGTTAGGAAGGGGCACCCTCCATTCTTCTTTGTGAGTTTCTGAAACTATTCTTGGTCTTTTGCATTTCCATATGGATTTAAGAATCAGCCTGTCAATTCTCTTCCACCTCTCCATCCCTCCTTCCAGGAAAAAATGAGTTCAGAGTTTGATAGATAAACGCTCCTTGGTTCTGGTTACACTGCATTCACAGTGAAACTCTGTGCTCAGATTAACTGGGAGGAAGGTACAGCCAGTATTCCCTCCGAGAGGCTCTGCGTTCCACATTTCAGAGCCTGAAGTTCTGTGGGTAAGACGCTGCCACTGGATCATTTTAAGCAGGGGGTGGCATAACGAGATCTTCCTTATAGAAAAATAACCCTACTCAGTGGCACGGATACTGGACAGAAAAGGGAAAAGACATGGAGTGGGAATATCAGTTAAAAGACCATCCAAGGAAAGATGATGGAGGCTCGGATTGTCACAGCCATGACAGAGTATGAGAACAGAAAGGGTATTTAAAAGGGAAAACTGACTAAACTCAGCCGTCAAATATATGCAAGAGTTACAGAATGGGTAGAGATGGGGATGACACCCAGATGTCCGGCTCAGTTGACTGGTTTTGCCCTCAATCAGGGGACGATATGTCAAGAAAAGAGCAGTTTTAAGGGTGGGATGTAGGTAGTGTCTGAATTAAATTTCAGACATCTTGGGGTGGTGTGTGTGCGTGTGTGTGTGTGTGTGTGTGTGTGTGTGTGTATGTGTGTGTGTGATTTTTCTCCACGGTGCCTATGATTTCAAAAAATTCAGAAAATCAAACAAAGACAAATTAGAGAAAAACTACAGGAGTCCTGATGACGATCATACCTCATCAAAATGAAGTGTCCCATTCAAAGGACTGAGGTCATCTTTAGCCATCTCATCTATGGTCCACTGAAGTCGGATGGCTCCTTTTCCTCCTGGGGACCGGACAACTGTCAATGTCACATATGAATCAGGGTCATCAGACAAAAGGGATTCATCAACCATTACCTGAAAAAAAGAAAATCCAGTAAGGTTAAAAAAAAAAAAAAAAAAAGAGTGAAAAGCAGCAGGAAGAACAAACAGAATCTCATTTCTCTTCTCAATGACTGCAATTTTTGAATTCAGAACTCTAATCACAGCATGTTACAATCATGTGGCAGAAAAAAAATGTTTCACCAAATCCCATTCCCTTTTTGCCCTAGATACTCAGCTACTTGGCATTTCCTAGCCCCTTCTTCAATTAGGTGGAGCTTGTGACTGAATTCTGGCCAAAATAATTCAGGCAGAAGTGAAGTATGCTAATCATTGTCTGGCCATCAACTTCACACAATCTTCCACATTCCCTCTTTCTCCATTTGCTGGATGACTAGAGGAGGACAGAGTCACAGATGGAGAGACTCTGGTGCCTGAGATGCCAGTTGGAGAAGAGGTGTCCATAAGACCCCAACTAGGAACACTGATGTAGGACTTTTGCATAAAGAAGAAATGAACTCTTATTAGATTAAGAAACTGAGATTTGGGGGTTCTTTTATGGCAGTCAGGCTCCCCACATAATACAGACCTAATATGAATTACACATATTGACTCTGTGAAGCAAAGTCCAAACTGAGCCTATACTATGCACTTGTTATGTAAATACAAAAATATAACAGAATGCTTTCCATTTTCAAGAAAGACACTTAACGAGTGTATAATTCAATCTTGTCGGGTTTTTATTTCATGAGATTTTTGCATTGGTGCCAAGAGTAGGGATTTGGAGCCAACTGATATTTGTTGAGCTTCTATTATGTGTCAGTTCTTGCACATACTTTATCTTATTTAAGCCTCACAAAAACTCTAAGAAAGCTGAGGAGCACAGATATACATGCATTTGGAGAAAAGGAGCCTGCGATTTAGTTCAGATGTTTTGACTCCACACGCAGTGCTGTTCAAAGCGCTCCTGAGACACCAGAAATATCAAGTAAGAAAAAAGCAAAGTGAGAAAGAAAAAAAATCCGTTATAAACAAACTGCGTATATAAGTCCTTTTCGTTTCCATAGATAATAATATTCTAGTTTCAGTTTCACAAGCATATTTCCAGGAGTCTCTGCGATTCCCAGTGCTTTGGTATACTCAGCACATTTCCCTGTGAGAAGCTTATTAATTTTGACAGATTAATGCCAATAATCCTTTCTCAGTGTTCTTCAGTTCTGAATATAATCTGTCTCACCAAATAATGCTACCAGAATGTTCACTATGCGCACAATATTGTGTATCTTAGATACAGGTTAAAACATAAACTCCAAGTTATCAAGAGCTATTGGCTATAAGAAAGATAGGATACAAGGAAAGTAGCCACAAAGGGTTGAGCCGCAAGCTACTACTAATATTATCAACAATTAAAACAGCAATTGACACCTATTGAGGGTAAAGCCCAATCATATGTGCTTTACATGTATCAACTCACTCCTCACAACAAGGGTTTGGGTACCTTAAATCTTACTTTTAGACTATAAGACAAGTTGGAAACCTGAGGCTATTACAATAAGACAGTAGTTCCCAGATCAAGGATGCACTAAAATTGCAGTAAGGTTTACGACAGCAGTTAAGATAAAATGAATAAACAGAAATTATTTATGAATAGTAGCATAACTCCTTCATTTTCTCAAAAGGTGAGAGAAACCTGTAAATATACCATCCAATGGCTAAGTCCAAAAGTGTGACAAAGTTAAAAGCAAAAACATTATTATAACATTTCATCAGTTGGAGGTTGGACTACTTAAACCCTGAGCCTTTTATCTAACCTCAGAAGGTAACAGAGAATACATTTTTAGTACATTTAATACATTTTATAAAAATTAATTTCATACTCATATATATTAAAATATTTCTCTGCATATATGCAAAGAAGGCCTGGATGGAAATATGACAAAATACTAACGATATCTATCTTAGAGCAATAATATTATGGCTACTTTTATTCTTTTCTTTATACATTTTGTATTTTCCAGACTTTTTAGGTTGCCTAGAAAACATTCACAGCTACTCTTTTGTGAATCTACCACTCTTTACAAACACTTATTTCTGCTCATTCCTTTCTCAAGGAAGAAAAAGAGTCTCAAATAGGCTACAGCAGTAGAAGGGTTCTGTTCCTTTTATAGTTTCCATTTTCTTATGAAGTTGAAATTTCAATGATCAAATAATTAGGCAATTATTAGGGTTTATCTAAATTTTGGAGCATCTAGGAAGCCCAGCCCTGATATGCAAGTTGCAGGTCTAGCCTTGCATCCACTGAACAGTAAAGACAATCGGCATTAGACAATTTGCTATTATTTAAAATGATCTATGGTGAATTACTGATTACCTATAAGTGATTAAATAAAGGGAATGGTGACAAAGAAGCCAGAAAAGTTGCTGTGTCTATCGAAATTATCTAAATATTTGTATGATTATTTCATCTTGAAATTTCCTTTGAAAGGTAAAGTCATAGTGATGATGATATAATCATGATGTCATAATAATTATGATATAGTTTATAGCACCTCATTGTATAGTTAAGGTAGAGAGATAATTTTGTACTAGCCAAAGCTTCTTTTTTCTCTCTCAGGGGTTGAACCAATAATAATTAGGCTCACTCTTGCAGGTCTTAGAAGTAGGCAGCCCATGAGAAGTAAGAGGGGAGAGAGAGAAGAAATACATAGAAACACAGGAGCTGGGGTGACTGTAGTGTTTTGTTCAATATAAATCAAGATAGAGGGCCTGAAAGGTGGGGAATATAAATCCCTCCTCAGCTAAATCCATTCCTGGGGTGTAAAACCGGAGCATGACAGAATCCTGCCTTGTAACCAGGATGGCAGTCTGGGAGCAGAGCCGGTACAGAACAGAATGTATAGACAAAAAGTACCTGGTAGTCTATTACACCCCTTTGTAACTGCCTGATGTTAAGAGCTCTCACTACTATCAAACTGTGTGCACAGGTTAGCAGATTGGCCCCTAATTCAATAGCCAACTCAAAAGAGCCTTGAGAAAAGAACTGTAAGTAAAGAGTAATGCAGAGTTTTTTTTTTTTTAAAAGAAAAAGACCTTTCTACTATAAATTACATGAAAAATTAGCTTAGGGGAAGGCACCCCCCCTTCCTGATATATTTCACTTACAGTCTTTTCTTCAAATCCAAACACTCCAAATGGAGAATCATTCTGTGGAATAACAACAGTTACCACAACATCTTCTCCAAGTCTGCCACCTCCAGCCACCCTGATTAAGGAAATATTGAATATCTCCATGAGTTCAAATTCAGCATCATCAATTATGGTGATTTCTATCACTGCGATAACCTATAAAAGAAAAGAAGGAAAAGAGGGAGGGAGAGAAGGAAAAAGGGAGGGAGAGAGGCAGAGAGGGTAAAATGTAATAGCAGTTTTTGATCGCATATATTTTAACATTTTAGTTGAAACTTAGAAACATAGTACCAAAGAAAAAAGCAGGAATTTTTGCCTGTGGTGTTCATAATACTATTTTAAAGTCAGGGAATTCCCTGGCGGCCCAGTGGTTAGGACTCTGCGCTCTCAATGCCGAGGGCCTGGGTTCAATCCTTGGTCAGGGAACCAAGATCCCAGAAGCCATGCAGTGCGGCCAAAAATTTTCTATAAAAATTTAAAAATTAAAAAAAAAAAATAGTCACATATTTATAGTATTTCAAAGTCAAAACTTTTCAGTCTACTGTTTCCAAGATAGAGGAAATTATATATGTAATAAAATATAGGATAATTTATAGATTCAAAAAAACAATGAAGGCTTATTCTTGAAGAAAAATATTTAAAATGTCACGCAGGCTCTAATAACCATTGCACAAACATAAATTTTAGTATACTTAGCATTAATACGACCTGATATAAAATGGTACCATATAAATTATTACTGTCTTCTGTAACTAGAATAAATCCCTTCAGTTTCAAATTACTGTTCTTGTAATGTAGGGGAAAAGGCAGGAAGAAAACCCAAATTTCATGTTTTTAGAACTCTGTGATCAGGAGTTCATTCATCTGTCTGGATCTATGTTACAAGTTTTTATAACTTATAAATGAATAAAACTTTGGTCCAGCTTGTGATTTCACTATTAGTCATAAAAATATCCCAGCTGTATGTCCATATTTAAAATATTTTTTATATCCCAAAGGGAAATGACACAGACATTTATCAAAAAATGAAGTTTTCCTACCTAAATCCACCTTTAATATAGTAACAGAGAAAAGTGAGAAATCTGGACGTCACATTCAGAGAAAGAGAAACCTGAACAAAATCAAATGCTAAAATATAAGCTTGTCAAAATGTCTGCACCTCAAATCAGTACTGTAGAACACAGAATACTTTCCCTACAGGATGTTAAATTTAAGAATGATGAGGATCCTAAGGGTGCTGCTAAGTGATGGGACTTTAACTTCATGAAAAGAATAAAGTCCTGATAATATAAAGTTGGAAGGTTACTTCAATGAAAAATCAATTTATTTGTTTCTACTTTTAACATGAAAATCTGCATTTCCCCTCCTTCTGGTAGGAAATGTTTTAAAGTCTTAAATTTGTTAAAATCTCATGATTTCAAATGTTAACAATAGACCTTTATGTGTAGGAAAATCTAGATCTGTATGCTTATCTTTTAGCAGTATTTACTATCCCCCTAACGGCAACTAGTAAGTTGATGCACACTGTGCAAATCTGTGCAGGCAAAATCAGGCTGCATGTAAATAGATACTGCTATTCGGAGTTACTAACATTTTCATGGTTGTTCACATGCTTTTGCCACTTACTGATTTAAAAATTTATCAAAAATTCTTACATATTGCAAAATGCCCAGTTCACAAGCTTACAATTCTTAAGGAATATTTTGTAATTTTTAAGATTGGTTGGCCCAAATCTAGAATACTGTTTTTCAATTTTTTCCAGTTTTAACTACTTTTTTCCTTTTCTATCATTTTAGTGTTTTTTAATTGTAAAAAAATCTTTGGGTAATAATAAATGTACATAATAATAAATGTCTTTAGTAATAAATGCATATACTTCTGCAAATCCTAAAAAAAATTTATAATCATTAAGAAACAAATAGAATATAAGAACCTAAAGTTCATAGGAATAGTCTAGTTCATCAGGCAGTATTTTATACATTCTTAGGCACTTCCAAGCCAGTTATTATCATTTTATAACTTCTATTTAAAATAGAGTAAGGTGGGGAATTTCAGAGAGGGTAAGACTCTTCCCTATTTATATTCTCTTCCCATGTCCATTAAAAAATTACACATTAACTAACGATACCTCTGTTGTCTTGACATGGAAATTTAGAATTTAATACATTCAGCAATCACTACTGCACATTCATTTGGTGGATGCCTATAAAATGTTTCAAGTACAACCAAAAAATGTTAATATGTCTATAACTAGCATACTTGTCTATCTGCAAATTCAAGAATCCCGTGAGATGGCTTAAAGTCTTCCAGGCCAGCACTGTCCAGTGTTGCTTTCCAATAAACAGTTACTGCCCCAAAGCTTCCAGCCAGCCGGACTACAGCAACTTGAAGAATGTTCAGGGGTGGAGGTACCTCATACGCAGTAATAACTCCACCAACATCCTTTAAATAAAGAATATAAGTTAAAATGCAAGACAAAAGTAACTCATGTAAGTCATCACTTTCTAAACTTATTATTTCTACTATTAGTTCTTATACTTCACTCTTCAAAGTAGAAATCAGTAGTTGACTATACGTATGCATATTCGGTCTTCAGAACTCTTACATTTAAATGTAATGTAAATAAACTTGCTTAATCCTTTGTTCCAGCTCAAAGAGAACTAAGAATTAGTCTATAAGAAAAACTTCAAGATGGGTATTCATTAATACCTACAGGAAAAGTCAATTATTTTTCAGAAAATATATGATACTGGCCAAGTCAGATACAAGCTTTTGTTATTACTATAAATGTGTGAAAGTTCCTCTCACTCTGGTAACATGAAAATTAAAAATTCCTCTGGGATCATCATTTTCTTCAATCATTATCTCAACTATTTCCATCCCAGGCCTCCGCACACTTGGCTGTCCTGCAGAGAAGTCAGAGTTCACCAGGTACACCTCAGTGATGTTGACAATAAACCCTTCCTCCAGCTCGGGGACATCATCCTGGGGGTAAGGAACAGGGAGAGGGGAGAGAGATGGTGTTTTTTTTTTTTTTTTTTAATATATTTGATTTGCATTGGAAATACAATATTTTTTCAGTAAAGAATGACTGTCCACAGGCACGGGCAGCTCTACCACACATATAACAAAAGATTCCTTTTTATATTTTAGTACATCCCCAGTGACAACTTCAGAATCTTAGGGGATATTCAAGCTTATTGGTGATGTCTCAATGGAAGCCACATACTCATGAGCAAGTAAAATAATTCTTTACAAGTATCTATCCTACAATTTTGACCACATCCTACTGAATATGTTTTACATATATAACATCCCCTCAATTTTGGAGAAACTGGTAAATGCTACATACATCTTAAAAAGTGAAAGCTCTGGACTTGTAAATCTAATTATAAGCCTATATTTTAATTAACTTTTTAAAAATTGTTACCTTATTTTTCAATAGGTAATAAAAAATTCCAAAAGATAGAAAGAATACCTAGAGAAAAGGAAAGGAAACCTCTGCTCTGTCCCATCCCTTACATCTTTCCAGAATGTCCTCTCCAGAAGCCACTATTACCTAATACTACTAATACCACTATTAATAACACGAATGTTATTACATTATATTCCTTTAATAGGATATGATAATAATTAATATTATATGTAGGACTATAATATATAAATACAATATTTAATTATATATTAGTGATAATACTATTAACAAATTTCAGTTTCTTGGGCATCACTACAGATGTATATACACATTCTCTTTAGATGAAGGAGAGAAAGAGATTGAGAGCACTAAAACCAGATCTAAACCCCATCTGAAGACTAATCTTAATTCAAGTGATTGTATCATGGAATGAAAACACTGTCTTGTAAAAGCAATAATAAAAATAACCAGATTGACTTGGGTATTTTATTCATTCAATCATTAGTTGAAAACAACTAACAAAGCAACAGAATAGAGGATCCAACCAGACACATAATCAATCCAGATTCAATGTTGCAAAGTTCATTCAAACAATATTACAGTTCACAAATAAATATAAACAATTAATACACTTGTTATTTTATCTTTCAGTTATTAGTCATTCATTATTAAATATTAGGGTGGGTGGGAGCATTAGAGTACTTGTATCTTTATATTTAAAAGGCACCCTTTTTAAAGATTTTACCTTCAAGAGTATTTTCCTTTATTTTACATCACATTCATTGCAGCCTTAGACTCACCGGCAAAATGGCAACTTTGACATAAGTTTCTTTTATGTTTTCTTTCATTATTATCATTGGTTCTTGTAGCACATAATCTTCATTCTCAGTGGCTTGATTACTGACGTGCAGTAAGAAATTGGGTTTAGCTACCAACTGAATGGCTATGTCTCCAAGTAGTCCTTTATTTCGAACAATTTGTAACTGAAGAGTGGTGATGTTCTCTGTGAGACAGACATGCCTTAAGTAAGTAAGCTTTTCTACTTGCTGTTGATGCTATTCCAAGCACTTAGGATAGAATGTTCTGCACTACCCCTTTCAGACCGGTAAAAAAGAGAGGTAAAACAAAGACAATGTATACTCCCAAGGAGTATTTAGTGTTTTATCCACCTTGTCTCCAAAGTTGTGGTGAGAATCACCACACGCTGTTAGCATTACATCCCAGTTCTAAACCCTCACTTCTGGTACTCTAATTCACTCTCCTATGTTGCACATGTCATGCACTTTAACAGAAACTGCTGAAAATCTTAGGAAAGTGCATACCTGCTGGTTGAGCAGAGGGGCTAATTACAAATGCCAGGAAGATTCTTTGAAAATGAAAAATTAAGCACACAGAGCCATCATTTAATAACTAATCATTAGAAGAAGAGCAATTTCGTTCTTACAGTAAAGGTGGCTATCACAAAGCTCAAAGTATTTCCCAGCACGTATTTTTTATTTCATTTCTTAGATTTTTAAAATTTAGTTTGCTATATAAATGAAAAAAAATGCTTGTCAATTTCCCTACCAGTCTGTGAATTTCTAATGACCAAATACCCTGTCTTTGTTTCCAGAACACATAGCACAATTTCTGGTACTTACTAGGTGCTTCAAAAATGACTCTTGAATGGATAAATGAACAGATCATTTTAAGATTACTCTTTCTATTCCGATATGTACAGATATATAAAGACCTAGATGCATAATTACACGTCATTTTTTTCCATCAACTATTTAAATAAAAGGTCCTTGAAAGATGTCCATGTTCCTATCTGAAAATTTTAGAGTCTTTACATATTCTTAATACATATATATTATATATAACCTTTTATTCAAATAAGTCAAATGACCTTTATCTATAAAAATCTATTCTACAGTTGATAAGAACAGTCATTTAGACAAAGATGTCAACACTAAGCTCAAAGGAAACAGGAAAAGAGGCACTGATCACTTGTGCTTCACAGAAAAAATATTATTCTAATTACTGCTTTGGGTTTAATAATTAACACCTCGAGTACCACATGCATTTCTCTGTGCTGCTCATTGTTTTCTATAACTATTGAAAATCTATAGTGGAGAAATCTGAGTGAGGAAAGAGAACAGATATATCAAAAATGAAAAAGAGAAAGTAAAATAAAACCCAAACACTTCTACTATAATGATTTACTAAAATATTATTATTTCTATTATGACAGTAATGTCTCAAAAAGTAAAAGTAGGGCTTCCCTGGTGGCGCAGTGGTTGACAGTCCGCCTGCCAATGCAGGGGACACGGGTTCGAGTCCTGGTCCAGGAAGATCCCACATGCCACGGAGCGGTTGGGCCCGTGAGCCATGGCCGCTGAGCCTGCGTGTCCAGAGCCTGTGCTCCGCAACGGGAGAGGCCACAACAGTGAGAGGCCCGTGTACCGCAAAAAAAAAAAAAAAAAAAAGTAAAAGTAAAAGTATTTCATATAGCCATATCACTGTGTAATGACAGGATCAGAAAATTTAATAGAAACAAACAAAAAGTAAAAAAGGATTGAGTATGACCTGTCAAACTGAAAAATATCATGTAAAAAGAAAATTACATCCCTAGTAAATATTAGAATTAAGTCATCCAATAAAACTTACTAGAACCTGCAAAAGATTTAACAAGATTTACCTTTAGGCTCTGCTACTCTGACAAAGAGAGACTCAGCATGCCAGCCCACCGAGCCATAGGGCGAGTCACTGGGCAGAGTGGTTATCACAGACTTGTTTCTTTTCTGATCAATAGTAGCACCTTTTGATGGGTCCTCAACCCCTTCTGTGATAATACGGATGAGTGTTACAATCACAATCTCTGACAACTCTGGTAGGTCATCAGCAAGAACAGTCAGAGTAATTGTAGACAGTGCCTGGCCTTCAGAAAATGAAATCTAAAATTTTAAAGAAAGAAGATTTTATTTATATTCTACTTATCACTGTGCAGTAAGAATACCAAAAGGTTAGATTATCTTTTAATATCGACCATATCTTAAATAATGAGATATTTAAGCAACGTAATATGATCCTACAAATCAATCAAATGCCTTTCACATGAGAAGTAGAAGATTGTTAGGAAAAAGAAAAAGTAAACCACTACTAAAACTTAGCTAATAAAACATGTAGCCAAACCGTCCTATCCTGAAACCTACCTTCTTAATAAAATATTGAGTACATACTCTTTCTGGAAATTTAAGCCCTGGATACCATATATAAAAACCTAAAAACATAAAAGAAGGTGGCATATAGTTTAAACATTTTTCTCTACAAAACTTTTGCTAGGAGTGCTACTTCCACTTCCCTCACCTAAACTCTGAATAGATGTATTATTTAACAATGAATCAATCAAAATAGAAATAGAGAGACAAAGACAGGCAGAGGTACAAATCAGAGTCTCTCTCTCCTCCTGGGTCTCCACTGTCTGAAGAGTCAAACCTAAATTTGCTAAAAAGCATCTGAATCCTTTCTGATAGGGCTTCTGTCTGCTTCTTGAATGTCATTCCCCTTTTTTTCCCCATTTCAGACTTTATTCTCTAGTAATAGGGATACATACTATTTACAACAATTCAAACTAGCATTACAGGCCTATTTTGCTGACATTCATCTCTCTACCTAAAGAAGGCACTTCAGGATATAAACTCAAGAGTTTTATTAATAAAATCAAGAGTCAGAAAACTACTGCCCTTTGGTCAAATCCATTTTTTATAAATTAAGCTTTATTGGAAAACAGAAAAGGTCATTTGATAACATACTGTCTATCGCTGCCCTTGTGCTACAAGGGCAAAGCTGATAGCTGGGAAAGAGAACATATAGCCCTCAATGTCTAAAATATTTACTATCTGGCCCTTTACAGAATTTACTGACCTTTGGATAAGATAATTCTCCTTCAAAATACACTCCAGGGCTTCCCTGGTGGCGCAGTGGTTAAGAATCTGCCTGCCAATGTAGGGGACACGGGTTCGAGCCCTGGTCTGGGAAGATCCCACATGCCGCGGAGCAACTAAGCCCGTGTGTCACAACTACTGAGCCTGCGCTCTAGAGCCCGTGAGCCACAACTACTGAGCCTGTGTGCCACAACTACTGAAGCCCACGCACCTAGAGCCCATGCTCCGCAACAAGAGGAGCCACCACAATGAGAAGCCCTCACACTGCAACGAAGAGTAGCCCCTGCTCGCCACAACTAGAGAAAGCCCATGCACAGCAACAAAGACCCAAAACAGCCAAAAATAAATACATAAATTTTTAAAAAATACAGTCCATACCTAAGATACTATTGTGTATTTAAATTAGAAATCATTTTAATCATGCTTATATAAGAAATATTAATTGGGGAAGCATATTATAATTCAGAACACACAGAACCTGAGAGATACAACTTGCAGTTTTGGTAGCTTGAATAAAGTAAATATTCACTACAATAAAATTTGCCATAATATTCTTCACCCCAGGTTATGCCTCAACCAAAAGATGAGCAGAGGTCAAGGACAGCTAAAACAGGATGCAACATTATATCCCCTCGCCCCAACTGGAAACAACTCCAGAGGACAAGCTCAGCTCCAAAACTCCCTCATAAACTCCACCTCAGGGACAACTGTCTGTGGATCAACTTCTCCCTCTGCTCATGATTGCCTTCCTCACTTCCTCATACGTGCTCTTCCCAATGAACTTTTGGCCCACAACTCTCAATCTCAGAGTCTATTTATAGGAAACTCAACCTACATCACTCAGCAACTCTGGTCTACTTTTCCATACTTCCTGTTATTTCACTGGACTTGTTCCCGATTTACTGCTTCTATTCTACCCAAATCTCAAAACCACATTTCCAGCCCCAGCTGGATTAGTTTTATCTTTCTGACAGTGTAATACATCCATAATCTGGCCAACCAGTGTATTGAATCTCAAAAGGGATGATGTTTTTACAGATAATTTTGGTATTATAGGGAAAAAAGGAGAATCACAACAATAAAACTAACCTTAACTTGTATCCCTCTCTATGGTGATTAGGAGGAATCCAATGGTGACATGGTCAAACTCAAACACTTCACCCACAAGGCAGGGTTTGGTCCCATGCATCAATAGTAACCATAATTTAAAAGTGACTCTCCTATAATTTTGTAAATTACATACCACTCCTGAGGTAGGAAATATATCATTAATACTTCTGTCAGCTTCCCACGCTACAGTTATACGACCATATGTTCCTTTTAAGCGTTCAACGTTCAAGGTTACTAGGCTATCTTGCTCCATTTCCTCCACCTGTTTATATAATGAATTCTGAAAAATACACAGGAAGTCATAAGGGGTTATTTGAAATCATCTAGGCAGACTTTTAGGTCATGCTATTATGCATTTGCAAACTTCACAGTACCAAACAACATGACATATTATGTAAAAAACAATATTTAAAAAACAGTAGTATAGGATGACCATGATTTTTACTTTAAAACATGCACGTCTGAATAAGTAAAAGACTAAGTTAAAGTAAATGAAAAGGTTAATTTTTATTGGATATTTTTCCAGGTTCTATATTTTTCAAATTTTCTTCAATAAACATATTATTTTTATACTCAGAAAGCATACACACTTTTAAAAGGAGTATACATAGCATGTAAATAGCTTATACAACAGAAGTGTCATAGAGAGAGTCAGGAGAACAGAGAAATCTTCTCCCTCCCCTATGTTAAGCTCTGGCAATCCCTCTAGGTCTTTGTTTCCTGTTTGTAAAATAAGTGTTTGGTCTATGTGGTCCCCAAAGACCCATCCAAATGTAATGACATCATGAGAAGCAGTGAGCTCTTTCTGATCATTTACAAAAGTCTCTTATCCTTAAATTCATATCCTCTGAAACGTTTCTATAGGCTGTGATGTTTCCATGGATGATGTTTCATTCTTAGCTCATGGTCTTTACAGCTGTTTTTCCTGCCAGACGATCCTTTTCCCTCATGTTAGAATCCCTTACTCTCTTCTTCTCACCTATACTTCTGAGCCTCTTTCCTTTGTTCCAAACTGATTGCTGCCTCTGTGTGACTATAACATTCTTTGCCCAAGGCCTGTGACTTCTCTTGCCAGCCATTTAATGAATGCTTCCTCAAAATTAATACTCCAAAAACTCTCTTCTTACAATAACCTTTGTTTCTCCATAGGCAATACAGCAAGAACACAGAGTATAAAGATTTTTTAAAATCTTTCCAGTAAGATTGTTCTTGTCTTTTTACTTACTTTTACTTAATCTAAAAAAAAAGACTCCCCCATTAATTTCTTAAATAAAATTAAGAAATTTCATTTAAGCTTATGTAAGCTTCCAGTTAGAATGCTAACTTGAGTAGATATCCAATCCTATAGTGTTTTACACAGCATTTTAACACATCGCTACAGATGTTACATAGTAGTAAAATCTTGCTCAAGGCAATCACACATTCCTACAGAAAATGCTTTGATTTTAAAATATGCATATAATTTGCTCACAAAAGACAATGGCTTTAATAAAAGAAAGAAAGAAAATGCTTTTTAAAAAGAGAAGCCTCTCTCAGGCTTCATGCCATCTGTTAACAAGGATTAGTAAAATGAGGATTAATACAGCCAGAAGATATTCAAGAAATTCTCAACATCTACTAAGTCTCATCTTGGAACCAGGCTGTCCAGACACGAGAGGCCTGTATTGAGGAATTTTCCTGAATGGATTGAAGAAACCTAGGATACTGTATCTATTGGCAAGGATCAGGCCACGGTGACTTCGTGTCTCTAGAACAATTGTGAAACAGGCTTCATAAAGCACGATCTATGCTTAAATAGTTGAGGAACAGAATGTACTCCCCATCTGCAGCACAGCTTCCGGTGAGAAGATGAAGCTGAGCTGCAGAGCATTTGGGTTCGGCCCCAGGAGCCCCAGCCCTGCCCTCCATAGTTGTATGAGATCCTGAGAAGGCCCCGTGAGTCTTCTGTTTCCTCCCCTGCATAATGACAGGCTCACAGGAAGCACCTACCGAGTGCCAGGCACTTGTCTGGTTCAGGGAAAGCTGTGAAGAAATCAGTATGCCAGCTCTCATAGTCTTTAATTCTAGTAAAAAAAAGAAACTGGCAATAGACCAATCAGGCCATTGTTAAGTGTCATAAGGAAGATTAAGGTGTAATAAAGAATGATGGTGGGAGTCACAATGTTCAGCAAGAAAAGGCCTTTCTGTAAGATGGCATTTCAGCAGAGAGGAAACAAAGTGAGGAAACAAGTCATGTGAATACCTGGTGGGGAAAGAAGTTGTCTGCTTTCTTTCTAACCCTACCCGCACAGCTCACATCTTAGAGCTACTCTGTCCTACACAGCAGCTCCTGGCCACATGTGGCTACTGAGCACTTGATATGTGACTAGTCTTTAAGTGTAAAAATGCATACTGGATTTGAAGACAAAATACGGGGAAAAAAAGGATGTGAAATATTTCATAAGTAATTTTACGTTGATTACATGTTGAAACAATAATATTTCAAATAGATTGGGTTAAATGAAATATAACATGAAAACTGACTTCACCTGTTTCTTTTTACTTTTTTAATGGGGCTTCTAGAAAACTCAGAATTACCCAGGGGCTCATATTATATTTCTATTGGGCAGAGGTGCCTCAGAGGAAGCTGACCTGCCTTTGGCTCCAGAGATGGGACAGAGCGGGTAACAGGGTGACCCTACGATCCTTGCAAGGAATTGACTCACGGTATTAGTAAGTCCAATCTTATCCCCCCAAACTGCTTCTCTTACAGTGGTTGTGTCTTGGTGAAAGGCACATTCCTGCTCCCCATAGCTCTATCATTTGCTGCTAAATTACTGCAATAGCCTCCTAGTCTATTTCTGTCCTTGCCCACTTACAATCTAGTCTCAATTCTATGAAGAGAATGTCCTTTAAAAGTGCAAGTTGGGGGCTTCCCTGGTGGCGCAGTGGTTGAGAGTCCACCTGCCGATGCAGGGGACACGGGTTCGTGCCCCGATCCGGGAAGATCCCACATGCCACGGAGCGGCTGGGCCCGTGAGCCATGGCCGCTGAGCCTGCGCGTCCAGAGCCTGTGCTCTGCAACGGGAGAGGCCACAGCAGTGAGAGGCCCGTGAACCACAAAAAGAAAAAAAAAAAAAGTGATAGTTGGATCAAATTTCTCTTTTACCCCAATCCTCCAAAAGCTCCCAGTTTCCCTCAGAGGCCAAATTCATGAAAACACTAAGGGGCTCGTGCAGGAAAGAGTTAAGGTAGCAGGCCTGACTGCTATCCTTCAAAAGGCCTACGGGGTTCCTTCTTGGCTGATGTCTGGGAACCTGGAAATCGGGAGGGTTCTCACCACCCACAGAATTGATAACCAGCTTCTTGTGCCTGAACTGTTTGTACACACAATGTGGTTGATACTAAACAGTCTGTTTCTTTCTGAGACTCTGGAATTTTGTTCTATGCCAGGTACAGGGTGCCTATGTGATCAGCCCCCAGTTAAAACCTTGAGCACTGAGTCTCTAATAAGCTTCCTTGGTCAGCAACACTCACATGCGTTATCACAACTCAACGACACTGGGGGAATTTAAGTGCGTCCTGTGTGACTCCACTGGGAGAGAAGGCACCTGGTTTCCTCTGGAGTTCACCCATAAGCCTTTTCCCTTGGCTGATTGTGCTTTGTAACCTTTCACTCCAATAAATCAGAGACATGAGAAAGACTAAATGTTGATCCTGTGAGTCCTCCTAGCAAGTCGTCACAACTGTGGGTGCTGGTGGGGACCCCGACACAGGGCCCTGGCCCTTCATCTCCCCTAGTAACTGGCTTCAGCCACAGTGGCCTTCTTGCTGTACCGGAGGAGCAAGGCTTCACGTCCGGGCCTCTGCCCTTGCTGATGGGTGCCCCTGCCTTGAATGTTCTCCCCTGAGATATGCACAAAACTCTCTCCCTCATCTCCTCCAGGCCTTTGCCCTATGTCACTTGCTCAGCGCAGCCCTCCCTGATTTTTTTGATTTCCCAGCATACAACCTCCACCTCTTCCCTCACTCACGATCTGCCTTCCCTGTCTAATGTTTCTCCATGACACTTATTAACATCAGCTATGGTACAGATGTTTCTTTTGTCTTTGCTTATTGTCTGTCTCCCCTTGTCCTCTCTAGAATTTAAGGACCAGGAGGATGGAGATTTTTACTGTTTTATTTTCTAACATATCTCTAGTATCTGAAACAGCATCTGGTACATGGAAGGTATTTATTAAATACCTGCTACATGAATGAATAAATGACTGAGTAAGTGGGCCTGTTACCCAGTTCTGGCCAATGAGACATAAGAAGAGGCTTTTGGGAAACTTCTTCCTTACACAGAGAGCCACATAAAGCATCTCTCTCTCTGCAAATGGACATGAACAAGAAAGCAGTAGCCCTAATGATAGCATCAGCTTTCAAACAACAAAACGAAAGGTTAGCTTTTTGCTGGCAAAATACACAGATGAAAAGAATCTGAGCCATAGTGACACAGCAGAGTATCCAGTCAACCCCAAGCCCACCTTCTCTGTGGACACGCCCTAGGTGTTTTAAGTCAGTTTCAGTTCAGCTTTCCTTATTTGCAGAATATTTCAGAGAAAAACACAAGATACCTGCAGCTGTAACTCTAACTAAGAAATCGTGATACATTTTGCAAACAGGACTAAATGATGCAATTATGAAGGTTTGTCCTTTTGCTCATTGGTAAAGGAATATGAAGTCTGGGTATGGAAGTCAAACTGGAATAACTGGATAGCTCTCTTTCCTCAGGAGAAAGCATCTCCATGTGTACAATGCACATACAGTTACAAACGTCTTTCTCTCTCTTTCTCTTAATACACAGAAGTAACAAAGGCGTAAAAGGACAGTAATATATTTGTAGGTGATGTGCGTGACAAGACACAGTGTATAGTGTGTATTTGGAATCTGCTTCACCATTACCCTCTGGAAACAAGGATAAGAGCAGAGCCAAACTCCTGGACCAAGGCCAACTGGTAACATTTCAAATTCAATCTTAGGAAAGGAATCAGTACCAAAAAAAAGTTTAAGACAAGTTGACTCAAGGGTCCATTGTGCAAGTCTGTAAATTTCAATCATCAGTAGAATTCACCTTATAATGCAGAGTTCGGAATGAAGCAGGGAAAGGAAGAGAAGAGAGGCTTAAGACACTCACTGAGTGTTGATAGCAGCTAATAAATAAATACAATGAATAAATCATTTGACGTCCAAGTGTGGAATCTTTACCTGAGCAAATCCAACCACTCCATAGGCATCATCATTAGACAGAATAGTTATTTTTACATAACCATTAATACCAATCTCTGCTCCTCCTTTGGGATTTTTAAGCTGAACTCTGAAGTATTCATCTTCCTCTGGAACTGTATCATCAAGGATATTTACCGCTATTATAGCTTCTTTATCTCCAGGCTCAAATATCAATTCACCTGAACTAGCATAAGAAGTATATATAAAATAAGTCAACTACAACAAATTAAAGACATATAAATGGTAGATTAATCATAAAATTCTCATAATACTGATTACTATTAAAAGTTTGCAGAAATCACATTTCATAAGTAAAATTTTAATCCAAAATGTTCATATATCACTAATTAACTTGGTAGAATAGATATTAGAAATATGGATAATAACCAAACTTCTGGCTTATTAATAGTTCTTGTATTTTGTATATGCTTCCATCACTAGATAAAGACTCAGAAGTTAGGTACCATATAAAATTATGGTGAGACAAAGACATTCAGCATAAAATGTTGAACCTACCTAGGAATGAAGTCAGACTGGCTCGAGACATAGGCCAGTTCATATGTGTGTGAGTGGATGGCTCCCGCAAGAGCAATTAAATGCTTGCTTGAATTAAGGGACTTTACTGTAACAGAGGCTGCATCATGAGCAGATGGTGCTTCCAGAATAAAAGAGAATTGATTCAGCTCTGAATTCCAGCAGTAAAGAGCAGACACAGCTTGGCCAACAAGAAGTATGTGGACTAGAGGAAGGAAAGAAAAGGCAGCGAGAATGAAAAGTGAATGTCACCTCACCAGCTCCCCACAGCAAAACCCTCCCACCTCTCAAAGTTCCATTTTGATTGCTGCAGTAACTAAATATGATTCCATTTCTGAAATAACTAGATATAAATAATAATTTTTAAATACTGTGGAAGGTATAAGTCAGCCTGACAGTGTACCCACAATCCACTTAATAAAAAAAAAAAATCACTGGATGATAAAACCGAAATGAATTTTGAACTCTTTTGTATTCATCTTAATATTTATTTATTGGATAGCATGGTAGGATATTTTTAAAGTGAAAAAGACTCAATCCCACCACTAAATGTTTCATTTTTATATTTTCCTTTCCAGTCACCATTCATATGAATTCATAATCGACACAGTCTAAATACAAAAAATCTTAACTAAAAAGCTTAATGTTATATTTATAGTATACATTTTATACATATATATAGCTTTATATTTTGCTATACAGCATTCAGATTTATAATTTTAATATACAGATACTAATCTGCAGTTGATTTTTTAAATATATTTAATTATTCCCCTACATTGGATGTTTATTGTTGTATTCTATTTAACTTGTGAATATTAATTAGAGACAGCATTCATCATTTTATTTATTTCCACCTGATAAATTCTTAAAGGTGTCCAAAGGATATTAACAAATTTGTGATCTGCCAATGCTTTCTGAAATGTTAGTAGGAAAGCATGCTCTTAATAGTTCAAAGCAATGGCATGTATTTACATCTGCAGAAATTAGGAGGGGAAGGGGGCTTACTACTCTGTGTATACCATTAAGCAATCTTCAGACTTAAAACTGGGAAGAAAAGTAGGAAATCATGCAGAAATGTACAAATTCCAGTACTTGGAAAAACACACTGGAATCTGAAGATATCAAATAAGTTTTACTGGGCATTAAAATAACATGTAGAACCAGAAACCATGAGACTCTTCTAAAATTTTAGCCAATAGGTTGAAATGGAAAATCCCATATCCTTACTCTTAAATATCAAAAACTATTGATAATGTTTACTTATGGTAATTAATTTAAGTACTATTTCAGTTTAGTAAATATTACATAATAAAGATCAAAAAAGATTGTTATTAATAAACTTTCATTTTAAAACTGATCAAACATTTTCCACAAAGTTTTATAAAGTTATATACATTCAGTAAAGAGCAAATTCCTCAGACGAATCACATCTCTCAAGTTTAAGTGATGCTATAGTCTAACCAAAATCATAAACTAAAGTGTTCTGAACATCACTGATTATTTATCTTAACCCTTAGAGATATACCCTATTCAATTCCTCGCAATCTGATCAGAATGACAAGGCAGCAAATAGATAATCAGACATTCAGAGCAGGACCTGTAGGGGCTCAAATCTACATATATGTATGCAGAGAGTACTTTCTCAGAAAACAGACATTCATATTTGTTCAAGATAATATTAGACAGGGAATTTATAAGGGGGGGAAAAAAACTCCCTAAATCTCTATCTACTCTGGGGAACAGGATTTTTAACTAGTACTGATTACAGAATTCTCTTCCATACAGCAAAACTATTTAAAAAGAAAAGAAAAGAAAAGAAAAAATATCCCAAAGGAAGGAAACTGGATAATATTATTTAAAAAGTAAGTGTAGACAAAGAAAAGTTCCATGACTAAATGAAAAAGCAAGCATTCCTAACATTTAGAGATCTGGGAATATAAAAGGAACCAGTAAGAGACAGAGCAGCCAGAGAGGGCTGCATGAGAAGCAGTGTCCTCAGGAGAGTGCTGAGCTCCAGAGCATTGAGATGAAGGGAAGATTCTGACAAACGTCTGAGATACAATACACAGGGCATTACGGAAGGGGAGTTGGGGGAGGTGTGAGTTGAGCATCTGGTCTGGCAGTTAGGGCTCATATGGTCTACAGCATGCATAGACCACATGGGGAAGACAGTCTCTTTATCCCCAGGGGGCCTGGTCTTCTTAGGATGATCAAACAGGGATGAAGAGAGTGATGAATTAATACAAATAATCTCCAAAGGCCATGATTTCCAGAGGTAATCGTTTTGATGAAACTGAGAGTGCTCAGGGACTAGGGAGGGAGGGGTGAATTTTTCCAGCAGCATACAGAGCTTTGAGGATTAAATGAGATAAAGTAAAGGACTAGAATAGGACCTTGGACATAATAAACATTCAGCATGTGTTAGCTATAGATTTCCATTTTTCCTGACTCCTTTATCATATATTCTCTTTAAAAAGTAGAATTCAGCAGAACTTGGTTCAAGGCCCCCTTCTCTCATACATACTACACAGTCTCTTTCTAGACAATTTCACCTGTCTGTAGTAAAATGACCCTCTGTACGTATAAAATGTGTAGCTGTGGTCTAGGCTTCTCTTCTAAGCTCCAACCAGTAACACTTATTGGTATCTAAATATCAAGACTCAAAGGCATTTCAAATTATCCCAACAAAACTCATTATCTCTGCTCCCAAAAGCCTGGTTTCCTCCCCGTGATCACCATAATAGTTAAGGGACTACCACTCATCCATTAGTTGCAGAAATTAGGGCTTATCCTTGATATTCACTCTTACCTACCCCCATACGCAATCTATCATCAACTCCCAGGATTTTACCTGAGAGACAGCTTCTGAATTAATCTACTTCTCTGATTTTGCACCTGTATCACCTACCACTTTCCAAGCTCCAGCATTCAAGATCTTCAGTCTGAATTGTGCTAAGAGCCTCCAGCTTGTCTACAGACATTTTCTCTTACCAGCCTCTAAGCTTTTCTCCTATTGGCAGTCAACATTCCATTCTTTCTTTTTTCTTTGCGGTACACGGGCCTCTCACTGTTGTGGCCTCTCCCTTTGCAGAGCACAGGCTCCGGACGCGCAGGCTCAGCGGCCACGGCTCACAGGCCCAGCCGCTCCATGGCATGTGGGATCTTCCCGGACTGGGGCATGAACCCATGTCCCCTGCATTGGCAGGCAGACTCTCAACCACTGTGCCACCAGGGAAGCCCTACAATCCATTTTTAAAACACACACACACACACACACACACACACACACACACACATAAACACTCACTCACTCTCACACACAATATCTGTCTCTGTGTCTGTCTCCCTCTCTCTTTCTCTCTCTGAACCCTTCTTTCTATCTTCCATCTCCTCATTATGTTCTCATAAAAGGCACCCTAATACTTACAGGATAAAGACAATAGCCCTTTAAGTCCCTATCTGGCCTATCTGATTACATCTTCAGTTATACCCTGGACCACTCTCCCCTCACTGCCACACTGGCCTCTTCCTGGTCCTTTGCCACACTCTGACCTCTTTACCCCTGCTGCTCCTTTTGCCTAGAGGCTGCCTCATGCTCAAGTCTTTGCCTCATTAACTCCTACTCATCCTATAGTCCACAATTAAATGTTTCTTCCTTAAGAAAGCTTTCTGGGCATCCCTCAGACCAGGTCATTCATCTCCCCTCCATTTCGTGTTATGCAAGTACTTTATTCTTTCATAGCGGTTATCTGTTTGTACCTAAAAACTTACTTGTGTGATTATATATAATGGCCTTCTTCCCTATTAGATGTTGGACTTCTTCAGGGCAAGGGCTATACCTGATTTTCCTTACCCTTTTTTCCTTGGGGTCTACCACTGTGCTGGGCACATAACTGGCACTAAGAAATATCTATTAAATAATGAAGGAGAAAAGGGAGAAGGGGAAGGTAGGTTTATATGTCTTTGCAGTCTCTGTCATATTCATTCTTCCTCTGCCATTTAAAGAATTCAGTCACTACCCAATAATCTCTGTCAAGCCATTAACCAGAATAAATATGTAAGCCTCACAGTCATGGCTCTAATCTAATACATTTAATAAAATATTTGACACATTCAAAATAAGAAAGTCCTTGAATATTATTTAATGCATAATTTCAGCTTTCAGGACATCTATAATAAGCCATTCTAAATAATTACCTATAATCTTTTCATATTTCTACATCCTCAAGTCACAGAAACAAAAGAAATAAAGGGAACAAGCCTCTGGCAGAATTTTTCACAAATTCTTTTAGAAAGAGTGCCTATTCTATTTTTTTAAGCCTTTAAAGAGAATTCTATAACTTCAATTAATGGCCCATTCAGGCAGCACTCTTCATCCTTAAAAACATTCATTAAGCAACTATTTTGAATCATAATAAGTGACTCAAGTAGATGTAGTTAGTCCACTTGAAAACTTGAGGTATAAGGAAAGCAAAAATGATAAAGGCACAAAATTAAAGGACAAGTAAACAAAAGCTAAACAAATACATGATGAAGGATACATAATTTATTCAGTAAATCAATGGTTGAGTGAATGATAAGAAAGTCACAGAGTTGGAAATCACAGGGTAACATCACAGGTTTATATGGCCTGTCAGAGGCTGACAATGTAAAGGGAAGTTAGTTAAGAAGAGGATGAGCAGAGCAGAGCAGAGACAGACGCAGGACTGTCAGCAGAGTAAACCTGGGGTGGAGGCTGGAAAATGATGTAAGAGTCCAGAGCGAGGGGAGCACGTGGCATGAACATCTGGGAGGACGCAGGGCTAAGGAGGGGGGAGTAGGACACATGGAAGCAAAGTACAATGAGATAAACAATCTACCATGAAAAATGAGGTAAATAATCTCTGAGTCCTGATCAGCAGTTGAGATGACTGAAGGTGACAGTGCCTAAAGTATGTAACACCTGATAGAGAAAGCAGCAGTGCGGCACCTAAGAGAAAAACCCAAGAATAGATTCCTGTATTTGTGCGAAATCCTCTACTCTTCTCAACATCATTTCCTCTGTAGATTTTTAACTTTTGTGAATTGAACTACCCCCATGCATCAACATGTCCTCTTACTAATGTCCTCCTGATTTTAGTCCCTCACCTCTAACCACACAAAAAGCCTTCTCCACTACTCTTGCCCGGACAGCTGCAAACTGCACCCAGCATGTTCTACACACTGAAGCTAGGTGGAGTTGAAAAACACGCCTTGGATCATCACCTGCCTTTGAAATGCCTTCAAGGATTTCTCTACCTCAGTAATGCTCAGAGTGAGTTCAAGGACCTTTAAGAGTCCTTGAGACCCTCCAAGAGGTTCTGTGAGGTCAAAACTGTTTCCCTAATAATACTAAGATGCGGTTTGTCTACTTCACTCTCATTCTCTCATGAGTGCACAGTGGGATCTTCCAGAGGCCAGATGACTGCTATTATTGAAAAAGGCTGAAAAAGGTGCAAACATGAGAATCGAACTATTAAACCAGACATTAAAGAGATCTGCAAAAACAAAAAAGCAATGAAAACCCTACTTACAAAAGGTTTTGTTTTTAAAATTAAAACGTATGGGGGCTTCCCTGGTGGCGCAGAGGTTAAGAATCTGCCTGCCAATGCAGGGAACACGGGGTTGAGCCCTGGTCCGGGAAGATCCCACATGCCGCGGAGCCACTGAGCCCGTGCACCACAACTACCAAGCCTGCGCTCTAGAGCCCACGAGCCACAACTACTGAAGCCCACATGCCTAGAACCCGTGCCCCACAACAAGAGAAGCCACCGCAATGAGAAGCCTGCACATCGCAACGAAGAGTAGCCCCCACTCGCCGCAACTAGAGAAAGCCCGGGCACAGCAACAAAGACCCAATGCAACTAAAAATAAATAAATAAAAAATTTTTTTAAAAATGCCCTTACCTATTCCTGAGGCTGGTGTGAAGAAGTGGATCTTATTAACAGTAGCAAAATCCAGGGATTGAAAATATCTGAAAGAAGATTGTCCTCCCTCCCAGATGAAAATTTCAATTGAATTCTGATCTCCTACAATAACAGAATAAAAGGCAAATCTGAAGGCAAAAGTTACAGAAAAAAATGACAAAATTACACAATAAAACTATAATAAAAATATTAAACTTTATTAAAGAAACAAATTTAGGACATTTCTCAGAATTCATTCAATTAAACAAAAATACAATTTAGTAGGAAACACTTTACAAGTCTTCTTGCATTTACCACATGAAGTATATATTGATACATGGTTTAACCATTAATCATGATCTGATATCAAAAAAATAGTAACAAATGTTTTATTTTTCAGGAATGTTGACATTTTACCTATGAAAGTCCTACTAAGCAGAGAAAAGCATATTTGTATTCAGAGAACATTTTTAAATGGTCTTATTGAATGTTGCTTGGCACTATTTATTACCACTGCAGATTATCCATGGCATCCCAAGTATAGCCATATAAAAAGTTACCTGTTTGTACCTTGGGCGTAAAATCTTCATAATTCTTTCTACTTTACCCACCCATCCCCAATTTTATTTTAATATCTTTAAAGTAGTGGTTTAGAACACCCACAGGTTATGGACACAACACTTAAAATGTTTTTCTTTTTTCCCAAAATCCATCTGTTAGCTGACAATCAATACTTAGATCCATCAAGAAACATACTATGGATTAGCTAAAAAATTATTACAAGAGCATTTTCATATGAACATAAAATGAATGGAAGATAATTTCGATAACAACTATGTATGCATTGCAAACACTAAATCGTCTTACCTGGAAAAACAGTTTTGGCAAAAATTAAGTAAATATCATCACCTGAAGTCAAGGCTTCAACTTGTGTTGTTCCACTGATGGGAACTTCTTGAAAGTTAATAAACTCATTTCCAGACCACCTGAGTAAAAGGGAGTTTGACCTGGCATTAGCCTGGGAAATGGCTAAGAACATAGCACCTCCTCTGGTGAATGAGGCCATGCTCAGCACACCTCGGACACGGAGTGTCTGATGCAACACAAAGCTTCCTCCGTTCCATCTGAAGACCTGCAGGGAATGATCAGACACAAAACACTCATGACTAGGAATTCAGCACTTGTGAGAATTTAGCCAATATCACGTTTACTCTCCTAGACCCCTTAACTTAGTTAGGAAGATACTTTCATAAATGAGAAAATATCAAAACTGATCCTCTCTCATTGCTCTCTCCCTCTTTTTATCTGTGTGTGTATGTGTGTGTGCCTGAGGACACACACAGAGAACGAAAGAGAAGTTATTTGAAAATAAATCAATTTCAAATATACATCTGGGCAGGGGTGGGTGACAGCAAGAGAAGGGGAAGCCAAAAATAGGAGAAAATTTATTTAAATATGAAAAATTCAGAGTGAGATAAGAAACTTTCTAAAGCTGTATTATCATTACCCACTGCTCAAGCAATAGAATATAAAGAAAAACACCTAAACTTTTTAGTCCTGAAGGTGGCACTGCATACAAGGTTTCAGGTGAGTGTTCATGTATTTTAAACTGAAAGAAAACCCTGAATCTACCTGATTTCTTATGCCATCCAGTCAATTTCACAAAGAATTATATTTATTCAGTAAAAACTGGGAATCTTATATAAGCCAAGCATTATGCAAGAAGTAAGGGACAGAATCACTTCTTCCTTTATGGATCTTATTAACTACTATGGAAAGGCAAACAATAAATACATCAATCATTAAATAAATGTATGACTACTAAACTGAGACAAGTACTCAACAATTAGGAAGGTATGATAGAGAATTATGAATGTCCTAGGAAATAAAATTAGAAAGAGTGACATGACAAAGTTTCTAATGCAGAAGAAGTTTGTCATAACCTGAATGAAGACCGGTGCAGCTAGAATGCAGTTGACAGCACTGGGGGAATGAAGATACTACTGGAGAGGTACCTTTTGTTAAGGTGCCCATATAATTTAACACAGGGATGCTTTAGAGAGTGAAAGAGACAGTCTTAATCATTGTAGGACAACAGGCACAACCCAGCAGGGTGGTGGGCAAATAAGGACATATGGTTATCCTATTTACAGTCCATATTAAATAATTTAGAAGTTATTCCAAACATAATTGGAAATCATTGAATAATTTCAAAATGAGGAGCAACATGAATTAATATTTTTAAAAGACTACTCCAGCTACTTGAAACATGGATCTGAGGAGATCAGAGAATTTTGGAGACCAGCTAGGAGACTATTCTACTAGCACGGTGAGAAGTGATGGGGACCTAGATTAGGGAAGAAGAAGCAGAGATGGAAAGAAACATCTGTACTCAAAATAGTATCAGGAGATATAATCAAAAACACTTAATAATAAATTAGATGGGAATGAATAATCAGCAGAAATCAAGAAAGATATGGACTTCCCTGGTGGCACAGTGGTTAAGAATCCTCCTGCCAATACAGGGGACATGGGTTCGATCCCTAGTCCGGGAAGATCCCACATGCCGTGGAGCAACTAAGCCCGTGCACCACAACTACTGAGCCTGTGCCCTAGAGCCCGCGAGCCACAACTACTGAGTGCACGTGCTGCAACTACTGAAGCCTGCACGCCATAGCCTGTGCTCCACAACAAGAGAAGCCACTGCAATGAGAAGCCCGTGCACCACAACAAAGAGTAGCCCTGGTTCACCTCAACTAGAGAAAGCCCGCGCGCAGCAACAAAGACCCAACGCAGCCAAGCATAAATAAATAAATATTTTTTTAAAAAGATACAACCCAGCACTCTATCTCAAGCAACTGCATTTATGAGGTTACTATTTCCCGAGATGAAAGCAAACACCTGAAACGAGTTTCATAGAGAAAATCTACAGTTTAATTTGAGATATGTTAAATCTTAGATACCTAGAACATATTTATGTGTACATGCCAACAGGTAGTTAGACACAAAATCTAGAGTACACAGGAAAGGCTACTGATAAATTTGGAAGACACCCTATAGTTGATATTTAAAGCCATAGGACTGATAAAAGTACTCAGAGTGAGTGAAGAGAAAGAAAAAAGAAATGTGAACCAAAACTGAACCTGAAAAACTTCAAGATATCTAAGTTCAGAAAAGGGAGAAGTGGCATTGGAGACTGAGAAGGAGACACAGAAAGAAAGAATGAAAATCTGTGTGGTAGTTCAAAAATCAAGAGAAGAGATGGTTTAAATTTGAGGATGAGGTGACTGTCAAGTGCAGATGGGAAGCAATGCAAAATAATGACAGAAAAAAATACCCACTGTATTTGCAACCCAGCTGTCACTGGTGACCATGAAGAAGTTTGCAAAGCAAGTAGAAAATTCTTTCAAGGTATCAATATAGAGGAGATAAAAGAAATGAAGCAGGAAGAAAAGGGAGATAAGATCAGAAGAGAAATCACTTTTTAAGCTTGGAAATCCTGCATTTATGCTGACTGTAATAATCCTACAGAGAGAGAGAGATGCTAGTTACGGTGGCACTAGAGGGAATAACTGACCCTTATGAAGGCAAGAGGGGAGCCTATGTTAGGTGCCTGTCTTATATAGAAGAAACACTTCTGCCATTGTAACAGGAGGCAGGAATAAGACTGGTTTTCAAGACAGTTTCTGAATTTGGTGTTGGGAAGATGAGTAATCTTTCTGGTAGCTTTCATTTCAACAAAGTCATGAGCTGAAAGTGAAGAGATGAGAAGCAGGTATGGGAATCTGAGGAGTGACAAAAATTATCAAATAAATATTATTAAGACACTGTGATATAGTTTACTAGAGAAATACGGGATTTCTGGAGTAACTGTGTGTCTATCTGGCAATGTTAATCATGAATTTTTAGTGATACCATCTATCCAGTTGTGTGATTTTTCTCCATGTTTTCCAATGCAATTAAAATCTAATTAAATGTTCATGCTTATTATTATACTTGCTCTGGTTCTTGAAGACAATATAATATTCAAAACTCTATCATTTAAAAATTAACTATGACTAATCAATATCTATATTCTTTTTACTACGTTACCATAATCAAATTATGGTTTTCTTTTATACTAAACCTACAGACTACATCTTTGATGTGTTTCAATTATGGCATTAAAAAAATTCATTTTAAAAGAATCAAACCTGAGTTAATTCAGAATCATCACTTTGACTTGCAACAATTACATAATCTTGACTGTCTGAAGTAAAATATCTTACTTGAGAACTTCCTGAAATAGTGATTGTTTGTACCTGCAAGGAAGACAGAACAGTGAGAATAAAAAATTTAAAGGAAAATTTAACTAAGAAAAGCTCTGAATTACAGTTAATAGTCTGAGTAAATATTTGAAGTTCAAAACTTGAAAAATCATTCTGATCCCCAGGTATGCATATCCAGATGTCATTTCAAGAGAGACCAAAATATCCCTGGATTAAGACGCCTTGCTAAAATGTGTATCAATTTGCCAAAAACCCCTTATCACATTAACATAGAACATACACTATCTTCTATTTAGCTCAATCTCAAGAATCTGATTTTTCTTTTAAATAAAGCAATCTACAAAAAAAAGTGAAGTGTTTTTTTTACCAGGAATAATTTGAATCCAGATGTGAATGTATACACACTGTTAACAGAAGGCTTTTCTTCATTTCTTTCTTCATGAGTAATCACAAAGTAGGGGGAAAGACCCATATTAAAGGCCTCACAAGTTTTAGGATTTTCTATATGTAAATCCTAGGAAACAAGGAATAACAGTAATTCACGGGGCATCCAAAATCTATATGTACATTATAGTTTGTGTACCATAAAATAAGTGATGTTTACCTCAAGTGGAACAAAAATCCCTTGCCATCGGTAAACAGTAGAAGACAATTTTCTTAACATTATACCATATACTGAATCTTCCAAAGTAAAGAAACACCAGCCAGAAGCCGATGCATCCAAAAAACTTTGAAATATAGAAAACTTAACATCCATTCCCCCTGAAAAACATAAATCGTGATTTGCTTCTGTAAAATCCTCTCCAAACTTTATTCTGTTTATTGTTTAAATAGTGAAACTAGTGAGTTTGTTACTAGAAGTGAAAATGCTTCCATGGTAAGTGTATGTGTACGAGAAAGACAGAGAAGAGACAAACTAGAGAACTTCAAAATAGATAGTAACTAAAAATATCAATACCCAAAGACAAGAAAAATTGTTAACACTGTGCTCTAAACCCACAAAGACTTTTTTCCAGGGTATATTTATAAATAAATACTGAACTTATACTTTAAAAGGAAATACGTTCAGTATGATTTTTATCAGCTTTCATAAAGATGATGAAAATATAACAGAGAAATTTAGAAATAATAAACACCTTTTATGGAAACCTGCAAATGGTAAGTTTTTAAAACTTACACTATTAATTTGAAACTACTCCCATCCAATGATTTCTAACTTTACATGTTGTATATTTTAAGAATGCCAAAGCAGATTCACCTACTGCAAGTAGCTATCAAGTTTTATCAGCCTGCTATAACAGGTACATGTCCTAAAATTCTGTGCTACAACTAAACAAAGACAGAAACAAAAAATTCCTGCCTAATGAAGAATACCTTTAAAACACCTTGTGTGTTCTATTATCATGACAGTTTCCCATAGAAAGTTAGTTCTTTTTAAACTTTAGTTAATGGTGTGAACATGATGCACCAAGAACAAATGTCAAAGTTGAAACCTAGGCTCCTTGTAAATTATTGATCATTTTTAGATTACCAGTTGATGAAGTCATAATGTCAGTGCCTTTTATGTACTATCCATTGGTGATATCCTGTCCTAGAAATCCAATATTTTAGATTCCTGCTTTGCCACCTCTTAAAGGCACACTACAGCTTTTGCATTAAGAGTCTCAATGTTTTGCACTGAAGTGGACCACATGGTCAAATCCTCCCCTACCGTAATTCCGGAAGATGGTGAATGAAGAATAAACAATGCCTGCTGACATTTAAGAACCTCCAACACATACTCCCACAAGCACTTCCACAAAACACATGCAGAACCCAAAATCTAATGAGATAACTCTGAATTAGAAACCATAATCTTTCTTTTTTGGATCCCATCTCTTCCTGGCTTCCAGGCCATTGTCTCACTATTAATTATCACTTCTCTTCTAAATATTCAGTCCTTCTCTACTTACCAGGCCTTTTCCATCAGCATTTACACATGCTTAGGTCTCTTCAAACTACATAAATAAACAAAAACCCTGACTCCTACACCCCATCACTACTCTAACTAGATCCTCCCCTTCTCAGCCAAACTTCTTGAACTAGTTGTACATATTTGAGGCCTGCATTCTCTCACTTCCACTCAAAATGTTATTCGGTCCACATCCCTCTATACAAATAGCTCTTGTGATTTTATGTCTTCTACATTGCTAATGACAATGAGTATTTTTTCAGTCCTCATCTTACTGGACTTCTCACCAGCAACTGACACGATTTACCACTCCTTTCTTTTTAAAACGCTCTTTCACTGCTGCCTGCAATCCTGCATTCCCCTGGGTTTCTCACCAGGTCTCTGAAGTCCCCTTCTCCTCTCCCTAGTCATTCAATTTGACTCAGTCTGAGTCCTCTTCCCTATCTTCATCCTCGCTTTCCAGGTTTTTACGTCAACTTCCATGACTTTAAAAACAATATGCCTGCTAAAGGTTCCCAAATTTCTCTCTCCAGCAGAGATCTTCTTTTGAGTCTAGAGAAATATCTTCTAAAAAGTTAACTCAAATTCAAATATTTTACTCCCCTCACCAAAGTAACACCTTGTTTCCATTAGGCACTCCCTTTCTTACCGAACGGCATGAATCTCCATCCAACTGCACAAGCTAGAAATGTAAGAGTCATCTCAGGTACCTTCTTCACATCCAGTCCATCACCCAGTCCAAGCTACCATCATCTGTTGCCCTTTTGCTTGTCTCCCTTCATCCTCTAATTTCTCCTGTGCCAATCCATTCTTTACCTGGCACCAAGAATGATACCTTCCAAGTGCAAATGTGATCAGACCACCCCACATCTATACATAGGAACCCTCCCTCATGCCTAGACCACTCAGAGACTTTCCATAACCCTAAGATAAAGACTAATGTATGTGATATATTCTTCAAGTTCTTGAATGATCTAGTCTTATCTAGCTCTCCAAACTCAGCACTCCCCCTTATTTCTAAACCCAGTGCCCACTCTAGACTTCTACCTTGATAGCTTCCCGCTTTCTCTTCTATGTTCCTCCAACTCAAGTCTTTGCATAATCCCTACTCATCATTAAGTCTTAGTTCAAACAATGATTCCCCTCGGAAGCATTCCTTGATGTTCTCACAACACTTAGAACTTGACCTTTAAAACATTTATTATACTCAAACTACACATTGATTTTTACTTATTTATTTCTGTCTCCCCCTAAATTCTAAGTTCCATGAGTTCAGTACCATGCCTGTCACAGGACAGGCATTCAACAAATATCTGTGAATGCAGTAAAAGAATTAGATATCTGTTCTCCATTTTCAACAGATTTGTAAGATACAATTCATGGGGGAAAATGTAAATCTTATACATGCAATCTTTCTTGGTTATAGAATTTTGTTTTTATAAGAAACTAAACGTACTCATGCCAAAGGCTGTTTCAGAAACTGTCTCCCACTCCACACTCACAGCTAAATCAATGCCATTAGTACGTGACACATTTAAATATACAGTCCTGTTGGCTTCTTCAGTGTCTACAGAGGTGGCTCTAAAAGAAACAAACAGTTGCAGAAAGCAGAAAAAGCATGTAATTTCTACATGTTAAATACCTACATCACATTGCTGGTATATATTTAATACACTTTTAAATTTACGCAAGTCAAGGTGACATCCAACCACAAATTTTATACAGGAGGAAGGCTAGACTCTAGAGCTCAAAAATATTCATTTATGAAGACATTTAAAAAGCACTATTATCTGATACTTATGATAGTAAGAAAATACTGAGGGTCAGTAACTTCAGTAACTTCACACTACATATTCTAAAATAAATAAAGCTTTGTCATTCTTAAGTTTCTTCTCACATAAACTAAAAACATTTTACAGAGAAAAAATGAATCAGGAAATTCTTGACATATTAATAAAACTAGATCTATTAGAATATTTATAAGATATAAAAAAAATTTGTCAGTTTCCAGAGGGAATTTTTAAACTATAATCATGTTAATATATGTTTGAAGAGTCATTCATTTGGTTTGAGCAGCTAAATATAAGTTAAACTATTTCTTGCTTTTTATTATTACTGAAAACACAAAATAGTGCTTTTACCTGAAAGTGTGGATTCTGAGAAAATAAGAATTCTAATGACACCATTGTACAGCACATGATTAGGTTTTTGATGCTCCCTGTTATGAGAGGGCAGATGGCCTCTCTCGATCTATCTGCTAGAGCTCATTTTAAAAGTCCCCATTACGAGAGTCAGAGATCAGTTTTCTTCTGCATTTTCTTTATGTCAAAAGTTATTTCCTACTTAGCTTCAGAAGTAACAATTTCCTTACGAATAAATTATACCTATTTGCAACTGCAGAGATACTGAATAGCCCCAAAGGGGCCTGGTTTTGCAAAACTGTTATCAGGGTTTGAACACGGGCCCCTAGTCTAGCACCTCCAGTCGGATTAAACAAGGTACAGACAAAATGCTCATCCATCTCTGGTTCCGTGTCCAATATGGCTGATATGTGTAGGGCCTGAAAACACAATCAAAAGATAAAGTTACTAGAATTCAGCAACACACATACAGAGTAATTTGCTAAACATTTATGACAACAAAATAGTATTTTTGGAAAACAGTACCTCGTTTTTACTTTAATACTGATCCTCATAAAGTAATAGTTACAACTGTTTCAAGTTACAACTTTCAAGATTATCAACACTGTGACACAGTCTAACTGAAATGTCTAAAAATAAAATCTATGGCATTTGAAAACATCACTGAGATTAAAAAATTAAATTTAGATCTTCATTTTTGCTACTGCTTTATCCTGCCCTGGCTATGTAACTGCATTAAGTCTTGTTTCTAGCCTAGAATTCACTCTTAAAAAGCAGTATAGCCACAGCAGGCACAAATCAGAAACAACCCACATGTTTATCAACAGAAGAATGGATAAACAAACAGTGGTCTATTCAATGAAATGTACTGAGCAATAAAAAAAGAACCAACTACTCATGTGTGCAACCAAAAATGATGTTGACCAAAAGAAGTCAGACATGAAAAGAATACATACTGTATGGTCCTATTTATAAGAAGTTCAAGAATTAGCAAATGAGTCTTCAGTGACAGAAACCAGAAAGCACTTTCCTCTGGGGAGGGTAAGGGACAAGAAGGAAACTTCTGTGTGATGGTTTGTTTAATGTTTAATATACTAATCCAAGTGGTTGTTACACTGGTGTATACATATTTTTAAAGTCACTGAGCCATACGCTTAAGATTTTTATATTTTACTGTTTATACCTCAGAATAAAAACATGTGGAGAAAAAGATAATTTTGTGGGTGAGAGAAAAATCGATTTAATCCAATTTGCTCTAAAATTTAATTTGCCTAATGAACCGAAAGGTCTTTAAACACACTTTGAAAAAGAGTCTTTTAAGAATAAAACACAATACAAATATAATAAATTTAAAATATACAAAAAATTAAATGAAATAAAATTTAAAACTTTTAAAAAAGGCATGTGAATGTAAAAAAATAGCAAATTCATAAAATACTTCAAATTTGAATTCTTTTTTATCTATATCAAGATGTGTCCTTGAATAAATCAATTAAAGGTTCTAAATTTCCAGAAACATGAAAATATTAGACATGCAACTGAATATGAATTCAAAAATGTATGGAAGTTTATACAAACTGATCATAAATAAAATTAATAATTAGGTGGACTGCTTTTAGATGAAATAGTTTAAAGTATATTATTTTAGAATTATACTTTATATAGCTGGCTTAAAAAATATCTTAAGCTAATACAATTAGTTATTTTAAACTTAAACTGTGTCTTAAAAATAAAATTTAGTAGTAGGAACAGAAAATTACTAATATACAGAAATAGAAGTTTCAGAAGGTAAACGTCTACAAGTATAGTTCACATTTATGATTAATCCCAAATCCAGCATTTTTCCCCCAATAAGCTATTCCTGTTTACAAAGGATATTTGTTTCTCAAATAAGCAGTCTGAAGGAAGCAGTTGTATTTTGTTTAATGAAAATGTGGCAAAAGAATGACTGGCTATGGCTTAATGACTGCAATGAATGGCTTGGAGTTTCTTTTAGTTTATGATTTATAGACAATATAAAGTGAAGTATGCCATTTAAATATACTTAACACTTAAAGCAGCAATATGCATATTTTCTTTATTATTTGCGCATTCCACTACTCTATTAATGGAGCAAATTTCTCCGGTTGCACTCTATGTAGACAATACAGCACTAGAGCACTTTCACGTGGTAATCTAATCACGTCTTTACCTATCACCTAAGCTGGATTTTTTTTTTTTTTTTTTTTTTTGCGGTACATGGGCCTCTCACTGTTGTGGCCTCTCCCGTTGCGGAGCACAGGCTCCGGACGCACAGGCTCAGCGGCCAGGGCTCACGGGTCCAGCAGCTCCGCGGCATGTGGGATCCTCCCAGACCGGGTCACGAACCCGTGTCCCATGCACCGGCAGGCAGACCCTCAACCACTGCGCCACCAGGGAAGCCCCTGGATTTTTTTTTTTCTTTCTAAGATCTAGGGTGCTCCTCCAGAAGAAAATTATTTTGTAACTATTAATCATTCATTCTCAGTAAAGGTTCATCCTGTACCTTGAAACGAACACCTTCTTCTAAAACAATATAGCCTTTGGAAGGAGTCAGATCTTTCGACTCCATTGAAGAATTCACTTCTGTCACAATGAACTGAACTGTCACAGTTCCGAACAGTCCCTGTCCAGGTTCCCGAACAATGTACAACACTGCCACACTCTCCTGGATGTAGAGAGCTGTCGGTTCTCGTAGGAAAAAGTGCTCACTGTTGTTAAATGCTAGAACTCCAGGGCCATCATCATTAGCAAGGACAGTGATTAAGGCTGTCAAATAAAAATATTAAAACAATAAATGAAAATAGAATGGGTTGTAAGTAGTGAGAAGCATGTGCATGTTTCATTGTAAACCAGGCCAACTCTTTTCTAGATCATCTTAAAAACAAGAGAAATTTTAAAAGGCACCTAATGAAATTCCACATTCACTCATGATATAAATACAAACACTTAGTAATCTTGAAATAAAAGACAGCTTCCTCAACCTGATGAAGTGGTATGTCTCAGAAGCCAATAGAAAGTATTAAACTTAATGTTGAAACATTAGAAGGGTTGCCACTAAAAACAGAACAAGACAATGACGCCTGTCATCACTGCTACTGTTATTCAGCATCGTCCTGGAGCTAACAGGCCGGTAACAGGTATAAAAGCAATGGAAAGGAATTGCCAAGACTGTCACTATTTTCTAGACATCATGATTGTCTTCTTAGAAAAGGCAAGAGAAAAAAATTGTTAGAACTATTATAAGAGTTTAAAATATAAGGTGAGTAACCTTCAGAAATCAAGAGCTTTCTACTTTCTACCACCACTACTAATAATGTTAATAATAATAGCCGAAACAACAACTAATACTACTGAGATCTTACAAGTTGCTTAACCTATATTATTAACTCATTTAATTCTCACAATAACCCTATGGGGTTGATTATATTATCATTCTCATTTTAAGAACTGATGATTGAAGCACAGACAGGCAATCTGTGGAAATTCACAAGTTAGGATGTGGCAGTACTGGTACTCAAAGCTAGGAAGTCTGCTTTGGAGCATGCATTCAAAAAGATTATTGTAATACCTCTATATATCAGGTATAACCATTTAAAAATATAATAAAAACGGACCTCGTTCATAATAGCAACAATACCTAGCAATCAAAGTAAAAAAGTAAGACCTACATGAAAAAAATTGTAAAATGCTAATGTGTGACTGCGGCGGATGGTGTCAGTGCATCACCCATAGCCTGTGGCTCACTCAGGAGTGAAGGGGTGAAAAGGAGCTGTGTATAAGAAATCATCAACTACCTATAATATTTTCCCCCAGCTCCAGTCCAGGAGAAGGATTTGTTAAAATCAGCTGAAATGCTTCATCTCCTTCCGGAATGTCATCATCAAGAATCATGATGTCAACATGTTTATACCTTTCTCCATTAGCAAAATGAAGAATCTGGTCAAAAAAGTAAAAGTAGCAGTATTATATTTAAATACACTTTGAGTTTTTTTTAAATGTTTGGAAATAAATACAATATACTTTTGAATGTGAACTAACCTATTTACAGGATTTTCCCCTTACTTTTCCATGATCTCTTTTTATTTAAACTTACAATATTAAGTTTAAAAAGTAGAAGTTGTGGAGGAAGAAAGGAAACATTTGACTAAGCAGTAAAAGGCACGAAGAGACAAGATGAACATTTTCAAACACTAAAGGTGTTTCGGTAAAGTAAAACAAAGAAATGGAAGAGTTAACATTTTCAAGAAGCGTAAGAAACACTCTGGAAAGGTCATCTAATGATATAAATTGTGTAACACAATAATGTGTGTTCTCCAGTATCAAATACTGCAATAAGGTAGTAAATTAATAAGAAGTGGGTATCAAATATTACAATAAAATAATGAATGAAGTAAAATACAGAAGAATCTTTAAAACAGTACTGAAAGTTTAATTTATACAATTTACCAAAATAGTGAAGAGAGCTATTCCACCATGTAGAAATCTTCTTCCCTAATTTACTATGGAATATACAGTAGTTAATTATTTCAAGATTAACTTATTTACAGGGCCTAAATCACTATAATTCTCAATGAGTTCACCATTGGGGTAAAGACGTAATCCAGCCCCAGCTGTGCTTCCAAATTCTGGGCATACACAAACAAGGAAACGTGGCCAAGAGTCCCTTTGCTCCTCTGGGCTACCAATGTTAAACTTCTTTGGGTTTCGTTTACTTCAAATCTATAATAAAAAGAATACATTCATTTTTCCTTATAAGCTTTTATTCAGTAGATAGTAGAGAATCTGAAACGCAGAAAAGGGCTCTTACGCAGGCTGCGGTTTACCTGCTCTGTTGCCACTCAATCATGCCTCGAGCACCGTCATTGGCATCAATAATAATTTGTGCAGTCAAGCCCTCTGAATCTGAAAAAGCACAAAAACATACCTTTAAATAAATGTAAGTAGTTAAAAAGAGAATTCGTTGATATAGAATTTAAAGACCTTTGGTATTATATAATTCCTAACATAGAGGTATTGCCAACATCACTCAAAAGATGTTTAAGAAAATAAGACATAAATACTTAATAACTTGTGAATGAGGAAACTTTTGCTAACAAGAACCACTGACTTACAGAAATCTAATCAACTGAGAACAGTATAAAATAAGCAACTGAAGTTACGGTTAATTTCTATTATTTTAATCCATTTCAAGAGGAAAGGAAAATGGGGATAGTTATAAGGAGTAGAAAGAGGAGGGAAAAATGGGAAGAGAAAGGCAGGACGTGCTGCAGAGAAAAATACAGGTGCGAAAATGAGACAGAGAGATACAGGGAAACAAACAGAAGTTGAGAAGGTAGGAAAGATGGAGGAAAGTTAGGTGGAATAAAGACTAAGCTTAAAGTAAATTTCTCTTATCCCTTTTTATTCTGTATTCTGTCCACCAAGCTCAGTATGTTACCAATATCCATTATTCAATCTTGAAATAGTAACTAACCCTGTTACTGTTTTGTTCTGTTCTTTAATATGTTCATCCTTTATCTTTTAAATTTCAGAAGGTCCACCTTACTCTCGGATACGTATGACAGCTGTCTGGGTGAAGAATGGGTAAGGAAAGTGGAATTCTCTCTGAGTGAAGGGATCAACAACGTTGAAGAAAGAATATAAAATCAGGATTTGTGCCCATCAAGCTAGAAGCTACAGAGCACAAGCCCAGCCCCGCCAGTTCCTAGCTGTTTGACTTCGGCATGGCACTTAGCTCAGCTCCCCCATCTATAAAATGGGCAAACATAAGGAATAATGGTACTAATATACAAAGCACTTGAAACAGGAGCATTAGAAAGCACTTATCAAAAGTTAAACTATTCAAATTACCTCTGAGTGTAAGGAAATATGATGTACTCTGTCAGTTTTCTTAGTGTGAACAATAATTAACTTGTAATAATTGCTTGATGTAAACAGCCTAGTTGTTGGAATCATATATTTCTTTTGCATAAAAATGGAAACTTTCCAAGTAATAATATAATAATATGTTAAAAACTGATTATTCCCTTTTGCTATTTTCAAAGTTGTCACACTGAGCCTCAGAAGTGAGTGAGGAACTCCCATTCCTCAGGCCCCTGCTCTGGGCCATGCTTCTCCCCCTTTAACTCAGACTAATTTTCCCTCTGCCCAGAGCACCTTCTAACCCAGGGGTCCCCAACCTCCAGGCCACAGACTAGTAGCAGTCCGTGGCCTGTTAGGAACCAGGCCACATAGCAGGAGGTGAGCGGCAGGCAGGTAAGCGAGTGAAGCTTCATCTGTATTTACAGCTGCTCACCATCGCTCGCATTACCGCCTGAGCTCCACCTCCTGTCAGATCAGCAGCGGCATTAGATTCTCATAGGAGCGCAAGCCCTACTATAAACTGCGCATGCGAGGGATACAGGTTGCGCGCTCCTTGTGAGAATCTAATGCCTGATGATCCGAGGCGGAGCTGAGGCAGTGATGCTAGCACTGGGGAGTGGCTGCAAATACAGATTATCATTAGCAGAGAGGTTTGACTACACAGAGATCATAATAAATCAATTGCTTGCAGACTAATATCAAAACCCTATCAGTTAAAGAAGATGTGGCACATATATACAATGGAATATTACTCACCCTTAAAAAGAAACAAAATTGAGTTATTTTTAGTGAGGTGGATGGGCCTAGAGTCTGTCATACAGAGTGAAGTAAGTCAGAAAGAGAAAAACAAATACCGTATGCTAACATATATATGGAATCTAAAAAAAAAAAAAAAGTGGTTCTGAAGAACCTAGCGGCAGGACAGGAATAAAGACGCAGATGTAGAGAATGGACCTGAGGACACAGGAAGGGGGAAGGGTAAGCTGGGACGAAATGAGAGAGTGGCATGGACTTATATATACTACCAAATGTAAAATAGCTAGTGGGAAGCAGCCACATAGCACAGGGAGATCAGCTCGGTGCTTTGTGACCACCTAGAAGGGTAGGATAGGGAGGGTGGGAGGGAGATGCAAGACAGAGGAGATATGGGGATGTATGTATATGTATAGCTGATTCACTCTGTTATAAAGCAGAAACTAACACACCATTGTAAAGCAATTATACTCCAATAAAGATGTTAAAAAAAAAAAAAAGTATCAGTGAGTAGCAAGTGAAACAAGCTCAGGGCTTCCACTGATTCTGCATTATGGTGAGTTCTATAATTATTTCATTATATATTACAATGTAATAATAATAGAAATAAAGTGCACAATAAACGTAATATGCTTGAATCATCCCAAAACCATCCCCACCCCCACCCTGGTCCTTGGAAAAATTATCTTCCACAAAACCGGTATCTGTTGCCAAAAAGGTTGGGGACCGCTGTTCTAACCAAGGGACGGGGAGCAGGCTATTTCAGGACAACTCACCACCAACCCCCACTAGGCCGTCACACCTAAAACTTGCAGACAAAATTTCCAATATCAAATGTCCAAATCGTAAGCAAGAGTTTGTGTTTTAATAATAGGAATATATCTTTTTAAAGTAATCTACATAAAGTTGTACTAAGGTTCAAGTTTTACCTTTCAGTCTGTAATGAATTAACTGAGTCTTTTCTAAAGCATGAAAAGAAAGAGATAAAAAGTCAAAAAAGAAGCAGAGAACACAGCAAACAAACACCCTACTCAATCTAAGAGAAAATAAAAACATCTGAGAGTTTGGAGATCTAATGAAAATAGCAAATTAAATTTTAAAAGGAAAATGCCTTCATAAGAACTAATTCTATTTTGAAGATTACAAATCTGGTTATAAAATAACTGTAATGTTTAAAAAGCATCACACAATTTTTAAATTTCTTTATGCTGTCCAATGTACAAAGCTACAATATACGATGGTCTTTAAATTTAAATAAATCTAAAAGCTCACATATTTACACATATAGCTGACATTAGCGAACTTCACAATGATCACTTCTGATTAAAAAATGAAGAAACTTTACTTCGTTTGCAGTGAGTAAACAGAAACAAACAAAAAAGCCCATCATACCTAGTCTAGGAGGAAATGAAGTTAAAGGAGCCATGATAAGTTCCACATAAGTTAAATTCACAAGGAAATATTCTTCTAGTTCTGGTACATCGTCCTGCAAAAATTACACCCATTAAATTATCTATAATTATGCTCTCAAATTAATTACCTTACAAGCTGTTTTGAAAAATTATCTTTTAAATATAAATATATATATTTAAATAGTATACAGAAAACATAAAATGCAAACATAGAGTAGAAAAGATTTAAATCAGAAAAAATAAACATGTCTTGGCAATGATTTTTTTGGATTTAACACTAAAAGCAAAAGCAATAAAAGCAAAAATAAACAAGCGGGACTATATCAAACTGAAAAGCTTCTGTACAGCAAAAGAAAACATCAACAAAAGAAAAGGCGACCTACGGAATGGGAGAAAATATTTGCAAATCATACATATCCAAAATTTATCTAAAAAAGTCATACAACTCAATAGCAAAACAACAAATAATCTGATTTAAAGTGAAGAGGGACAGAATAGAAATTTTTCCAAGGAGGAAATACAAACGGCCGACCTGTACATTAAAAGGTGCTCAACATCACTAATCCTCATAGAAATGCAAGTCAAAACCACAATGAGACCTCGCCTTACATTTATTAGAATGGCTATTATCAAAAAGACAAGAGAAGTGTTGGTGAGAATGTGGAAAAAGAAGAACCCTTCACACTGTTGGTGGGAATGTAAATTGGTGCAGCCACTGTGCAAAACAATATGAAGGTTCCTCAGAAACTTAAAAATAGAACTACCAGCAATCCCACACCTGGGTATTTATCCAAAGGAAATGAAAACACAATAGTGAAGCGGTATCTGCACTCCCATGTTCACTGCAGCATTATTCACGGCAGCAAAGTTATGGAAACAACCCAAGTGTCCATCAACAGATGAATGGATAAGATGTGGTATATATATAAAATGGAATATTATTCAGCCACAAGAAAGAAGGAAATCCTTCCATTTTTAACAACACGGATGGACCCTGAGGGCATCATGCTAAGGAAAATAAGCCAGACAGAGGAAGACATACTGCACGGTGTGGAATCTAAAATAAAGTCATACGCGAAAAACAGAGCACAGAAAACTGGTTGCCAGTGGCTGGGCTGGGGTTGCAGGGGGAATAGGGAGGGATTGGTAAAAGAGTACAAACTCAGCTATAAGATGAGTAAGGCCTGAGGATCTAAGGTAAAACATGGTGACTATAGTTGACAACACTGTACTGTACAATTTAAATTTGCTGGGACAACAGAACTTAAATGTTCTCACACACAAAAAAAGATAAATACATGAGGTGATGGATGTGTTAATTAACTAGGTGTGGGGAATTCTTTCACAATGTAAACATATATCAAATCAACAGAACAGACACTTCAAATATCTTATAATTTTATATATTTTTTAGATTCTACGTAAGTTTACCATACAGTGCTGGTTAATTATACTTCAGTAAAGCTGAAGTTTTTAAAGAAACATAAAATTATTAAACTTACACCTAGTTGTATAGGTTATTAGGTTGAACCACATGAAACTGCTAATATTATATCATTTTTTACCTGGACTAATATAATATGTAAACCAATTATATAAATATACAAACTTAGTATACCTTAAATATAATAAGAGCTAAATTTTTTAATTACCTTAATTACCTTTTTAATTACCTTAAAAAAATGATTCTAATCCAATGATTAGAATGAGGAAGAGAATAATACTATAGGAAAAATATAGGCTTTTCAGTCAAAGAGACCTAGTACCAAATTTCTGTAATTTTAGGTGAGTTACTTAAATTTTAAGGCCTCAATTCTGGCATCTTTATAATGAGGGAAGTAACTGCTACTTTGGGGATTTTAATAATGATTAAAAATAATGTGTATGGAGTACCTGGCCTAGAGAGAGTCCCTACAAAGTGACAGATATTTGTGATGGTTAATTTTAATACAATATTACTATTAATCACTAATAAGGCAGCTGCTCAAAACATGAGGACGAGCAAAACCCACATCAGTAGTAACCAGACAGCCAACAATATTGTGACACAGAAACCCAATGTATATATATGAATATATAATATCAGTACATACACCTCTCTCTTCATTGTATTCAATGGAGATGTGTTGGCATGTGAAAAAATAAGAAAATGAAGGTCACAGTTTCTATCTTCTGTAAAACAGGGTCAAATGTGAGTTACAGAATCAGTGATGTAAAAGGAACTGTCCCCAACCTACCCGCACTGTTCCCCACCTCCATGCAAGAACTCTCCCCTATCATGCCCCAGGCTGGCTTATTTCTGTAAATACAGGCTTGCAGTCTCTTAATCTTGTGCTACTCTGAGAACAGAAACGACTGCAAAAACCTGGGGAGAAAAAAGGAAACTTTGAAACCTTGTGTTCATAAAACAAGACTGTAAACCAGACCTCTGAAGGTAGCTATATATTTTCTGCTTTAAAAACTAACGTATCGGGCTTCCCTGGTGGTGCAGTGGTTGAGAGTCCACCTGCCGATGCAGGGGACAAGGGTTCGTGTCCCGGTCTGGGAAGATCCCACATGCGGAACAGCTGGGCCCGTGATCCATGGCTGCTGAGCCTGCGCGTCCGGAGCCTGTGCTCCGCAACGGGAGAGGCCACAACAGTGAGAGGCCCGCGTACCGCAAAAAACAACAACAACAACAAAAAACTAACGTATCTAAGGAATAATCCATTTATTTGTATTCAATTACATTAATAGATTATATATTTGGAAGAAGACTTACCTTAAAGTTTTATGGAAACTTGTGTTGTATGTCACGTACTGAAATAACATTACCCTTCATCTTTCAGCTTTAGAGTTCTCATACTACCATATTAGGTCACAGTGCCACAGTAATCAACAAAATAAGAATTACTGATTTCAGATGGTAGATGGATTACAGTACTTATAATTTTGTAAAAGTAAAAGGCCTCTGAGAAAATTAAAACTTGAAAAAATAGAACCCCAAAATACATAGTAACTGAAAATTATTTTTCTAAGGCAATATTCATTCTCTCTCTTTCTCCCTGCCCCTACCCCTCCACCCCACACACCATGTCCTACCCTCTCCATATGTACTATTTTCATAAACTTCTTGGAAATGAATTTAGGTAGTTGAAACACTAAGTCCCAAAACAACACAAGATTTCCCATCGTGAAAAATCATTTAAAACACAATTTCAGTCAGAAATGACTACTTTAAGTTTGACCATAATCACATTTTATACCATCAGCCTCTAGTGAGTTTCTCACTATCTCCAATGTAACCGGTCCTAACAACTAAGTCGCTGACCTACATGGCTTTGCTGGTCCAATGAATCCTTTGGAGTAATCAAAATGCTCCTTTGGAATCTCTTAGGCCAATGACATCTTAAACGGGACTGCCCTAAGGAAATTTTCTTTATCACAAGTTGTTTCTGTGATAAACTATACAACAACAGACCAGCCTATCTAGACAAGAAAAGAATCCCCTGTGTAATTTTAAAAAAAAGTCACAAAAAGAAATAAGTTGATTTAAAGACACCAGAACATTTAATCAACTTCTACTTTTTATGTGGTTATTCGCGTTTAATACAGTAATAGCAAAATAAGCGTTTTACCTCAAGTATAGTAATGTTGATGGCTGCTGCTGTTGCCCCTTCTTCTAAAATCAGAAAGCCAATTACTGGGACAAAGTCAACATTTGGCTCAGCTAGGTTTCCTTCTGTTTGGTTCTTTAGACTCAACATTCCAGGAACTGTGGTATATGTGACATTAATGGCTCCTAATTGAATTGGATGGGAAGGGATTTTTAAATTATTTAAAATTAAAAATAGTATCTCATTATGAACTTGTTGACTTTCCTAAAAGCACATCAGTAGCTGTATTATTGGCCCCAATTCTTCACCCCTTCCTCTGTTCTTGGCCTTTACCATGTAATGGCTCAGTGATGTTGCACTGTGGGCAAGGCATCCCTGCCTACCTCTACTTTGAGTTTGACTGTGTGACTTATTTGGGCTACAAGGTAAAAGTGATGGTGCGCTAGTTCTGAGCCTAGACCTATGGGGTCTGGCGTGTTTTTGCTTGCCTTCTTATGCCCCAACTGGTTCCAGGAGAAGAATGAGAGACACGTGGAATACAGCCACCCTAGCCAAGCCCAGACTCAGTTAGTGGACCCACGGCTGGCCCATTACCATATGCTGCTGAGAGTTTATGATGGTTTGTTGCACAGCATTCTGTGACACTAGATAAATTCCTTTAATCTTTCAAAAATAAAGAAGTTATAAAATCCTGTCCTGAACTAAGAAATATTAATTGTTTTCCTGTCCCTGATTTATTCTAGCAATGGCTTTCATCCACCCTAGTAGAATATTAAAAAAGCACCTGCCTGGAAACTCCATTCATTCTAGAGTAACACAAACCTAGAGATCCAAATTCTCTGTTGATGAAAAGCTGAATTGTCATGTTAGCCTCCTGTAGCAAAACAAATCTTGATGAAAGAGCAAAACTTAACACTCCATGTGGTTCATCACTGGCTTCTACGGTCAGAACAGCTGCATATCCTTGAACGTCAAGCAGAGCAGTTCCTGCTGGTGGAACTCCTAAGAAAGTCAGGGACCACAAGAAATCTAACAGTGACTTGACCTTAACTTCTAAATACTTAAAATATAACCCCACTTTTTGAAACATATTAAAGTAACCAGAAAGTGGTTACTTTCACTCCTCTAACAGAAATCTTCAGGGTGACAAACAGAAGTTACCTTTTAGTTTTTTTTTCTTCTTAGATAGCAAATTTTTTTTTTTTTTTTTTTTTTTTTGGCTCAACCTATTATTGTCATTATGTTCTATACTGGTCATCTGAATTACAGAAATTGATTAGAAACTGAGGAAAATACCCAGATAACTTGCTCAAATTAGTAAATCTAATTTATCCATAAAACTGATCCAGAATCCAAATTGGTCAGCTTAGCATAAAATTAATTTCATTAAATTCTACCTTTGGAAATATATTTTACTCCATAGGAAATATTTAGCAAAATTTTTAGAGGTTTTAACTTGAATCCATAAAGATAAGTATTTTCATTCTGAGCTGATTCTTTTGGATCTAAATGTTATGGGGCAGACGATATTTAAATAACATTTTTAAAATCGCTATGCATCTAACTGTTAAATATAGAGACAGCAACTATTATTTTTTTCTGAAAAGAATAATACACCAGAAAAATAATTTAATTAAATTCTGCATTACCTTGTGTCCTGACATCATACAGAATGACCTGGTATACTTCTTTCTCCTCAGGAATATTGTCATCCAACAGATGCACAGATATTGTTTTATTCAATGACCCCTATGTCAAACAGAAAGAAATTCATCCCTCTACTGTCACTGAGCACAAACTATCTCCTGCTTTTACTGGCCTTATAAATTGTGCATCCAACTATATTTTCACTTAAACAAAGTGTTCTGTGGCTTAAAAAATAAATTAAATAAAAAACCACTGACTCATAAGAAAACAGGCTTAAAGTAGATAGGGAACAACTGTGGAAGATTTGAGTGCTGAGCTCATGAATATAGATCTTATCTAGTGAGCAATGTAGCCCTATTGAAAATTCCAGACAAAGCAGTAAGTTGGAGAGATTTCTATGTGGTTAATGGGAAAAACTGGAGTATGGAAAAAAAGACCAGTGTTGTAGGGAAACCAGTTATTAGAAGTCAAATGTAGTCCTCAAGGCAGAAGGTTATAGGGGTTAGGCTTAATATTGAGGGAGTGAAAATGAAGAGAAAAAGAATGAAACAATTTACCAAACAAGAATTCATATCAAGTGAGCGTGGAGAAGAGAAGACGAAGAGAAACAATAAAGTAGTGCTAACTTTCTACCCAAGAACTGCTTTCTTATAGTTATTTTCCACCAATCATCTTCTTTCAAACTGTCAGCAAGAGCTTTTAAATGTAACCTCAAAAATACTGTGTGAACAGAAGATAAAAAGACATTTGTTTCTCAGGCTATATGTGCTGTTTCATAGCAGTGAAACATTTAAGTTCCAAGTGCATTGAAAGTTCCAAGACAGTGAGGGGTAAGAGAAGAGGGACAAGCAGTAATCATCTTCTTAATGACACAGTTGACACCAACAGTGGGAGGGCAAGAACGCAACAAGAGGGCTTGCCTCAAATACAAAGTCAACTTTTTCTGTTTCTTTAAAGGAGATCTACCTAGTACATATGGAAATACAAACCCCCTCCTTAAGTCTTAGAAATTCTTTGAGTAATGTTCTTCCTTTAGGTTTCTAAGGAAGCAGCTCCCTCTTGGATCTCTATTAATCTTTGTATTACATAATCAGAGTTTTCCCATTTTCCTCACAAAACACAAGTTACCTCCAGATATTGCAGTAAAGCTTTTCTCGGTGGTATTACCTCAGGAAAGAAGAGTTGCCCGGTAAAGTTAGCAAAATTGAGTTCTAGGTTTTGCCCAATAATTTTCCAGTTAACAGTAACATTTCCTCGACCAGGGGGTGTTCTCATCACATGGAATAGTAAAATTTCTCCTGCAGGTGAAATGTACAGATTGATGAATGTTTAATGTAAAATGAGCTTAACATTTGAAGTCAACAAAACCCAAATCCCAAACATGCAACTACTACAGTACCTTTTCTAAGAATATTACAAAGCTGTTTTGTTTGCAATTTTCTAGAAGCTTTATACATGCTTATTGTTTATCAACACATTATTGTTTATCCCACTTCTAAATACTTCCATTTAGTAGAACTTCAGGAAGTTTAACATGTAAGAGTTACAAAAGCACATGCTAAAATGGAAAACACAAACTTTTATACACTCCAAAACATGCACCAGAACATAAATGTTCTGTAAATTAAAGAAAATAATTAAGTCCTCATGGTCAAAACTAGTAATAACACAAGTAAATTCTTCCTTCACTTCCCAAAAGGACAAAAATTCCTTACACTGGTATGCAATGTGATTTTACACAATGCATGCATAAAAATGCTTGCAAATACCTGAAAATCACATTTCTTGAAATTGTAACTTACATATACCATCAATGATTTTGTTTTATAGAAAGAAATACAAAGGAAAGGTGTCAAATCTGTATATCAACCTCTGTAACTTCACCAAAGTTACAGCTATCCTTCCTGGATAAATGAGGCATTTTAGATACTTTCCATTCCTGGCTTTTATCCTCATGTAATATTTTGTAAAATTGAAGAAAATCATAAAAGTCATTTCTTCTAAATTGCTGGAATTGAAAAGTAAGCTCCTAGGGAGTACTGGTGATGGCCATGTGTCTTGCTGAAAATATGCTGAATTCAAAAATTTTATGATGATGAACAGAAGTTAAGGTATATTAATGAATTATATTACTAAAAACTAATAATTGTTAAAAGATAAATGAATTCATGTTTAAAAGGCTTTAAAGAACACATCCTTATAGCATAGACATATAGTTGAAATCCATGCATGTTCATTAAAAATACCACTTTTACTTAGTTATCCAAATGAATACACACTTCTGACACTTTTAAATGAGGAGAGTAGCAATAACACAGTAAAATATAAACACCCTTTCCAAATATGTTTTAACTACCACAGTTTTTTAAAATAATAAAATTGAATAATTATTTCTAATAGAAAGGTTTCTTAAAATATCATAAATTCATTAATTTAGAGATTATCTTATTTCAATTACTAAAAAACAAAATAAAATTTTCATACTAAATTTAAGCATACATAACTTTAATACATTTATTACATAAATTATTTTGGGACAGCAGAAAATATAAGAAAGCAAAAACAGACTTCTAAATAAAATTTCCTAAAACAGTTCAATGTTTAATGTACACATTTTAAAATATTTCAATACAAAAAAAAATTTTTAATTGCTATCACAATAGCAGACTATGACTTGGATGTTTTTATTGAAACATAAAAGAACTGTTATTAGAAATAAGAGTGTCCAACGATAGGATATAACTGAAAGAATGGGTACAATCAGCCATAATTGCCATGCCATTTAAAATTTTTATACTTATATAACTCATATGAATAAAATGCAGGCACTACAATGAAACGCTGGAGTCTCTCTATTGTATACCAGGCAGAATTTCTCAAGGGTTTACTACTGAATGGCAGAGAGAGAACCTTGGAGTTATTAAGCTCTTTCACCTACAGTGTTGTCTGATGACCCAAACAAAAAGGTATAGACTCATGGTTTTCAATTTTTTTTAAATCACAAAACCCAGTAATACTTCAAAATGAAAATTATAGAAGTTTGAACAAGTGCTAAAAATGCAGTGGGAATACAAGTGGCAAAAAAAAATGTAGGTCAATGAAAATCCATATTGAAGGGGAACCTGTAAATATCATAATAAAAAAATTATGGTTGTAAGATGGTACATAGAGATTTGGGAATAAATACACCATTAAAGGCAAAACTAAAAATGAAATGCTAAGGAGAGAAAAAAGTAAAATCCTCCTACAAACTTCTTACATGTAAAAACGCTCAGTCTAGGGCTTCCCTGGTGGCACAGTGGTTGAGAGTCTGCCTGCCAATGAAGGGGACACGGGTTCGAGCCCTGGTCTGGGAGGATCCCACATGCCGCAGAGCAACTGGGCCCGTGAGCCACAACTACTGAGCCTGCGCATCTGGAGCCTGCGCTCCGCAACAAGAGAGACTGCGATAGTGAGAGGCCCCCACACCGTGATGAAGAGTGGCCCCCCAGGCTTCCCTGGTGGCGCAGTGGTTGAGAGTCCGCCTGCCGATGCAGGAGACACAGGTTCGTGCCCCGGTCCGGGAAGATCCCACATGCTGCGGAGCAACTAGGCCTGTGAACCATGGCCGCTGAGCCTGCACGTCCGGAGCCTATGCTCCGCAACGGGAGAGGCCACAACAGTGAGAGGCCCGCGTACCGCCAAAAAAAAAAAAGTGGCCCCTGCTTGCCACAATTAGAGAAAGCCCTCGCACAGAAACGAAGACCCAACGCAGCCATAAATAAATAAATAAATAAATTTTAAAATGCTCAGTCTAATACCACTTAATATCACCTTTGAAAATTTAATGTTACCATGCAAGAATTTAACTTGCAAGAAAATATTACAAGAAACACAATTTGAAGCACAACACACACACAAATAAAAGGTAAACCAAGTATTCCTTAAACACATAATTTCATGAGCCTATTAAAAATCACGTCAACAGCATAAATAGTGTGAAGGTTTTCCTAAGAATCAAAATAGAGGTATTAACTGCCTCTTTAAGGCAGACTGCCAAGAATCAGGTCCATTTAAAATGCCTTCTAGGGACTTCCCTGGTGGTGCAGTGGTTAAGAATCCGCCTGCCAATGCAGGGGACAAGGGTTCGACCCCTAGTCCAGGAAGATCCCACATGCCACAGAGCAACTAAGCCCGTGTGCCACAACTACTGAGCCTGCGCTCTAGAGCCCGCGAGCCACAACTACTGAAGCCCACGCGCCTAGAGCCCGTGCTCTGCAACGAGAGAAGCCACCGCAGTGAGAAACCCACACACCATAACAAAGAGTAGCCCCCGCTCACCACAACTAGAGAAAACCCGCACTCAGCAACGAAGACCCAACACAGCCAAAGATAAATAAAAAAATAAATGTATTTATTTTTTTTAAAAAAGCCTTCTAGGAAGAATTACCAGAAAGCTACCTTCTACCTAGAGGAGAAGTCAAAGAACATAGGAAAAGGAAAAAATTAGAAACAAGTGCTCAGTCTTCTAAATACGAGGGAAGAACAGAAGATAGGTCCTAAAGAAGGAAGGTAAAATTTTCAGATAGCCAATATTTTACCACACTGCCTTCTAGTTTTTGCCCAGAATGAAGACCTAGAGAGGGCCCTCCCCCACTAAAGAGTCTGACTAATTCCTGTAAGATCATCTTGATATGAAATCTAGAGTCCACCAAAAAATCGGTGATACATTTTAACTTTAAGCAGAAGATCTAAGACCAAAAAAAAAAAGGATTTCCCTGGCAGTCCAGTGGTTAAGACTTCACACTTCCACTGCAGGGAGCATGGGTTCGATCCCTAGTCTGAGAACTAAGATCCTACATGCCACGTGGCGTGGCCATAAAAGACCCCAAAAAAGGAAGATCATATGGGTTCTAGACCTAGCCTAACACAAATAAGAAATATGAATATAAAATTAATTTTAATAACCCAGAGTATCTCATGTATTTCTTCCTAAAACAAATCAGGATTGTTTTTACAAAGATAAACGTCAACTACAATGTGTATAAAAATAATGGAAAACTAAAATACAGGAAATATATTTTAATAGATTCATGTATACGTGGTATACAGGAACCATCCAAACTGTGCTCTACAATTAATAGAAAATGACTTAAAACAATTACAGGGATAATATGAAACACAAACTGTCAATAAGAAAAAAAGTTGAGTGTTTCTAATATAGCAGTTCGATATATATTTTTAAAGAATCACATCTCTTGTTCAAATCTTTACCTAGAAAAAATACATGCTGTCTCTGAGAAAAGGAGAAATTTTAAATCCATTGAACGTGACATAATGATTATAATGCTGCAGAGATGTGTGAAGTGAAACGTTTAACACAGATTTATAAAGAGCACATTTATACATACTTTGCAACCACAGTAAAAATCTATTGTCCTATATTTCTAAAGTCTGCCCATTACATTTGAAAGAAAGTAATATTTACCACTGGGCATCTGTCCAATTGCTTTAGGACAAAAATGTAGAAATAGGATTCTACAGAATTCAATACACTGTTAAACACTAAGGCAATTCCTCCCCATGAAATGAAAATGTATTCTAGAGCCAGAAATTCAGCATTGTCCACATTTTAAATCTAATCACGTAAATGAAACTCCAACACTAAGTCAAAAGCAATGTTAACACTGTCAACAGTCTACATGGCATGATTTTTTTACCCCATTTCTTTAGCAGTTATCTTTGAAGAATCACCATGAAGTTTTCATTTTTGTAAACATCTGCTTGATATACATTTCTCTATGAAAGTTTGCAGTAATACAAAGAATACATGCGCAAAATACTGAATTCTTGAGGTTAGACATAATGTTTTTGAAAAAAGAAAATTAATTTAGACTCTAGGAAAAGGTTTAGGAGAAAAGGGAAAGAAAAGTAAATTAAAAAAAAAATAGAAATTCCTACCAATTTTTATTTAGAAAATGTAAAAATTCTAGGGAGTACTGATTACTGAAAACAATTCATTGTTCTATTTCCTGTACCAAACTCATGCTCATAGATTGATATGATGAAGCAGATAGGATATGCTTTTGATATGATAAACCAATAACACGTTTGGACCACGTGTTTTAATGACTAATAATTTTTTCTCTTTGCATCCCCTGCAGATATTTAGCTGTTGGAGACTAAAGAGACCACAATCTGGTTTTCAGGTGTTAAGTTCGTTCAGGTGAAAGAGAACACAGGTGCCAAGACCCTGCAGTTTCCCCAAGATGACTTGGTGCTCAGCACAAGAGCCTGGGTTTCTTCAGAGCCTCCAACCCACCACCACTGTCACCACCCAGACTTCCATAGGACGCATGTAATGACGCTAGCTCCTTTACGGTTAAAATGCCCTTCAAGTGATCCTGGACATCCAAATACTTTTGTATTCTTAAAAAAAAAAAATCCCATCATATTGCTGAAAATCACATACCTAGTCCAGCTCTGTGTCCTCCCTTAAATCTAATCCTTTCTGGTCCCTGAATTTATTTATACCCACCCCCATGCCACTAACACTTTTATTCTCTTCTTCTACATTGTCTTCTTCTCTATATTTCTTCAACAAAACAAAGCAAGTCCAAAATACTCTACGCTTTAATCTGGTTTCGCCAATTTTTCTCCCTTCCTTGCTCACAGAGCCAACAAACAGAATATCACCTAAGGCAGTGCTTCTCACCCCTAATGCAGTGAAGGATGGGATTTGGTTTTGTTTTAGTAATGTTTTTTAGTTTTCTTTTATCTGAAAATATCTTTATTTCACTTTCATTCTTGACAAATGTTTTCACTAGTATAGAATTCTGGGTTGGCTTTATTCTGCTTTGAGCACCTTTTTTTTTTTTTTTTTTGGCTGCACTGGGTGTTTGTTGCTGCACACGGGCTTTCTCTAGCTGCAGTGAGCGAGGACTACTCTTTGTTGCGGTGCACGGGCTCTAGGCCCATGGGCTTCTGTAGTTGTAGCACGTGAGCTCAGTAGTTGCAGTGTACGGGCTCTAGAGCGCACGGGCTTAGCTGCCCCGCAGCATGTGGATCTTCCCAGACCAGGGGTCGAACCTGTGTCCCCTGCATTGGCAGGTGGATTCTTAACCATTGGACCACCAGGGAAGTCCCAGACAAGGGGTTTTTGTCTGTTTTTTGTTTTGTTTTGTTTTCCTTGATCTATCAGAAACTGACATTTTTGTAAAACACAATAAAATAAATGACTAGATAAGTTAAATGGCAAAAAGAACACACATACAAAATGTAAGCCCCTAGATATCACTTTTGGATATCACAGCAAAATGAAATCGTTTAAAAGTCTCTAGAAAGATCCTTTCAATTTTCAAACTTATCTTGTCACAAACAAAAAGCAAACACTTCGTGTGCAGATGTCAGCTTGAGGACTGTGCTTTGAGGAGCACTGCCCCCAAGGCTTCTACAGTCCTGTCTTTTGTTATCCTTAGTTATTTGCTTTCCATGCCAAGTTTTCCTTGACAATTCCTCTGCAGTTACTACTGTTCCCTCTAGCCCATATGGGAATCTAATCTCACTTGTTGCCCATGTAGTACGACACGCTGGTTACTTTCTTCTGATAACTAATGAAAACACATTCTTATTTTGGTCTTTTCCCACCTCTCTGGCAGAGCCTTCTTTCCCCTTTACCCTTTGCCTTTTGCCTGTCCCAGCACCTTACCCTGGTGTCCCACATAGCTCCAACCTTGACAACTTGCTTTCTCCCTCTGTCCACTAAGATCTTAATTTTAGATCTTTAATTTTCCTGATTTCAACGATTATCTCTAAAAATCCAATTTCCACCCCTAGCTTAAGACAGAGTCAGATTCTCTCACCAAGTTTCCTCCTCTCACATGGACACTGTTACTCAAATTCATTATTCTTCCAACTCAAATCCTGAAATATTTACCCGACGTTCCTGCATTGTCAGGTTCTGTAGTAGATGTAAGTTCAAGCAAAACGAGTTTCTTCTCACAAGGTGCCCTATAGCATAAGCTCTGGATTCAGACAACACTAGGTTTAAGCCCCACCATGAATAACTATGTGCTGGGTAATCTCTCTAACATTCAGTTTCCTTGTGGGAAAAACTGGTGTATATCGTCAAACCCACTTCATAGCCCTGTTAAAATTAAGTGAAATGATGGATGTAAAATGTCTGGCATGCAGAAAACACTCAATAAGTGTTATTGTTGTTGTCATTATTATTGAGATTAACTTCTCTTCCAGTGACTTTTTACTTGTATTATACTACAAATAATTTTTTCGGGAGTTGATGATCTGTCTTTAGATTGACTTATAGCAATGTGTTAGTCACTTTTACTCACAATTGTTATGACAACATGAGATTTTAAACCGTTAATAAAAGGAAAGAGTATTGGAAAATGGCTCAGATATTTGCATTAAGTTAAATAAACTTGCAAGTTGGGAGTACAGTAAGGTAAAAGGTAATGCACAGTAAAATGCATTCAGTTTCCGGCACAGTCACTAACTAGCTATATGATTGTGTCCAGTCACTTAATCTCTCTGTCTCAGTCTTCTCATCCATAAAGTCGAAGTCCAAATGCACGATCTATATCCTTTTCATTTCTTAACTCTTTTAGGTACAATTATTTTTTAATTTTAAACACAAATTATAGTGAAACAGACTATAAATACCAGTTTTATCTCAAACAGACTTATTCAAAGACAAAAACACTGCTATAATGGTTTAAACAAAAAGTAGCCTATAAATGTAAACCCTATAAATGATGTAAAATATTAAGATTCAAGGAAATTACTGTTTTTTTACGGGAAAAGAGGACATTGTATAATTTTTTTCTAGTTTGGCACTTTGTTCATAAAATATACAAACATAGGAAATCCAAGCTAAAATATTCACTGATCAGAAACTGCTATTTTTTTTTTGAACAGAGAGCCAATATTTCACCATTTAACATCAACAGCTACCACTGAGCACATATACACTATGTGCCCAGAACTATGCTAAGCACCCTACATTTATCCACTTAATCCTCACGCAGAAACCTACGAAGGAAGTAGTATGTCCCTTCATTTAACAGATGAGAAAGCTGAGCATCCTAGGTTTGACCAATTTCATTAAAATCACACTAGTGGGGAATGGCAAGCTAGAACACAATACCAATCTGCGAGGCTCCTAAATCTAGTTAAACAGTTCACTATACAGCCCTCTCCCAAATAAGCTCCGTGTACATTAACATACCCAGCTGTACAAAATAATGAAAGAATTTTTAAAATGGGAAACTTTAAAAAACTAGACAAAAAATGACATCCATGGAAAAGAGAATGAATGTGCTCAACAAAGAAAGGAACCCACCTTCATGACCTATGACAGATCTGGAAGCAGTCTGAAAGCTAACAACTCCCGCCACATTGTCATTGGCCAAAATGTTCACTCTGACGGTGTCGGAACTGGGCAAAATTCTACTTCCGCCTTCGGTGTACACCAAGCTAACTATGATGCTTTCATCATCCTCTGGCTCAGAGTCATCCAAAATGGTTAAAATGGCTATCTTTTTGGTTTCACCTATAAAGAATTAATGGAATAAAACCTAAGTAAGAAAATCATCAGTAGAGAATTCACAAAGGTCCAAGATAACTTCTTTCAAAGAAAAAAGTTAAGTAAAAATACATGAGTGAATTATAACAGTTCAATACCATGAGTAATATTAGTGCCACTATAAGCAAATGTTGTATGTAAGTATGTATACCCTTTCACCTATAAAACACTGTAAAATTTTCATTAATATGGGCAGATTGTGGAAAAGCACATTTTGAATTATGCAAAGTTAAAGGGTAGAACTATTTCAAGGAATCATGGTTTTACTTGCTGGTCTTTAGCCTAGAACCATGACCTAGCTAGGGGAAGAGGTTCTGAAGCATCTACTGTTTAGAAACAGATCCCTCTAGAAAGTGGGGTCACATTCTCATTTTGGCATTACCATGAATGATTTTCAGGTAATCAAAGCCAAAACTTCCCTGAAAGACCAGGAACACTTAGGGAATAGTGGTCAAAATGGGAAACTGAAAAGGATGGTAAATTCTCAGCAAGAGAACCCACATAAACGGGATAAGTCTTTGGGGAGCCAGATGAGATGACAACGTCAAATACTAGTCTCCAGGATTCGGGCAATAAGGGAAGGAGGCAGAAAAGGAATTCAAAGGGACACATAACAGCAATAAGGGCCAAGCAATCTACTTTGCAATTTGGTCTAGGACCCCACTAGTAGATAGGGCATCACTGAAAACCCCCAAACCCAACACTGCTTCTGCTGTTCACCTACAGTGTTCCCCATCTAATTCTTTGCCACTTTCTGGAAAGATGTTGAAAGGGTGAGAACAGGCAGGAGAAAGGAGAAAATGGATGTGAATGCATGTTCTCTCTCTCACGACCCTGTTATATTTTATCAATTCAGTGTCAAGACTGCCTCAAGAGAGTGTATGTTATCTGAGAATCTAGGTTAACTATAAAATATAGTCCATTTCGTGTGATTCTAAAGTTACAATTCAAGGTAATACTAATTTGTATAATGCCACTACTTTATATGATTGCTTCTTTATTGTTACCAAAGCCATTAAAAAAATCTAACTTTAAATTTTCATCTCCAGTCCCTCCTCAAAGTTCAATATTTCCTTTGAAATAGGGAGAAATGTTACCAGTTACTAACCTGTGCACACACACAAACCCATACATCAAGCATATCATTATTCCATCGTTCCCAAAACCATTTACTAGGAAACAATCATTCTTGAGAAGTTTTATACTATTTTAAAAATTTACTCTAAAATATAATGCTTATTAGATGATTCAAAAAGTATATAATCTATATGTATCATGACCCCTGACTACTGTTTCCAAAAAAGTATATGCATTAAAATTAAATGATAAAAGATGCAATGAATGAATGCTCTAAGATATGGAATTGTGAGTAACATTTACTTCCTTCATTTTGTTGTATAACCTGAAGTTTTCATGAATAAATATTACTTTTCAATCAGAAAAACACTATGTTAAAAAATCATATGGAATTTATAATTTACTAAATCAGGATTTAAATAATGATCTCAGTAAAGATATCGTTCTTCTACCCAAAGAAAACTATTTTAAATATATGAACTTCTGAAATTTTCAAATATAAATGATTCAACCAACCCTGGAAAAGAATCAGTGAATCTGACCCTAATTCTAATTATTGTCCAAGTTCTCTGCAATTTCATTGTTCATGAAAATTTAAAATAGTGGTCCCATCCAAGTCTAAGAACAGTATTATAAGTTGATCTACCACTAGTCTTAATTTAATATGAATCAAGTCACCAAAGTTTATGCTATTTATACTTACAAATTATTTTCTTTGGAGGTTTATCCTGATTTGTCTAGTGCATATGAAAAAGCTTCCCAGTTAGTACCCATTTTCCTAGCTACCAATACTTCTTACCCACATTTGGTTGTAGCTACCCGGCTCATTCTTGTAACTTCCCTTACAAAATTAAAAGTTGCTTTAGAGCTGCCTCTACACTTCCTTAAAGGCTCTGCTACCACACATAAAAGGGATAAAATTCTCACATTCCCTGAAAATCTTTTTAATAAACTAAAAAAGATACACATGTAGGGCCCTATGCCATGGGCCTACATATGTCATGTCAACCATTAACAAGCCAACTACTATTATTTCAAAACCATCATTCACTTTTACACATTAGCAAGAATGTATACAGTAAAAATTCATATGAACCTTCTCATAAAAACTGACTATAACGACTTTACCAGGGGGAACTGAAATCCATTTAGAACCGTAACTCACCTTCAGCAAAAGTCAGAATGTCTCCAGCACCTATAAAATCTAAACCTTCAGTAGCTGTTCCACCAACAACACGCCATTGGACTGTCACCTGACCTAAGCTGCCCCCTGTCCTGTGGATCATCATCTCCACTGTGGTTTGGGGCCGCTCCTGAACTTCAACATATAAGCCATCTTCTGAGGTATTGGGACTAATACCGTAGATCACAAACACTCCAAAGGCATCACCATTTAATGCTATGACAACTGTAGAAGTATTTGGCTGTCCTATGGTTGGTTGGTTTTTAAGACTGGCTGTGATGTTCATAAGATGAACTTCAAGGAGAGAAATTAGGAAACTCTCATCCATCTCTGGGAAATCGTCGGGAAGAATAGAAACTGTGAGATTTGCAAATTCATCACCTTCCAGCATTATGGCCCATTGCCTTGTCACAGGCTCGTAGTCACTACCAGCCACAGCCTGACCGCTAAAAAGAGACGCTACCCTGGTCATGTTTTTCTTGTAGGTCCAGAAGTCTGAGTTGTTAATGGTTGGGCTGATCCACGATGTCATCCAAAAACACTGGGGGCCTTCAGAAGCACCGAGAAAGGAAAACGCTGAGCATGCGTGTTCTTTGAGGCACAAAGTGGCACAGGTGTACTGGGGTTCCCCCATTGCAGAGACATTCACCCAAGTTCTCCAAAGTGGGTCAGGCACCCCTTGAATTGGCGATTCATAGTAGGACAGTAAGTCTTGACCCTCCTCAACTGCAAGAGCCACTACATCAATATCGGAAGTACTGTAGAACAACAACAGCCGACCAAAGTGCCCTCCGCTAAAATGTGGAGTGACAATTAAAAGACAGGTTAAGCACTCAAAGCCATCTGTGGATTACATAATAGAGAAGAGAATGCTGATTGTGGTTTTCACTTTTTTTTTTTAAGTGGATAAAGTACTAGCGCAAACACAACCATGTTTCTTAATAACATTTGTCTTTTGCATTATGTTTTCTCATGTAAGGAAATCTGGCTCATTTTCAATCAAATACTACTTATTTTTAACCAAGCTATGAAAATATCTTGTACCATATGCAAATCATATCCATTTCAGAATTTTCAAAGACTCAGAAAATGAATCATCATTACTAGCTTTCACTGAAACAAAGTAACAATGATACCAACATTGAGTACATTTTAAGGAAATGTAACTACTTGCCACAAGGTCACAAGCAAGACCAGCTATTTTCTATTTCTGAAGGAGCTCAGTGAACTGGATGCTGTCTCACAAGAGAAATCCAGATAAAACGGAACCTGAAAGTCAACCACTTCATATGGCATCTGAATGTTCTTTAATTTAGAAGCCAGTTGTATTCAAGTTCTAATTCAAACACATCACCAATTAAAGCAATAAGTGTCTGGGGCTGCAAAGCCCAATGATGTATAATCCATTTCACTAATAAAAGGTATGATAGACACAATGAGCTCTTTATGTTAATAGGCATAATTCAATTAACAAATTATAACCTATAAAATAATTTACATTCTACAAAAACTACCAAACTTTATTTGACTGTGTAAGAGATCCTTGCCCACCACCCCACAAGTTCCATCACTGCCCCCCTCCCCCACCGGATACAAGCAGCCACATCTCATATACCTTCTCCTGACAGTTATGTTAGCACAGGAACTTCTCTCCAGAGGCTCTTGAACACGATAAACCGACTGAACAAAGGCTACTGTACCATAAGGATTATCATTGGCAGGAATAGTAATATTTGCCACTCGATCTAACCCAATAGTACCACCACCAGAGGCATCAGTTAGTTGCACTTGGATAACCTAAAAATACAGTGAAAACTTCCTTAACAGAATCCCGGTTCTGAAATTAGAATAAAAATGATGCAGGAAAAAAAAAATCAAAACTATCCATACAAGTACAAGAACAAAATGGAGTAAAATATAATGGACTCAAAGAAACTCCTCCATTACATTTACAATCCCAACACGTAACAGAACAATCCATCACCAACTTTTAACAATAGAGCATGATGGCACAGAAGAAATACAGGCTGTTTAAGTTCCTTAATATTCTGTTATACAATCTTGTGAATCAATTTTAAGAGGCCTGTTTATGTTTACCACTTCAATAATATACTCTTAACCCCTATACCTTTTTTTACTTAGGGAGGATACTGCATATGTGTTTTATGAACAGTTCATTTATTATGCTTTATTTCCCACATTCTCATAAATGAAAATTCTCTGATAAAACGTAAAACTAAAAACATATCATAAATTTAGAGAAATTTATGATAAGTTTTTAGGTTTTCATACCTAAATTCAGAGAAAAGGAAAGAGAAATGTTGTATATGTATTAACTAATATCTAATATTTAAGAAGTGAGTAATGACACAATTAGCATCCGAAAAGAAATTTTATGGATTTCCCTTCTACAAAAATTTGACACTATTAAAGAATAAATGCTATTAAATGTAATTTTATGAGCTCCAGCTTTTAATACTTGAATTTAATAAAATAAAATTATCTTCAGCCAATATATGTTAGTGATGAATCAATTTCCCCACTGAGACTATATATTTGTCACCTTGCCTCTTCATGATGAAAAATAAATATCAGGCAGATAAATCTAGCATGGTATTTGTCACATAGTAAATCCTAAAGAATAAACGAATGAGTGAAAAATCAAAATCTACACATAATTAAGACTGACTGGCTCACACTCAAGTCAAAAGAAGTCTGAATACAAACAAATTAAGAGTTTATATGAAACAATACAGCAAAACTTATGGCAGACTATACATGTTTAATCATTTAACCAAAACGTAGAAAAATATTACATAACTGTACCAAAAAAATCTTATACTAGTAAACTAGTATGTGTATGAGACCTATTTCTAGAACATTCTTGTTTTTTGTTATCTCTAAGGATCACTTTCACACTACCATATTTTGAACATTCTTGCAGAAATAATTTATCAGACACCTCTATAAATGTCACAATAACAGCCATCTGTTCTAGTCACTATAAGACAAGATATGTTTTACAGTGTCATTCTAGAGTAGCCATTCCTCTCACCTCTTCAATCTCCGGAACGTCGTCAGCCAGGACCTCTAACAACAAGGTTTGAATGGTTTCCCCAGGGGCAAAGGTCACATTACCTGAGACAACTCGCAGGTCGCCAGTAGCAAGCTGTCCATTAATGGTGGCAACCCACTGAACAGTAACATTGCCGAGTGTCCCAGAATTTCGAATTATTGGCAGGTTTACCTTCACTGAGTTAAACTCAGGTTCCTCTACAATAAGTTTAGTAATCTGAAAACCTAAAGGGCAAAGCAGAGATAATTTAAAATACAAAGTGAAACTAAGTCAATGTAGAACAAACCAATTGCCATCCTACAGTTGATTCTTTTTTTCCCCTAAGCAATCTAAGAAGCGAAACCCTACAAAATCAGAGAAACATGCTGTGATACAAATTGGTCAGGCCTGCCAAATTTTCCAAATTATTTTCATTATGAGAGAAGCAGAAAGCATAAACTCAGATGTCCACAGAGGTCAGGAATATACCAGTCATAAGTGAAGTAGGTCTAGTGAGTTCAGGGGCTAACTGCATGGGACAAGCCTGGCAGTTGCGATTTCTCTCCTAAGACTGATACTATGAAGGAAAGGGGCTTGAGGTCACCATATTTTTCTACTATAAAAATAGGCCAGAAATTCAGATTTTTGTACAAATTTCTGTGAATTAAATTAGTTTTTTAAAGGATCGTCTAAACTTCACAAAACACATCTAGGAACCAGATCTGACCTAAAAGCCTAAAAGTGTATGATTTCCAGATTTATTCTGAGAGGTTGATTTCTAACCACTGCTAGGTTTACTAACCACTGCTAGTGAACACACATAGGTGTCCTATATATCAGCAATAGCAGGTTAAAACAGAACAAGATCAAATCAATTCTGAGTCTCTAAAAATAAAGAAAGGTATGAATCTATACAGACAAGTAAAAGAGAGACACAAACTAGTCTCATTACCAAATAATCCATAGGGGTCATCAGAGGCCTCAATAATAATGATCGCCTCTGTTAATGCCCCTAGTTTGGCTCCTCCTGTTGTTTCATTCAGCAGTTGCACAAGAAAAGATTCTTCCAGCTCAGGGTAGATGTCATTAATGATATATATTGGCACGGCTTTACTTGTTTCCCCTTCTAGCAAGACTACATCCGATGAAGCTATACTATAATCTTCACCTATAAAGACAAAAAAGAAAAATGCTAAGACTTATTCCAGTATATGATAATAAACATCCCATACTCTAGGGAAATACTATGACATATCACATTCCATGGACATACTTTGAAAGACTTTTTCGAGGATAGTGACTACATTTATTCTAAACAAGACTTACCTCTCTTGCAAGAAAAAAATGAGTTTGATACAACAAAATAACGAAAAAGACATCTGGGTTGTTCACGTTCATTTTTAGAACGATGTATACATAATGTGTTCTATTTGCCATATACACATATAGATGATACAGATATAGACACCGACATATAGATATGGATATGGATATGCACATGAACATAGAGAGTCATTCATTACCGCAAGATGGCCCCTTATCTACAACAGTAAAAGAAAATGTGTATGGTACCTTAAAACAAAGAACAAAACTGGAATTCTGATCTCACTGGGGAGATAAATTACAGTGCTGCACAGAGACGGGCATGTCAGCGTCATCAATCTTATGGTTGGAAACTATGAAATTTTCTACAAAGTTGGATTAAAAGCTGCTACTGCATACCACTCGGGGTGGCTTTGTCTCTGGTCAAAAAGTGAATGAGGAAAAGAGAGGCTTCCTATGGAATGTGGGTGCTAATTTTCTAAAACAGTGATCAACCCTCACCATCTGTCAATGTGTAAGGCCCCCTACAGACAGGCACTCCTCTGAGCTACCCTCCTCACCCCACCCCTTACACACATGTCATTTAAGGACTAGGTGAGCCTGGTTCATTGTCTTTTCAAGCAAGTATCACATCCAGATGATTTATTTCAAAAAATCAATCATGTTATCCCATCCATTCACACTCATGTCCTTTGAGTGCACACTAGAAAGGTTCTGATTGAATAGCTCTTAGGCAAATCTCCCTCTAGATGCTGTAACTGCACTACCAAAGAAGGCTGTCTCCTAATATTTGCACTGGACAATGAAATCCTTTTGCTTATACATAAAATAGTTAATGCTAATCATTGCCTCTACCATGTTCTTCATAAATAAATAAATAAGCAAGATGAGTTGAGAGACAAGACTGTTGCCAAGCACTGCAATCATATGGATGCACATTTTATCCTGTATTCTTCAGTATTATTTACACATGAATCCCTTCCAAAAACCTTAAAAGTACACACAGAGAAAGCCTAACAATGCTTTCCTTGGTTTACTTTTCATTGGTTTGTGCATATTTGGGTCATCAAAGCTTTTAAATTCATATACAATTTGCCAACAGTTTTCACAAATTCTACAAAATCAATGTGATAAATATATAATAAAAACTCTAGGTCTGTGCCTTAAAAACATTCAAGGGTATTATTGCTTTCTAGTTGATTTTTTTAACTACATCTTTAAGGGGCTTTGTTAATCAAGGATACAATTTCCCTCCAAAACACTTCACTGCTCCTTAGATGTCTTTTCTCACCGGCTATTGCAGTTATTGGCACAGCTTTAAACTTCACAGAAACATCTGCAAATGCTCCTCCTGTTCTAGTCACATTGATAATGGGTCCAACATGATTTTCTGCAACTCGAACGATTGGGGCTGAGAGCTGAAGAATTCCAAACGCATCATCATTGGCAATGATAATTAGATGAGCAATAGTTTCTACCTTAGGCCCAAGGCGTGGAGAGTTTGGAACTGAAAGACAGAAGAAAAGCTAATATATCAAAATTCTAAGAACTGGCCAAAAAGTCATCAAGAAGCCTCAGCCAATATACAGAATGGATAAACAACAAGGTCTTACTGTATAACACAGGGAACTGTATTAAATATCCTGTGACAAACCATAATGGAAAAGAAGATGAAAAAGAATGTATATATATGTATAACCGAGTCACTTTGTTGTACAATTAACACAACATTGTAAATCACCTATACTTCAATAAAAAATTAAATTAAAAAAAAGCCTCGGCAAGATCCATCAGCCAAATGGGATAATCATTTTGTGTTTTCTACTATTTTTAGCGAAAACATATTTATCGTTTACTATGTACCAGCACTGATCTAGATGTTGGGGATACAAAAATAAACTAAATGGAAAGTCCCTACTCTCCTATAACTTCTAGGGAGATTTTTATTATAGCAAAGGAATAGTTACCCTACAAGAATTATTTTAATAACTATTGGAAACTTGTAAAAAGGCAAAAAAATGAATAGAGTATATTTAATCATCACTTTGCAAAATATAACAGAAAATGATGAAACCTACAGAATTATGCTCTTTTAATTAGTTACCAGCATGCCACAAATTTTTTTAAAGGCACTACAGTTACAAAATTGAGTAGGTAAGTAATCTAGTTACTTGCCCTCAAAGAGGAGCTGAAAATCATCACACTCTAATTCAATTACTGCCTCTCTCCCTGCTTCACTGTCCTTCCTCACAAACCTGTTCCCCTTGCCCCATCTCAGTTAATAGTCATGCAACTACCTCATCCAGAAAGCGGAGTCATGCTACCCCAACACTGCTATAATAGAGTGTGCTCACTCAGGCTTTCAAGGCTATACTTTAAGGCTATGCTTTTAAGCCTACTTTTAAGACTCTCTTCTTACTTGCCACTGATTTTAGAGAGAGCAAAACTTATTTTGAAGGCATGTAGGACCCTCCACAAACTCCCTGACTTACTTTCTAGATTCAATTCCAACTAGCACCCTTGTCTAAACAAGTAATGACACAATTTAATTTCAATGATACAGGCCCAGACTGCACTAAATTATATAGTTAAAAACACAAAACTATAAATCAATATAACAATTAAATTTAACTACATTGGAAAAAAAATGGCAGTAACACAGTTGTAGAAGCAGATGACATTTTCTGAGTATGCTCTATTCAAAAGGCATTGTTCTAAGCACTTTTCTTGCATCTAGGAATTTAATTCCCACACCATCTCTATGTGGTGGGTAGCACTGACCACATTTTACAGATGAGGAATCAAGGGCACAAGGATGTTGAGGACATTAGACTAGTACCTGCTGGACACAATTAAGAGGCATCATGTAAGGGTTTGTCTAATCTCTTGCTCCCTATATGCAATTCCTCATCAAACCTTCAATTATCCATGACTGTTCATCCTGCCCTGCGCCTGTTCATCACCAGTCTTCTCACACGGCTCTCCTGAAGGTTGATGATTACACTCAGAGCAGAGTACAGAGACCCTATCAGGTCCTACACTGATTTTGCTATGAAAATTGAAACAATATCACATAGATTTGCACTTAATTGTTCTTTTTTTTCATTTTTAATGACATTTACTGTTTTCTTTCTAATGCACTTAATTGTTCTTTAATTATTTCACATCATAGCTTATGCCTATTCTGAATCGCCCCAAGTATGCTGCATGGTTCCAGGAACATATCAAGCATAAATACATGTTGACTGTTTCTCCCATTCCACAGCACATTAATATTTTGCATATACCATTTTATTAATAATAATCGTTCACATTTATTGAATGCTTACCACGTGCCAGACACTGTATTCATTTTCACATATATTATGATATTTAAGCCCTATAATAATTCTGTATTATAGATTAGGAAACTGGGGCTTTAAAAGTTTATGGGCAACAATTTATTACTATACACTTGAACCTAAGTTATCTGCACCAGCAACCATCGCTCCTACTCACTGCTATACGTGATCCTCCCTCCCGGTTTTATTTCCAGCTCACTCAATAAACTGTGAGTTCCTTGAAAACAGGGCTTTATTTTATAATTCTTACTTAGTAAGACTAATTATTGGGTTTTATTTCAATGTATTTGCTATTATAACTGATGCTAAATCTTGCTAAGAAAAAAAGGGATGGGTTATTGTGTAAGAATTTTAACCTTGACTGTAACCTGAAAATTTAATGCTAGCGGTTGTCCTAGAAAGTAAATTTCCTTCTATAACCCTGGACTACAATTACACTGTGGACAAGAATGGTGCTCACTATACAGTATATCAGTAAGGTGAAGAAGTTTACTTGTAAGAAACCTTAATCTATATGGCAGAACACAGTCAACATGTAGATCTTAAATTGTACTCTTTGGACTATTTAATTCCAATTTCCTTAGGAAGGTTTTATTATATTGTTCGATACATAATATTTATTTATTGTATTACATTTACATATATTTACAAATATTATCCTAAAACTGATATTAAATTAATATCACCATTCTTCCTTTCCTTGTTGTCTTGTTCCAGGAAATCTAGATTCTTCCCTTTATTTCAAAGCCCCTTTCTAAAGTTATACATCTTCGCAGAGAGATGTGACTAATGAACAAGCTATAGTGCAATAACGACCTTTAGCTCCCCAAGCTCAGGCCCTGCTCTCAACTAGTAGCCCCCCTCTCTCTACAAAGCTACTGAGCCACAACCCCAGGGGTAGAGCTGCTATGTTCCAACAGAAGCCGCGCACCAGATCCTCTGCCCAACACGGGTCACTCTGCATTCCTCATTCTTATCCCAACCACTGCCTTCTTCTCAGCTCTCAGGGTGACCCACAAAATTTCCAGGATTTCTTACTACTACATAGCCCTGTCCCCCAACTTCCCTCATGCAGTCGCCAAATCCTCACTCATGCTCCTCACTAATACAAAGAGACTCTGTTGGTTAAGGAATCTTCCAGAGTGGATCAAGACAAAAGAGACTCAGGATCTTGCTACCAGGACTGTCCTTGGAATCCCCAGATTGATTCCAGAATGTTTTGGAAGCTACAATATCAAGTACAATAGTACTAGAGATCAGTTACACTGGATTACACAGACACTTCTAAAAATTTAGTCTGGGAATATAATAGGCTTTTAAAACATGATTTCATGTTTTGAAGTGTCCCACTTCCATTTGCCTTATCGATAAACTTTTGTAAGAAGATGCTTTCAAAGTTAGAACTTATTATTTTTATAGAATTTTCTACTATACCAAATTCTTAATTTACTGTTTCAGGATTCTTACCTCTAATAATAATAACAACACACTAATGGTTACTTACTTGGGCGATCCTGTACTTTCTCTATTAAAGTAGAGTTGAGCAGTTCAATAAACAAAGACTCCGACCTTTCTGGTTCATCATCATCCAAAATTGAAATAGTTATTGTTGCCTCGCTCTGATTGGCTCTGAAAAGAGCGAATCCAGAAGCTGGAATATAGTCTTTTCCTTGAGTTGCTCTGGCTAAATTAGGTGGAAAATAAGGCAGTTTTTCCATATCATCCAGCGTTGCGTATGTGACTTTGACTCTTCCCAGGAGGCCTTTTAACCTTATTATTGACAAAGTGATGTTCTGGGTAGCTTCCTCCACTTCAATAGGTCTATTTTTCTCAGAAAAGATGAAGACCCCATAAGGATCATCACTAGCCAAAACTATTAATGTGGCATTAGTATGAACTCCCAAAGAGCCACTGGAGACAGTGAGGATACACACAGAGAATGCCTTATCCAATTCTGGATCTTCATCAGGCAATATTTCCACTGTGATGTTGGCGCTCTTCTGTCCAATCTCAAATGTGACGTTGCCAGAGGTGAAGGCCAGATCGCCATCAGGATCAGAGTCTATGCTCCAAAGCAAAGTCACTCGAGACAGAGTCCCATGACTTCTCATAATCTTTAAAATATTTAATATTAAAAGGTATTAAAAGAGGAATTAAAACTATTGACTTAGAGGTCTGTAAATATAGAATGATAATGGGATATTAATTTTTTATTTTATTTTATATATAAGCTGTTCTCAAGAATATAAAATTCTTGAAAGCAATGTACTACCCATATTTGAAGACCCTCAGGGAGTCCCACTTAAAAAGTGACTGTGGCATGAAATGACAGACTGAACATTTTTAGCTTCTAACTAAACTATAGCTGTATCACTTCTGCAACTATAACATACATTAGTAATAAAGCAAATGTAATTAACAGTGTATTATATTTATGTATATTCATGAAAATGTTTACATTTCCTTCAAAGAAGGTATATACTTTACTGTAAGGAATAGATGACTGATAATTTTTCTGAAAACCATAAAACTCATTTTTAAAAACAAATTATATTTAATTGTATGTTCAATATAATATAAAAAACAAAAATTTGGGCTTCCCTGGTGGCACAGTGGTTGAGAGTCCGCCTGCCGATGCAGGGGATATGGGTTCGTGCCCCGGTCCAGGAAGATCCCACATGCCGTGGAGCGGCTGGGCCCATGAGCCATGGCCGCTGAGCCTGCGCGTCCGGAGCCTGTGCTCCGCAACGGGAGAGGCCACAACAGTGAGAAGCCCGCGTACCGCAAAAACAAAACAAAAAATTCACCAAAAAAGTACATAACCCAAGGTTATATAAAACACATTTAAGAAGCAAGAAATATTTTGTCAACAGTATATTAAAAAGAATGAAAAGCCTAAAAAAATCACTTCAAGATAAGTCCCAACTAAAAGTAATTTTTATTTATACTTAAAATACGAATGCTGGCTCAAAATAAAGTTAGAGACAGGAATTTATAAAACTTGATGCTTTCCCTTAATCCTTTTTTTTTTCTTTCTTTAGTATTGGGTTGGCCAAAGAGTCCATTTGTTTTTTTTTCCGTAAGATGGCTCTAGTAGTGCTTAGTTGTCCTTAACTTCATTAGAAACAATTTTGTTAGATTGTATTGTAACGGTTATCATATCAGCGTGCATTAAAAAAAAAAAAACAACAAAATTCGTGAATTTTTGTGTAGCCATTTTAATATTGAAGATGGAAGAAAAAAGCAACATTTTTGGCATATAGCTGTATTATCTCAAGATAGGTAAAAACGCAACTGAAATGCAAAAAAAGATTTGTGCAGTGTATGGAGAAGGTGCTGTGACTGATTGAACATGTCAAAAGTGGTTTGTGAAGTTTCATGTTGGAGATTTCTCGCTGGACGATGCTCCACGGTTGGGTAGACCAGTTAAAATTGACAGCAATCAAATAAAGACATTACTTGAGAACAACCAACGTTATACCACACAGGAGATAGCCGACATACTCAAAATGTCCAAATCAAGCACTGAAAATCATCTGCAGCAGCTTGGTTATGTTAATCGCTTTGATGTTTGGGTTCCGCATAAGTCAAGGGAAAAAAAACCTTCTGCATTTTCGCATGCAATTCTCTACTGAAACGTAATGAAAATGTCCCGCTTTTAAAACAAATTGTGATGGACGATGAAAAGTGGATATTGTACAATAATGTGGAACAGAAGAGATCGTGGGGCAAGTGAAATGAACCATCACCAACCACACCAAAGGCCGGTATTCATCCAAAGAAGGTGATGTGTATATGATGGTGGGATTGGAAGGGAGTCCTCTATTATGAGCTCCTTCCGGAAAACCAAACGATTAATTCCAACAAGTGCTGCTCCCAACTAGACCAACTGAAAGCAGCATTCAACGAAAAGCGTCCAGAATTAGTCAACAGAGAACACAAAATCTTCCATTAGGATAACACAAGACCGCATGTTTCTTTGATGACCAGGCAAAAACTGTTACAGATTGGCTGGGAAGTTCTGATTCATTCGCCATATTCACCAAACACTGCACCTTCGGATTTCCATTTATTTCAGTCTTTACAAAATTCTCTTAATGGAAAATTTTCAATTCCCTGGAAGACTGTAAAAGACACCTGGAATAGTTCTTTGCTCAAAAAGATAAAGTTTGGGGAAGATGGAATTATGACGTTGCCTGAAAAATGGTGGAAGGTAGTGGAACAGAAGGGTGAATATGTTGTTCAATAAAGTTCTTGGTGAAAATGAAAAATAGGTCTTTTATTTTTACTTTAAAACCGGAGGAACTTTTTGGCCAATCCAATAATTAGTTACTGGGATTTCCCTGGTGGCACAGTGGTTACGAATCTGCCTGCCAATGCAGGGGACACGGGTTCAATCCCTGGTCGGGGAAGATCCCATGTGCCATGGAGCAACTAAGCCCATGAGCCACAACTACTGCGCCTGCATGCCACAACTACTGAAGCCCATGTGCTCTAGGGTCCGCATGCTGCAGCTACTGAGCCCACTTGCCTAGAGCCCATGCTCTGCAACAAGAGAAGCCACTGCAATGAGAAGCCCGCGCACCACAACAAAAAGTAACCCCCACTCGACCCCACATGCTGTGGAGCAACTAAGCTCATGAGCCACAACTACTGAGCCTGAGCACCACAACTACTGAAGCCCACGCACCCTAGAGCCTGCGCACCGCAACTACTGAGCCCATGCGCCACAACTACTGAAGCCCACGCACTCTAGGGCCCACATGCTGCAACTACTGAGCCCGCACGCCTAGAGCTCGTGCTCCGCAACAAGAGAAGCCACCACAATGAGAAGCCTGTGCACAGCAACAAAGACCCAAAGCTGCCAAAAAAATAATAATAAAATAAATTAGTTATCCCTTCTGAAGTTGTTTAATTTACTCCACAACAGTTTACTGAAGATCTGCCATGAGAATACAGAAAGGATATATTTTGAGTGATCCTTCATATCACTTGTATAAAATCTGAGAAAGCTGAGCAAGTTTCTAGCTCCTCTAAATTATTTAACCATAGAATCCTACTTAATTCCTACTGCAGAGTAGACACACACAGACATACAGACATACACACGTGTGCGCGCGCACACGCACACACACACACACACACACACACAGAGAGTTGTTGTTATTGCTGTTCACAAATGTTTTGGATTTTCATTCCTTCTGGGAGAGATACAAGCCAGGAATGCACTTCTCTACCTGGTTACATTAGCGTTGTCATGTGACTTGCACTTGCTTTGACCAAAGAAGTTAAGTGGAAATGCTGTGAATCACTTCCAGAAAAGAAGCTGAAGAGCCAGTGTGCAGTTCCTCACATTCACATTTCCCCACTCCGTGGAGAGAGAAGCACCTGTTGAGATGTAGCCTCTACAATCCTCAGTCCTAAGTCACCGATGACAGCGCACTTCAGATGGACATAAACCATGAGTGAAAAATAAATCTTTGTTGTAGTAAGCCAATGAGATTTGGAGATGTTTGTTACCACACCCTATGTGAATCAATATAAAAATCTATGTAGGACAGATCCACTGTATTCCTTAAAGAGTCAGGAATCCTCAGAGTCATAAGATGAATTTGTATGCAAAATGAAAGACAAAGACAAGTGCCAAATCGCTGTTTAAGTATCAGTTTGAATTGTCTGTGCCTCTAGGCTCATTCCCCTCCACTTAAATAGAAAAAAAATTAACAAAAAGTACACCTTAATAATACAATAAAACAGTGTTAAAAGCAATGTCTAGGACTGGAGAAAAACGTACTCACCGTTAATATAACAGTGCTGTACCCATCTTCTGGTTCAGTTCCACTGACAAAGAGTGACTCAGGGCTAAATTCAAATACACCGTGAGCATGGTCAGAGGCTGCAATTGTCACTAGAATTTGGGAAGCCACTCCTAGACTGGCTGCATGGATAAGTTCCAACAAACAGAAGAAAATGTCAATCAGTAATTTACAAACCAAAGGGAAAAGCAAGGAACAACTTTTTGAAAAGAGATGTACCGTTCACTGAGCATGTTCTAATTTGCTTTAGAAAGAAAGGCACACACAAATGGCTGCCACACATATTCATGCTTTTATGACCTTCCTCTGTCTGGGCACTAATGTGATATACAAGTGCTGCATGAGACTTGAAGATGAATAAGGAAAACTTGTTTTTCTTTTTCTTCTCTATGAAAGAGAACATTCTTCCACATGGAGCATATGAGGAAATTCTCCCATGACCTTTGCTAACCTCAGAAGAACGTGAGCCAAAATGATTCTTACCCTTAGGAAACAGTAGTTTCCCTACGATTTTCATCAATCTGACTGCACAGATTCTTGGTTTCCAAATGTGCATTAATTCTAGGCCTATTTTCATCATATGATGATATTATAGATCTACCTCTCCTGGTCTCATCCAGTCCTATAACTAAAAAGATGCCAAGATCTAAAGAAGTATTTAATTTTTTCCTAAGAAGTATGTTCAACTTTTATGTTCCATTAATGGATTCGCACGAGAAAATAAACAATCCCAAAATTAGGAGAGTAATTAAATACAGAAGTTACATGAGGTGTTGATGGAAGTCAGGAATGAGAGGGGTGGGAACATGAGTTCTGAAACTAAAATATAAAACCTGACATGGTGAAAAAGGAATGTTTTGAGGATTCCTCAACAGGAATCCTTTTGAGGGTTAGTAAGAGTGCTCCCTAAAGAAAACAAGTATTCTATGTATTCTCCCTTAATATGAAAAATATTTGAGGTAAAAAGCTGAACCATGTTTGTATATGAATATGATTCAAAAGGCATCCTCTTTTCAATATTCCCGCCCATTAACTGGCAACTTATTCTCCCCATTTGTTTTCTTCTTAATTTCTCTTTCCCATTTGTTCTGATTAAAAGTTACATATAAAGACCCGTTTGTTTTCGTAAAGAAAATCAGTGTGATACATTTTACGTGAAAGTATAAATGTCTATTTATCTCTTTTTCAGGTACTCAAAGCGATGTAAAATCTTTTTCAATAATCACTTTTGTAAATGATACCAAGCAAAATTTCTGTTATAATTAGAATCAGGAAACTGCATTAGGTTCACACAGGGAGGAGAGTCTGGGCTTTGGAGGCAGACAGGACCTGATTATGACTTGATCACTTTCTAGCTGGCTGACAATAACATGGAACAAAGAATACTTCTTAAAGTTGTGCTGGTTAATGAGATGAAATACATAAAGGACCTGCGTGTAGTAGGTACCAATAAATGGTTAATTTTCTTGTCTCTAAAAAGAAAAGTTAAAATGTAGAATAGTAAAGGGGCCTTGGAACAGCTGCTTACCACGTCTGTGAATAGCTGGAAGGAAGAATTCCATGTTCCCATCACCACTACCACTGCCATCAACCCTAAAGAGTTCAGTCACTTCACAAGGAGAAACAGAGAGACACAACCCACGCAACACACGTTGACACAATGAGAAAATTGAGAATTCTTAAAACATGTCCAGCAAAGAGGAAAATACAGTAATATTAGACATGCATTCTTCAAAAAAAAAAAAACAACAACATATTAGGTGGTAATGGTATATTAGTCAAGCTACCAATATATAAAACTTTCATTCATAGCTTCAGGAAATATCCCATGTAGGCTGTAATTGGCATGTCCCATTTCTGCCAACTTAACTAGTTTTATTTTTAAATTTTCACTTTACAACAGTGTAAGTTGTTTTTAACATTTTAAATATGTTTTAAACATCTGCGTGCACGTATCAGCTTACACTTAGTCCTATATACCTTTGACAGTCACCTTACCACTTACAACCACCAATTCAAAATAAGGGAGAGGCATCTAACATTTCCCTTCAACCACATGCTTAAATTCCCACCATATGTACCATTCTCAGGCTTGATCACCCTTTTGCCACTGACATTTCTCAAAGAACCCTGGACAAGCAGCCTAAAAACCTCGGCTTCAGCCCTGGCTGTGAGAGACAGCAGTTGTAAAACCTTCAGCAAGTCACTAAACCTCTTGGTACCTCACTTTTCTCACCTATGAAAGGTGCCTGCTGCCTTTTACAGAACTACTGTAAAGATCAAATAAATAATATTGTAGAAAATGAAGTACCCTGGCAATATATAAAGATTATAATAAAGAGAAAATGATTCTAACTTTACTTCCACTACATCTCACAAGCCAACCATTATTTTGCCAAATATTTGCAAACATAGAAGACAGGAAGGGCAGCGATGGCAGCAGTGGAAAAGGAGTAAGAGTAGCAAGACCACATCCACACCTATGTGCTCCTACCAGTATCCTTGATTGACATGCCAGTCTAAGATCTGCCCTGCTCTTCTGTGCTTCCCCTCCAAAGGACTGGGATATATATGAGAATTTATGGCACCCAAAACCTTTAATGATCTTAGAGACATAAGAGGCAAAATGGATTTCAGGGACTATACAGTGCATGGCTTGGCTTCCATTAACCACAAGTTGTGAGGAAGAGGGGTGAAATTTAACAGCAATGTACCCTGGCTAGCATAAAACATCTACTCAGGTGGCTATCATATGTAGAATTAGTCTTATAGGCAAAACAGTATGGAATAAGGGTTTCTCCTTTGATCCTCAAAAGAATTTAGCTCTACAAGCTATTTCACCTCTTAGGCAGTCCCAGCTATGACTCGAGGAATGGAGGCCAGCGTCTAGATTCCTCTACCTCCAATCTGCACTCAAAGGGGGAGGAGAGGATCAGCTTCTCTGCCAGTATTGCCCACTTACGGTGCAAGACTGGTTTTCAAATGCGTACTCATGCCCAATTAATACATAACGATGCATATTCTAGAGATATAGAAGGAAGTTTCTATATAAAATCAGAAGTATCACTATGATCACAAATATCATTTCTGAAGAATATTTGATGCTCCTTATTAGTCAATATTAGGTAACGCTCACTAACAGTTTCTCTATTACACAAGTATTTTTAGCTATAAGTAATACAAAGAACAACTCTTCAAATACTTTATAGCGACCTCTGATTAATGAAGCCGTTTCATGAAAATAATGATTTGGAAATGAAAGGACTTGTCTCTAGAAGACAAACAACGCTGGTATTGTTACATGACACCAGCCCAGCAGGTTGTCCAGCATACTTTCACTGTTTTATGTAGTCAACCAAGCTGTGGCGCTGTTTAATCATTTCCCTGGCTTGTCCTCCTTTGCTGCCACCTGGGCTTTGGGAAAACAAGGAAGGGAAACATGGGAAAATTTTGTCATACTCACCCCAAAGTCTCACTGCATACTAAAAGACAATCTTAGTATTTCTGTCTTACCCAATTTCTCCCTTTGGATGGCTTATGCAGTACTATGACTTTCTTCATCAAAACGTAAAAATAATAATAAGCTAATAATACCAGCTTTTGTAATGGAAGAGACTGACCTGATGAATACCATACCAACTCCCAAATTCTTACATTTATAAAGGTAATATGGTACACATCTCATGTATACTGTAACACCCCCAGTAGCACCTGATAATGAAACACAGTGATACTTCTGCAAAGAAACGTATATAGTTAATCTAAGTGGGATAAATAAAGATTATAAGTAGCCTCTCTTCAATACAGATGAGTTTTGCCACAAAATGGATTTCTGACTCCAAAAATCTGTGATAATCAGAGTTTTGGGCATTACAGAATTGAGAGTAAGGTATTATTAACCTGTTTTATTGATAATCACCTCATAATGGATTATCTAAAGAGATTAACTTTGACCTGTTCTACAGCTGGAGGTAGCTCTAAAGGAGCTACTGTGAAAACTGAAATAAGGAAGAAGGTAGAGAGGTGATTTTAGGGGCACCTACTCTGAATGATAGCTATAATTTGGTGATTCAGTATAATTAAATTATTTCATTGTAAAAGCACACCTACTTTAGGAAAAGACCAATGGGTAACAAAAGGGGGAAAACCAGCACAATAGGTTAATTCAAAAGAACCTATTTCCTTAATAGAATCTACTACCACCATGGTGAGTGTACAAGTAAATATTTGACATTTTTGAGTCTTACCTCCTCCCTCCAAGTTTAACAACTCAACTTTAAAGGATTTTTCCAATTCAGGAATAGAATTATCAGTGATGTTAATAGAAATGTACTTAAATCTTTCTCCTGGTTGAAATTCTAAGGTACCAGCAACACTCTGAAATATAAATAAAAGATTTATCCATTAGATTATAATTATTCTGTATGTGAATGTGTAAAATGAGAATGTTTACTATATCCCAAATTGTTATAAATACTGAAACAGATGAAGTAAAATATAAAATTGAAAACATTGAAGTGGATATGAATAGTGTTCAATATGAATTCTAAACAAATATCCTCAAACTAAATAAAGCAGATGGATTTTTATCTCTCTTATTTTCCTATTCATCAAAAAAAACCTGTTAAGGCAAATGAGAAATCTGAATAGGTGACATCCACAAATTCCTAAAGAATTAAGTCAACAAGATGCATGGAATTCTTTTGATTAAGTATATTGAGAACTATTTGGTTTATGTCATTGAGTAATTTAAATACTCACTGCATAATAATAATGGTATTTTCATTCCAAAAATTTCCCCTAGCAATAATAAGTATCAATCCACTGGGCATTAATCTTTCCTTGATTAAATCACAATTGCAATTCGCGATACAAATCTCCCATCAGAAAAGTTCATAGCTACTAGAAAAGTAGTTTTTTAAAGCCTTAAGGCCCTTTTTCTCCCACTACCTAATATAAGCATTTTCCACTCAAGTCATCAGAACAAATAAAGATGTTTAAATTTTTTCTAGGGTTAGCTTTCGTGAACAAGTATATTTCATCCTGCGGAGCAATTAATGATCCTAAAGTTAAACTGAGGAACCCAAGTACCACCCAAGTATGCACTTAATCACTCACTTACTAATTTTTTTCAATATTTTCAAACACATAGCATGTGCGTTGCACCCTTTTAGATGCTTGGGATTCAAAAACAGCCAAATCATATCTGTATCTCCACAAAAACATTCCCTAAGGAGTATCAAGCACAGGATAGAAAACAATTGCTATAAAAGACATACAGCAGCTCAAGAAAAAAAAGTAATTAACCTTGCCTACAGTGCAGTCATCAAAGGAGTAATTCTACAAATCTTAACAGCAGAAACAACATTTGACTGTCTTAGGAAACCATATTATTTGACCTTAGCAATATCTTACACAATTGGCCACTCCCTCTCTCTCTCGTATTCCGTGATACCACATTTCTTATTTTTCCTACCTCTTTAGCTCATCTTTGTGTTCTTTGAATTTTAACATTCTCCTAGGACCTGAAAAAACTATTTTTCATCAGATTCCCTCTAGACCCTATCTCTAGACAAGGCTACCATATTCTAGGCTTTTAATGTCATGTATATGTTCCCAACTTCCAAATTTCAACAGGCAAAACTTATTTCATTGCACTTCGCCTTATTTCACCTTGCAGATGTTGTATTTTTTACAAATTAAAGGTTTTAGCGACCCTGCGTAGAGCAAGTTTATTGGTTCCATGTTTTCTAACAGCATTCCCTCACTTCTTATCTCTGTGTCATATTTTGGTAATTCTCACAATATTTCAAACTTTTTCCTAATTGTTATATTTGTTAACGGTGATCTGTGATCAGTGATCTTTGATGTTACTATCGTAATTGTTTTGGGGCACAGGGAATTACACCCATATAAGACAGCTAATTTAATAATTGTGTGTGCTCTCTGACTGCTCCACTGACTAGCCATTCCCCCATCTCTCTGCCTCTTCTGGGGCCTCCTATTCCCTTAGATACAACAATATTGAAATTAGGCTGATGAGTAACCCTACAATGACCTCTAAGTGTTCAAGTGAAAGGAAGAGTCACATGTCTCTCACTTTAAATCAAAAGCTAGAAATAATTATTAAGCTTCGTGAGAAAGGCATGTCAAAAGCGAAGACAGGCCAAAACCTACACCTCTTGAGTCAAACAGTTAGCTAAGTTTTAAATGCAATGGAAAAGTTCTTGAAGGAAATTAAAAGTCTACTCCAGTGAACTCATGAATGATAAGAAAACAAAACAGCCTATTGATGATATGGAGAAAGTTTTAGTAGTTATATAGAAAATCAAACCAGCCACAACATTCCCTTAAGCCAAAGCCTAATCCACAGCAAGGCCCTAACTCTCTTCAGTTCCATAAAGGCTGAGAGAGGGAAGGAAGCTGCAGAAGAAAAGTTTGAAGCTAGCAGAGGTTAGTTCATAAGGTTGATGGGAAGATGCCATCTCTATAACACATAAGTACAAGATGAAACAGCAAGTGCCGATGTAGAAGCTTCAGCAAGTTATCCAGGAGATCTAGCTAAGATAATGAATGAAGGCGGCTACACTAAACAAGAGACTTTCAATGTAGTTAAAACAGTGTTATATTGGAAGACAATGCCATCTAGGACTTTCATAACTAGACAGGAGAATTCAATGGCAGGATTCAAAGCCTCAAAAGACAGGCTAACTTTCTTATCAGGGGCTAATAATGCAGTTGGTGACTGTAAGTTGAAGCCAATGCTCATTTACCATTCCAAAAACCCTAGGGCCCTTAAGAATTATGCTAAATCTACTATACCTGTGCTCTGTAAGTGGAACAACAAAGCCTAGATGACAGCACATCTATTGACAACATGGTTTACTAATTATTTAAGCCTACTGTGGAGACCTACTTCTCAGGAGAAAATATTTCTTTCAAAATATTACTGCTCATTGACAATGCACCTGGTCACAAGAGCTCTAATGGAGATGTACAATGAGATTCATGTTGTTTTCATCCCTGCTAACACAACATCCATTCTGCAACCCATGGCTTGAAAATTCTCAGAAACATCTCCAAGGGTATTAGCTTTCTGACAGTCATGAAGGATACATACATAGATTTTTTGTTTGTTTCATTTTGTTTTAGTTATTAAAGAAAATGATAATCCAACTGGAGATTGGGGATGGCCATATATGACAAACCCACAGCTAATAACATACTTAATGGTGAAAAGCTGAAAGCATTTCTTCTAAGATCAGGAACAAGACAAGGATACCCACTCTCACCACTTTAATTCAACATAGTATTGGAAGTCCTAGACACAGCAGTCAGACAAGAAAAAAATAAAAGGAATCTGAATTGGAAAGGAAGAAGTAAAACTATCACTGTTTGCAGACAACATGATACTATACATAGAAAATCCTAAAGAGACCACCAGAAAACTACTAGAGCTCATCAATGAATCTGGTAAAGTTTCAGGATACAAAATTAATATACAGAAATCTGTTGCATTTCTATACACTAACAACAAAGTATCAGAGAAATTAAGGAAACAGTCACATTTACAATCGTGTCAAAAAGAATAAAATATCTAGGACTAAACCCACCTAAGGAAGTAAAAGACTTGTACTCCGAAAACATACGATGATGATGAAAGAAACTGAAGACGACACAAACAGATGGAAAGATATACTGTGTTCTTAAATTGGAAGAATCAGTATTGCTGAAATGACCATACTACCCAAGGCAATCCACAGATTCAATGCAATCTCTATCAAAATATTAATGTCATTTTTTTAAAGATTTTTTTTGATGTGGACCATTTTTTTAGAGTCTTTATTGAATTTGTTACAATATTGCTTCAGTTTTATGTTTTGGTTTTTTGGCCACGAGGCATGTGGGATCTTAGCTCCCCAACCAGGGATCAACCTGCACCCCTTGCATTGGAAGGTGAAGTTTTAACCACTGGATTGCCAGGGAAGTCCCTTAATGTCATTTTTCACAGAACTAGAACAAATAATTTTAAAATTTGTATGAAACACAAAAGACTGAATAGCCAAAACAATCTTGAGGACAGAGCTGGAGGAATCAAACTCCCTGACTTCATAGTACACTACAAAGCTACAGTAATTAAAACAGTATGGTACTGGCACAAAAACAGACACTTAGACCAATGGAAGCAAAAGCAAACAAATGGGGGCTTCCCTGGCGGCGCAGTGGTTGAGAGTCCACCTGCCGATGCAGGGTACACGGGTATGTGCCCCGGTCCAGGAAGATCCCACATGCCACGGAGCGGCTGGGCCCATGAGCCATGGCCGCTGAGCCTGTGTGTCCGGAGCCTGTGCTCCGCAACGGGAGAGGCCACGGCAGTGAGAGGTTCGTGTACCGCAAAAAAAAAAAAAGTAAACAAATGGAACCTAATTAAACTTCAAAGCTTTTGCACAGCAAAGGAAACCATCGACAGAATGTAAAGACAATCTACTGAATGGAAGAAAATATTGGCAAATGATATGACCAACAAGGGATTAATATCCAACATATATAAACAGTTCATACAACTCAACATGAAAAAAAAAAAACAAATAAAAAATGGGCAGAAGAACTGAATAGACATTTCTCCAAAGAGGAAATGTAGATGGACAACAGACACATGAAAAGATGCTCAACACAGCTAATCATCAGGGAAATGCAAATCAAAACCACAATGAGATATCATCTCACACCTGGCAAAATGGCTATCATCAAAAAGAGCACAAATAACAAATGCTGGCAAGGATGTGGAGAAAAGGGAATCCTCATACACTGTTGGTGGGAATGTAAATAGGTGCAGCCACAGTGGAAAACAGTATGGAGGTTTCTCTAAAAATATAACTACCATATGACCCAGCAATTCCATTCTTGAGTATATATATCCAAAATAAACCCAAAACACTAATTTGAAAAGACACATGCACCCCAACGTTCACAACAGCATTATTTATAATTGCCAAGATATGAAAGCAACCTAAGTGTCCATCAACAGATGAATGGATAAAGAAGATATGGCATATATATATATATATATATATATATATATATATATACACACACACAATGGAATATCACTCAGCCATTAAAAGGATGAAATTTTGCCATCTGTAGCAACACGGATGGACTTAGAGGGCATTATGCTAAGTGAAATAAGTCAGACAGAGAAGGACAAACACTGTATGATATTACCTATGTGTGGAATCTAAACAATACAACAAACTAGTAAATATAAGAAAAAGGGGGCTTCCCTGGTGGTACAGTGGTTGAGAGTCCGCCTGCCAATGCAGGGGACACGGGTTCGTGCCCCGGTCCGGGAAGATCCCACATGCCGTGGAGAGGCTGGGCCCGTGATCCATGGCCGCTGAGCCTGCGCATCCGGAGCCTGTGCTCCACAACAGGAGAGGCCACAACAGTGAAAGGCCCGCGTACCGCAAATAAATAAATAAATAAATAGGGTTGAGGGAGTGGGAGGTACTGTGGGGTGTAAGATAGGCTCAAGGATGTACTGTACAACATGTAGAATATAGCCAATATTTTATAATAACTGTAAATGGAACATAACCTTTAAAAATCGTAAAAAATTTTTTTTAATTTTTTTTTTTTGCGGTACACGGGCCTCTCACTGTTGTGGCCTCTCCCGTTGTAGAGCACAGGCTCCGGATGCGCAGGCTCAGCGGCCATGGCTCACGGGCCTAGCCACTCCGCGACATGTGGGATCTTCCCAGACCGGGGCACGAACCCATGTCCCCTGCATCGGCAGGCATATTCTCAACCACTGCGCCACCAGGGAAGCCCTAATTTTTTTAATGAATAAAGGACCTGAATAAACATTTCTCAAAAGAAGACGTAAAAATGGGCTACAGCTATATGAAAAGGTGCAAATCATCACTAATCATCATGGAAATGCAAATCTAAAGCACAATGAGATATCACCTCACACCTGTTAGAATGGATACTGTTAAAAAGACAAGAGATAACAAGTATTGGAAATGATGTGGAGAAAAGGAAATGCTTGTACACTGTTGGTAGGAATGCAAATTCATATAGCAATTATAGAAAACGGCACAGAGGGTCCACAAAAACTTAAAAATAGAACCGTCATATGATCTAGTAATTCCACTCCTGGATATATATCCAAAGGAAATGAATTCACTATGTTGAAGAGATATCTGCATTCCCATGTTCATTGAAGCATTATTCACAGTAGCCAAGATATGAAAACAACCTAAATGTCTTTCAGCAGATGAATGAAGAAAATTAGATAGTAGATAGAACAGAATATTATTCAGCCTTAAAAAAAAAAAAAAAAGGAAATCCTGTCATATGCAACAACAGGGATGAACCTGAAAAACACCATGCTAAGTAAAATAAGCCAGACACAGAAGGACAAATACTTCATGACCTCACTAATACGTGGAACCTAAAACAGTCAAACTCATAGAAGCAGAAACTAGACTAGAAGGGTGCTTGACAGGAACTGGAAGAAGGGGAAAATAAGAAGTTATCAAAGGATGCAAAGTTTCAGTTATGCAAGGTAAGTTCTGGAGCAATACTATATTGTACACTTGAAATATGCTAAGAGAGTAGATTTTAAGCATCTTGAAGGAAAGAGAGAAAGGAAAGGAAGGAAGGAAAGAAGGAAGGGAGGGAAAGAAAATTACATCTATGTGAGGTGATGGATATGTTAATTAGCTTATTGTGGTAATCATTTCACAATGTATATGTGTATCAAAATATTAAGTTGTAAATCTTAAATATATATAATTTTTATTTGTCAATTATACCTCAATAAAGCTAAAAAAAAAATTTAAAAGACCATCAATATAAGGACTAAAGTATTTCTTTAACAGAACACAGAGAAGACAATACTAAGCCGAGCTGAGATGCCCTATGAAGTATACTACATACCAAACTAAAGAAATAAATGTCAGGGCAAGAGAAATATAACTTGCCCAATAGAAGCATTTGAGAAAGAAGAAATTATCTTCTTGCAGTTAGCAAAGAAAACTCTGCTAACTGCAATACAGGCAAAATTAATTGAATTCAATTAGCCAAGTTTTCTGGGGTTTGGGAGAAAAAGTATGTACAAATTACTGAAGACTACACCCTTGTACAGGTCTTATTAGGAATAAGAGGAAAATCAAGAAAACTAATATTAAATTTAAAGAAAAAGATTCTTTGGGAAAACAAATGAAGGATATAAAATACTTCCTGAGAAGTATAGCTGAGAAGAAATTATGAGCATTCACTTAATATGAGTATTGGTGATAATGCGACTAGGCAACAGTTATTGAGGGTTACTATATATGTTCCACGTACTATACGTGACACTTAAAATGCTGCCATCTATCCTCAGAGTGGCCCGGCCCAGCAGATATTATCTCTCCCTTACAAATAAGGAAACTGAGGTCAGGAAAGACTGAGTCTCCCAAGGCTACATATTTAGAAGGTCAATTTAAACCCAGTTCTGCCCAGTTTCAAATTCCAGGTTTTTTGTTTTGTTTTGTTTTGTTTTGTTTTGCCAGTACCACACTGGTTCTCATTTCGGGAAAAAAAAAATTAAAATTGAAATGACATAGACATATAATATTTTTACAATTTTGGTGTTGTTCAATGGACACAGACAAAAGGATTTAAAATGTGTAAGAAACATAATTTTAAATATATATGATTAAAACCTATAACTTAAAATAAATAATACAAATGAAGCCTACGACAAATATAAGGTACAAGAGAAATCAATATGACAGCTATTTAAGTGTCAGGCTTTAGTGGACTGAAATACTTTAATTCACAGAAATTTAAAGGCTAAAAAGCCATCAATGCTTCTTTTCCTTGTTTAGTAAGTTCCAGGTACAGTGCCAAGTCCCTTCAAAACCCCCAAGAGGACTGTGTCTGTTTTATGAGCATAAATACTGCTTCAAAAGGATTAAGTGATTTACCTGGTAGTCCTCAGGACTGAATGCCGTCAGTGATACTGTTCTATATTCCGCCATAACCCTCCCCAGGAGCCCTTGAGCACGGACGACCAGCAACCTAACTTCTCCGTCTTCCTCCTGCACGGTGATGTGTGGAACACTGTTTGCGGGCAGGGTCATTGTGTCCTCAGGCTGGGGAGGCAGCCCAGTGGAGAACTGTAGCAAGCCTGGCAGATACAAAGAGAAGCAGGGCATTCTTGCCCCAATTATCTGTGGAAGAATCTCTTATTCACCTGAAACAATCTTACACAATTATTTTGATCACCAGGATAAAATTCAGAGGGCTCTCATTTAGAAAAGACTTGAGTGAAGATTTGACTAACACGCTTTTGACAGAATATGTTAGTAAGTTTTCAGGATGTTAAAAATTAAAATGCTAATTTTCCTTGTCTCTACTCAAAGAAAGCATTTTTAATGGAAGCATCAATAAAAAGAATAGTGATGGAGTTTTAAAATATTATTATCAAATATTTACTCATATTTGACTCTCTAGAATTCATCCTTAAATTTATAGAACAAAATTAATGGCACCCTAAAGGATTTGCAACACGCTTTTTTGAAAATTTAAGTATGAAAATCAGAGTTGAAGAACTTCCCAGGTTTCCTTCACAGATCCTTTATTGGACAGTCTTGCTTTATTCCTACAAAATAACTATTACTTTTCAATGCAGAAAACAGTCTCAACTTATTATGACAGACATCTGTGATAGTTTCCCAATTAAGAAAATTATCACTTTTCAGCATAAGACAAAAAGAAACTAATATAAACAGACAGTGATAACACTACTTCTTGAAGTTAAATAAAATTTAAATTACAAAGTATTCCAATTAGGTGTTAACATACCACAGTAGGACAATTTCCAAAATTAAAAAAAATCTGATTACCGTGAATAAAAATATTTTTTTCATTTAAAATAATCCTGCATTTAAAAATACTTTTCAAAATATATTATTAAACTTTAGAAATCGATCCTTATATGTTTTTCACAAACACTGTCCCTCAAAATGGCAGCTTAGAAGTTCCAAAAGCTTGGAAGTTAGAGCATCCGAAGGAGTTCTACTTCAATCATTTGCAGAAGTCCCTTAAACCCTTAGCGAGATCAAGTACACCCAGAGAAGAGAGGATTATTCTTGCAAAAGGGCTTGGTTACCATATGGATGATCACTAGCTTTGATGGTGATATCCGTTGTTTGCTTTTCAGGGTCTATGCTTGCACCACTGGTGGGAGTTGAACCTAGTTTCCCGTCTCCAGGAACCGCAGAAACCAATGTCACACGGAAATACTCATTAAGCTCTGGAATATCATCATCAAGGACATAAATATTCAGGACCTATAAATATAAAAATCCAAAGGCATTAAGCAATGAGGCATGTAGAAATTATTTGCCACTTATCAGAAAAAAATAAAGCAAAGTTACTTTTTAACGTGACAGATTTCTCCACAAACTTAGACATAAAAATAGAGAGCAAGAAAGAAAGTGATATGAGAAATTAATTCTTTAATCAATAATGGGTGCTGAAGAGTAATACTTTCTGTATAAAAATATCCTAGTCATGTATTAATATCATACCATATATTATACATTGATATATCAATACAGTATCATATATTCTTTGTACCAAAGACAGTGGTATTACCAACCTCACGTATAGAGTTCCTGGTTAAGGAACTGCACGTTATCTGACAGAATGTGGTAAGGCAATAGGAAAGGACAATGTAGCCATGTCTAGTTCTGGCCTAAGGAAAGCCTGACATACCTAGCAGCTGCATGCTAGAAAACAGATCTACAATAAATGCTAGAAAACAGATCCACAATGAGCCCTATAAGTCTGGCATACACAAACTGCTCAAAAAACATTAGGAAAGGAAGTAGCAATAACTCAGCCATGCTCTACAATATATAAGTCAAAATTTGAAGTGAAAAAAACCATTCCTCCTTCTTTTATTAACTGAACAAGCATGTTTTGACATCTACAATGTGCCAGGGCTAGAAATGGCCCCAGTCGCTAAGAGACTCACTGTCTTCTGTAGGAGAGAGATCTGTGGAAAAACATTTAAAATGCAATGCAAAAATGTCATAATAGAGTTATGTACAAAGCAAACTGAGAACAAAACAATCAACTCTATGGTAAAGGTTTTACAACATACAAGTCTGAAGCAAGTCTTAATGAATTAGTTGTAGTTATGAGTAATAATGAGGAAGGGCATTCCAAGTAAAAGAAACAACAGCGTGAAAGAATAAGACATCTGGGTAATTACAATTAGACCACTAAGGCTGGAGTGGGAGAGAAGTCTGGACAGATAAACAGGAGTCAAGGTCATAGGGACCGTTCATGCTATCATTAAAAAAATGAACTTCATTCCATAGACAGTAAAGGAAAATGGAAGAATCATAAGCAGGGGACTGACAAAATGAGAATTCCATTTGAGAATCAATACCATGGCAGAATGTAAACAGAGTGGACAGAGCAAGAAAGGACGCAAGGTGCTGAGTCAGGAGGTGAATGACCAGAATTAATGAGGTACTGAACTAATTCAGTGACAATGGAGATGAGAAAAAATGGATGGATTTTAATTTGTTCTGGAAATAGAAGACCGAGGCCTTAAAGACTCAGCATAGGGAGTGAGGGACAAGAAGGAATGATGTATGATTTCCTGGTTTCTTCCAGAAAGGAGGGTGACAACAGTCTGAAAACAAACTGTAACTCCAAATGCAATCTCCAAAACACTAGTCATTAGGCCTAAAAGTGTTTGAAGAACTTTTTTTTAATGTAGACCCAAGACAGAATCTGAATTTGGTTTTAATGTTCATTTTAATCAAAATTTTAATTAATAAAGTAATACATGGCATGGCCAATGTGCTCAAAGTATAAAAATGACACTTCTACCCAAATCTTGTCATTATTTTTGAACTAAAGGGAACAATAGCAGTCTGAAGATTTAAAATATCTTGCCCCTAGAAAGTAAGCTGACAAATGTTGCTATGAAAGCAATACCAAAACATCAAGATGTACGTTAAAAATGAAGCAATTAATACTTTTAAAGTATTGAAGCATACCAAAGTACTCGCTCAATTCAATTAGTGAAATGAAGAGTTTGAAGACCCTATCAAGGTATAAATGTATCTCACATGGTGACTCAGTACACAAAACAGTATTTACCTTTACTATATGTTATACACTCTGCTATTTTCTATTCTCTTTTGAAAATCTTCCTCATAACTCACTAAATTGATTTCATAACTAATGGGCCATTTAAAAACACTTGAAAAACACATTTCCAGTATATATTCCTGTACTGCAGCAAAACACACACACACACACACACACACACTCACACACACACCCTTCCCAGACTGTCTTGGCGCTAGGTTTCTAGATGTGATTTAAATGTACTCCCCAGACATCTGAAAGGCAATAGCAAAGTGAAGGTCACCTGACTGCTATCTGTGCTGGAAAGCATAGTCACGGAGCATCAGCAGACACGTCGGTATCCAGTCTCTGGCTTAGTAAGACTGAGAAGCTAGTGTAGATTCAGCAAGGCACAGCGTTACAAACCAACCCCAGTATTCAATGTTATTGTTGCTTTAAAGGTCAATTCGTTTTTAAAGAAATTTTTAAATGACAGAAGAAAATATTTTAAATAAATCTTGACAGGAGCGTATACGAATATTTTCCTGACCAAACTTTTATTAACTCTTAGCTCTTCCAAACTATATATGAATACTCTTTATAAAACAGTGGTTCCCAGCTATATTTTTATTTCATAGAGGGTAAATTTTCCAGGGGAAAATTTTGAAGATCAACTCTGTTTTCCAAGTGGGAACATTAAAAAGTTATCACATATCATCACTGTTACTTGATAAAAGGAATAGCAATTTAAATCCAGAAAAGAAGTGAAAAAGACAGGATCAGAATAAATTATAGTCCTTTAAATGGAATAATTTCAGCCTTACGAAAACTTACTCGTTGTCCTAATTTTCCTCATTTTACCAAAGACCAGTAAAACATTTATCATGGCTCTTATTTACAGACTGCTAGTGGGAACTTCTATTGTAAGTTATTTGTTTCCTTCTTACCCCAAATTATAGAGATTTGATCACTCTTCTTTAGCTTGAACTCTTTAAATTTTAAGAATATTTTAAATTTTTCCTAATTTTATCTTTTTCATCCAATCAACTCCTAAGTCCCTTAGAAATGTCTTCAAAGATATTTGCAAGTCTTAAGTTATTTTATATTTATCCCTGATGACCTATAAACTATTTACATTTCTAATGAAAAATTATACTGATATGAATATTCCAACATATCAGACATTTTATATTAGAATGTAAAAAAAATTTATATAGGAGAAGGTCTCATCTCAATTTCACTTACAATAAGTGTCACTTATTTCTGGAGCATCTATTCAGAAATCAGATGATTCACGGAAAGCTTCTGATAAAACTGATGATCGCTTGTACTTTCAAAACAAAGAAAAATTACCTATTTTTTCCAAATTTAAAAATAAAATATTACAGTTTTAGGAATTCCTCTTGGCTGACCGGAAGAGTACCATTAAGAATTCTGCAGTTTCTCATTGTATCAGTAATAACCAAAAACCCACAATGATAAATCTTCAAGCTATACCATTTTTATTATATTGAGATTAAAGAACAGATATAACAGACATTATTTAACATCCTTAATTTTTCACTGCAGAAATAAATACAAAAATATTTTATGCCATGATATATAACTAATTGCCTAAATATTCTAAATTGCTTAAAAAGCAGGAAGCTGCAAATAAATTACAGAACAAACAGATCAGGAAAAGCTTTCCAGGAGGCTTTCAAAGAAACAGAGAAGGTAGAGTTTACCTCTGATCTCTGCCAAGGAAGGAATGTGATAGTTCCACTGGCATTAGCAAAATCATCAACATGGTAATTAACACCATCAGATTCGATCTGTGAGATGGTGTAAAAAACATGCACATAATCCAGAGCTCCTCTGGTTCGCTCCACCACACATGAAATGGTGGATCCCTCCTCTGCAATCTGAAATTGAACATAAGTTCTTTATAAGTATACACCAATTCAAATCAGTGATAAAATTACAAGGCTTTCCTGAAATCCTTTTACCATAAACTTAATTCTATAACTTTCTACCTCTCTAAGGCGGTCTCTACATTTCTCTGCATATATTTTTGACTGCTAAAAAGTATTTACAATCATTGGTTTTTTCCACTCATTCCTTTAAAGGGATAAATAAAAGCAGAAACAATAATAATTAATTAACTACAAATGTAATTCATTCATTGAAACCTCTTGTGTGTCAGCCACTATGCTAGATGCTACAGTTATAAACGATTTTTTTAAAAAAAAAAGCACAATCCTTTATCTGGGTAAGTCTAAAGAGGAAAACAAACTCATGATTTTATGATGAGTTCAGCACAAAAAGTAGGGTGTAAAGAGTGGAACATGACATCAGGGAGAACTTTCTAGGCACAGACACAAGAAGAAATCGAGTGGATTTGGTGAAATCATTTTGAGGGTGGTTATTATAAACTATCCAGTGGGGACAGCCTGGAGAAACTCCTGGTGGGGAGACAATAGTCAGGTAAAGGAGGGCACTGATATCATGCTTAATATCTTTTTGCTATTTCTGACATATATACGTATACATATGTATACATACATGTGTGCATTTTTCATGTGAAAAGTATTTTTATTTACATAATTTAAGATAATGTTTAGAAATTACATGGAGCAGGAAATTGGAATATCTTTTAGAATAGGTCTTCCTATTCTTAAATTCTCCATCTCTCAATTCTATTTTTATAGTATCTAACATAAAATTCAAAGAAAAAAGAACTAAAACTGAATAAATAGAGCTCAAAATACAAATCTTAATATATATAGTGTCATTCTCTACTTTTCACATCAATCATAAGCACCTCTGATCAGCATTAAATAGAGCTATTTTGGTGCCAACATCAGAGCTAGAAAGAACAGATTTGAAATTTGTCTGCAAACAGGCAATAGTTAAAACAGTTATCAATGAGCATGGAAGCACCAGGAGTTGTTCCAGTAAATCCTTTGAGTTTCACTAAGCATCAGCATTCCTACTCCAAAATGCAGCAGAAACTCTACTGCCTCATAGCACACAAGATCAAGGACCCCTGGGGCAATATAACTCCTTTGTCTGCTCGTCTGCTAGCCTAAGAAGCCCAAAATGACCCTACGGTTGTTCAAAAGAGCCTTCAGTCTGTCTCTTCATGGAAATGTTCCATCTCCAGGTCCAACCAGAACTTTTAATCCAGTGGAACTTAAAACATGGGAACAGGAAACACAAATTCTGACAGTGGGTCACTGGGGGTGATGGAGTTAAGAGTCTCACTTCTACCTCTTGCTTCCTGAGCTCATGTGATCTAATTACTGGGGGCAAGGAATTAGATATCAGCCATTGGGCACACATGCTGGATCCTGGAGCACAAAACTCCAACACTTCAAGATGTTGTCCCTGAGCTGGCACCTTGGCTGAGTCTTTAACAGGCAATCCCATTGCTGCACTAGGCCAGCTGCTTCAGGTGATGTTGTATAATACACACACACACACACACACACACACACACACACACAATGGAATATTACTCAGCCATAAAGAAGAATGAAATATTGCCATTTGCAGCAATATGGATGGACCTAGAGATTATCATACTAAGTGAAGGCAGACAGAGAAAAACAAATATTTGCTATCACTTATATGTGGAATTTAAAAAATAATACAAATAAGCTTACTTATAAGACAGAAACAGACTCACAGACATAGAAAACAAACTTATGGTTACCAAAAGGGAAAGGGGGAGAAGGATAAATTAGGACTTTGGGCTTAACAGATACACACCACTACATGTAAAATAAACAACAAGGATTTACTGTATAGTACAGGAAACTATATTCAATACCTTGTAATAACCTGTAATGGAAAAGAATCTGAAAAAGAACACACATATATATGTGTGTGTGTGCATAACTGAATCACTTTGCTGTACACGTGAAACTAACACAACATTTTAAATCAACTATAGTTCAATTTAAAAACTGGTATTTCCAAACAGCTCATGTAACTCAACAACAAAAAAACAACCCAATCAAAAAATGGGCAGAAGACCTTTTCAGACATTTCTCCAAAGAAGGCATACAAATGGCCAGTAGGCACATGAAAAGATGCTCAACATCGCTAATTATTAGAGAAATGAAAATCAAAAGTACAATGAGGTACCACGTTACACCAGTCAGAATGGCCATCATTAAAAAGTCTACAAATAACAAGTACTGGAGAGGGTGTTGAGAAAAGGGAACCCTCCCACACTATTAGTGGGAATTAGGTTGGTGCAGCCACTACGGAAAACAGTATGGAGGTTCCTCAGAAAACTAAAAATAGAATTACCATATGATCCAGCAATCCCACTCCTGGGCATATACCAGAGAAAACTCTAATTCAATAAGATACATGCAGCCCTATGTTCACTGCAGCACTATTCACAATAGCCAAGATATGGAAACAACCTAAGTGTCCATTGAGAGATGAATGGATAAGGAAGATGTGGTACATATATACAATAGAATACTATTCAGTCATAAAAAGAACAAAATAATGCCATCTGCAGCAACATGGATGCAACTAGGGATTATCATATTAAGTAAGTCAGAAAGAGAAAGACAAATACCATATGATATCACTTATATGTGGGATCTAAAATACAGCACAAATGAACCTATATGCAAAACACAAACAGACTCACAGACAGAGATCAGACTTGTAGTTGCCAAGGGGAAGAGGGGGAGGGAGAGGCATGGACTGGGAGTTTGGGGTTAGTAGATGCAAACTATTACATTTAGAATGGATAAACAACAAAGTCCTACAGTATAGCACAGGGAACTATATCCAATCTCCTGGGGTAAACCATAATAGAAAATAATATTCAAAAAGAATGTATATATGTGTATAACTGAGTCACTTTGCTGTAGAGCAGAGACTGGCATAACATTGTAAAAATGTTATGGTATTTAACATATGGCCTGGTATTTTAAGGCCATATACAAATGGTATATTTTAAGGCCATTACAATAAATTATATTTAAAGACTGGATAAGACAATGAGGGAAGTAAGTACAGATAGAAAAGGACCAAGTACAATCAGTTCTGCTGTAACACTGGTTTTGAAATGAAACTGTTCCAATGCAACTGATACATCAGGGAGCACTTTGAACATATTTCACATTTGTTTATGTATAATTTCATCTACAAGAAACATGGTGAACACAGAAAACTGTACCACCTGAAACAAGCCACATGGGAATACACACACACACACACACACACACACACACACACACACACACACACACACTCCAAACATCTACCAGTTACCTCAGTTCAACGCATGTGTCACCAGCCACATTTATCTGCAGTGAATGTGGCAACGTTCCCTCTGATTTCGAATAAACCTCCTTCCATCACTTCACAGTAGCATGCAAGCTACATTCCTCTGATGTCCACTTCTACAAGCAAACTTAAGGTTTTTTCAAGGTATATGCCATATTTATTATCATACTTAAGAATTAAACACTTATTGTGTAAACCTATTTTTTATTAGGTCCCTACCTTTCTTTTTATATATCACTAAACAAATTTTTGGATAGCGTTCACCTAACTCATCTTTCCCATAAGTTCTTGTGTTTTTCACTATGCGATTTGGTACAGTGTGGTGATTTTTAGGAACACATCTATCATGTTACGGCAGAATTAACTGTTCTGAAGGTGGGGCCCTCCAACCCTAAGAGGCTGGAGAGAAGAGGAAGCAGCAAAGACACAGGTGCTCAATACAGCAACTAATTTAATTTCCACTTAGACATTTACATCAGCATTTTCATCATAGCTGAATGGTATACAAACACATGTGTGGTGGAAACAGCATGGCTTTAAGGTCAAACAGTCCTGTTTGACTGTTTCACTCCACCACTTACCAAAAGTCCTCTGTCTCAGTGATCTCTTCTTAAAATGAAGATCACAATGTCTCATGGATTTTGGTGGAGGTTAAATAAGTGCTTTACATGGTACCTAGTAAAATAGTAAGTGCTACACAAATCTTATATTTCTTCCCCTTAAAATACAGACACACAAACAGTAACAAAAAATGCCACATAAAAACATTCCCTTATTTTATCAAGAAACTTATATGCTTGCATATGTAAAAAAAGCCAATTCCCATGTATTTAGATTCCTATCAGAGTGGGGACATATTTGCTCCATTTTCCCACCCCAAATTTTAATCAGAATGACTATATTGAATGAGTTAAATTAATAAATCGTTAATCCCAACATATGAGTATTCAGCCTTTCCCTTTCAGCAAGAGACATAGATTAATTAGATCCAAAGACACACTAAGGAGTGTGATGTTTTCTTATAGCTTTTTATCAAGTCAATGACATTACCATGCAGCATACAGGACTAAGCATTTTGCTTGCAGGAATCACATGGGGAAAAGTTATCTAACCACACTTTCATTTAGAAAAGGCTTCATTAAAATCTATCACCTACTAACTATTTTCAGTTTGAAAAAGAAGAGAAAAAAAGACTACCCATATTCAATACAAATATGTGCAGACATGTGCTATATATCAGAATCGCATAGACATTTTAATGAATTAATAATTTACACAATAAAGTAAACTCTGTAAAATTTTAACAAGGAAAGAAACTTCAAGAGCCAAGCATCCATTAAAAAAAATGACATAGGATGCCTGGTAAAAATCCACCTTTCATACTTATGAATTTACAGAGAAATGACATAATGCATGACATTTGCTTTAAAAATTATTTCAGCCAAAAAATAAGACACAAGACTGGCAAAAGGCTAATAAATGTTGAAGCTAGGTGATGGGTCACTGGGGTGACTCCTACTTTTTCTATTATTCTGTACGTATGATATTTTCCATTGTAAAAGATGTTTAAATTTCAGCTTTTTGCCTCCCATCCCATCCCCCAATAGAGATTCCGACTCAGAAATGGGATCTTGATTCAGGAATGGTATCCAGGAAAATGCATTAGATATTTCCAACTAAGGCCATCTACACACAGCACTTTGGGAAATAGCAGACCAGAGGATAGAATTAGCAATACAAGAAGGGGATTAAGAAATGGAGAATAAATAATTAAAAGATCTTTTCTACTATTAAAATATTCACCTAATTGACGTTATTTATTTATTTACTTATTTATCTATCTTTGGCTGTGTTGGGTCTTCGTTGCTGCGTGCAGGCTTTCTTTAGTTGAGGTGAGCCGGGGCTACTCTTTGTTGCAGTGTGCGGGCTTCTCACTGCAGCGGCTACAACCAAGATTACTCTACCCAGCAAGAATCTCATTCAGATTCGATGGAGAAATCAAAAGCTTTACAGATAAGCAAAAGCTAAGAAAATTTAGCACCAACAAACCAGCTCTACAACAAATGCTAAAGAAACTTCTCTAAGTGCGAAACACAAGAGAAGAAAAGGACCTACAAAAACAAACCCAAAACAATTAACAAAACGGTCACACGAACATACATATCGATAATTACCTTAAACGCGAATGGATTAAATGTACCCACCAAAAAACACAGGCTCACTGATTGGATACAAAAACAAGACCCATATATATGCGGTCTACAAGACACCCACTTCAAACCTAGGGACACATACAGACTGAAAGTGCGGGGATGGAAAAAGACATTCCATGCAAATGGGATCAAAAGAAAGCTGGAGTAGCAATACTCATATCAGATAAAATAAACTTTAAATAAAGAATGTTACAAGAGGCAAGGAAGAACACTACATAATGATCAAGGGATCAACCCAAGAAGAAGATATAAAAATTATAAATATATATGCACCCAAGCAGGAGCACCTCAATACATAAGGCAACTGCTAACAGCTCAAAAAGAAATCAAAAGTAATACAATAATAGTGGGGAAATCAACAGTAATACAATAATAGTGGGGGACTTTAACACCTCACTTACACCAATGGATACATCATCCAAACAGAAAATTAATAAGGAAACACAAGCTTTAAATGACACAACAGACCAGATAGATTTAATTGATATTTATAGGACACTCCATCCAAAACCAGCAGATTACACTTTCTTCTCAAGTGTGCATGGAACATTCTCCAGGACAGATCACATCTTGGGTCACAAATCAAGCCTCAGTAAATTTAAGAAAATTGAAATCATATCAAGCATCTTTTCTGACCACAACACTATGAGATTCGAAATGAACTAAGGGGGAAAAATGTAAAAAACACAAACACGTGGAGGCTAAGCACTACTTCCTAAATACCCAAGAGATCACTGAAGAAATCAAAGAGGAAATCAAAAAATACCTAGAGACAAACGACAATGAAAACACAACAATCCAAAACCTATAGGATGCAGCAAAAGCAGATCTAAGAGGTAAGTTTATAGCTATACAAGCCTACCTCAAGAAACAAGAAAAATCTCAAATAAATAATCTAATCTTACACCTAAAGGAACTAGAGAAAGAAGAACAAACAAAATCCAAAGTTAGCAGAAGGAAAGAAATCAGTAAGATAAGAGCAGAAATAAATGAAATAGAAAAAAAGACAACAATAGCAAAGACCAATAAAACTAAAAGCTGGTTCTTTGAGAAGATAAACAAAATTGATAAACCATTAGCCAGACTCATCAAGAAAAAGAGGGAGAGGACTCAAATCAATAAAATTAGAAATGAAAAAGAAGAAGTTACAACAGACACCACAGAAATACAAAGCATCCTACTATAAGCAACTCTATGACAATAAAATGGACAACCTGGAAGAAATGGAAATTATTAGAAAGGTATAACCTTCCAAGACTGAACCAGGAAGAAATAGAAAATATGAACAGACCAGTCACAAGTAATAAAATTGAAACTGTGATTAAAAAGCTTCCAACAAACAAAAGTCCAGGACCAGATGGCTTCACAGGTGAATTCTATCAAACATTTACAGAAGAGCTAACACCCATCTTTCTCAGACTCTTCCAAAAAATTGCAGAGGAAGGAACACTCCCAAACTCATTCTCTGAGGCCACCATCACCCTAGTACCAAAACCAGACAAAGATACTAAAAGAAAAGAAAATTACAGGCCAATATCACTGATGAATACAGATGCAAAAATCCTCAACAAAATACTAGCAAACAGAATCCAACAACACATCAAAAGGATCATACACCATGGTCAAGTGGGATTTATCCCAGGGATGCAAGGATTCTTCAATATATGCAAATCAATCAATGTGATACACCATATTAACAAACTGAAGAAGAAAAATCATATGATCATCTCAATAGATGCAGAAAAAGCTTTTGACAAAATTCAACACCCACTCATGATAAAAACTCTCCAGAAAGTGGGCATAGAGAGAACCTACCTCAACATAATAAAGGCCATATATGACAAACCCACAGCAAACATCATCTCAATGGTGAAAAACTGAAACCATTTCCTCTAAGATCAGGAACAAGACAAGGATGTCCACTCTCACCACTATTATTCAGCATACTGTTGGAAGGCCTAGCCACGGCAATCAGAGAAGAAAAAGAAATAAAAGGAATACAAATTGAAAGAGAAGACGTAAAACTGTCACTATGTGCAAATGACATGATACTATACATAGAGAATCCTGAAGATGCCACCAGAAAACTACTAGAGCTAATCAATGAATTTGGTAAAGTAGCAGGATACAAAATTAATGCACAGAAATCTGTTGCATTCCTATACACTAATGATGAAAAATCTGAAAGAGAAATTAAGGAAACACTCCCATTTACCATTGAAACAAAAAGAGTAAAATACCTAGGAATAAACCTACCTAGGGAGACAAAAGACCTGTATGCACAAAAGACAGTGATGAAAGAAACTGAAGATGATACCAACAGATGGAGAGATATACCATGTTCTTGGATTGGAAGGATCAATATTGTGAAAATGACTATAGTACCCAAAGCAATCTACAGATTCAATGCAATTTTTATCAAATTACCAATGGCATTTTTTACACAAGTAGAACCAAAAATCTTAAAATTTGTATGGAGACACAAAGACCCCGAATAGCCAAAGCAGTCTTGAGGGAAAAAAACAGAGCTGGAGGAATCAGACGCCCTGACTTCAGACTATACTACAAAGCTACCCTAATCAAGACAATATGGTACTGACACAAAAACAGAAACACGGATCAATAGAACAAGATAGAAAGCCCAGAGATAAACCCACGCACCTATGGTCAACTAATCTATGACAAAGAAGGCAAGGATATACAATGGAGAAAAGACAGTCTCTTCAACAAGTGGTGCTGGGAAAACTGGACAGCTACATGTAAAAGTATGAAATTAGAACACTCCCTAACACTATACACAAAAATAAACTCAAAATGGATTAGAGACCTTAATTTAAGACTGGACACTATAAAACACTCAGAGGAAAACATAGGAAGAACACTCTTTGAAATAAATCACAGCCAGATCTTTTCTGGGGCTTCCCTGGTGGCGCAGCGGTTGAGAGTCCGCCTGCCGATGCAGGGGACGCGGGTTCGTGCCCCGGTCCGGGAAGATCCCATGTGCCGCGGAGCGGCTGGGCCCGTGATCCATGGCCGCTGAGCCTGCGCGTCCGAAGCCTGTGCTCCGCAAACGGGAGAGGCTAGAACAGTGAAAGGCCTGCATACCACAAAAAAAAAAAAAAAAAAAAAAAAAAAAAAAAAAAAAAAAAAAAAAAATTTAAAAGAAATTCACCTAATTGACTTTACTTATGTATTTATTTATTTATTTTTGGCTGCGTTGGGTCTTCGTTGCTGTGCTCAGGCTTTCTCTAGTTGTGGCAAGCCGGGGCTACTCTTTGTTGTGGTGTGCGGGCTTCTCACTGCGGTGGCTTCTCTCTTTGCAGAGCATGGGCTCTAGGCCCATGGGCTTCAGTAGTTGTGGCTCGCAGGCTCTAGAGTGTAGGCTAAGTGGTTGTGTGCACGGGCTTCGTTGCTCTGCGGCATGTGGGATCTTCCCAGACCAGGGCTCAAACCAGTGTCCCCTGTATTGGCAGGCAGATTCTTAACCACTGTGCCACCAGGGAAGCCCCCATCTAATTGACTTTAGAATAATAAATCAAGCAAAAGTACAGGCCAGTATACATGAAGGGGCATAACATCAAGTAATAATCATCAGAACCATCATCACTCAGTTTTTCACAAGAAACAGTAGCAGCCGCTACTGTTTTCTCTTTTGAATCAGGAACTTGACACATCTTCAGATCATCAGAAAAGTAATTATAAAGGTTAACAATGAGAAGAGTTTTTGAAATACATTTTCTTAGAAAACATAATATACTATTCTAAGACATGAATTTGGCTCTCTCTATTGAGATAGAAGATTAAAGCTAAACAATTACACAACCAATTAATTTTTTATTTTGTTTCATGCTTGGCTGATGATCTGGGATATCAGATTATATCAATATCACTTATATCTAAAGGAATCTATTCACATAACATAGGGCAGGCACATAAAAACAAACACAGTCCAAGTTAAATAATATTCTCGTTTTTACAAAGATCCTCTCAAAATATCTCTAAATTTATTCTTAAGCCATGAGTTTATAAATATAAAACATAATCCAAATATTAGTTGTAAAAGTAAAATAAGACTAGCAAATTCTATGAATCATTAGGAAAAGCAACTTTATAATTATGTGATATACAAGACTGCAGGACATAAAAAAAACAGTGCGAAAATAAGGTGGAGAGAAAATAACATTGTTAAGTACAAAGAATAACACAGGAAGGCAACATGATAATGTGAGTACTAGGCAATACGTCCAACAAAAATCAGCCATCTGTTCAATACGGAGCCCACTAGGAATCCAAAGAATTATTTAGAGCCCACCAGGGCTCTAAACCACATTTGTTCATTCTTTCAATTAAATTTATTAAGCACCTGCTATTTGCCAGGACACAGTGTACCTGGTTAGGAGGAAACAAATCACAAAATAATCTCATCTCTTTCAATATGCCAACAAGTAGACTATGTCATATTCCACATATTTTCATTATTTGTTTAAGATCTTATTATGCTTTCATTTTAACCTTAATATTACTTTATGTCATATGAATCTATGAAAAATGTAAAAGCATAACATAATTCAGAGAGAAGTCTTTAAACGATCCCTATTGGCTTCAGCATTTTTGGAGGAATAAGAAAAAAGTTAACTTTCCAATGTCACTGAAACATCACAATGCAGAAGAATCTATGGAAGTGACAGTGGTTTTTATTTCTGAAAATGAAGCAAATAACCATAAAATTTAAACTCAAGATAATTCCAGGTACAAACCACCAGTTCTCAAATATTTTAGTTTCAGGACTCCTGAGCTCTCATAAAAATGACTGAGAACCGCAAGGAGTTTCTTGCTTATGTTGGTGAAATCTGCTGATAGTTACCATTTTATGAATGAAAATTGAAAAAAAATTAAATATTGATATACTAACTCATTTTAAATAGCAATAATAAACTCACGTTAACATAAGCAACATATTTTATGAAAACTAACTATATTCTCTAAAACAAAAAAATAATGATGGAGGCATTGTTTTTACATTTTTGCAATTCTCTTCAAAGTCTAGCTTAATAGAAGACAGCTAGATTCCCATATCTCCATTTGTAATCAATTTGTGTGTTGCTATTTGTTATTTTGGTTGAAGTATATGAAGACTATCCAGCCTTACATAGATATATAACTGGAAAAGGAAGAGGATTACAATAGTGTTTTCAGACAGCTGTGGGTATTCTTCCTCAATATTATACCAAAATTTGACAAGTGGTAGTTTAGTTGCAATGTGGAATCATACTCTAAGACATTAAAATCCATTGGTCTACCTTGCACTTTAAATCAGTCTTTACCCATGCATTATTTTCTAACAATACACGTGAATTATCTGGAGAATATTGGTTCACTGAGTTATACAGATCTTCCAAATGTTGATGTATTTCATTATACAAAATAAGTAAATCACACTTGCTAATATCACTATCAATCTTATCTGAAAAGTCTTTAAGTATTGGGAAACCATTAAGCTCACTTTGGCAGGTAAAATGTCCCAACAACCCTAATTTTTGTTTGAAAGCTCAAATTATTATCACTGGCAACAAATACTATCAGTTGTTTTCCAGGTAGTCACTGACTCACTTCATTCATTTCCAAGAAAATGCCTGCCAGATACCCAAGTCTGAATAACCAAACTTTGTTGGTCATTTTTCAAGTAAAAATGGTGCTCCATGAAAAGAGCAGCCAGTTCAGCTCAGAACTCAGTATCTGCACAAACGCTTTTCTTCACAACTATCATGTTTTGTTAATGCAGCAGAAGTGCTTTATTTGTGCTTCTCATTTCACAATACGGAATGTTAAAAAGGTGGGTATTCAAGGGTAGAAATTTTATCAAATTAATGTTTTGTACTGTTTCATCAAAGATACTCAAGTGAAATATTCACCTTTTAAACTACAGGTATGTGGTGATAAATAAAACAATGACAACTGGTACAGTTTTGTGCCACTGCCTTGATTCATACAAAGGCACTAGCAGCTAGCAGTTTCGGCAACCGCTGCTTTTGCAGTGCAAATGTCAATAAAATGAAAAAGCCATCATAGCATTTTATAAAATTAGGTTTGACTTTTGCAGAACTCCTGAAAGATCTCAGGAACCCCTAGGGGTCCTTGCACTACACTTTGAGAATGACTTCAGTAAGCAATCAATAAATATTGATGATGGTCATCACGACAAAAATATTTCATATCACTTCCGTCTTCATATCACACCAAGATGAAAGTTTTATACTTCAATTCTTAAGACTTTCAAGAATGAAAATTCTGTAATCTTCCTGACAATCAAATTCCAATATCTGATCTTTCAGACACAACACTTTCCCTATATTAACCATCTAAACTTTACTCTTTCCAGTATAGATGTATTCTATTTCTCTCTCAGGTGGGCTTGGAGAATAACCAGTCAAGTTTTCTTTTTCTTTCCAGCAGTTATACAACTATAGATGCTGTGGCTCCTATAAGGAAGTTCCCTTCTGCAATCAAAGGTTGACTGGCCCTGTTCAAATTCTGAAATATCTGGGAACAAAGGTGGAATACCTAGGTGGAACTAAACCAACACCAACACAATCTATCAATGCGAATTGTGAGATAAGCCAGCACTGAAGACTTACTATAATGGCCCAGAAAGTCAGAGAAACACTCAAAAACTACTCATTTTAGGCAGGTTTTAAAAACTTATGTATTGTTTTGTTTTGTTTTTCAGTTTGGCTGTTTATGCAGCTTAGCTGAATCTGGTTGTGTTTGTTATTTGAACTATGAGCCTTTTCATGTCTTGATATTAAAATACATTCACAAGTTCAACAAAGATTTATTGAGTACCTACTATGTGCCGTGCTAGATCCTAGAGATACAATAATGAACAATAATAAAACTCTTTCACCTTTGTGGTAGAAAGGGATAGCCAGTATATAAGCAGACTTATTAATAACATACGGAATTGAAGCGTGTGATCAATGCTACAAAAAAAAAAGTAAAACTAGGTGAAGGGATGGAGAGTGACCAGTTAGGAGAAGTGGGAGGATTACTTTAAATTAAAAAGTCTTTACTGAGTAGATGTCTCTGGAGCTGAGACTTGAATGACTAATTCTGAGGATGTGGAATAAGAGTGTTCCAGATTGAAAGGCTAGGAAGTGCTGATGCCCTGAGATTGGAACTAAAACAAGAAAAGTCTGACTGAAACATACTGACCAAAGAGGAGAATTACACAAGAAGTCAGAGCCATAGGCAGGTGCCAGGTCATGAAGTGATATGAAGGGAAGCTGATTTTAGATGGCACAGAATGGTTCTCACAACCTGATGGAAGTCACTTCGTCTTTTTAAAAATAGAGATGATGATATCAAACATACATGGGGGAAAGACAACAGGTTAGAATTCACAAGACATAAGTTCAAATTCCAGTTCTTCCCACTGTATCTTAGAAACAAAAGAAGGCAGGGGGAGAAAATTAGTATTTATTAAGTACTAGTAATTGCCACACTTTGAAACAGGTATTTGATCCTATCTCATTTAATTCAACTAGGGTTAGTTATTTTCTCAGGTCTCTAAGCTGCCGTTTCTAACCCTACAAAGTGGAGAAGGTAATAATTAATATTTGTTGCAGCTACATTATGAATTGTCGGAAAGGTGCATAAAAAACTAACATGTAAAGTTCTTTGACAACTAAGTATCTAAAAGTATTATCATTATAGATAAACATATTTCTCTTTTAAGTCATAGATTTGTATGACATTTGTCCTCCCTGTCTAGGATATTCTATTACTGGTATAGAAAAAGAACACTTATTGAAGATCTCTTATGATTGTCACCAAACCAAAGAATAAGAGGGGCAATAAAACACTCCAGAGAGCCAGGCACCCCAATTTGAGCTATTGATACAATGAGCCCTATGACCTAGATATTTTTTTCAAGCTCTACCCATTCATGTTTTTCTTAATTGCTTCAATTTACATATGCACCCCTCTAAACCTACAAGAATCAACTTGCAAAAGGAAAGCCTCTCTTGTTCGTTGGCATCCTTTCATGGACACTGAGCTGTTGCTTCACACAGAACACCTGTGAAGCGGTTTCATAAGATCTCACATTACTGAACAGGAAACCAAGATGATTAGGAATCCTTGAAAGCTTGGAAAGGACTGATAAGGGCAGTAAAACTGCCTAATGAATTAAGCTGGCCAAGATGGGTGATAAGAAAGGCATTTACATCCAACATGGAAGAACACTGTAACTACTTAAGAACGTTTCGTATGTGGGGAAAAAACCCTCAAAAAATCATATTTTAATAAAGTCTCAATTACAATTATTCACAGAAGCTTTCAATATATATTATTTCATTTACTTACACAGTAGCCAAAACGTAAATTCCATGTGGAGTACAATTATGCATTCTGTGAGATGCATTAACTTTAAAGATAAGTGCTTAAGTTTCATTTGCTAACTTATTACTACTTCTCTCAGCTTATTAAGCTTCTGATTCAAACTGTGAACTTATAAAAGACCTTATAATTTACATTTGCACCGCTGGCTATAGCATACTTCTGGGCCTAGCGTCAATACTCAGGCAATCTTACCAAATGAAAGAAAGCCCACTCCCGAACAAATCCACGAACTAACCCTGAAATTCACCAGACTCACTACTTACCTCTGGTATACAGGCTCCTGTGAAACCAAACAAGCCATTGGCATTGTCACTTTTTTGTATTACCAATCTTGCTGTAGCATTCTCTTCAGAAATGCGAGCTCCTCCACATACAGAGACTAGTTTAAGAATGAATAATTCTTCTCCTTCCTCTTCATTGTCATCTCTTGCAGAAATAATGAATGATTTGTTAGTTTCTCCCTGTCTGAATTCCAGATATCCAGAAACAGGGTGTAAATCACTCTTTGCTGGCATGGCATGAAGTTCGTAAATTTCTTCAAGGGTCAATTTCTGCTCATAGGCCCTCACATCCTGCATCAGACCTGTAAATCTGTCATTGCCATTCACTCCTGCCCCAATTCTCAGTGTTCCTGGACCTGAAATTAGAAATGGGTTTAAATGCTACAATAACCACAACTATCCTGTCCTAAATTACAAGTGTGATTCAGAAAGTGAAGCGATTTTATTAAAAAGTTTTATTAGGTAAGTAAAGCTTTCACATAACTAGAACACAATTAAATAAAGGCTATCTATTATAATGAAAAATGAATCAGTAATCGCTGGGATTTAAGATATTTTGTACCAAAGGATATGTTGTACATGTGTATGTATGTGTATATACGTATGTATATGTATATATTTGGATAGACATTTCTTCTGGGAAATCTAAAAATTTCCTTGCACATCTAAGAATGGAATGATTCAATTCAGTCACAATTTTAAAACTTTAGTATTACTATTCTTTAAGAACTTCAATTCTTGATCTGTTAGAAATTCACCTTGAGTTACATGAAGTTGTGAGACCAGCAAAAGGAGTTTTTGTGGACCAAAAATAACTGTTAATCCAAACAACTAATGCAATAAATGTAGAAAAAGAAATATTCCTTCCCAGGAACAACATTATATAAGTTTTAAGGACTTTTCCATGATAGTAACAATATGCAGCTCAACTCTTTACTATGCATCAATAATAACCCTTTTTAGGAATTCACTAATTCTTATTACTTTACTTATTCCCTCTCCAATAACTCAACTAAGATATTTATGTAAGATGAGAGTTTGGCAGTGACTTGGGATTGCCTCCATGCCTTCTCCAGAGGTTCTAGACTGACTATATAGTAATGAGAGTGAAATATCTACAATAGACAAAAATGAACTTCACACACAATACTGAACAAACCCCAGACACTCAAGCGTACGCACTGCTCAATTCTATGTACATAAATTTTAAAAACAGTTAAAACTAATCGTATGCTCTTAGAAATGGCAGTAGTAGTTGAGCATGGTGATGAGTCAATGACTAGAGAAGAGCCAAAGAGGGCTTCTGGAACACTGTTTCTTGATCTGGGGGCTGGTTACATGGAATGCTGAAACTGATGAATTTAAAATTTTTTAAAATTCATCTACCTGTACACCTATATACACTTTTGTATATTTTATAATATACATAAAATATCCTATATTTCATTAATAACCTAAAAATATATATATACCTTTTCAATTTTATTTCTAAGTTACAAATTACATAGACAATATAAGTTCCTTGCAGTAAGCTACATAAAGAAACACCAGCTCTTACTTTCCCCAATCTTTCCCATTCTACCACCATGTCATCATGGTGGTTAACATCATGTCAAAAAAATTGATGTTAACATCAATGTTAACAGACATATGTATATATTCACACAATCAAAAGATTAATAATTTGGGCTTCCCTGGTGGCACAGTGGTTGAGAGTCTGCCTGCCGATGCAGGGGACGCGGGTTCGTGCCCCGGTCCAGGAAGATCCCACATGACGCAGAGCAGCTAGGCCTGTGAGCCATGGCCACTGAGCCTGCGTGTCCTGAGCCTGTGCTCCGCAACGGGAGAAGCCACAGCAGTGAGAGGCCCGCGAACCACAAAAAAAAAAAAAAAAAAAAAGATTCATAATTTAATGCCACAGATTGTTGTAAGCACAGTTCTACAGGCTGAAATCAGTAGTGTGTATATGTTATTCTTTTGACCATCTTTTTTCCTACTAGGAAAGAAAAAATACAACCAGATATTTAATGCAGGAGGTTCAGAAGGAAAATATTCTGTTAAGATATAACCATATAAGCTCTGCTCTACTTTCCTACTAAATAAAAAAACAGAATCAAATTATAGGATAGAGGGGCTGGGAGGGAACTGGTGATTATAACAGAAATAACTGATATTTGTACATAAACATGCACACAAGTGTGTTTCTCAAGGAAACAGCACATAATTCAGCTTAAAGATAAGGATTCTCTCTCTTTAAAGCACACCATAGAATTCATCAATTTAACTCCCGATACTATAAACCCCTGTAATTGCTGGATTGTTCAATATGATTTTCTTTTAATTTCTCTTTAACCTTATCTCCACCACCCTTTACCTCCGGAACACTGAGCTGACAGCAGTTCTCCAGATACAATACTCTGCTTCACACTTCTACACCTTTGTTCTCTTTTCTACCTGGAATTATCACACCCATCCCTCCTACTATCACAAGAGGAATTTTTTTCTTTCTTCCTTATTAATTTTTTCTTTCTTCCTACAATGTGTTGAAGTGATCTGTTTGCACACCTCTCTCCCAGAGCCTATTTCAGGTACTTTAAGGGCAGAGACTCTGCCTGATTCATTTCTGCAACACTCAGCACAGAACTTACGGTCTTGGTAGACGTGTAGCTTTATTTAAAAAAATAAACCAATAATACATAAGCAGATTTTTAAATACCCACTAGCCTTTTTAAGAAGTCAAAATTTTTAAAAACTCAAAATTCAGGGTCCTAATTGTAAAGATAACACTCACCATCAGTAATGGCTTCTCCTTTTAGACTCTTGATTCCTCTGGGCATTGCATTTCCATCAAGGTAGAATTCAATTATACCATCATCGAGGATAATTAGAAGATGCAGCCAAACATTTTCTTCTAAGTATTTCATGACTGTCGTCTTGGCAATATATGTAGCATCGGAACCCAGAGTTTTGTAATGAAGGGAAAGTGTCACATGGGATTCATCTGTTTGAATTTTTACCCCATAGTAGATGCTTCCGTTACCATCATCCTTTGCTATAACAAATCCATTCGTATTGGCATTGGGCATTACCCAAGCTGAAAATGTAAAGTTGGCAATTGAGTTGTTCCTTGAGGGATGGTATTTTGGATTAACAGTTCCAAATGCACCCTCTAGTCCACTGAAGTACAAAGCATCTGTTCCACTATGGTGACGCCTCATGTGCGGTTGTGAATGCACAGTGCTGGGAAAAATTCCAGCCAGCAAAAAATCTATCATTGGAGGCAAACCAGCAGTGAACTCACTAGACAGTATTTCCCAGCCTACTCGTACATCACAGAAGACACCCTGCTGCCTCAGAACAGTAAAGTTGGTGATATAAGACATATCATCTTCTGAGAGGACATCTTCTGCCACTTCTCTCTCTAGGCACTCTGGATCAAAGATAAAAACTCCAAAGGGATCATCATTGAATGGAATCATTACTGTCACCTGGAGGTTGGTTCCTGCTAGTTGGCCCCCAGGACCTGGGGACCCACCTGTAATAATAATTTATAAGGAATGAAAAACCAGAATTTGGAGTACTTTCTAGTACAAGATGAAGACAGAAAGAATTTGTTTAGCAAACTTCTCATTAAGTAATTTACTTGTTAATCAATGAACAATAGTGTCACCATATGGCCTTCACCACATTTTCAAGGGTATTCTGGTTCAGTATTTCATTAACAACCAGTTGAGCCTGAAAAGAGGATACTAACTAGAAAGGTTTAATTCCCACACTTAAAACCAAAAGTGATGGGAAAATTGATTATTTAAATTATGGTATGAAGACCAACTTTAAGCTACCATGAATCTGTACTTCCTAACTACCATTAATGTTTTGTTTGAGATACTATTTGGTGTGGAAAAAAATCTATTTACAAGTTTGAGGATGGATATGTCTCCATCCATAAAACTTCATTTAACTGCATTTTCTATACAGCTCTAATTATTCCAGCATAAAATAGTAAATTTGGGTGGTAAAATAAAATAGATGAGAAAACACAGCACCTGAAATGTTCACAAGCTTTAAAATATAAAACTCATTGAATTCAGGAATTTCGTCTGGAAAAGCATGGAGAATTATTGGTTTGGCTCCTTCTCCATCCATAAAGTTAACAGTGCCTGAAGTTTCATAGAACTCTTGTCCAGGTTGCAAAGCAGAATCATTCTGAAATAGCTGCCAAGCCACAGAAACATTGCCAAAGTGTCCTCGGTGCCTCAAAATCCTGTATAACAAATTAAAGAAAATTATTTCTTATGAAAAATGTATAAGTAGTAACTCTACTGAGAACTTTCTGTATTATCTCAGAAATACACTTTGTCTATTTATCAGCTTTAATATAAACCAGCCAGCCAGTTCTTACTGAGCAACCAAGAAGAATCTCATGGAAAAGGAAGAATGAAGTAGAACTTTAAATAATAAAAAGAAGCAGTCTTAAAATTCATAATCTTCGAAGTCCAAACTGAAAGATAAAGTCTAAGATAAATCCAATCGAAAAATATTTAGATGAGAATTGGCAAAAGTTCTTCAAAAGCAAAGCCTAGGGTGAGGGTAGTCACATATCATTTAAAAGAAGAATTCCAGAAGACCTTGAATAATTGAAGTCTCTCAGTCTTGACGAGGAACAGAAGTGGGGTAAAGGAGAGTGGGGAGAGTATTTTCTGCTTTCCATCTAAAGCGTCAGGGTTTTTTTTAACAAGTGGAAACAACATGAACAAAGTTTACAATTCATTCAGACTACCAACTTTGAAGTTATTCCATTCTTAACCATTTTTTTAATTTTGAAAGATTAACAATGTTTCAAATTTTTGCATACATAAAGATTTTATTTTATTTTAACCAATTTTGAATTTGCCTTGTCCAAATATGCTTACCAAAATGAATTAGTCTTTCCTTCTTCTACTGCTTTGTCTATGGGCTCCAAGGAAAAAATACCATTTGGGTCATCATTAGCTTCAATTATCACTGTAGCTATTCCAAATTGATATACTACTGTATCACCTAAATTAAAAATGGAAAAGTCAAAATAACAAAAAAGTACTTGACTTATTGTTAAATTTGTATTTTTAAACTAAGAAACAGTTTAAAATAAGGTTCAAATTCCAGGAAGAATTTCCTCATTGAAGGTCATAAATAAATGAAAGAGATGGCTAAATAAGTTTAATGTGACCTGTCTCTGAAGAAATGTTTAATTACTGAAGAACTACTTCACTGAAAAACATACATATTTTTCTTTGCAATAGGAATATCACCTCAATAGTTTAATTAGAAATTAAAAACATAGCTTTATCAAATTTCAACATTTTGAGGTAGATTCTTTCATTTCATAAAAATTAAAGTATTACCCCATAAGATATATTAATTAGAATCACTGGCTTAAATATTGGATTGACCAAAAAGTTCATTCGGGTTTTTCCAAAACATCTTATGGAAAAACCTGAACGAACCTTTTGGGCAACCCAATTATTTCCCTTTAGATCTCCGCCTTTAGGCAGCAGAGTCTGATCTGGTCATACATAGAACAAAGCAATCTTTATGATGTTGAACCTGATTCCTTTCTACTCCAATTGTTTCCACAGCATGTTAGCACCATTACAGCCAATAAATTAGGTCTCTTCTCATCACTCCCCTGAGGTCCATAGCTTTTCCTCTTACTGGAGCTGTTCCCTCTGTGAGCAAAAGTCTTCCCAACCTTTATTCACTTCTTTTCACTCCTCAGGACCCAGCTCAAGCAACAACTCTTCCGGGAATTCTTCCTTGAATTCCCAAGTTAAGTGCATCCTCTACTGTGTTCCTACAGCACTTCACACTTTGTCAATCTGGCATAGCGATTATCACCTTATATTAATACACACACACACTGACACGTACACACACTCAGGTGCGCGCACACACACACACACACAATATTACTGCTAAGTCCTTGTACAAATGCTTCTTAATCAATTTCATCCCCTAGCAGGGTAGATGCTCAGTCATTGGTATTTATCAAAGTTCGCTGAACTGATACAAATAAAACTTTGAAAATTAGATGAGGACAACACCTAAAACTAAAATTAGAGAAAAAGAAATACGTGGCAAACCAGCACATTAAAAATAATTTATATAAATATACAATTGTACTCAACCTTACTTGATGATTAGCAAATGGAAAGAGGAAAAAAACATAAAAACAGACCGTAAATCACTGTATAGAAAATCCTGACATTATGGAGTAATAAAATAACTTAAAATATATCATAAAATCTAACAAAAACAAATAAAAACAAGAACGCCTAATTTTGGCAGGGTTCTGCTATAATGTGCATTTGTTATGCAACATGTCATAGGTGGTATTGAAAATAATGGAGAGGAAGGGAAATAGGAAGAAAGACACAAAGAGAAAGAGACAAAGGAATAGGGAGAATGATAAACACAGCACAAACAAAAATTAAGTGATCTCTTTCTTTTCCTCTTCTTCTTTCTTAATATTTCAGTCTAAGAGGTAGAGCACAACGTACGCAGGCACGCTGTGAGTTAGGGATACGACACCACAGTGACCCAACACAAGCTTAGAGCTCACGCAGGGTAAGGAAGGCATCTCCAACAGAGAAAAGCTTGGGGTTCGATGTTGGAGTCTGAGTGGAGTGGGAGGGCATCCACATGAGGGTAGGGGGTTGGCCTAGAGCAGGAAGCTAGAACACTACTGCAGTAAGAAAAGCAAACTCATTGTGGGAAGAAGGTAAACGAAGCAATGGGAAAGTGGTTACACACAAGGTGAATTAATCAAATAAGTAAATATATTGATATTAAAGATAATCGGAGTTGGATTGCTCATTACCGGTGGAGGAAGGGATAAATATGAAAACGAGAATAAAACTTGTGATATTGGATAGAAATGGAGACCCTAGGTGAACTAATGGTCTTCAATGTATACAGCTGGGTACAGAACTACAGATGTTAATGGGCATGTGTATATACATAAATTCATACACACATACATATATTCCCTATCTCTGTAAGAGGACCTAGGAGGACCATAAACTCAATAATAATTAGCATACCTAGTGCAGAGGTCCTGGTTTCTACAGAACATTCTTGAGCTTTCCCTGGTGGTGCAGTGGTTGAAAATCCACCTAACAATGCAGGGTACACGGGTTCAAGCCCTGGTCTGGGAAGATCCCACATGCCGCGGAACAACTAAGCCCGTGCACCGCAACTACTCTAGAGCCTGTGAGCCACAACTACTGAGCCTGTGCACCACAACTACTGAGCCTTTCCTCTAGAGCCCGTGAGCCACAACTACTAAGGCCTGCACGCCTAGAGCCCATGCACTGCAACAAGAGAAGCCACCGCAATGAGAAGCCCGTGCACCGCAACAAAGAGTATCCCCTGCTCACCGCAACTAGAGAAAACCTCCACGCAGCAACAAAGACCCAACACAGCCAAAAAATAAAAATAATAAAATAAATAAATAACATTCCTCACTAAGAGGAGTCAGGGCTTCTTGAAAAAATGACTGATTTCAGGGTTTTGACAGGAAAAGTATAAGATGAGTCTGGAATAGCTTGCTGTTCCAGGAAGTAAGAAAATGCTCACAGAATAATAGCGACAGGTCACAAAGACAAAGAAGTCATCTTGCACAGGTTACCACTGGCCAAATCTGGGACAATGTGACCATCAAAGTAAATAATGATAGCGAAATAGGGCGAGTAGTTAGTTGTTAGTGTCAGTTGCTCGGAGGTGGCGGCCACAGTCACCATGAAAGGTACTGGACGGCAGGCAAAGGTAGTCACCCTGGCGGCGTGTGGGCCCCTCAGACGATGAGGTCATCTGCAATAAATTTCCTGAGACACCTTCAAGATGGCGGAGGAGTATCATGTGGACATCACCTTCTTCCCCACAAAAACGTCAGAAATACATCTACATATGGAACAACTCCTACAGAACACCTACTGAACGCTGGCAGAAGACCTCAGACTTCACAAAAGATATGTACTTTTTTTTTTCCTTTTTCTCTTTTTGTGAGTGTGTATGTGTATGCTTCTTTGTGTGATTTTGTCTGTGTAGCTTTGCTTTTACCATTTGTCCTAGGGTTCCATCTGTCATTTTTTTTTCTTAGTATAGTTCTTAGCGCTTTTTATCACTCGTGGATTTGGTTTGGCTGCTCTCTTCTTTCTTTCTTTTTTCTTTCTTAAATTACTTTTAAAATTTTTTTATTTTTAATAACTTTTTTATTTATTATTTTTATTTTTTATTTTAATAACTTTATTTCTTTTTATTTATTTGTTCTTTCTTCCTTTTTTTTCTCCCTTTTCTTCTGAGACATGTGGCTGACAGGGTCTTGGTGCTCTGGCTGGGTGTCAGACCTGGGCCTCTGAGGTGGGAGAGCCAAATTGAGGATACTGGTCCACCAGAGACCTCCGGGCTCCACCTAATATCAAGCGGCAAAAGCTCTCCCAAAGAGCTCCATCTCAACGCTAAGACCCAGCTCCACTCTACGAACAGCAAGCTACAGTGCTGGACACCCTATGCCAAACAACTAACAAGAGAGGAACACAACCCCACCCATTAGCAGAGAGGTTGCCTAAAATAATAATAAGGTCACAAACACCCCAAAACACACCACCAGACGCAGTCCTGCCCACCAGAAAGACAAGATCCAGCCTCATCTACCAGAAAACAGGCACCAGTCCCTTCCACCAGGAAGCCTACACAACCTACAGAACCAACCTTAGTCACTGGGGGCAGACACCACAAACAACGGGAACTACAAACCTGCAGCATGCGAAAAGGAGACCCCAAACACAGTAAGTTAAGCAAAATGAGAAGACAGAGAAACACACAGCAGATGAAGCAGCAAGATAAAAACCCACCAGACCTAACAAATGAAGAGGAAATAGGCAGTCTACCTGAAAAAGTATTCAGAATAATGATAGTAAAGATGATCCAAAATCTTGTAAATAGAATAGAGAAAATGCAAGAAACATTTAACAAGGACTTAGAAGAACTAAAGATGAAACACACAATGATGAACAACACAATAAATGAAATTAAAAATACTCTAGATGGGATCAATAGCAGAATAACTGAGGCAGAAGAACGGATAAGTGACCTGGAAGATAAAATAGTGGAAATAACTACTGCAGAGCAGAATAAAGAAAAAAGAATGAAAAGAACTGAGGACAGTCTCAGAGCCTCTGGGACAACATTAAATACACAAACATTCGAATTATAGGGGTCTCAGAAGAAGAAGAGAAAAAGAAAGGGACTGAGAAAATATTTGAAGACATTATAGTTGAAAACTTCCCTAATATGGGAAAGGAAATAACTCCAGGAAGCGCAGAGAGTCCCATACGGATAAATCCAAGGAGAAACACACTAAGACACATACTAATCAAACTATCAAAAATCAAATACAAAGAAAAAATATTAAAAGCAGCAAGGGAAAAACAACAAATAACATACAAGGAAATCCCCATAAGGTTAACAGCTGATCTTTCAGCAGAAACTCTGCAAGCCAGAAGGGAGTGTCAGGACATATTTAAAGTGATCAAAGGGAAAAATCTATAACCAAGATTACTCTTCCCAGCAAGGATCTCATTCAGATTCAAAGGAGAAATTAAAACTTTTACAGACAAACAAGCAAAAGCTAAGAGAATTCAGCACCGCCAAACCAGCTTTACAACAAATGCTAAAGGAACTTCTCTAGGCAGGAAACACAAGAGAAGGAAAACACCTACAATAACAAACCAAAAATAATTAAGAAAATGGAAACAGGAACATACATATCGATAACTACCTTAAATGTAAATGGATTAAATGCTCCAACCAAAAGACATAGACTGGCTGAATGGGTACAAAAACAAGACCCGTATATATGCTGTCTACAAGAGACCGACTTCAGACCTAGACTGAAAGTGAGGGGATGGAAAAAGATATTCCATGCAAATGGAAATCAAAAGGAAGCTGAGTAGCAATTCTCATATCAGACAAAACAGACTTAAAGATTATTACAAAAAGAGACAAAAAAGGACACTACATAATGATCAAGGGATCAGTCCAAGAAGAAGATATAACAGTTGTAAATATTTATGAACCCAACACTGGAGTACTTCAATACATAAGGCAAATGCTAACAGCTGTAAAAGGGGAAATTGACAGTAACACAATCATAGTAGGGGACTTCAACACCCCACCTTCACCAATGGACACATCATCCAAATTGAAAATACATAAGGAAACACAAGCTTTACATGATACATTAAACAAGATGGACTTAATTTATATTTATAGGACATTCCATCCAAAAACAACAGAATACACTTTCTTCTCAAGTGCTCATGGAACAAACTCCAGGATAGATTATACATTGGGTCACAAATCAAGCCTTGCTAAATTTAAGAAAATTGAAATTGTATCAAGTATCTTTTCCAACCACAACACTATGAGACTAGATATCAATTATAGGAAAAAATCTGTAAAAAATACAAACACATGGAGGCTAAACAATACAGTATTAAATAACCAAGAGATCACTGAAGAAATCAAAAAAATACCTAGAAACAAATGACAATTATAACATGATGACCCAAAACCTATGGGATGCAGCAAAAGCAGTTATAAGAGGGAAGTTTATACCAATACAATCATACCTCAAGAAACACCTCAAAAAAACAACCTAACCTTACACCTAAAGCAATTAGAGAAAGAAGAACAAAAAATAACCCTAAAGTTAGCAGAAGGAAAGAAATCATAAAGATCAGATCAGAAATAAATGAAAAAGAAATGAAGGAAATGATAGCAAAGATCAATAAAATGAAAAGCTGATTCTATGAGAAGATAAACAAAATTAATAAACCATTAGCCAGACTCATCAAGAAAAAAAGGGAAAAGACTCAAATCAATAGTATTAGAAATGAAAAAGGAGAAGTAACAACTGACACTGCAGAAATACAAAGAATCATGAGACAATATTACAAGCAACTCTATGCCAATAAAATGGACAACCTGGAAGAACTGGACAAATTCTTAGAAAAGCACAATCTTCCGAAACTGAACCAGGAAGAAATAGAAAATATAAAGAGACCAATCACAAGCACTGAAATTGAAACTGTGATTAAAAATCTTCCAGCAAAGGAAAGCTTAGGACCTGATGGTTTCACAGGCAAATTCTATCAAACATTTAGAGAAGAGCTAACACCTATCCTTCTCAAACTCTTACAAAATATAGCAGAGGGAGGAACACTCCCTAACTCATTCTATGAGGCCACCATCACCCTGATACCAAAATCAGACAAAGATATCACAAAGAACGAAAACTACAGGTCAATATCACTGATGAACACAGATGCAAAAATCCTCAACAAAATACTAGCAAACAGAATCCAACAGCACATTAAAAGGATCATACACCATGATCAAGTGGGGTTTAACCCAGGAGTGCAAGGATTCTTCAATATACGCAAATCAATCAATGTGATACACCATATTAACCAACTGAAGGAGAAAAACCATATGATAATCTCAATGGATGCAGAAAAAGCTTTTGACAAAATTCAACACCAATTTATGATAAAAACCCTCCAGAAAGTAGGCATAGAGGGAACTTACCTCAACATAATAAAGACCATATATGACAAACCCACAGGAAACATCATTCTCAATGGTGAAAAACTGAAACCATTTCCTCTAAGATCAGGAACAAGACAAGGTTGCCCACTCTCACCACTATTATTCAACATAGTTTAGGAAGTTTTAACCACAGTAATCAGAGAAGAAAAAGAAATAAAAGGAATCCACATCGGAAAAGAAGAAGTAAAGCTGTCACTGTTTGCAGACGACATGATAATATACATAGAGAATCCTAAAGATGCTACCAGAAAACTAGTAGAGCTAATCAATGAATTTGGTAAAGTAGCAGGATACAAAATTAATACACAGAAATCTCTTGCATTCCTATACACTAATGATGATGAAAAGTCTGAAAGAGGAATTAAGGAAACACTCCCATTTACTACTGCAACAAAAAGAATAAAATACCTAGCAATAAACCTACCTAAGGAGACAAAAGACCTGTATGCAGAAAACTATAAGACACTGATAAAAGAAATTAAAGATGGTACAAACAGATCGAGAGATATACCATGTTCTTGGATTGGAAGAAGCAACATTGTGAAAATGAATATACTACCAAAGCAATCTACAGATTCAATGTAATCCCTATCAAACTACCAAGGGCATTTTTCACAGAACTAGAACAAAAAATTTCACAATTTGTATGGAAACACAAAAGACCCCGAATAGCCAAAGCAATCTTGAGAAAGAAAAATGGAGCTGGAGGAATCAGGCTCCTGGACTTCAGACTATACTACAAAGCTACAGAAATCAAGACAGTATGGTACGGGCACAAAAACCGAAATATAGATCAGTGGAACAGGATAGAAAGCCCAGAGATAAACCCACACACCTATGGTCACCTTATTTTTGATAAAGGGGGCAAGAATATACAATGGAGAAAAGACAGCCTCTTCAATAAGTGGTGCAGGGAAAAATGGACAGCTACATGTAAAAGAATGAAATTAGAACACTCCCTAACATCATACACAAAAATAAACTCAAAATGGATGAAAGATCTAAGTGTAAAGCCAGACACTAGAAAACTCTTAGAGGAAAACATAGGCAGAACACTCTGACATAAACCACAGCAAGATCCTTTCTGACCCACCTCCTAGAGAAATGGAAATAAAAACAAAAATAAACAAATGAGACCTAATGAAACTTAAAAGTTTTTACACGGCAAAGGAAAACATAAACAAGACAAAAATACAACCCTCAGAATGGGAGAAAATATTTGCAAATGAAGCAACTGAAAAAGGATTAATCTCCAAAACATACAAGCAGCTCATGCAGCTCAATATCAAAAAAACAAACAACCCAATCCAAAAATGGGTAGAAGACCTAAACAGACATTTCTCCAAAGAAGATATACAGATTGCCAAAGAACCATGACAGGATGCTCAACATCACTGATCATTACAGAAATGCAAATCAACACTACAATGATGTATCACCTCATACCAGTCAGAATGGCCATCATCAAAAAATCTACAACAATAAATGCTGGAGAGGGTGTGGAGAAAAGGGAACCCTCTTGCACTGTTGGTGGGAATGTAAACTGATACAGCCACTATGGAGAACAGTATGGTGCTTCCTTGAAAAACTAAAAATAGAACTATCATACGACCCAGCAATCCCACTACTGGGCATATACCCTGAGAAAACCATACTTCAAAAAGAGTCATGTACCACAATGTTCATTGCACCTCTATTTACAATAGCCAGGACATGGAAGCAACCTAAGTGCCCATTGACAGATGTATGGATAAAGATGATAAAAAAAAAAAAAAAAAAGGTTCTGAAGAACCTAGGGGCAGACAGGAATAAAGATGTAGAGAATGGACTTGAGGACACGGGGAGGGGGAAGGGTAAGCTGGGACTAAGTGAGAGAGTGGCATGGACATATATACACTACCAAATGTGAAATAGATAGCTAATGGGAAGCAGCCACATAGCACAGGGAGGTCAGCTCGGTGCTATGTGACCACCTAGATGGGTGGGATAGGGAGCGTGGGTGGGAGACGCAAGAGGGAGGAGATATGGGAATACATGTATATGTATAGCTGATTCCCTTTGTTATAAAGCGGAAACTAACACACTGTAAAGCAATTATACTCTAATAAAGATGTTAAAAAAGAAATCATAGTGAAATATAACCTACTGCATTAAACAGAAATCATGAGTCCATACTGATAAATATATCAATGAAAAAATTGGAAGTTTGATGAGTAACAGGATATTTACATAAACTATCTCCCCCACAAAATATTTATTAATTACAAAGGCACAAAAAGTACAGTAGAGAAGCCTGGCTTCACCACCTAAACTGTGGTCAAAGTAAACATGGCAGTAAAGGGACAAAACAAAATCATGTGCCAACAGAAGAGATATAATGGGAACACAGAATTACAACTATGAAATTCCTGCCAAGGATGCAAAGCCTGAATCTAATCATGAGGAACATCAAACAAACCAAAATGAAGGACATTCAACAAAACAACTGCCCTGTAATCTTCTATATTACAAAGGTCATGCAAGTCAAGGAAAGAGTCTATTCCAGACTGAAGAGATTAAGAGACAGCAATTAAATGCAATGCATGATTTAGGAAAGGATCATTTTTGCTAGAAAGGACATTGTTGGGAAAACTGGAGAAATCTGAATGGGGTCTGAGGCAATAATTGTATTAATGTTAACCTGATTTCAATGGCTATATTGTGGTTATGTAGGAAAATGTCCTAGTATATAGGAAAAAACACACTCGCGTATTCAGGGGTGATGGAGTATCATGTCTTCTTAATCTAGAAGATTAAGGGAAAAAATAACTCTATGTACTCTTAAAAGAATAAAATAAATACCAAAAGAAGCTATAATCCCTCTAATTTACTAAAGATGGGGTCAAAACATTCTCAGGACCCATATAATGGGGACAAAACATCCTGCTTCATTTATAGCATGGAGAAGAAGGAATTTCCCCTCCTGCAAATTGTCATGCATTGTGGCTGTAGAGCCAATTGGGCTCAAGTCACCCACAGAATGCAGCTTCCCAACCACTATGCCCAGCACCCTGCTAGGAGGGAAGAGACTACAGATGCCCTAAGCCCTTGGATAACTAGAAAAGACTTAGGGTAGCTTTAGCTAAAAGATTTCTATTCCTCATATAATAATAACATAATTTTCTATGTGTGCTATATTGTGAAAAAAGATTAAGAATAATGACGTAGTGTATACCAGGTACACGAAGTCTCAACACATATATTCCTCAGCCCTTCCCTCAAGAAAGCAATGAAATAAACAATTTTGCTCTTGAACGATCCCAGGTGACAGTTAAATGCTTAATGTCATCTCATAAAAGCACTGAAACAACAGATATGCCATAAATGTAATTTATTTACCTGTTGAATTAAAGAGGATTATATAAAAGGACTCATCTGTTTCTGGGATATCATCTTCATTAATGAATACAGATATGTTCTGCTCTCTACTTCCAACCGCAAAAACAAGCATTTCTCCTTTTTCAATGGGAACAAAGTCCCCCTCTCTGGCGGTAGCATTCCCATCCATGGTAGCATATTGGACGGTGCAGGCAACATCAACAGATCCATTTCTGAGAACTATAAAGTCAGCAGTCTCACCTTCCCGAACCCTCACTACACGAGGTTCTGAAATATTCATAAAGAAGAAACGTGTGAGCTTTTCTGATTCCACCTCCATATTTTCAGATCACATGTTTCTCCCTGCTCCCCACAAGAAATGAACTCCACTGTGTCTTTACTTAAAGACTCAGCTCTGATCCCAACGCCTACATGAGGTCTCCTCTGATTACTTCTAGTCAATGGCCTTCCTCTTGCCTTGACTCCTATGGAATCCATTGTCTTCAATACCCAATTTGTCAGTAAATTACATACTGTCTGGAATTCTCTGACTACTGTTTCATACACTTTATTTTCAAATTTAGACCATAAGTTCCTTGAGAATAGGCCCAGATATCTTAGGTTTTATTTTTGCCACTTCTTCTACAGGGTTAGTAGAAGACTGAACACAGGACTAACTCATTAAGTACATGTTAACTGAAGGTTAAAATATAAATCAATAATACTCAAGAGGTTTAAGAGTCCTACAGTTATAAATTGAACATCTTGCAAAAATGACTTAAGAAAGAATTAGATACCAATAGATTAGATACCAAATAAAACTAAAAGATATCTCAGGTGGAAAAGACAGTTCTAAAGAAAGCATTCAAGTGGCAAAAATGGGGAGACCTTAATTTATACGTCAACTTATATGTCCCTTAAATAACAGTAATTATAGTAAGTAACCATTCATTAAGTACAATACGCAGACCCTGAACTGGCTACACTGTGTACTGGAAGAGGTTATGTGGAAGAGTGTTCATTTTTGCACAATGGAAAGAAAATACCTTGGAATTTAAAAGTGGGAGGAGAACAAAGCTAATAAAATAGTAGTTATTTTATTTGCTTTTTCCTTCAGAAGATCCTTAAAAGTATTTGTTAAAATGTCAAAGAGTTTGAATAATGATCATCCAAACAAATTATGAAATCCTATTTAAACAACAATTGTGCTTTACTGAAAATGTTCACTTAAAACAATTATTGAAAAAAAGTATTTTTATACTGTTCAAGAAAGATGTGAACTCACTCAAATAAGAAAGCAATACCACCTGCAAAATAAATGGGGTCATCATTTCTTCTAATCCTCAGAGTTGCAGTAGTTTTATTTCCTATTTTAGCTCCTCCAGTGGCATTAAGTAGGATAATGGTAAATTCCTCCATTTCCTCTGGAATCTTTTGGAAAATGTTACACATGCTTTTAGTCAGGTGATTTGTATAAATAATTCCACTACATATTCCTAAATTATTTTTATCTTTTTTGAAAAAGAGCTTTATTAATAACGGTACTAATGTTTGTTTCTACTTCTGAGGCAGAACCACTCTACATTATTCACGTAGGCCTCAGAACCCCTCAAAATTTTAATGTACATTCATCCAAACAGTCACTTTATTTTGACTCACTATAAAATTTAATGGAAATAGAGATATTTTGCCTTACGTAAGTTAAAAACAGAAATACTATATAGCTTAAGTTATTTCTATAAGAAAATAGGATATATATTGTTTTTAAGGAAAAACAATGGAACAGAAAAATAACTTTTTGACACACTCAGAACAGAATTCATAATCGTAACAAAAGCTCAGCTAGCTCTCAAAGGCCCCTTACAAACCTTCCTTAAGTTTCACCGAAGTACATCACAAAGACCTCATTCCCCTGTCCTAACAAGATGAGACTCCCCACATCTCTGAGCTTGTATGGCTCCCCAGATGGACACTGTTTCTCTTTCTCATCCATGTAAGCCGGTCTTCTCCAGACCCTAAAATGGAACAGTGTTGGAACTTTGTCTCTCGAGGCACAAGTGTGAAGGAAAGGAGACAGGTTTCCATACCTATTCGAAGCAGTGTCCCTCAGAAAGGTCCACCCCATTGTTACTAACTTCTTTCTCTGCATTACCCTGAATCCACCATCCATCTGGTCCAATGTCCTGATTCTGAGAGTGCACCATAGGATACTTGGTAGATGGTGCCCTCATCCTCAAAGGGCCTAAGTACAAACCAAGTGCTTAACCTCTCTCACAAGTATGAATCCCTGATATTTGGCACCTACGCAGTGTCACCAGCAACTATCAGTTCTAAGAATTAAAAATGCCTTCAGGGAAAACAAAAATATTTCTATTTTGGCTTATAGTCAGACATTATCACACATGGGTTCTTTACAGGGGTCCCCAACCCCTGGGCCTCGGCAGCCTGTTAGGAACTGGGCCTCACAGCAGGAGGTGAGTGGCAGGGGAGCAAGTGAAGCTTCATCGGCCGCTCCCCATCGCTCACATTACCATCTGAACCATCCCCCACCCCCTGCCTACCCCCACCCCCATCAGGGGAAAAATTGTCTTCCACAAAACCGGTCCCCGGTGCCAAAAAGGCTGGGGACTGCTGCTTTATCACATACTCGCATGACAAAGTAAATTACCAGATGTTTAATTATTTTAAAAAATAATTATTAAACAAAAAAGAGAGAGTTATCTGTGTAACATTTACCTCATCTGGAAGGGAGTAAATGGTGATATTTTTTGAAAATTCCTGATCTCCAAAGAAAATAGTCCCTTGGACAGGAAATACATCTTGCGTAAAGTCTGGACTAACCACCCATGATACATTAACATCACCAAAGTTGCCTCGATTTCTTATTACACCATAAACAGCTGTGAAATACAAATGGGTATAACATATATGAGCATATATTAAACAATTTTAAAATGAGTGAAGAAATTGTTCAAATAAAAGTAAAAATAAGCCCTCTTTTTAATAAAAACCAATTATTTCCTTAGCCCAGCCTCAAGGTATATATATAAATTAACCTAGTCTTCCCTCTGTAGGTATACGATTGATAAAATAAATGGACTTGATCTTTTCTATCACAGTTTTTGATTTTAAAAGTCATTCAGCAAAAGGAGCAGAATGGTGACTAATTAGGTACACCTATCACAAAGTCCTATAAGGATATTTGTTAAGGGCAGCTAGAGGAAGCTGCATACTCAAAAGTGATTTTCTTACCCAGACAGACACAGCTCTAAAAATAACCTATCAATACATCTCATTTTGTGCCACTGCAATAGTTCCCTAGCAGTAACTCTTAAAGCTTTTCCTATTTGACTCAACTTATTCTTTTGAGTGTTTGAGTTCTACCACATACGGTTAATTGAAATCAAAATATAACCGAAGTCATCATCACAATACTATGTAAGAAATAAAACTAGCAATCTTAAATAACCAATTTCTTAAAATTGGTTTCTTCTTAAAAAACCAATTTCTGTACTACATGTAATTTCTCAGCAGTTGGACAACTAAAAATAACTATTTACTAAAGAAATAAACTAAACATGACTAATTTCTTCTTTAGTAAACAGTAATAGAATATAAAAAGTAGAATAAATTACCACTATAGGTATCGTCTCCTTTACTTTCATTTATCGTAACAATTAGATCATCAGAAACAAATTCTATAATCCCATGAGGATCATCATTTTTTAGAATCGTTATGTTGACAACTGTAGCGCTTCCCAACTTGCTTTTCCGTTCACCATGGCTGCTTAGGACCACCCAATAATGTTCATCCAACTAAAATGAACATGTTAAATTAGGAAAAATATAAAGTTGAAATTTTCAGAGGAAATTAAAATATATATATTCAAGAATCAGCTTTTCACAAACATGCCACTCACTGAAAAAACAAAGCTGATTTTTAAATTTTTAACATCCTTCCATCAATTAAGAGAGACATCAGATATAAGTATACATTATTCAAAAAGGGAAAAGATAAACCATGATACTATATTAAAACTGTAAGAAGACTTAACCTTATCACTGATGATCTAGTCATTTAAAATAATGAGTAAATAAATAAAATAAATGTAAATAAATGTAAATAAAATAAAATTAATGTAAAAGCTACATATGCAATGGTATGCAAACATAATGGAACAATATCTGATTCCCTTAATATACAACTAAAACTTATTTCCTTTAGAAGAATAATTTTACAGAAAAATTTCTTCAGTTCAAAACTGTATCACTGAAAGTTCAGTCAATACAGACTACATAAAATAAGGTTTAACATATATAAATCTAAAAGGAGATGAAAACTGATTACACACTGAACGTTTCAGATTGTTTGGTACTGCTTTACGTACGACAAACATGGACAATTCAAATTGGAATAAGTCTTACTTTGTTTCTTAAGCTTGTTTTTTTTTATTTTCCAAACATAAGCACTTCTCAATCCTTTCTTGCCCACTTCCTTTCCTGTATCTCCTTGCCAATGTTCAAAATATTTATATTCATAATATACAAGATACTATCAACTTTCCACAAAAGCACACGGAAAAAATAAAATCCCATACCTCTGGTATCCCATCCAATCTTGATAGCAAGGTGATTATGATCTCCCTTTCCCCAGGTTTAAATTCCAGTACCCCTGTGTTCCCGTAAAATTCATTGCTATCTCTTGGCTCTATTCGGTAGTGTAGAAACTGCTTAACAAGAGCTCCCCTGGAACGGATGATGTGGAGCTCTACAGATTCTCCTTCCTTAAAAAAATCCACAAAATTCAAAAAGATACATGCACCCCAATGTTCACAGCATTATTTATAATTGCCAAGATATGAAAGCAACCTAAGTGTTCATCAACAGGTGAATGGATAAAGATGTGGTATACACACACACACACACACACACACACACACACACACACACACACAATGGAATACTACTCAGCCACTAAAAAGAACGAAATTTTGCCATTTGAAGCAACATGGATGACTTGGAGAGCATTATGCTGAATGAAATAAGTCAGACAGAGAAAGACAAACACTGTATGTTATCACTTATACGTGGAATCTAAAAAGTACAACAAACTAGTGAATATAACAAAAAAATAAGCAGATTCAGATACAGGAACAAACTAATGGTTACCAGTGGTGGGGGGCAACAGAGAGGTGGGGGAGAGGAGGTACAAACTATTGGGTGTAAGACAGGCTCAAGGATATATAGTACAGCATGGGGAATACAGCCAATATTTTGTACTAACTGTAAATGGAAAGTAACCTTTCAAAACTGTATTTAAAAAAAAACAAAAGAATCACACATGCTGAATTTTGGACTGAATAGGTGTGGCATCACAACTTTAAGCAGTCTGTCTAAGGCTCAGCTAGAAATGCCAATGTGTCTCTGTTTCACGTTTGTAAAATGTGAAATAGAGCACAGACCTCTTTAACTCATTGTGAAGATTAAGGGTTGTGACTACAAAGTGCTTAGAACAGGGAAGAGAATATAGAAGGCCCTCATTATATGCTATCTATATGATTATAACAATAATAGTGATAACTGTGTTCTTGCCAGTAAAGTACCATATATAGGACAGGGAAAAAAGTCCACAAAAGTTTAAATCTTTCGAGATTGTTCTTTTGAAGCTGTGAGTACAGAATAGATTGAAGTTTCTTTCATACTTACTTGTATAATATAGGGTCCTCTGGAAGCAGGAGAAAATTCAAAAATTCCCCCAGGATCATCATTTTCCAAAATAATTAGGTCACGGCTTGTATATCCAGATTTCAGCACTTGGTTTTCCACGTTGACCCTGGGGAAGTCAGAGGGGAAAATGTTTTACAGGCTTTCTAAGTCTTACAGACTACCTATAGTCTTACTTCTGAATTTTGAAGTCTTATTTAAAATATTTACAACACTTCAGATAATGAATATGAAGGTTATTAGGAGGTAAAATTTAAGTTGAATTTAAGTGTATTAAAATCACTTCAGATCAAAACAGTTTGACTGATAACATTTATGGGAGAACTTCGATTTCTGAATTCATTGGTTCTTTCATATTTGACTGAAACCAAACACTGCATATGTACCTTAAAAATACATTAATCAAAGGTTTAAATATATTTTATAAAGTAGTATCAAATTCACAAATTTGTTTCCAGTTTTAGCAAAAGTTAATTTGTAACATGTAGTTTAAAAATAATTTAAATAAAATTGTTTTAACTTTACATACACTTGAATTTCTTTAAAAAAAAAACTCATTATGTAAGATTATACTAACTGAATACAAGTTGGTTAACTGCTTGGACTAAAGCAAGACACACCAAAAATAAAATAGTGATTAGATTTTAGAAATATTTTGTGACCTTTAATATGATTCTATTCACCTTGATTTTAACCTCACGCATTTTCTTTTGTTTTATTACAAAAGAAAATGCGTGACATACATGAAAAAAAATGGAATAGAATAGATCTGAGATACGTGACATGCTATAGCAATTCCTATACAAATCTCAAAAGAACATATTAAACCAAGATGTTTTTTATTTCTGGTTTTTATGTTCAGCCTATAATTAGAATGATCAAAGGGACTAGGACTGTAACGCTCTGAGGTTTAAAAGCCAGCATACTCTTTGAGAATTCTCAATCCTGCAAGCTGTTCTAAACCTTTCCAAATGTCACTTTCTATTGAATCAAAAAGTACCGCTGATCAGACCTCAAAATTACAATGCAGTCACAATTAATATATAAAAAGGACAGCACACTTCCTGTGTAATAGAGAATCTGAATTAACATCCTTCCCCAGCTTTTGGAAATCTGACAGCCAATACCTAGCATACTAGTGGCCACAGAAGATATAATCCAAATAATAAGATAGTTATCCTTTTTAGATTATTAATGCAGTCATATGATTTTCATTGCAAATTTGTCCATATTTCATTTACATTGATATTTTAATTAATTAAAATTTCCTATGTCTACATACGCTAAGAGACAAAAAAACATGATCAGAATGTGAAATATAAAAATCCATTCTGAGCATTAAACAAATGAATTTTTTTTAATGTGCTACCCTTTTGGAAAAAGGCAAATTTTTGAAAAGTTCTTTATACGACAACTGAGAGAATGTAGGCAAGAAATTGCTTAGATGCACTCAAAAACCAATGGAAGAGATGAGTGCCCTGCTTCTGAATTCTTTGTTAAACCACAAGATTCATAAAAGATGTTAAATAAGAATCTCACAAGCAAAGGACACTAATTGTTCTCTTGGTTATATGTACACTATAAGGAAAGTTAAAATTTTTAAGTTCTTCAAAACATGTAATTACATAATTCTCAAAAATGCATTCATAATTTAAAACTCTTAATACAAAAAAAATTAAAACTTCATATAAGCTTATCTTTAGAAGATAAAAGGACACACAAAGCATGCACAGGCAGGTGGACAAGCAAACTTTCTCGAGACTGGTGGTCATGCAGAACAGCAGCCTTGTCCAAAACACTGACTTGCAAAGCAAAATGTTGAATCACCAAAAAACAAGACATTCTTTAGCGCACTTACCCAAAATACACAACAAACCTTTCGGTTTCTACCCTGTCAACACAGAAAGAAGCGGGGGCGTGGGGGGGGGAGACAGAGACACTGTTTGCCAAAATCTCACCAATACTGTTAGAAATGTGAATGGCAGGGTAAAAATAAAGCTAAAGAAAGCTCTCTTTTTTCCCTCCCCCCGCACAAACTAGTCATATTCACTTTAAGGGAATTCTGCACACTGGGTTCTTTGCTATTCACAAATGCTAGCAAAAGGTTCGGCAGTTCCCACTTAGGGAAGATGACCCCATGACCAGCCAGCACGTCAAGACCCATTGAAGACATTCCTTTCCAGGCCTGCTCCAAGGCAGACTCATTGAAGACATTCCTTTCCAAGCCTGCTCCAAGGCGCTGGAGGCTGCCAAGCACTGTGCACGCTCACAAAACCACAGCAGCTGAGCAAATTTCATTCAGCCCGCATTTTAATTACTTAGTAGCTTTAATTAGGTTTCAAAAAAATTAAATCCCACATCCTCAGATCTAACGCCAGTTATTCTTTGAAAATATAAAAACTCTATCAGCAGAGAAAAACATATCTTTCATCATTTGCACAGGAATAAACTCAAGAAGCCAAAAGATATCGCTGTATCTTTTAATTATGACAAATCTTACTTAAATATAACTTCATATCAGGAAATCTAAACACTTTGCCAAATTCCCAATGTGCTGTATTTTTAAACAGCCTTGAGAAACATGTCAGAATGTAGAGTCCTAGTGCTTCATTTTTCAAGTCAAGTAACACTATAAATAAGGAGTTGTATACTACATATATTACAATTTTTTCTGAAATAAATTGGCATAATAATATTGTTTCTGATTTGGTGAGAACTAAACAACAAAATATTTTTAATTAGTATGGTATTAGAAGCATCATAAATCACTCAGTACCAGGGTAACTTTTATCTCTATTTAATTGAAATATAGAGAATTTTCATTTGAATTTGACATTAAAAGAAAATCGTAAATGGTATCACAATAAAGTGTTAATTATTTTTTGTTGCAATATTTTATTGTAACACTGTAATCACAGTAGCATTCATTCATTCTTTCATTTTAGTTTTGTTAAAAATTTGCAAAATTGAGATGGAGATTTTGATAAAATATGAGATTGTCACATTTATTTAATTAAATGTCTTCGAACACTGAATTGTAATTTGTTCATGCACAACTGAGATAATACAAGTATGCACTAGTTACTAACTGCATTAAAACATTTTAGTATAAATTGGAACTAATTTCTTCTGCTTGAAAAGAGAGGAACCATTAATTTCTGAAATTCTCTGCCCCATGGTTTATACTTTCTTGTGTACTGCCTTAACCCAAAGAGAGAAAGAGAAAATACTTTAGAATTATATTTAGTTAATTTCAAAGATTTACATGATAAGGTTGAAAATGACTATTTTGAAACAATATGAAGAATAGTCACTTATGAACTTGCAGAGGTATAATTTAAATCATTCTTTAGACATTTAGTTCAGAGCAGAAACTTGCAGCTTAGCTAACAAAGTTTCTATAGATTGCTACCTCTTTGGTTTATAATTGCTGTTCATTTTTCTTTAGTTTGTTTTTAAGACTGTCCACTGATTTAATAAGTACTCAAATCTAACTTAAGGAAAAAAGCACACAAGTGAAAAACTAATAATTTCAGGTTAACATTTCACCAATTTTTTCATCTATGAAATATCTTTCCTTAAGATTTAATGGAAAATATATATTAAAACCATAAGTCATTTAGACTGTGCATGTGTGTTTGTGTGTGTGTGTGTTGTATTTGGTTTTTGCTTTTTTTGGTCTGTTTGCCTATTTTGTTTTGTTTTAATTTTTATGTTAAGAAAAAGGAAGAAAACACAATGTGGTACTGAAAGCACACAAAATGAACAGCAGACATTCAACAGATTTGTTCCCTATATTCTGAATTTTTCTTCCACATAAAAATAAAAACAACTACTCATAAGGTTTATAAAATGTGTTTACACAATACACCAACATAGAAAAACCTACAAGAGACTGAGAGTAAAATTTGGAGAGGACCTGGGGTTACATAAAATAATTATTACTACTTCAGTCCTGATTAAAACAGTATAGAATAACAGGTATTAATTCATCTACGAATTTTATTGTTTCTAAAATAAAAATTTTGCAAAGCCCTCAAGTCACATATTAACCTTCTCTAATATGTATCAACTTTAATATAGAGACCTGTAGTAGATAAGCTTGGTTTCAATTTTTTTAATTAACATCAATTAAGCACAGTAGTTTTTTATTTTTGGAATTTTCTGACTCGCTGAAAAAAATTTCTCTTTGAGAGATTGTGATATTTTCTTGATATAAATTACTTACTGAGAAATATTAACTAAATCCTTATTATTACTTAAAAATACCCCTTAAATTTGTATTATTTTTTATTCTCTGGAAAATTAGTATTATTTAATGTTAAATTTCATGTAAAAAAGAGAATTTCATTATATGAAGATTAACACTTTCTTTTTACTCACTCAAAAAAGCTCTAATCCTCTTCCCTGATGAAAATGAAGCCGGCAGAGATGTTTGGCTAACCTAACATTTTGGGTTTGCTGCTGCCTATTTTTTGAAAATAGCAACATATTAGCTATGCCTAAGATGTATCTAATACCTTCCATAAATTCTCTATGTAATGTTTCTTCATGATAAATAGCAGGGTGAGAGTTCACTATGTTATAACAGTCTAACCAAAAGCCATCAACAAACATCAGAAAAGTCAGAAGGTGGTCAGCATGACGTTATCTAGTTAGTTTTTTCTTTTTACTTTATGTGGAGAAAAGAATTAAAACAAGAAACAAAATTATTTCAGAGAACGTGAACATATAAATATGTCACTAAACATTACCTAAATGGGTTATTACCTGTCTAGAGAAAGTGTTACCGTCTCATTCATTTCTGGTATGTCATCAGCTTTGACAGTAATGTTGATTGTTGTGTCACTTTGCCCAGATAAAAACACAACAGAGCCATTAAAGGGTCCTATATCATCCAGGGTCACTGCTTTTGAATTAAAGCCAGAGGGCTTCAAACTCCAATAGACAGTAGCCTGGCCATCAGTTCCATCCCGATGTAAGGGAATGCATACCTTATAAAAAGAAAACAGAACAAGTTCTTCTGAAATACATGCTCACAAATTACATAAGCTTTTCAGTTAGTGCATACACTTGTTATATGAATATGTTTAGGTATTGTGCATAGAGAAGTGAACAATTAAAATGATATTAAAAGCACAATTGAACAAGCTTTCTTTAAGTATGATGATAATTTCAGATTTGACTATTTTATATTAGTTTTTGCTAATCAAACTTCTCTATTAAATTTCCCCCACCCAAAAACCCGCCTAACCTGGGATTTGTCTTAACAAAAAGACTTCATTTTAAAAGCCAAAGAACCATGAAAAACACAGAACAATGGCTAAAGAATAAATTTCCATGAGAAGTTCTCTGAAAAAAAGAATTAATTTAATATCACAATACAAACTGAAAAATAAGCTTTTGTGACTAAATCTGGGAAGTACACAGTTATGTCAAATGCATCCTAACGTGACAGGGGGCAAAATAAGAAAATAATAATACAAATAAGAAATGTTTCTAACCAACACAACAAATGCAGCAGAAACAAAATCAGATGTTCAAATCATGGCTCTGGGTTATCCTGGGCAAGTTACTTAACCTCTCTGACCTCAATTTCCACATGTGAAATGAAGCTAGTGGTTCTCTATTTTGCAAGTTCCTGGTGAAGATTAAAGTGTCTCTCCATAGCATGAGCTAAATAAATGGAAACTATTATAATAATTCTGAAACAAATTGTATTTGGTAGTTTTATTTAAGTGCAGCACACTTTAAGTATGTATAAGAAAAGGATCACTGAAGATCATAATGAAGTTTTTCTTCAAACAAAGAATGTAAACAAATATTTAACAGTATATAATGCTATTCTTTTTAAGTGCCTAAAAAAGGTATCCTCTGCTCTTTGCCCTTGAACATAGGCCATCTTGAAAAACATGGAAGATATTTCCTCACTAACCATTCTTCTAATTTGGCTAGCAACAGTCAAGTCTGTAGACTAGCAAGCAAAGTAAGATTCTTAGAAAACACAAAAAAAAGTAAGAAAGGACTGGGCTCTTAAATCACCCCAAGAGGGTGGGCGTGGCCAGGCTGTAGATGGGGACAAAGAGAACAAAGGGAAATTCTCACTCTTTCTGCTGTTTCCCAGGATGGGAAGAATGCAGGTTTCACAGAGCCCAAAACTTTCCCTAGAAGCTAATTTCCCTCTAGGGAAAAATATGAAATGGTAAATGTACAGCTTTGTAAGATAAATGAATAGAAACAACCCATTCTTTCAGAAAAAACTGAATACTTTTTAGTTTTTAGAAGAAAAATATAAAAATATTATGAAAATATAAAAAGTCAAAACCATCTTGAAAAATAGAGCTTCTCTGCCACTTCACAGAATCAAATATACAAACAAAGGAAGTTGTGGTCACCATATTTTGACATGAGGGTTTGATAATAAAAACAACTCTCCACATTCCTGATCTCAACTGCAACCCAGTTTAAACCAAATCTAAGTGTAAGAGACTTGGAGAGGGTTTTAGGGACAGACTGTGGCTCAGGGAATGGTAAGGTCAAAAACCAGAGTGGTCCCTATATAGATGGCAGGAAAATTCAACCAGGGTCGGGGTAGGCAGGGAGAAGTGCTGTATATGTGAGCATGTTTGTGTGTGTCCGTGTGTGTGTATCCAGAAATTTACATATATATGTAAATAAAATTATATATATATATAATTCCGAAGATTTGGCATCCACTACTTTACCACCATCACCTCCACCACCAAGTATAGGATGTCACCTGAATCCTGCCCAAGGCAAGCATGAGGAGTGCTCAGAAATAGAAAAGGTCAAGGATTCCTATGGTACATATGACTTGGCCAATAAAAAAAAATTGTGTTTGGCTATTACTCTACCAAATGTCATACCACTAGCTGAACGCAGCGTCATCAAAATATCCTACTTTTGCTGTGAGCAATTAATTCTAATTTTATTCTATCGAATATGGCAAAAGATGATGAAAATCACACATTCATCAGTTATTTATGTCAAATTACATATTGAAGGCTTGCTGTAAATGGTGAAGCTTTTCAAGATCTGTTAACTCTATAAACTAACTCGATCTCCCCCTCAAAAAAACAGTGTCTTTACATTATCTCAAATTCATTAGGCCCCATCAATAAGAAAAAGCCTACTTACCACTTCAGCAGCAACATCTTCTGGTTCATGCAAAATGATTGGAAGATTGCTAATAAAGCCAATTTCTCCATTTGCAATGTCTGGAGTAACCACTAAAGAAATATTTCGGATTTTTCCAAATCTAGGACTTATGGGTGGGATTGGGGGAACTATATTCACCAACTCCAGATCTTCCAACTATAATAAACAAAAAAAGCCATAAAAGTGGAAAGAAAAGACATTTTTAAGAAAAATGTTAAAGTCTTAATTGCATGGGAAAACAAAATAAGCATGGGTAAGGCCACCAATAACTTGGCAACTTCCTTCTTCATTCACCATCTGATTCAACCTCCCACACTGGCTTCTTGAGCTCTTTCTGATCCTCAATTATTATTCCCCAGGGTTCTTCCTAAGACCTTTATCTTATAATTCCATACCCTCTCCATAATAACCTCTGGATCTCTCCTTCAAATTCCAAATCTTTATAACCAACTGCCACTGAATATGACATAAACATCAGAGACACCTTACAGACAGAATGTGCCAAAGAGAAGTCACTATCTCTGCTCCATGTCCTCTAACCACTATTTTCACCAATACCACCATCCGCTTTTCCTCCTTGGTGCCTATACCCAACTACCTTGATGTAAAGCCAAATATTGGCGAGTTGCCCACATTTCCCTCCTCTCTTCCACTGACCCACACCTCCAATCAAATCACCCACTCCCCTTCTCTGCCAGAGAAAATTCACGATCAGAAGACCATTCAGAACTCCAAATGTGACTTAATATGTCTTTATGTTTAAAGAAATGTGACACATGTATAACATATAATGTCCCTGTGATTAATGAACATGACCTTCAGAGTAACTTTCACAGTTTCTCCTCATGTAGAAGGGCCTCCTTCCACATCTCACAAGTCAAAATGTACTCGCTCTTAAAGACTAGTTAAATATCCCTCTCTCCCATGAAGATTTCCTTGGATTCTCCAGCTCTCTTTCTTCTACCTCTTCCTGAACTTCTACTGCTACACTCACTAAACGTGGAAATTAACGTTAAACTTCACATATTGCTTGCTTATCAGCATTTTGTGTGTTCTAGACTTTTACTTCCCAACAGGACTATACACCTCTTGTGTGTCTGTGTCTTTCTCAGTATTTTCCTGCAACATGACATTAAGTACAGCAGCTACACAATAGACTTGTTGATTTATCCCTACAAGACAAAATGAGCTCTATAAGAATCCTGATATATCAAAACTTTCAACATCTTAATATTCTAACTTTTCAAAATCCAACTTATCAATCCTCACAGTGTGCACATGAGTGTGGGCATAGACAATCATTACAGGACTGCAAAAAGCACAGAGATTTTAAGTTAAAAAGCAACTGTGAACTTAACAGGGCCTTATGGATTGCCCACTCTTCAGAGCCCTCTGTTAGGTTTTGTAATGTGGAAACAATGATACTAAGTAACCACCTGTAGAGACTGGTGATTTAAGTTGATATTGTGGACACCTGTGGACAAGGACTGTACTGATCCTGCACATACGCTCACATTTTGTGATGAACAATACACATTTTAAGGGTAAAAGTAAATGCCTTTTTAAATGTAACACACTTTGCTTTGAAAATAATATACAGGAGGAGAATATCAAAAATTCCATGACTGGTAAATATTCACTCGGGTAAAAGAAAAAAAAAGAAATCAGACTGACCAATCTTGCTAAATACTGGTATGTGGACTAAGTCAAGTAAAATATAACATGCGGTTCTTTAGGATACTGCATTTACTTTATAAAATAAATGAAACATAAAGATACATAGTTAAAACCACGTAAGTATAACTGTCATTCCTTCTAGAGAAAAAGAATATACATACCCATATATATGTAGTTATCTTTAAAAATAGCACAAGAAACTAAAAATATATATTTGAATGGCATATAAATATAAAGTGTGCATTGGATGGAGGTGAAGACTTTTTAAAATACACTGGTCTTGTGTGAGTTAGCACATGTTTGTGAATGAACACTCTCATTCTCATACATTCACAAAGAGTTAAACTGATAATACTGTTGAATATATCAAGAAAATAATGACTTATTTTTACTTCAAAACTTTTCAAAAAGAAAGGAAGAAAATTCATATTCTACTTACATTTATCAAAACAGTTACAGAATTAATTCTAAATATAGTATTTTTGGAAAATACAGATAAAGAAGATATAGAAGGCTACGGAATGAACTGATCAAAAGAAAAATGCTAATTTCCCATGGCTTATTTCCTAGTCTCTAAGCCTTTTTGTCTGGGTTCCTTAAGCATCTGCTAAATCAAACTACTCCATTCATAAAGAGTCGTTCTTTGCTTCCAGACAGTTTGCAACCGAGACAGCACATTAGTAACCCCATGCCTGCCAAAAACGGTATCTCAGACTAACGTATTTTAGCTGAGAGGCTTACTGAAGAATGAGGAGCTCATGTCTCAGATTCTCCTTTCTTCAGCCTCATTCAGCTTTCCATGCAGAGTCTGATGCCTCCTATTCTTGAATTGCTCATCCATTACGTACTATACAAACTACACAACCTTCTAATTCCAACTAGCCTTCCAGAACCTACAGCTGTTTTGAACTTTAAGGAATTGTGTCAGTGACTAATAATGACCTTTTGTCCTAAAGTGTTAAATTGACTGTCTGCACTGTAAGACCTTTGTTTTTCAACTGAATACAGAGATAGATAAAAAACTGAGTCTGGAATTAGTGGTGCAAACAGATTTCTAACCCGGGATCACCAAAATTCAGATATTACATGCTTCTTCAAGCTTTTCCTTTCTTTTCAAATGTTGTCTAAAATAAATTCTGTCATATTCATATAGAATGCTGAAATAAAATAGCTAGAATAATATCTGACCGATTGAAGGTTCTTAATAAAGTTTTGTTTACAAAAGGATTCTCTGCAGCTACTTGGATAGAGATACTGGATATTTTCAAGAGACTGAAAGCTTAATATAAAGGTTACTAATATTGGCATAGATATACGGGGTCTGTATCCACAGTAAAAACTGGTTTTGAGGCAGAGTAAAAAAAGATATCAGAAATGTAAAACAGAAAAGTTCTCTACAACTCAAAATAAATCCTTCTGCATCATCATTTCTCAAACTCATGTCATGTCACTGCAACTACTACAGGAATTCCAGGATGCCCAGGCCTCCATGAAAGCAAAAGCAACTGTGTGAAACCTTTGCTTCATTTCACTTGTTTTAATAATTTGTTTCTCTTATGAGTTTTGACCTATGTAGGATAGGAGACAGAGGGAGAACTGAATACTGAGGTTCTAGGGACAAAAGCCTTAAACATATATGCTATGAATTGAATGTTTGTATCCCCAAACCCAGAATTCACATGTTGAAACCCTAATGCCCAATTTGATGGTATTTGGAGATGGGACCTTTGAGAGGTGATCAGGTCAGGAGGGTAGATCTCTCATGATAGATCAGTGCCCTTATAAGGAGAGACACCAAAGAGCTTGCATCCTCTCTCTCTCTCTCTCCACCACGTGAAGACAAAAAGCAAAAAGACATCAGTCTGAAAACCAGGAAGAGGGCTCTCCCCAAAACCCCACCATGCCGGCATTCTGATCTCAGACTTCCCAGACTCCAGAACTGTGAGAAGTAAATGTCTGTTGTTTAAGCCACCCAGTCTGTGGTAGTCTTTATAGCAGCCCAAACTGACCAAGACAATGTCTACTAATAAGAATGCTCTGAATACAGAGGACACCAACCACAGAGAAGGCAAAGGAGAGCACTGATGTCAAAAAAAAAAAAAAAAAACACAAAAACCCACAATAAACTCTGACACTCCTCTCAACAAGTTATTTAAATCTCCCAGAGGCACCTGAGAATTCCTAAGTTTGGGAAATGCTACCCTAATTGCAAACTGGTGAAATTAGTATGTTTTTCCATATATTAAAAGGACCAACTTTAAAAAGTAAGTTATGACATGTTTTTTAGAAGGTCAAACTTAAAGCTTTTTAAAATTTTCTAAATATCTCTCTAAATGTGCTCTGACGGCAGCATTCTAATTGCCTTAACTTCTTGCTCAATGAGGTCAGGGCCATGGGCTTGACCACTTGCTCAATTCCACTTCACAGGCCCAGATCCCCCACCATCTGGCCAGTCATCTCATAAGAGCATTCCACAAGCTGCAGGGGGAATGGAAACAACTGTGAATGACACCATGTTCTGTTCACCCATCACCCCAAGAAGAGAATTCAAGGGTCCTCCATAAAAGTGGGTTATCCTCATAGACAGAAGGATGCATCGTATCATAATTTCCCCATTTCGAGGAGACACAATAGAATAATAATAATAGTTATAATAATAAAGGTGAAAAGCAGATCTCCCACCGCAAAGCTTTTGGAATGCTGACAAAAGGTCTCCCTATATGTAGGCATATTGCAAAAAGGCATCCCTACGTACCGACAAATCATATATCCCCATAATGGGCCACTCACTAGACACCTCCACTAGGAGTCCACAATTAATGCACAAACCATATAAGCGTGAGCAGTGACTTAGCCCAAAAAAAAGACAAAAGTCTTCAAAATAAAAGGGCCCACCCCACCAAGTGCTAAGCAAGGTACGACACAGCCCGGAGACATTCAGAATGCCAAGATTTACAAAAAAGCTTTCAGAGATAAAGAGCAAGTTAACCTAAAGGTAAATGATTTCTTTCCCCTCAAATTTCTTACCAGGAACTCTGGAAGCTAAAAGGCAATACCTTTAAAGTTCTGGAGAAGAAGTTATTTTAATCTAGAAATTCTACGAAGCCAGTTATCAATGTATGAAATTTCATTTTCAGTGCTCAAAGACTCAAAAAGTTTACCTTGCACATACTTTTTCTGCACATGTATTTGAGGATAGATATATTTCAACAAAACTAAAACACAATCCAAGAAGTAAAAGGCAAGAAATCAAGAAAACTGAGGAGTTCAGAAAAAAACAGTCCCAAGTAGCAGGTGTGAAGCAAGTGAAGAAAGCAGTTGGTACAGCTAAACTCAGCATTCAACACATCTAAGACAGCTGGAAGACCTAATTTGGTAAGAATGGCATATAAAAAGGAGCAGGGCTTCCCTGGTGGTGCAGTGGTTAAGAATCCGCCTGCCAATGCAGGGCACACGGGTTCGAGCCCTCATCTAGGAAGATCCCACAAGCCGCGGAGTAACTAAGCCCGTGTGCCACAACTACCGAGCCTGCGCTCTAGAGCCCGCGAGCCACAACTACTGAGCCCGCGTGCCACAACTACTACTGAAGCCCGTGTGCCTAGAGCGCGTGCTCCACAACAAGAGAAGCTACCGCAATGAGAAGCCCGCACACTGCAAGGAAGAGTAGCCCCCACTCGCCGCAACTAGAGAAAGCCCGCATGCAGCAACAAAAACCCAGTGCAGCCAAAAATAAAGAAATAAATAAAAAGGGGCAATTAGAAACTCCAGAGAAAGCAATAATAAAGTATAAAACAAAGTCTAGACAAAAATATGAAACAAATTTAAATGCAGCATTATTCAAAGAAATTAATGGAATATGAGATTTCATTTGATATATATTTCACTTAGCAAAATGTATGGTGACATAGATCATATATTCTTTCTTTACTGATCCATTCATACTATCTGATTCTGCATTAAATTTATTTACATAACCAAAATTTGATAAGCACCCTTTATTGCTTTCTAATTTTCAAAATCAACCAATACCAACCATATGGAAAACATAACCATAGTAGCATAAATAAGTACAGATGTTTCAAACTTTGGCAATAAAAATATGCTCTGGTTAATAAAAGTTAAGAAATAAAAGAGATAAGATGGAGAAATATAGGGCCCTTATTTCTTCTTATTAAGTAGATAGAAGTCCATAGATTCTACCTACAGTTAATAGATTTTTTAGTATACTATTTAAAGTTATATACACAATTTCTCTCATATTGCTTTTTTTATTTCTGGAATGCTTTCCCTGCAGCATCCATCATGAAAAACATATTTATTCTACAAACTATATTCCTATGTCACATTTTCCTAAATCAACTCAAAAGAATGGCTCACTCTCTCCTGGCCCTCCCCCACTCACAGTTCATGAATTTCTCCATTACATCATCCATTATATTCTGACCTACATTTCATGTCTGATCTACTTTTATTATCACATGATTAAAACAGACTTTAGTATAATCCTTGTTTTATTCATCCTTATATGTGTTAGGGGCAGACAGGCTCTCTTTGGACTCCCTACATAACTTCTAGTAAGCAACAGAATCCAAAATATAAATGAGGGCAAAATAATGACTGGTTAACTCTCTCACACAGATAAGCACACTTGTAGTTTAACCAAAGTTGAGATTATTTTAATCATTCAAGTACCTGTACTAGGAAGTGGGCCCCATTTTGAAGGAATGCATCATTTCTTAGTGGTAATTTTATAGTGACTTGGGTTTTTTGTTCTGGAAAAATGAGGCTGCTTCTCCTGGATATATTTAAGATGCCATCTTTTGCTCTCAAAGGGTCCACATCTCCAGCAGGAATATAAAGTGCAGAATAAAACATATTCACATCTCCTTTAGTTCCTCCTAGTCTTTTAAAACTCAAGGATAAATATCGTTCACGTGGGTTACTTTCAATCTTCTGGTTTTCCATAGGAAAAAATGTTATTAGGCCATAAACATCATCACTATCCTGAATGTAGAACAAAAGCTGCAGATAAAGGAATAAAATATTAAATGCAGAATTCTCACATCTGAGATTACCAAATGGTTTATTTTCTAGGCTGTTTTGAATTTTAATATTTATTTATGCATCACATCTAAAAATGACTACTCTCATAGGTAATAGAGTAAAAGATGAATCAAGAACACATTTGAAAACTTTGTGGAATTTTTTTAAGAGCAAACTTTTTATTTACAGAGGGACAACCTTCAGCAAGGGAAGTAACCACCATTTCTAAAACCAGTGCTCTTCCTGTCACATCAAACTAAACATAAATGTGCTTTGTGTGGTCAAATTCTTCAGCTGTTCTATGACACAGAAATATTCCCACAGGTAAAGTATAATAAGAGATCTACCTCTGCTGGTTCGCTCACTTCTGCACCTCCTCGTATAGTATGAGGGAGAATCTTAAGTAGGTAAGCTTCTGCCTCTTCTGGAAGATCATCATCAACCACAGTAAGAGGAACTGATGCCAACATCTGCCCTTGTGCAAAATGGAGAACTCCAGAACTTGGTCTGATATCTGCTGTTACCGGTGAGGGATCACTGCTATTCCGTGTCAATACCCAGTTCACAGAAATATTCCCATGAGTGCCACCATTTCTAACCACTGTAATTTCTTCAAATCTAGAATTTTTAAAAAAATATATGGTCATATAATACACTCTATTTCCCTTAAAATGGGCATTTTCAATGTCAAGTTGGCCACCAGACACTGGTAAAAGCAGAATCCAAGTCATAAAGAATGACTGTTTTTAATATGAAGGAGTAGATATGTAGATGTGCCCTAGGAAACTACCATAATGTGAATTAACCTGCATATTTAAATATGTGACTTAAATATCACTCCCAAAATAGAAAAACAACAGTGAAACCACGGTCAAGGAAATGACACATACACTTAACAGTTCAGCACTGTGTCCAACACCACAAATATTAAATCTTGGAATAACATATTAAAATAATTGTAGCAATACAACATTTAAAATAAACCCTACCTTGATGTTGTATCTTCATCAATTATAACTGTCCTTTCAAACAAGATACTGCTGAATGAGAGGACACCATAAGGTTTGTCATTTGGCTTAATGGTGACTTGTACAACAGAAGGGACTAATAGCACAGCATCTCCCTGTAAGGTATCTTTTAGTAACATAACATGAAATGATTCAGCAATCTCTGGTATGGTATCATCAATTATTTGAAATTTCAGGTGTGATTCATAAATAAAAGGTGGAAAAACAATAGTTGTGTTTGGCTGAAGATCAATGAAGTCTAAATTTTGCTGGGCATGTGCTGTTGAATTCCCAGTTATAACAACATAACAGATCGAAATTTCATATTCATCAGATCCAATCATATTTCCCTGGTCATCTTTTCCACGAACCACTGGAATTGTGAGTATGTGGTCTTCCTCAGGTACCAAATAAACACTCTGAATGAATCTCACAGGACTGTCATTTTTCTTAATGATGATCTCAACTGAGCTCCTGGAGGTGTTGATCTCAGCTCCTCCTTCTACACTTTTCAGCTGAATCAAAAATATTTCATCATTTTCTGGTACCTGTCAGAGAAATATAACAGTGGTAAAACATCAATAACCAAAACACCTGCAAAAAAACCAAAGTGTGAAAAGTCCCTCTGTTTCAATGCAATTGCATAGAAATAAAAAAATCTTTACCTGAAGGGAGCAGATAAAGAGGCTTGTTCAGTGTCTATTTACTAAAATATTTTCCAAAGGTAAACAACATATTTTAGATAAAGCAATGATAAGAACAAGTAAGGAAGTGTCAGTATAATGGCTTTCAACCTTGATCAATCTTTAGATAACTAAAGATCTGACAGTAAAAACTAGTTTCATCAGGTGGGTTGGGTCAGAAGCAGCATTCAAGGTCTGATAATAGATAAGAATCTGGAAAACTACATTAACATCACATACAAATTGTTAGTTTTCAATCATGTCAAATTATTCTTGCTTCTCTCTAAACAGTTTCTATCTCAAGATTTAAACATATGATACCAATCACATGATTTTCAAAATACATATCATGTCTCTCTGGAGAACAAGCTACAAGAGTCACTATTAGGCAAAATGATGACACTGTTAAAATGAAACTTTTTAAAAATAAATAAATAAATTTATTCATTCATTCATTTATGGCTGTGCTGGGTCCTCATTGCTGTGCGCAGGCTTTCTCTAGTTGCGGCGAGCAGGGGCTACTCTTCATTGCGGTGCATAAGCTTCTCATTGCAGTGGCTTCTCTAGTTGCAGTTCACAGGCTCCAGGCGCGCACGGGCTTCAGTAGTTGTGGCTCACAGGCTCTAGAGCGCAGGCTCAGTAGTTGTGGCTCACGGGCTCTAGAGCGCAGGCTCAATAGTTGTGGCGCATGGGCACAGCTGCTCCGAAGCATGTGGGATCTTCCTGGACCAGGGCTCGAATCCGTGACGCCTGGATTGGCAGGCGGGTTCTTAACCACTACATCACCAGGGAAGTCCCGAAACTTTTTTTAACTACAGAGAAATCCTAGGGATTATCTCTACTGTGCTATTTGAGTTTTTACTTCATTATAAATGAATGAAAGTGAAAAAATATATATTTTTACCTCCATCAATAGAAATATAAAAAGTAAAGCTATTTATCTCAAAAAAGAAAATGTAATGATTTGATTAATGATCTTTTTCCCAACTTTACTGAGGAATAATCGACAAATATAACTAATATATTTAAGGGGTACAACATGATGATTTGATATACATATACATTGTGATTACAAAGATCAAGATATTAACACATCCATCACCTTACATAGTTAACTCTGTGTGTGTGTGTGTGTGTGTGTGTGTGTGTGTGTGTGGAGAGAAAACCTAAATCCTACTCTCAGTAACTTTTAAGTATACAATACCATACTATTAACTATAGTCACCATGCTGTATAGTAGATCCTCAGAAGATGAGCTTTTAAATTTATAATTAAAATGTATAATTAATCATTGCCCCCAAATTATAACCTGTTAAATGTTCCAGGATCTATAGACAAAAGGTTTTTGTTAGCTTTCACAACCAGATGAATTAAGAGTTATCAATGCTATCTAATATTTCATTTTTTCAAGAGAAATACTCTTTTCTAATAATGTCTTCTAATTCATTTTTCTTCTCTTGGGATTTGGTTTCATGGTTTTTTTTGTGGGAAGGTAGGGAGATAATTATAAATTCCCAGCTATTCCCTTTTTTTCTGATAATACTACTAAGTAATACTACTGCTAATAATACTAAGATTATTTTATTAAAAGTCATGTTTTCTTTTGGTTAGCTCATGGGGGACATCCTTGTACATATTGTTTAAATTCATTCTTTCCTTACCAGTTAAACTAGCTGTGTCATGTATCTCAATCCTTGGTAGCTTCAGTGTGAAATTAAAAATAACAAAAGCCTTCCTATGAATGTAGACATTTAAAATATCTAAAAAAATGAATATCACATGCAACCAAATTTTCTTTGCTTTTATAGTAAAATATTTATGCTGGGTAAGTAGTACTGTACCTGCTCGAAACTGAAATCACTAGCAAAATCAATCATCAAGGTTTACAAAATGCTTAAATGTTTGTATTAAGTGTGGTTGTCAGTTACATGCAAGTTCATCACCTTTTAGATACACAACTTCATGTGAATTAAATAAGATAAATATTAATAAGATGTATTCAAAAGAAATATTTATAGCTAAGGCATAATTGGCCACAATACACTAACTTCACATAGGACTATGTTCTTGAATAATTTCAAATCCTGAACATAATTTAATACTTGACATAATATTCTCTAACATGTCTGTAACACAGAGAGAGGCCTTGTCCCTTTTAAGCACTTAACACATCCTACCTCATCATCGAGAACTGTCAAGTTATAAACTACTGTTCCACTGCCAGGAGGAACAGTGATGTTCCCTTTAACTGGACTTAAATCTTCTTCAGGTGGGTTTGGGCCACCCTCTACCTGCAAGGAAACACAGTGCCATCAATAAACATGAAATATTTCAAAAGAATAAGAAAGCATTATTGTGATATCAGCTGACATATTTAGTTTAAAATGTTTTGCAAGAGGAATGATACTTTAAAAAAATTTTTTAATAAACAAATATATCCTGGTACTTCCACCAAAAAGAAAAAAAAAAGAAGAAGAATGATACTAACCTACATTAAGTCTGCCCTTCTAACTAATAGTCAAGGCCTGTAATATAATTACAGATCTTGACTATAATTACATTAAACTACATGGTTTCTAAGAGCTTTCTCTTTTTTTCTCAACCGTACTATTAAACCTGACAAAAAAACTTATAAGTACTTTTTCTTGAGCGGAATGTATTCACAATTAGTGTATTCTCTTAAGTAACAGAATCAAATACCAGTCCCACCACTGGCAGAGTAACCTTGGGCAAGGTATTTAATAACTCTGTCCAGCTTTTTCCTCATCTTTAACATGAGCGTAATAATGTCCACTTTCCAGGCTAGATATGAATATTTAATAAAATCATATTCCTTTTGAAAAGTATTAAGTACTCTGTGTCTAACCCTTTTTTAGGTACTAAGGATACAGCAGTGAACAAGGCAAACTTTCTACCCACCAGGACCTTACATTTAATGAAAAGGAACAAATGGAAGATAAATAAATGTGTGTCCGATGATGGTAAGTACTATGGAGAAAAAATTTTAAAGGGCATGAGGGAGATTGAGTGCTGGGAAGAGTTGCAGTTTACATGCAGCGATAATCAGTGTAAAGCACTTAGAACAGTATATGGCAATATTAAGTGCTCCACAAATGTTAGCTGTAATTATTTCAACATAACAGAAGGCTCAAGAGCTAATAAAATAACTTCAGACATCCATAGAGAGTTGAAAACACTATAACCTGATGATGCCTTACCATTTCTACAGCCAATTTTCTTCCAAATTTTGGAGTACAACTGCTGTTAACACCATCCATTAAGTATATTTTTTTAAGTGGAATGTATATGGGGGAAGACTACATATTAAATAATTTTATATAAGCCTAAGGAACCCATGAGCATTTTAAAATTTTATATCCTTGAAAAGATTTATCATAAACGTTCTATGAATTTTATAGAATTAACATTATTATTATTCAATTTGTGGTTTATTATTATCCTGTAATCTAAAGTGATATGTTGTGTTTCACGTAAGAACAGTATATCCAAGCAGCAAGGAAAACAGTTTTATATTAAACATGAAATTTATCAGATGATCAAAGTATTTACTTTTATTTTATTTTCATTGTCATGCTTATTATACAAAGGACCTTGATTTTAAAATTACAGCCATCTGGTATGAACTCTGAAGCATTACCATTTAAAATGATTTCAGAGTAAACTTACCTCAAAAGTCACACTGACCATCCCATAGGTTCCTTTTTCTCTGATGAGAGTAAGAGGTACAGTTTCATTTCTGCCCGGGGGCTCACTCACTGTGATTGAGAAAGGCTATTGGGAAGAGCAAAGACCATCAGGTGCTGATCAATCAGAGACAGGAGCTCGTGCAAACTGTTACCTTAGAAATCCTAATTTTCCAGAGACAAATCAATCCACATTGTGCTCTAAAAATGTGGGGCTTCCTAGCATTCACTAACTGTAGCTAACAACGCTTAAAAGGTTAAAATAATAGTATAAAGGGAACATAAAACTAGTCAGGCAAAAGATGCAGGTTCTTGTCTTGCTTCCAGCAACAAGTAGCTGTCCCGCTGAGGAATCTTAAAGGTTATCTCACTGAAAGATGATGAACTCAAATGCTCCCAGGGGCCCAGGAGGTCACAGAAATGAGTTGTGCCTCCAAGCCAGGGCAGCTCATTGGGACTATGGTTCAGCCTTGCTCCCAACCACTGCTCCCTCCTCACTGGTCAGCTAGCCACTGAAAACAGACATCTGCTAATGACTTTTTCAGGACATGATCACTAAGGGGAAGAAAAAGCCAGGACTTCAAATGTTGCACAGTGTTGGCATGGCAGGGTAGAAGAGATGAGTGGGCAGGTACACGCTAGCTAAGGCCGCAGGTGACACTAAGTCTCAGTATCCCCATCCATCAACAGGAATAGGAACGCCTGTCTCAAACAATTGTGATGAGGTGTCAATAATTCACGTCTTAGTGCTTATCCTAGTACATGTCACATAGTGAGGACCCAGCAAATGTTGGCTATAATTGTGATCATCATCATCGATATAATCATCATCCAGTCTGGAAACCAAAGCCAGCCTATGTAGTAACAACTGTGAGCTCAACAGTTACTTAGTTTAATTTTAATCACACAGGGCAGGTGCCTAGTCAGAGGCTTCCTGGCAGCTCTGAGACCACAACAGTCAGGGACCTAGGACAATTGCTAAAAACTAGAACTCACTCCCAGAGGCTAAGATATTTAATATCAAAAGAAAGAAGGAAAGAAACCTTTAAACAAGTGAGTATGAGGTGGGGGATGAAAGTTGGGAGTGAGTGTAGAGGAAAAGAAGTAGGGAGAAAAATTAAGCAATTAAGGGAGTCTGGTTCATAATTAAAAATTCCAGATCATTCAAATAGAAGCGATTGATTAATTAATTTATTTATTTTTGTAAATGTTGATATAATGGAAGTTACAAAACGTCTACTACCTTGGCATTATTCACATATCCATTTTAATAAAGATACTGCAACTATAAAGATCGTATTTATCTAAAGCTCACCTTTTTTCAAAGATAATTCAAGGTGCTAAGAAAATGACATACAAATACACCAACTGAAGTAGCAACCTAAATTGGAAAATAAATAAAAAGCTGGGGAGTGTCATATTACCTTTTAGTAATGATAATTAGTAACATGATTCAAAAAGACTCCACACCAGGAAGTTTATTGTAGACTAAAACTTACTTGCAATATCCAATTTTACTTGAGATAAATTTTCTTTTATTTCAGAGCTGAAAACAATTTCTCTCAAAGGTGGGGGGCACCTGTGTTGTGTGTTTTTTTCTAAAGAACAAAACCCTCTGAACATAGGACTGGCCAGGGACACAGGAATTTGGTGATAAAGGAGAAAAAAATGAACTGTTGAGCAAAACTGAGGAAGATGACATGGAGTTTTAACCTTCAAGAAATAGTAATTAATAGGAAAATCTCAGGGTAGGGAATAAATATAGAATAACTATATTTAAGAGCTATAACATCCGCTATTCAATTGTAAGTTTACGATAGGTTTTTTCAGTGTTCTTTCAATATATTTTTCTTATCTAGAATCACTCTAAACTTTCAGAGGAGGCTAAGAGACAATGCTTTTTGAAGTGCCAGTTGGGGACATCAAGCACAAGGAACTGTGTTACAACATCTGCTACAGACTGAACGTTTGTGTCCCCCCCAAAATTCATGTTCAAATCCTAACCCCCAAAGTGATGTTATTAGGAGTCGGGGCCTTTGGGAGGGGAGTAGGTCATGAGAGCAGAGCCCTCATGAATGGGATTAGTATGCTTATAAAAGAGACCCCAGAGACCTCTCTTGCCCCTTCCACCACATGAAAACACAGCAAAAAGACAGCTGTCTATGAACCAGGAAGTCAGCCTGCACCAAACACCAAATCTGCTAAAGCCCTGTTCTTGGACTTCTCAGCCTCCATAACTGTAAGAAATAAATTTCTGTGGTTTTTAAGCCACCCAGTCTATGGTATTTTGTTATAGCAGACCAAACTGACAAGGACAACATCTGAGTTAGAGACCACCAGAGGAGGTAACAAATGAGTCAGGTGAAATGATCAGCAGAAAGAGATTAGGGCAAGAGATGACCATGATCATAGGGGTCCCCTCATTTCACAGAAATCTTAGGGAAAACAAAAGGACAGTCTACAGAATGTGCAATACAGACGGAGTTAGACCAAAGTTTGTTTATATATCAAAAGACAGGAGGATTCTAGGTAGCATAGAAAGTAATCACAAAATTTAATAGACAGTTATCTAAGCAACCACAAGATTAATCAAATTATAACCATAGGGCTTCCCTGGTGGTGCAGTGGTTGAGTCTGCCTGGCGATGCAGGGGACACGGGTTTGTGCCCCGGTCCGGGAAGATCCCACATGCCACGGAGCGGCTGGGCCCGTGAGCCATGGCCACTGAGCCTGCACGTCCGGAGCCTGTGCTCTGCAACGGGAGAGGCCACGACAGTGAGAGGCCCGCGTACCGAAAAAAAAAAAAAAAAATTATAACCATACCATATTAAATGAAATAATTCCAAATGCATTGTCATTTGACAATATTGTCACAGTAACAGTCCTTGGCCATCCAAGCTTCACATTTGCTGAAGGTTTCTAAAATAAAAGCCCAAAAGTAAATTTAGCAATTAAACATAAGAGGAAAAAAGAGATTATTTTAAAAGGATTTTGGTCTTTATGTAATCATTCAGAATATGAATTAAAAATACAAGTATATTTTTAATGCACAGATTAAGAAAATATATTAAAACTAAGTCAACATGGTTAAGTTCTAAACAAGAATTCTTCAAAAGAGTTTTGAAAACCATTAATCACTATTAAAATATAAATTGTTATAACTATAAATAATCACTGGCTAGTAATATATTCTAATTTCATTACTAATATAACAGAGAATTAATTAACAGTATGAAATTCTATTCATATGTGATCTTTTTCTTACACTATAGAAGGTGCTGAAACTTAAGAATTAGTTATTCTATAAATCATAGAACCAAATTAAAGCTAAAATATTAAAGCAATTTTTCTAATAAATATGGGAAGAGTTTGCTACATTTCTATTAATATTCAATAGCAGCATAAAGAAATATGAAAAAAGAGTGTCTTACAAAAGTAAAACATGACTGGTTCAAGTGCCATTTTCACAAAAATTTTAATCACACCAACCCAGTCATTCCAAAAAATTCTCAATTCACTTCAGAAAAATTAAGTAGAGCAGTGTTAGCCGTCACTGCCTCAGCCATAAAGGACAATTAAACCTTAGGCTAGTCAAGCATTTTTCCCAGGGGCGCTCCAAATTTATTCTAAGGCACAGGGACCTCCCACTGCCAAGCCTGCTTTTTGTACCCTTCTCCTTTGAACTCAGAAGTCACGGTCATTCTTTGTGCATCTGGTAGCAGAAGAGGGATAAAAGAGAAAAGGGCCAAAGGGAAGACAAGGTTTTCCTGAGCATCTGTCATGGCAATTCCTAAATAAGCTGAATAATCCAAAAACTAGCTGTAGAATCTTCTAAAAAGATTATCTGAGGAATAACCAGATCATGGAATTGCAAAAGAGATTGTCAGTTCTGGCTTCTATGAAAACCACCACCAGGCACTTAAATTGGCTCATCTCTAGAGAAAATGATTTTTAAGCGTTGTAAGATTTTTATGAGTTTAAACTTACTGGGGAAAAAGGGACTTACCTGTAAAATTAGGTGAAAAATAAAAGTTTCATCTGGCTCCGGTAAATCATCATCACATACTGCTATGTACACTGTCCTATTTGTTTCTCCAACAGGTATAAAAGCTGCAGCATATGTGTCAAAAAAGTCACCGGTGTCATCTCCATACAGCTATCAAATGCAAAACACAGACAGTTCTTACATAACACAGTGTTAGGACAAGCAAAATTGATGCTAATTAGAGCAATTAACAGGCAAAAAAAAACATGAATCATCAAATGACTCTGATGTTTATAAACAGGATGTGGAAAAACAAAACAAATATCTAACAACTAATAAAAATCACCTTAAAAAAAGCATTATAAGAAGAAATGATTCTATATAAAAACATTTGTTTACGCTCTAGAAGGTAAAGGAATCATTAGATTCCTCACAGAAAAGTAATAATTATAAAGGAAAGTAATGATGTGAAATTTTTTTCTCTGCCTCTTGATTGATCTGAAGTGGATTACAGCAAACCTAACAGGGAAGACAAATTGTAGTTAAAACTCTCCCAAAGAAGATGTGTAAGTAGCCAAAATACATCAGGAAAATCAATTATTTCCCTATCAGTTTTAAAGAAACTACTCTTTCCAAAACTTTAAACCTGAAGTTTTATTTATATTCTCCCACAACACCGATAAGGACCCAATTCTTTTAGCATACCAATTTATTAGTCATTATAAATTTTTCCTCAAAACCTTTTAAGACCTCATTCTGTAACATCAGCATTGCTAAGATTCTCAAGGGAGCAATAATTATGAAATTATAATGGAGCAACTTCTTGTGCAAATCCAAATGAGATTTCTTCTGCCAAAGAACCCAAAATGAATAACTTAGCTACTAGAAAAAAAAACGATTTAGTATAAACTAAAAATGAAGGATGTCTACAGGGATATTGTAGTCAATTTCTAGTTCTCATTCACAAAATAAAGTTAGTTTTAAATACTTGAAAAATCCAAGTAAGTTGTTAAGGGTGTTGGAAAACTTGTTCTCACACCTTAATATAAAAGGTGACACAAAAAAAGTGGCACAGTCTTTTTAGAAAGCATTAAATATCAAGAGACACTGATACAAATAAAGAGAAAAATCACAGTAATCCAACCCAAAAAGTCATTTAACAATCCAAAATATACAAAAATTGATATGTACGTAAACAGTTTCATCAGAGCAATATTTACAACAGCAAAAATTGGAAGCAACCTCTATGAAAAACTGCTGAGAAATGACTGGGAAATGATGACCCCACCATCAAGAAAAGTTGTGAATACGATAGAGCAACCTGAAAAAATTATTACAATACGATCAAAATTATATATAAAAAGTTATTAAATATAATATATACTCAAACTAAAAATAAATTCAATAAATATATATACATGTCATAAATTAAATACTAAAAGCAATGCACCAAATTATAATACTGTGTTTCTTCCATAGATAGTTTTTCTTCTTTGTGTCTTTTTACAGTGTGTCCCAATGTGACGATTTAACCTATTGTTTAAAAACTTATTTTGGGGGGCTTCCCTGGTGGTGCAGTGGTTGAAAGTCCACCTGCCGATGCAGGGTACACAGGTTCGTGCCCCAGTCCGGGAGGATGCCACATGCTGCGGAGCGGCTGGGCCCATGAGCCATGGCCGCTGAGCCTGCGCATCCGGAGCCTGTGCTCCGCAACAGGAGAGGTCACAACAGCGAGAGGCCCGCGTACCGAAAAAGAAAAAAAAACTTATTTTTTAAAATAAAAATTCCAAGTAGTTTGGGCCTCAAATATATCAATGTCCTTAGTGGTCATATGAAATGGTTTTCTGGTTAAACACAAATACATGTACATATAATCTATCTACTAACTAAACTGTGTGCAAGATAGAGCAATAGTTTAACTAATTCCATCTAACTTCTACTTAATATACTTAATTTCTCCCAAAAAAGGAGCTCTCTGACATAAGGGTTTTTTTTTAATTGCCATTTCTCTACATTTAAATATTTCATATATTTTCTCGAAGACACCTGATACTAAGTAGTAAATCCAAGCAGAGATAACGAGAATCCAAGTTATCCAAAATAAAATGTTCTTTTACTTAGAAATACTTCTTCATATCTTGGGGTTTTATTTGTTTTAAAATAAACATTTAAAAATAATCAGCCTATATCTTTAAAATACTATATCTTTACTGTCAAATGCACATGCTGCCTTAGAGCACTCTATAAACCTCTAACAGATATAAAAGGAATAAATCGTTTATCTGCAAATTGTTTATCATAATGGAACTACTCAATCCCAAAGAGTTAAAAAATTCTTATCACTGAAACTAAAACATTTCCTATCTACTTCTGTAAAAATAGAACTATTGTCATTTCTTACCGATACAATTGCAGTGACATTTGCTGGGTCTCCTATCCTTTCAATGACAAGACGAATAACTGTTGTACTTGTTTCATTAACTACAAATTCTGTTTGTCCGGCAAACCTTATTTCTGTTTCTCCAAACACAAAAGGGATGAATAAAGCTGAAAGAAGATTTACTAATAAAGATGCAGAGGGCATCCCTATAGGGAAAAAACAAAAAAAGATTTCATTCACAAAATACATCCAATATATTTTCATTACGTTGCATTACCTACAGATAAGAGTGAAGAGTTAGTAAGCAACTAAGACATAAAAATCCATCAAATATTAAGCCATCCAATGCAAATGTGTGATCACAGAAATAAGTCAAAAATCACAACGCTCTTCGGTACTGTTTACTATCCATAAGTACTTTTTGTTCTTTAACTTACATATTAACATAATAGTTATAACTTGCCTTAAACTTATTTATTAAATTTAGTTTATTAAAAAAATTTGTCCCTCCAGGGCTTCCCTGGTGGCACAGTGGTTAAGAATCCACCTGCCAATGCAGAGGAGCTGGGTTCAAGCCTTGGTCCGGGAAGATTCCACATGCCGCAGAGCAACTAAGCCCGTGTGCCACAACTACTGAGCCTGCGCTCTAGAGCCCGTGCTCTGCAACAAGAGAAGCCACGACAATGAGAAGCCCGCACACCGCAACGAAGTGTGGCCCCACTCGCGGCAACTAGAGAAAGCCCACGTGCAGCAACACAGACCCAACACAGCCAAAAATAAAAACAAATTGATTAATTTAAAAAAGAATAATCTTAAAAAAAAAAGTCCCTCCAATTTATTCTAAGTAAAACCTAAGCAACAACATGAAAGTTGAGTTAAAGCCCATCTTCTCACAAATCAAACCATAAAATACAAGCCAAAACTAAAAATTACCAAATGGATTGATAATCTTAATGGGACATTATTTATTTGATGATTATACAAATATGAGCAAACTCTTGGAACTGTTACATAAAGCAGCTGAAGCTAAAAGTTTATACCTTGTTTGTATCTACTTTTCCCATAGTTTTGTCTTGAGAATGCTTTTTAATTTTTTAGTTATTGCAAGGAAATGCTAATCCTTTCAAAGAACACATAAATTTCCAGGACTTAAATTTCTCCCATTTTCCTAGCTAAAATACTAATATCACTTCTTAGAAAATGTCCACGTTGCTTTAAAACTAAGGAAATTTGGCAAAGTGTTTTTTTCTTTTCCATAATTCTTATAGTTTTCTTAGTACAATGTGTGTGTTTACGAGTCATCAATATTGTTCCTACTTTTAACACTGTGTAATTCAAGTTTTCAAAAGCCTAACAGTGCAGTGGCCTCTTGAAAGAGCTGCTATTTTGTAATGTAGATGTACCTCTAAAAATGTGAACAATTTATCTCACGGATCATTAAGATTCCAAAGGATTATGTGATCAGTCACACAAACATAACAAGTTCATGCGTTTTAAAGAAGAGTTGCATTATGTACTCTATGAGCCAAAATGCTTCCTATTAATCTTTACCTTGGTCAAGAAGTAATAAAATTTTCATGTATCTGGTATTTCCACATGGCGAAACATAGCTTTCTATTTAGGAACTACCACATAAACAAGCCCTTGATATATTTTAGGGTTAAAATGCAATTTTCTCAGTCGAGTATATTCAAACAGTGCAGTCTGGGATTGCCTAATGATGTCTCACATGTTTATGGCTGCAAAATCCATAGACAGGGATGCAGAGTTCAGATAGAGTCCAGGAAACAGACATAGACCAACAGGGACAGAGATTCTGGAGCACTGAGGCATTTTTTACACCTGTGCCTTCTCTCTTAGAAAGCTGCCATGGGGCTAAGGGACCTGGGAGAAGAAATAAAATAGTTTGCCCTCACCAACTGCAAACTCTTCCTTGACTTCTAAGCCAAGAGTGTGTACTGAGAGAGAAGGAAAGAAAAAAGATGAAAGAGAAGAAAAACAGGAAAGCCTAGGTAAGGTGGGAAACTGGGAGCTCTGAGCTAAACCAGAGACAATTGAAGGTCTTTTGTGGAATTCTAAAGCCAGGATGATTTTACATCTCACTTATGACAAATAGTGGGAAAGGAAGAAACTAGGGCCAAGAAAGAGAATACAGAATGGAGGGGTGAGGAGGTAGCAACCCAGGCCTTGGATGTGTAAGAAAAAGACAACTTTGGTCTGTTGCAATTTTGAAAGAAAAATCTCAAATCCTTGAACATGAGATGTAATAGAACCATGAGTTGAGAGAAATAAGATGACACTTGAAGTTCTAAGTAAGAAAAAGTGAGAGTGAGTTACAGCATGAGAAGGGCAAATCATGTATGACTGGGAACATAAGTTCTCAAAATCTGTCATGCCTAACAATCAACTCCAACATTTGTTAAAATGCTGATTTGCAAACCCTGAAATTCTGATCCAGTGAGTTTAGGGTGGGGCCCAGGAATCTGCATTTAACAGACAGCCCTATCGATTCTAATACAACTGATCCTTGGGACACCCTTTGAAATACATTATCCAAGAGTGTGAGAAATTATGAGGGATGTGCCTTAGAGGAGACATGAAATAGATCACATTTGTAGCTTTAAGTTAATTACTGAATTTTTCAATGCAATACGCTTGAACTTACTGCAGACGTCCTCATATATTTTTCTACATATTACTATATAGCATTTTAAGATTCCATATATCCTTAAGAAAAAATGTCATGACCTATAGAACGAAATCATAACAGCAGATGCTTATATAGTGTTGTTCTATGTACTTTATACACAACAACACAATTAATCTTCACAACACCTCTGTGAAGAAGGTGCTGATATCATTAACCCTATTCTATAGCTCAGGGAACTAAGGCACAGACAGATTAGTTAACACAGGCAGTGTTACTTAGCTAAGTAAGTGGCTATGCAGGATTTGAACCCAGGAGTCTACCTCCAGACGCTCTACCCATAACCACACTAGACTGCCTCTTACACATTATTCCTACAAATCACACATCTCTGTCTTTAATAACATGGTAGGTAATTTATGCTACATGTTTCCAAGCTTTCTATTATTTTAAACTCATGCACAATAACCAAAACTACCATAAAACTGCATACTTAATGCATCTCCTAAAGGTCTGCACCTTATTATTCTGATAAACATGAAATTTATTTAACTAAAACTACGGTTCTCTTGACTACTTTAAATATTTAACGTCTTTTAATGTCAGGACCAATGAGCTCAAATGGTGCATTCCTGCAGTCTCCCAGGCAATTAGATCTTGTGGTTAAGTCAGTAAACTCATTTTAAATTGACTCACATCAGTGAGTTTTGAGATTATGCAAAATGAACAAACAAGCATCACTGGAAATGCCTCAAATTCTGTGACATCATTGATAATTGAATCTCCTCTGCTTTCATCTTTTCAACTTGTAAGAAAAGTTGTTGAGGCAAAGTTGGCATTCAATAGAAGTTAGAAGATGAAGAAAAAGCTTTGAAAGTGAAGTTCCCATTAGAAGACAGGCATAATTACAAAAATGCTGAATAGTTTCTTTTTTAGGGTAACTAGGTACATTTTCCTCTATCATACTAAAAATCTAGTCTTTGGAATTCCTTTATTAAACTCAGAAAACTAGGCATTAGTAACTGACACAACACATAAATCTTACATCTATTTCAGGTCACTTTTCTCTTATTAGATTTAATGAATGTTTTACATGACCCACAAGACCACCTATTTTAAACGTCTCTATGAAATGAATTTCAAACCACATATGTTTAAAGATCATTATGTGCTTAATTCATATTCTGTCACAATTGTGAAAGAATAATTTTAGTTTCACTGAATCATTCCTCTGCTCTGCAATGGCATGATATTCCAATATTCAAATCCTCTCATTTCCAGCTATCACCCATGTTACCCTCACACCTCCCACTCCTGCTCAGCAAGATTCAAAAAAAAAAAAAAATGAAAATTGTTCCTGCCAGTAGATCTCTTATCTCTTAATCAATCTCTTATTGTGTTAAAACAATATGAGATTTAGGTTACTTTCTTATTTTCTGGATTACACTATGAAGTTTGCATAGAGTCCTGATAGCATGCAGACACAAAGTCTCAGGTTCTTGCATATTCAGCCTAACCAACTAGTCACCTAATTCTACAAAAAATAATTCAAAACTAAAATCAGGAATATATTAGAACAGCTCTAACAACACAAACTGGTTGCTTTCAGAAGAGCAGCTTACAGTTTGGTATAACATCTGTATACTGAGTGCTATACATTGTATAACACCTGTGCTAATCACTGAGGACACAAAGACCCACAAGAGATGGCCCTTGGTTCCAAGATACTCACAGGGATGGGCAAAGGATTTAGATCAGCCATCAAAGCCAACAAGACACAATTCTGATGAAATAATGCCATTTGCAGCAACATGGAGCCTGGAGATTATCACACAAGTGAAGTAAGTCAGACAGAGAAAGACAAATATAATATGGTATCGCTTATATGTGTAATCTAAAAAAAAAAAACAATGATACAAATGAACTTATTTACAAAACAGAAACAGACTCACAGACTTAGAAAACAAACTTATGGTTACCAAAGGGGAAAGGCTGGGGGAGGCGGGATAAATTAGGAGTTTGGGATTAACATATACACACTGCTACATATAACATAGATAACCAACAAGGACCTAGTTTATAGCACAGGGAACTCTGCTCAATATTCTGTAATAACCTAATTGGGAAAAGAACTTGAAAAAGAATAGATATATGTATATGTATAAACTGAATCACTTTGCTGTACACCTGAAACTAACACAACCTTGTAAATCAACTATAGTCCAATATAAAATTTAAAAAAAAATTTTAAAGACAATTCTGAGACTTCTGCTTAAGCATAAAGATGCAGATTCCCTCTACTGCTGGACTGAGGATCATGTTGATTGGGGCCTGTTTTCTCTGAAGTCTGAAAATGAAGCCAACACAGCCAAAGACAGATCTAAGAGGTGGAGAAGAGCCAAGTCTTGATAATCGAGCTCAGGTTCCTGAATCCAGTTTTACCCTTGCCTTTTCAGTTGCTGAGGCAATAAATTACATTTTCTGCTATAGCCAGCTTGGTTTGGATATTCAGTCATTTCCAGCATCAATATTTATCCATTAAATTCAAACCTGTGATAATGTGAACTCATGTTAGGATACACCAAGTGGAAGATCCTTCCTCCTCCCCTCTCACACTCAACAGCCATGGTCTTTTCTAAACATTTGTGAAAGGACACCACACCAGCTATCTTTCCTGTTCTCATACAATTATTACCACCATCTACAATATTATCCCCTCCACCTTGAAATGGACAATTACTAGTGAGGAAGTTTAGGACACGCAGACAAATCAAAAATGCTTTCACAATAGAACAAAGCAGGACAGGAGTATACCACACAGATTCAGCATTCTGAAAAAGTTAATGTCCTTCTGATTGTCCTAAGGAACCCCAATATCATGCTTCTTCAAATTAGCCAGGCATTAATTCCTTTCTCTTGCTTTTTTCCCTTGATGCCTAGCTCTTCTTCCCTTCTGAAAATCTACTGGTATTTGCTAATTTCATTCCTCACTTGTATTACTTAGCACAGAAACATACTAAATTTCATTTATAAAAAAATACCTGCCCCCACAATAAGTTATAATAATCAAAGAATTCTAAATTCTGTTTATCTAGGATATTACCTTCCTCCCACCTTGCCTCTTATTAATAGGTATCTCAGGAAAGGTAACAAGTATACTATATTTTGAATAAATGGGAATAGTCTACTTTAAGTTTCGATAAGTCTGTAGAAACAAAATAGAATAAAATATGTAAATGAGAATCAGGACCCAATAGACGACAGTGTAAAGAAAAACAGGAGAATTCAACTGATTTTGATGATTTTGAAGTGATCAACTTTCATACATAACCCTTCATCAATGTGAAAGTTAACTTGGTCTTTTTAAGTTTCACAATAAAAACTGTACAACCTCTGTGAATGACAGGAGAAGGTGAAAAGACAAACATTACTAGTGATGAGTTGAAGAGATACATTGACCTTTCAGCTTCAGCTGTTGCCTTGTCAATGCCATAGCAAGCATCTTCCCACGGTGTGACCACCAGGTAATTCATACTGAAAATATGATCCTAATGGAGCAAGGTTTTCAAGTTTAGAATTACTTGAATTCTATTACATTTACTAAAGAGCATTCTAAAACTATAGAATTACTCCTGTGGAACAAGAGAAGTTTCATCATTCATATCATCAATTATTCAGCCTCTAAGAATTCTTAATCTGTGTTACTGGTATTTGGCGAGTACTACAAAAAATTAGCCGTTTCCTTCTTCCATACCAAAATAGAATTTAAATGTGCAACTTTCAAAAGCAAAATAATCTAATGTTACAAATTGAGGAAATGCTAAATACTTTTAAATGATAAAGGGAGGGACTTCCCTGGTAGCGCAGTGGTTAAGAATCTGCCCGCCAATACAGGGGATAGGGATTCAAGCCCTGGTCCAGGAAGACCCACATGCCGCGGAGCAACTAAGCCCGTGCGCCACAACTACTGAGCCTGTGTTCTAGAGCCCGTGCGCCACAACTACTGAGCCTGCATGCCACAACTAGCCCACACGCCTAGAGCCCGTACTCCGCCACAAGAGAAGCCACCACAATGAGAAACCCGCACACCGCAATGAAGAGTAGCCCCTGCTGGCCGCAACTAGAGAAAGCCCACGCACAGCAAAGAAGACCCAACGCAGCCAAATAAATAAATAAATCTTAAAAAAATAAAAATGATAAAGGGAATAGTCTCATAGTTATTCAGACTATAAATGATGTTTCTTACCTTTATTTTTTATTTTTTACTTACTTTACAATTTTAAGGAATATATTTTTATTCATCTTTAACATATGTAGAGGTGGTACAATATAAAAAAGGAACAAAAATTAAACAGTAAAAAGTCAGTCTCCCTCACACCAGCCCCCACCTGCCAAATGCTTCTTCAACCCACAGTCCATTACAGTTATCAATGTCGTCTGTCTCTCATGAGAGAATCTATTATACACGTATTAAAATGTATGTCTAGGGACTTCCCTGGCAGTCCAGTGGTTAAGACCTCACCTTCCAATGCAGGGAATGCAGGTTCAATCCCTGGTTGGGGAGCTAAGATCCCATATGCCTCCTCGTGGCCAAAAAACCAAAAACATAAAAACAGAAGATATATTGTAACAAATTCAATAAAGACTTCAAAAAAAAATGGTCCATGTAAAAAAAAAAAGTGTACGTCTATAGGAGAAAATGCCTGCAACGAATTCTGTTTTCTTCTACATACAGACTACAGGAATCAACACATTTTTTCAAGACAGTGGTTAACAGAGAGGTAAATGCTAGGCTTCGATGTAGACATTCATAATGGGAACATATTTATCGTCTCAACTACATCCCCGTCAATATTGTAGATCTCATCAATAAAATGATGGTTTCTGCTGACTTTTACTATACCTATCAATTCACCCTCTAGGGAACGGTAGACACAAATCTGGAAACCTGCACCTTCCTAGATCACACATTATAAAACCTACATTAATTAAGACCTACATTAAGCATGATCTCTACACCTGAAACACAAGAGTCATCTTGAGATCCCCTTTAACATCATCCTGGGATTCCCTTTGATTCTTCCCTGTTTGATGTCCTCTTTGCTGATTCCATGTTTTCCTCTTTTTTGGTTTACTTGGTTTATTCCCTTGTTTTGATGGAGAACATCCTCCAGTAACTTCCCAAGAAAGGGTGTGTAGAGATAAATGTTTTAGGTCTTGCATATTAGAAATTACCGTAATATTAATCTTCCACTTAATACTTTCACTGGGTATAGAATTTTAGGTAAAAACAGTTTTCTTTCATTATTTTGAAAGCCTTGTTCCATTGTTTTCAATGGAACAGTGTTGCTGTTAAGAAATCCAAAATCATTCTGATTCTGAAGTATTATATGTGTTTGCATATTTGTGTCATCCCCTCTCTGGAATGTTCTCCTCTTTGTCCAAAAGTGTTATGAAATTGCAGAGGATTTTTCTTGGAATGGGTTTATTTTTGTCCATTTGGCTAAGCACTCAGTCAGTTCCTTTCAATCTGACACACATCCTTCAGACCTGGAAATTTTTCTTATATTATTTCACAATGATTTATCCTCCTTCCATTTCCACTGTTCTTTCATCCTAAAACTCCTATTATTTGATATTGGTATCTCTGACTAACCCTCTGATTTTCTAATCTTTAGTTCTAATTTCCAATCCTTTGATTTCTGCCCTTTCAGAGAATTTAATTCAGCATTAAATTTCAATTCTTCTACTAATTTTTTTTAATTTATGCCCCTCTGTTTTCAATTTCTAAGAATTTAGTGGTATCCTGTTCTTCTTCCTTTAACCCATTAAATGTTCTTTTACCTTTCAGAAAATACTTATTTTTTTAAATTTTCTATTCTCTTTATAGTCTCTGTTACCTTCAAGTTGCTTTGGTATTTACTCTGGAATCTATCTTCTATGTAAAATTGCTTCATTTTCCACGAGATCATGTACTCTCATTTTCATAAGTCACCAAACAAGCATATCACAAAAACCATTCAAGCTGCTCATATCTGGATTACAAATGCCCATCAAGGAAAAAGGATGAACAGTGTAGAGATGCTTCAGTTCTAGAGCACATATGTGGAGCTCTAGAAGATTATGGATTTCAACTGTGCTCTCTCAACGCCACTTTGGCAAAACGCAAAATGAAAGATTCACTATACTAAATCCTTTGAGACAAACTCAGAAGCAATAAATTAAGTCAAGATATGTTCACGCAGCCACCAAATCTGAGTGTGTGAAAGGCAGCTGTCAAGGAGAAGTAAGACATACTTGCCTTTTTGCTCCTTTGAAATACAAGGATCCTGTGTCTAAAGGAAGGTTTCTTGAACCACCATTAGATGGCACCCCTCCATCTTCCAAAACAATCTATAAACCATTTCTCAAATTATGAAAAGAGGTTATAAGAATTTAAAGACAGATTTTTGCCACCCATAACTCTCTACAAATACGATTTTTAATTCTTCATAGAACTCAAAGACAAAAGTCACAAGAGTAATTTTCTTGAAATTAAGATCTCACTATGAGAGCTCTAATAGTTCTCGTCTTTCCTCTGAGATTCAGTATTAACCTAAAGAAAAAAGGTGGGGAAAGGTTCTCTAACTTTGTGTGAGTTTCTTTCTATTCTGTACCTAGTTATTGAATATCATCTGTTTTTACTGAGCAGGTAGGTGCTTGTATTTTCTAAATGAATTATTTGCACTCATGGCAGGTAAGGGAGAGAGGTTCATGATATAAACCCAGAGGTTTCAACCCAAAGAAGACTAGAGATGTGTGTTTTTTAGTCTAAACTGTGTTTACAAAATAACACTGAAAGAATTTTTGCCAAGATCAAATGTGAAGATTTTGCATTTTAAAAAATGGATTTCTAGACTATTTTGAAAAATTACAGAACTGGCAAATCTGAGTCCACATTTTTACATGACATCAATTGGCTGGATCTGTCCAGCAGCTGTTATTTAGACAGACAATTTGCTCTCCAGTACCCTGCCAATGTCTCCTCAGACTATTTATGCCAATCAAAGGTAGAAAAACAAGCACAAGTGTGTGCCCACACATACATATGGATACACACACTCACACACTTTGCAGACTGCCTCCCTGCAGTTTCAGGAATTTGATTTTATAAGACAACGGGAAAGCATTCCTGTTATACCTGAAGATCCTGCTACAGATGCTATGAAGCCTGTAGCTGGACACTGCCAAGGCCTCTGGGGGTTATGAGCCCCTAGATGCCTCTAAAGCAGGAGGTAAGTACTGGCTCTGGAGTCAGACATGGGCTCTACTCTACTCTAGTCTCACCAGCTGGGTGACTTTGGACAAATAAATTCACTTCTCTGGGCCTCAAGTTCCCTCAACTGTTAAAGGGAGGAAAAAAGAACAGCTACAGCACTGGGGTAGTTGTAAGGTTCAGGGGAAGGAAATCATCCCAGCATGCCACCAAGTGCCAGATTCCAGGCTGTAGGCCTTCAACATCCATATGGTCAAGAGACCAAAGGAAATAGATTGGGTATCCTAGACTGCCCGTGTAAAGCCCATCCTCCCACCCACTCACCCTCACAGCAGCAACAATAGAATGAAAGGAGGATGTTTGTGGTAAATGCAAACGTTGAGAACCTAGGAAAGTTCAAAAAGCACAATGAAAAGCCATCATGGGTTCTAACTTCAAGGTCAGAAGGGGAATGAATTGCAACATGGTATTTGAAGAACAAAATAGTGGGGTTCCTGATGTTCCTGGATGACCTGCAAAACTTGAACCACAGTATCAACTACCTCTACAACACTGTACCTGGCATGGGAAGCATAGGTAGAAGGGAGGTCTGGGAATGTGGGAAATGCCCACCCTCCTGGTCCAACCAATCAACCCAGAAAGAGTACTTTTCAGAGTTAGAAGAATTGGTTTGTATTCTATCTGTAGTAAAGTGAGGTTCCTCCTGAGGAAAAAAAAAAAAAGGGTAGAAAAACAGAAGACAGACCTGAAGGTGTCTTGAGGCCAAAACCCCTGCCACAGCCGCTTTGTGCCAGAGCCCAATGATATCTTCAGGCTTAAACACTACACGCCTTTAACCACCTGGCTTCTGCTGGGTCATCACCATGACTTTATATCATGATTTCATAAATAAATATTTATCATTTTCATAATGAAACAGAAAAACAAAACACATAATTTAACTAATTAAAGTCAATACTTTATTCTGATTCTCTTTAATTTTTACCGAATGTCTTTTTTCTGTTCCAGGATCTCATCCAGGGTACCATGTTACATTTAGTGGTTATGTTTTCTTAGGCTCCTCTTGGTTGTGACAGTTTCTCACACTTTTCTTGTTTTTGATGACCTTGGCAGTTTTGAAAAGTACTGGCCAGGTATTTTGTAGAATGTTCTTCAACTGAAATTCCTCTGATGACTTTCTCATGATTAGACTGGGGTTATGGGGAAGACTTCAGACATAGTGACACTCTCATCACATGGTGTCCAAGGTACATTCTATCAAAATGACATCACTGTTGCTGCTGCCCTTGATCGCCGGACTGAGGTACTATTTGTCAGATTCTCCACTGCATAGTTACTAGCCCCTGCCTCTGCCCCTTTCCATACTATACTCTTTGGAAGGATGTCACTATGTGCAGCCAACTACCCTTTTATTTTTTAAGCTTCTTATTGCTTTCCTTTAAATCAAACAAGTTCAACTTCCTTTCATCCATCCATCCACTTATTAAAAACTATATCAAGCATCAGGGCTTCCCTGGTGGTGCAGTGGTTGAGAGTCCGCCTGCCGATGCAGGGGACGCGGGTTTGTGCCCCGGTCCGGGAGGATCCCACGTGCCGCAGAGCGGCTGGGCCCGTGAGCCATGGCCGCTGAGCCTGCGCGTCCGGAGCCTGTGCTCCGCAACGGGAGAGGCCACAACAGTGAGAGGCCCGCGTAGCGCAAAAAAAAAAATACTATATCAAGCAACAAAACATTTTCTAGATATAGTATTGTAAACCTGTAATAACTTGTCTATGGAATCTAATTGAAAGATGCAGATACTTCTATATGTATCCTTGGAAGATAGGTATCTTTCAGGGATACATATGGAAGTCTAATAGAATAAAATATAGGGTCATTATGAAGATATGTAGCCAAATGGTTGGTTAATTAACAATTTCAGATTTTGCTCCTCAATTTCTTTGAAGTTATATGTGCATAAGCTCATTACTGCTTCTGTTAATAAAACTCTTGAGCCACTTCAGGCAGTCACTTACCCTTGTGAGTCTACTCTCCTCATCTGTAAAATGAAGTAATAAGTCTACTGACTTTATCTGGCTAATTTGACCTTGGATTTATTTACCAAGTCCACAAATTTTCTGTTTTTGAATTCACCTATTTTCTCTTTAATCTTTATCAATTTCTCTCCTGACTGGTTTATTATAGTATTTTTTTAAGATTCATAGATTAAAAATTATTTTAGTTTTCATTACTCCTTAGCCTCTACAGCTATGGTTTTGCTGCAGTAATAGCTGTGGCTGCAACTCATAGGTTTTGATAAGCTAAGTTTTTGCTGTTATGATATTCTAAAAATTTTGTTACTGCAGATATTAGTTCCTCGGTAAAACAAGGATTACTTAGAAGAGCTGGGTTTTCTCTTGTTTCCAAGCAGAAGGGAGGTTTTTTAAAATTTATTATCATTTTTACTTTTGTTTTAATAAAAAGTAGGCTTTTATTTAATTTTGTTCATAACATTCTGTTTTCTGTTAATCCCTTTCACTTATTAAGTCTGAAACAAAACTGAATTGTGTGAGCTAAACAATATATGGGGGGAAAAAGAGAAAAAAGGGGGAAAAAATCCTTTAGTTCTTTGGTCTCACCAAAATTTTGTTAAGGTAAAGTAAATAGCTTCTTTAAAGTAACTACACTGCCTAAATATGTAATGTTCAGATGAATTAGGTAAAATGATAGAAAATCACCTATGGTCCAGATGAGTAATTCCTCTTTCCCATTTGTAAGGTATTACGTGCCATGCAGTCTGTTACAACTGCCAGGAGTCCTCTTCTAATTTAAACAAATTTAGATACCCAACCCTTTCAATTAACAATTTTCCATAGGGCCTCAAGAACTGTTCAAAATTTTAATGTTAAAACAAAATTAATCTGAAACCAAAATGTCTGAACACCTTCTACTCTTCCTTCAACTTCCATAGTCCTCAGCAACTTTGAAACTTGTAAAATTTAAGACTGGATTACAAACATTTCCATCCCAAAAAGTTTGAAGCCAATGACCTTTCAATATTAATTTATTTCTCCATCTGTCTCACACACACTGTACTTGTGAGAAATAGATTTAATGTCACCTCAGTATGCTACCATGTTTTGTCGATATACTTGTATCTCTAAGGGAAATCACTGAGATTAAGCTTCTCACACTGTCCAATTACACAGAATGGTTTACAAGTAAAAAGCAGCACGATAAAGCCAAAAATCTATTTTGGTAAATCTCTACAACACTGTAGATTACAAAAGTATCCCTATCAAGCAGGTCAAAACTTCCAGATGCTAAAATACTCTTCACTGAACTCATTATATACTGTTAAGCACCCTCCGGGAGTGCCACTGACTCCAGAGTAAACTCATTTCAGGTTGGATTTTGACTAATGTTCTGATAGATGTTATTAACATTATAACATCTATCAAAGCATCATTTCAAAATTCTATGTCAAAGTTTGAAATTTTTCCAGTTCAGGGAAAGGCCAGGAGTTTATCATTAATAGATCGTTGAGATGGGTCTGAGCTGTATAAAACATCTCGAAAGATTTTCTGATTTTTCATTATAAATAACATATTTGTTAGGTGTGATTTAAACTCATCTTTACAGAAAAGTAAATGCCTAATAACTATATTGACTTGACTCTCTCTTACTTTCATAAACATGCTTGGTAACTATATCTGTGCTTTTCTCAAAGCTTTCTTTTTTTTTTTTTTTTGCGGTACGCGGGCCTCTCACTGTTGTGGCCTCTCCCGTTGCGGAGCACAGGCTCCAGACGTGCAGGCTCAGCAGCCATGGCTCATGGACCTAGCCGCTCCGCGGCATGTGGGATCTTCCCGGACTGGGGCACGAACCCATGTCCCCTGCATCGGCAGGCGGACTCTCAACCACGGCGCCACCAGGGAAGCCCTCAAAGCATTCTTTCTAACTCATCTAATTTTTTTCTTTTCTTACCTTAAATTTCCACTCTTTTGGGCCTTTCATGGCCATGATCCACTGCCTACACGTATTCCAAAATTAAATATTTATCTTCTTTCTTCCTCTTAAAGGATCTAGTGTTTGTTGTTTGAAATGTAGCCCAAACTCTATTTCAGCGCTATGCTGGGCGTTGGGAGGATGGCAGAGTTAGATTTGATTAAAATTTTCTTACGGCTATGATATAATGAAAATTATTAATTCCTTGGAATCCTTAGTATGTAATAAGTGTGAACTAGTCCAAAACAACCATGGTGCAAATATGTCACCATGCCATTATTTCTCCAAATTAAATTAAATCCTACTCAAGGCTCCATGCACCATGCTAAAAGGAAATCCAGTTTTACCTCTTGGAGGCTCTTTACTTGCATGCTCCAAGAATTCGAGTGGATTATGCATTCCTAAAAAAGGTCTGGTGGGGCTTCCCTGGTGGCACAGTGGTTGAGAATCTGCCTGCTAATGCAGGGGACACGGGTTCGAGCCCTGGTCTGGGAGGATCCCACATGCTGCAGAGCAACTAGGCCCCTGAGCCACAACTACTGAGCCTGCGCATCTGGAGCCTGTGCTCCGCAAAAAGAGAGGCCGCGATAGTCAGAGGCCCGCGCACCGCGATGAAGAGTGGCCCCCACTTGCCACAACTAGAGAAAGCCCTCGCACAGAAACGAAGACCCAACACAGCAAAAATAAATAAATAAATTACTAAACTCCTACCCCCAACATCATCTTTAAAAAAAAAAAAAAAGGTCTGGTGTCTCGCAGACTCGAGTGCTCCAGCTGCCACTGAGCCTCAGAACCCTGTACACTGTCTGAACCTGGTCTTCCTCCATCTGCCTGGACCTGCTGCCTCAGGCTGTGGCCCTCGTGCCACACTGCTCCGAGCTCCCAGCACAGGTCAGCACCACCTTTCAGAGGAGGGCCACTGCACGGACTGTACCACTTCTTCAGCCCACAGAGTCCCTACCTCCAGCAACAGAGTTTACTGTCAAGTCCTCTCAAGAGCTTAGTCTTCGCTCATGCACACAAGTTTGAAAGAGCTCAAAGGAAACCCACGTGCAGCACGTGGACCCTATTGCTGTACTGTGGCTGTGTCTAACATTAGAGATTCATCACTCAACAACATTCAAAAAATACTTACTGAGTCTCTACTACGTGCCAGGCATTGTCTAAGGCCTGAGCACACAGCAGTTAATGTGACCAAAATCAAGACATTAAAATAGAATTTCATCTTGAGTTTCTTCCTAGGTAAAGGAAAGGTAAATCCTCTTTAGATCAGTTTTTGCCTCCCAACTATGCACTCTACATGGATGTGTAAACAGTAACCGAAAAATGGATTGTACATCTTAGTAAATTCAAAATTAAACTAAGGTTTATTCTTCTTTGCTTTCATTACTGCATCAGAATGCCTATTAATACTAACTGCCCACATTTAAAATTTTATATTTCAAACACTTTAGGGATTTTATTTCCCTTCCCTCAAAATTCCATCTCTTCCTGCATCACCAATGACTGTCTCCCAAAATGGAAAACCCATACTGCTAAGAATAATCCACCACCTATGCTTCTGACCCTATTCGTTCATGCTTCCTTAAGACTTTACCCCTATTAGTCTCTCTATCTATTCTCTACCTTTTCTCTTCTCCCTCTCCTTCCTTCTCTCCAGCCCTCCCTGTGCCCCAGACGCAGTCAAACAATACCTAGTCCTCAAACTTCCTTCCTCTTCAAGCTTCTACCTCAACTCTATCCTTCCCTTCAATATCAAATTTAAACTTTCCAACTCTTAGCAATCTCAACTTTCCCTAACCCCTATAAAAGACTCCCAAGTCCAACTTTTAAATTCTCATGTAAGCTCCAACCAGTATTCCCCAATATGCTATGCAATGCTATGTCCACATTTTGATCAGACTAAAGAAACCTGTTGTGAATTATGTTTAGGAAAAAAAGTTGTATAGATACTATACATACCTTCCTAGATATTCAAAATACTTAAAGCAAACAACAAGCACCAAGATGACCTAAACACAGCAGACTTAACTTTATTTAACCCATCATCTCCCAAGCCTACAATGACCACAGAACAATTCACCCCTACTGGTATCTATGTACATCCTGAAGAACTAGACTCATATTTTCAACTACCTAGACACTTCCATCTAGCTACTCCTAGCACACTGTCTACCTTAGAGTAACTACTCAATAACCGTGCATTACTGTTATTAATTCACCCAAATAATACTAACAAAACCATAGCTTCTATAAGGATGTATCAAAAAGTAGTAATTCTACCAGGTTGAAATTATTTTTAGCAACTAAGACAGGAATTCACTTTAAATGTCTCTGATTAGTTGACTTCTTAAATCATTTACAGTTCCCTAGTGGCAAGTAATGAGCCATCAGCAGTTGTACCTTTCCTTTAGCAGATCTCTAGTTACTTTAGCCCTTTATAGTGGTTTGCTTAACCTCTCTGCAATTTAAACAATTTAAACAATTTTGTCATTAATACAGTAACACCAGTAGATAATCCTTGTGCAAGACCTATTTTTTAAGAAGTACTGCATCAGAGCAATAAGAAGTCCTTAAACATTTTTTATAAAAATATTTGTAGGCATGAGAAAACGTTCAAGGTTAAAAAGTAGGATGAATACAATATTACACTGAGTTTATTTTTAAATGTCCGTGTTCACAAATAGTAGTTAGATGAATACATAACATGGCTGGTATGAGTCTACTATCATAGAAAGTTGGAACTGAAGTGCATTATTCCACTTTAAAATTGGATGAGGGCACTTGCAACAGGTTACAGATAGCTGCCAATTCTTTGCCACTCCTCCCCTGACGGTGGAATCTAATTCCTCTTTTCTTGAATCTTGCCAATAAAATGTAGCATAAATGTGACATTCTGGATCTTCTGAGGTTAGGTCATAAAAAGTTTTGAAGCTTCTGCCCAGTCCTCTTGGAATGCTTGCCCCAGCAGAAGCCAACCACAATTTAGGACATGTGCCTCCCTTGAGACTGCCATGGTTTGAGGAAACCCAAGCTAGGCACATGGAAAGGCTGCAAGGAAAGAGAGATAGATACCTAGACAGCTTCTAGCTGTCCACACATGCCACGTCCAGACCTCATAAGTCAGACCAGATATGTAAGTAATTGTCAGATGACTCATCCTCAGCCACTATCTGGCTTTAATTCTGTGATGAATCCCAAGCAAGATGACCCCTCAGCCCTTCAAACCCCAGAGCTGTGAGAGATAATCATAAATTAATTTCAGCCACTAAATTTGGGGATGGTTCATTTTTGCAGCAATAGACAACTTGAATATCTCTGTTCATGATCCTGCCATTTTAATATATATTAATTCCCCAAATCAAATATAATGTGTCACTTTAGTTCTTATTACATAATTATTTAAAAGAATGAAGAACATCATATTATGAAATATTATAGTCTATTTTAACTGAATTTTATGCTACAGTATGTTAACCTAAAACATAATACTTTATGTAAAAAGTAAATACTAAACGTACACACACATTTATGTATACAAGTGAGTATCCACATAGAAAAGTACTGAAAGAACAGTGGTCAACTTCAGGTAAAAAAAAATCTGAAGTGATTTTGCTGTTTCTTTGTGCTTTTCTACATTTCCCATAGTTACCGCATTTGAGTATGTTTTACTTTGGTCATTTCTGATACTGTTTTTGTTTTGGGGGGCTTTTTTTTAAAATAAATTTATTTATTTATTTATTTGCTCATTTACTTATTTATTTTTGGCTGCGTTGGGTCTCCGTTGCTGTGTGGGCTTTCTCTAGTTGCGGCGATCGGGGGCTACTATTCACTGGTGTGCAGGATTCTCATTGTGGTGGCTTCTCTTGTTGCAGAGCATGGGCTCTTGGCACACGGGTTTCGGTAGCTACGGCACACAAGCTCAGTAGTTGTGGCTCGTGGGCTCTAGAGTGCAGGTCAGTGGTTGTGGCGCACAGGCTTAGTTGCTCCGCGGCATGTGGGATCTTCCCGGACCAGGGCTCGAACCCATGTCCCGTGCATTGGCAGGCAGATTCTTAACCACTGCACCACCAGGGAAGTCCCTGATCCTGTTTTTGAAAAGCAAAATATAGATCTCTGAAAATAAACCCAAAAACTAAGATCATTTAATACCCCCATCCTAACACTTGAATTGTGGATATAAATCCCCAGGGCTTAATTATAATCCAAGAATTACAACTTTAGAATTCTGTGAATGTATTCTCAACCCATTATCAAAATACGGAACTTCTGGGGCTTCCCTGGTGGCGCAGCGGTTGAGAGTCCACCTACCGATGCAGGGGACACGGGTTTGTGCCCCAGTCCGGGAGGATCCCACATGCCGCGGAGCGGCTCGGCCCGTGAGCCATGGCCGCTGAGCCTGCGCGTCCGGAGCCTGTGCTCCGCAACGGGAGAGGCCACAACAGTGAGAGGTCCGCGTACCACAAAAAAATAAAATAAAATAAAATACGGAACTTCTAGATATGTTTAGTACCCAAGTGTGTTTATAAAACAAAAAAGGCAGAAACATCATTTAATCAAAATAAGAATACAAACAAATCTCTCATCATCTTTGTACCTTTCCTGTTTTCTTCCTTATGCTCCATTCTCCATTTTCTTCTTTCAGCTGCATTACATGACTTGAGAAGAGAACACAGTTCCCCCCACACACGTGTATTTCACATCCTTCTATGAAATCCTTTATACCCAAAACTTACCTTTGAAGAAAATTCACAAGTGAAAGGAAGCCTTTAATAGAATTCACTATGTGTATCAACTACAATATCTTTCATCTCTTGACTTTGCCTTAGGAGATCTGGTGTCACGAATTGAAATACAGGGAGTCTTTTTCTCATAATGCAATGACGCCCTCAGACTTGCTCCTTTTTTTATTTTGCCTTTGATCGATGTGTCCAGGGTACAGAACACTCTGAAGTTATACTACCCACTCGGCCCTCACTTTCTAACATGGTAATTGTCCCTTCCTTCCATCATAAAATTTATCAGATTAATTGGCTTTTTTAAAAAGATGTATCACTTTTCTGTCTGAATTTTTTTTTTACAACTCATGAAAGACAATACTTTCTTTGTTAATTCTTATTCTTTCAACTTTAAATTTTAACTTCATTCTATTTTAAATCCCGAGTGCCATTTACACTTACAAAATCCACTGAGAAGGTTGAGGTTGTAAGAAGGTAGTTAGACGAGTGAAGGGTTTACAAAAATTGGCTTACTTGAATTTCTCTTCTAACTTGGACTTGCTTTCCCGTTATCAGAGCACAACCCCTACCACTCTAAATATCTCCCATTTCCCTAAGTTTAGCAACCTCCTATAACTCTTTAAATACGCTCTTGTGGTTTAGGATATACTAGAAAGCTAGCAATACAAAATGTGACTGAAAGAGCAGGTGGACACTTCCTGCTTCTTGAGTCACATTCTCATGCAGCTTCCTGACGCCACATACATCCGGTTTTCTTCTCACTCACTAGGTACCCTTCAGCCTCCTTTGCTGGATCCCTATTGTTTTCCTGATGTCTGCGTGACAGAATATTCCAGTTCTCAGGCCCAAACCTCTTCTCCATCTACACTCACTCTCACTGTGATCTCATTCACCTCACTGCTTTAAACATAAGTCTTCCAAATTTACATCTCTAGCCAAACCTCACCCTAAATTTGGGGCGAAGATGTCAATTAGACTATTTGACACCTCAAGGTGTAGGTAATCTTTTAATCTAATTTTAATTTTCAAAATATATAACTCGTTTCTATGAATACAAGCTCAAACCTATAGTATAACAAGGTATATTCAAAGAATTCTTACCTCTGTCCACCTATTCCTTTCTTCCCCCTATAGGAAACCATTTTTACTAGCCCTGGAATTATGTTGCTAATGTTTCTTTGGCAAACATAACTATATAGAGACAAACAAACTGAAACAAAATAAGGTAACTGTATATCAAGTGGTGATATAATCACACAGACAAAATAATTATCTCTAGTGTGTTTAGAACACAGTATTTCGACTGTCTGCCCTAAGTAGAATAAATTCTAAGGACAAATACACCTGCAAAGAAAGCTTATACTTCATTCAGTATTCTTATTGTCAGTGGTAATATCAGTATTATTTTGTTTAAATTAAATTTTTATATTGTAGAATATACATTTCAGGACCATATTTTATACATTGTAGAATATATTTTAAAACTATATATGTTGTAGAATAGAACAAATAATAAGTAAATATATAAGAAAAGAAAGAAACAACAATAAAACCAAAGAAATTATGCCAAGTCTATATAAGGTTAAACTTAAGTTGGAAATAGCAGTATCACTTCATGAGTTTTCTTTGTAAAAATAGGTATTTCCTGACTATTGAGCATTAAAAAGGCTTAGAAGTAATGACAAACCCAAAACAATAAGCATCACTAGTGTCCAGATTTTTGTCTCTAAACACCATCCCCCCCCTAAAAGGAACCAGGGCTCTTTAGAGGAATAACTGATGTCTGGGGAGGGAAATACGCAAAATGAACCTGAACATCTCATACCAGCAAGGAAGCTACTGAAGATTAATGAGGTCATGCCAACGGGACACAAGAGGAACATGAAAGGATTCCCACTGATCAAAGATTAAAATTTTGTTCATCCAAAAGGGTAATGACTGCAATTGTTTGAAACACATTGAATATATAAATCCTTATGTTCAAAAGGATACTAAAATCAATCTATCTGTCTGTCTGTCTCACTGGTCACCACTGAAAGCAACTAGGGCAACAACTCCTTACTCTGAAATTAACATTTAAGAAGAACAATTAAATATTTATCTTGTCTATCCTGAGTAAATTCCTTTTCAGAGTAACCAAATAGCCTAGTTAAGGAAAAAGTTTTCCCTTAAAGAATTCCAGCTAATGTGGCAAGAATGACAGAGTTAGAAAAGCACATTTTTGCAACTCCTAAAAAAATAACTAAAGAAATGATCATTCATGGATGAAACAATTAGATAAAAATCAAAAAGTAAATTAAAGACTCGAATATAAGACCTGAAACCATAAAACTCCTAAAAGAAAAACATAGGGGGTAAGCTCCTTGACGTCGGTTTTGGCAATGATTTTTTGGATTTGACATTAAAAGCAAATTCAACATAAGCAAAAATAAGCAAGTAGGACCATATTAAACTAAAAAGCTTCTGCTTAGCAAAGGAAACCATCAAAAAAAATGAAAAGGCAACCTGCAGAATGGAAGAAAATATTTGCAAATCATATATCTGATAAGGAGGTAATATCCAAAATATATAAAGAACTCATAAGACTCAATACCAAAAAAAAAAAATCTGATTAAAAAAATGGGCAAAGGAACTAAATAGACATTTCCCAAAGAAGACATAAAAATGACCAATAGGTACATAAAAATATGCTCAACGTCATTAATCATCAGGGAAATGAAAACCAAAACCACAGTGAAATATCACATACTGTTAGAATGGCTATAATCAAAAAAGACAAGACATGTGTTGAGAAGGATGTGCTCTGTTGGAGGGAATGTAAATTGGTGCAGCACTGTAGAAAACATTAAAAAGTTTCCTCAAAAAGATTAAAAACAGAACCACCATATGATCCAGCAATTCCGCCTCTGGGTATATATCTGAAGGAAAAAAATTAACTACATCATAGAGATATCTGCACCCCCATGTTCACTGCAGCATTATTTACAATAGCCAAAACATGGAAATAACCTAAGTGTCCATCAATGAATGAATGGATAAAGAAAATTTACACACACACACACACACACACACACACACACACACACACACACACACACACAGTGGAATATTATTCAGCCATAAAAAAGAAGGAAATCCTTCCATTTTGACAACATGGATGGACCATGAGGACTTTACGCTAAGTGAAACAAGTCATACCTAGAAAGATAAATACTGCACAGTCTTACTTACATGTGGAATCTTAAAAAACAAACTCAGAAACAAAACACATCAGTGGTTGCCAGAGGGGGGTAGGGGTGGAAATGGGTGAAGGTGTTCAAAAAGTATAAACTCCCAGTTATAAAATGAGTCCTGGGGATATAATACACAGCATGGTGACTACAGCTGACAATATATTCAAAACTTGCTAAGAGAGTAGATCTTAAAAGTTCTCATCATAAGAAAAAATATTTGTAACTATGTGAGGTGATGGATGTTATCTCAACTACTGTGGTGATCATTTCGCACTATATACATATATCAAATCAGTTTCCTGTACACCTTAAACTAATACAATGTTACATGTCAATTACAAAAACTGCCGGGGGTCAGAGGGCGGTTAATGGGAAACTTGTGAATGGAGGGATTGGGCTTTTACCACCCAAACCAACTGCTGACTCCTAGTATCGCTAAAGAGAGAGAACCAGACATGACCATATAAATATCATATAAAGTTCAGAGCACCACTTATGTTGCCCAAAGTACAGAACCTGAATCCAATGGAGGCTTGAAAGCTAACTCCAAGTTTACCAGGAAAGAAAAAACAGGGAATAAAGAAACATTAAGTATTCCAAAAAGAAAGAAACAATCAAATCCAGAACATGGACATTCTAGGGGACAAATTACCAAGTTTCTTCAACACATCAAAGGTATGGGGGAAAGGGGAGATTCAAGGGGACTTTAAGAGGCTGTCAGATAGAATATCTAAGAATTATTTACATAATAAATAGAAGAATCAAACTCTAAAAAGACATTTTTGAGAAAATCAAGGAAATCTGAATATGAACTCATTACTGAATGAGACTATGAAATTATTGTTAACTTCGTTAGGTAAGATAATAGCATTGTGGTTATGTAAGAAAATAACCACATTTTTTATAGCTTCCTTCTGTGATATGTTGAGATACATGAAACAAGTATGGCAAAATCTTGAAAACTGCCAATTCTGGGCAGTGGTTGTAAAGGGGTCCATTTTACTATTCTCTTTATGTATGTGTATGTTTGAAAGCTTTCATAATAATACATATTTACTGGCAAACCCACATAACAATTCAAAGCTCTAATTAATTTAACATTAACTCTTCTTTTACCCCAACTAGGGCCTGCCTGCAAGCGGTCCTCTTAGGCAAGATCTCTTTAAAATGACCTCAGGCTAACATCCCTACTGTAAGTGTCATGGCTGGCCCTTAAGGCTTACTTCCCTTTGCCCTGTTGTGGGAGGTGATGCATTCAGCCTGGACACGTCCCTCCATCGTGCTGAGCCCTCTCAGAAATTATTCAGGAACTTTTTTGCTATGGTCCTCATCCACAAATCAAACTCTCCAAAGGGAGCTGAAGTCTTCCTTACCACATTAAAGATAAGGCACAGATACACCCAGGAAAGGGGACAGTCACAGCACTTCCACGGTTCTCAAAATATATTCTCCTCAGAAAATCCTCTCTCAGACTTCACTCTTTTGAATTTTTATACAGTTTATACAAGGAAATTTTTTAATTATGCAAAAAGTTTGTTATCGTCTTTGAAATTTTGAGTCTCAGTAATTTCTCACAATTTGCTTTGACATTTAATATGCATATTTTTTGGTGCCTCAGTTGAAAATTCCAGTCTAAAACAATGCATGAATATACTGCCATCGGGAGGTCAAAGTGGCTTTTTCCCCTTTTAAATAACCCACGAAACATACCCTCTGCCAAACTGCCATCACTTCAACAAAGCACTCCATGATAGCTACTTTTCTTAATATTTTTTTAGTAACAACAGCAGTGTGGTAGTTTTCAAATATGGCTCCACAATTTTTTGACACTTCTCCATTGAGAGATAGGCTTATATGCCCCCTCTTCTTAAATCTAAACTCTGTGGCCACTTGCCCACAGAATTCAGTAGAAGCGAACACTGTACTAGCTTCCAGGCCCAAACCTTAAAACACTGACAGCTTCCACTTCCTGTCTCTTAAATACTGCTTGCTCAAGGAACTTATCACCATGCTGTGAGGAAGTCCAAGTCTCCTCATAGTGCAGTCCACATGGAGAGGAACCGACAGCCAGCATCAACTCACCAGCCACTGAGAGTGAGACTCCTTGGAAGAGGACCCTTCAGCTCCACATAAGCTGTCCCAGAAAACACTGTGTGGAGCAGGACAAGCTGTGCCCACCAAGCCCTACCCAAGTTGTAGATTCATGAGCAAAATAAGTGTTTATTTTAAGCCATTAAGTTTTAGAGTGGTTGGTTATAACTGAAGCATACATAAGCGAGGGCTCCTCTGCAAGTAAGAGTACAAAATCAAATACAAAATTGTCAGGGGTTGTTATCTCTCTTTGCATTCTCTGGCTTTCAACCCTTTTATGTCCTTACGTTTAATATGTGTCTCTTGTAAACAACATATAATTGATTTCTATATTTTTTGGTCATTCCTGATAATCTCTGTGTTCTTACTGAAGAGTTAAATTTATATTCATTTATTACAATTAGACTTATATTTAGATTTTTTTCTGTCGTGTTATTTTGTGGTTATTTTGCCCTGCTCTTAAAGTTTTATTATTTCTTCTCTTTCTTCCCTTCGCTGTGCTTCCAGATGTGTTTGTTCTTTGAGAGATTTCATTTTTATCCTATACACTTTTAAAGGTTTAAAGTTAATATCTTCGGACCAGAGGGCAGACAGCAGAAGCAAGCAGAACTACAATCCTGCAGCCTGTGGAACAAAAACCACATTCACAGAAAGACAGACAAGATGAAAAGGCAGAGGGCTATGTACCAGATGAAGGAACAAGAAAAAACCCCAGAAAAACAACTAAATGAAGTGGATACAGAAAACCTTCCAGAAAAAGAATTCATAATAATGATAGTGAAAATGACCCAGAACCTCGGAAAAAGAATGAAGCCAAAGATCGAGAAGATGCAAGAAATGTTTAACAAACACCTAGAGGAACTAAAGAACAAACAAACAGAGATGAACAATACAATAACTGAAATGAAAACTACACTAGAAGGAATCAATAGCAGAATAACTGAGGCAGAAGAATGGATAAGTGACCTGGAAAACAGAATGGTGGAATTCACTGCTGCAGAGCACAATAAACAAAAGAAAAATGAAAAGGAATCAAGACAGCCTAAGAGCCCTCTGGGAAAACATTAAATGCAACAACATTCGCATTATAGGGGTCCCAGAAGGAGAAGAAAGAGAGAAAGGACCAGAGAAAATATTTGAAGAGATTATAGTCGAAAACTTCCCTAACATGGGGAAGGAAATAGCCACCCAAGTCAAGGAAGCACAGAGAGTCCCATATAGGATAAACCCAAGGAGAAACACGCCGAGACACATAGTAATCAAATTGGCAAAAATTAAAAATAAAGAAAAATTATTGAAAGCAGCAACAGAAAAATGACAAATAACATACAAGGGAAGTCCCATAAGGTTAACAGCTGATTTCTCAGCAGAAACTCTACAAGCCAGAAGGGAGTGGCATGATATACTTAAAGTGATGAAAGGGAAGAACCTACAACCAAGATTACTCTAACCGGCAAAGAACTCATTCAGGTTTGATGGAGAAATCAAAAGCTTTACAGACAAGCAAAAGCTAAGAGAATTCGTGGGAAACATAAGAGAAGAAAAAGACCTACAAAAACAAACCCAAAACAATTAAGAAAATGGTCATAGGAACATACATATCCATAATTACCTTAAACGTGAATGGATTAAATGCTCCAACCAAAAGACACAGGCTTGCTGAATGGATACAAAAACAAGACCCATCTGTATGCTGTCTACAAGAGACCCACTTCACACTCGGGGACACATTCAGACTTAACGTGAGGAGACGGAAAAAGATATTCCATGCAAATGGAAATCAAAAGAAAGCTGGAGTAGCAATACTCATATCAGATAAAATAGACTTTAAAATAAACAAAGTTACAAGAGACAAGGAAGGACACTACATAATGATCAAGGGAGCAAACCAAGAAGAAGACATAACAATTATAAATATATATGCACCCAATATAGGAGCACCTCAATACATAAGGCAACTGCTAACAGCTGTAAAAGAGGAAATCGACAGTAACACAATAATAGTGGGGGACTTTAACACCTCACTTACACCAATGGACAGAACATCCAAAATGAAAATAAATGAGGAAACAAAGCTCTAAATGACACAATAGACCAGATAGATTTAATTGATATTTATCAGACATTCCATCCAAAACCAGCAGATTACACTTTCTTCTCAAGTGCACACGGAACATTCTCCAGGATAGATCACATCTTGGGTCACAAATCAAGCCTCAGTAAATTTAAGAAAATTGAAATCATATCAAGCATCTTTTCTGACCACAACGCTATGAAATTGGAAATGAATTACAGGGGAAAAATGTAAAAAACACGAACACGTGGAGGCTAAACACTACTTACTAAATAAACAAGAGATCACTGAAGAAATCAAAGAGAAATCAAAAAATTAAACGACAATGAAAACACGACAATCCAAAACCTGTAGGATGCAGCAAAAGCAGTTCTAAGAGGTAAGTTTATAGCTCTACAAGCCTACCTCAAGAAACAAGAAAAATCTCAAATAAATAATCTAACCTTACACCTAAAGGAAGTAGAGAAAGAACAAACAAAACCCAAAGTTAGCAGAAGGAAAGAAATCAATAAGATCAGAGCAGAAATAAATGAAATAGAAACAAAGAAAACAATAGCAAAAATCAATAAAACTAAAAGCTGGTTCTTTGAGAAGATAAACAAAATTGATAAACCATTAGCCAGACTCAAGAAAACGAGGGAGAGGACTCAAATCAATAAAATTAGAAATGAAAAAGGAGAATTTACAACAGACACCGCAGAAATACAAAGCATCCTAAGAGACTACTACAAGCAACTCTATGCCAATAAAATGGACAACCTGGAAGAAATGGACAAATTCTTAGAAAGGTATAACCTTCCAAGACTGAACCAGGAAGAAATAGAAAATATGAACAGACCAATCACAAGTAATGTAATTGAAACTGTGATTAAAAACCTTCCAACAAACAGAAGTCAGGGAACAGATGGCTACACAGGTGAAATCTATCAAACATTTAGAGGAGAGCTAACACCCATCCTTCTCAAACTCTTCCAAAAAATTGTGGAGGAAGGAACACTCCCAAACTCATTCTATGAAGCCACAATCACCCTGATAACAAAACCAGACAAAGATACCTCAAAAAAATAAAATTACAGGGCTACCCTGGTGGTGCAGTGGTTGAGAGTCTGCCTGCCAATGCAGGGGACACGGGTTCGTGACCCGGTCAGGGAAGATCCCACATGCCGTGGAGTGGCTGGGCCCGTGAGCCATGGCCGCTGAGCCTGCGCGTCCGGAGCCTGTGCTCCACAACGGGAGAGGCCACAACAGTGAGAGGCCCACGTACCGCCCCAAAAAAAAAAAAAGAAAGAAAATTACAGACCAATATCACTGATGAATACAGATGCAAAAATCCTCAAAAAAATACTAGCAAACAAAATCCAACAACACATCAAAAGGATCATACACCATGATCAAGTGGGATTTATCCCAGGGATGCAAGGATTCTTCAATAAACGCAAATCAATCAATATGATACACCGTATCAACAAACTGAAAAATAAAAACCATATGATTATCTCAATAGATGCAGAAAACGCTTTTGACAAAATTCAACACCCATTTATGATAAAAACTCTCCAGAAAGTGTGTATAGAGGGAACCTACCTCAACATAATAAAGGCCATATACGACAAACCCACAGCACACATCATTCTCAATGGTGAGAAACTGAAAGCATTTACTCAAAGGTCAGGAACAAGACAAGAATGCCCACTCTCACCACTTTTATTCAACATAGTTTTGGATGTTCTAGCCATATCAATCAGAGAAGAAAAAGAAATAAAAGGAATCCATATTGGAAAAGTAGTAAAACTGTTTGCAGAAAACATGATACTGTACATAGAGAATCCTAAAGATGCCACCAGAAAACTACTAGAGCTAATCAATGAATTTGGTAAAGCTGCAGGATACAAAATTAATGCACAGATATCTCTTGCATTCCTATACACTAATGATGAAAAATCTGAAAGAGAAATTAAGGAAACAACAAAGAGAAAAAAATACCTAGGAATAAACCTACCTAGGGAGACAAAAGACCTATATGCAGAAAACTATAAGACACTGATGAGGACTTCCCTGGTGGTGTAGTGTTTAGGAATCTGCCTGCCAATGCAGGGGACACAGGTTCAAGCCCTGGTCCGGGAAGATCCCACATGCCGCGGAGCAACTAAGCCCGTGCGCCACAACTACTGAGCCTGTGCTCTAGAGCCCACAAGCCACAACTATTGAAGCCCACGTGCCACAACTACTGAAGCCTGCACACCTAGAGCCCATGCTCCACAACAAGAGAAGCCACCGCAATGAGAAGCACGTGCACCGCAACGAATAGTAGCCCCTTCTCACCGCAACTAGAGAAAGCCCGCACACAGCAACGAAAACCCAACACAGCCAAAAATAAATAAATAAAATAAATTAATTTTTTTTAAAAAAAGACACTGATGAAAGAAATTAAAGATGATACCAGCAGATTCAGAGATATACCACGTTCTTGGATTGGAAGAATCAATACTGTGAAAATGACTATACTACCCAAAGCAATCTACAGATTCAACACAATCTCTATCAAATTACCAATGGCATTTTTTACAGTACTAGAGTAAAAAATCTTAAAATTTGTATGGAGATACAAAAGACCCCGAATAGCCAAAGCAGTCTGGAGGGAAAAAAACAGAGTGGGAGGAATCAGACTCCCTGACTTCAGGCTATACTACAAAGCTACAGTAATCAAGACAATATGGTACTGGCACAAAAACAGAAACATAGATCAATGGAACAATATAGAAAGCCCAGAGATAAACCCACGCACCTATGGTCAACTACTCTATGACAAAGGAGGCAAGGATATACAATGTAGAAAAGACAGTCTCTTCAATAAGTGGTGCTGGGAAAACTGGACACCTACATGTAAAAGAATGACATTAGAACACTCCCTAACACCATACACAAAAAAAAACTCAAAATGGTTTAAAGACCTAAATGTAAGACCGGATACTATAAAACTCTTAGAGGAAAACATTGGCAGAACACTCTTTGACATAAATCACAGCAAGTTCTTTTTTGATCTACCTCCTAGAGTAATGGAAATAAAAAGAAAAACAAACAAATGGGACTTAATGAAACTTAAAAACTTTTGCACAGCAAAGGAAACCATAAACAAGACGAAAAGACAACCCTCAGAATGGGAGGAAATGTTTGCAAACGAATCAACGGACAAAGGATTAATCTCAAAAATATATAAACAGCTCATGCACCTCAATATTAAAAGAATAAACAACCCAATCCAAAAATGGGCAGAAGACCTAAATAGACATTTCTCCAAAGAAGACATACAGATGGGTAGGAAGCACATGAATAGCTGCTCAACATCACTATTAGAGAAATGCAAATCAAAACTACAATGAGGTATCACCTCACACCTGTTACAATGGACTTCATCAGAAAATCTACAACCAACAAATGCTGGAGAGGGTGTAGAGAAAAGGGAACCCTCTTGCACTGTTTGTGGGAATGTAAACTGGTACAGCCACTATGGAGAACAATATGGAGGTTCCTTAGAAAACTAAAATTAGAATTACCATATGATCCAGCAATCTCACTACTGGGCATATACCCAGAGAAAACCACAATTCAAAAAGACACATGCACCCCACTGTTCATTGCAGCACATTTACAATAGCCAGGTCATGGAAGCAACCTAAATGCCCAACGACAGACGAATGAATAAAGAAGATGTGGCACATATATACAATGGAATATTACTCAGCCATAAAAAGGAATGAAATTGGGTCATTTGTTGAGATGTGGATGGATCTAGAGCCTGTCATACAGAGTGAAGTAAGTCAGAAAAACAAATATCGTATATTAACGCATATATGTGGAACCTAGAAAAATGGTACAGATGAACCAGTTTGCAGGGCAGAAATTGAGACACAGGTGTAGAGAACAAACGTATGGACACCAAGGTGGGTAAGCCGCCGGGGCATGGGGGTGGTGGTGTGATGAATTGGGCGATTGGGATTGACATGTATACACTGATGTGTATAAAACTGATGACTAATAAGAACCTGCTGTATAAAAAAAAAAATAGAAAAAAACTTTATTAAAAAAAATAATAATAAAAAAATAAGGCTTGGGCTTCCCTGGTGGCACAGTGGTTGAGAGTCCGCCTGCCAATGCAGGGGACACGGGATCGCGCCCTGGTCTGGGAAGATCCCACATGCCACAGAGCAGCTAGGCCCGTGAGCCATGGCCGCAGAGCCTGCGCGTCCGGAGCCTGTGCTCCACAACGGGAGAGGCCACAACAGTGAGAGGCCCGCGTACCGCAAAAAAAAAAACAACGAAAAAGAAAACAAAAAAAATAATAATAAGGCCTTTTCAAAAATAAAAAGCTCTCATCTCATACACACACAAAATTGTAACTATGTGTGGTAAAGGATGATAACTAGACTTATTGGGGTGATAATTTCACACCATATGCAAACATCCAATTATTATGTTGCACTCCTGAACTAATACAATGTTGTATGTCAATCTTACCTCAATTTAAAAATCATTATGTACATCTAAAACTAATACAATGTTATATGTCAATTATATGTTTATTAAAAACTAAATTTTAAAATGGAAAATAAATAAATAAATAAAGTTAATATCTTCAGGACTTCCCCAGTGGCACAGTGGTTAAGAATCCAACTGCCAATGTAGGGCACACGGGTTCGATCCCTGGTCTGGGAAGATCCCACACACCGTGGAGCAATTAAGTCCGTGCACCACAACTACTGAGTCTGTGCTCTAGAGCCCGCAAGCCACAACTACTAAGCCCGTGCGCCACAACTACTGAAGCCTGCGCGCCTAGAGCCCGTGCTCCGCAACAAGAGAAGCCACCACAGTGAGAAGCCCGCGCACCGCAACGAAGAGTAGCCCCCGCTCGCTGCAACTAGAGAAAGCCTGCGCGCAGCAACGAAGACGCGATGCAGCCAAAAATTAATTTTTAAAAATAATAATAAAGTTAATATCTTCACCTTACTGTTGAATAAAAAGATCTTAGAATACTTAAACCCAGCCATCTGTCACACCAACTCCACTATCATACTAATTTTGTTCACAACATAAGCTGTATCTTGTTTTACTTAACTCTCAATATTTAACATTAGAATACAGAATTTAATCATTCTTATTTTCTTCATTTATCCAAATGTTTACTCTCTACTTTAGTCAACATTCCTTATACCTTAGACCCTTCTGGGATCATTCCCTTCTTTCTGAAGTTCATGAGATATTACTGTTGTCTGTTACTAACAGACAAAACAGACTTCAAGGCAAAAAGTATTACTACAGATAAAGACAGTCATTATACAGTAACAAAAATATCAATTTACCAGGAGATACTACAAGCTAAAACATAGCTTCAAAATATATAAAGTAGGGCTTCCCTGGTGGCGCAGTGGTTGAGAGTCCGCCTGCCGATGCAGGGGACACGGGTTTGTGCCCCGGTCCAGGAAGATCCCACATGCCGCAGAGCGGCTGGGCCCGTGAGCCATGGCCGCTGAGCCTGCGCGTCCAGAGCCTGTGCTCTGCAACAGGAGAGGCCACAACAGTGAGAGGCCCGCGTACAGCAAAAAAAAAAAAAAAAAAAAAAAAAAAATATATATATATATATATATATAAAGCAAAAATTGCTAGAACCCCAAAAAGAAGTGTGGGATTTCAATTCATATCCTCTATCTCTCTCTCCCTCCACCTCTCCCTCCCCACTCCCCGCCCCCACTCTGTAGTTACTATATCAAGTACACAAAAATTAGGAAGGATTTGGAGGATTTGAACTACACAGTTAATAAGCTTGACGTGATGATCCGATGGGCATATAGAATACATCCCCAACAATCAGAGAACACAATGTTCTTTTGAACACACAGGAAAGGTTTATAAAAACTGACAGTAAGTTCCAAAAACTGGTTATCATATTGAGCTTGTATGCTGAATACAATAAAATTCATTGATAAGTTAATAATACTGAAAACCAAAAATAGAGCAGCATTACTTGTAAACTTTTTTAAAAAGACAAGTTCTAGAAAATCTCATGGGTCAAAGCAGCAATCATTACAGACACAGGACCCTGAATGATGTAAAACCTAATTTGAGGGTTTGTTGAAGACTTTCTCAAGGAAGTGTTTATATTAAAAAAAAGAAAAGCTAAAGATTAATGTTCTAAGGATCCAAAATAAGCCTACAAAGTAAAAAAGAAAAAAAACGTTAGGGGCTGAAGCTTGAGCTCCAGTATCTTCGAGGTAAATTTAAATCCTCCTCTGCAATCTAGAGAAGGCAAAAGGAGCTAAGGAAGAAGATATCCTTAGGCACCTTAATCATCAATAATTTGGATTTCATGCGTGACAATATTAGCTAATAGCAGTTAACTTTACTAAGCTAGGTAATGACGTTGTTCTAATTGCTTCACATGTGTTAACTCATTTGATCCTCATAGCAACCATTTGAAATATAAGATGGGTACTATTATCACACTCATTTTCAGACGAGGAACCTGCGATACAGAGAGATTACATATATTTGTCAAGACTGTACCCTGGAAATGCAAAGCCAGGTTACAAACTCAGGCTCTCAAGGTCCAGGTCCTATGGTCTTAAGTAAATATTAGATTACTAATCTCTATTAACAATAAAATCTTTCTAACAGTCATACAGGGAAGTTTTTTTTTTTTTTTTTCCGGTACACGGGCCTCTCATCGCTGTGGCCTCTCCCGTTGCAGAGCCCAGGCTCTGGACGCGCAGGCCCAGCAGCCACGGCCCACGGGCCCAGCCGCTCCGCGGCACGTGGGATCCTCCCGGACCGGGGCACTAACCCGCGTCCCCTGCATCGGCAGGCGGACTCTCAACCACTGCGCCACCAGGGAAGCCCCAGGGAAGATAATTTTTAAAGTCACCACTCCATACAGCCTACCATATAAAAAAGCCATGAAATGAAAAGTGCACATCTTTATTCTCTTCTCTCTATAATCAAACTCATCCTCTTACTGGCAGCCACAACCTACTCACTCTCGTAATCTAGTGACGAGAACAGCCCTATACCCAATGCTTAATGACGTAATAAGAATGGTCATATTATGTACAATTTCACATCCAGAGTGACTGGCCATTTGCAAGGTAATTAGTTGTCAGTATAGATTTTATTTGTAGCTGACATGATACTTTAATAAGAGCAGAAGCAATGAAAGAAGGCAAATAAGCAGCCCTAATTCTTTCCATGGCTACATTCATCTCCTGCGCTGAAAGAAGTGAGCCTGGTGGCGGAGGGGAAAGGTGTTGGCTGCCTAGAAGAGTAGCATTACGATTTCTAAATACGCAGTGCTATGAAATCACTGGAATTTTTTATCATTAAAAATCACTATAAAATCGAAATAAATTTTGAGGTCAATAGATATAATAAAATATGAAAGTAGACACTACCAGCTCAGTGTGTTTTCCAAGTCCATGGTAGAGTGCTTCAGTGAACAATGAATGCATGAATGACCAACCACCAATATAATATCTTTCATGAATATTAGTAATAAAACTCCCTGCAAGCTAAAACAGCTTTTGGAAATTCTATTAATCATATTATTCCAAGGTCTCAAGTAGTAGGTACAGCACTGACTTATAAAAGCTAGGGCATTTTAGTCACCTAAAAACAAGAACAATTTCCAAAATTTGCTGACTTTCTCTAAGAAAGGTATTTACATACTATGTAAAACTGCTACACAATGATCAAATTGCTTTACACTGGTATGCAAAGATTATCTCCAATTATTTATAATTTTGGTAACAAATGTTCAAAAGAAGTGAAGTCTTGGCTGAGGTTTTCATTATACTTTTATTACAGTGAGGTTTTTAGTGTAATGCTACCCAACGAAACAGATTTGTTTATATTAGGAGATTTAAGATAGGAAGTCAATTCATTTTAACATTAATAGAAAAATGTTTTGTGAGACACCAAAAATCACAAAATATTACAATATGATCATTACTGTGATTATTAATGAGTGGACAACTTTTGGACATTAAGTTGAAGAACTGGGTTTGTTGCTGTTTTTAATTAATTTTGTTGACCTTTATGAATCTTCCTTTCATCTATAAAGTAAAAACAGTTAACTTACAATGAAGTGGTTATTAAGATGACATGAATTAATTTATGTGAACATATGTTCCAAATCATAAGGCACTAAGCAAATATATTTTTTAGGTTTTTTCAAAAGAGCTTAAAATATTTTGCCTCAACCAAAATTAGACAAACTTGTTCAAATGTCAATTTATTTTATAAAGTACATCAGACCCTTTCAGGAAACTACTTAAGGTTTCAGATAAACAAATACATGAACGCACACACATACACACACACACACACACACCAGAATTAGTGATATCTGGCAAACTATACATTAGTGAATTGGACATGTCTTTTACTTAAAGCCCAATTCTCAATCAAGCCATTTAATGAATTACCCTCATTAACAAAATAACATTTTAAAGCTTCTGTAATTTGTCTTAGTAGCAAAAATAAATTTATCTCATTTTGTCAATTCAACCATATCATTTAGATGAGTGCCTACCAAAAGGAAAGAAGTCATCAGAAAACTGAATTCAGTTGCATCAGATAATATACAATCATATTTCCGATTTTAGCATATCCTAGATAGGTCAAGCATTATGCCAGCCATCACCATACTTCCCTTCCTAAGAAAACCTACAGCCAGTGGTGAGGGAGAAGCTGTTGGCTGCAAACTGTTCCTTTTTTTTGTTTTATCACAGTTTGGTTGTATTAAATGTCTTATAATTGGCAGAGATCTATGCAAGCAGAGTTCTAAGTGATAAACCTTCAGGCCATACTTGATGCATTTGCCTCATAACGCGACCCTAAGCTTAACAGAATGTATAGAAGGGATAAAGTTCTTCTAAATGCATCCTGGCTGTTTTATATACCTCTCTATTGACCCAGCAATTCCACTCCTAACCAAGAGAACTGAAAGCATATGTTCACTCAAAAACTTGTACACAAATGTCCATAATATTTAGTCAAAACATAGAAACAACCTAAATGTCTATCAATTGATGAATGCATAAACAAAAAGTAGTATATTCATACGATGGAATATTATTCAGCCATAAAAAAGAGCAAAGTAGTGATACATGCTACAACATGATGAACCCTGAGAATATCATAGTAACTGACACAAGGCAGACAGGAAAGGCCACGTACTGGATGATTCCATTAACATGACATGTCCAGAACAGGCACATCTATAGGGACAGAAAGTAGATGGGTTGCTGAGGACTTGGGGGTGGGGAGAAAATGGGGAGTGAAAGCTAACGGGAACAGGATTTCTTTTTGAGGTGATGAAAATGTTCTGGAATGACAGTGGTGACAGTTGCACAACTTTGTAAATACAATAAATACTACGGAATTATCTACTTTGAAAGGTGATTTTTTTGTTTTGTTTTGTTAAGTGAATTGTACCTCAATTTAAAAAAAAAAAAATCCATGCCACCCTGTACATTCAGTCATCTTTTTCTCTTCTGTCAACAGTTCCAGTCAAGTTGATATAATGTGTATCTGGGACAAGACAACCAGAACATTCTTATCTCTGCACCTTTGATCTGAGATGCTCCCCAGGCCCTTCTTCCTACCTCTCCCCACTCCCTCTCCTTTACACTCTGCAAAGTCCAGATCAAGTCCCACTTTTTCCAGAACACTTTCCATCCTAAGTTGACTAGTCTGCCAAAGGACAGGCAAGCCTTCTTTGTTTCATTCCTACTCATCAACACTGCTGAATTTAGTTGAATAATATACAAATGTCTCTAATTGTAGCTGCAGATAGGGCTTTCACTTTATATCGCGGATTGGAAATATAGAAGATCAGGCAATTTTTTCATATATGTTCTCAATTATAATGATCACATGCAAGGCTTGTATCTAATACATGCCTTCTTTCAGTTAAACATTATTTGAAAAAAATGAGAAATGTATTATTTTTCCAAATAATTACATAAGCACAACTTTGCAAAAACAGGACTGCATTAAAAGATGAGCTAAATTGAATTATTACCACATGACATGGATTAAAGGATATCATTCCAGTTATCCTAACAAAAGGATTATCATAACATACAGTGGTTCCTTCAGAGGGATATGACTATATACATGAAATATATCAACAGTACTATAATTATCAGAATTCATGACCAAAGAAGCTAACAAAATCTTATTTCCAATTAGCACACAAATACAAACCGTTGAATTATTTCCACAATATGCCTCAGAGCACTTGTTCATTTGTTATAACCCTTAAGAAAAAAATTATTTTCTTTTACACATATTCCAAACAGAATTCTTTCTTGCAGAAAGGAGCAAAGTCAATATAAATAATTAAGAATTGCTTCTTCTTTGTTAATTTTGAGTCATCTTAATTAATTCCAATATATATACCCTCTGTTTATTGCACATACTACATGCAGAAATAAACTATTAAGAGTATCACACAATGTGTTTTTGAAGTTGCATTTGATTTGAAGCTATTCAGTATCTTTCAACCTGTGCCACACTTCAATAATGACTATTTAATAATTACAATCATCCCCTTATTAGCTTGGCATTTCATTTTCCTTGCCCTATAGCACCCTACAGCTGAAGGCAAGGAACACTCTCTGTTGATTAGTTATTTAAGACCAGCAACAATAACTATACTGGAGAGAAGGCTACTTGGAGAGGATTACATAAGAGCTGGAAAAAAAAAAAAAAAGAGCTGGAGCTCAACAGCCTCAGACAGAGAGCAGCAAATTATAAACCCAAGTACTTCGTTGCATGTAACCAAATTGGCTAGTTGAAATGCTAATTGCCTTTCAGCAAAACTAAAGACAGACAGGGGACCTTGTGCTTCAGAGAATGAAGTGCATTTTTATTCCACTTCTGCACTATTGTCTTGCTGAGAATCACTGGAAATCTATTCATAAAAGTAGCTCTTTCCCTAACCTTTAAATTGTGGGAATTTTATTCAGCCTGTACCACCACCTCCAACCTGATGTGCCAAGATGCGAACAGATGGTTGGATTTAAGCCATGTTAAGCCCCTAATAAAGTAAAGCATGAAAGAATTCTACTCCCAAATACATAGTACAAATCAAGAAAACATACCCAGGGAAAAAGAATTTTGAATAACAAATACATTTATTAAATTTAAATAATATAATCTTTAAAATGAGTATTTTCAACGTAATTACATTCAAATGCATATGGAGAGCTGGCATTGCCTCTCTCGAAGAGACCCCACCCCCACCCCCGGCCCTCCTTTTTAACTAATAAGTTTGTATTAGTTCAAAACTCATTTATGGACATCTATTCCAACAGTCAGTTTTAGCCCTTTACATGAAAGAAGGTCCATTCTGGGTTTTCAGAATCCTGAATAAATGAATGAGAAATGTCCTTTCAGCATCTTGCCCTCATTCTGAGGTACAGGCAGACTTACGCCTGACTGCACCAGAAAAAGGGCCCCCATGACCACCTGCCCAACAGCTGGGGGAGGGACTTGGTGTGGTACGTTTTAAAGTGTATAGTGTGTCACAGTGCGATCAGAAAACACAGCCTTTGCATTACCACAGCCTCCTGTGTCCCAGCTCCACCCTCCTCCTCCTCTGCCACACCTCCATCAGGACAACAGAGCTCAGCTTCCTGTGTGGCCTGAGATCCTGGCATATCGGGGAACCCTCTGAACTTGCAAAGATGCCTCCTGTCCCCCCAGTCCTGCCTTCTGAAGGGAAAAAAAAACAGGCCTGCATACGTGGCAAAATCAACTTTCTGTACTACTTCATTCTGCATGAGAGGGAAAGAGTCTAGTTTATTAGCAGTATGTTTATCTTCGTTTCTCAACAGATATCTTTCTTTATATAATGTTTGAGCTGCCTGAGAGTGAGAGAATACTGAGACTAAATAGAGCTTTAAACCGTAAACGGTTAAATAAATAATTCAGTTCTCACCCTGATTCGGCAGGATTTAAGGGAAGAAAGACATCTCTCTGGCTGGATGTTCACCAAAATCTTTGGATAGTGGAGTTCTGGTAATTTTTCTTTTTTTCTGTACTATTTGAATTTCCTACATGACTTTGTATTATCTTTACAATTGGAAAAAAAAAGTTATTGCAAATCAGCGAGAGAGAAATGTACACTCAACCGTGTGTAATACTTAGCTATGTGACTTTTTATCTCACAACATCAGAGAAATGCCCAACCACATCTCTCCAACATACTATATTTCATAGTCAAATTAAACAATCATGATCTAAGCAGCTTAATATGCTTTATAAGCAAGTGTAAACTGTCTAGTTGCCCTCTACATGAAGTCAAAGTGGTGATGGCATAGTGCTTCCACTATGCAGATTTTGGACCCAGTACATAAAATAATCCCTTGTCACAGGTAAATAGTTAACAAAGCCACTTGTTCAATATATTAACCACTTTGTTAAACCCTAGACATACTAGAGAAATATATAATACAGTCACTGTCCTCAAAGATTTTATATCCTAATTGGGGCAACTTTGAAATTTTCAATAACAGTAAGACAGCAATATAAAAAAGGGCATGGGGCAGCATTTGGTTGAGTGGCAATAGATTCAACATTTAATGACCAAGTTAATGGTAACATGCTTCTCACTTATTAGTTTGTAGGAATGTACAGATGACTAAAGTCATAAATGGGAAAATAGAATATGTCTTTAAGTGAATCTCTTAACTTTTCTAAGTTTAGTTTCCCCAAATATAAAATAAAGGGATTGGTCTAGTTTGGCTCCAAGTCTCCTCCCAGTACTTGAGGAGTTCAATGCTATATTCACCGCCTATGAATTTCTGAACAATAAAGGGTCACACACCTAATCTAAGTCAAAATGTATTTTCTTTGTGGACTCTCCCAGAGCATAGATCTTTCTGCCTCAGTTTCTTCATCTGCAAATCAAGGAAATAGTATTTGACAACTAAATATAAAGTTACTCTATTTAAAGGGCCTAGTAGAATTCCTGGTATATAGCGGACCTTCAAAATATGTGGCATACTATTATCATTCATTATGGGAATATGTACAAAAGGATTTACTCACAGCTGATTCTTCTATGAACACTTTTTCTTTGAGTGTAGCATAGGCAAGGGCACCTCCAAGTAGAAAGATAATCTGAAATACTTTTGTGTAACACTAGCCTCTGACTTCCCATATTATTTCTAACTGTTACTTTTTATTACCACAAAAGCATTTGTGTTCCAAATATACCTCATGTTATCATTTGGGGACAATGAATACAATTAGCACTCAATATTTGATAAATATATATACAATATAAACTATAATCGTTGTTCTTAAAATATAATAAATGTTGACTGATACATCATTTCTCTATGTGATGATATCAAGATTCAGTGTTGTTTCATAATTTACTTTCACTCCATTATGAACTTACATTTTAGTCTAAGATTATTTCTTAGCTGGTGTTTATGGGTGGTTTCAGCTTTTAATCTTCACATTCATTATAGTGTAGATGCTCAAAGCACTTAGGAAAATTCCTTGATCCAGCTCTTATTAACTTTGGACAAGGAGCTTAAACTTTCCGTGCCTCAGTGCCATTATCTGTAAATTGGGATAATACTATTTAATTTATGATCTTGTGAGTGTTACATAAAATATCGCATATAGAGGCCTTCTCAGAATTCATTACATAGCAAGCGTTCAATACTGGGTGACTGCTATTGTCATTCATCATGGAGATAGGCTTCGGTCATACTTATTTTTAGCGTATACAGTTTGGTTGCTCCTTTTTAAAAAGTTATAATCTTGAGACATAATAAGTCTTTCTAAGCACCCAGTCCAATCCCTTTACTTTATAAATGAAGAAACTAAGGCACAGAAGGATGGGTGAATGTCCAAAGTCACTGTAAGTTAATGGCAAAGCCTGCATGTTATACCTAAACGCATATATTTAAAACGTTTTATTGCAACACAGTTCAAGATGTATTTGGCACGTCCCAGCATCCTAGGATATTACCCCAAAATAAATAAATTGCTGGTGTTCATTTGTATCATGACTAGAACATAGAACATCTTTTTTTCTTTTTTCTTTTGTGTGGCTCCATCTGGCTCTTTTGATAAATGACACACAGCGGAGGAAAAAGAACTTTAGTAATGTAAGGTAATAACTTCTCCAAGAATTTTCATATAATGCTGAATGTATCAGTTACAGTACACTTTTTGAGCTTTATCCTAATTGTCAGTAATTATGCACCTTCAAGATTCGATGTTAGTAATCTCTAAAACTGTGCATCTAACATATAAACACATTACACAGGTTTTTAAAGGTTTTGGGTTTTGTGAAATTTTTGTTTTACTTTAAAACAATAGCTACAGAGAATTAAAAAACACTGCACCTTAAAATCAGCTGCATCCCGATGAAAACTGCCATAATTTCTTAGTTTTAGCTTTAAGAAAAAAATCAATTTTAAAATAGTTTAAAACATTATAAATGTGTAAGTTTTTAATATGTATTATTCTACAGCTCCAGGCTAATTTCTAATTCCCTGAAAGTTCTTCGACGTAGCGGTTATTCTGGAACGTAAGACTCCTTAAATTTATCTCAACCTTCCCGTTATTTATTTCCTAAGGCGCGCCTTTCTTGATCGGTTATTTTTCAGGCAGACTTTTTAAAATTAAAGCTAGGATTCGAGTTTCAAACAGGCAGAAAAAGAATAAAAGAAACTTTTCCCTTTGCTCACTCCCTTCTCACCTTCTTTGAGATGAGGCAGCTGTGGAAAGGGCGGGTGACAGGAACGCCACGCTCAATGCACCGCCGCGGCCGTAGACAGGGCGGACGCGGGCGGCGCGGCTGAGTTAGCCGCAGCCCGCGGCACGCTCGCCGCCCACCTCCAGCAACAGGTGCTGGCGAACGACCCCGTGCCGCCGAGGATGCGGCGGCGCTCCCGTGGGCCACCGGGATGTCCGGGATGTCCGCAGCACCACCCCGCAGCCACAGCCTACCTGGCCCCGGTGACACCGACATCCGCACGCTCCCCGAGGTCCCCGTCGGTCCTCCCTTCGCACAGCCTCGCTCCGCCTCTCACTCGCGTCCCCACGCTTCGCCGGGGCTGCCGAGTCTTTCTCCCGCTGTCGGCTCAGGAAGGTGGCTCCATCCTCCCCCTCTCATCCTTCCCCCGCCTCCTCCCCCTCCATCTTCGTCTGCTCCAATAGGACTCGCGGTTCCCCGGGCTGCGCTCACCTGACCAGCGGAGTGGGGGTGGCCACCCAAAGCAGCGCGCCCTCGTTTGCGCAGCGGGCAGCTAGGTCCGCGCTCCGGCAGCGGGAACACCCTGTCTTGGCCGTCCCTAATGGACTCTTCCAGCAGCTAGGCCCCCGTGCTGACCTGCCTGCGCGCAGGAACACGCGAGTCCTGCAGCTGCAGCGCGTCTTCGACCTCGAGAGCTGATTGCGCTTTCTGGTAGACAGCTTTGACGAAACTTTCTAGTTTGACCCCTTGGGCACAAGAACCCCACACACGCCTAGACAGCGGGGTACTCCGGCCTACGTACACCACTGTAAGCAATTGCTGGTGTTCTTTCCAGAGAGAAAAAAACATTTACTGAGTCTTGTTCCGTTCCTAAAAGGACATTTGTTTTAACGTTGAAGCACGCCCTGAGATGTTCACCTCTTGAGAATTTGCGCGTGAGTTGGTGAAATATTAGAAATGAGGAATCTACTCTCACATACACTTATAAGCACAGACTGAGGTCAACATCTGAGTAAGTTATCTGTCTCCTCGTTTATAAAATACGAGTATTAATTCTTACCTAAGAAGGCTGTTGGAAGGATTAGACGAGTGAGATCGTGTGAGGTGCAACTCTTTACACCTGGTAAATACTCAACAAATGTTGGCAGTTATTTCCAAGGCTTAAAAGTAAAGCCCCCAAGGTCAGACCATCTTATCGGCAACGTGCAAATCACCATCTGCATCAGAGGTTTTTAAAGCACATGCAGCATTCTTAGAATCATAGACGTTTGAAACCAGGAGAGAGATTGAAATTAGCAATTAGCAGTCCAGCACCACCTCACCGCTGATTTTATGGTCGAAAAAATTAAAATAAATGCTGATTGAGTGGCTTAAAGGCATAATTAGGACTAGGTCCTAGGTTTCCTATTTCCAAGGTTCCCTTCCTAAGGAAGGGTGTAGGAACAGGAATAACCAGAATGTTACTTTGAGTTCCAAACTGCTATCCAGGAGTATTCATTTAGCATTATTATGAGCTGTTACTAAGTGCATCATCTCAAAGCTGCAACAGTCAACAAATGGTATCAAAGCCAAAAGTTACTCAGGCAAAATGGCTCTGATGCAGAAATGGTGTGGGACTGCAAATGATGAACTTCAAAGCTTCAGAGAAGTTTGTGAGAAGAGCGACCTAAATGATCTAGGGGATTGAACAATTTCCCCATGAGGCTCAGCTGCAAAGGTGGATCTGGGTCTAGAAGCTGTAAATCCATGAGGCCTTATTAACAGATCCGCTTACTTACATTAGTTATTGTTAATATGTGTTTACTCTGCTAATACACCCCATGAATTTACAGCTTCTAAATTATTTAAAACCTCTTACAGCTTCCAGATTATTTGAAATGTCTTACTAAAATACATATTCAGCCCACAGGTTTTGTTTGTTTGTTTTTGTTTGTTTTTAATTTATTTTTAGCTGCATTGGGTCTTCCTTGCTACACGCGGGCTTTCTCTAGTTGCAGTGAGCAGGGGCTACTCTTCGTTGTGGTGCCCGGGCTTCTCATTGTGGTGGCTTCTCTTGTTGCAGAGCATGGGCTCTAGGCACTCGGGCTTCAGTAGTTTGGCACGCGGGCTCACTAGTTGTGGCTCGTGGGCTCTAGAGGGCAGGCTCAGTAGTTGTGGCGCATGGGCTTTGTTGCTCCACGGCATGTGGAATCTTCCCGGACCAGGGCTCGAAACCCGTGTCCCCTGCATTGGCAGGCGGATTCTTAACCACTGGGCCACCAGGGAAGTCCACCCACAGTTTTATTGTATTATTAGGATGCTTAAAGGCTTTATTTGCAGCTAAATGATACTTTACTGAGACCCCAACAAAGTCAGTGTTTACCAATGAACTATTCTGTCTTAATCATTGTTTCACCAAGTTCTGTGATTAAAGCCATTCTGCACAACTGGACTTAGCATGCATTTTCACCGTGTGTGACACCATCCTAGGCCCCGTGTGGGTCAAAATGAAAACTTAACACCCACTGTCTTTCTCAAAGCTACCTCAGGGAATTAAGTAATTCATTAACAATTATTACTGAGTGTTTAGGAAGCAGAAAACACTGGAAGGCACTGTGGGAAAAACAATGATCTCTAAATCACAACCCTGAGTTCACTGAGGTTGCACTCTCTCTCTGGGTAAGAGTTTAATGAACCACAAAGCAGAATATGCCAAGCAAAAAAAATGAGCATCCCAGAGAGTAGTAGCAATGCTTCGAGAGGAAGAGATTATATAGAATGCTGAAAGCTTCTCCCAAGAGCTGAAAATAAAACCACAGCAAACAGTATAGCTGATATTTTTAGCTAAATCATGTAGATGTTACCAACTGCTGAAAGTATTCAATGCATGTCCGTCCACTGCACTTAAATCCAAACTCCTCACCTGGACTGCAAGAACCACATGATTTTGTCTTTTCTTTTCCAGCTTCAACTTGTCCCATTCTCCCTCTTTTCACTGTATTCCCATCACACTGAACTTCATTCTTTGGCTCAAACACAGCAAAATCATTCCTGCCTCAGAACCTTTGCACAAGCTTTCCTCTCTGCCTGGCACGCTGTTGTCAGAGATCTTCATATGGCTGGCTCCTTCCATCATATCTTTCATTTGAGGGGTGTCCTTTCCTTGGAGGTGTCTGCCCTGATTACTTCTGTGGGCACTCTTACCTACTACTTTGTTTTATTTTCTTCATATTATTTATCCCTAATAAAGATCTTATTTGTTTATTTAGGTGTTTTTGTCTCCCCATAGGAATGAAAGCTCCAAGAGGGTAGGTTCCATGTCTCTCTCATTGGCTGCTCTATAGCTAGTAGCTAGAATAGGCTCTGGGATATAGCAGAAAGTTAATATGTATGGAAGAAAGGGAGGGAGAGAGGAAAGACCTATATAATAAGATTGTGTGAAGAACCTGGAGGCTATCATATCAGAAGGATTCCCAGAGCTTATTATCTTGTACTTCACAATCCAGCCTTAGAAAACATGACTTGATCCCATGTTAAAGTACAAATATGCTGGAATCAGAGATATTTTAAACTTCTTCCATCATTTACAGCTTAGAGACCTGGTTCTTCAAGTCATGCTTTGATAAGGAAAACAGAAAGGAGGGGGATTACTGGGCATCTGGAAGTGGGAGGTGGAGGGGCCACTGAGAGAGAAGGGTGTTGAAAGGAAAGTTGAAAGATCTGAAGGCAAGTTGGCCTAATTCCCAATTCTGCCTAAATGCAGCACTGATGGAGTGTAAGTCTTTTTCACTATTGTAATCTTCATGAAATCAAATCAATCACTAAATTTCACACATTAAAGAATAGTTTTCTTAAACTCTGTAAGGAAAGTATTGATGTCATACAATTTTTCTTCCTTCTCCAATTTAGTTAGTCTTGCATACTAATAAGCCTTGTAAATCTTCTCCAAAGATCTCTTCAGTTCCTTGAAAAAGGTGTTTCTCATACTTGACATTCTGAGTTTAGATATCTAAGTTTAGATATGCATAAGGGAATTTCACCAAAGGAACAAAACCAAGCTTAGGCAGTAGCTACTTCTCCTTCCTTCCAAAAAAACTAGAAGTAGGATGTTACTGCAGGAGTACCCAAATCTGTCTGCCAGAGGCTTCTTCTGTTTGGGCCCAGACAGGAAAAAGTTAAGAATTGTCAGGAGCTTGCTACACTCTTGGACTCCTCTTTCTCTAGGTTCAGACCTGCCTAGGCTACTAGCCAATCAAATTTCCTCCCTTGCACCCCCAATATGTCATAAAGTTCTCAATAAATTTTAGTGTTTATCATCTTAGCACTTCATAATGGAAAAACAAACAGAGCTTAAATCCAAGCTCTCAAAGGGCCTGGCGCACTGTAGTAGCTCATTAAACATTTGTTGAATGAGTGATGTGACTGGACAAATCCGTCAGAAGGAGGCCCCACAGTTGGACCCAGAATTTCACTTCGTGAGCCAAAGGAAACCATTCTCTGCCACAAAGGGACAAGCGAATCCATTTAATAACTGAGAATACTTTAAGCTTGAGGTGCTTCTCCCAGTTTAGAAAAAGAAAAATATTCTTGGACATGTTGGACATAAAAATCTGAGCGAGTCCCTGAACTATAGCTATCCCTTGGTGTTACTGCTTCCTTGAACACTCTACTCCAAATTCATTTAATTAAGCTCTCGCTTACTGATAATTAAAAGCCATCTGCCTCTGAGCTGCCAGACCTTGCCTTTTCTCTTCTTTGGATAGCACCATAATCCTGCTAGCTACTATTTGTCTTCTAAGGGAGTACCTACTTAACCAGAAGCATCGCTAGACCTTCAGAATATGAACATGGACAAAATGCGGCCTCTGCCCTCCTATAGTCCACATTGAATAGGAGAAAGAAGACATAAATCATGATAATCAAAAGTACCATGTGACCATCAAAGAGATTACAAGGATGGTTCAGAGAAGGGAGAGACGAGATTACAGGACTGCATCAAGATGACTTTCCTCTTGGCTCTGATAGATCTGTCATATCCACCCGGCTCTGGGCTTGCGTTGTCCTGTCTGACAGAACAGCCAGCTGCTCCCAGTGACCTCTGGACCTGAGTTAACCATGCTGTGACTGAGTCACACTCAACAGGAAACATATAGAAAAACAATTTTAAACCTGTATGCCAGGGATCAGAAAACTTTTTCTATAAAGGGCCAGACAGTAAATATTTTAGACTTGCAGGCCATGCGGTCTCTGTTGCAACTATTCAACTCTGCCATTGTAGTGTGAAAGCACCCAAAGAAAATATGTAAACAGATGAACATGGCTGTGTTCCAATAAAACTTATTTACAAAAGCAGGCAGTGGCCAGAAATGGCCAAAGAGCCATAGTTTGCTGATCCCTGCTCTATGCAGAAGCAAAAGTTATTTTAGTTAGCAGGTTTTCTTTTATACTGCTATACTAAATTGATTAATTCACTCAACAAACATTTATTGAGTGCCAAGGATCTATGATGTTTCAGAAATGCAAAGATGAAAAAGGATATGGTCTCAGTCCTTAAGAATATTTCTGTAGCAGAATTTGCTGTCCTGTTCCACAAGGTCCCTCTACATATTCCATTTATAATGTATTCTAGCCCTGAGTCTTTGCAAGAAGTCTGGACTATCCCCTGTCCTAGATCCACATTTTTATAATCTGCTGTTTCTTTTTTTCTACCTAGTTTCTAATCAATGTTTTAATCTGACCTTCACAACAACTATATGTGGAGATTCTGGCTAAGTTCTTGCTTGTTCTGATCTAAACTTCTGACCCTTAACAAACTTGCCTTGAGTTCTACATTCTCACTCTTTAAAAAAAAAAAAAGAAAAGAAAAGAAACTTTAAAAAAGCAGCTAACAACTATTATCAACGTATGCATCAACTGGGGCTTCTTGTCCATCTGCTGTGTACATTGTAGAGTATTAAAAATCAATGTACTGGGGCTTCCCTGGTGGCGCAGTGGTTGAGAGTCCGCCTGCCGATGCAGGGGACACGGGTTCGTGCCCCAGTCCGGGAAGATCCCACATGCCACGGAGCGGCTGGGCCCGTGAGCCATGGCCGCCGAGCCTGCGCGTCCGGAGCCTGTGCTCCGCAATGGGAGAGGCCACAACAGTGAGAGGCCCGTGTACCTCCAAAAAAAAAAAAAATCAATGTACTGAATGGGCCATTTTCTGCTCCCATAGAACTGTTGATTTGGCCTAAGCCAGGAACAAGAGACAAGTACCTGACTTCTAAAGAAAGGGCCAACCATTGAGACCAGACTGTGCCTCCAGGGCTTTTTAAGAGGTGGAAAGATAAACATAGGACAATTACCTACCTCCACCCTCACCTCAGGGGGAAGAAAATCATCCCTGAGTAGTCAGCCTATGGGGGAGGTTCTTGCTTTTCTCTCTCTTTCAGAACTGTGTTAGAAATTGGAGATCATAGTAGACAGGCAGGATTGGCTACTCATTCCAGCGTTGTCTGCTCAGGCCAATAAATTTGTTGATCTGCCCTGACCCTACCACTAAGAGGAAAGAGAAATGGGAGAGAAAGAAGGCAGAACAGAGAGAAAGAGGGTAAGGGAGCAGCCTCACTGTCACCTTTGTACAAAAATGTGTAGATCTCTCATTGATTGTGATACCATGGAGGGTGCACTTTGGTAAAATCTTGTCAATACCTGACCCAAGAGAACAGCCCATGAAGTGGGAAGATCCCAGGAACAAGAGACTGTGTACTTCTGGGAAGTAGCTGAAGGAGGCGATTAAGAAAAAACTGACTTCAAGGAAACACGCAATGGGAAGGGCTCACAGAACCCACCAGAACATACCCATGTACCTTTGAGAACATCAGCACGCCAGTCACACAGAGGATAGCTAGTCTGTATTATCCAGAGAAGCAGCCACAGCCTTAAAGGAGGGTGCTATGCTGATAAGCAGTCAAAGAGATGCTTGTCCTTCTCCTGTTCTCCCTCTCAGCTCTCAGCATCAGAAGAGTTAGACCTTGAAAAGGAACAGGTCGAAAAGACAGGTATTCTAGAACCAGAATCACCATACACACACACACTACATACTTCAACACCTAATCATGTCTCCTTTCCATTTCAGGCCCCTGGAGCCATTGGTCTGGCCTGTAGCTAGGAGGAAAAAGCTTTGAATCCGATTTGAGTTTGGCATATATTGAAATTATGGAATCTCCCCAAGAGATTTGCTACCCAATGAGAAAGAATAATTTGACATAGGACACAGAGGGAAGAGACTGTAGACAACAATATTAAATCATATTTATGTTTGGAGTTCATGTTTGAACCCCAGTGAATTAAAACTCCTCAGTCAATCAGGATTTCCGAAAGCGTGTACTGTGGATTTCAGTTTCCCAAATTTGCAAATGGCAAAAGGCTCTGTAATCAAACCATAAATGTGGGAAACATTCTTAAAAAACCATTAAGCACTTTAAAATGTTAAAGCATCTGAATACTATGGTAAATAAACCAGTTTAAATTTGCTTAGCTCACTGTTTTATATATTTATTTGATCATAGAAACTTTCTTTTTCTATGAGATTGTTATTATTAATATTCTTCAAAATACACTTTTGAAAATTCTGTTCGAAAAAAATATCAAGGCCTGGCTAATAAGTCTAAACTCAAAGTCATATGAATGCCAACTGGGCAATTAATGGAAAGAAACCTGTTTCTTTTGGGTTTGGGTTCCTTGCCTGTCTGCGTCATTCCCTCCAGGACTGCAGGAGCTGTGCAACTCTTGGCAGTATCATTTACATGGAAATCTATGTGAGGGATGCCCCCTGGAGTTGTTCGCACCAATGAGGACCACATGAGAAAACATGTACTTTATGAGGGGGTTGAAAAGCCGAAAAAGGTCTTGGAAAATTGAGAGGAGTAAGCCCTTCTAGGGAGTGTAAGGCTTAAGTCAGAAAATAAAGTTGGAAGCTTGGAATAAGTGGAAGGTTATCAATACCATAGCTCCCGAGAGGCATTTTTCATGTCTTTCCTACCCTATGAAAGACTTTCATGATCAAACTTCTGCAGACTGTAAAAAATTAATAAACAGAAACCTCAGTTAAAATGGGGTCAGTGGGGCTTCCCTGGTGGCACAGTGGTTAAGAATCTGCCTGCCAATGCAGGGGACACAGGTTCAAGCCCTGGTCTGGGGAGATCTCACATGCCGTGGAGCAACTAAGCCCCTGCACCACAACTGCTGAGCCTGTACTCTAGAGCCTGTGAGTCACAACTACTGAGCCCCCGAGCTGCAACCACTGAAGCATGCGCACCTAGAGCCCATGCTCTGCAACAAGAGAAGCCACCGCAATGAGAAGCCTACGCACCACAACAAACAACAAAGTGTAGCCCCCACTCGCCGCAGCTAGAGGAAGCCCGCACATAGCAATGAAGACCCAATGCAGCCAAAAATAAATTAATTAATTAATTAAGTTTATTTTTTTTTAAATGGGGTCAGGGGACTTGCCTGGTGGCACAGTGGTTAAGACTCCACACTCCCCATGCAGGAGGCCCAGGTTCGATCCCTGGTCAGGGAACTAGACCCCACGTGCATGGCACAAATAAGAGTTCACATGCCACAACTAAGGAGCCTGCGAGCCACAACTAAGACCCAGTGCAACCAAATAAATAAATATATATATATATTTTTTTTTTTTTTTTTTTTTAAATGGGGTTGGGAGACAAGAAGAGGGAGCTCTCATGCCTTGTGGCAATAGCAGAGCCCAGTAGGGAGAAAGACTCCTCTCCTTTCCTGGCAAAGACTCAGGCAAAGAATAGCTTTTGTTTACTGTAGTCCTTCCAACTTCCTTTTCCTCTCTATGAAAGTGTTCTCCTTTCCTTGCTGTGGGGGTACTTGCATGTGGCTCACCATGGTTACAGGTCCTGAATTGCTATTCTCTGCTGATCCCAAATAAACCCATCTTTGCTGGAAAACTATTTGGCAGTCTATCTGGTTTAGGTCAACAAGACAAAAAACAAAACAAAAATGATACCAAAGCCCCAGGAAAGTTGACATCTGTACAGTCGTATGAGGGAGGAGCCAGGACAAAGGAGTATGGCAGAAAAGGTTCATACACAGCATCAGCTAGAGATGGCTTCACACCTTCCGGAGAAAAGACTTAGGCGTGAGGAAAGACTTAGTCTCGAGCCCTGGTTGGTTCTAGTTGGGCAAGTTGGGGCTGCTAAAAGCTACTGCTCAGTAGCCAACAGAGGAGGGCCAACTGGAAGAGGCTGAAGAGCTAGCAGGAGCCATGGTCCCCATATTTTCCTATCTTGCCAAAGCCTTTGGTTACCCTGGCTCTTACCTATTTACAGGTTGTCTAGAGGTGACTAATTTGTCGTGATTTATCACAATTATTTTCAAATCTCTAATGTGCCCTGTCAGAACCTCCTCTGTAAATGATTTGGTTCCTACAGAGATGAAGTGTACAAAGAGTAGTTCCTCCTTAATTTAAGACTAGATGTTTGACAAGATAGCAGTCAACCCAGACCACAACAGAAGTTGAGGTGGCATTTTAGAATCAGAAATGTGATGCAAAAAAATAAATAAATAACAACATTAAAACATTTTCTCTCTTGCTTTTTTCATGTGAAATTAATATTTCAGTTTTTCTGTGCTTGGTATTATCTCCCTTTTCCAAGTTTCTCATACTCTCAATATTTAATTTTTATAAAATTAAGTAAAGGATGAATTAAGTGTGATTTTTATGGTCCACTACAAATGTTTTAAACTTTATCTTCCCAAGTTAAAAATATTCTTCCTCAAGAAGTCCATTTACAAAACCTGATAGTTGTGACTTTGTGAGAACGGTAGCACTCTTTCTATTTCTAAAGGCACAAAAGAACAGGGACTTCCCTGGTGGCGCAGTGGTTAAGAATCTGCCTGCAAATGCAGGGGACTCAGGTTCGAGCCCTGATCCAGGAAGATCCCACGTGCCGCGGAGCAACTAAGCCCATGTGCCACAACTACTGAGCCTGCGCTCTAGAGCCCAGGAGCCCCCACTACTGAAGCCCGCGTGCCTAGAGGCTGTGCTCTGTAACAAGAGAAGCCACCGCAATGAGAAGCCTGTGCACCGCAATGAAGAGTAGCCCCCTGCTCGCCCCAACTAGAGAAAGCCCGCGCACGGCAATGAAGACCTAATGCAGCCAAAAATAAACAAATAAATTTATTTTTTAAAAAATAAAAATAAAGGCATTGAAGAACAAAAATAAAAGCATTTCTCATAGTTAGGACCAGATGATGCCAAGAGGTAACGTAACATAACTAGGTCGAGCAAACATAAATTTATTAGTCTTTCACACTTTTACTTTCCTTATCTGCAAAATGGAGGTTTTTTATAATACCTACTGTACAGACTTGTGTGTGGATTGAAAGAGAGAGTGAAGTCTGGTACATAATGAGATTTCAATAACTGACAGAAAAACAATGAAATAAAAATGATTTCCTACTCTAGCTCTATTTTAGATGTAGTTGACAAAGTTTCTCTTGTGAGTTAACCAATCCAATATTGAAAGCACTATGGTAATTATACATAAATAATTTTACAAATTTATAATTATATATTTAAAAGCATTTTCCCATTAAAATTTTTAAATAATTTCTTTTCATTGCTATGATATGATGGCATCTGTCTTTAATATATCTGTGTATATTTTATACCAGTAAAGAATAGGATATATATGTAATTGCTAAATAGCTCCATCAAATGAACATTAAGATCAAGTAATAGCCGAGCATACATATCACTTTCTAACAAATAGTCTCACCTCCTTATAAATCTAAATATACACAGTAGTAGTATTTGGCCATATATACTGTTTTTTATTATGGCCATATGCAATATCTATTCCATTATTTGGCAAAAAATGAATTAAGTACAATTTTATGTGCTGTAGAAAATATTTTAAAACTTTATCTTGCCAAGTTAAACATGTTTTTTCCTCAAGAAATCTGTTTACAAAACATTTACAGAAAATGCTATCTGAGACTTTTTTTACATTAATAATAATTTCTATTTCTTAACAAGAAGCATGTCTCAGAACAGTTTTTCTCATATTTTAAAAGGAATTTGCCCATAAATTAGATACAAATGTGTATGGAATTTTTAATCCTTTAAGAACAGCTAATTAAATCTTTTTTCCTAGGTGCCTCTGGTTTAGGCACGCTGTGTGTGGTACTTCCCGTGGTTTGTCATTTTGCTTTAATGGCAGGGGAAGAAACCAGCAAAGCTCAGTAACCACACTGCATATCAAAATGTCGCCATGGCAGCATTTGTCCACTTGTCAGAGTCGTTCTGTGTGACTCAGCCATTCATTTTGTTGAATCAATATTGAAGCTTTTGAGATTTATTACTTGAGGTTTGGGAGCAAGCAAGGCAAACAAATCCTTCGTTCCTAATATCAAGTTCTATTTGGGTCAAGATTATGATTTCTGTCGACACTTCATTTATGAGGATAGACTATAAAGTTTCCACTCTTTGCATAATTATCTTGTAATAAGCTTACATTTACATGCCTGATAATACAGTGAAAAAGAATTTAAAGTTTCTAAAAACACTCTGTGGACTGTGGTAAGCTTGTCAAATGCTGAATTCAAATATCTAATTTCCTGGGCGATATGGGGGAGGAGGGCAGGGAGGAGAGATTTTCTTTTGATAGAAAATCTTTAAATCTTTAATATACGATTCCTTAAATTCCATTTTTATGTATCCCATCTAGAGGCATAATTAATAAGAACCAGGACAAGCATGTTAACTACTAAATCTTTCTGTTTATTAATGTCCACTTTCCCCCTTCAACAAATATAAAATTGTAAAACTCATCTTTTCTATTTTCAAATACTGAGATTTCTTCAAATTTTTTTTTATAATCACATAAGTTTCAAGTGGATAGGGTCACAAAATGAGTCTGATTTCTCAGTCTAAATACTCTCTGTGTGTATTTTCAGTTATCACTGGGCTAAATTCAGTGTACAGCTCATCAATACTGTCCAACAATGAAATGAGAAATTTTCACAAGTATGGATCTGCCCGGTGAGACCCTGAAATGTCTTTGAAGCCTCATTGACATATAGGGCAGGCTAATGTGAGAGAGGGCAAGGTTCTCTTCAGTATTCCTCCTTTATACATCTTCCCAGACCCAAGGAGTCTCCCATTTAACATCTTCTGACCTAAGCCAGTCCTACGACCATCCACACAGGACGCTGTGATGCAATTATCTTCAGTGCGGCGAGTCTACACCAGATAAAATTATGACGTCATCGGGGTTGGGCCATAGGATCTGCTATCCCAGGACCCCCAAGTTCTACCAAGAACTTCTTCAAACTGAGGTAATGTTTATTTTACCAATGGCTGCAAGGAAACAAAGCCACTGCAAACAAAGCTCCCGCTGTCTATTCCCCACATGGGTGGGAAAATCAAGCCCAGTGGGAAGAGAGGTTTGACTGATGCTATGTTTGGAGATCACGCAGGGCCTTGCAAAGTATATGTATGCGTGGGTGCTTGTCTACTTAAAACAGACATCGTTGCCAGCAGCCTTAGACTTAAGTTTGGAGGGCTTTACGTTCCAAATATCCAGTCAGCTTTCTTAACTTAAACAATTTCATACAGCCACAGGAATTTCAACTCATACTGAAATGCATATGAGTACTCTTTGCAGTTTCTGGCTAAGGTAATGAAAAAGTTTTTGAAGTGGATCATGATGATATATAACATCGTGAATGTAATTAATGTCACTGAACTGATGCTTAAAAATGATTAAAATGGCAAACTTTATGCTATATTTATTTTACTATTACTTTTCAACATTAATAACGTTATATATCAAAAACCATTGAATTGTACATTTTAAATGGATGAATTGTATGGTACATGAATTATATCTCAAGAAAATGGTTTAAAGAAAGGAAAGAAAAAAAGAGTATTCTGCAGGAAGCTTCATTGCTTTGTCTGTAGCTTGTATTGTAAGTCAGGTCATATCAGAAAAGTTACACTGGAATTGTCTCACTTTTCAGAAAATCTAAATTCTTTTGAGTTTTTCTCTTTGTAGGGTTCTGAAAAAGAAAAAGAGGTTTTTAAGATTGTGCTTGAAAGAGTACTATGCAGACAAATACAGCCTTAGCATTGCATTAGAGTAATCCCACATGGAACACTCCCAAACAAAATGTTCACTCATACTCCTTAGTTTTTCTTTTTTCTCTTTTTCTTTTTCTTTTTTCTTCTAAAAGCAAAGAAGTGAATTGTGAATATTTCCTACAAGAAATGCTGAGCTGGTTAATTTTTGATAATTATAAAATCACGGGTGGTCACCAGTTCAAAGAAAATCTTTCCCAAATAAAACCAATTATGAGCAGAGATTTTAACTGTGTCCCTTAATCCACTGCCAAAATGCGGTGTCAATAGAACAGAATGTGAAAGCTGCAGCTTTGATATGAAAGGTACTGAAAGTATTCATCTTTTGGTAGTTGTTCTGCCACCATATGGAATGGAATAAAAGGAGAAAGAATTATGCAGCATCAACTTGAATTATGCAATTGGAGAAAAGGAAAAGCAAATCATAACCAGATGTGTCTAAGCATACATTTTTATTATAAAAATTTCCTTTGATATCACCAGGCACCCAACACACTCTGCTGGCAGTGTGAAGTAATTGAAAATAATATAAAAGAAAAAATTTAGACTAACATATATTATCATTTATTTACAGCAGAGAAATACTATCAGAAATGCCTTTAAAACATCAATATTAGGCTGAACCACATGAAACTGATATTTTCTTACGTTAAAATGGTCAAACAATGGCAAAATTGTTGAATAGTAGCAATTTTATATAATTTAATCTAATACACAATTTTCCTCCTAATTTAAAGTGGCAGCCCATTCGGTTCTTTATCATCATCATTCAATAGAATAAAAGACATTTATTTAATTTTATGCAGTTTATTTAATTTTAAATTATTTAACATTTTCAGCCCCTTTCCCTAAACACATGAATGAATTAATGTTCCTTTTTCCCCCTTGTTTTTTTTTTTTGATTTATTTTTTTGTCTGCCTTGGGTCTTTGTTGCTGCACGCAGGTTTTTCTCTAGTTGTGGAGAGCGAGGGCTACTCTTTGTTATGGTACACGGGCTTCTCACTGTGGTGGCTTCTCTTGTTGTGGAGCATGGGCTCTAGGCCTGCAGACTTCAGTAGTTGTGGCATGTGGGCTCAGTAGTTGTGGCTCGTGGGCTCTAGAGCACAGGCTCGGTAGTTACGGTGCATGGGCTTAGTTGCCCCACGGCATGTGGGATCTTCCTGGACCAGGGCTTGAACCCATGTCCCCTGCATTGGCAGGTGGATTCTTAACCACTGCACCACCAGGGAAGCCCTTTCCCCCTTGTTTAATAAATATTTTATAAGTTGGATATACTTACAGTTACTTACTTAAAATTTTTCACTCGTCCTTCTGTTAGGGGTACTCTCAGACAGTCGTGAGGCACTCCAGTGGAGGCCCTTCTCTATTTGAGATGATGGTAGGAGGAGAAAACTCTTTTCCAGATCGACTCTGCTCCTATAACCGTTCTACAAAATGGGGACATAAACAATGTGCCAGGCTTCCTCCCTTTGCTACTTTGAGGGGCCCAGAAGCAGGTAGTATGGGCGCGTTGAGGGATTGGAGGAGCTGAGAGAGAGGTGTAGGGCTGCTGGAGTGGGACTGAGTGGAATTTAACCCAAATGGAACTAGAGGGCAAAAGCAGATCCTACTATGGATGACCGTCCTACCTCCAATCAGAAACACCACATCTCCTCTAGGGTCTCGAGAGAAAGCCTAGCGTTGGAAAACAGAAGGTAAAGCCAAAGATGAGAAGCTGGCTCATCTTAGGAACAGTGTGAAAGGAGAGAAGAATGGGAAGCAAGAAGGGGGCAGAATGGGACTGAGTTGAAAGAGACAAAGAACTCTGTCACTGAGCGTTGCCTGCACAACCTAGTTTAAAGATGTAGTACTGGGAGTTGGATGGGGAAGTGGACAAGCACTGTCCATGTTCCAGGCTCAATGGCCAGAGCAGAATGGGTTTCCCAACACATGCTTGGCCCACGCTCAGACAACTGTGGTTGGCTCCCATTGTAGGGGCAGGATTTGGGTGGTACTACTGAAAAATATTATGTTGTCAGTGATAATCTCCTCCATTCAACAACTGGAAAAGTTCTGTTTGCAGTTCACAAAACTGTGCTTAGCACACACCTCTGGACATTTCCCAAAAGGAGAATAACCATTAAACAACTCTTCCTAAATTAAAGTCAAAGATCAGAGGCAGTCTGGCAGTGATGGAGGATGATGCTGTTTTCCAGAGTTACCTGAGGAGAAATACTGGAAAGGGGTTCCACACCAAAGTAGCCAGTTTATTAAATTAACTCAGTTTTGTTCTTTCTCACCACTGACTCATTAAAGCTACGCTGCATTCTTCTCTGTCCAAGGATGAAATCTTGGGTGGATCCCATGTTTCACATTCACTTTTCAACTACTAACAAATGATCTCATGCTCAGATAGTATAAGCAAAGCTTAACCTCCCTCCCATTTACGCTTTGAGAGTCAGTCTGTTCTTGCTTGTGTCTGATCCAGGTGATAAAGCCTACAATGGAGAAGGAGGGCATGGTCATTCTTTTTCTCGATTCCTCCCAACTCTTTTTTTTGCGGTACGCGGCCTTCTCACTGTTGTGGCCTCTCCCGTTGCGGAGCACAGGCTCCGGACGTGCAGGCTCAGCGGCCATGGCTCATGGGCCCAGCCGCTCCATGGTATGTGGGATCTTCCCGGACTGGGGCACGAACCCGCGTCCCCTGCATCGGCAGGCGGACTCTCAACAACTGCGCCACCAGGGAAGCCCCCTTCCAACTCTTAAACTTATCCATTTTACTGTGCTCTTTTATGGGTCCTTCAGGGTTGGAAAGAAGGGAAAGAGATATATAGAGGTAAAGAAATGTTCTTTCCTAAATGAGTTCTTCGAAGAGTCTCATCTATGGGGACATCTGACATGGGAGGGCTATGTTTCCCTGGGCAGGCCACTTAAAATTAACCTTTCAGCCCCTGCCTTCTCACAGTCTGTCACAGATCCTGAGGGTAGGGGTCGCTTCATTCTTCCAGATATACCTCTTGAGTGTGGTATCTTTAAAAGATTTAGACTCTCTCTCATGTCCACAACTGACCCTCAGAACACACCTTTCCCTTGCCATCACTCTACCTCAGAGCAGCGTCAAACTCACCTTTTGACTTTTTTAGGATGAGTCAGGTACCAGTCTATCTGTCCCTCAAACTCCATGTCAAGTTCTCTAAATGATTCTCTGACTCTCTACCACTCTTGCCTGGGGGTGGCAGAAGTGGAATGCACAGCACAATGACAGCTCTCTCCAAAGGAATTCTCACGACAAGCCTCAAGATCAATCTCCTGGATTCCACTTATACACCCTGTAGGTAAAAGATAAAAATCACAAAATCAGTTATCAGTCTCTTTACAATGTTAGTTAGTGGTTAAGTTTGCAGATTCTAGAACAACTGAGCTCAGAACTCTGCTCTATACTATTTACTAGATAGCTGACCTTAGACAAGACACAATCTCTCAGCATCCTTACAAAGTACTGGAACCCATAAGAAATAAAAGAAATACCTACAACATAAATTGTTTTAAAATTAAGTGTGTTAAGTACTTAGAAAAGTGCCTGGTCCCCAATAAGGAGGCAAATCTACACATTGTGTGTCTTTTGATACGATGCACTGAGAAGTACCCAACATCACCCATGTAGGATTCTTGTCCCCCAAAATTTAACCGGAATCTAATCATGAGAAAACAATCAAACAAATCCAAATTGAGGTACAGCTACAAAACAACTGCAGACTAGATTTCTCAAAAATATCAAAGTTGTGTAAGATAAAGTAACAGATGGGGGAGGAGAGCTGGGAAACTCTTCTAAATTAAAAGAAACTCAAGAGGCATGACAACTAAATGCAATGCATGAACCTTGATTAAATCTTGGATATTATTTTAAAATAAATAAATAAACACAAAAAGAAAATCAGATAAAGGACATAATCAGGACAATCTTGGATGTCTACATGTAAACTGAATATTAGAGAATAAGATTTTATCATATTATATTTCTTGAGTTAATGTCCTCCTTCTCAGGAAACATAACATATGCTGAGGTATTTAGGGATGAAGAGTCATGAAGTCTGTACCTTATTCTCAAATTATTCTTCAAAATATTATACTAAAAATAAAAATAATAGTACAATACACATAACAAATCTCTTAGAACAATAATTGGTACATAATAAATAATCAGTAAATTATGTATTATTAGCATAGCTACCTAGATAACAGGAAAAATCACATTTGAAATTATTATACATTTGTCAAATTGAAGTACTGTACTGAATTATGAATTTCCTAACATCTTTCCTAACATTCCACTGTACATATATACCACATTTTCTTTTACCCATTCATCTGTTGGTGTACATTTAGGTTGCTTCCATGTCTTGGCTATTGTGAATAGTGCTGCAAGGAACATTGGGGTGCAGGTATCTTTTTGAATTATAGTTTTCTCTGGATATATGCCCAGGAGTGGGATCCCTGGATCATATGGTATCTCTACTTCTAGTTTTTAAAGGAACCTCCATACTGTTCTCCATAGTGGCTGAACCAATTTACATTCCCACCAACAGTGTAGGAGGGTTCCTTTTTCTCCACACCCCCTCCAGCATTTATTTGTAGACTTTTTAATGTGGCCATTCTGATTGGTATGAGGTGATACCTCATTGCAGTTTTGATTTACATTTTTCTAATAATTAGGGATGTTGAGAATATTTTCATGTGCTTGTTGGCCATTTGTATGTGTTCTTTGGAGAGATGTCTATTTAGGTCTTCTGCACATTTTTTATTGTTTTCTTTTTTTATATATATACTAAGCTGTATGAGCTGTTTGTATATTTTGGAAATTAATCCCATGTCAGTAGTATCATTTACAAATATTTTTCCCCCAGTCAATAGGTTGTCTTTTCATTTTGTTTATGGTTTCCTTTGCTGTGTAAAAGCTTTTAAGTTTATTAGATCCCATTTGTTTATTTTTATTTCCATTACTCTAGGAGACAGATCCAAAAAAAATTTGGATTTATGTCAAAGAATGTTCTGCCTACGTTTTCCTCTAGGAGTTTTATAGTAGCCAGTCTTACATTTAACTCTTTAATCCGTTTTGAGTTTATTTTTGTGTATGGTGTTAGAGAATGTTCTAATTTCATTCTTTTACATACAGCTGTCCAGTTTTCCCAGCTCCACTTATTGAAGAGACTGTCATTTCTCCATTGTATATTCTGCCTCCTTTGTCATAGATTAACTGACCATAAGTGTGTGGGTTTGTTTCTGGGCTCTCTATCCTTTTCCATTGATCTATGTGCCAGTACCATATGATTTTGATGACTGTAGCTTTGCAGTATAGTCTGAAGTTAGGGAGTGTGATTCCTGAAGCTCTGTTCTTCTTTCTCAAGATTGTCTTGGCTATTCAAAGTTTTTTGTGTTTCCTTGCAAAATTTTAAAGTATAATATTTGTTCTAGTTCAGTGAAAAATGTCATTGGTATTTTGATAGGGATTGCATTGAGTCTGTAGATTTCTTTGGGTAGTATGGTCATTTTAACAATACTAATCCTTCCAATTCAAGAACACAGTATATCTTTCCATCTTTTTGTGTTTTCTTCAATTTCTTTCATCAGTGTCTTATAGTTTTTTGAGTACATGTCTTTTATCTCCTGAGGTAAGTTTATTCCTTTTGCACAGCAAAGGAAACCATCAACAAAACAAATAAACAACTTACTGAATGGGAGAAAATATTTGCAAAAGATATGATTGATAAGGGATTAATATCCAACATATGTAAACAGCTCATACAACTCAACATCAAAAAAAATTTTTTAATGGGCAGAAGATCTGAATAAACATTTTTCGAAAGAGGAAATGCAGAGGGCCAACAGGCAGATGAAAAGATGCTTACCATCACTAATCATCAGGGAAATGCAAATCAAAACCACAATGAGATATCACCTCACACTTATCAGAATGGCTATCGTCAAAATGAACACAAATAACAAATGTTGGAGTGGATCTGGAGAAAAGGCAACTCTCATATACTTTTGCTGGGAATGTAAATTGGTACAGCCAATTAGAAACAGTATGGAGATTTCTCAAAAAACTAAAAATAGAATTACCACATGACCCAGAAATTCCACTCCTGGGTATATATAAAAAACAAAAACACTAATTCAAAAAGATACACACACTTCAAAGTTCATAGCAACATTATATACAATTGCCAAGATATGCAAGTGATCTTCTGTCCAGCAACAGAAGCATGACTAAAGAAGATCAGTAATACATACAATGGAATACCACTCAGCCATAAAAAAGAATGAAATTGCCATTTGTAACAACATGGATGGACTTGGAGAGTATTATGCTACATAAAATAAGTTAGACAAAAATAGACAAATACCCTATGATGTCACTTATATGTGGAATCCAAAAAATACAACAAACTAGTGAATATAACAAAAAAGAAACCAACTCACAGATATAGAAAAAAAAACCTGATGGTTACCAGTGGGGAGAGGGACGGAGAGAGGGGCAATATAGAGCTAGGGGATTAAGAGGCAGAAACTATTATGCATAAAATAAGCTACAAGGATATACCATACAACACAGGGACTATAGACAATATTTTATAATAACTGTAAATGGACTATAACCTGTAAAAACTATGAATGACTATATTGTACACTGGTAACTTATATAATATTGTATATCAGCTCTAACTCAATTAAAAAAATTTTTTAAAAAGTTAAAAATAGGGGCTTCCCTGGTGGCACAGTGGTTGAGAGTCTGCCTGCGGATGCAGGGGACACAGGTTCGTGCCCCGGTCCGGGAAGATTCCACATGCCACAGAGCGGCTAGGCCTGTGAGCCATGGCTACTGAGCCTGCGTGTCCGGAGCCTTGCTCCGCAACGGGAGAGACCGCAGCAGTGAGAGGCCTGCATACTGCAAAAAAAAAAAAAGTTAAAAATAATTTTTAAAAATCAATAAAAGAGAAAAAAAGAAGAAATCAATTGACTATAGATGTATAGGTTTATTTCTGAACTCAATTTTATTCCATTGAATATATTCTGTATGTCTATCCTTATGCCAGTACAACACTGTATTGATTAGTTTAGTTTTGTGGTAAGTTTTGAAATTGGAAAACATGAGTCCTCCAACTTTGCTTTTTTTTTTGTTAGGAGCGTTTTGACTGTTTGGAATCCCTTGCCATTCGTTATGAATTTTAGTATTAGCTTTTCCATTTCTAAGTCCATTGGGATTTTCATAGAGATTGCATTGAAACTGTAGATCACTTCTGGGGAGTATTTCCATCTTAACAATCATAAGTCTTCCAGTCCATGAATACAGGATGCCTTTCCATTTATTGATGTTGTTTTAATTTTTTCGGCATTGTTTTGTAGTTTTTTGTGCACAAGTCTTGCACCTTCTTGGTTAAATATATTCCTAAGTGTTTATTCTTTTCAGTGCTATAATAAATGGAATTATTTTCTTTCAGATTGTTCATTGCAGTGTATAGAAATACTAGTGATCTTTATGCATTGATCTTGCATCCCACAACTTTGCTAAAGGTATTTATTAGGACTAATGACAGGTGGATTCTTCTGTTTGCTCTGCATTCAGTCTGTTGTTATATATTGTTTTGGTGGAAGTATATGAAGAAAATCCAGCTTCTCATATTTATTTAGTTAAGATAGGAAAAAAGAATTTTAGCAAGTTTTTCGGATAATTATAGATACTTGTCTTTGATAACTATATCAAGTCTCAGTAAGTGATAGTTTCTTAAAGATTAGCTGCAATGTGGCATGTGAAATCATATCAATAAGCATTTTTTATTTACTCACATTAAAATCCCTTGGTCTTATACTTTATCATTTAAAAAAAATATTTATTTATTTATCTGGCTGTACCAGGTCTTAGCTGTGGCACGCAGGATCTAGTGTCCTGATCAGGGATGGAACCCGGGCCCCCTGCATTGGGAGCGCAGAGTCTCAGACACCAAGGAAGTCCCCCTTGGCCTTATACTTTAAATGCATCTTTTATCTGTGCATGATTTTGTAACACTGTACATTTGGAAAATATTAGGTATACTGAGTTATGAACATTGTTTAAGAGTTGATACTTTTCATAATATGATATTTGAAAAACCATGTTATTATAATATCACCACCAATTTCATCACAAAATTCTTTCAGTTTTGGGAAGCTGCCAAACTTATAGAGGCAATAAAAGTTTTCTAAAATCTAATTTTTGTTTGAGATAAAGCTTGAATTTTATCAATGGTAGCAAATGCTGTCTTGTTTTCCTTGATGTAACTGGCTTACTCTGTCCATTTTCAAGAAAATGTCCACCAAATATCCAAGTCTTATTGACCATAGTTTTTCTATCAGTCATTCTTTCTATTAAATTTGTGTCCGATGATAAAAATGGCTTGTTCAGCTTCCAACTCAACTCAAGGGCTTTTCTTCCAAACAACCACTGTACTTTGATATGTAGTAGAAGAACTTTATGCAGCTTTAACATTTCATCAGAAAGAATAATAATAAGTAGTCAAGGGTTGAAATTTAATAATTAAGGAACATTCTCAAGTAAAAGTTTTGTTTTTAAAAAAAAATGAGTATGGAGAATTCCCTAGAAGTCCCGTGGTTAGGACTTGGTCCTTTCACTGTTGCAGGCCCAGGTTTGATCCCTGGTTGGGGAACTAGGATCCTGCAAGCTGCGTGGCACGGCCAAATAAATGAATAAATAAATAAAATTAAAAATAAAAAATGAGTATGTAGCAGTGAGCAATATAATGACTACTAATATAGTTTGATGCCACGGCCTTGATTCATTCACGCAAGTACAAATGATACCACAGTGAGCAAGGCAAATAACTTAGAATTATTGCAAAAATAGTTTTGACCTTGAGGACTCTATGAAGGAGTCCTGGGGATTGGCAAGACCACACTTAGACGAGTTTGGCAGACCACACTTTGACAAAAGCTGGTATAGCTATTGAAATGTCCGTTTTGCATAAAACTGCCTTAATTCACAATTGTTGAAAGAAGTGGATGTTACCATTCTTATCATAATCTCCTTGTTGAAGTCTTCCAGTCTATTAGCAATACCTCTAGGTGCTCTCATTACACACACCCAACCAGCAATAGTAGTCCCCACTTTCAATTATTATGAAATTGGAATTTTAATGGGGAAAGGACAGATATTTAGAGAAAGGTGAATATGGCTCATGGAAGGTAGGACAAGGCAGGAAGAAAAAATATTTAGTATAAACCCTTTCATGTATTCACATCACATTCACCACCAAACTCTATCCCATCCAGTTGCTAAAACCAAATAAAGCAGAAAAGCTAGCATATCTATTTTACCAGACTAGATTATGTAATGGCTTTAATGGCTTTTGTCTTATGAGCAACCATAATTTTTTTTTATTTATTTTTATTTTTATTTTTGGCGGTACGCGGGCCTCTCACTGTTGTGGCCTCTCCCGTTGCGGAGCACAGGCTCCGGACGCGCAGGCTCAGCGGCCATGGCTCACGGGCCCAGCCGCTCCGCGGCATGTGGGATCCTCCCGGACCGGGGCACGAACCTGTGTCCCCTGCATCAGCAGGTGGACTCTCAACCGCTGCGCCACCAGGGAAGCCCAACCATAATATTTTTATACAAAGAATCATTCTTTCTCAAGCTAATCTCTTCATTTGCATCAGCATTAATTATAGAATCTATATAAATTGTCTTTCACAAAGCCAAGAGTAATACACAAGGAATTTTCTTTTGAGGACTGCTGTAGTGAAGCAATAAGATTTAGAAATCTTTATAAACAAATTATTCATTTATATTATGTTATGCTATAGATAAGCAAATCTATAGTGTAACCTTAGAGGCAAGGTAATAAAAGGGAAGTAAATCAAGTTTCTATTAATACAAATCGATTCTCCTATAAAATAACAGATTAGATTTAGAATATTAGAAAGGAAAATAAGTCCTTTTCAAAATAACAGATCAAAAAAAAATGAGTTTCAGTGTGTTTCTTCTTAACAGACTGTTCACTGGTCAACATATACCATTGCCAAACACACTATTCTGTGGAAAGGAAGGAAGGTTCCACTACTCTCGTTATATGCTGCAGCGGGTAAATCCAAGTGTGAAACCCTCTTTGAAGTCAGCAGGCATTCTTTCCTTCAAATAATTCTGAAAGGATTTAGAAGCCCGATAGGATTAAAGCTTGGAAAAAAGAGGAAAAAAATCAGCTCAACCTTAACTGTAAATAAAAGAAAACATGGTGAGAAGGGAGAAGGGAAACTTAGATGCAACAATTGCTACAGTGGTAAATCTGCCTTATTTAGTATTAACAGGGAAAAGAGACTCACTAATGAAGGTATACAAGAAGGAACCAGTGAAAAATATCTTAAAAACCAAAATGGAGCAACCTCACGAAATTGGGTGCTTTGAAAAAATATTTTTAAACCAAGTATTTTTAATCCAAATCAATCTGATATATTATGTTCTCTCTGATTCACGCCAACCTCTTTCCTGCTCTAGTTACTGCAATAACCTCCTAACTGATCTACCTGCTTCTATCCTGGCTCTCCTAAATGATCCATTTAAAAGGTAGATAATGTCCTCCTCTGCTCCAAACCCTCCCATGGTTTCCCATCTTGCTGGGACTAAAAGCCCAAGTCCTGGGAATGGCCTACAAAGTCCTATCTGATTTGTCTCCCTCTGACCTCATGTCCTGTTGCTCTCTGACCTTGTGCAATCCACTCCAGCCATGCCGGCCTTCTTGCTGTCCCTCCAATACACTGCACAATTCCTCTAGACCTGGCACTTGGCTGTTCCTTCTGCCTGGCAAGCTCTCCTCCCATGTGCCAACATGGCTCACAAACTGACTCTCTTCAGGCCTGTGTCTATCACTTTTCCAATCAGGCCTTTCCTTACCTACCCAATTGCAAAAGCAACCCCCCCCCCACCCAAAACACTGCAAAAAAGAATGTCTATATGTATATAACTGAGTCACTTTGCTGTACAGCAGACATTGGCATAACATTGTAAATCAACTATACTTCAATAAAAACAACAAACTACAGCAACCTCCTTCCCTACTTAGTTTTCCTCCATTAAATTATCACTGTCTAACATACTAATGTTTCATTTATTTATTTTATCTCTCTTCCACCACAAGAAACTCAGCTCCATGAAAACAAGGATTTGGGCCTAATTGTTTACTACAGATCCCCAGTGCTTAAAACAGAGCCTGAAATCCAGTAGGTGCTTAGTTAATATTTGTCAAATGAATAGATGTAATTTCTGTCTATATTTTGTCAGATGAGCACTACCTTCTCATTAGGTATATGCACCTTGCTGTTCTATGATTCTTTATATGGGCATGGAAGCTTTGCTTTGAATTTCTATCTTGTGTTTTCAAATACTGTTGGTTAAGCTAAGGACTGTCATGGGAGTGGTCTCTTAACTATCTAGAAAGACCTAGACTAGAACAAGAAAACACTTTTGTGTCTTCATTTTGGAGATCTTTCCATGTATGTCTTCATTTTTTCTTTATGCTTCCCCACCTCCTGATCTTCCTGACTCCATGAACACATTACTGAATACCTAAGAAATCTAACTGGATATCCACTCTCTGGACTTTATTTTGACTTGCCCTCCAATTCCAGATGCCCTCACCCAGTTCCATTGACTGGGTCATCTATCATGTTTTCCTTTGGTGAAGTGGACTCAATTAATTTTGTCTGACCATCATAGGTCGTTGGAGGAGTAGGCAAAGCAACAAGCAGGTTATAGATCCTAGGGCATTCACCTGCCCCAATTTACTTATGTGGCCACAGTAATTGTAGAGCTCACAGGAAACAAGGCATTTCAAATTATAGTCTACTTGGGACTTCCCTGGTGGTGCAGTGGTTAAGAATCTGCCTGCCAATGCAGGGGTACATGGGTTCGAGCCCTGGTCCAAGAAGATCCCACATGTCACGGAGCAACTAAGCCCGTGCGCCACAACTACTGAGCCTGCACTCTAGGGCCCGCGAGCCACAACTACTGAAGCCCGTGTGGCTAGAGCCCGTGCTCCTCAACAAGAGAAGCCACCACAATGTGAAGCCTGCGCACCACAACGAAGAGTAGACCCGGCTCACCGCAACTAGAGAAGGCCCGTGTGCAGCAACGAAGACCCAACGCAGCCAAAATTAAAAAAATTTATTAAAAAAACAAACTATAGTCTACTTAATTGTAAACATATATAACTATTGCTTTTATGTGTAACAACTACCTAGCTAAAGAATTTAAGAATAGTATTTTGAGTCTAGTTTTCATCTAGTAACGTCTGTATAGATAGAGACTTTTGAAGTCATTCAAGTCACAGTTAATATCCCTGACATTTATTTGCATTTATAAGCATTTATATTTGCATATATAAATGCATTTATAATTGCATTTATAAGCAACTCTGAATTCCTGAAGTATACTTGACTCTTCTTTTATCCACGTTATGGCAGAGCTGTGATTATGATAATTGCTATGCTTTAAAATCACAGGGTGAACAGCAACTAGGGAGCTCATCTGGTTTATCTCTAGCAGAACATAATCTGAATCATGCAGTCTAGTTTGTTTGTTTTTTTCAAGACTTTTGGAGAAGAGACACAATAATTTTTTCTACATATAGATAGTTTGAAGATCAGAGATGAGGGTTTTTTTAGGTTTCATCTCATAATCCAGTTTTAAATTCATTTAAGTATTTCCTTGGTGTACTACAGTCTTTTGCTTCTAGAAAGTAGAATGAGAAGGAACAGCTGATAAAAGGATACAAGAAGGAGCAAAGATTTAAGAAGCAAGGATGAAAGAAACCTGGCAGAGGGAAATAAAGAAGAAATATAAAAAGAATTAAATGTTCCATTACTCTTTCATTTTTTTGATTTCCAAGAACCAGATTTGATCTCGTTCTTTTTTACAGACACTCACTACTTGAACACAAGGTACAAAGAGACTCAGGAATGATTAAGGAGTGCATGGTTGACTATTGGTTAACTGTGGATAAAACAAGTCCAGTTATTCATCAATAATATGTGTTCAGTCTTAATATTTTTAAATAATAATAAAAGCACATGGTAATAAAAATTCAGTCTATGTAGAGAGGTCTAAAAAGAAAAGGCAAAGTCTCCTGACACATCTAGTCCTTTCAATCACTGTTAAAAATTCCTTTAGTAATTTTCTAGAAAGAAAAATTAAATGCATTTTCCTATATAGATATATGAATGGGGGGAGGGGCGATGAGGGCTGTGCATTTAAAATTTTATTACAAAAGAATAACATACCTCCTATGTGGCAGCTTACTTTTTTCTCTTTAAAATACATTTTGGAGACCTTTCCATGTATCTAGTCATGGAAGCTCCATGAATAAGGAAACTTTGTCTTTTTAAGCATTGTACCCCCAATGCCTAGAACAAAGGTCTCACAAATACTTTTTCTCCAGAAAAAATGTGTTAGGTAAATGAATGAATAAATTAGAAAATAAGAAAAACAACTTCATTGTTTTGAGCAAAGGCATAATATTGCATTATTTAAATGTACCAGAAGTTTCCAGTCTGTTATTGATGAACATTTAGAATATTTTCAGATTTTTGGCTATTACTGTAGTAAACATTCCCGAACCTATCTGTTAAATCTTACACGTTTATCTGTAAGTGAATCCAAGGTAATTACTTTTCAATGTACTAGTTCAGTCAATTGCATTTTTAACTTTCACATTTCCAAGTAACACTCCTAACTGGTTGCATCACTTTACTCTTATTAAAATACAGTTTTTATTCTGGGGCAAACCACAAAACCTAAATGTTTAATGTCAGAAATACACATTCATAGAAACTACATATTCTTTCATCTACAGCCTTTTAATAAAAACTGTGTCAGATGAGATCTAAAAAAACTGAAAATCCTTGTGGCCTTGCTCAGCACTAGGGACATCCTTTTTCTCAAGGACAAAGTACTTGTTCCTTCTGGCCAGCTTTTTGGAACTTGGCCAAAATTCATGGCTAACTGCTTCCTTTGTATATTCTAATAATAAGATATAATTCTATTAGTGTCTTTTTGTAAAAAGCTCAATAACTGCACCTTTGTCAAATATAAATAATGGTTTAAGAGCATGCACATGTCATTGAGAAAGTATTTATACAAAGGAAACAGGTAGCAGTCCTGTAGAAGTGCTTGAAATTCTATCTCTCGGGCTTTCACATGGATTCCACTGCCTATTGACATTAAAATAAGAAAAGTAACCTATATGCAGAAAGAAGGTTGTATTCACATTAACATTCATGAAGGCTGAGCAGCTTGAGCCCTACACATCAAGTAGGGAATATATCCTTTGTTTACCGATGAGAAAATGTCTCAGTGATAAATGGTTACAGACAGGGGTGTCACAAAGGCAACAGCATACAGAACAGCTTCGACAAACTTAAAAAACATTTTTTTTTAAAGTCTTCTTCTCCTCCAGTTCTTTTTGCAGATTGTGGAGCACAGTGCCTATCCCCTCAAATAAAACAAAAATATTGCAATGCAGAATTCCTAACCTTTACTGAGGCACCTCCCAGAAAACAAAAAACACACTCTTTGAGAATAATTTGAAACAAAGCTTCAAAGGTTTCATGATGCATAAATATTCAGACATTCTGAAAAGAAGTGCCCTACACCCTGCACCCTGCCTGTTTGGGTCTAAAATGTATATTGTTATAAGACAGCACGGTCGTCAAAGTGCAAAGTCTAACGTCAACACTGGGAGACTTTAGGCACATCGTTAAAACGCTTTACACTCATTTACATAAATTCAAACACATTATCATACTCATTCAGTAAATTTCTGAGAAGAATCATATATGAGGTCATGAATTTGTCATTTTTCAAACTAATATCTTATTGACTCCAAAACTGACTTGGTAGACTTTCAGTTAATTTTCAAAACAAAATAAGTTATAACTTGTAGACAGCCTTGTCTCATTGAGAATAGGAAGCCTGGAACCAGGGCTCGAGCGCAATTACTTCCCGGGGCCTAACTCTAGGTGGCTCACTTTCCTCACCTAAAAACACAAAGGCTGAAACAACTGTCTCCCGCCGCCCAAGGGTTTTTTCTCCAGCATTTTGTCTTTTCTGCAGTAGTCTAGAGGATTCAGCAGGAAGAGTTAGAAGCACAGAACAATCTAAAACATGGATGTCGATACTATGCTTTGGGGAGTCCTTCCCCATCACACAGAAACCTCCAGATGCAGAGCAAGAGGAAATGCACAACAGCCGCGGACAAATCCCCTGCTAGCACCTCCCCACTCAGTGTTTTCTATACAGCCTTTGCCAGCGCTGTGCGAACGAAGGACAAAGGCGCAGCCGGAAGGTCGCCCCGGGCCGCCGGGTTAGCCCCGGGCCTTGGCCCTGGATCTATCACTTACTGGGGATGAAGGGGCGGGGCCGAAGGGGAGGAGTCAGGGGCGGGGCTGGAACCAGCCCCTACTTCTGGGCTGCGGCGGAATCTCTGCGTCTGCGCGCCCGTGTAGGCCTGTGGTTGGGGAGCCCCAGGTTCCAGGCTCGCCCTCGCGCCCCGGCCTCCGCCTCCTCCAGGTCCCTTCCCACCTCCGCCCACTTGACGCGATGACGCACGGCAGGTTTGCGGACGTGGCGGCGGCGCACTGCACGAAAGGCCGAGACGTTGGCGGCGGCGGTGACGGTCTACAGGGGCAGCCAAAAACGGAGGCTCGGCCATGAGCTGGCCCGGGACGGCCTCCCCGGCGGCGGCGGACTTGGTAGCCGTCTCCTCGTTGAGTCCCGCCTGCTAACGGGACAGGTAAAGATCGCGGTGAGAGGTCGGGGGTGGCCGGGTCCCGGCCGGCGGGGTTGGGCCCCAGCTGCACCCTCGCTGGAGGCGGCGCGGACCCCGCGGCCGCAGATGTGGCGAGGCACCTGGTTGGGGCTTGGACCCCAGCCCGCGTGGAAGAGACTCCGAGGCAGGGGAGACCTTCGAGACCAGCTCCACTAAAGCCCCTTGTTACACTGTCGGGGAAACTGAGGCTCAGAGGAAGGACTCCTACTTGCCCCAATCCCGGAGCAACGCATTTCCCACCTAGACACACTACATTTCTCCTACAGCTTCGTGTCTCTGTTGAATATTCGTTGACAGCATCTCGTCCACATCGTCCAAGTGTGATGGTGTAAGGTAGAGATCTGAGATTTAATTCTCGCAGGGGGTAACAGGGAAAGAAAAAACAAGACGTGTGGAAAGGAGGAGGAGGGAAGTTAAGTTTTTAGAAACTGAATTGGCCCTGGCAGGTACAGCCCCTGTGATACTGTCCCAGTGCTGAACTGGATTGTGACCTGTGGCCCTTTTATTGCTCTCTGCTTAAGGAATGTCAAAGCGAAACACCCAACAGCATTTATGCAGCACGAAGGCGTTTGGGAAATCATTTTCAGTCAGAAAGTGAGCTGATGAGTGCTTCAACACGGTATCCATTGTGTTACTCTTGTCATCTATGTAGCATGCAGGCTTGTTTTAGTTTTCTGAAGGGGGTATTTGTGCTTTTTTTCCCCCTGCCTTAAGAGAATTATGACAGGTGAAGAGAATTGAACCAGATGACTTGAATGCTGGGTACTTTCTAATCTCTATATACTTGGCTCAGATAATTATATGCCTGGGCCAGAGTCTACCTTTTCGCGTCAGTTAGGGGCACAACCAATTCTTGATTATTCAGAAACAGACTACACAGTTTGTGGTATTCTACTGCCTGCATTTCATTCCAAGCGGAGTGAAAAGATCGTGAAACAGATGACGTTCTAGTCTTTAAATATTATTTAGCAACATATCATGGAGAGACGTTGATATAAGTGTCTAAAATGGCTTTGGGGCATTGCTCAGTGAATTTCAGCTGTACTAAGCCAGTTTGGGGTTCTAAGACCAAATTATCAGGGGAAAAACGCCTAAAGGGCAGCATAACTGAGTCAGTATAGCCATGGGTAAATCGCTGTATATTAAGTGGTTCATAACTTTTTAAACTTTTTGAGAATATGAAAACAATAAATATTATCCCCAGAAAAATGTAAATATGTATAAAATTTTGCCTAGGAATCCACAGGATTCACAGACATTCCCTACATTAAAGACAGGAAAGACTGTAAAATAAGTGGAAATTATTATCTGTTTTAGATGAAGGTGAGATACTCTACTCTTTCAACTTTTTTGAGAACAGAATAAAAATAAAGCATCCTTAATTTATTATGGTATTAAAACAAGTTTAATCTTTAAGCTTGTTAGAGTTGTCACTTGTTAGAATTCCTTGAAGGAACAGGTGTGACTTTAAAACTGCTTTTAAGATGTAAAATGTGGTAGCTTTCTTTAGTTTGGTGGCTGTTGAGTTAGGAATTCCAGTTCAATAAATAATGTAGCTCTTGGGAGAACAGGTGAAATTATCGACTTAATATATAGCTATTAGTTAGTTATGTTATCTGAATAGAAACCTTTGAGATTTTGAAGCATTACAGTGTTGCCACAGAGCAGAGTCAGAAACTGGTTTTCAAGGGTTCTATTCAATGATATGAAATAGTTCCCCAAATTTTAAAGTATGTCCCGACATATAGAGTATGTACTCTATTGTCATGTATATTACAAATTCAGACTTTGGGAGTTGGTCTTTTTCGATTTTTTTCTTTTTCACCTGGTACTTGTCCACAGTATTCACAACTGCCTTTGATACATCATTTAGTCTTGGCTTCTATGGCACAACATTTTCTTGGTTTCCTCCTCCTCTGAACACTTCTTTTCGTCTTTGCAGTCTGATTTTCCTTCGTCTAGGTACTAAATGTAGCAGCTCTTCAAGGGTCAGTCTTGGACCCTCTTATTCTGCGCGCGTGCTCTCTCTCTTCCTCCCTCCCTCTCTCCCTCTCTCCCTCTCTCTGTCTCTCTCTGTCTCTGTCTCTGTCTCTCTCTCTCTCTCTGTAATCTCATCTACACAGCTTCAGTTTCCACCTATGTGCAGATGAGTCATGAAATTATATCACCCAGACCTTTCTGAATTTGACTACATAGACCACTTGACTACTTGACATTCTTTTTGGTTGTCTTAAAGGAATTTACACTCAGCGTCACCAAGCCCCCCCCCACCCCCCCGCCCCCACCAAGCTCTTTTTCCAGTGTTCCAGATCTTAGAGAATGGCACCACCATTTACTCAGGGATGCAAATCAGAAGTCTTGGTGTGATCCTTAACTAACCTCTTCTCTTCATATCTGAGCCACATCATTAAGCCTTAAGTATTTTATCTCCCCAAATTCCTCTTACGACCTCTCTACTCTCCATCTTTCACAATAATTGAGGATAATCTACTATCCTTTCTTATGTGAACAATTAATATGAAGCTAAAACTGTGAATGTGGTAATAGTTTTTAATGTTCTTGTATTGTTTTTTGTTTTTAACATTGACAGACTTTATGGGGGCGGGGATCTGGTTTCCACCTGGGATCCTACCCTCTTAATATAGATAAGAAGGGATTTAGAAACCTTTGTACAGTATCTGTTCTGGGCCCCCAGGGCAGGAAGGGGGTGATTGCTGCGTGGGCGGGCTGGAAGGGTGGAGGCAGGGCCCTTACCACCTGCATGCCCACATCCACCCTGAATATGAGGGTGGGGTGAGATGCTCTGGGAGGGGTGAGGGAGTCCCCAGGCTAGGGGCAGGCTGGCAGCAGGGGCTGTGACAGGTAGCCACAGCTTCAGCAGCACTTGGCGCCATGGTTGCAGGGCAGCTTGTTGCTGGCATCGTCAGTGGTGCACCTGTAGTCATAGGTGAGCTCCTCACCATGCAGGGTGCAGTGCAGGGTAGGTGAAGATGGTGATGGGCTTCTGGCCCTCCACGTGGGTGACTTGAGAGAAGCAGTCGGGCTCACAGGAGTGGTTGATGACACGGGCAGCATTGCCATGCATCGTGGCATCCCCACATCAAAGTCATCCATTCGGAACATGTAGCACCCAGTGCCCTTCCCATCAGAGAACTTCTCCCGCTTGTTGTTCTTTTTTTTTTTTTTTTTTTTTTGCGGTACGCGGGCCTCTCACTGTTGTGGCCTCTCCCATCGCGGAGCACAGGCTCCGGATGCGCAGGCTCAGCGGCCATGGTTCTCGGGCCCCGCCACTCCGCGGCATGTGGGATCTTCCCGGACCGGGGCACGAACCCGCGTTCCCTGCATCGGCAGGCGGACTCTCAATTACTGCGCCACCAGGGAAGCCCCTTATTGTTCTTTTTTAATGAGGATAGATTAACTTGATGAAGGTGAGTTGAGAGTGAGTACACTTAGGTCAGCTCTCATCTCAGTCAGTCTTAAGATGTCTTTTCTGAAGTAGAAATGAATGTAGAACTTATAATCTGTTCACAATCTTTATAGACCATAAATTGAGTTTCATGAGGACTTTGGTAAGTTTGGTGAAAAGCTGCCAGGGAAGAAAAATCCCTGGTTGAGAGCAAAATTATGACCTGTATAGAAGGCACATACTATACTAAATAAAAATACTGAAATCAGCATGATCCAGGGAAGTAGTTAGGGAGTTCAAAAGACAGTTCAATCCCATGGAACTTAAAATGCAGAACAACTCAAAGTTTGGGGTTCATAAAAGTGTTGTGTGTGTACATATAAAACATATACTTTGATTCTATCAGATCTGTAAATTGTATATATGATCACACGTTTTTAAGACATAATACAAAATTATTTCTGTAATTTTCTTCACATACTCAGAATGGGGAAACTTAATTTTTTGACCTAAAAAAATATAGCAATTTGCCCTTGTTAAAATGTAATCATCACCATGTTTTGTGATATATGGTCTATAAGAATGGATTACTTCTTCCTCCCATCCCATTGTCTCCATTGCCAAATACGTTCATTGTACTTCAACAACAATAAAACTTGAACCTAAAACCATTCTTTAAAAAACAAAAGATAAAGTGTCCTGAATATAAGATTCATGTAAATTAGTCAAATGGATCAGCTACATTCCAAAGTTTTCTCTGCCTTCTTTCCCTACCAGATTTTGACATTATGGCAGGGAGGCATCAGAATCGTAGTTTTCCTCTTCCAGGAGTTCATTCAAGTGGTCAAGTACATGCATTTGGAAATTGTACAGACAATGATATGTTGGAGGAGGATGCTGAAGTGTATGAGCTTCGATCCAGAGGAAAAGAAAAAATCCGAAGAAGTACATCAAAAGATAGACTTGATGACATTATAGTATTAACAAAAGATATACAGGAAGGAGACACTTTAAATGCAATAGCCCTTCAGTACTGTTGTACGGTAAGTTTTAATTTGATTTTGCATAATGCAGCCCCAAATAAATTATTTGTTCATAGCACAAAACTGAAATAAATTCTGTGCCCTTTTATCTTGCATTCCCCCCCCACCCACTTTTTTGTCTTTTCACAGAAATCAGTATCATGTTGGTGGATGTTAACTTTTTAAATTTTTAAGTGAATACTTGAATTTCTGTTTATTTCTAAATCATGATTCTATTTTCAGATTGAAAAACACTCAAATGTGTTTATTTTTCTCCTTATTCAAGTTGTAAGGGAATGTAGAAATATATAAGGAAAGGTTTTTTCCTGCCCCAATTTCCTGAGATAGCACACGTTGGTGTATTTCTTTCCATATGTTTTTTGGGGGGAGATATATATGTGTATAGTGATTTTTGTGTTTAAAAATTGGTTTATATTATACCTATTACTCTGCAAGTTGCCTTTGACTTTTTCATTTCTTAGTATACCATGGATATCCCTCATAGCCTTATAGATCTAACTCATTATTTTATGTAGCTATATGATGTTGCATAGTGTGGATGTACCATAATTATTAAGTTGTTCTCTTACTCATTGATAGGATTTTCTCCATGTTTTGCATTGTGCAGTGAATATCATCACAACTGGTACCTTATTTCTGTGAAATAGATTCTCAAAAGTGGGATTTATAGATGAAAGGTATATTTTTTATTTTACTAGGTATTAAACTCTGTTTAAATCCATTTAATGTCTGTGTCATGTCCATTTTGTATCCATAGCATGGAATCTGTTTTCATGTAAACACATTGATATGGAAACTGTTGATATCTTTCATTTTCAAACTTTTTATTCTCATGCTTCCAAAAGAATTTTGAAATGTATATACTGTGTACCTCCTTGCACCTTTTAAAGTGAACATCTTAAATACATCCTGACTTAAAGTAGTTATAAAGGATTTAATTTCCAGAATGTTGTCAATATTGATATTTAAAAATAAGACTATTAGAATATTCTTTAAATATATGCATGGAATCCTAAATACCACCAGGATTTGCTACCTAAAATCATTCATTTAAAATATATATATGAGCTCTTTTTTTAGTAGCATGGAATTTTATATTTAAAATTTTTTTATATATTTAAAATTTTTTTCTCCTTGATTAATATTTTCATCCCCCCAAAAATCTTTCATAGTATAAAATATTTTTATCTTGAAAACCTTTTATTGATTACCTGTCATAGTTCTTTCCAATAGAAACACACACATATATTGATAAATTTATATATATATTATTTAATTTTAAAGTCTCTGATGACCATGAGGTTCTATGTATTATTTTTCCTGAATAATTATTGCAATTATTCACAATTGATCAAAACAAACATTATAAATTTTAATTTAAATGTTTAATAAATATTTTATTGAAATGCATTTCTTGATGAGGTAAGAAAGCTGGGTTTGGGTTTTTTTTTTGTGACTTGTTCATGTATGGCAACATTATTTATTGTTAAGTCAGAAAATATCTGATTTCATTCTTTAATGCAAATAAAATTGTTAATATGTGTTCTGTAGAGAAATAAGACCACTGAGAAATAAATTATAGAATGTGCTTTAGAAGGATGATAATGGAAAGTAACCAAGACTTTAAAATTAGGGGCAAGACTGAAAATATCAAGGTGAAGATCCAAGAGAAGAGTGTGGTCCAGCAGCTCTATTAGAGAAAGACATTAGTTTTCTTTTAATGAGCCTAGAAAATTTTCTTAGAAAAAGAGAAATTTGAAGTGCCATCTGAATGATTAAAAATAGATCATATTTCCAATGAAGTGAGAAGGAGAAAGTATTTCAGGCATGACAGTGATGTGGAGATTTCAAGGAGGAAATAAGGCGGACAACGGAGGAAGTTTAATAGCTGTTTCAGAAATGAGTGACACAGACTAGGATGAAGTGATTTAATATAACTGAGGGAAAGTTTGATATATAGTAAGAGAACATCATTGTAAGATTTTAACAAGAGTGCTGCAGAATGGGGTGGTGGGGGTCGGGAACCTGCTGGTGAATTAGAGGGAATCCAAGAAAGAAGTTACTGGAAGATGATCCAATGAATATGATTCGGGCTTAGGCTAAAATATTTATAGTAAAGAAGAGAAGAAGCCAATAGAAAATGTATTGGGGGGAAATCACAGGGTGTATCCGCTGTTTCCTTAATTAAAATGAAGAGTGATGAAAGGCAGCTGAACGTTAGGGAAAAGATGGCATTGGCCACAATAATGGGAAAATTGATACAGCAGAGATAGGGAGTTAAGCAGTGCTCCCTTTTGACAGAGCTCAACTAGCAAAAAAAAGATTAACCTTACAAAAGGATTTATCATTTAAAAATATGGTAATTAGTGCTATATTCCACTTATAAATATTCAGCCTTAGGAATTATTAAAAACATGCCTGTTATAAGACAGTGATAAGAGGAACGAAAAGCTCAAGGTTACATTTGGAATCCTAAATGTAACCAAGGAAGTTAGCATAACAGAGAAAATATTATAGGGATATTTAGAGAGATAACCTAGGTAGATGCTAAACCTTGGAAACCTGGTTCAGAAAGATTATTGAGTAGTTATTAGTCAGAATATACAATACCAGGCAAAAGAGCATTTAAAGAGAATAGGATCAGGCTTTGGGGTTTGTCAGTGAATCTTCATTTGCCTTAAAAGAGTCTCAAGGTAGTAAAATGACAAAGCACCCTTTAACATTACACTCTCATCTCCAAGTTACTGTTCAGTCCTCTCTCCCTTTTCCTCCCACACATACACTTCAAAGGAATTGATTTTTCCAATAAGAACTCTCATTCTTCATCAGTAATATGCAGTTAATCCAGGTCACTACTACCTCTTAAAAACCCTGTCTGACAACCTGGATTCTGCAGGTTTCTGACTTTCCTACTATTAAAATTTAATAACAGCTAACATTTACATAACATACTGTGTGTCAGTACTGTAGATGTTCTTTGGACATTTTAATATATTAATCTTCACAGTAATCCTATGTGGTAGGTAGTATTATTACTGTCATTTTACATATGTGAAACTGATTTGCAGACAGGTTAAACAACTTGCCCCAAATCATACAGCTAGAAAGTGTCAGGACCATGCTTCAAACCCAGATAGTCTGTGCTTTTAACCACCATCATAGTGCTTTCCTGGGCACTGTTTCTTAATCTCCTTTGTGGATTTCTCTTAACTCAGCATACCCCTCAAATGTTGGCATTCCTCAGGGATCTTTCCTATGTTACCTTTTTCTCCTAGACTTTTTCTAGTGAATCTACTCTTGTGACTTCAATTACCATTTTTGCTGGTAATCCACAAATCTATATCTCTAGCTGAGAATCATTCTTCTGAATTTCAGGCATACATTTATAACTGCCTTTGGACATCTTCCACTTGGCACATTTCAAGCACCTCAAAGTCAACATGTGTGAAATCTGCGTTCATTCTCTTTTATCCCTCTACAGTGTTCCATAATCTCAGTGAGTGACATCATTATCCATCGAGTTGGCCAAGCCAGAAATCTAAGTTTTATCCTAGACTCACTTTACCTCTCTGATATCAATCAGGTGATAAATGATCAGTGCTTGGTTTACAGCATTGATGGAAATGGTGGATTAATAACTTAAAGGCAGTTGGAGAGCCTGGCATAGTAATTGGTAACTTGAGAAACACTCTCCTGCTCCCCTTACAATGGCAGGTGGAGAGAACATGTAGACAGGTTGAGGACTATATAAAATATATAAGGAAAGCTTATAAAAATGGCTGATCTGGGGGATAGTTGAATAATGCATTTACACCAGAGGATTGGGGAAAAATGGCTTCAGGGGACAAATGAAGGAGACAAATTATCATATTTTATCAATTCTAAGGTGTATTTTTTTACACATTTTAACATCTTTGAAGTTAGAATGGTGGCGTCTTCAGTATTTGGTGGGTTTTTTTTTTTACCTTAATGATACATAAAATAATGGCACATCTTAGAGTGGATTGCATCTTGGTTTTGATAAAATATGGTACTTTTAGTTGGGTAAGTTGACATTTGCCTATACTCTAATCACCACATTAGAAGGAACATAAGTATCTGTAATCCTTCCTTCACAAATTGTTTACAAGCGGCAGAAGTATGATATTTGCGCATGATATAGAAAAAGAAATATCAAAAGATCCTAGAATCTACTTAAACAGCTAGGATTAGTGTTAATATTGATAATATGTGGGTGATTATAGAATGTAATTGGTGATTTCTTAAGACTGGTAGATCAAGAATGGTATAGAACTGTTATCCACAAATAATATAAAATCCTCTCTGGATGTGATAACTTACTACTTCTAATAATTAAGCTCAATTTTTTTTCCCTCCAAAAGTAACTGGGATGAATGAATATTACTACTTCTATTTTTATTTAGAATTTAGTTGAATTTTGCTTTTTTTTTCTTTACAGGTAGCAGATATCAAGAGGGTTAACAATCTCATCAGTGATCAAGACTTTTTTGCCCTTAGGTCTATCAAAATTCCAGTAAAAAAGTTTAGTTCATTGACTGAAACACTTTATCCTCCAAAAGGAAGACAGACTTCACGTCCTTCATCTGTTCAGTACCTTTCAGAACAACAGGAAGTTTTGTCAGCTAATGATTTTCTTTCTTCCAGTGAGTCAGCTGGTAGCTTTTTAAAAGAAGTAGACCGAGACATAGAACAAATAGTAAAATGTACAGACACCAAAAGAGAGAACCTTAATGAGGTGGTGTCTGCCTTGACAGCACAACAAGTACGTTTTGAACCTGAAAACAAAAACATTCAACGTAAGGATCCTTATTATGGAGCAGACTGGGGAATAGGGTGGTGGACAGCTGTAGTGATAATGTTGATAGTAGGCATAATAACGCCAGTATTTTATTTGCTGTATTATGAAATTTTAGCTAAAGTGGATGTTAGTCACCATTCAACAGTGGATTCTTCACATTTGCATTCAGGAGTCACACCCCCATCACAGCAGAGAGAAATGGAAAATGAAATTGCTCCAACTAAAGGAATACCCTTTGTCCCACAAGATGACCATAAGCTTTATAGTCAATATTCTCAGTTACCTGCTGCTCGACACAAAACATAGCAGTTAGTTCAGTTACAGTGTTAGCGATCACATATGTATCTGGAATTTGGTTGGTGAATCAGTTATATTAAATAACCACTTCAAAGGCAGAATTTAGGGAGATTGAAGATGCTTTGTTTTTCACCTTTTTTTTGTTTGTTTTTTGGAGCCATTTACAAATGGATTGAGTATAAAATCCCTACAGTTGCTAGTTGTTGATTCTGAAAGCAGTACATCTGTATATCTGTTTTATCAGTGCTTAAAGCAGAAATGAATTTAAATATGTGTCTCGGAAGTTCCTGGAAAATGCATTTTTTTCTTATTCAAGACTGGTTATGTTCAAATTTTATTTTTTAAGCAATTGTTTTTGGTTTGAGTTTATTAATAGTAAATTCATTATGCAGAATAATGATGGCATCAGATGTCTGCAACTGAAGAGAATTTATTACTAACCATCAAAATATTTAGTTGCAGAAAAGTTTGATTCTAAAATTATTTGATAGGACTTACTTAAAATTTCATTTTGAAACTTAAAAAAAACCCCACATTTAGTACATACGCTATGAAAACATAAGTAGAACAGAAAGGGGAAAGAAATGTATAATGTCTGTAATAGAAGCTGAGGTATATTATTATTTTTAAGCCCCCAAATTAATGTGTTAACTGTTGGGAAGTTGCCATTTGGTCACTAGAACACTGGATTATGTCAGGACCTAAAAGTTATCTTTGTCTCTGAAAGAATGCTGCCTCTGCTTCTGTGTTTTAAGTGATTATATTTGCCTCTGATGTTTGAAAGCACTTTTGTTGTTCTTTGATGAAGTGTTATACATGTACAGATTAGTATTAATTAGAAAATATTTCCTTACATACTGTGATAAGTTGCTGTGTTACATGTAATAACATGCCTTAATTACATTTAATGCCTTATAATACTTTATGTAAACTAGTATAATTTTTAGAATTAAAATTAAGCATTATTTCAGATGGTCCGATAGGATTCGTAACATAGGCTGTATAAATTTGTCTCCACCTTCACTGTCAGCCACAAGTTAATGGGATCGTAACATTTTCGTTGTCTGTCTCTGAGGTCTGTTGCAGAAAAGCAAGGGTAAAGAGACCTTTTGCATTAGCAAAAACAGACAAATTGTTTTGTATATTGATCCCTTAACCTCTGTTTTTCAAAGAGAAACTTAGGTCTTTTTTCCCTGAACTAGAGCATCAAATTGGGGAAGAGAGGCCAAAGGTGTATATGGATTGGTCAAAAGAGTGCCACTTTTAAGATCTGTTGTGGATCAGAGTCTGGCTAAATAAGCATTTGCATACTGATTCCATCATTTAGTTTTTAAAAGTATGTGTTTTTAAAATGCTATCAAAATGATTCATTTGGTGGAGTCTGGCTTGCCTGTTTGTGTATAATAAAGTGTGTACCTTAAGATATATTATACCACCTAATTTTCTGGGCATTATTTCCTAACTTTTAATGTTTCAGCTTTTTGACCAGTCATTTTATATTTCAAACTTCAGTCTTGATACAAAGTGGGGTGAATAAATATATACGCTTAATGAGGTTTAATGTACTTTTAGGAGCAGTGTATCATAGAAAGACAGGACAAAGATGTCAAACATTAAAGCCCTTGCATATATTAGAGGGCCTTAGAAAATTACCAAAAAGTGTTAATATGGAAGTTTGTAGCAAATTGATTTTTTGAGTTAACTCTATTAGTTTAAGATTTAAAAAATTGTTTTAATGTGCTTTGGGCATCTTGAGAAAAGTATGATCTTTCTAATTTATGCTCAGTGTTAACTTGGTCAGTTTACATTGTATTTATTAAGCCTGCTGAAAATCAAGTTTCAAGAAAGAAAATACAGATTATTTTAGGGTAGAATGGGCTAGATGTCCTTTGAAGAACTTTGTTTACATCAAATTGATGAAATTACGGAGTCAGGGATTCCTTTTTGCTAGCGGTACTTTGAAATTGTGATAAAGAAGTCTGATTTATAAAATAAGTAACTTTTTAAAAAGTAATGAGGTATACTATGTACTTGATTAAAAACCTTTTCTGTCTTGCAGAGTGTCCTATTCCTTGAAGGCAGTATAACATATCCTTATGACACAGGCAGTTTCCTTTGTCCATATATTTGAATTACATTGGGCTGGCCAAAAAGTTTGTTCGGATTTTTCCATAACATTTTACAGAAAAAACAGAGGGAACTTTTTGGCCAACCCAATATATTTTTTTACTTAATTGAATATAATTTGAATTATATATAATTCTATATATATGTATAACATATATAGAATTCTGTGTTATATATATAGAATTCTAGATTCTAATCCTTAAGTGTCATTTTAAAAGAAAAATTTCCTAAGCATTTAATAGATTTAGAATAATTTTAGCTTTTAAAAAGTACTAATACATCAAAATTTGTAACAAATGCAGATTACTTTGTAAAACTTAATAAAACAAGAAAAGTTATTTGATATTGTGGCTTTTTTGTTGAAACCCTTATTTGAATTTACTTTGAGGCTTTACATTAGAAGATATATACACACACACACACACACATACATGCAGATGTAAAAGTAACGGAACTGTGAATCACTGCATTTGGTTCACTTAAAAAGTTGGAGTTGCAAGTGAATAAAAACCTATTTTTAAAAAGGGCAGATTCTTTCTTAAAGTCTGGGTACAAATGGTTAAGATTGCTTCAAACTAATGGATGCCATTTAAATTAAATATTTTTTGCCATCGTATTTCTAGAAAATTATAGGATTCATGTCCCCAAAAGATATATTAAGATCAGTTATAGAGTCTGGTGGCCACGTTAAGAATTAGAAGACAGTAATGTTAAATTAATTTCTCCAAAGACTTTTTGTTTTTTAAAGCTTATCTTTTTCTGGACTCTACTTACTTGTTCAGTGGCCTGAAGAGTTCTTTAAATGAACCACTATTTAGTCATTAGTTCTTTTTAAAGTATCTACTACAAAAATTACCTACTTGGGAATATGAAGGATACAGTTAGAGTTTTAGAAATATAGTAAAACAAAGATCCAGTCAAAGTGTTACAGAGTAAAGATGTAGTTTTTAGGAGTCTGTATTTAAATGGTACATTATGATGGGAATCATTCTTATTTTGAATTACAAAGTTGCTCAGGAAATCAGTATTTTTCTTCCAAGTATGTGCATATTGCACGGTTAGATCATAGAAATCTGATGCTTTATTTCTTTTTATGTATGCAAATTAATAAGTCTTTTGTATAATGTATTTTATACAGATGCAGCATGGAATTGTAGAATGTTACGTTAGCATGTACATCTGTAAAACTGGTTTTTAAAACTTCTTGCCCCTCATTTTTCATATTTTAAAAGGTCTGCAAAATGTAATAAAGTTTCTATTTTATTATTCAATCGAAAATGGAATCTGGTTAATTTAATTGAATAAAGCAAACCTTTTCTCCTCCTCTAACTATTAGAGATACTATGTAAGATAGACTGAATTGCCAAAGATTTACCAATTCAGATTCCCCCTTGTTATACTGAAAAAATACACTGGATTGTTTATAGTACATAAGTGAAAGGAAATGAAAAAAATTTCAGATGAATGTTATTTGTGGGGGAATCTCTGATCTCATGGAAGAAGGCCTCATGAGACCTGGTCCACACCTTGGCAAGTTACAAATTGGTTGTGTGACAATATGCTCTATTTATATGTAAATTTTATTATCACGGAAACAACCTTTCCATTTCAAAATATTAATTTTTTAAAATACCAGTAGCAAAAAGAATTGAGACAGTTATTTGGAGTTTTTATTTATTTAATGGAGAATTTGTGGTGTAATCCTTGTTTTCTCCATTTTTAAAAGTATCTTGATCTTAAAATTGTATTTACAGTTTTTCTTATAAGAAGTTTTTACTAACTTAAGAGCCTTTAACCAAATTAAGGAAAGCCATTAATACTGTACATCTGAAGGTAGTGGGGAGGGAAAGGTTAACAAGGTCATCTGAGTTTCTTAGCATTCTCTCAATATCCAAATCTCTTAGTTTGTTATCACAAATTTAATCACCTAGAGTTTTGTTGTTGATGGTGGTTGGTTCAAGAACATTTGATACTGGCATCCCTGCTCAATAAATACACAGTTATTTTACTAGGTAAAATAAGTATTAACAAATTAGTTTTCTCTATCAAATATATTTCAGCAGGGTCAAAGAAAACAATATAAGACAAAAGGACACTATTGTAAGAATTTAATGTGTAAACAATACAGAAAAATAAGCATTAGAGCAACAAAACAGTTTTGCATCTTATATAGAAATTTTAAAGATACTTCACCAACAAGTAGGAGGTTAATCTCTGTATTAAAGCTTGCCTTCTTATAGAATAATTTAGCATTCTTTGAGATTTTAAGCCAGAAAAACAAGATTCATGCTGGTAAAGCAACCTGCAAATACTTTCTGCCTGTTCTCACAATTAGTCTACTTTAAACATAAGATCTTCCAAAGGAGGAAGACGATGCACTTAACGGAGATGGCTGGGGCCTTCCCAGGAAATCCTTGCCCATAGGAGATGCTTTACCATCTGCAGGACTAAAATGGTGGCAACAAATTGAAAGCCAGGGAAAGATTCCTGTATCTTTGGTGTATTTGCCCAATTTAAGTGTTATCTTCATATGTATAATAAAGCAAGTAAACAGAACCATAAAGATAAGCTTTCTATAAATTAAATGGTATTTGGCTATAGTACTAAGGAGGTGAGAGATTAAGAAACTTCTGTTAATTATCAATCCTAAATGACTACTTGCCCATTACAACTGAAAACTGAGGATTCTACTCTAAGAAGTATGGTAGATTGCTAATACTTTAGAGTGTTTTATTCATGTTTTCCATTTAGAATCTTTAAAATTATTGATAAGCTCCTTTAAATAAGACATCACATAGGATCAGCACAATACTGAACTAATAATGGCCCTCACACACATACTGAATTATCTGAGAAATATTACAATTGAAAGTGGTCTTTTTCCTGAGAAAGCCATGTTACAAAATGGCACAAGACAATACACATTTTCTCCAATTTTTCCCACCATAAATAAGATGGGAAAATCAGATTATAATATATTTTATGAGGAAAACATGTTTGTTTCTCAAAACTGTTTTCAATCACTTTACCATCTACAATTTTTTAAAGGGTGAGAACTAAATTTAAATTAAGAATGATCATTTCTACAAGGTGAGAGAATGAATACATATGGTAAACTTTGGTTAGAGTTTAAACAATTTTTATAGAAAATTGTTCACAAGTGAAGAAACTAAGGCACAGAAAACTTAAGCTCAATTTCAAGGTTGAGTTCAATAGTAAAGGTAGAAATAGAATCTAGGGCTCTTGATTCTCAGGTTAGAGGGTAATGGGTGGTATCTTCCCAAGAGGGAAAAATTTATTTCTTTTGGTGGGTAATGTTCATAAATCATTTTTAAAATATATAATATGAATTTCCTTGAAAATCTTTGGCATATGTGAATCATTGGAGGCTGAAGTTTATAGATATTCTCTCCCCCACCCCAATACAAAAAGGCAGGGGAGCTAGTTTTTAAATGAATCAAAAAAGATTAATCTAAATTTCAAAGTGACCTGAGTTTCATTCTGCATTGTTATATAAATCAATTGGAGAGCTCAGTCCTGTGAAATGTAACAGAGGCCACTACACCTCACAGATTACACATACATGCATACTGCAATGAGATTTATATGACTAGAATTTAGTCTACATTTTTATAAAGTACAAAATTAAATCTCAGTCTAATTTTTCATAAGCCAATGACTCAGAGATATCAAACTTGTTACAGTGGGATGATTGATTCATATATTGTATGGTATGAAGTTAGCCTCCAATTCAAGTATTTTTAATATGCATCCCAGGCCTTTGTATTGGTTAAGATGTAAGCTGTGAAATTTACTTAGCTCAGATTGGCATTTTTCCCTGTGCATGTGTTTCCAATCACGAAATTTTTAATCTCATAAAATGTGCACTTGTAAGAGCTCAGGTAGGTTTATGTAGTCATAATACAGTAGCACAGAACATACCATGTAAAAGTAAAAAATAAAATTATTTTCAAGTTTCTTTGTATTTAAAGTGCTCTATGTGCAGTATTAAACCAACTTTCAGATTATAGAAATCCGTTATGATGACTAGTAGTTTTAGAAAAGGTCAGCAGTTAAACATGAAAAAATTGTTTAAGTATGAATACATAGATTAAAAGATGCAAAAACTCTTTAGGTACATTCTAATCCAAATAATACCAAAAAAAAAAAATCCACTTGAATACATTAGAGAGATGACAGAGGTGTTGAGAAGGAATGTCAGAGACTAATTGGTAAGGTAACTAGTATGTAAACTCAAAGTGGTTCTGAATATTTTGGTAACAAGTATCTTTCCAACAAAACAGGAACAAAAATAAAATACTCATTCCTGGGCTTCCCTGGTGGTGCAGTGGTTGAGAGTCCGCCTGCTGATGCAGGGGACACGGGTTCGTGCCCCGGTCTGGGAAGATCCCACATGCCGCAGAGCGGCTGGGCCCGTGAGCCATGGCCGCTGAGCCTGCGCGTCCGGAGCCTGTGCTCCGCAATGGGAGAGGCCACAACAGTGAGAGGCCCGCGTACAGCAAAAAAAAAAAAAAAAAAAAAATACTCATTCCTTATCAGAAATAAAATAGAAAACAAGTCTGTTCAAATGTTCAGAAGCTGTATCATAAAAATATTTTTTGAGAAATTTCATAGCTAATAGGTTGCTTCATCCATGTTGTCATCACTGTCTGCACCAAAATCATCTCCATCTTCAAAGTAGGAATTAATGTAGTCATTTTCCTAAGTGAAATGATATATTCCTCAGTAAACATTAAAAGTATGAGTAGTAACATTAAAGAACATAATGTAGGCTGTCCCTTTAATATGTTTATAAATATCAAAGTTAGGTAATTAGAAAATATGCCAGGCTTAAAAGAAGTCTCTGTTATTTCAATGCTTGAAACACACATTAACTTTCACATATCTAACTGTGCTTTCTTCCTCAAGACCACCATCTCCTACTATTCTCAGGCACCTACTAGCTGAGAGAACATAAACGGATGCCCATTACACCTTAATAGGATTATACATCTCATTCATTTTACCTTAGTGGGATGATACATGGTTTAGTTAGTTAAACCACTAAACACTTACTCCAAACAAATGTACAAACACTCAAGAAACGAGGCCAATTTATACTAACATTCATTCGACTACACCAGAACTGAGGTTTCCAGTTACAATGCATAGCTGAGCATAAGCAGAGTGATTTTTGCTTCCTACCAAAAAACAAACAAACGAAAAGACCTCAAGATACTAAATCAAATGCAGAAGATGCCATATTATATTACACCTAGGGCCCCTCAGTTTATTTTTTTTTAAATTTTTATTTGTTTTATTTATTTATTTTTGGCTGTGTTGGGTCTTCGTTGCTGCGCACGGGCTTTCTCTAGTTGCGGTGAACGGGGGCTACTCTTCGTTGCGGTACGCGGGCTTCTCATTGCAGTGGGTTCTCTTGTTGAGAAGCACGGGCTCTAGGTGCGTAGGCTTCAGTAGTTGTAGCATGCGGGCTCAGCAGTTGTGGCTCACGGGCTCTAGAGAGCAGGCTCAGTAGTTGTGGCCACACAGGCTTAGTTGCTCCGCAGCATGTGGGATCTTCCCGGACCAGGGCTCGAACCCGTGTCCCCTGCCTTGGCAGGCGGATTCTCAACCACTGTGCCACCAGGGAAGCCCCTCAGTTCCTTTTAAATTAAGAGGGATTAAGCCCCTGGGAACATTCTAATTCTTATGGCTGAGTAAGACTACTATCTGTGTAAATGACTCAAGATATTTCTGCTTTCTATCAAAAATTTAAAAATCTATTTTGGATATAGATTAAAAGAAATTTAAGAGCGTTATTAACCAACTGCAGTGTATGGACTGCAGCTGGATTCCAACTGGAATAAGCAAAAAATTCTTTTCCAATCAAAACTATTTGAACACTGGTTTAATAGTTGATGATATTAAAGAGTTACATTTTATTGTGTTAGGTATGATAATGATATTGTGATGTTGCTAAAGAGCCCTTATTTTTTATTTTTTTATCTTTGTGGTACGCGGGCCTCTCACTGTTGTGGCCTCTCCCGTTGCGGAGCACAGGCTCCGGACACGCAGGCTCAGTGGCCATGGCTCATGGGCCCAGCCGCTCCGCGGCATGTGGGATCTTCCTGGACCGGGGCATGAACCCGTGTCCTCTGCATCGGCAGGAGGACTCTCAACCACTGTGCCACCAGGGAAGCCCGAGCCCTTATTTTTGAGTACATACTGAAATATTTATGGATGAAATGATATAATGCCTGGGATTTGCTTTAAAGTAATCCAAGGCAGCTGCAGGCTTGAAGTGGGGAGGAAAGGAGCAGACTGGGTGGATGAAAGAGTGGCCGAAAGGCTGGCTATGAATTGATATTTGTTAAAGCTAGGTGATGAGTCTGTAGGTGTTTATATTACTAGTCACTAGTTTTTGTAAATGATTGAAATTTGCCATAAAAAAATTAAGTTCCAGGATACACAGTTTTGAGGGCATTAGCCCGCTGTGGCCTCCTTTGACTAGCAAAGCAATAAAGCTATTCTCTTCTACTTCACCCCCCCCAAATTAATCTCCACATCTCTACTATCTACAGCAGAAATTATGATAGAGTAAGAAATAAGGACTATTCTCAAAAGAAAGTCTCCTGGATATCACCATTTTTAGTATCTGCATGGTGGGATTTTATATATAGACTTATATAAATAATATAAGAAAGGTAACTTGTATTATTCAGATATGTATTTCATTACTTTGTCCTCCCTAAACACTTTAATTTTCCGTATCCAGCTAAGACCCTAGGAAGTTGGCCTGGTTTCTCTGGTGCCAAGAAATCCAACAGTCTGGAAACCTGGCTAAATCCGGAGGCCATGTACCAGGGACGAGTGGCATGGTTGAGAGTTCAAGTGAGTCCATCTTGTAAGTGAGATCTTGGCAAGGACACTTGTGTGAAAATATAAGCTAGCCAATTTGTACATACAAGTGGAAATGAGTAACGAGGAGATACTGTATTTCAAATTGAGCATATGCCACTTGTGTTTAGACATGAGCACCTCCAAGTATGTTCAATGATGCGCATTAGGTAATTTTGTGAGATTAGTAATCTTGATACAAAGATTGGTACAAAGTGAGAACTTGTTGAAATTGATGGCTTAAATGGTTCTTGGCTTCATTTGGGCCCCTGCTTTTTTCTTTAACTGTAACACTCAAAAGACTGCAGAAAGAAAAAAGTCTATATTTTCTCAATTTTATATGTAGGTGTTACATAGATAATTTGCTCCACTTTACTCTTCAAAACAAAATGCTCTTTAAATCCTCAATATACATCAGGTGAGTTAATTAGCATTAATTTTTCATTAATTAGTTAATTGCTAGAAAGAGCAAAGAGTAACTTTAAATCTGGAAAGGCTTTGAGCTTGCTTATACCCAGACTCACCCAGCCTCACACTCAGAATATATATCCTTTCTCTATTAAAGTAGAAAGTTGGTTGTTTTTTTTTAAATGCAATATAGTTAGATAAACCCACTGGTGGTGTTTTGGACTCTGTTAAGACCCAATACAGAATTCTGAAATTACTAGAATCCTAATGTTTGCTGTTCTTGTTAGGACAGATCTAAATTTCAACACAGCTTAACTCAAGTAGACTTTATAAACAGAGCATTTCAAAAGCCAAAGAATATTCAGGAAAAATCTGAAAAAGAAGGGTAACATGCTCTAAAAATATTAACAAATAATCAGAAGCTTCTATTAATTGTAACATCTTAGTGATAGTTCAGAAATAGATCAATGGAACAGAGTCCAGAAATACATCTAAGTAGGTGAAGGAATCTAATAGCTGATAAAAGAGAATTTCAAATCCATGCAGAAAGAAAATTATTTAGTACATGAGGTAGGCAACTGGCTAACCACTTGGAAACAGATAAAAATGCTGTACCCCCTCACAGCACACCAATATAAATTTTATAAGAATCCAAAATTTAATGTAAAGTACTTGTAGCATATAATAAAGATTTCTTAGGTGGAGCAATTCAGGTGAAAAGAAAGATTCAGAGTGTGGTGTGAGAAGCTGAAATGGAGTGAAGAGAATGGTCACTTGCAATGCAGAAGAAACTCTCACCCTAGGGTTAATGCATGAGACGTTTACAAAGTCCCAAAGAGGCCGTGACCAACAAACTTACCCTGCTTGACTGACTCCAGCTTATTTTGAAATGCACCATGTTTCCGAAAGTTGGAAATCCCAAATCTAAAACACTGAGTTCTGACTGAGATACTTGAGGTTGGATTATGAATGTTCTCTGATAGTGTCCACATGCACTTTGGGATTTAAAACCTGATGGTATTGCAGAGTCCTCCCTCAAACCTATGTGACTAAACCATTAATTACCTTATTGCTGACTTAAAATTGTATGTATACAGATCTTAAACTAATCTGATCAATTTCCTTAACTTGTGGACTTCCACTTTCAAATTTGCCTATCAAGTTACTTTTACCTCCTACATTCCATTTGGTATCACTATAATTTCAATGCTATAATAATTCTCCTGGTACCAAGAATTTGATGCCAGTGATAATAATATACCCCTGGTTCCCATCAACTTGGTTTTTGTTTGTTGGTTTACTTTAATTATATACCATATTAGCTCATCCTTAAGCTTAGTTAACTTTGTTACTCTCCCAGAATAGACCATTACCTCTTCTTGCTCTTCTTCGTCATATTCCTCTTGTTCTGCAGCATTGTCATCCTCCTCCTCATCACCTTCTTTACTTTTCTCTTTGCTTCCTTCTTTCTCTTCATTTTCCTCATCTGATTTTTCACCATCACCTCTCTTTTCCAATTCCTGGTATAAATGAGCTTCATTAATTTAAATGGAAACCACTAGATTCTGACTTACCTGCTCAACCTCAAAAGAACAGCTACCTATCACCCTAATTCTAACCCTCCCTTACTGACGCCTCCAGGCCACCACCTAGGACACCGTGAGTTAACTCAAGAAAGATGGGACTAAATGGCCTGTCATTACACTGGTATTTTCTCTGAGTTTGCTACTTCATAACTGGGTCTTGAGTCATGCTGTGATATCAGCTCTGCTGCCCAATGCTTTATTTTTATGATTCCTATCCTACCTCCTTCTAAAATATTGAGTTGATTCTGTTTATGGAGAAGCACTTTCAGAATGTTATTTTGTTTTCCTTCAAACATGAAAGGAGAAAAGAGAATGTAATGGTAACATTTCAAACTATGTTTTAGTTTCTAAGTGAAACTGTTTAAAATAACATCAAGCCATCCTATTTGCAGATTATCCAAGTTCTTATCTCTATTCTCCCTCATTATTTACTTCCCATTTCCAAGGATTTTTGTTTCTTAATGTATCTGGCAGGTACATTAAGAAAAGAGATTAAAACTCAAATCTCAGTAAATATTAGCAATTATTAGCAACTCTAAGAATGGAGGCAAAGAAGAGATGCAGAGTTAGAGAAACTTTGATTACCTGATGGCTCCACTTATCCACCTTGTTAAAACCACTGCCACCTTCTCATAAGACAGAGATTTAACTTTAAGATTACATCTTTATATTTCTATTATGACTACCAATAGTTTTTTCCATTTGATAAAAAGTGACCTGTTTTTATTACTGTTACTATCCATTTGCTAAATTTTTCTATTCTTAATTTTCACAAGTGACAGAATTTCACCAGTTTTCTAGGAGGTGGGGGACAGCAATAATTTCATATATTAATACTCATAATTAATGCATAAGATCACTTTAACTAAAACACTATTATTCTTAATCAGTAATCAGAACACAAATTCATAAATCTGTAAATACTCTACCCTATTATAAGATATTTGCTCTGTAGATTACATACAGAGAGAAAACATATTTTGTATTTGGTGTGATTACAACTTAACTATTCCATTTGGTTCTTAAATATTTTTTAATCCCTTTAATTACATTCAAATTTGAATTTAAGAAAACTAAAGGCAATGAAAGACTACATCAGATAGTCTCAATTTTTAATCAAAATTCAAACTCTACCCTTCCTGTCACCTTACCCCACTTAGGTAGAACAAATAAGACCAAGGTAATGGACGTAAGATGATTTATCTTCATACTGACCCATGTTACCTTATATGAGTTATTACTACAATATAATGTATGCAATTTTTACCAATTGGCAATCCCTTTGGAAAACTACATGTAAACAAAATAGTATTTACAGATTTTTAAGTGTTTATAAAAACACATACATATAATGATGACATATTAATGTGAATTAAGTTATGAAATTTTTTTCTTTTCTATTTTAATCAAACCCTAGTAGAAAGGCCTACAACCCACAAGATTGTATAGTTAAAAGGGAACTGTAGTGCTATTCTTATTTAACTCTGTGCAAGGTATATGCTATATCTGAAAAATCATGCTATTAGCTATTATTTAATAATTAACAATAGAATTATTTAAACCAGTTATGTAAAAATATTTTCAAATATAGAATTCATTCAGTGCTATGTAGGGAATAGGAGGTCTTGATTTCCACTACTGCCACCTCAATTATCTTTAAATAAAAAACTTCAACTTTATTTCTACTACATAGACCTAAATCAAACCAACAAAATACCTAAATCAGTTAACAAATATCAGATTTATGAAATTTAGAAAAAAGATCTCATACACACTGTCTCATCACTTTATTCCTTTTGTGTTAAGGTATTAGTTTTAATTCATCTACTTGGTAGTCTCCATTTTCTCTTCTGTGAGATATAACTATTTACCCCTACTACTTTATGGATTTATTTAAAGAACAATGTGAATAACACAATGTGAAAACACTTTGAAAACAGTTGAATTATGAACAGTTAACAGTTCTTCTAGCTTACATACTATAGATCACTCACAGAGCCACCTGTATGTCATACAGAAATAAGCTCAAATATTAGTTTACTGCTATCTGATTATTCATACAATAACCATGAGATTTGACTGGATGTCATTCCCTCTCCATCACAGAAGTTTTATTAAAGAAAACTTGCAATTACTTTTGCTGAAGAAATGAACAATAGTGGAGTCATCTGGAAGCTAACTTTGCTCTATTAAATAAAGCTGCTAACTCATTGGGATTTCTAGATTTAAAATTCCAGTTTTAACAAAGTGTGTAATGAAAAAAAGGTGTTTAAATGTAAGGAATAAGGAAATACAACTTGTTCTGATGAGAAACCACATCCAGAGGTCCAGATCTATCTTCCTTATAGCACATGTCATCTTAGCAACTTCTTTCCAGGAAGTTTTAAGAACAGTCAGAATCTGTGTTCAATCAATACAAGATGGCTAGTTCTGCAACCTCATCCATCATTCCACCACAGTAAAACCTGACAGTTATTGCTATTCCTTCAACAATCCTCCTGGCTTGATTTTCAGACATGTTATCTTCAGTTCAAGTACTGGTCAAAAGTAAAATTTAAAAAGATGAGTTTCTGTTACCAGGTAGCTATGCCAACTTGGCCAGGCAAGTAAAAGTTTTAAAGCCTTGACGTCCTCATCGGTAAGTAAGGAATAATAATACCCATCTCTCTTTGTTGTTATGAAGCCTTAAGCATATAATGGATGTAAATAGCTCATCAAAGAGCCTGCGATTTAAAAAGTTCTCAAAAAGCACTAGCTGCTATCATTATCATCATCATCATCATTACCATCACCATCACCATCAATGCAAGGTAATTCACGCATTGATAGTGCGAATAAAGGGAATAAACTGGTATAACCTCATTGGAGAATGATCTGCCAATATTTATCCATGTTTTCCATATTATACAGTACACATAACAGCTGACCTAACAAGTCTACTTCTAGAAATCTATCCTAAACATGTGAAATCACATACTTAACATGGATTCACTGCAGCATTGTTTATAATGGTGAAACACTAGATGAAACATAATGTCCATCAATAGATTACTGATTAAATAAATTATGGTTCATTCTTATAGTGTAGCCAAAAAAAAAAAGAAGAAAAAGAAAAGAATGAGGGAACTCTTTCACAGACTGACATGGAAACATTGCCAAGATATTTTAAGTGATAAGGTGAAGAGGCAAAACAGTGCAATATGCTGCTTTTTTGTCATTAAAAAGAAAAAAAATCTGTATTTTCTATGCATAAAATGTTTCTGGAAGGATATATAAACTGTTAACACTGGCTGTCTAAAATAGAGGAACTGAATGGATGGCTAGGGACAGGGATGGGAGGGCATATTTTTAGTTTATTAATCTTTTTAATTTTACATCTTTCTTTTGAAATATTAAAAAATAAAGATATAAAAATAAGTGCCATAAGATAGGATTTTCCCTCAATAGAATCTTCTACACTTAAACATAAAGCAGAAGAAAAGCATTAAAAATACACATAATACCAATAAGAGAAAAAAATGAGAGGTTTTTGAAGATATACATTCATGTTTCTTTCCCATGCATAATCCAAATGCAAGGGGAAAAGAGGAATAGAGTGGGAAAGGAGTCAGGTGACAAAAGGTGAGGCAAGCTGACAGGTGAGTCGTAGAGAGGACAGAATGGAGCCCCCATATCTCCCAGCCAACAATGTTCAAACCTTGCTAGTTACCCTGTATGCTGGGCTTGGCTCTGCCAAGTGTACACGTTATTTAAAAGAGAGAGAAGGTGGAAAGGTGGAAGAAGACAAAAAGAGGTATGACATTTTTTCAGTTTGTTCTTATAATAAGAAGAAAACCTTACCTCAATTTTCTTCAATACATCTGCAGTATTAGTGAGTGAAGTGCCTTTGCCTGTATCTTTTGCCTTTTTGGATTTGGGGCCTGCTGAAGTAAAACCACTGTTAACACATTTTTCTATAACAGCAATTGTATATTAAATGTCTTCGCCTTTTAATATGCCATCTAGCATGCTGGTATGCCATACCCGGCACACATAATTTGCAGGATGAATTAATTTTCCTAAAGAATGAACAAAATAAATCAGCACACATCACCAATTTTCCATGGTGAGGAGTAAACGATAATCACTTAATAGGATATTTTCTAAGATTGCAACCAGATATCTCTACTGAAAATTTGAATTGGCATTTAATGTCCTCAGGGCCAAAACTGCGACAATGTTCCCTCAGGTAGAAGCACTAGAGGGGCAGTGAAAGGCTCCCACAAATGTATCATCTGCACTGGCTTCCTGTTCACTGATCAGGAAATTTTAAATAGGGCAATCCTACCAGGTTTGGGAAAATAAAAAACAAACTTCCAGTTATAAAATATATAATCACGAGGATGATTATACATCAGTATAATCATCAGTACAGTGATGATATTATACATCAGTACAGTGCAGGGAATAGGTCAATAATATTGTAATAACTTTATATGGTGATCTAGACTCATAGTGGTGATCATTTCATGATGTATAAAAGTTATCACATCACTATGTTGTACATCTGAAATTAATATAATATGTAAGTCAACTATACTTCAATTAAAAAACATACAAGTGTAGAATAAATATGTATTTGCCAGTGGTTAAAGAGATGAGAAAGAGGTTATATTCAGGGCAGCATAGCATTATCTTTGTAATGAAGATTAAAATAGTTAAATGGGGGCTTCCCTGGTGGCGCAGTGGTTGAGAGTCCGCCTGCCGATGCAGGGGACGCGGGTTTGTGCCCCGGTCCGGGAGGATCCCACATGCCGCGGAGCGGCTGGGCCCATGAGCCGTGGCCGCTGAGCCTGCGCGTCCGGAGCCTGTGCTCCGCAGCGGGAGAGGCCACAGCAGTGAGAGGCCCGCGTACCGCAAAAAAAAAAAAAAAAAAAAAAAAAAAAAAAATAGTTAAATGGAACACACCCGTCATATGAATCTGAAAACTCAAAGCAATATAAATAAAATGTTTTAATAGCTTTGGGATACAAAAATTTTTAAGCTGTATCAAAAATATTGCATTTTGAGGCTAATGTGAAACTGCAGGGTATAAAGAATTGTTTCACATACAGATCCTGCTAGTCAGTTACCAAAACACTATGATATGTTACAAAATTGTCCCATGGTGATCAAAAAGTATTACCATTCTTTCCCAAAATCAAACTAAATACCTAGAAATTACTTGGTAACAGAGGAAAATATGGCTCAGAAAGATGTAATTTTGTTAAAGATTAACATTTAACCTATAGAAGAAGAAATTTTTAGATTGTGGTGCATGACCCATAACTGATGGAATTTACAAGTTATTATGTGATACCAAATTGCCCCTTGGGGAGTCACTGAGTTCAGACCTCCCAAACATACATATTAGTGAGGTTTTGCTCAAACAAAAGTTATAAAAAAATAGTTAGATTTAATGATGGGTAACTATCTCTGTTCCCCTTGAGAGCAAAGACTGTTTAATCTGAATTGTAGCACATAAAATATCATATATGAACAAGCTCTCAATATATAATATTGATGCCAGAAAACACTAGCTAAGAATGTAACTTACATCAAGAAGTCTTTTTCTCTAAGGAGTTTTTATCAAATTATTTAAATTTCATACACATAAATCTGTTAAATGGATATTATAGAACATGGTCAGGTAAATAAACTTATAAAAATTATTAATCTCTTAGCCAAGAAAGTCAGTTGCATATTCAAGTCTACTCAGCAATTTTGGCTATGTATTATTTATAATTGAGAAAGAAGTGTCAAATTATGAAAAGTTGTTAGAAGACTGTTTCAACCCCAAAACATTTACATGAATTTTTTTTCATCTTTGGCCAAATACATGCATATATTTGAATTTTTTTGTTTCTTTCAACACCTGCCAATAGCTGGTTCTTCAAGAAACAAACTTTTTCAGTCTTTGGCTCTTTTGGTATTGGCTACTTTCATGTAAATCAGGGGAGGCCATTTTAACAAAAGAGAGAGTATAAGCTTACCAGGAACATAACACAAAAATTATACAATATGAAATAAAAATATTAAGAAGAATGGAAAAAGAAAGTTTTGTTGTTTTCGTTTTCAACAAATGAAAATCCTGATGCACTGGAAGCTTTTACAAATCATCAATGTATATATGTGATTCTAGGGATGAGCAGCCGGTGGGATGTATTTGAACATTAATTCCTCCAAATCAGATATATTCTTTTCAGCTCTTTAAAGTCTGCTAAAAATTTGTGATCCACTAGGACATGACCCAGTATCATTCAAGCAAATGTTATTTTATTATGAAAATAATATATTTGTCTAAGAAAAGCCAAGGGTATAAAGGACAGCAGGTAAACTATCAGATCTCAGTATATAATAATTCTGTTCTCAATCAAGCTAAATATTCTTATATGTTGTAGCTTTGAAATAAAACAAAAATACTTCCAGTTAAAATATATATGTCAAAATTCACCAAATTGTATGTTTCAAATATGTGCGTTTTATTATATGTCAACTATATCTCAATAAAGCTGTTAAAAAGGGGAGGGGGATCTCTTTCAAAAGACAGAAGTCGAGGGAGTACTTCCTAACTCATTCTATGAGGTCAGAATTACCCTAATACCAAAATCAGACGCATATTATGAGAAAGCAAACTAAAGATCACTATCTCTCATGAATAAAGATACAAAACTCCTCAACAAAATATTCTCAACTCCAATCCAACAATGTATAGAAGGAATTATACACCACAGTCAAGGGGGATTTACCCCAGGGATATAAGGCTGGTCCAAAATCAATTAATGTAATCCATCACATTAACAAGCTAAAGAAGAAAAATCACATGATCATATCAATAGATGCAGAAAAAGCATATGACAAAATCAAACAGCCATTCATGATAAAAACTCTTAGTAAGTTAGGAACAGAGGGGAAATTCTTCAACTTGATACAGAATATCTACAAAAACACCCTATAGTTACATCATACTTAGTGGTGAAAAACTTGATATCATTAATAATAAAAACCTGACACTCTGCCACTAAGATCAGGAACAAGGCAAGAAAGTTCCCTCTCATCACTGCTTTTCAACATTTCACTGGAAGTCCTAGCTAATACAATAAGATAAGAAAAGGATACAAAAGGTATGTAGATTGGGAAGGAAAAAATAAAACTTCCTTTGTTCACAGACGACATGTAGAAAATCTGAATGAACTGGCTAAAAAACTCCTGGAACTAATAAGCAATTATAGCAGGGTTATAGGATACAGGTTAATACACAAAATCAATAGATTTCTTATATATGAACAATTGACAAGTAGAATTTGAAATTAAAAACATAGTACTATTTACATTAGTACCCACCAAAATGAAATACTTAGGTAAAAATCTAACAAAATGATCTATATGAGGAAAACTACAAAACTCTGATTAATGAAATCAGAGAACTAAATAAATGGAGAGATATTCCATATTCATGGATAGGAAGAGCTAATATCTTCAAGGTATCATTTCTTCCCAACTTCATCTATAAATTCAACGCAATCTCAATCAAAATCCTAGTAAATTATTTTGCAGAAATCGACAAACTGACTCTACTGTATGTATGGAGAGGCAAAAGACCCAGAATAGCCAACACAACACTGAAGAAAAATAACAAAGTTAGAGGACTGGCACTACCTGACTTTAAAACATACTATAAAGCTATTGTAATCAAGACAGTGGTATAGGTGAAAGAATAAATACATAGGCCAACGAAACCAAATAGAGAGCCCAGAAAGAGACCCACATAAATACAGAAAAAGGCAACTGGACTTCCACATGCAAAAAAATGAATTTACACAGACTTTACACCCTTCACAAAAATTAACTCAAAATGGATCACAGACTTAAATGTAAAACACAAAACTATAAAACTCCTAAAAGATAACATAGGAGAAAATTTAGATGACCTTGAGCTTGGTGATGACTTCTGAGAGGCAAAACCAAAGGCAGGATCCATGAAAAAAGGAACTGATAAGCTGGACTACATTAAAATTAAAAACTGCTGTATGAAAGACACTGTCAAGGAATAAGAAGACAAGCTACAGACTGGGAGAAAATGTTTTCAAAAGACGTATTTGAAAAAGGACTGTGTGAAATAGAAAATAATATATATTGGTCTCAGCCCCTGGTTTCTGGCACAGAACTCCTAAAACCCTTATAACTTCCTAAGTGACAATAGTGTGTTTTTTTGTTGTTGTTCTAATATGTGTCTAAATACCTTGGAATTTACTGGGTGATAGGAGTGTCTTTTGTTCTAAGGAGGTGACACTTGGTGGGCTGCTGGGCAGCTTCAGGATGGGGTGGGTTATCATAAACATCAAGCCATGATTAGAAGCCTGGAACTTTCAGCCTCATCTCCCATCCCTTGGAAAAGAGGAGAGGGGCTGGAGATTGAGTTAATGATTGATCATGCCCATGTGATGAAGCCTCCATAAAAATCCCCAAAGGATGTGGTTCCAAGAGTTTCTGGCTTGGTGAACATATCCATGTACTAGAAGGTGGCGCATCCCAATTCCACAGAGACAGAAGTTCCTGCACTGGCGACCTTCCAGACTTTATCTTATGTATCTTTTCACCTGACTGTTCATCTGTATCCTTTATCATAATCTTTATCATATAGTAAACTGGTAAACGTAAGTAAATGTTTCCCTAAGTTCTGTGAGCTGTTCTAGCAAATCAAATCCAAGGTTGGGGGTGGAGGGCATGGGAACCTCTGATTTGTAGCCAACTCAGACAAAAGTCGTGGGTAACCTGAAGACACACTATACTTGTGATTGACATCTGTAGTGGGGAGTAGTCTCCTGGGACGGAGCCCTTAATCTGTGGGATCTGTGCTAACTCCAGTTAGTGTCAGAACGGAATTAAATTGTAGGAGACACAGCTGGTGTTACAGAGAATGGCTTGATGTGCAGGAAAAAACTCCATACATCTGGTGTCAGAATTGCTGTGAATGTGGTAGTGGTGTGACAGGAAAGGACAAACACCCAGCAAGAGTGTTTTTCCTACAGACTATCATCCAAAATATACAAAGAACTCCTAAAACTCAACAATAAAAACACATTAAAAAACCCAATTTCTCCAATGTCTCTCCCACAACCTCATCTTAGCAAGCTAGTACTCGTCCTTCAATCTGGAGTTCAATTGTACCTCCTCAAAGAACCCTTCCCTGGCCTCCCAGTGAAGACAGTGTGTTACGTTTAATGTCTTTACTCCAACTGACTGTGAGCTCTGTGAGGGCGAGGATTACTCCTACTTTGCTCACTGTTTTATCCCTCTTAGCACAGTGTCTGGCAATAGTAGATGTTCAACAACTTTGTATTTGGTGGAATTATGAAAGAACAACACAACAGAAGCTTTCACTGTGATATTTTATGTACACCATAAAGTTCTATTCGACAGTTCCCAAACGTTACCAGTTCCAAATGTTTTAGTTAAAAACTTAAAATATAGCCAGTATAATCTTTTTAAAACTTTCAAATATGCAAATGAGAATATCTACATACTTGAAGAGTCTTTCCTAGCACATCAAAATTCCATAATTAAAGGAAAAACAATTAAACAAATAAAAACAAAACAAAAAATGAACAGCAAAAGGCTCCAACGAAATAATCATAATGTCAAAAATATTTTAAGAAAAAGCATTCAGAACATTGAGTGTAACATTAGATTGACAGTTCCATATTAAATGGAAGTTAAGCAATAACCTTTTCCCACCTGGATTATTATTATTATATTAGTTAATGTACCTTTTTTGCATTTTTTTCTTGGCATCAACTCTCTAGGGAGTCTTCTCCAATCTGTGTGTACAAAAGGAGAAATATAAAAATGGCAGTTTCCTCTAGGAATTACTGGCACTAGCTATAACTATTTAAAGAACATGATAGTTGCTCATGCAAAGGAAATAAAGTTTCTTAATATCTGACTATACATATTTAGCTGGGATCAAATTATAACAATGATATATTTTCTCCTATGAAGAAAAAAAGTTTATTAAAATAGCTTTGAAACAGTGTTATAAATTTTCTACAACATTCTTTTAACAGCTATACAGTATTTATATAATTAATTTCAAATACAGAAATTCTCATAACAAAAAATACAGAAAAATATTTATGGGCATGAAAAGTTATTCATGATATACTGGTAAATTAAAAAAGCTTCTAAAACAATACATACAGAATTCCATTTAAAAAATAAACCTACCATATAAATATTTTTATATACATTTGTGCAGAGAAAGCTCTAGGTTGGGGACAAAATATTACAGTAATTCCTTGCGAGTGTTAGGATTACAGCTGTTTTTCTTAACTGTTATTTATTTAACTACTCTGTATTTTATAAGTTTTCTGTAGTTGATATGTATTTTTTAAAAAATTTATTTATTTAACTTATTTATTTTTGGCTGCATTGGGTCTTCATTACTGCACGCCGGCTCTCTCTAGTTGTGGTGAGTGGGGGCTACTCTTCGTTGCGGTGTGTAGGTTTCTCATTGTGGTGGCTTCTCTTGTTTCGGAGCATGGGCTCTAGGCTTGTGGGCTCAGTAGTTGTAGCTCGTGGGCTCTAGAGCACAGGCTCAGTAGTTGCGGCGCATGGGCTTAGTTGCTCCGTGGCATGTGGGCTTCTCCCACACCAGGGCTCAAACCCGTGTCCCCTGCATTGGCAGGCGGATTCTTAACACTGTGCCACCAGGGAAGCCCTGTAGTTGATATGTATTTCTTTTTTTTTTTTTTTTCTGTGGTACGCAGGCCTCTCACTGTTGTGGCCTCTCCCGTTGCGGAGCACAGGCTCCGTATGTACAAGCTCAGCAGCCACAGCCCACATGCCCAGCCGCTCCACGGCATGTGGGATCCTCCCGGACTAGGGCACGAACCCGTGTCCATTGCATCGGCAGGCGGATTCTTAACCACTGCACCACCAGGGAAGCCCTGATATGTATTTCTTATGTAATAAAATTTTTTTTCAAAAGTTAAAATATGTGATCACAATCCTAATACATGCAAAACTAAATAAACAATTCTAATAATTATAGGAAAAATTTTAAATTAAAAATACAAATAGCTATGGAAAAGTAAATTCCCTCCAATTAATAATTTTGCCTGCATTAATTAAACAATTCCTTTAATTTGTCACTTCCTTTTCATTTTTAAGCTTAATCAGAAAAATGATGCAACATGAAAATAGATAAAAATGCTGCCTGCTAGGGCTTCCCTGGTGGCGCAGTGGTTGAGAGTTCGCCTGCTGATGCAGGGGACACGGGTTCGTGCCCCGGTCCGGGAGGACCCCACACGCCGCAGAGCGGCTGGGCCCGTGAGCCATGGTCGCTGAGCCTGAGCGTCCGGAGCCTGTGCTCCACAACGGGAGAGGCCACAGCAGTGAGAGGCCCACGTACTGCAAAAAAAAAAAAAAAAAAATGCTGCCTGCTAATAAAAGAAAAACTCAGTGTCTTTTGCAGAAAACATTTATATCTTAAGCTATTTTAGCTGAATTAATAAATTTTGCTTTAAATATTTTTCTTTTTATAAACAATACACAGGTGATCATGAGAAAGTATTTAAAGAGAATCATTTAGAGATGAATGTTTATGAAGTAGAAGAAATGAGAGACCTAAGACAGTGTTTTCAGAGGGACACAACCTTATCAATAATCAGCACTGAAAAGAAAGCACTGTAAGTCAGGAAAACAATAATGCTGTAAATGCAACTTATGCATTTACATACAGGCAGTTTCTATAACACACCAAGGACAGAGATGTCAAAGGAAAGTGAGTTAAAATGAGGAGACCTGGGTTTTAGAAGTATGGTCCATGTCATCCTGACAGGTCTCTTCATTTCTATGGCAACTGTTAATTTTCTATAAAATGAATGAACTGGATGAGTTCTCTGCAGCCCCCTTTCACCTTGTCTCTATCCAAGGCAATTTTGTGAATGTTGAAAAAAAAAAACTCTTAGGTATGGTTCTGTTAAAAAGGCATCTTAACAATCAAAAAGAGTCTATGCCTGCTGGAAAGAAAGGAAGTTACACAAACTTGGCTTAAAATATTCATAAAAATAGACTTGCTTCTCCTCAGAAGCTATAAAATCACACAGGTGCACAGCACAGGTATTAGAGACTAAAACTGTGATTGTGGCAAAAGGAAATGGAAAACCCAATGGTTCTGGTGAGCCCCAGTTTATAAAAAAAACCCAAAGTATCCTAAGAATTTCCAAAAAAACACTTCAACCCTTCTGTGTTACAATATAAAAATCGTTTCATCTTAGTTTTCAAAAGATATATGTTGCTAATTAATTATAGGAAAAGAGCCAGACTCTATTTTCCTATGGTGAAAATACAAAATTTGTCCTAAAAAATATGGGGTAGGGAGATAGCCTTTAAAGATTATTTTAACATTTTCAGTTTTACAATTACCTGGTATCCACTCTTCTTTGTACACCTTCATATATCTTTTACTATATCTTTCAATATCTAGAAAAAAGATAGAAAAAACAAATTTTAAAATAATTGAAAACACCAGGTAACATCTTTTATTTCACATACAGGGAGTTTCTTACATTTCTCCACAATGTGTCCCTGGACACATACTGAACAGTTCAATGAGTATTACATGTTTAGGGAAGTGGCAAGAAGCACCTGGGTATGAATGACTGGGGGTGAGCAGAGACCTAAACCCTAATTATGGTTCTTAGAATCAGACAATCTGACTCATCTCTAAGAAAATTCACAAAAGCCCAAATGCAAGTCAGGAAGCCACTTACACATAAGGGCAGGGGGTCTACTTGGCATCTTCTATTTTCTTCTCGTGACACTGGCCTCCAGCTCCCAATCTCTAAACCTTGTATAACTGGAAGGTATTAAGTATCTAAGTGAGGATGGAGGGCCGTTTGCTTACCTCCAGTAAGGTAAGCAAATGCTTAATACACACATTTACTTAGGCTTCTCAGTGAGCTACTTGTCACAATCCATTGGGGAAGAGAATGCGGAAAAGGGTAGGAGTGGGCAAGGCTGGACTTGATGGGGCATGAATGAGCAAGCTGCAAGCCTTCCATGTCACTGCTGAGAACTCTGCAGGGACCTTACGAGCTCACCAAAAACGGGACTGTGGCTGTGGCTCTTGTTCTGCTTTGCCCACTTTGCCACAAGAAGTTCCCTCGATGAGGGCTCAAACCTTTTCCCAACAGCACAAATTAGCAAGTGACACCATTATACAATAGCTTGAAACCATGGTTCATCATAAAAACTGGTTTAGGAGGATAGTCATGAAAAGCAGACGGTAATATAAAAGATGAAAATATAAAAATCAAGACCCAAGTAGACACTGATTTTTCTTCCATGTTAAAAAAAATGCTTCCACAGACTCACAGATACAGGGAACAAACTAGTGGTTATGAGTGGGGAGAGGGAGGTGGGTAGGGGCAATACAGCGGTAGGGGATTAAGAGGTACAAACTATTAGGTATAAAATAAGCTACAGGGATATATTGTACAACACAGGGAATATAGTAAATATTTTATAATAACTATAAATGAAGTGTAAACTTTAAAAATTGTGAATCACTATATTGTACACCTGTAACATATAATATTGTACACTAAATAATACTAAGACCATGGTGTTAGACAAAGATAACTAAAATAAAGAGTAGATCAGAAACTAAGAGACAAGGTTTTTCTAGATATTTAACTGTTTGACTTCAATCTTGCTCTCAAGTTTTTCATCTGTAAAGAGAAGGCAAATGAGAGATTCCCAGCATCTGCATTTTAAATTTTTCTCCAAAACAGATTTTATATTTTGAAAAAATTTAACCCTCAGTTTACCAAGAAAAAATTATTACCATTTATTAATAATAACGGTTACTACCAACGAACCATTTTTATATTTTTAAGTTACTTTCAAATAATTTACAGAAGAATAAGAGATGTTGAAAACCAACTACTGGAATTCAATTTAAAAAAGCAAAGGATACAAATAGACGTTTCTCCAAAGAAGATATACGTGGACAAAAAGCACATGCTAAGATGTTCAACATCATTAGTCATTAGGGAAATTCCAACCAAAACTACAATAAGCTACCACTTTATACCCAGTTAGATGGCTAGAACTAAAAAGATAGTAATAAGTGTTAACAAGGATGTAGAGAAATTGGAACCCTTATACATTTTTGGTAATGTAAAATGGTGCAACCACTTCAGAAAACATTTTGGCAATTCCTCAAAATGTAAAATAAAGAGTTACCATATGACCCTAGATATGTACACAATAAAAGTGACATATGTCCACCCAACAACATGTATATGAATGTTCATAGCAGCTTTATTCATGGTAGCCCCAATGTGGAACTGACCCAAATGTCCATCAACTGACGAATGAACAAAATGTGGTATACACATATAATGGAATATAATTCAACCATAAAAAGGAATGAAACACTGATACATGGTTTACTATGTATGAACCCTGAAAACATTATGTTAAGTGAAAGTAATCAGTCACAAAAGAACACATATTATGATTCCATTTATATGAAATGTCTAGAACAGACAAATCACTAAAGACAAAGCAGATTACTGGTTGCCATGGGCTGAGGGGGGGAGGGGACAATGGGGAGTGATACTAATGGGTATGGGGGTATCTCTTCAGGATGATGAACAAGTTCTAAAAATTAGATAGCACTGTTGGTAGCACAATTCTGTGAGTACACTCAAAGGCACTGAAATAGTTTAAAAAGTATATTTTAGATATGTGAATTTTATCTCAATAAAGCTGTTATTTAAAAAGAAAGAAAATTAATTACTGGGAAATTTAATAACAAAGTATAGTAAACTCATTATACTCCACTATTTTCCTGGTTTTGAAGGTATATTCACCCAAAATGGGCTACATCCTTTGAATGCAGCTAACTGTGCATCATGAATTTGTCATGTACAAGCCTTAAATATAAGCACTTCATATATCCTGATTCCAGATTTCAAATACATCTTTAATAAATTCTAACTGATTATTTCTGTTTTTTCTCACACCTGCACCACCCAAGTGATTCTAGATTACAAATACATTTCTATTAATAGGTTTTAGCTTATCATTACTTCCAATTCTTCTTGTATTTGCATCATCAAAATGTAACACTTTAAAAAACTGTTATGGCTCACACTTTTGTTGAAGAGAGGATGGCAGAGCCATCTTCTTTGATCTATAATTGTAAAACATTTTCATTATTAAATTTATAATTACCAATTAATGTGATCAATCCAATAAATTGTTTCATTTCTACATAATCTATTTCCTTTCAATCATCTTTGTCTTTGCCTTTGCCTTCAGCAGTTGTCTTGTTACCAACTATATGAAATAAAATTTGTTATATAAATACCATCAAAAAAGAAAAAAAATATGGTCACGTCATTTTAGCAAACTGAATTTTCAAGGTTCCTATCACAAAATATTATGCGAAAGATTAACTGTATGAAAATACCATATGTCCTTTTCATTCTTAGAGATATATTGTTTACTCATTGATTCATCAGTTCATAGCAGAGAACAGTTAATGAAAAGTGATGAAATAATATCTCTGATGATGAAACAGCAAAATATTTCAAGAGGCAAGAAAAATAAGATCACTAAGGTTCCAAAATGTATTTTAGATTTATGAAGCGGTCCAATTGACCAGTATGGTAATGCTAAGATAATATGAATTTTTTTTCTTTTCTAAAGCAAATTCTCTTTGTTCTTTGGAAGATGTCTATGAAAAAATAAGTAATGAATATAAATCATTACATAAAATAGTAAGAACTGCTCAAAAAGAAACTAAAACATTAAAATGGACCCTGACAGTATATTGAGAGTTAATAAACCAAACAAACTCCATTTGTTCAATAACAGACCTTGTGGTCATAATGCAGGTAAACGTATGATTTCCATTAAGCTTCTGAAAATGGCTTACAGAACCATCACCACTGTCACCCCTGTTTCTAGCTCAGAGGACCCCAGTGGTTCAGGAACCTGAGCTGGGAACCACTGGACCAAATGCTGTCTATGCACCTTTGCAGCTAAAACTCATTAAAATAATAAAATTCATTGATTCATTTCTCTTTATTAAAAAATAATAAATTTCATTGCAGAGAAACTACCAATCATTTCTATAATTCTACCTCAGAACACTATAAACAAACCTTGAATCTATCACAACATGAAATATGTTTCTTCTGTGCCCTCCGTTCTTTGTGAACAAATCTCAGTGCCCAGAGCCACCAGCCATTTGATGATCAGGAAGAGATCTCCTACCTTATTTGTCAAAGTCTGTACAGCTTTAGTTCTTTACATTAGTCCATAAATCTCTCTTTCCTAAAGCACATAGGTAGTGAGTGATGAGAGAAGGCTGGTGAACATACAGAGATGGAACACTATCTAGAATATGGCTCCCTATGACAGTTGTGTACTTCTATTCAGTCTGGCCAATTCTTTTCCATTCAAGGTGTGTATACGCACACTATATGTGTGTGTGTATGTCTGTGTGTATATATATATAATGTATATATAGAGTGTATATAAACCTGTACTCACATATATATATTATGTATTTTTAAAATGCTTTACTTTCTTTTTATTTATTAATCTATTTCTTTATTTATTTTAACATCTTTATTGAAGTATAAATTGCTTTACAATGGTGTCTTAGTTTCTGCTGTATAACAAAGTGAATCAGCTATACATATACATATATCCCCAGATCTCCTCCCTCTTGCATCTCCCTCCTACCCTCCCATCACATCCCTCTAGGTGGTCACAAAGCAACGAGCTGATCTCCCTGTGCTATGGGGCTGCTTCCCACTAGCTATCTATTTTACATTTGGTAGTATATATAAGTCCATGCCACTCTCTCACTTCGTCCCAGCTTACCCTTCCCCCTCCTCGTGTCCTCAACACTCAAGTCCATTCTCTATGTCTGCATCTTTATTCCTGTACTGCCCCTATGTTCTTCAGAACTTTTTTTTTTTTAGATTCTATATATACGTGTTAGCATAAGGTATTTGTTTTTCTCTTTCTGACTTCACTCTGTATGACAGACTCTAGGTCCATCCACCTCACTACAAATAACTCAATTTCATCTCTTTTTATGCTGAGTAATATTCCATTGTATATATGGGCCACATCTTCTTTATCCATTCATCTGTCGATGGACACTTAGGTTGCTTCCATGTTCTGGCTATTGCAAATAGAGCTGCGATGAACATTGTGGTACATGATTCTTTTTGAATTATAGTTTTCTCAGGGTATAAGCCCAGTAGTGGGATTGCTGGGTCATATGGTAGTTCTATTTGTAGTTTTTTTAAGGAACCTCCATACTGTTCTCAATAGTGGCTGTAGCAATTTACATTCCCACCAACAGTGCAAGAGGGCTCCCTTTTCTCCACACCCTCTCCAGCATTTATTGCTTGTAGATTTTTTGATGATGGCCATTCTGACTGTTGAGAGGTGATACCTCATTGTAGTTTTGATTTGCATTTCTCTAATGATTAGTGATGTTGAGCATTCTTTCATATGTTTGTTTTCAATATTTATATCTTCTTTGGAGAAATGTCTATTTAGGTCTTCTACCCATTTTTGGATTGGGTTGTTTGTTTCTTTGATACTGAACTGCATGAGCTGCTTGTAAATTCTGGAGATTAATCCTTTGTCAGTTGCTTCATTTGCAAATATTTTCTCCCATTCTGAGGGCTGTCTTTTCGTCTTGTTTATGTTTTCCTTTGCTGTGAAAAAGCTTTTAAGTTTCATTACGTCCCATTTGTTTATTTTTGTTTTTATTTCCATTTCTCTAGGAGGTGGGTCAGAAAGGATCTTACTGTGATTTATGTCATACAGTGTTCTGCCTATGTTTTCGTCTAAGAGTTTTATAGTGTCTGGCCTTACATTTAGGTCGTTAATCCATTTTTGAGCTTATTTTTGTGTATGGTGTCAGGGAGTGTTGTAATTTCATTCTTTTACATGTAGTTGTCCAGTTTTCCCAGCACCACTTATTGAAGAGGCTGTCTTTTCTCCATTGTATATTCTTGCCTCCTTTATCAAAAATAAGGCGACTATAGTTGTGTGGGTTAATCTCTGGGCTTTCTATCCTGTTCCACTGATCTATATTTCTGTTTCTGTGCCAGTACCATACTGTCTTGATTTCTGTAGCTCTGTAGTATAGTGTGAAGCCCGGGAGCCTGATTCCTCCAGCTCCATTTTTCTTTCTCAAGATCGTTTTGGCTATTCCGGGGTCTCCTGTGTTTCCATACAAATTGTAAAATTTTTTGTTCTAGTTCTGTGAAAAATGCCATTGGAAGTTTGATAGAGATTGCATTGAATCTGTAGACTGCTTTGGGTAGTATAGTCATTTTCACAATGTTGATTCTTCAATCGAAGAACATGGTATATCTCTTGATCTGTTTGTATCATCTTTAATATCTTTCATCAGCGTCTTATAGTTTTCTGCATACAGGTCTTTTGTCTCCTTAGGTAGGTTTATTGGTAGGTATTTTATTCTTTTTGTTACAGTGGTAAATGGGAGTGTTTCTCTAATTCCTCTTTCAGATTTTTCATCATTAGTATATACAAATGCAAGAGATTTCTGTGCATTAAATTGTATCCTGCTACTTTACCAAATTCATTGATTAGCTGTAGTTTTCTGGTAGCATCTTTAGGATTCTCCATGTATATTATCATGTCATCTGCAAACAGTGACAGTTTTGTTTTTGTTTCTTTTTTTAACAGTGACAGTTTTACTTCTTTTCCAATTTGGATTCCTTTTATTTCTTTTCCTTCTCTGATTGCTGTGGCTAAAACTTCCAAAACTATGTTGAATAACAGTGGTGAGAGTGGACAAACCTTGTCTTGTTCCTGATCTTAGAGGAAATGGTTTCAGTTTTTCACCATTGAGAATGATGCTGGCTGTGGGTTTGTCATATATGGCCTTTATTATGTTGAGGTAAGTTCCCTCTATGCCTACTTTCTGGAGGGTTTTTATCATAAATGGGTGTTGAATTTTGTCAAAAGCTTTTTCTGCATCTATTGAGATGATCATATGGTTTTTCTCCTTCAATTGGTTAGTATGGTGTATGATTTGCATATATTGAAGAATCCTTGCATTCCTGGGATAAACCCCACTTCACCATGGTGTATGATCCTTTCAATGTGCTGTTGGATTCTGTTTGCTAGTGTTTTGTTGAGGATTTTTGCATCTATGTTCATCAGTGATACTGGTCTATAGTTTTCTTCCTCTGTGACATCTTTGTCTGGTTTTAGTATCAGGGTGATGGTGGCCTCATAGAATGAGTTTGTTCCTCCCTCTGCTATATTTTGGAAGAGTTTGAGAAGGATAGGTGTTAGCTCTTCTCTAAATGTTTGATACAATTCGCCTGTGAAGCCATCTGGTCCTGGGCTTTTGTTTGTTGGAAGATTTTAATCACAGTCTCAATTTCAGTGCTTGTGATTGCTGTTTACATTTTCTGTTTCGTCCTGCTTCAGTCTCAGAAGGTTGTGCTTTTCTAAGAATTTGTCCATTTCTTCCAGGTTGGCCATTTTATTGGCATATAGTTGCTTGTAGTAATCTCATGATTCTTTGTATTTCTGCAGTGTCAGTTGTTACTCCTCCTTTTCATTTCTAATTCTATTGATTTGAGTCTTTTTTTTCTTGATGAGTCTGGCCAATGGTTTATCAATTTTGTTTATCTTTTCAAAGAACCAGCTTTTAGTTTTATTGATCTTTGCTATTGTTTTCATCATTTCTTTTTCATTTATTTCTGATCTGATCTTTATGACTTCTTTCCTTCTGCTAACTTTGGGGTTTTTTGTTCTTTCTTTAACGGCTTTAGGAGAAAGGTTAGGTTGTTTATTTGGGATTTTTCTTGTTTCTTGAGGTAGGATTGTATTGGTATAAACTTCCCTCTTAGAACTGCTTTTGCTGCATCCCATAGGTTTTGGGTCATCGTGTTTTCATTGTCATTTGTTTCTAGGTATTTTTTGATTTCCTCTTTGATTTCTTCAGTGATCTCTTGGTTATTAAGTAGTATATTGTTTAGTCTCCATATGTTTGTAGTTTTTACAGATTTTTTCCTGTAGCTGATATCTAGTCTCACAGCGTTGTCGTCGGAAAAGATACTTGATACAATTTTAATTTTCTTAAACTTACCAAGGCTTGATTTGTGACCCAAGATATGATCTATCCTGGAGAATGTTCCATGAGCACTTAAGAAGAAAGTGTATTCTGTTGTTTTTGGATGGAATGTCCTATAAATATCAATTAAGTCTGTCTTGTTTAATGTGTCATTTAAAGCTGTGTTTCCTTATTTATTTTCATCTTGGATGATCTGTCCATTGGTGAAAGTGGGGTGTTAAAGTCCTCTACTATGATTGTGTTACTGTCGATTTCCCCTTTTATGGCTGTTAGCATTTGCCTTTGTATTGAGGTGCTCCTATGTTGGGTGCGTAAATAGTTACGATTATTATACCTTCTTGGGTTGATCTCTGGATCATTATGTAGTGTCTTTCTTTGTCTCTTGTAATAGTCTTTATTTTGAAGTCTATTTTGTCTGATATGAGAATTGCTACTCCACCTTTCTTTTGGTTTCCATTTGCATGGAATATCTTTCCATCCCTTCACTTTCAGTCTGTATGTGTCCCTAGGTGTGAAGTGGGTCTCTTGTAGACAGCATACATATGGGTCTTGTTTTTGTATCCATTCAGTCAGTCTATGTCTTTTGGTTGGAGCATTTAATCCATTTACATTTAGGGTAGTTATTGATATGTATGTTCCTATTACCATTTTCTAAATTGTTTGGGGTTTGTTATTATAGGTCTTCATCTCTTTTGTTTCCTGCCTAGAGAAGTTCTTTTAGTGTTTGTTGTACAGCTGGTTTGGTGGTGCTGAATTCTTTTAGCTTTTGCTTGTCTGTAAAGCTTTTAATTTCTCCATTGAATCTGGGTAGAGTAATCTTGGGTGTAAGTTTTTCCCTTTCATCACTTTAAATATGTCCTGCCACTCCCTTCTGGCTTTCAGAATTTCTGCTGAAGGATGAGCTGTTAACCTAATGGGGATTCCCTTGTATATTATCTGTTCCTTTTCCCTTGCTGCTTTTAACATTTTTTCTTTGTATTTAATTTTTGATAGTTTGATTAATATGTGTCTTGGCATGTTTCTCCTTGGATTTATCTTGTATGGGACTCTCTGTGCTTCCTGGACTTAATTGACTATTTCCTTTCCTATATTCGGGAAGTTTTCAACTGTAATCTCTTCAAATATTTTCTCAGTCCCTTTCTTTTTCTCTTCTTCTTCTGGGATCCTTATAATTTGAATGTTAGTGCGTTTAATGTTGTCCCAGAGGTCTCTGAGACTGTCCTCAATTCTTTTCATTCTTTTTTCTTTATTCTGCTCTGTGGTAGTTATTTCCACTATTCTATCTTCCAGGTCTCTTATCTGTTCTTCTGCCTCAGTTATTGTGCTATTGATTCCTTCTAGAGAATTTTTAATTTTATTTATTGTGTTGTTCATCATTGTTTGTTTGCTCTTTAGTTCTTCTAGGTCCTTGTTAAATGTTTCTTGTATTTTCTCCATTCTTTTTCCAAGATTTTGGATCATCTTTACTATCATGATTTTGAATTCTTTTTCAGGTAGACTGCCTATTTCCTCATTTGTTTGGTCTGGCGGGTTTTTATCTTGCTCCTTCATCTGCTGTGTGTTTCTCTGTCTTCTCATTTTATTTAACTTACTGTGTTTAGGATCTCCTTTTCACAGGCTGCAGGTTCGTAGTTCCCGTTGTTTTTGGTGTCTGCCCCCAGTGGCGAAGGTTGGTTCAGTGGGCTGTGTAGGCTTCCCGGTGAGGCGACTGGTGCCTGTGTTCTGGTGGATAAGGCTGGATCTTGTCTTTCTGGTGGGCAGGACCGTGTCTGGTGGTGTGTTTTGGGGTGTCTGTGACCTTATTATGATTTTAGGCAGCCTCTCTGCTAATGGGTGGGGTTGTGTTCCTGTCTTGCTAGTTGTTTGGCATAGGGTGTCCAGCACCATAGCTTGCTGTTCGTTGAGTAGAGCTGGATCTTAGTGTTGAGATGGAGATCTCTGGGAGAGCTTTCACTGGTTGATATTACCTGGAGCCGGGAGGTCTCTGTTGGACCAGTGTCCTGAACTTGGCTCTCCCACCTCAGAGGCACAGGCCTGACACCCAGCCAGAGCACCAAGACAGTGTCAGCCACAGGGCTCTGATATTAGTAATGCCAGAAGGCTCTTAACAGCGGTCTCAGCCACAGAATCTCAGCTTAGTGACATGCTCTGTGCCTTTGTAGGAGCCGCGACACCACCCCCACCACCACCGGCTGCATGCTCTTCCGGCTCTGCACCAACCCTCCTTCCTCCATGTGCCTCTAGGCAGTGCCCTGGGCCTTGTGTGCCTTTTACATGTGGTAAATGGAGGCTCAGAGTGCAGGTCAGCCGAGGTCATGCCCCAACCCAAAAAGCCTTTACTTTCAACCATAGTTTTTTTTAATAACACATTATATCAGGAAAGAGAGGTAAACATGAGTATATTCAAAGAGAATATACTTGCATCAATTTAGAAAATTCTATGCAAGAGGTTTCTTCTGGAACAGTAACAAAAGATTCCTTATATATTTAAATACTTTATTATGCAGTTATCAAAGGTAAAGATCCGGGATTCCCAGGTGGCGCAGTGGTTGAGAGTCTGCCTGCTGATGCAGGGGACACGGGTTCATGTCCTGGTCTGAGAAGCTTCCACATGCCACGGAGTGCCTGGGCCTGTGAGCCATGGCCACTGAGCCCGTGTGTCCGGAGCCTGTGCTCCGCAACGGGAGAGGCCACAACAGTGAGAGGCCCACATACCACAAAAAAAAAAAAAAAAAAAAAAAAAAAAAAAAAGGTAAAAACCGTCTTGATCCAGGTATAAGCCAGCTGCTCTCCGAAACCATGAACAAAATTATGTTCCTGGTTTAAAAGACTCAAATAAATGTTTCCATGGTATGACATACTTTTAATTTGGACATGTACTTTAATAACAACCACATTTAAGTAAGTACATCCCATAATCTAGAGAAGAGACTAATTTTAAAAAGCCTAAAGTATATCCTACACTATTCACTAAGATTGAATATTTATTAGTTCATTTAATCTTACTTATTTAAATCTTTAAAATGAGATTTAATTTCATTTTTAAACTCAAATAGAGAAAAGCATGCAACATAATCATGAAAGTAAAAAAATTCAGTATTTTTGAGGTAAAAATATCAAACCATTTATTACATAACTTCAAGAAGCTATGTTTTGAAAAATTAAATAAACTTGTCTAAAATGCTTCTTACAATTATAAGCATGTGTAATATTACTATATAAGCCTTCCTTTTTGATTCTTATCCAATCTAAATCTTTTAGAATGAGGGAAAGGGTATGCATTTTTAATACTAATGGAATGAAATGATACTATATGAATTTCTCATGTTTTAATGATGTTGTTTTGAGAACTCAAGGATGGTATCGATCTCTCTAATTTCAACATTCAGGGGCAGAAACTGAAAATCAATATAGTTCTACTGTGCTAAATAACTACTCAGGAATGTGTTCTCTTCCTCTAAAACCACTTTGCACTTCCAGTCTGAGACTGTCAAGCCTTCTCCAACTGTAATTTCTCCTCTCTGTCCTTGGCATAACCAGTGAATACATATTTTATATTTTATATCTGATAAATGGTAAGCCAAAATACAGTCAAGCCTTTCAAAAATTTTAACCAAAATATTAAATAATCAGAGACCTGATCAAAGATTTACATATAAGGATAGTACTCATAGATATGAGGAAAAAAAACTAGAAACAATCTTAAATCTTACAGCAGGGAACTAGTTACAATTAATAATGTTATATCCACACAATGGAATACCACATAGTCATCAAATATCATATTTTCTAAGAATGCTAAGAATATGTGGATAAAATAGATAACTAATAAGAACCTACTGTATAGCACAGGGAACTTTACTCAATACTCTGTAATGACCTATATGGGAATAGAAGCTAAAAAAGAGTGGATATATGTATATGTATAACTGATTCACTTTGCTGTACACCTGAAACTAACACAACATTGTAAATCAACTATACTCCAATAAAAATTAACTAAAAAAGAATATGTGACAATGCTAGTAATATGCTATTGAGTGAAAAAGGAAGATACAAAGTAATATGAATCCAATTTTATAAAAGGAATATACACACAGAAGAAAAATCTGGAATATATAATAAAATATTAATAGTAGTTCTCCAGACATAAGGAATACAGGTGATTCTTACTTTCTTAATACTTCTGTTTTTCATAAATTTCACTGAACATATAAAACTTCTATTTTGAAAGATAATTTAAAAAATAAAATATCAAAAAGTTTAAAATATATTTTCTGCTAAATCAACATAAATATGCTTTTTCAAGGTAGTTGATTGAAATTTCTGACTGAATCAAATCAATCAGCTTTAAAGGTCATATATCTTATGCTGAAACACTACTTCATCTGTAGACAGTGAACCACATAAAGAGTCCAATACGCACCTTGTTTTTCTTCAGGTGTTTCTACAAAATAAGGCATTCTTTTCACTGTTTCTCTCAACTCCTGTTTCAGGGCCAGCACATAATCTTCACCCTCTCCTGTTTTCAGTGGCACTGGTTTATAATCTGTATCCTGTTTAAATTAAGAGGCAACTTTTAAAAATAAATTAAATATTTTAATATCCTTTTTGTCTATATTCTGAAAAATGTTTTATTGAAAAACTACATTTTACAGGTATTAAGTTTTACCATCAACTTAAAAGATTTTAAGCTTTTATAATCTATTAAACCTTTCACCCATCTCCTATTTTGCTCTTCTTTTAGAAGTAGAAAAGACACTTAGTTTTCCTACCTGCCCTAATTTTTCTACTGATCACACCAATAATCATTTTGCCATATAGTCTGTTGACTGTGATTCTATATTTTAACAATCAAGGCACCCAAATAAAAGCAGCTGCTCTAGTCTCCTATTAACCTCAGTCAGTGGTGGTGGTATTGGTGGGAGCAGCAGCATTAAAAAAAAAAAAGTAGGGGCTTCCCTGGTGGCGCAGTGGTTGAGAGTCCGCCTGCCGATGCAGGGGACACGGGTTCGTGCCCCGGTCTGGGAAGATCCCACATGCCGCGGAGCGGCTGGGCCCGTGAGCCACGGCCGCTGAGCCTGCGCGTCCGGAGCCTGTGCTCTGCAATGGGAGAGGCCACAACAGTGAGAGGCCCGCGTACCGCAAAAAAAAAAAAAAAAAAGTAGTAGCAGTTACCATTTAACAACTGGTTACTACATACTACAACCTAGATGTACTCAATATTCAAAATCCATGAACTCATCTAAAGTATCAATATCTCCCTTTTTACAGTGAGGAAACTGAGAAATGAACAATCTATATGCCCATATAGCATAAAAGTGGCAAAGCAGAAATTTGAATCTGTATCTTCAATTTTTAAAAATTACATGCACACCCACATATATATATATATTTATAATATATATATTCATTAAAATGTGGGTCCTCAGGGTACATAAAAAAGATATTTCTGGTTTCACAGGCTAAGTATAGGGTACATTTTAAAAATTTCACTCTGAATTTATTCATTCTACAACTATTTATTGAGTGCATACTATAAGTCACAAGGGGTTAGACAACAGGAGATGAACTAGTCAAACTTCCTACCTACATGGAATTTACATTCTAGGGGAGAAAATAAGTAAACAAATGAGGTAATATATAATTTCAGATAGTGATAAGTGAAATAGAAGGGCTGAAGCCAGGAAGAAGAAAGAGTGACTAGCGGAGTACGTGGAGATTAGAAGTGGCTGGTCTAGACAGGGTATGCACGCATGATCTCTCAGGGAAGTCATCTTTGAGCAGAGATATGGATAAAATTACGAAGCCATCCATGCAAAGAAATGGGGAAATCAATGGCTCCAGGGAAACAAGCAGAGGAAAATGCCTAAGGGAACAAGGAGATCAGCATGGCTAAGGAATGAGGACAGTGGTAGAAAAAGGGTCAGAGAGACATCAGTAAGGCCAGATCAGACAGAGCCTTTTAGCCAGTAATAAGGAATTTCATTTTTATTCCATGCAGAAAAAACCAGTATGTACTAATATTCCCAAGCTTTAGAAGTAACCTCACACATGCAGAAGAGCTTGTTTTAAAAGAAATCAATGTTAAGTGACATAATGTCTATACCTGAGATATTTACCTTTGTTTTTAGGCTATAATGAATATCAGAAAGGCAAAATACAAAGAGCAAAAAGTAGACACTCCCCATGTGAGACATCTAGATCCCCAATACATTTATCCAGGGTCCTCTACTTACATAAATCTTTCAACAAAGGATGTTTCCTTTTAAAAGAGGGAAAAGATTCCTGGAGGGAGTATCTGGTTATTTATGATTTTTTTCATATTTTATACTACAGCACATGTGCATCTGGAAATGTAAGCTTACATTTTAAACTTAATATAAAGCGAAAACATTAGATTAAAAATTACACCAATTACGTCTGCAGCATACTCATTAAATTTAAAAGCAACACTAAATGTAGTAGAAATGCTTATATTCTGAGAAAGAGTAACAAAATTAAAATTGACTTTAATAAGGAAATAAGCAAAAAAAAAAAGTTCAGTGGGTAAAAGGTCAAGTGGTATACTAGGGAGCAAAATTAAAATCTATAGATACAAGATGAGAAGAAAATCATTAGGTGAAGGTCTGGCACAATGGGAAGTGAGGACCACTGTAAAACCTGACTTAACTTTTAAAGATATTATTTTAATATTGGAATATATCAATAACAGCATTATAAAATGCAAGGATTGAAAAAAAATTCTTTCTTGGTTCAAAAAGTACTGAATACATTCAGGAAAAGGTGTATATAGTTTTCTGTATTTTAAGAAAGCAGTTTGAAAATTAGAAAAATTTCAGAAAAGAACAGTGGAAATATTTAAATTAAAGGCAAGTGACACACTCTCTTTTACTTTCTTATAGTTAGGATATTATAATGATATCATATATTCAAGTCTTATACAGAATTTAAATTTTCTCTGAAACATGAAAAAACACCCTGTGAGCATTTTGCTGTTAATGTACTTACAGGAAATAGTGGGGGTGGCTTCAATACTACATCGGGTAACTTTTCACCTCTGCTAAATCCAACTGCCTCAATATTAAAGGTGTAAGCAGCACGTCCTCTTCCTTTATTCCCAGCCATCAGAACTAGTTACATCAGAAAAAGTGGGCAAATTAAGACACTGTTAATGATTAAGATTCACTGGATCAAATGAAAAATGAAACCAACATTTTAAAACAAAATACACTCCACTCCTTAAATAGCATGGCCCATTTAAAACACTTTTGGAAAGCAAAACCTGTAAAGAAATAAATATGTGATAAACTGATTCCTGAACCCGTCACATCTAGTCATGTTTGGCAAGTAAAGTGATGATGGGCTCAACTACCTCACCCAGATCCTGGGTGGAGGGCTGATCCTGGGGCTCCTTTGCGATGCTGCCCCAAGCGCTGTGCAGCCAGCTGATGCAATTCTCTCTACCTCTCTGTGGTCTGGCAACAAGATCTCAGATAGATATTACAAAATGTGGCCAAGGAAAGGTTGTGCTGATGAAGAGGGGACACCTCGTTTTTTTAATCAACTTGAAGACTATCAGCAGTCATGTATACTTTAAATTTTTAAATAATTTTTTATCCTAAAATTTGAGTGTTAGAATCCTTGAGATCCTCCAATGTCCTCCTTTTAGAAATGGGAATGGGCTCAGTAAAACTTTGAAGAGGTCTGTCCAAGCAAAAAAAATTTTTAAAGTTCAGAGAAAAAACATCTCAAATAGTTAAGTTAAAGGTAAGATAAACCTGTACTCTGTAACTTTAGAAATAATAACAATGTCATTCTTAAGTCCTGTACTGAATTTCTGAATCGTCTGAAATGTGATTACACTATACAGTTGATGCTTGAACAACATGGGGTTAGGGACACCGACCTCCCCATGCAGTCAAAAATCCATGTATAATTTTATAGTCAGCCCTCCGAATCCGTGGTTCTGCATTCTCAAATTCAACCAACCTCAGACTGTGTAGTGTTAGTATTTATTGAAAAAAAAAATCCATATATAAGTGGACCCACGTAATTCAAACTTGTGTCGTTCAGAGTCAACTGTAATGCGAAAACAGGATTCCTACACTAAGGCTCTTTCACTACAACTCTGCATTGGACTGTAGTGAAGATTATAATGCACGTTCTTTAAATCTTTCCCCCAATGATGCTACTGAGTATCATTCAACTCTGTAAGCCCAAGAAAGCAATAATATGCCCTCCATACCACTGTAACAGTTCCCTCCCTTTTTTCCCTAACCATTTATGTGTTGAAAAAAACAAGGTCATTGTCCTTTGCAATGCTTCTCCAACTTTAAGGCATGTGCAAATTACCTAGGAATCTTGTTAAAAGGCAGAATCTGAACCAGCTGGCCCAGGGTAGGCCTGAGAATCTGCATTTCTAACAAGCTCTCTGAAGCTATCAATGCACTGGTTTGCAGACCACACTTTGAGAGTAGGAAGGCTGTACAATTTCCCATATTCTGGATTTGCATGATTGATTACACAAGATGTGGTTTAATACATTCCTCTACTCCCTGTATTTTCTATAAACAGATGGAATAGAGGCTCACTCAAATTTGGGTTTGATTTTTTACAAGAATACTTAAAAGAGATGCTCTGTTTTTCCTACTGCATCACAGGACGCACATGAAGCCTTTCTCGGTGATGTTCTCTGGTCATTGGGTTTAGGTGCTGTCAGTCTGTTTCGTCCAGTATGAAGTTCCTATCAGTTTTCACTTAATGATTTTAAAATTGTAGCCATTGATGATCATAGCCTAGATTCACGGTTCCATTATGGATTGTAATGTGGTGATACACAAATTTTATCATTCTTTCTTTACTAACTAGAATCCCACCAGTAATCAATTCCCCTCATCTACTATTTAGTTACTATGAAACGCAATTCATACAGAAAAGATACTTACTTTAATTACCAAGCTCATTCCGTTTGTCCACACTAAGAGAGGGAAAATATCCAAATGGCCTTGCTTCAGTTGCGGAGTCACTAAAACATATGCTGAGCCTATAGAAAGCAGGTCTCCCAAGTACAAAAATTGCTGAGCAGAAGAGCTCACACCCTCACTCTAAGGAAAACCCACCCTACAAAAGAGAGTATATCAGCTGCCGTTGCTTGATGGAATATCCCTTGAGAAATATCAACTCTGCTGACTCTAAACTTTCATATTTATCAAGAAACCTTCGGGTGTATAAACTGATTACCATTAGTGAATGTACTGCCCTTGGCAGAAAAATCAATCCTAACTATTGAGACACTCTTAATAGTTACATGGCATTCTGGCCTACAAATCCATTTCTTTTTAGTTTGGTTATCATGAGTCAGTTCTCCTGTACCTGGGGAAGCTGCTAAATTAATTTTCTTCTCTTGCAGAGCTGAAAGGTAATCCCTGGACTCGGGTAACCATCTCATGGAAAAAGTGGCTCACAAGTGTGGCCTAAGCTTCACTGTTTGAAATCCTTAAAGTTGATTTAACCATTACTGTGGTCCTTTTTCATCCTGCTAAACTTCTTGAATGAAGAGTCTTTTTAACTAACTTTTCCCATTTTCTCATTATCCAAATCATCCTCTACTTCATGTGGGCCAATTTCATCCAACTAATATTGAGCATTCCAGGCACCGTGGTAGGACTCAGAGAGCACTGAACAAAACCAAGTCCCTGCCTTCAGGGCTTATATTCCAGTGGATGAAAGAACGCAAACAAGCATAAGTATGTAGCATAATATTATGTGCTCCTGTAGTGTTGAATTATGTCCCCCCACCCCCAAATGTGTTTAAGTCCTAACCCCCCGGGGACCTGTGAATGTCACCTTCCTTATTTGGAAATAAACTCTTTGAAGATGAAATCGAATTAAGATGAGGTCATATGAGATAAGGGTGAGTCCCCTCCTAATGACTGGTGTCTTCATAGGGGGGAAATCTGGACAGAGAGAGACACACACGGGGAAACATCATGTGAAGATGCCGGCACAGACCTGAGTGCTGTAGCAGCAACCCAGGAACACCAAGGAGTGCCAGGAACCACAGAAGCTGGAAAAGAGGCACTGAGCAGATTCTCCCTCAGAGCCTCCTGAAGGAACAAACTCTGCTAGTACCTTGATTTCAGACTTCTGGCCTCTAAAACTGTGAGAGAATAAACGTCTGTTGTTTTAAGCCACTCAATTTGTGGAAATATGTTATGGCAGCCCTAGGAAATCAGTACAGCTCTGAAGAAAAATAAATCATGGTAAAGGGGTAAAGAATAACAAAGGGGTATGGTACTGACTTTTTCACACAAGGGAAGTCTTTCTGTGGAGGATAAATCGGAGCAGGGTGCTGGAGAGGGGCTGTGAGCTTCAAGATGAAGGAATGAGGTGAAGATGGCTATGGACAGAAGGAAGAACAGAGGCAAAGGAGGAAGCCACAAGCTGGGAGCATCTGAGGAACATGAAGCTCATGCAGCTGGTGAGGAACAAGGAGAGTCTGGTTAAGACCAGATCTTGTGGAGCCCTGAGTGAGCTATGGTAAAGGGTTTGGCTTTTATCTTACTTGTGATGGGAACTATACTCAGGCAGATGTTGAAATGCAAAGGTCCCTAATGGTCCTCAATGGCAAAATCCACAGGACTTTTTCCCTTGTTCATGCTCTTGAACTTCCAAAGCATACCACTCATTATTGCCTCCATCCTTATGAAACTGTCTCTTCTCTAGGTTTTAATAAAATCCCAGGGACTTCCCTGGCGGCGTAGTGGTTAAGAATCCGCCTGCCAATGCAGGGGACATGGGTTCGAGCCCTGGTCCGGGAAGATCCCACATGCCATTGAGCAGCTAAGCCCGTGAGCCACAATTACTGAGCCTGCGCTCCAGAGCCCATGAGCCACAACTACTGAGCCTGCGTGCCACAACTACTGAAGCCAACGCCCCTAGAGCCCGTGCTCCGCAACAAGAGAAGCCACCGCAATGAGAAGCCTGCACACTGCAATGAAGAGTAGCCCCCGCTCACCGCAACTAGAGAAAGCCCACACAGCAACAAAGACCCAACGCAGCCAAAACTAAATATAATTAATTAATTAATTAAAAAAAAACCCTCCCTATTACAAGTACTGGGGGCCCTTTTAAGATGGCTGCACTGATCCTCCTGACTCACTTGCCTATAATCACGTCTTGACTAGCATTCTCTCCACTGGAACCCTCTTCCTCCTTGCCTGGCTACATCCCTTTTTACCTTAAGATCCAGTTTAACTCCCTCAACATCCACAACTGTCATTTCATCCCACCTTGCTCTTGGAAAGATCCTCTTGCTAAAATAAATGGATTTTTAAAAATTGAGGTAATACATACAATGCAGCAGCATTCTTCAATTCTGGAAGAAATATAGACAATGCCTCTTTTGGGAAATGGACCTGTTCCAAAGAGAAGGAGTTTCACTTCCATTTTTTTTGTTTATTTCTTCAACTATATTAACAGTAGAGATTTTATATCCCCCACTGTTTAGTAGAATACTCTCTATACAACAGCTCTGTAATCAGTGTTAGGCTTTCCTTATTTATTTACTTACTATGATTTGATAAGCAAATTTACCCACAGAAATACAATTCAGTCAGCCTACTATTAAGGATTTTTTTTTTTAACTTCTAGAACAAGTTTGCGACCTGGCTGTACACTGGAATCATCAGGAGAGTTAAAAAAACAAAACAAAACAAAACAAAAAACCCTCAAGCATCACCCCAGAACAATAAAATCAGAATCTCTGGAGGTAGGATTTAGGCACTAGGACTTTTTAAAGCACTCCAGGAGATTCCAATATGTAACCTACATTAAGAACTACTGCTCCAGGGCTTCCCTGGTAGCGCAGTGGTTGAGAGTCCGCTTGCCAATGCAGGGGACGCGGGTTCGTGCCCCGCTCCGGAAAGATCCCACATGCCGCGGAGCGGCTAGGCCTGTGAGCCATGGCTGCTAAGCCTGCACATCCAGAGCCTGTGCTCCGCAGTGGGAGAGGCCACAAGAGTGAGAGGCCCGTGTACCGCAAAAAAAAAAAAAAAAAAAAAAAAAAGGAAATGTAAAATCAGATGCACCACCCTTCCATTTTGGGATGCCTCCTGCAAATTCCTATTCAGAATTGTTCTGAGATAGTTTGATGAGTGTAATTCAAGTATCCAAGAGCTGAAATGCAAAAGCCTATTCTAATTAACAGTGGAAACAACTTTGTGGCAGAGATTTAGCTCATCTCTGAAATTCCTCCTAGCTCTAACATTTTATGAGTTATAATTGTGGCTTAACTGTATTGTCCTCCACATCTCACACAGTCTCTTGCATATATTACCTTGGTCAGTAAACATACAAACAGATATAAGCAGGCATGGAAGCTAGGAGAGGCACTGAAAGCCAGGTCACAGTTTCTTTCCTGATGAATAGCACCTAAATTGCCCTAATTAGAAACTAACAGTCATGCTGACCTTGTCTCCACCTCCCTTGATCTCCTCATCTAATAGTGGAAGACTATCAGCTCTGTGTCCCTTCTTATATGTTTGTCTTTCTTCACTTCTGCTTTAGTTCAGGCCTTTACCATCTCTTGCCTGGACCTCTAATACAGAACAAATAAACTTCTCATGGCCAGACTCCCCCTTTCAATCCACTCTCCAGTCATCTCTCTAGAACACAAAACTTGATGTATCACTCTCCTTGACTAACAGAGCTTTGGAGACTAACTTTCCGCTTCTTGCACCTTGCACCTCCCCTTCCCCCCACCCCAGCTCTAACCACTCTCAACTCTGCTACACCAGCTGCTGCATGTCACGGTTCCTTCTGCCTGGAAGGCCACACCCACGTAAGCAAGCCCTCATCATCATTTAAGATACTATGCAAATGCCACTTCTGACCATTTCCTCCATCCGAAATGGAGGTAGGCCTATCTCTTTTCTGTTTCCCAAGTACTACACTGCTTTTATTACCCTTTTAAAAATCATGTTGTAATTGTCAGTTCTTGTCTGTCTCCCCAGTAATTTCTTCAATTATCCATCCTTCTAGTATTTGTTAAGCAACCTCTGGGTCAGACCACCTTCTACATAATGAGAATATAATAGCGAACAAAACAAAATCCCTGGTTTCGTAGTGCTCATAGTCTACCATGGGAAATGGAAAAAAATATACTTTATAGAGTGCCAGGTAGTGATTAGTGCAAGAAAAAATAAAGGCAGGAAACGTGGGTGCTATTATGGAAAGAATGGTTGAATAAAGTCCTCCTGTATTTTGTAATATTTGAGCACAAACCTGACAAAGAGAAGGAAAAAGCCAGGCTGAGAACTAGGAAAGGATATATAGGGGAAAGTGTAATACAAGCAGAAGGATCTGTAAGTGTGAAGGCCTCTTTATTTGAAGACTTATTCACCTTTTCCTGCCCCATTACCAACCAGAGCCTGGCAAAAGTCCAATAAAAATTGGGAGAATTATTGCTGAGCTCATGGCCTAGTAAGGATATTACTCCAATTCACCTCTCTTTGCCTAGAGGAAAAATAAAACTGCAGAGAGTTCTGTACTTCCCTGTTGAGAACATCCTAACCAACAGTCATCTTTTAAGGCCAGCTCAAATGCCACTGAACAATCCCTTCCATGCATATTCTCATAGCACCTAGTTTTTACTTCCTCTGGGGTACATATCTCATTTGCCTTACATTGCAAACATTTGTGTACAGTTATTATCTTCCTTCAAATTGTTGGGAACCCAGATCATGCCTTTTTTTTGTTTTTTTAATTCTGTTTTTTACACATCTTTTAGCTTGGGACTTGCACATAAGAATAACCCTGAACAGAGTGTCTGGATAAATTCTAACTAGGTTAGGCAAATATTCAGAAAGGCTACATCCTCATCGAAGACTTAAGGATTGTAGGGGAGGAGAATACACCTCTCCTTCTAAGAAGGCTTATTAGCAGCTGCCACAATAAGTGTTTTCCTAATTATCTTTTATAATGCTGTCTCATGGGTCTCTTTATAATTTTTCCTGGCTGAGCAAGGAGGTTAGTCAAGTTCTCAAGGGAATTTCTGAAGCCTAAATGGATGTTTCAACAGTGGGGAGATGCAGGATGGGGACAGGAGCCTGGTGTTAATAGTGGGGGTGATTTCTGTGGCTGTTGGGGCCACGCCCAGGCATTATCCACTTTTCCCGTCCTCTCAAGGTGCGGCTGCCTCCACCTTTCCTCAGTTGAGCCTTTTTCCCAACTTTCTTTGCTCTCTTCCAAGAGCGGACAAACAATGCAAAACAAAGGAGGGTAGGGGAACGAATATATAATTTAATTTTTTAGAAGACAGGAAAAATCTTATCAACAACACCTCTCCCCCATGATACAGGGTAAAGTGCTAACAGTTAAGAAAACATACTGAATAGTCTGTCCTTAGCTGCAAGTCTGCGGCAATGACTCGTGTTTGAACCAATCATACCAAAGGAATTGGAAATCTACCATCAGTAAGAGTATAAATTCCATTCTCACTGCAAACAGTCCTAGGAAGTGGAGACTAGGTAAAAATTGGAAGCGACAATTTTAAACGATTGTGAAGGGATTAGGAGAAGGGGACGTAAAGCTATCTCCCAATGCCCCTCAATCCAGAGGCGCTTTAATGAATCTCCACTCCTGACTTCCCCCACCTTCTCCATGTGCCCCTTTAACTCCCCACTTACCCTCTCCAACTCCTCCCAAGCCCTCAATTGCCTCCTCTGTTACCTGCTCACTAAGTCTCGAGGCTTGGAAAACTGTGCAACCGAAGTGCCGGCCGGCAAGGAAGGGGTGCGGACAGAACGTTCCGACGCTCCGGTGCTGGTTCCACCTCTGGAGAAGCGCGCTCCGCCCTCCACGCGGCCTCAGAGCCGCGTTCAAACCCAACCAATTAGCCCCACCCACTCCCTAGCTAGGCCCCGCCCTCCTGGCAAAGAGCTTTTTAGCCCTTGGCGGGCGCCGTAGTCGTCCAACCCCCTTGGCCTGACTCTTTCTGCGCCAGCTGGAAGTGCGCATCATAGCGCGCGGTGGGTGGGCTGCCCTGCTTCCTCCCACGCTTAGCTTTCGGCCTCTGCCGTCAGACCCCCCCCCCAGAGGTGGGAAGAGTTATCACTTTCTGGATCTCTCGTCTACTGCATTGGCCCCTGCGTTAACGCTCCGTTGTGCTACGGCCAGTGAGGCTGCGAGTGTTCCAGCGCCCCGGTGCGAGGAGAGCAGCTCCTGCTCTCTGCGGACCTGGCAGGAGGGTGCGGGCGGACGCTGCAGGCAGAGTCTCCGCGTGTCTTTCCTCCTCCTGGTTCTGCCCGCAACCCCATCCGCATCCCCCGCCCCCTCCTTGCTCTGCGCTTTCTCCCGGGCTGCGGGCAGAGCGCTCCATACAGCTGCAGCGCCCGAGTCTGGGCAGCCTGCGGGAGGCACACACGCCCACACCCACTCCGCCTGGCCGCATCCTTGCCCAGCATGTCTGCGCTTGAGTGGTACGCCCACAAGTCCCTGGGCGACGGCGTCTTCTGGATTCAGGAACGCTTCTATGAGTCTGGCAACCGCGCCAACATCTGGCTGGTGCGCGGCTCCGAGCAGGACGTGGTGATCGACACAGGCCTGGGGCTGCGCAGCCTCCCGGAGTACCTGTACTCCTCTGGCCTCTTGCAGGACCGCAGGGCCAAAGAGGATGCGGCGTGCCGGCCACTGCTGGCTGTGGCCACCCACGTGCACTTCGACCACTCCGGCGGCCTCTACCAGTTCGACCGGGTGGCGGTGCACCACGCCGAGGCCGAGGCGCTGGCTCGCGGGGACAACTTTGAGACCGTGACCTGGCTCTCCGACAGTGAGGTGGTGCGGGCGCCGAGCCCGGGCTGGAGGGCCAGGCAGTTCCGAGTGCAAGCGGTGCAGCCCACCCTCATCCTGCAGGATGGTAATGGTCCCTCACGGGCGCGCGTTCTCTCATTAAGGGAAGGGACTGGGGAGAAACTGTCCGAGGGGTGCTTGTTGCACACCTTCTTGGCTGTAAGGTGTCACATCGCAGAAACACTACTTCTGTTTCTCCCGTCCCTGAGTCAAAAGCCCACTCGACCATAGAGTCTTTGGAAGGCCACTGCAGCCTTCCCTACCAGAGACAAGCTCCGGCACCTTGTAGTAATGCAGAGTACTCGACTGAAAGCCGGCCCCACCCCCTAGTCAGTTTCCTGTGTAACGTACGGTATGTAGTAACGCTATAGAGACTTCTGACTAGGATTCCCATTCTTTTCCCGAACACAAGTCTGACATTTCCAGGCACTTTTCTAGCGAAAAGACTCTTAAGGAATGGTGCCTCATGGAGAGTGCATGTCATGTTCTATGCTTTTGAGAACTGCTGACTTCATCGGCCGGGATCGAACAATTCCCACCTGTAGGCTTAGAAAGCCGTTAGAGAGCAGTGGTTCTAATCTGCTCATGCATCTTTATCTTTCAGATAGGTTTCTGTTCTTGATGTTGCCTCACAAGAGAAAAAGCTTGATTGTGAATATAAAAAGTAGAATGTGTCTGAGTCTTATGACAGCTCTCTATTCTGGTTGAAAGCAAGGCCTGAGAAAGGTTAATAAGGAGGCTATTTCCCGTAATGGTGAAGTATGTGGACTAATGCTTAGATAACCTTGGGCCTCTTTGGCTCTGTGAAAAGCAGGATGGGGTTCAGAAAGAAACTAATGGAATAAAATAGTGTAGGGTTCCAGCCCTTCCAACCTCACACAGTCACTTAAATAATTAAGCCAGTTGGTCACAGCAGTGATATTTGTATATTACTTTCTTTTTTGTTTTTAGAATGCTTCTGTTGATTTTGTCCTCACAACACATTTGAAGTGAGGCTACTGACCCCCAATTAAATGGCTTGTCTAGAGTCCACAGAGCAAGATACAGATAAAAGCTAGGATTGCAACCCAGGCACAATAGATCAAAGCATGCAGATCATACATAAATCCTACCCCATAAATATATTATGGTAATTCTGAGTAGGAGGTGAAACCCTCTTTCCTTTCTATCTTGAAACTCTTTTATTTGCCAAATTAATTTATTAAACCGTTCCCCTACGAGGCAGAAAAATCCAGTTGCTGCAGTACAATAAGTCTCACTTTTGTGACCAACCAGTATGACAAATAATGAAGTACTTTACAAAAATGAGTTCATCTTACAGATGAGATCTTGATCACTTGAGGCATAAGAAATAGAAAGCAAGATTCTATACCTCACACCCCACTTAAACAGTCTTTTCATTAAAATTTTAAATCTAAAGATTAAAAAAAACAATGGTTTAGATGGGAGTCTTACATTACCTGACAATTTGAGATGAAAGAAAACTAAATTTACATTAAAGGTACTTTTAATTGCTGTATTTCTTGATGGAATTGATACTTTTAGAGGTAGGATTTCCATGCAGTTGATGGGTATTCAGACTAAATTAACACCCAGCCCCCCCCAAAAAAAGTTTACATTAGTATTTAAAATATATTTAAATTGTCTAAATGAATAAATGACTTTTGATTTATTTACTTTTGCTTCTGTGCCAGAAATAGGAAATGATGAAAGAACGATAGGAATTATTGTTTTATAGATGAAGAATCCACACAGGCTTGAATATCATACCTGAAGTCACATAGTAAGGGAAAGAGCTCGGACTGGAAACCAGGTTTCCTAAATCCCAGTTGATGCTGGAATTACAGGATTTTGGAGTTGCAAGGAAGCTGCAAGCTACCTTGTGGTGCTTTAAGCCTTTGAAAGTGTGAAATGAAAGGTTAATATTTACTAAAAACTTTGAAGGTGGTAATACTGTGTTAAATTAAAAATTGTTTTTCATTAGGAGCTGGATGTCTCACCCTCTCAAGTAGTATCTAATATCCTCTTTTCTCAGGAATATTAATTTCCTGTCTCTTCTGAATGGTGTGGCCTGCTAACTTGATATTATCATAATCCAGGTACCTGGAAGGAGATAGAAAATATTTATATTAAAAACTCATACACAGTTATGTACACACAAACCGTACATACCTAACAGCATGAAGTCTTCATTGTTTTGGTTAGAAAATAAGGAGGCTGAATTCATTAGCTTATTACATTTCATTTAGTGTATTGATGACCACCTGTCGTGGAGAAGCATAAATCCGTGCAGTGTATCACTAACCCAAAAGCTTACTTGTGTATAAGGGACAAGGAAGACAAGGAGAGATCATCATCCAGTGCATGCATCATTTTTGATGGAAAAACACCTCGCCCTACTAATAGTGAAATCATATCTTCCTATAAGAAGATAGCAATAAACCCTAAACTGATACAGCACATTCTTCTTGAATGGGCACACATCATTCTGCCTGTTTTTCACAATAGGCAGGCATTTTGGCCCCTACTGTACATGTTTAAACAATTTTCCTAGAGTCATCAAGATACTAGAACAGTTGTTTCAGGTAAACTTAAAAATCATTTGGGGAGGTTAAAAACAAAAACGGATTCCAGAAAGGTAGCAGATTGAACGAACACATCTAATTTGACTCCCTCTCAAAATCCCACTAAGATTACAGCAAATGCACCATGGTTTGTCTATTTGTTTTATGTATAAATCCACATTGAGGTTCTGTTTTGGATGCTGGAGAGTAAATGTGATGACTGAGTTAGCAGTTTTATCCTATGCCAGCAATAGAAAATTGAGAGCCAATCCAGTTTGCACTGAGACTTAAAAGGCTCAGGAATTAGCAGTAGCTGGTACCTTAGTTGGGACAAAGGGAAGAAAACTAAAATAAGTAGAATTGGTTGAAAGCCATTTAAGAAGCTGTTAAAACTCTGAACTCTTCTCCCTAAGTGAATGCTCCTCTCCCCAGAGTTAGTTTGTTCTCTGGCAAGAATAAAGTAAAGGGGTTTCTTTTTTTTTTTTTTTTTTGGCTGCGCCATGCAGCATATGAGATCTTAGTTCCCTCACCAGGGATTGAACCCATCCTGCAGTTGAAGTGAGGAGTCTTAACCACTGGACCACCAGGGAAGTCGCAAGCAAAGGGGTTTCTTGATTGAGGGATGCCAAGTACTAATGAGCTCAGGAGTTCAGATGGAAAATTGGGATAAGTGTATGTGTATGTATATATACAAATGAAGATAGATAGATAGATAGGTAATATATATGTTCTTTACTAGTTTCCCAGAAGAATGAGAGTCAGGCCGTTACCGCTCCCCCCACCCAAGTAGGAACTAGAAGAATCTTATCTGGAAAATCTGCCCAGCCCTAGAGGAAAGACTAAGATGCTGATTCCTAAGTAATCCTTGGCTTGAACTTTCTACAGTGAAGCCTAGATCACCAGGCCCCATGCATGTGCTTCAAACAACTTTTTCATTATCCCCCCACTCTTAAACAGACAACCAAGCATTATAAAAAATCTGAGAAAATCCTCTCACGTGAAATCAAATACTAAAACAGCGTAAAGCAACTTGAGAGGAGAGGGCAATCATTAATATCATCAGGGGATAACAGAATCTATTGCATTCAAGATATCTGAGAGACAACAGGATGCCTTAAAAATAAGCAGCAGGGCTTCCCTGGTGGCGCAGTGGTTGAGAGTCCGCCTGCCGATGCAGGGGACACGGGTTCGTGCCCCGGTCCGGGAGGATCCCACATGCCGCGGAGCGGCTGGGCCCGTGAGCCATGGCCGCTGGGCTTGTGCGTCCAGAGCCTGTGCTCCACAACGGGAGAGGCCACAACAGTGAGAGGCCCGCGCACAGCAAAAAAAAAAAAAAAAAAAAAAAAAAATAAGCAGCAGACAGAACAATATTCACACTCATAAAAGAACTCTTGGAATTTAAAATGTCAGAAATTATTTAGTAGAATATCTGGAAGATAAAGTTGAAAAACATACAAAAGGAACAAATAGGCAAAATGAAAAGTAGGAGAGAATCAGTAAAGGACCAGTGTGAAAAATCTGACATTGGAATAATAGGAGCACAGACAGAGCAAATAGAGAAAGTAGAGGAAAAGAAACATAGTAGAGAAAATTCAAGAAAATATCCCATGATTAAGGGATGTAAATTTCCAGATTGCAAGAGCCCACGGAGTTCCCTGCACAATGGATGGAAACACATCCAACCCAAGGCACATTATTATAAAATTTCAGAACACTGGGATCAAAGAAGAGTCTATGGGCTTCCAAATTTAAAGAAAAAAGGTCATCTAGATCATAATGGCTTTGGAGCTAGAAAAGAAGAGCTGTACTTTATCTGACTAAAACTGATTTCCAACTTAGAATTCTAACATCCCTTCCACTATCAATCAAGTTCTCAAAAAGTCCCGCATGCTATTACTTAGGAAGATACTAAGATATACCTTTATCCTGTTTACTCCCTTCAAAATAAGGGAGTAAACCAAGAGGAAGCTATGGAGTAAAGGAAACAGGAGATCTAATGCAAGAGAAAGTTGTAAGGAAGCATCAGGATGATGGCAAAGGATGACACTGACAACGATAGAACCTCAGGCACAGAGTGTTCCAGATCTAAGCAGTTGAATCATTACTCTTGAGGGGTGAAAGGATGAGAAATGTATATATGTGTGCTGATGGTAGGTGGACAGAGAGGAGTAAAAAGAGCTACTAAAAATCCTTATATTTCATAGTGGCAGTCAATGGACAACATCTAAAATTTAAAAACCAAGAAATGGTAATACATGAACGAAATCAGTAGAGTATATCTAATTGGGAAAACAAGAAATGGAGTATAAATATTATTTACATAACTATATCTAGTAGAGGCAACTACAAGAAGAAGTTGCTAAAATTGTTAAAAGTTGTTGTCTCTTGGGAGCAGAATTGGAGATAGAGCCAGGATGGGGCAAAGAATATTTTAAGCCCTTCTGAAGTATTTTATTTGAAATATGTACATCTAGTTTGTTGATTAAAAATGAAATAAAAATTAAAAATTGGGGATGCCAAGATGGGAAAGGGTATTTGAGAAGCCAAGAGAAGTCTAGTATGGTTGGAATCTGGTGACAACTGGGTTAGCGTGAGGGCTTGGAAGGATAGTGTGTGTATATATATATTTTATATATATTTATATATTATATATGTATGATACATTTCATAGGCAGTTTTGGTTCTTATAAGAGAGGTCTTGGTGAAATTATATGTGAGCATTATAAGCATAAGGGAGGCATTTATAAAGCCATAGGGTAATGGAGATCTAGAAATATTCAGTCACTATGGCCTTATCAATTGCTTATAGTTGGTATCCATTTTGATAGGTGGGTGCTTATGTCTTATCTGTTGCTAAGTATTTTGAGTATAACCTTGCCTTGAATATCAAAAACCCATAAGACTCTACCCCTCCATCGGTAATTCTCTAGAGCTCCTTTTTTAGCATCGAACTTCCCTCATTCCTTTCCTTTCTGTACATTTATTAAACAATCTGTCTCCAACAGCTCTATTATTAAATCAACTTAGCTATAATTTCCTTCACCTTACTTGCCAATCATACAGGAAATGGCAGTGGTTTGTGATCCCCGAAGCACTTTAAATCTGGAACAATTATCCTGTGAAGGAATCTGGCCCCTTATGACTAGAATGTGGGGAACTTCGGGAGTGAGTACCTGATTCCATTTTAATGTAATTTTTGGATTCAAGGCAAGACCAGAACAATCCCTACTCCCATCCCGGGCCCCACTGATCTGTTTTGTGTCACTATAGTTTTGTTTTTCTGAAAATTTTCTACAAATGTAATCATATAATATATTTTGTGTCTTTCATTTGGCATACTGTTTTGGAGATTCATCCATGTTGTTTTATCTATTAATAATTCCTTTCTATTGCTGAGAAATAACTCATTTATGGATATAACACGTTTTATATATTCACCTGTTGAAGGAAATTTGAACTTTCTAGTTTGAAATTGTTATGAGTAATGCAGCATGAAAATTTGCATACGAGCCTTTGTGGTGGATGCATGCTTTCATTTCCTTGGTAGATAGCTAGAAATGGAATTCCTGGGTTGTATGGTAAATGGATGTTAAATGTTTAAGAAGGTGCCAAACTGTTTTCCAAAGTGCTATACCATTTTACATTCCCCAGTGCAGTGTATAAGAGATCCAGTTTCTCCACATCTCTGTCAATGCTTGATTCTGTCAGTCCTTTTGATTTTAGCCATTCTAGTGAGTATGTAGTGGTATTTCATTGAGGTTTAATTTGCATTTCCCTAATGACTAATGACATTGAGGTTTAATTTGCATTTCCCTAATGACTAATGACATTGAGCATCTTTTCAGGTACTTACTTGCTATTCAAATATCTTCTTTGTTTAAGGGTCTATCAAAATCTTTTCTCTTTTTTAAAAATTGAAAAATTGTTTTCTTATTGAGTTGTAAGTGTTCTTTATATATTCTGAATTCAAGTCCTTTATCAGATATACATTTTGCAAGTATTTTCTCCCAGTGTGTGGCCTGCTTTTTCATTTTCTTAATGGTATCTTTTTAAGCAAGGAAGTTTATAACTTGGATGAAGTCCAATTAGTCTATTTTCCTTATGTTTTATGCTTTTTGTGTCATATCTAAGAGCTCTATGACTAGCCCAAGATCACAAAGATTTTCTTCTGTTTTTTTTTTTTGTTTTTTTTTTTCTGGAAGCTCTCACATTTAGGATTATGATCCATTTTGAGTTAATTTTTGTTAATATTGTGAAGTAAGGGTTGAGACGTGCCTATTGTTTATTTGCATATATATATATATATATATATATATATATATATATATATATATATCTCCAAAGTATTCCACTCTAATTTGTTGAGGAGACTATCCTTTTACCCAGTGAATTATCTTAGTTGATACTTTTGTCAAAAATCCACTGACCATGGGCTTCCCTGGTGGCACAGTGGTTGAGAGTCCGCCTGCCGATGCAGGGGACACGGGTTCGCGCCCTGGTCTGGGAAGATCCCACATGCCACGGAGCGGCTGGGCCCGTGAGCCATGGCCGCTGAGCCTGCGCGTCCGGAGCCTGTGCTCCGCAACGGGAGAGGCCACAACGGTGAGAGGCCCGCGCACCGCAAAAAAACACTGACCATATATGTGAGTGTTTTCTTCTGGACGCTAGTCTCTTTCAATGATTATGTCTATCATTTAGCCAGCACCACACTCTCCTGATTATTGCAACTTTGTTAGAACTCTTGAAATTAGAAAAGTCCTCCAACTTTATACCTCTATTTTAAAATGGTTTTGGCTATTCTAGGTCATTTGCATTTCCATATAAATTTCAGAGCCAGATTTTCAATTTCTGTAAAAAAGCATGTCAAGGTTTTGATTGAGATTCTTGAATCTATAGATCTACACTGACCATTAAAGTAGTCACTAGCCACATGTAGCTATCTAATACAAATTTAAATTAATTAAGATTGATTAAAATTAAAAATTTAGTTCCTTGTTGCACTAGCTTTATTTCAAGTACCATTAGCTACACGTAGCTGGTGGATACCATATTGGATAATGTTGGTACAGATAATGTTGTTCCATTATCCTAGAAAGTACTATTAGACAGTGCAGTTATAAGAAAAACTGGATTTAATTACCAACCTAACAGCTTTGAGTCTTCCAATTAATGGATATGGCATGTTTCTCCTTTTGCTTAGATCCTCTTTAATTTCTCTTGAAAGTGTTTCTGTAGTTTTCAGTGTACAAATATAACAAAACACCTTTTTCATGTGCAATTGAAAAGAATGTGTACTTCACTGTTTTGGTGTAAACTATTTTATATATGTCAGTTAGGTCAAGCTGGTTGATAGTGTTGTTCAGGTCTTCTGTATCCTTACTGATTTTCAATCTACTTGTATTATGAATTATTCAGAGAGGACTATTCAAATCTCTAAGCACAGTTGTTGAACTGTTTATTCTTATTTTAATTATGTCAGTTTTTATTTGAAGAATTTTTAGTCTCTATTTTAGGTACATATGCATTTAGAATTTTTTTTCATGTATTGACCTAATGTATAGCCTCATAAAATGTACCTCTTTCCTCTAGTAATATTCTTATATAAAAATCCATTTTGTCTGACAGTATTGCCACTCTAGTTCTCTTATTGTTAATATATTTTTTTAAATTAATTAATTTAATTTTGGCTGCGTTGGGTCTTCATTGCTGCACGCGGGTTTTCTCTAGTTGTGGCTAGCAGGGGCTACTCTTAGTTGCAGTGCACTTCTTCATTGTGGTGTCTTCTCTTGTTGCAGAGCTTGGGCTCTAGGCACACGGGCTTCAGTAGTTGTGGCGTGTGGGCTCGTTAGTTGTGGCACACAGGCTTAGTTGCTCCATAGCATGTGGGATCTTCCTGGACCAGGGCTCGAACCCGTGTCCCCTGCATTAAGTTAAGGCGGATTCTTAACCACTGCACCACCAGAGAAGCCCTTATTGTTAATATTTATATGGTATAATTTTTCAAACTATTTTTGTCTTTGATTTTATAGTTCCTCTCCTGTAGACTGCATACATATCTCACTTTTTAATCTAGACTGACAATCTCTGCCTTTGATTAGAGTGTTTATCCCTTTCATATTTAATATAATTATTGATATGGCTGTATTTAGGTCTGCCATTTTGTTATCTGTTTTCTATGTCTCATTTCTTGTTTATGTCTTTGTTTTTCCTTTATTTTCTTCTTTTATGTTAGCAATTCCTGATTATTACACCATTTTAATTTCACTATTAATTTTAGCTATATTTCTTTGATTTTTTTCTGTATATGTTTGCACTAGAGATAACAATATGAATATTTTAACTTATTATGATTTACCTAAGTTAGTACTGATTTAAATCCAGTAAAACAGCAATTTGTATTCATATAGCTCAGTTTCCTCCCCACTGTCAAATAACTGGGAAGAGTGTGAGATTTTACCATACTTGCAGGTTAGTAAGTTAGCCTGCCCCAGTTTCATGGATTCTGACAGAAGACATGAGGTTCCTGGGTCAGAGACTAAGAACAGTTTATTACAGCAATACCAGTAGCCAGAGCATCATCATTTGTACCGATTCCTCAGGTCTTAATTTCCACGGAGTGACAAAACAAAGGGCAAAAATATAATACTGTTCACTAGAGCACCATTCATGAATTGTGTCACCAGATACTAGTACAATGGATATTCTGAAAAATGAGGTTTTTGGTCAAATAAATTTGCGAAACTATACAGCCACATCTCCCTTGTGTATATCCACAATGTACATTAGCATATTAAATGTACATTAGCATATCTTGCTGAAAAGAAAGCTGCTTAATTTTCTTTGAAGGAAGAGTTTTCAAAATTATTTGACCACAGAATCTTCTTTTCTTCTTTTCTTTTATATATTATAACAACCAGCAGAAATTGTGTTTCACTGTTTACTTTGGCAAACACTGGTCTAGCAAACAACAGAAGTGAAATATAGGCAACTTATTTTAAATCATCAATAAAAAGTAGGTATTTTTAAAATAAAACTAAAATAAGTTCATCCTTCCCAACATCTTTGAAACTGTTGTGTTCTTCTATTCTTTAAGTGATTGAAGTCAAATATATAACATGTTTATCTGTAAATTCTGTTTCCATTTTTAGGGGATGTGATCAACCTTGGTGACAGACAGCTCACTGTTATGCACATGCCTGGTCATTCTAGGGGCAGTATTTGCTTACATGACAAAGACCGAAAGATTCTCTTCAGTGGAGACGTCGTGTATGATGGATCGCTGATTGACTGGCTCCCATACAGCAGGATAAGTGACTATGTTGGAACCTGTGAACGTCTGATAGAATTAGTGGACAGAGGTCTGGTAGAGAAGGTGCTTCCTGGGCACTTCAATACCTTTGGTGCTGAAAGGCTTTTTCGATTGGCTTCTAACTATATTTCAAAAGCTGGGATATGTCACAAAGTTTCTACTTTTGCCATGCGATCTCTTGCAAGTTTAGCCCTACGTGTAACAAATTCTAGGACCTCACCCTAGTATTTAATTCTATAAATTAATACAATTAATTCTGTGTTGTTTAAAATAGTGAACACTTTAAGAAGTGCTTTTTTACTACTATTATGTATTAGAGGAAAAAAACGGTTGAGAATGAATAAGCCAAAAATGGAACTTCTTAAATTTTTTTCTTTTTTCCAAATAAGAAACCACTTAAATAAGATTATAATTTGCCAAAGCTTGTAATTTGCCATCATTCTGTAATATTTGTTCTAGAAATGATATAGAGGTATATGGGCAAGCAAGGAGGCATTTTGCAGTAAGAGAAAGAACTATCCTTGTGTCTCATTTCTCTCATTTTATTTCCTAGATGACCTAGAAAAAAGAGCATAAAGAGTTTTATGTTTATACTCTGAACTTGATATTTTTAATATATTATTTGAAGATAAAGGTTTTTGGGTTTAAAGTACATTAGAACTGAAACCTTAAACTAACATTTAGAATGACAGCTAAAACAATCCATTGTTATGGTACAGAATTTTTTTTTTTTTTTTTTGCCTCTCACTGTTGTGGCCTCTCCCGTTGCGGAGCACAGGCTCCGGACGCGTAGGCTCAGCGGCCATGGCTTACAAGCCCAGCCACTCCGCGGCATGTGGGATCCTCCCAGACCGGGGCACAAACCCGTGTCCCCTGCATCGGCAGGCGGACTCTCAACCACTGCGCCACCAGGGAAGCCCCTATGGTACAGAATTTTTATGCTTCATTTTATTTATTCTTAATGTAATTATAGTGTACATTATGTGTTATGTAATTTTACGTACAAAAAGTACAATGAATTTTGTTTTATTGTGAAGCTTTAAATATAAATTGAAGAGTGCTTCAGTAAAAAGAAACTACTATATATTGTTGTTTGTTATTATGTAAGTGTAATACTTTCAATTGTAAAAGTGAAATTCAAATGTCTGTAATCTAACTATAAATTGTCAGATTTCTCAAAAGGACACTGTCAGGCAAATTTGAAAATATACACATTAAGAGTAATTTTAAAATTATATCCTATTTTAATAATAACAGCTATAATAAACAAAATTTTTCTTTTTAAATAGCAGCTTTAGTATATGTGTCATATTTTATAGTACCAAACAACATCCTAATATAAACCATTCTTTTACTTAACATAACATACATATTTGCCACAGAAGGCTTTTCAAAGCAATTGCAAAATGTGCATTAGATATTGACTTAGAGTGAATTGCCTTTTTTATCCTGATTCACAACACCTATTCCTGTTCAGTATTCTTTGTCTTGAATGAAAAGAAGTCTACATTTATAAAGATATAGGAAAGATTATCCCACTATTTAGTAAAATGTTTTAGTTTGGTACTCTTAATAATTTATTGAAAAGCCTTTTGGAATATTTCATGAGGGTTTTTTAAACAGTTTTTTCACTGCCTTTTTATTATTGACATAGCCTAAACCAAACTCAGATAGCTTTGGAAATCAGATTTTTTAGTATTAAGAAGGTCCAGCAATTTTGATTTCTGAAAAAATATGAAACTTTTCCTACCCAACACCCCACTCAGGTTCTTTAGTCTTTTATTCATTCAACACACACACACACCCCCCACATGCATACACACAGTCACATACATACATGCATACATTGTGCTAAACACTGTGGAAGCTTAAAAAGTCAGAGACTATATCCTAGCTGGAAGTAGAAGACAAACAAAACTTGAATAATAGTATATGCAGGTTGAAGTTAATACAAATTACACATGAGTGTCAGGGACATAAATGGAGGGGTGTGAAGTTTGGTTAGGGAAAGGTTCCTGGAGGAGGAGTTTTTGAGTCAGATTTGGAAGGATGATTTGTTGGGTGGTGAGGGTAGAAAACAAGAATGGGGTTATTTCTGCATCCTCAGTGCTAAGAATAGGGATGAAAGTATTGCTGTCTAGAGTAGGCTATTCCTTGTGTCAATTCAATTTTCCGGTGTCTCAGATCTTCTAAACACCAAGCATTTAGCATGAGAAAAATGGGTCTGTGATTGTGTATATAAGAATCATCCTTATGACAGACAAACTACTGCCACATGCCACAAAATGAACTTACTTAAAATCAGCAAGGAAGCCATGGTTGTTGAAATGAAGAATATCATGGGAATTTCTCTATGACAGTCATTCAAGGCAGTAGGTCTGTTTTCATTGATAGTGCAACATCAAGAACATAGATTTGGTTCAGGGCAAGTACAAACTATATCACTTAATGAGCCTTAAATATAGCCATTATTTTTATATCAATAGCACAAGAGAAAACCCAAAGTCCTTAACCATTGACCATTTAATCATATTTTAGGACTTTTTAAAAAAATCAGGTTATAGTAGGCACTAAGTTTTATTGAAAAATATTTAAACCTGATGAAGGCTTTCCTTATTTCTTAAAAGTGTGATTTTTTTCAAAGCACATTGCACATTGATTTTATTTTTAAATTTCCCAGTTTTTTTTCCCGGTTTTTCAAATTGTACCAAAACATAAGACTGTGATATTTTGCTATGGCTTCAATGTGGGTAAATTAGGGAAAGGATGTATCATTCATTTAGTGCCCATGCTATGCATTTTAAAATAGGCATTATTTAATTTAATCCTGGCCCCAGTGCCAAGAAGTAATTGACCAGCCTAACACAACTTTGGACAAAGCTGGTAACTGAACATAGGTCTGTCTGCCTCCCAAGCTGAGCTCTTTCTCTTATACCTGCACAATAACATAAAACTGGCAAAGTGTATTTTTACTTCTCAAGATGCCACATGTGCCAAGAATAAATCAAGTGATGTTAAAGCATAATAGCATATTTTAAAGAAGCTTTGAAAATATATATTTTCATCCTGACAGTGACCCTTGTTGTAATTTATGGTTTGGGGAAATAATATTATGTAAGTATAATTCAAAGTTGTCAAAACCTAAGGCATTTAGAAATAATTTTTATTATTCATTTTGTTAATAACTTAATTTTTGGAAATTCAGTTTCCTTATTTGGTGTTTCCTTTTAACTGAGAAGTCTAAAACAAACAAAACCTTGTGTGTTATCCTGATATAGTTGAATAAATGATTATGTGTCGTTGTTCTTATATGGATAGTAATATGAATGTGACATGCACAAATTGTCCTCTTATAATTTTCAGATAAGTGTAAGTGAACATTTATGTGATAACTATTAAAGTGGACATTTTATTTCACTCTAAAGTTGGTATTTTTTATAATGTTAGCAAATTTCCATTTAATGTCTTGCAAGGTTATTTTCTATGTGAAGTGCAGTTTTGAAAAGCTTGTAATAAATAAGCTGTAAATCCCTAGGCAAGGATAGAGAACCCAGAAACTGAATAATACCTGTATAAGCCTTAAGTAGTTAATAAATATAGCATTTCAAATAAGTGGATAAAAGAGGGACTATTTAATATATATTTCAATTGTTGATGTGGGAAAAAAGGCCCCTGCCATCATAAAAATAAATTCCAAATGGATTAAACATCTAAATGTAAAAAGCAGAATCACATGTGTATTGAAAGAAAATTTTAATCATGTTTAAGACATTAGGATAGGGAAGATCTTTTCTATATAGAAACAAAAAGCAAAACTATATCAAAATTTAAAGTGTCTTAGAACTCGGATGTCATAATGAAAGTTAAAGAGGGAGAGAAATTTTAAAATATTCCTAACTTGTGTAACAGAAAAAAAATTTAAAACAAATACAAAGCATGCCTACAAATCAACAAGAAAAAGGTAAACTAATGTATGGGAGGAAAAACCTTTCCTTTACCCTCTTAGATTCTGAGGCTGGGCCTGAGAATTAAACTTACAAAAGAGATTAACAGGAGCAAAGCATACAAATTTTTTTTGACGTTAGTATTTTTACATGTACACAGAGGTTAATATATATGAAATATAAACCCAAAGGAATGGATAGGCTTGAGCGCATGTATACCATTTTAGCAAAGAATGACAAACTGGAGAATGATGAGACAGGAAAAAGGGGCTTGAGCTAGGGCTGGTAAATTGTGGAAACTAGTGAAATACAACTTTTTTTTTTTTTAATTTTTGGCTGTGTCAGGTCTTTGCTGCTCGCGGGCTTTCTCTAGTTGTGGCAAGCGGGGGCTACTCTTCATTGCAGTGCTAGGGCTTCTCCTTGCGGTGGCTTCTCATTGCAGAGCATGGGCTCTAGGTGTGCGGGCTTCAGTAGTTCTGGCACGTGGGCTCAGTAGTTGTGGCTCGCAGGCTCTAGAGCGCAGGCTCAGCAGTTGTGGCGCACGGGCTTAGTTGCTCCACAGCATGTGGGATTTTCCTGGACCAGGGATCAAACCCATGTCCCCTGCATTGGCAGGCAGATTCTTAACCACTGTGCCACCAGGGAAGTCCCAGGGTTATTTTAATGGATTTTTTAAAATACAGATTAATCTTGATGTTGGATCCCTATCTCCAGTGATAAGAATGTTCTCCTCGTCCTCGTACAGGGAGGGCATCTTTCTCAAGGGAAGTTTTATGCCCTGCTTTGGGTAGTAAGGGGGAAGTCAGAGAGCCTTTCCTGTATTTGCTTTTTCTCAATTGCCTTCAGCTTAATCAGCATGCCACAGTGATATATTTTGGGATGGCATGTTCTGATACCCTTCACTACCTATTAGAAAAATGGGTAAATTATATAAACAGGTTATTCACAGAAGAGGAAATACAAAAGGCCAATAAACATAAAATTATCCTGAACCTCACTAGTAATCAGGGAAATGCAAATTTAAGCAATGAGATAGTTTAACCAGATTGAGAAATGTGGAGGATATGGAGTGTTGGCAAGGGTAAGGTAAGTGGATATTTTCATGCTGTGCTGCTAGGAGTGTAAAGTCCTCCAGCCATTTTGGGGGGGCAATTTTGGAGTGTGATATGGCACATTCTGATTTTGGGTTAAGAATGGCAGGTATAGCACACCTTAACTTCTGCCCCTTTCCGAAACTCAGTAAAATGACTGAGTTTGCCAGAAAGACTTTTTTTTTTTCAAGCGGCATAAACAAGAACAGCAAGAATGTAAAGGACCCAACAGCATCAACATTTTGGACATTGGAAAGCTGACAGAGAAACAAAAACTAATTTGGCAAACACAAGAAGGCTGAAAACAGGAATGTGGAAAGCAAAGAAGCAATCCTTTCCAACACAACTCCCCCTAAAAAGGCTTAGAAATTGATAGTAGCAGGTACCTCTAGGACTTGGAGTGAAAGTCATTTTGCTTCAAAGTTTGTTTGCAATTTAAATCAAATCCCCCCTAATTCTATACTACTAAGCAATTGCTTCTCCCCCCATCTCAAGGAAGATTGGAGGCTAGTTTAGATTTACCATGAAATTAAGTAATCTTTAGGTTCAGAGCCTAGCACTGTCATGGGTCCCTTCCAAGGCCCTGGGAGGGGCCCAAGAAATGTGTTCAAATGGTCATTTTTTGGTTGGTTTTAATTTTTTTAACTAAGTTATTTTTTATTCTCTGTCTCAAAGCCCCCAAATTTCATGAGTTTCAGACACTGCAAAACTGGGATCTGCTCCTGACTAGAGGATTATTATGTGAGGAGGATAAAATAGGATCTCTACTCAAAAGAAACTAGACATTGTTAAGCCAGGGTCCTATACTAAAAAGAGAGGGATTTAGCAAAGCTTTATGTATAGTGAAGTTTGTATACTAAAAGTTCACATTCCCAGACTCCTCTAACCTAGTTTAAAGAATGCTGGCAACCAAGATTTACCCTCTAGGCAGTAGATTTTAAAAGCCGTTTCTTAAAAATTTGAATCCCCAAAGAAAAGACCTAATGATACTGAATCTAGAGTCCCCAAAGAAAAGTTCCTGTGAGATTACCCTACAGTGCAGTGCACAATTGCTGAGCCTCCTTTCCTTAGCACCTTCACACATGGAATTGTAAAGTCTTCTACTCTTAAGTTTAAATATGTACACCAAGAGCCAGCATCTTATGGAAAACTAAAAGAATAAATGGAAATAAGTGAAAAAAAAAACCCACTTAAAGTAGTAAGAGAATTTAACAAAGTAGCAGGATATAAAATTCACATAAAAAATATACAGTCTTCACCAAAGAAGATATACAGATGGCAAATAAGCATATGAAAAAACGCTCCATATCATATGTCATCAGGGAAGTGCAAATAAAAGTGAGATATCACTACAGACCTACTGGGATGGCCAAAATCCAGGACACTGACAACACCAAATGGTGGTGAGAATGTGGAGCAACAGGAACTCATTCATTGCTGGTGAGAATGCAAAATGATACAGCCACTTTGGAAGAATATTGGCACATTCTTACAAGACATATTCTTACCAAATGATCTGATTGTGCTCCTTGCTATTTACCCAAATGAAGTAAAGATGTATGGCCACACAAAACTCTGCACATGGATGTTTATAGCAGCTTTATTCATAATTGCCAAATCTTGGAATCAAACAAGATGTCCTTCAGTAGATGAATGGATAAACTGTGGTACATCTAGACAATAGCATATTATTCAGTGCTAAAAAAGAAATCAGCTATCTGGGAGTGGCCAAGATGTCAGAGTAGGTAAATCCTGAGCTCACCGCCTCTCGTAGGCACACCAAAATTACAACTAGATTATCTACAGAGCAACTATTGATGAGAAGGACCAGCAGACTAGCAGAAAAAATCTACAACTAAAAATGTAAAGAAGGAACCACAGTGAGACAGGTAGGAGGGGCAGAGATGTCGTATAATTAATACCTGTACCCACCAGTGGGCGATTCACAGATAGGAGAATAATTACAACTGCAGAGTTTTTCTTCAAAGAGTGAGGGATCTGAGCCCTGCATTGGGCTTCTCAGCCCAGGGCTCCTGCACTAGGAAGACAAGCCCTCAGAATGTTTGGCTTTGAAGGCCAGCAGAGTTTACTTTTGGGAGACCCTTTTGGGAAATAGAGACTCCACTCTTAAAGGGCACACACAAAATCTCACATGCTTTGGGACCCAAGGCAGAAGCAGTAACTTGAAAGGAGCCTGGGTCCAGACCTCCCTGCTAATCTTGGAGAGCCTCCTGGAGAGAAAGGAGGCAATGGGAGATCCCATTGGGACAGACACTGACTGCAGCCATTTGGGGGAGTCATTCTACCATGAGGACACATGTGTTGGCAAGATGAACTTAATAGATGTATATAGAACGTTCCATCCAAAAGCAGCAGCACCTACTGCTGCTTTTCAAGTGCACATGGAACATGCTCCAGGATAGATCACATGCCAGGCCACAAAACAAATCACAGTAAGTATAAGAAAATGGAAATATCAAGCACCTTTTCCAACCACAATGCTGTGAAACTAGAAATCAACTGTAAGAAAAAAAAAACTGCAAAAAATACAAACATGTGGAGGCTAAATAATATGCTGCTAAACAACTAATGGATCACTGATGAAATCAAAGAGGAAATCAAATAATACCTGGAGGGGCTTCCTTGGTGGTGCCGTGGTTAAGAATCTGCCTGCCATTGCAGGCGACACAGGTTTGAGCCCTGGTCCGGGAAGATCCCACATGCCGTGGAGCAACTAAGCCCGTGCGCCAGAACTGTTGAGCCTGCGCTCTAGAGCCCACGAGCCACAACTATGGCGCCTGTGTGCCACAACTACTGAAGCCCGTGTGCCTAGAGCCCATGCTCCACAACCAGAGAAGCCACCGAAAAGAGAAGCACGCACACTGCAACAAAGTGTAGCCCCTGCTCGCCGCAACCAGAGAAAGCCTGCGTGCAGCCATGAAGACCGAACACAGTCAAAAATTAAAATAAAAAAATTTTAAAAATACCTGGAGACAAATGAAAAAGCAGTTCTAAAAGGGAAGTTTATATCCATGCAAACCTACATTAGGAAACAGGAAAAATCTCAAGTAAACAACCTAACCTTATATCTAAAGGAACTAAAAGAAGGAGAATAAACAAAACCCAAAGTTATTAGATAGAAAGAAATCATAAAGAACAGAGCAGAAATAAATGAAATAGAGACTAAAAAAAAAAAATAGAAAAGATCAAAGAAACAAAGATCTAGTTCTTGAAGAGATAAACAAAATTGACAGATCTTTAGCCAGACTCATCCACAAGAAAAGAGAGAGGGCCCAAATCAATAAAATCAGAAATGAAAAAGGAGAAGTTACAACTGACACTACAGAAACATAATGGATCATAAGAGATTACTACAAACAGCTACACAGCAATAAAATGAAAAACCTAGAAGAAATGTACAATCTCCCAATACTGAACCAGGAAGAAACAGAAAATACGAACAGACCAGTAATGAAATTGAATCAGTAACAAAAAAAAAACCTCCCAACAAACAAATGCCAAAACCAGATGGCTTCACAGGTGAATTCTACCATTTAGAGAAAAGTTAACACCTATCCTTCTCAAACTATTCCAAAAAATTGCAGAAGAAGATACCCTTCTGCACTCAATCCACGAGGTCAGCATCACCCTGATACCAAAATCAGAGAGAGAGTGTCAAACAGAGAAAGGCAAATACTGTATAATTTCACTCATATGTGGAATCTTAAAAAACAAAATAGGCAGGCGCTGCAGGTGTTAGCTCTGGTGCAGGCAGCTCTGACTAAGCTTCCACTCGTGAACGGACCGACGGACTGACGAGGTGCCGCGCTCCCACTGGCCTCCTCCGACCGCCCAGCGGCAGGCGAGTGCCCCGGGCGATGCAGCCGGCAACGCTGCCGAGCCCAAGCCCGAAGGCCGCCGCCTGGCGATGACTTTTCAAGATTTTTCTCCTTTTTGCAGGACTTCTGGTTAAAGTTCCCGTGGGGTTGTATTTTTTCTGAAAATTACTGCTTTTCCAAAGCCTCCTGTTAATATCCCCTGAGGACAGTGGCTTCTGCGCGACCATTGTCGCGGTGGTGGGCCTGCATGTGGTGCTGGCGGGGTTCGTGTTCATCATGTGGAAGGAGGGGATGCCCGAATGGCGGGAAGAGAAAACCGAGCAGCGCAGCCCTTGCTTCCAAGCTGCAGGCGTGGGGGGCCGGGAAGTCCTGAAAGGGGTTTTCTTGTCCGTGTTTAAAAAGAAAAAGTGTGGGTTTTTTGTTTTTTGGGTTTTTTTTTTTTTTTTCTGTTTAAGAGGGGAGGGAAATTAAGTATTTACTGCAGCTTACACTGGTAAAAATGCGGGCGCGGGGAGGGCTGACATTTTTCTCCACTGCCTGTTAAGGTGCCAAGTGCTTTTCGTTCTGGACATAATGCTTTTGACTGAGATCATGTCTGACTAATGTAAATATTAGTGTCAGAATAGAAGCTAAGATAAAGTAACACTAATTAGTAGGTTTAGAATTTATTTCATATTAAAATACGTGTTGTGATGTAAGTTTTCTGGCTTGGCTCGAGCGACAGTTTTAAGGGTGCACCCTCATTGATGCTGCTCACAGAGACGTGGATGTGTTGTTACTGCTTTCCAACTCTGCCTATTACGTGGCCTATTATGATGATGAAGTTGACAACGTAAACCAGTATCAACGACTAAGTCTAGAAGACCTGGAAAAAATTGAAATAGGTCCTGAACCCACTCTTTTTGGTAAGGCAGAGTTCTGCTGCGTGCGACTGCGTTACAGATATAAAGAAGCAAGTGGCTATTTCCACACCCTGAGAGCTGTAATGCTCAATGCAGAAGAGGATGGAAAAGATACCCTTCAGTGCATTGCAGAGATGCTGCAGATCACCAAGGAAGCCCTGGGATTAGATGTACCTATAATAGAGAAAAAGCTTGAGAGGAAGAGCAGTAAACCGCATGAAGACATCATTGGCACCAGATCTCAAAACCAAGGCTCTTTGGCCCAGGGGAAAATTTTTTAATGAGCAAATTTTCATCTCTAAATCAAAGAGTGAAACAGACCAAATCCAATGTAAATATTGTCATTCTACGAAAGCTAGGAAACTTTACAAAACCTGAAATGAAAGTTAACTTTCTGAAACCAAACTTAAAAGTAAATCTTTGGAAATCAGATAGTAGTCTTGAAACCATGGAAAACACTAGTGTGACGGATAATGAAGCCCAGGCTGAGTCAGATGGGGAAATGTGTTCAGATAATGACTCATACCGCTCTGATGAATTCCTTACAAATTCCAAGTCTGATGAAGACAGGCAGCTAGCAAACTCTTTAGAGAATGTAGGGCCAGTAGACTATGTTCTTCCTAGTTGTGGTATTATTGCTTCAATGCCTCGATTAGGCAGTCCATCCCAGTCTATTAGCAACACTGATATTAGCATTCATTTTCCTTCAGAGGTTACTCTTGCTCATGAAAGTGGGCTTGGAAAAGGCTATGCGTCTTCTTTGAAGAAAAGTCCTTCTGCTGACGACATACACACATTGACTGGCTTAGCCTAGCCTGTGGATATTTATTGCCACAGATTTGTTCAAGATGCATAAAACAAAATGACCCAGCTGTCAGAAACCAGGTCTGTTTCTCAGCAGGCTAGTGAGGAAGGAAATCAAATGACCAATCGAGTGTCTAATGAAGAAACTCACTTTGAATCAACGGAACAGATACCTTCTCGACCATCTCAATTAGATGTGTCTTTTTCTGCAGCAGGCCCACATCTTTTGTCAGTTGAACCAGTGCATTCAATTGTATCTCAAAAGACCCCCGGCTCCGAATCTGGCACACTTGAACTTGAGAGAAGGCTTCACGTAACTCCTCCTTCAGAGAGCTGTAGCAGCAGAGCAGTCTCTCCCTTTGCAAAGGTTCGAAGTTGCATGGTCCAGGTTGCTAATATTACCCAAGGTGGATTAACCCAGGGGATAAACTTTGCAGTGGCAAAGGTTCAGAAGAACCCTGCAGAACCTGAAGTGGTTAATGAAGTCCAGCAGAATGAACTTAAAAATATGTTTACTCAATGCCAGACATGAATAATTCAGATTTAGTGTTTAGCCACACAGAATCATGTGGCTTTTATTTAATCCAAAAGAAAGGAGGAGTCATATAACCTGTACTGTCTTTGAATCTAGGGATCCCAAATTCTAATTATGTTTATTTGGAAAGGTTTCAAAAAGAGACTGAACCTGAGAAGATTTCCAAATTTGAGAGCTAGGACAATGGAAGTGCATCACCCTAGAATGTGTAGACCTAAATAGGTTATACACTACAGAGCAGTTTGTCCCTCTAAAAGTAATTCAAGAATACATTGCTTTAGGACGTAATAACCTGAACTTTTTTGGAGTGGGGTGGGTGGGTAGAATGTATGAAGTAGACACAAAGTGTGGACATGGATCCATTTATGTGATTAGCATTTTTCATAATTTGTTTTTTTCTGTTTGTCAGTTCATTTCCGTGTGTTTCCTCTACAAGGTAAATACTTAGTTTTTAGTGACTTCGAAGTGTTACTAGTATGGACAAGCATTTTAATATAAAAACTATCAGTTTAGTTTTTGATGGCTTAACCATTCCCTATAAAGAGTTAATTGAGGGCTAATGGCGCTACAGTCAAGAAATGAATGTCCATTTGATCCTGATTTTTCCTACATTCTACTTAAACAAATTTAAAATACTGCTACCTTGTACACCCCAAAGTCTAGGAGCATTAATACTTGCCAGTCATAAAACCTGAGATGTGAGATGTGAATACCAGCACCTATTAATTTTGCTCTATTTTCAGAAATGTTAAGAATGTATACATATTGGATACTGGTAATGCAGTCCATAACTTCCTGTGTAGATGAGCACAACTATTGAAAATTTAGTCTGAAGCACAATTGTGCTAAAATTTTAGGTTTTATGACTGTAACCTTGACCACATGGAATCAGGGCCTCGTCTGTAAGCCTATACAGTAAGAAAGTTGCGCACCTTCTTCCAAACAAGTATTGGTCTGTCTGATATCTTAAGAGCTTTACTCTGTTGAAGTGATTCTCAGCTAAACATTATGTCTGCTGTAACTTTGATATTTCTACTTTTGTTATTTATTAGTGGTATCTTTTTTGAAGTGTCAGATGTTGTGACTATTTAAAATAAATATCATTATAATTTAAGTGAAAAAAAATGAAAAAAGAAAACAGAAACTGTGTTATAGTTACAGAGAATAAACAGGAGGTTCGGGGTGGGGGTAGGAAAGGGAGGAAAGAAATAGGTGAGGAAGATTAATAGGTATAAACTTCAAGTTGCAAAACAAATGAGTCAAGGGTATGAAATGTACACTGTGGGGAATATAGTCAGCAACTTTGTAATATCTTTGTGGTGACATATAGTAACTATACTTCTCATGGTAATCATTTTGAAATGTATAGAAATATCAAATTACTCTGTTGTGTAACAGGAACTAACATAGTGTTGTTGGTCAATTATACATCAGAAACAAGCAAACTAACTAACTCATAGAAAAGGAGATCAGATTTGTGGTTACCAGAGTCGGGGAGTGGGAGAGGGGGAATTAGATGAAGACAGTCAGAAGGTACAAACTCCCAGTTATAAGATAAATTATTACTAGGGATATAATATACAACGTGATAAATATAATTAACACTGCTGTATGTCATATATCAAAGTTGTTAAGAAAGTAAGTCCTAAGGGTTCTCACCACAAGAAAAATTTTTTAATATTTCTTTAATTCTGTATCTATATGATATGATGGATTTCACTAAACTTATTGTGATAATCATTTCATGATGTATGTAAGTCAAATCATTATGCTGTACACCTTATACAGTGCTGCATATCAATGATATCTCAATAAAACTGGAAGAAAAAAAAGAAATGAGCTATCAAGCCATGAATAGATGTGGAGAAAACTCAAATTGATATTACTTAGTGAAAGAAGCCATTCTGAAAAGGCTACATACTATATGGTTCTAGTCATATGACATTCTGGAAAAGGCAAAACTACGGATAAAGTAAAAAGATGAGTGGTTGCCAGGGGTTGGGGTCTGGGGCAGGTATGGATAGGTGGAGCAGAAAGGATTTTTAGGGTTGTAAAAATACTCTCTGTAATATTATCACGATGGATACAAGTCATTGCACCTCTGTTCAAACCCATAGAATGTACAACACCAAGATAGAATCCTAAGGCAAACTATGAACTTTGCATGATTATGATGTGTCAATGTAGATTTATCAACTGTAACAAATGCACCACTCTGATGGGGGATGTTAATGACAGGGGAGGCCATGCATGTGCTTTTCTACACTAACTTTTTAAAAAATGTTTATCATTGAGGTAAAATTTACATACCATAACAATCACCATGTTAAAGTGTACAATTCAGTACTTTTAAGTATATTCACTAAAGTGTGCAACCAACACTGCTATCTAATTCCAGAACATTTTTATCACCTTAAAAAGAAACTTTGTACCTATTAGCAATCATAGTTTTTGACAAGGAGACTCCATATCATAAAGATATCTATACTTCCTAAGCTATTTATAAATTTAGTGTCATCCAAAAAGGCATAAATACCAAAAGAATTCAAAGTTAAATAAATTGTAGGTTGGTGCCTACAGAGTCCTTTCAGGAAAGTTGGCGTGTTCCTGCCTTACGGGGTCTCTGATAGACACTGAATGTTTTTTCCCCCCCAGATTCATATGTTGAAACTGAATGTGCTGATATTTGGACATGGGGCCTTTGGGAGATGATTAGGTCATGAGAGCAGGGCCTGCATGAATGGAATTTGTGCCCATATAAAAGAGTATCCAGAGAGTTCCCTTGCCCCTCTGCCATGTAAGGACACAATGAAAAAATGACTATCTACGAATGAGGAAGCAGGCCTTCACCAGACATGGAATCTGCCTTGATCTTGGACTTCCCAGTCTCCAGAACTGTAAGCAATAAATTTCTGTTGTCTATAAACCACCTAGTCTACGGTATTTTTGGTATAGAAGGCTGAAGGGACCAAGACGGCTCCAGACTGACAAATGGTAAGGAATTTTCCTTCCTGGCAGTCCAGGTATACGCTTACATTTTGGAGACCTCAGGAATGAGGGATTTCCCCAAATTTATAGGTACTGTCTATGAATCCTGGTCAGAGAGTTGCTTGGGTTTGTTTTCCTAGCCTTGGAAGAGTAAATAGCAATGTATAAAATCCTTGTCTATAGAAGTGCAAATATATTTTTTTCTGGTGGAAGGACAATAGGGACCCTCTCACCCCAAAAAGCAAGTTTTAAGTCCCTATGCAAATTCATTTCAGTATTTCTGATTTATAAATATCTCCATCCCTGCTTGCTGCGACTAGAGAAAGCCCACACGCAGCAACGAAGACCCAGCACAGCCAAAAATAAATAAAATTAAAAACTAAACAAGGGCTTCCCTGGTGGCGCAGTGGTTAAAGATCCACCTAACCAATGCAGGGGACACAGGTTCAAGCCCTGGTCTGGGAAGATCCCACATCCCGTGTGCCACAACTACTAGGCCTGCACTCTAGAGCCCGCGAGCCACAACTACTGAAGCAGGCGCGCCTAGAGCCTGTGCTCCACAACAAGAGAAGCCACCTCAATGAGAAGCCCGTGCACCACAATGAAGAGTAGCCCCTGCTCGCCGCAACTAGAGAAAGCCTGCGTGCAGCAATGAAGACCCAACACAGCCAAAATAAATAAAATAAAATAATTTTTTAAAAAGCTTTTCAAAACAAAACAAACACCTGATTTTTCACCACAGATGGTTTAAGAAGCACTGCTTTAAATAACATGCTTTCTTCCATTGGGAAAGGAGGGGCCGAGCTGCAATGAGTTTCTGTTCCTCAGAAAAAAATAAACTCTGACTAACATGTTAAAAAAAAAAAAAAAAAAAACTTCATTCTTTAACTTTGCCTTTGAATCAGTTATGACATTTTCCCGGTTCTCTCATTAGGAATAAGTTAAGTAGAATCTTTGATACATGTATACTTTATAGCTATATCAGAGCTTGATTTTAATTTTTTTTTTGTTTTTCTTTTTAAGTATTTATTTATTTGGGTGCACCAGTGGCTTGCAGGCTCTTAATTCTCCAACCAGGGATCGAACCCATGTCGCCTGCAATGGAAGCGTGAAGTCCTAAACACTGGACCGCCAGGGAATTCCCGTTTTTAACTGTTTTTGAAAATTATCTTTTAATATGACTTACTCCCATATTTGCCTGCTTATACAGAATTTATTTTATTTTTTTACAGAATTTATCATATGCCCAACTCTGTTTTGTTTTGCTTACATTATTTGTTCCTCACAACAAAGTACATGAAGTAAGTACTGGTAATAGCTTGCCATCCTCCACTCTTTTGTGGCAGATGGGGAACCTGAGACCAAAAGTTCACAGATGAATGAAATAGGATTAAAATCCAGGCAGCTTGATTCCAGAGTCTACACTCTTCACCACTACATTATACTCCCTATACATAGAGAAAACTGTCTTGAGCCTCTAAGATTTCTTAAGATGAATCTATAAATTAGTTTCTAATTTTGATTTGGCTTCCCTTGGAACTTGAAGATTAGCCAAAGCGTGCTAGGTTAACATCAGTATTTCCAGTGTGAGAGAGTTAGAGTTACAAACTTGGCATTCTTGTACTATCCCTCCCCCCAGTGAGTATGAGTTTAATCTTATATGATCATGGCTCTAGGCTATGGTAAAAACAAGACAACAGGCCCAAAATGGAGTTGCTTATTCTAAGCCCCATGTCACCAAACCAAGACAATTTAATTACAGTTTCAGCACTACCAGAAATGGAATCTTAAATCAGTCAATCAGGAATTGCCTGATCACCACTAGTTAGGTAATCTGCCTGATAGATCCCTGTAATCCCCTAAAAAAAAGCAACTTTGCAATAACCACCTGCTTTTTTACCTAGTATAACTTCTTTGTTCCTGCTCTCTCAAGGCTATAAAAGTCTTTTATTTTGTATAGCTCCCTGGAGCTCCTTTCTATCTGCTAGATTGGATGCGGCCTAATTCAAATTGAATTTTGCTCAAATAAACTCTTAACATTTTTAATATGCCTCAGTTTATCTTTTAACACCTATGATAAGAATGATTCTCTAGGCCTTCAAGTTAGAAAGCAGGTCCTATTGACCTTGGATAACCCTGGCTCACCTCACCATTTCTACCTTTCTTTACAATTTCCTGACTGATTACTCCATAATAGTTGATAATGATTAAGAATCTGTATTAAAAAGAAAAGATTAAATTATACTCAATAAAATTCTTAGGAAAATAGTAAGTCTGTAACACAGTTGAGAACTATTTGTATCCCAAATGGTTAAAGTAGGTTTTAAAGCTTAAAGGAAGAAACATACCACTATCCAGAAAATTGCCACCCAAAATGCTTTATTTCCCAAGGTGTCCAAGTAGTTGAACTTTTATCACATCAGTTAGTGGCCTTTCCAGCACTGCATGGAAGTCCATTGACTATTGTTAAATAAAATCCTGCTGTTCTTCACCCTGGAGCATGCTATGCTGCATAAGCCTTCTTTAAAGTTGTGTGAATCAGCTCAAAACATACTGATTTCTGTAGCTGTTTTGCAGATGGCTGCCTATCTTTCTCAGGTAATCACAGGACTCACCAAAAGTGAATTGCAAGTCTACTATTAACTCTAAAGTTTAAGTCAGACCATCCCAGACCTGCCCTACAATTTAAAAAAGAAAAAGAAAAAAAAAAATCCAGAGGTATTTGGGTGATAGGAAAATAGATATTTTAATATCTTTATATAAAAGTGAAAGAAATAACAATTCTCAGCCTGACTGTACATATAAATCATGTAGGAGTGTTAAAAATATGAATGCCTGGGATGCACACAAACCAATTAAAAAAGTATAACTGAAGGGCTGTAATTTTAAAAGCCTGGATATCTGAGTGCTTAAAATTTCCAGAGGTGATTCTGATGCTCAGAGAATGGGTTAAGAACCACTGCTAGAGATATTATTATACTGAAATTTTGAATGTCAGTTTGGGTAACTTTAAGCAATAGATCTGTTGACTCATATTTTCTTTCCACCATTTCCAAGATATCCAGCGTCTTTTGGATTGAAGTAATCAACATATTTTTAAATTAAAAAAAATCCAGTTGTGACAAATGACGATTTGGTCATATCCTTTTCTTTTCTTAGACTAGGCAAAATGCCCAAAACATTTCTCCAAGCTGGCTTCCCTTATATTTGGGACTGACAGTGACAGTCACCTTGGCTGGTTAGAGGATGAAGAGCAGCCTAATGCTTGAATGAGGAATAAAGTAGCTGGTGAATGCAGATTAGAACCAGCTGCATTTCTAGTGATAGAGTCTGTCAAGAATTTTTTTTTTTAAACTTATCTGCCACCAGTCTTTTTGTTTCACTGCCAAGTTGTTTTTTAACTTTATGTTTTGGTGTCATCCATTAAAGATTAAATAGTTCAAAACCTGGAATTCCACTTAAGAGGCTTTTCTGACAAGCAAGGAAGTTGAATTTCTTTGTCCTGTATTGCAAATTGTGAATACAGAAAAGCAGTATTAATCTAGATTCCATCAAGTCACTATATGTGCTTATTCAGGTATGTGTTTGGCTACGTAATAATTCTATATGTGTATCTTAGCATAGGTATTATCTGTTGGGAATTAAGACTTTATGTGGCTGTTAAAACTTGTGATTCACCATTTGTATTCCAGGACCATTAGCTCAAGATTTATCACGGTTTTGTTTTCTCCAGCAGACAAAGTACAATCTCAAGACTGATCTAAGGTTTTGGATCACCAAAACAAAGAGTCTGTTCAGAGGACCAGCTACTTAATTTGTGGGACTCAGTGCAAAATGAAAATGTGGGGTGCCTTGTTCAGAAATCATGAAAAGTTTCAAGATGGCAATGGCAGAGCATTAAGCTGAGTGTAGAACCCTTCTAAACGCAGACCCTTCTACACATGTGTGTGTGTGTGTGTGTGTTTTTCATGTAAATGTATATATACACAAACAAAACTTTTATATAAAAATTAGATTTTTAAGGAAAAATCTCAAATATATATGCTTTTATATATACATATATGTGTGTGTGTATACACACACTCATAACTATTTCTCTTCCTTAAAAATTTCATCTCCTCTTAAAACTTGAGCTGTTACTTCTGGGAAGATGATTACAATATTTGTGTCTCTATCGTATTCATTCAACAAATATTTACCTTTTTTCCAGAATTCTGTTCTACGCATTTAGAATGGATATAATGATTCAGGTCCAAAACCCATCTTGGACCATAGAGGAAACTTGGAATGAAAAAACATGGTGGAGCAACAAGATGAAACAATCCTGGGTTACTGACATAGTGGGGCCATCGTGCCAACTCTGGACTACCTATCTCAGACCTTTATGTGTTAATGTTATGTAAGCCACTGATAGTTTGAATTTTTCTGTTATTTTAACTGAATCTAAACCTAACTAGTAAAATAGACATCACAAATTTAATATGTACAAAAATGGACTTTGGATTTTTTTCTCTCAAACCTCAGTAATGGCATCTTATATCCTTCCAGTTGCACAGGCTAAAATCCTTTTGGAAAGGGGTCCTTAACTTTGGGTTCATGAAGGCTCAAGGGGTGATGGAGTCTATAAACTTGGAAAAATTTACACCTATAATACCATGAACCTATAACTAAAATTTAATATTTCCTTCATTTATAATCACAGGCAATAAACCACAGTAGTGTTAGTAGTATCTGTGACATTGTCACCAATAAAAATCACAGATATTTTTATATCATATACAGTTGTTGCAGAAATTTCAAAATATCTTTAATACTTATCATTGCTTTGAATTATAGGAGCAATTATGAAGAAGCATATATATCACATATTTTCTAATATTTTGATAACAATATTTCAATATAATTGGCTTCCTTTGTAATCTTATGCATTTCATTTCATACACTTAAAACATTGTTCTAAGAGAGGGGTTCATAAGCTTCACCAAGGGCTAAAAGGGTCCATGCCATAGGAAGGGTAAAAGCCCTTTTCTTCTGGTCATCCTTGACCTCTCAGTTTATCTCATACCCATGTAGCAGAAGCTGCTAGGTACCACCAATATCTATTCTTCCTATTTCCTTAGTATCAGAACCTCAGGGTTTTTTGACAGGGAGCAATAATAGTCTCACTTGAGAGACTTCATTTCCCAGACACTCCTTATAGTTAAGCATAGCCTTGTGACTAAGCTCTAGCTAAGGAGTTATAAGTCAAAATGTTAATATTTTGTAGGACTTCTGGAAAGGTTGTTTAAAAGGTCTGACTTAGCTGGATAGAAGACACAGAGAGCCACTGCACCTTTTTGGATGGCCTACTTCTGGGATTATTTTACATTAAAAAAAAAAAACAGTCTAGGTAGAGTTCTGTTCCTAATTGACGAATATAGTTTCTAAACTCCTAACTGATACACTCCACTTATAACAAATCCTATTGGTTCTGCCTTCAAAATCTAATTCACATTCAGAGTTTGAGTACTTCTCACTATCTCCACCACTGTTACACTTGTCCCATCAAATCTCACCTGAGTTAGTGCAACAACAAATTCTAACTGGTCTCCCTTCTCCTGCCTGGCTCCCCATGGTGTTTTCTCAACAACTGTCCAGAGTGACATTTTAAAATTCATAAGGTGGATCACATCACTCCTCTGCCCCAAACCTTTAACAGTTTTTTTTTTTCTCATTTCAAATGAAAGTTAAGTCCTAATGATGGCTTATGTAGTTTTATAAGTTGCTACCAATCTACCCCCTTACTTCTCTGATCTCTTCCCATTCTACCCCAGCTCACATAATTCCTGTCCCATCTGCCCCCTTGTTGTTCTTTGAATATGACAAACATGCTCAAGGTAGGTGCTCAGTAATATATTTATCTAATGAATAACTGAGGGAAAAAAAAAGAAGGCTATTTCAGACCAATTTTTGAATGTAGGTAGACCTGATTATTCCAAATGATTGGATTCTTATGTGTAATATTGATAAAATAACTATTTATGGTGCCAATAGTGTAGAATATAACAATAAAAGTTGTCACTGATCATGAAAGGAATAGTTGTATCATCACTCTGACTTAGACAGTCTTGCCACAAAACCAACTCTCTTGATTTCCCCATTTCTCTCAACAGGTAGTCAGATTCAAACACTTGGTTATCCTGATTCTTCCCCATCAAAAATGCCATCATCTTCATGATGTCTCTCAAGCTGGCCTTTTGCTTTTCATCCCTTCTGCTTCCCTCTATTTCAAGGTTCTATCATCTAACACATGGATTTTACTGCAGGAACCTCCTACTGTGCTTCCCATCATTTCTCTCTCTCTTATCCTGAGTACTACCATTAGAATAATTTCCCTAAAAGACTGGTTTTAATAGATCCTCTCCAGCTCAGTATCACTTAATATTTATATATTTATTTACTGATGGTAAAAACTAATGTACAATGAAGCTTGTTACTAGAGGTAAAGAAGCTGAGGAGTCTATTTGTTCTTATTGCTATACTGTAAGTTCATAGCAAAAGAATAATAATGAAATTTAATTATCCATAACATAACTGTCCACATAGTTGGTATAATTAGGTATAATTAGATATAATTTCAAAGCTACTTGCCAGTAAAAGACTTGAAAAAAGGTGTTTTAAAAAACTATGCTTTATGCATCTTCTATAATTCATTTCAATTCTTGCTTATTTAACATTTACAAGGTACATAGTACTGAACTATATGTTGTACTATGGGAATAGACAAATGAATACACAAATTGAGAATATTGGGAGTGTGTTCTATATTATCAAGTTACGTAGAAATTCTGGTAAGGTATTGGGAAAAATGAGACAATGGGAAAGGGGAAAAAAGGTAATTGAACCATTGATCAATGAATCAAGGAGAAATACATTTGTTTTTAGGTGATTTGTTTCCATTGAACTATTTAGGTTATTTCAAGTTTTTAGAAATATCTGGCCATTAAATAGACAATAAGATGTACTAAATTTTAAATATTTAAATGATATTTCTTATGGCAAAAACTGCAAAAACTACAACCTTTAAATGTAAGCCTAGCAGTCATCATGATATTTTTAACAGAAACGTATTGTGTTGAGAAAATTACAAAGGAAATGCCAAGGAAGACTCAATTTGACGCTGAGGTTCTATTTCATGTCTCTTCAGCAACACTTTAATTTAACCTCAGAATCAAAATGATAAAAAGTACTCGAGAATCAACTGTGAGAATCACCATGGAGACCACACCGTGTTCTCAGGTCACATTAATGAGGTCTCTCCATTCTGCCAAAGACAAGTTCCTTGCATCTGGCAGTGCTGCATCTAGTAGACAGAAAATTGTGTGGTTGCAAGTATAACAAATACACACTCAAATCAGCATCAGTAAAGAGGGGATTTATCAAAGGGATAAAACTGGCCATTTGAAAAACATTTGAAGAATAAAATACAGTTGGGTCACCTGGAAAATGGAAAAAGACTGTTATAAACCCAACAACTTCCTTTCACCTCCCTCAGGGTGTTAGGGACTCTGTTTGTCTCTGTTTACTTGTGGCATCTCTGCTCCCCCATAAATTATCTTGTTCTTAGCTTTGATTTGTTGTCCGTTCTCATGTTTCGCCCTGACCTTTCAGTTCAAGCATTTAGCATCTTCTGACTCATTGGCTCAGTATCTGTATTCAAAAGTCCGAGAAAAAGAATCCTATTTGTTTAGTTTAGGTCGGGTGTCTCCAGGTGGAGCAACAGGGTGTGGAGGCCTTAGTATATGGCCTTACAGGGGCTGTGACCAGTTAAAATACACATCATCTACAGTTTTGTGAAACCCTTAAGGGGTAAAGAGGCCGATGTCGATAGTATATTTCTAGCTCCATTTTGGAATCTTACCATTAATTCATTCATGCTTTTCTTCCCCACTGAGTTTAAGAAATTAAGATAATACACACACACACACACACACACACACACACACAGTCTAAATTATCGAACAGCTGACAAAAAATTAAGGTTGTTATTTTGATCCTTCTGTTTGACTTGTTATTTGAATGAAAACTCAATGAGGAAATATTTATTGATTCCCTTCAGTGAGCTCAGCACTGGACAACTTGGGGTGGGAGAGGTGAGGAGGACAATAAGTGATAAAAGTGGTCTTTGACGTCCTAGGTTTTTCTGAGTTATGAAAAGTCTAAACCCTTAAAGGCCCCTCCATTTCTGGTAATTACCAATGGGCTCATAGGTGTGTAGTCTACACAAACTTATTGTTGACCTGCTCATCCGTGACGCTCAATTCTTGCCACTACTTCTGCAATCATACTCTCACTTCTCAGAACTTGCCCCTTCAACAGCCTTCACATGAGAGAAGGATTCTAGAAAATTCCCTTAGGCAAATTATGGGGAAGGAAGAGAAGACACATGATGTTTATTTATTTATTTATTTACTTTGGTTAAGTGGCCAGCATCATTAAAAAAAAAAAATCAGGAGAATTCAAATAACAATATGGTTTTCTTGTTTCTCTTGAAAAATCTGAAAATCTGGCCTTTGGGGATCTGTATTTTCATACAGCTGGACCCACATAGTAGTCTCCCTCTTTAGATGGGGCATGAGCTTCCCAATTTGTCATCGTTCCCCTACTGTGTCCTGTATTATATCCAGCCTGCTTGACTCATTTTACTTAAAAGCCCTGCCCTTGTAGGCATTTGTGTTTGCAAATCTTGATCTTTCTTAGTTCACGAAATTTACTGTATTCTTTTATTTTTTTCCAAATCTAACTTCTGGAGAAATTGTGACACATCTCCAGGTTTGAGAATATTTTGTGGTGCCACATTACACTCAAAATTGTGAGCCAAGTCAGAGACAAGTAATTTCTATTCTTTTAATTTAGGGACAATTCTTTGCTTACCTCCTCTGACATCTACTTCCAGAGCTAAGGAAATCCATTGTCTGCTTAATTTATTACAAAACTTAATGACAGTATGCCTGATTTAATCATTGGTCCTGGTCACCATCTGTGCAGGGAATCTAGTGCAAAAAGTGCCTCCTTGTGGTTTGCCCTAAGATTGCAGCACATGGAATAAGGTTCTTTCTGCAACCATATTGCTCATCCCAACAACGTAATTATTTTAAAAAGTAGTAATGTTAGGAAAAACTGTCCACTACTTGGAAATAGGCAAAAGAGTTAATTGAGTTTAGCAGACCTTCTGGGGATTATCTGATTATATAACATTGTGCATCTTTGATTGACTTTCTACTGAGGAGGCTATTTTACATCTCAATAGCATAGAAATTAACTTGTACAAAACTAATAATAAAGCAAATAATGCTTGTGCATACCAAGGAAAATTAATTAATTTTGTGTCATAGATATAAAATTTATTTCTGCCTCATAGGAAGGATTACCACAAACATTAAATTTTATTGCCTTATTGGTAATTAACCAGTTTTGCATCTATTAGCAAGTTCTTTTCAGCATTCCTGATTGTGTATGCATGTATGTTTTTGAAATTTTATTTTAAACTGATTCTCCCATTATTATTAAGTTGAATAAAATCTTTCATGTGTGTTCATTTTATATATACATAAAAGTAAAAAATGTATTTTTTTCTTTTTGAACATAATACTTTAGCAATTAAATACCTGATATTTTGGGCTTCCCTGGTGGCGCAGTGGTTGGGAGTCCGCCTGCCGATGTAGGTGACACAGGTTCTTGCCCCAGTCCGGGAAGATCCCACATGGAGCGGAGCGGTTGAGCCCGTGAGCCATGGCCGCTGAGCCTGTGCGTCCGGAGCCTGTGCTCTGCAACGGGAGAGGCCACAACAGTGAGAGGCCGGCCCGCGTACCGCAAAAAAAAAGCAACAAAAAAATCCCCTGATATTTTGATTATTGTATTTCAATAGCTCCAACTGAAAAAGAAACTCAGACAGGTTGCTAAATATGTAAACCTAAATTATACAAAAATTAGTTGTAGTGACAATTTTAGGTACAGAATATTTTAGGTATAGTGACTATAGTTTTGGCACTCAGTATGTAAACTTTTCTGTGGTAAAGGAATCTCCTCCACAAAGGAGTATTTTTTAATCCATAAAGGGGAAAGAGAAATTTTAGAAATAGTGAAATCAGATGAGAAAGCAAAAAAATTAGTGGTAAGAATGAAGACAGATTCAAGAACACTGTTTTAGCTGTCTTTCTGTACAGAGTATCCTTACAGGCCTAAAATCTTGGAAGTTTGTGTGCTCCAAAGTGAAGCCAAACTTCAAAAGTGAGTTTTCACCTCAGTGACCCAGGGACACCTCTGGTTATTAAGGAAGGATGTTAATTTACTACCCAAATACAATAGAGTCCTCTTTAACTGGACTGGAGTTTTCTCCTCTGTGTATTTCTTTCCTTAGAATTGAGCAGTAGCAATTTGGTAGCTGAGGTCAGAGCTTTAAAAAAATATGATAACTGAGAGTTTTCTTCAAGAGCCGTTTGTCTAGTGGATTCATAAAGAAACAAAGATATTGCCATCTAGTGGTTTAATTGAAAAAATTCAGTGAAAATTTTTCTCATGAAGGTTCACATTAATAGTTTCTTTATGTGGCCCTAAGTTAAAATAACAACAAAAAACTTGCTTTTAGAAAGCAACTATTAATATACTTTTAAAAATTACTGTTTCAGATTTTGTCACTCTTTTTTTCATGTTATATTCCCTAATTATTAAGCTCTGTAGAATATGAATTAGAACAGGCAAAGATGTTTTCATAATTTGAAGAAAATATTAATAAAAGACAATGTTCCACTGAATAAATTGTCAGATGTTACACAAACCAATGTTAAACCAAATCATAAAATCAAATTAATGATAAAATTAATAGTTCAAATCAAATTTTAAAAAGGAACTATATAAAGTAAATAGGTGTACATTACATACAATTATAATAGCGTGTTCTCTAAAGTATGGTCTAAAGCTAGGCTCTTATAACAGGAGCCTTTGCTTTTATTAAATAGCTTCATTACACCAAATTGGCTACAAAAGAATATCCCATTAAATAAATATTATTTTATCATTCATTTTGATTATAAGAAATGTATTTCTATAAAAAAACTCGCCAACCCCAAAACTTTGACATTTAAACATAAAAATTATACTTAAAAGTCCAGCAAAATTTCATTTAGAGGTAAACAGAAAATTCACAGATATTATCATTTATTTTCTGCATTGGTATAAATTTTTACACTCCTGTGTAAAACAGAATTACTCTGTTGTACTATAGAACTATTTCATTTCTTTTTTTAATTTTTAAAAATATTTATTTATTTGGCTGTGTTGGGTCTTCGTTGCTGTGCATGGGCTTTCTCTAGTTGCGGTGAGCCAGGGCTACTTTTCGTTGCAGTGCTTGGGCTTCTCATTGCGGTGGCTTCTCTTGCTGAGGAGCATGGGCTCTAGGTGAACAGGCTTCAGTAGTTGTAGCTTGCAGGCTCTAGAGCGCAGGCTCAGTAGTTGTGGTGCATGGGCGTAGTTGCTCCACGGCATGTGGGATCTTCCCGGACCAGGGCTCGAACCCATGTCCCTTGCATTGGCAGGCTGATTCTTAAACACTGTGTCACCAGGGAAGTCCCAAGAACTATTTCATTTCTAATAGCAGCATGAGAGACAATAGCTCCTGCAGATATTCTGACTGCATCTGGCTATGATAGGGATTTTTCCAGGTTCCCCTTGGATTTTCAGATCATCATGTACCCAGGTTTCTTCAAAGGGGAATTTTTAAATAAAAATTTCTGAGTACTCTGATTCCACTTTTAAAGCAAACTTTATACTCTGGGAACCATAATGTTTACATTGAACTTAGCAGAGCCTTCTCATCCTTGGTCAGGAAAGTATCATGATGGAATCCATCCAGCCTGGGACAAACAAGAGAAAAGATGTCTTTTCATGGCATCTTCTAGGGTACATAAAAATCTAAAGGAGAGACACAGAAACTAGACAGAGGGACAGATAGAATCCATTTATGATATCTGTGTGAAATGATGAAACCTTCTATTCCAAAAATGGTTCAGGGGCACAGATTGCCATATAACCCTTGAGTAGTGTTTAGAAGTAAGGAGAAGTTTATTATATACAGTGAATAAACAACAAGAACCTATTGTATAGCACAGGGAACTATATTCAATATCCTATGATAAACCATAATGGAAAAGAATACAAAAATAAATGTATATATATATGTATACTGAATCACTTTGCTATACAGCAGAAATTAACATTGTAAATCAACTATACTTCAAGGAAAAAATATATATAAAAGAAAGATGACTGATAGTAGATGGTAAAAACAAACAAACAAAAAGAAGGAGAAGGAAGTAGTATTACTATGTATACTCCTTCTCATCCTGCAGGCCCCCAACCGACCCACACACAATTTTTGTCAGGGTTCAGGTAACTACAGATCCTGTTGTGGTTCTAATGGAAAAAAGCACAAACTCAAGGTTTGGAGAAAGATTTGATTCTGGCATCTAGTAAGAAGGCTACATGCAGGAACGAAGCCATGTGAGCACACACAAGCCAAAGCTGGGTGACCACATTCCTAATCCTTGACTACATTTCCAATTTTGCTGTCATGGAGCTATTTAATAAAAGCAAAGGATCCTGGTAGATTAAGTATGTAATCTACATTTATATCTACTAAAAGAAAAAGAAAAAAATTAGACAATGTATTTTCTTTAGGTACGTTAAGTTACCAGGCAAGTCAATCAAGGCAAAATATTATAGAACTGCTAAACTTCAAGTGCTATTTGTAAAGTGTGTTGACAGTCTCTGCTGAAACAGGTCACACTATTTGTCTAGAAGAAATAAAACACGTGTCTGTCAGTTTGTAGAAATGTCAGCCTTTTCTCTGTCTATATAATATGTAGATCTATTTGTTATAGGGGATAGTTTCTTCTTCAAGATCTTATTAAAAATATAGAGCCTTGCCCCTCCTCTCTCAAATACTACTGAGTTAGAATCTATGAGATTGGGGCCATATCTATTTTTAACAAGCTCTCCAGGTCTTTATGATACATCTTAGTTTGAGAACTATTCTTCTAGACACGATTAACAAAACCAATAAGACTAAATACTTTCCGTGGAAAAGGTTTAAAGGCAATCAAGGGTGAAAAAGTGGAACAACAGGTCAAATTTAATAGCCACTTAGCTGGAGGACTGGCAGATCACCAGTGAGATTCCCACTTTATAATACCATTGGTACAGGGAATAATTTTTTAATGAGTCATATTACCATAGAGGGCAACCTGATAAAATCTCTGTGAAAGAATGGAAATTCTCAAAATGTAAACAGTAGTATTTATTAAACCAGGAGTTGCTTATTGAGTACCAACTACATGCCAGGTGCTATAAATAGGCACTAGAATTACAGAGAAAAATGTTTTCCCTTAAGAAGCACTTAGTATAATAAATTGACTCCTAGACTTCAGTAGGAATAAAAATCACCCTGGGTACTTGTTAAGAATACAGATGCTCGGTATCTGATTATGAAGCACATTGGTCTAATTAGTAAGTAAGAAAGTAAACAGACATTTATAATACACGTGGTAAGTTTTAAGAGATATACAAAAATCTTATTGGATCACTGATCTAGATCAAGAGGGAAGGGTAAATGTCAGGGATAGGTTTTTATAAAAAGATCCCAACTTGAATTCCTGAATAAAAACTAGTAGTTTTCTAGATGAAGAAAGGTGGTGAAGAGCATGAAAAATGGCATTGAATTATGAGAAAGTGTGGCATATATGAGGAACCAAGGAAAGTTTCTTACATCTGGAATTTAGGAGTTAAGAGTGAGGCACAGGGGAAATGTGATTGGAGAAGTAAGCAGGACTAGATCATGAAGAGTCTTGTATCCTAAGCTGAAAAGTTTTATTTTCATCCACAGATAAGTGGTGAATCATTGAAGTAGAAGGTAACTCCCTCTGAATTGGGTTTTAGAAGAAGCATTCTCATAGTCCTGAATGAAGGGGTTGAGTGGGGTAGTGGTGGGGAAAGAAAGGGAGACTGGCAGGAAGGCCAGTTAGAAGGTTACCTGATAATTCAAACAAGAAACGTGAAATGCCTGCTTTAAGGAGTGTTGCTGGGAGCGGAACATGTTAAAGTGATTAGATTGATGGGATGAGAGGAAGGTAGAGTGAAGGATGACTTCTAGGTTTTGTTTTGAGTCCATTCATCTCATCTCCTTGGTAAGAGTGCTTCTTCTTTTTAATTGGGAAGACTTTCCCTTTGGAATCTTAGTATTTTGTACTTTAAGTAACTAATGTCATTTGCTAGGGCTGGTTATGTTCCAAATGCTACCATGACAAACACATTATCTCCCTACAGAAGATGCTGTCAATGCCCTGCCCATATCCTCTCAGCCCCCTCCAGAGGTTCTGTAGTCTTCATTGACAGTTCCTGGAAAAATCCAAAGCTTCTTACTTCAAGCCCTGAAACTTTCTCTGTGAGGGCTTTCTCTGACCCTGGAGTGTGCCTGACCTGTGCTCAGGGTAAGCCAGAAGTGTATAACAGTTAATACCCCAGGGGCAGCCCTCAATCAGTGGGGAATAGAGGTCATGGATAACTATCCTTCCAAGTTTCCTAGCCCATTAGTGGAGGATTCCCCAGTAGGATTCCCTTCCTTGTCTCACTTTATCACACCCTCACCATGTTTCCTGGGATCACCTCCCAAATAAACTACTCGAACCCAAATCCTTGTCTAAGAGATCGCTCTGGAGGAAACCCAAACCAAGGTATTCAATTCTCAACGAACTCAATGAGAGTGGTAGAAATTATTCTTATCACTGTTTTATATATGTGCAATCTAATGCTTGGAGAAGTTAAATAAATTGTTCTTATCACTTAGCTTGTAAATGCTAGAGCCTGGATTCAAATCCAAAGCCTGTGATCTTAATACTATGCTATACTGCCAGTCTCAAATTCCAAGATGTAAACCAGGCATCACTAACTTGGAGTGAAAGCCAGAGGCAGCCTGTCAGTCTCTTTCGAGCAATATTGAGACTGATTATTATTTTCAGATTCTGATCCTTATTATTATAAAGGTTGAGCCTGAGACTTGGCTGCCAGCATATGTTTCCTCTTTTCATGTCCACTTTAGAAGGTTGAAAATTCATTATGTAGTTTCTTCCTCTTACTGAGAATGGTAGTCATGTAGAATTTAGAAGCTGAGCCGATCCCTTTTGAATGAGGTAAATATAATAATGTAATGGCAGAAAGTGGTATGATACATCAACTATTCTTAACCCTTCATTCTTCTTTCAGATTCCCCTAGCACTTTCATGGTTTAATTCCTGGTTAAAAATTTTAAGTGGAAGTGAATGATGAAAGGAAAAGGCAGCTGCTACTTGAGGTCATTAAAAATAATATATCCAGAACTCAACTCATATTTTCCTCTCCTTGCCTATAATGAAAATAACTCACATTGAAGGGAAGTATGGAGGAAGAATATCAAAAATCGGAAGATCTAATTTCAGTTCCTTCACCAATTAAGCAAATGTGGCATTAAGCAAATCACCTAGCTTTTCAAAATCTTGGTTGTTATCTGTGAAAAGAAGGGCTTCAAGTACAGATTACCTGTAAGTTCCTTTCTAGTATTAACATTTCTGTGATTCCATCCAATCCTGATGGAATACTACAGTTACTGGAATGAAGGAGTCTCAGCTTTAAATATACTAGTCTGCCATCCTAGTCCCTTCACGTGTTTTGTACTTTCCTAAATGCATGCATTTTTCCTTTGATTTTCCTTCCATCTGAAATGCTTTTGACTCTCATAAAATTTCAACCCAACTTTAAAATTCTTTGCCTTAATGATTGTAGAAATTATTGTGCCCTCCTCTGAATCATCAAGCATTTATTATTATACCACTCATTCATATGGCACTTAACATTTATAGCACAAGAAAACTCTGCAAGAGACATTACAATAGGCACAGAGTACAGGATTAATGGCTAGACGAGTGGTTTGGACTGTAGTTCTCAACATGTGGTGGACAAATCACATTGTTTCTATGACTATATTCCTTTCTCTCTCACTGATCAGACCCACACTAGTGTGTCATAACACTCCAAGTTGAGTATAATTAGTATATAAATGAACTCAAATAATTATACAGGCCATAATGCACAAAGTGAAGCAGTTCATTTGCAATAAAACGAGTGAAGGGGATTCCGGCATAAAAGAGCTCAAGTCCCACAGAAACGGGGCAGCAGTACCTTGGCTGTGAGCGGGGGCAGCACCTGTAATGCTAAATCTTCGATTCTTTAAGACAAGCTAGAAATTGCAAATTTTTGTTCCTTGTTCCTGGTTTATAAATATTCGTAGCAAAATCAAACATTTTAAACATACCTTCTGTAGGTCTTACTAAGCTAGTAGGTGGTCTCTGGTCATCTCTTCCTTAGCCCATTACTTCCTCACTCTGGCTTTTCCAGGGAGATTACTCACCCAGAAGTTACCAGTTACCAGATTTGTGACCCAAGAAAAATAACTTAACATGTCCTAGCATTCATTTTGTGTGTGTGTGTGTATGGCACTGACCTCACAGGATGTATGAGCAGTAAATGAGAAAACACCTGTAAGACATAGCACACAGAAATAAGCATTCCATGAATGTTTGTTCCTACTATGCTTGAATCATGCTACAGTCTGTCCTCCTCCATCAACATGGTATAGCCATCTCTGTCAGTGCACAATCTCCCCCTTTCACCTGCCAAGTTTTAACTCTTTTGAATAAGGTCTTTCTCAAGTTGTGTGTAAGTTTTTTGATGGTAAAGGCTATCCTTGTTCTTCCCCCACACTTAAAAAATCTTTTTATTCTGGAAAATTTCAGTCATACACAAATGTAGAAAAATAGTACTATAATCAACCCCTGAGTTGATTATCCTCACAATTTTCAACATGTGGCTAATTTTGTTTCATCCACACCCTCATCAAATCCCTACTCTCCTACCCTACGCACATACTGGATTATTTTGAAGCCAACTGTAGACATCACATCATCTCATTTGTAAATACTTTAAAATTTATACAGTGTCCTAAGGAATGTATGAAAAACAGTGGTTTTGTGGGAAGGTTCTTAGTGATGATAGGGAGGGGAAGGGCAAGCAAGAAGGGATGGTCTCATAATAGAGTCAGGTTAAAGGAAGAAATTCTTTCTCCAATTATCAGGTAAACCTATGTATATAAGTAGTTTTCTTTCTACCTTATAGTTCTCTTACTTAGGAGAAAATTTCAGAATACATTTTGCATAAATCTTGATCAACAATAGAAATGCTATACCTATTTTAAATTAATCCAGTCTGGCTTCCAACAACAACCTTTCACTAAATGTGCTCTTGCTGAAGTTACCAATATTGCCAAGTCCAACTGAGTTGACCACTTCCTCCTATTTGGCTTTGAGCACAACATTTTCTCCTGGTTTTCTTTCTTTCTTATATTGACCATTCCATTTCACATGCCCAGGATTTCATCTTGAATTTTATTTTTTTTAACACACGCTACTTTTTCTAGTTGATTTTATCTAGTTATATAGCTTTACCATTTAAATACTGATGACTCAAATTTATTCTTAGCCTTCACTTTTTTCTGAAGCATCATACACCCACACACGTGTTTATACAAAGGTTCATACATTTTAGAATAAATTTTAATGATATAAAGAATATGTTGCACAAAGCTGTAAATATTAGTAAAAATAGAAAATATTCTTTATTATAAATTCCATATAGTATATCAATTATTGCGGAATTCCCTCATTGATTTTTGTCAAAACCTTGTGTCTGTATTCAAGCTGTGGTTGCAACTGATAAAACAAATGTAGTTGCAATATGAATGTTCATTAATTCTTTTCATTATGTCGATAAGTAAGACAACACTAGCCAGCTCTAGTACTCCACTAATATTAGAATTCTCTCTGTTCCTGGATTTTGCCAAGCTTCTTGCTACTTCAGTACTTTTGCATTTACCCTTCTTCTGCTCTTTTTCAGCTCTTCACTAGACTGGCTTCTGATCCCAGTTCAAGTGTTGTAGAGAGGCTTTCCCTGACCACCCTATCCATGCAGCTTTACATACTTTACTCTCTATCTTATTGTTCTCCTTTATTTTCTTCATAGATATTTAGCAATGATCAGTTCTTAAAAAGCAAGGCATGTATCTATGTAGGTTTTTATTTATCTGAATGGATGAGTCACGCTTTGAATGAAACAATTCAAGCAGTGCAAAAATATATCCAGGAGATTTCCACTTCCCGGAAGATGGAATAGCTGTACTTTTCCAATTACAATTAAAAATACTGGGCATAACATATAAAACAAACATATGAAGATTCTGATAGGTAAAGAGAAAGCAGAGTAGCTAAGGACTTCAGGATCTAAAGAACAAACAACACGGTGAGTTGCCTGGATTTTTTTTTTTTTCATGCACATCATCCCAGAACGAATACCGGAGAAGCCGGCAACCTGAAAATGACAATGGGCGCTGACAAAGGCCCAGCGAAAGCCTGCTCCCTTGAACCAAATGACCAGAAAAGGGCAGCCTAGCAAGACAGAAAACTGTTAGAAAATAACCAATTTACCACAGAAGAAGCTATGGTCCCATCCCCACCCATGCCAGCAAGGCCAAGTGGAGAGCTGAGACTTTATCCAATTATATCTTTATCCTCCTATAGGCTGTCCTCCCTATAGATGAAATTTGTTCAGACACCCAATCCTATAGCTCCCCCTGCTTCCTTGGACCCTCTCAAATTACTCAACCAGAGACAAGTCCTTTCTTACACTTTTTTTTCTGAGATACCTCACAGTTCCCTCATGGTGTTTGCAGCAAAAATAAATAAATAAATAAACTCACTTGTTCAATTACAGTTATTTCTCTTAGTCTTTGGCTGAAGAGCATTGACATTGTGAAGTGGGCTTAATCTCTCTTTATTATTATTGTTATTATTATTTTAACTCAAATAATAATACGTTATATACACTGGTTTGTACTTTCTTTTATTTCACTTAAGGATATATTTCAAACATATTTAGTATTAGTATGTACAGATCTGCCTTATTCTTTTTAATAGGTGCATAATAATTCCATGCTATGGATGTAAATTAATATATTTAACTGCCTTCTGTTCATGGACATTTAGTGTTTTTCCAATCTTTTTCTAAATGGCAATGAATAGTTTTGCACATACTTTATGCACAAGTACATCTACAGGATAATTTCAGGGAAGTATGAATGTTAGTTCAAATGGTATGTGCATTTAAAATTTTGATACATATGAACTCCAAGGCTCTCCAAAGAGGTTGCCCCAAATTACCTAACTATCAACAATGCATAAGGAAGGCTTTTCCTGCTATTTTCCATAGTAAGTTTATAATTCCAGACTTAGACATTTGCAAATCTAGTAGGTGAAGATTTATATCTCAGTGTAATTTATTTGAGCGCTTAACTTATTTTTAGAAAAGCTGAGCAAGTCACATGTTTAAAAGCTATTTATATGTCTTTTTATGTGAGCTGTCTTCCATATATTTTAGGTTCTAATATAAAAACATATTAAATGTTATATATAACAATATATAATATACTATACAACATGTAAATTTTGATCTTCTTATTTCATATGGTATTTTACATTCTATTGAATTTGACTTGAGGGTTTATTTGGAAATATAAATATATTCCCCACCCTATCATATGCAAGCTACTATTGTGTTTCTTTTATCTACATTCAGAAAGTTTTTCTTTACTTTGATATTCAGATATTGAGTTGTTCAAGCCCTAAACATAATTATTTCAGTGTTTTGTTTTTATTTTAGTTACCAGTTACCACATTTTACTCTTCAGTCAAAACACTTTTTTCTTTTAATCATTTTTTTTGTATAATAGCCCAATCCTCCCTCTCTCTCTCCCACCTCCCCTTCTTTCCCCTCTCTCTTTTTCTTTCTGTTCATATCTTAGCTGTTGCGACAGTAATCACTTTATATAATTGAATGCCCCAAGTCTGGGAGGAAAGAGAAGACTTTTTTAGGAACATTATGATTTATTAAACTAAAAGAACCATTATTTCCCTCCTGCTCTTGATATTGTCTGCCTATAGTATGTAGGTGGTAGCTAAAAATAACTCTATTAATCTTCTTCTCTGTATTGTATTCAGTAGCATGTTTAGTGACTCATTACTAATGAGAATTCATCCAAAAAATGCAAAATCCTATGTTTCTAACTGTTGTGATAAGAACACAATTTGGGTTCAAAGACAGCCTATGAATCTACAATCATGACTACCTAAATACAATTTACCTGGTTTTTAAGAAATGTAAAGCCAGACAAAGAAGGCATGACATTTTTTTGCTTTAGCCAAGGCTCCCCAAAGCAGGTTACCAGACCACTGCTGGTGACTAAATATTCTGATCTGAAGAGATCTGAGATAAATGTCATTTTCAATTTCATGCAGTGCTTCATAGGGAAGCTTTCAATCCATCACAATAACTCAGAAGGCTAGATGGCTTACTTTGTAAGTGGAAAGCAGCCTCTTAAGGATGTATATGTTCCACTTCACTTTTATTATATTTTAAGCATATTTTGATCTTAAGTTTTTTGTTCTTTCTAGTTAATAGTATTAGAGTCTATGTGTATTCACTGCTAGAAGCAGGAAGTGTGGCTAATCCTAGACCTAAGTGTGACTAGCTATATTGCCCTGAGCTCTGGGCACAAGAGGTCCCTACTCAGGGCACCACACTTTGGAACCCACTCTGGCTCTTCCTCAGCTGTACTTCATATGAGGTGAGGAGTCTCAGGGGCCTAAGATATACCCATCTGAAGAGTAGCAGAATACGCTACCTTAAAATGTGCCTCTGACAAAAAAAAAGGGATTTTGAGCCGAAGGCAATTAAGAAGCAGCAAATGCAGAAAAGCTCTCTCTACCCACCCCCTTCAAAGGATACAAATCCTCCCTTTATTAGAGACAGACCCTTATTAGCCCAGAGGGGTAAACATGTTAATAAACTTCTGTTTGTTTTTCTCTTGTTAATCTTTTATTACAGGGATCTCAGGCAAGAACTCAAAAGGGTAGAGGGAAAATTACTTTCCTCCCCTACACACCCAAAGCCCACATACCCACTTCACAACCAAGTTCCAGATACTTGGGACCACAGAATTCCCTGTGCAAATGGCTCTGAGCCTGCCTCTAGGGTTTTTGCACAACAAGGACCTTGCCATTGGAGTGTATAACCCTAAGCACATGGGTGGCCAAGTGGCCGCTATTTGCCAAGGGTGAGAATGAAGATTGGGCTTCCAGGCTGGTGTATCCACACATGTACACTATAGGCCCCTCACAGTGTGGGGTGGAGTTGGAAGAAGGAAGGAAAGGCTGAGTTGGTCTGGATCTTCCCACATTACCAGGATTCAGTATGAAACACTAAGGAATGAGAATTCTAACTTTGAACCTGGACTTCAGGTCATTATGAAGCTATACTTGTCAAAGTAGGAAGATAGAACATATTTTATTTAACAGCTTGCCAGCCTGATTTATAACTTTAAAATATTTGTATGTAAGGTATTTGGAGTCTCATTTGCACCAGCCCTCACAAATGTTAAGGAAGTGCTGGGGACTAGGTTCCTTGTCCTCCACTGGGTCTTTTATCCTGACTTCAGATTATTCAATTTGTTTTTCAAACTACTCATGAAGAATGATTTTCTGAAACTGTGGTTCTTTTTTTTTAAGGGGAAACTAACATTTATTGATTGTCTTAATGGATACTTTAGATTAATTAATTTATTTAATCTTCATAACAACTCTGTGAAGTAAATGTAATCTCCATCACAGGGATGAGGAAACTTAAAAAGTAAATAACTAGTCCTTCACAGCTAATGAAATAGCTAACTGGCTTCATCAAACCCTCCAGTCATCTTTTCATCCCACCTCCTGACTTTTAGTAGATGTCCTGACTTCCTATTTTACTAAGAAGTTTGAGAACAGGTACAGTAAAAGTCCTCAAATTATCTTCCACCTCACGGTCTCTAAGTATCTTCACCCTACCTCTCTTTTTTCACTCTATCTTTTTTCCCTTTATTTAGATAATCCTCCACTTTTGACTCCAAGGCATCTAGTGTTATCAACTTTCTCTTCTCCTACCTCACTCCTATCTTTGACCTGTACCTCTCAATTGGCTTCTCCCCTATTCTAAAGGAATTTTTAAAACTTCCTTTGACTTGTTGATATCTTTATTAATTCCTTAATCTTCTCCTCCTCTTGATAGCTGAATTTCTTCAAAGTGAAGTTAATCACTGCTTCAGCTGAATTTCTTCAAAGTGAAGTTAATCACTGCTTCATCATTCTTTAACCCTTTACAATCTATATTCCCTAATTCTACAAGACTTTCATCCAAAGACCCTGTGAAAAACTAATATTTTTTAATGGATAACATACCTAATAAAATGCATAAAGTACAGTAATCTTAACTGTGCAGTTAGAAGATTTTTACATATGCATATACTCTTATAACCACCATGTAAATCAAGATATAGAATATTTCCACCACTCCATAAAGTTCCTTTGTGCTTCTTTTCAGTACATACCATCGGCTACTACCTACCCAAAGGTAATACTGTTGTGATTTAGACAAACATTGATTAGTTCTGCCTGTTGTTGAACTTTATACAAATGGAATAATGTGCTACAAATTCATTTGCATGTACTCTTTTGCATATGACTTATTTCACTTAAAACAATATCCATGAATATCCATCTTTTTGTTGACTCTATGAATAGTCCTTTATTATTTTTCTTTTATCACTGGTAGTATCCCATTGTATGACTATACCTCACTTTGTTTGTCCTTTAACCTGTTAATGGAAATTGGGGTTGTTTCCAGTTTGGAGTTATTATGAATAAAGCTGCAATAAACATTCTTGTAAAAATCTTTCTAGGGAGACATACTACTTCACTTGGGTATATATCTAGGAATGAAATTGCTGTGTCATAAGGTAAGTGAGCTTGACATTAGTAGAGACAGACAATTTTACAAAGTGGCTGCTTTATTTTACACTCATAGCAGCAGTGTTTAAGAGTTGGCCCACATCCTTGACAGCATGTGATATTGTTAGTCTTTCAAAAAACTTTCATTTTTTAAAATGTTAGTCATTTTGGTGCATGTGTGATAATATTCATTGTGGTTTTAACTTGTATTTTCCTAAGAACTAATACTGTTGAACACCTCTTTATATGTTTATTGGCCACTTAGATACCCACTTTTGCAAAGTGCCTATTCAAATATTTTATCCAATGTTCTTATTTGGTTTTTGTAGTTTTATAATTGATTTGTAATGCTTTGTCAGATATATGTACTGTAAATGTCTTCTCCCAGTCTGTGGCTTGCCTCTTCACTTTTTTAATGGTGTCTTTGATGAGAGGAATGTAAAATTTTGATGATATCTAATTTGTCAATTTTTAATTTTATGATTAATGCTTTTTAAGTCCTGTTTAAGAAATCTTATCTGCCCTAAAGTCATGGAGATATTCTCCTATATTTTCTTTTAGAAGCTTTATAATGTTTTCTTTCATGTATAAGTCTATGATCCATCTCAAATCAATTTTTGTAAGAATCAGGTTCATTTCTCTTTTGTGTGACATCTGGTTGCTGCAGCACCATTCATTGCAAGATCTTTTTCTCATTGAATGATATTAGTGCCTTTGTAGTGAATCAACTGACTGTATGAGTAGGTCTACTCCACTGATACATTTGCCATTGATTAGGGCTAAAACTGAGTAAAATGTTAACTTGTAGATTTTTGTAAATGATTTTTGTCTGGTAGAGAATGTAACACCAAAGGCTACAGTTTATTTTGATCTGTAAAACATTAACCTGCAGGACATTGTAACCTAGCAAATTTATTTCAGCACACCTTTTGTGACGACCTACGTACACTCAGTTTCTCTAATTTTTCTATAAACCAGCTTTATCATCTTGCTCGTTTCCTGATTAAAAAGTTAAATAGATCTTGGAAACATATTCATATTCATTCTACATTTGTATGATAGTCATATCTTTAAATTTTGAAAATTATACTTTGACAACACTGAAGCGTTAAATGTTATTCCAATGAGTTACGTGAACGGGGTGACTAGCGATGCCATTATCCAATGTAGAGAATACATAAGAAGTCTTTTAGGAGAAAATATTTTTGTTTTGGTATATTATTTTCCATTAAGATGGACATGCATAACATGCAAATGGAAAGACTGAGAGTAGAGGGCTAGAGGAAAAAATCTGAGAAATTTTGGAGTTGTTAGCATGTTATGTGATTATTGGAATTTAGGAGATGAGAGGGCCTAGAGATAGCATGGATATAATTCTGTAAAAAATAAACATTTAGGGAGTAGGTGAAGAAAAGCCATCAAAGGAAACAAGGAAGGAGTAGTAAAAAGCAGCCATGAGAGCAGTTTTACGGAGTGAGTGGTCAATGTGCAGATGCAACCCAGGGGACAACTAGGATGGGAATTGAAAAGAAGCAATTGAACTTAGCAGTTAAGAGGTCTTTGGTGACCTAGTAAAAGCTCTTCCAGTAGAGAGGTAAGGATGTAAGCCAGATTTGCTGTGGGTTCGGAGAAAATGAGATATGAGGAAATGGATGCTGTATAGATTGTTTCAGGAAGTTTGGCTCTAAAACCTAAATCAGATCATAATAATTCACTGCTTAAAACATGCTGATGGGTTTCCATTACACTTGAAACAAAATTCATCTCCTTATCATAATCTGTTAGGTTCTATGTGATTAGGACTCTGTTTATCAATCTGCCTTTCTATACCACTCTGCCACTCTCATTGTGCTTCAAACTTATTGAATTCTTTTTTTCCCTTGAACATGCCAATCTCGTTCCTATCTTAGGGCCTTTGTGCTATTGCCTCTTTTTGATATACTCTCCCTCCAGACCTTTGCAAGGTTTGTGCAACAGTAATGAAGGCATCCTGGTCAGATCTCCCTTTAAAAGAACCTGCTGTAAGGATCATTAGTTAACACCTTCAAGCTGCTCTACCTTCAGATCCACTTACACTGAGACCACACTTACCCTGAGATCTAGCCAATGAGTGAGTACTGCAGGGATATCAGAGCTAGTGTTAGGCTATTTCTGCCTAACACAGGACTCCTTGAAAGGGCAATTCTTGCTTTGGGGCTCCTCATTGGCCTAAGATTTTCTCACAACTACATTTCACTCTGAAGCTCTTCCTACCTAATTTTCCTTCCTTCCTGCTCTCCTTTTCCATGTGTCACAACTGGATTGTTGTTTGAAGACTCTCTTGCCTTCTTGCCACACCTTATTCTCACAGATGTTTCCTAGTCTCTGTCACATCCAATTCTATCTTTTCTTCTGGACTTTACAGGACCTGAGGTAACACAGCTGGCAATCATTTTATATCTCAGTATGAATGTCACTTTCTCAGAGACCTTCCCAAATTTGTAGTACTCAACCTCTGAGTATTCAACTCACCTCTTATCTCACTCTCCTGTCTTATTTTTGTCATAGGATTTATCATTGCACTAAAAAAGTTTTAAACTGCTTTAGGTATGCTATTTTAAAGTAAACTACAAATATTTTGAACATTTCACCTCTAAACATTTTAGTTTGTATCTCTAAACAAGAGAAAATTTTCATAGATTGACAAAATATTATTAGAACGCCTGACAAAATAATTTGCTTGTATCATCTGTCACCCTGTCCATCTAACACCCTGTCCATATTCAAATTTTCTCAATTGTCTACATAATGCCTTTTATAGCTGCTTTGTCCAAACCAGTATCTAATTCAGGACATTCTATCTGGTTGTACTCTCTTCTAAGACCCTTTTGATCTATGTCAGCCCCTTTTTTTCCATGCACTGACTTGTTGAAGAGAATAGCCATTTGTCCTGTAGAATGTTTTACTTTCTGGACTTGTCTGATTATTACCTCATGGTGCCTTTTTTTTTTTTAAAAAAAGAGGTTTCCTTATCTCCTATATTTCCTATAAAATGGAAGATTAAACATTACAATTTAATAAAATTGAAGTTAAACATTCTTGGCTAAAAGATGTAAGAGGTTGGGTTGGGTACTTCATATTAATTATATTAGCAGATATTTGATATCTGGTAATACTCCAAGTTGCTGATGCTAACTTAAACCATTAGATTAGACTGGTGACATCCTGTGGTAAAATTACATTTTCCCCTTTGGGACCAGAAAGTCACCTATGTGGCATTGCTTTGGAAATATATGAGGATACAATTCTCCAACTCAATTTTTTTAATGCAGTTATTTTATCTTGAATTCAATGCTTTTGTCTGCTTGTTTACTTTGCTTAATGGAGTTTTTGCTGTACAGAAATGTTTCATTATCATATAGTAGAATCTGTCAATCTTTGCGTGTTGTATTAATCTTTTAGGGCTGCCATAACAAAATATTGGGTTGGCCAAAAAGTTCGTTCAGGTTTTTCCATAAGATGTAGCGAAAAAACTTGAATGAAGTTTTTGGCCAACCCTGTACAACAGACTGGGTGGCTTAAACAATAGGAATTTATTTTCTCACAGTTCTGGAGGCTGGATGTTTAAGATCCAGGTGCCAGCAGGGTTGGTTTCTCTGGAGGCCTCTCTCCTGGCTTGCAAATGGCTGCCTCCTTGCTGTGTCCTCACATGATCTTTTCTCTGTGTGCACATATCCTTGGTTTCTCAACCTCTTCTCATAAGGACATCAGTCCTGTTGGATTAGGGCTCCACCCTTGTGACCTCATTTAACCTTAATTACCTCTCTAAAGAACCTTCCACGAAATGTAGTTACATTGGGGGTTAGAGCTTCAATATATGCATTTTGGGGAGACACAGTTCAGCCTATAACACACTTATATAGCATCTGACTTTTGTGTCGCATTTAGGCAGGACTTCACCACTCTTAATATTATAAAAGCACTTCCTCACACTCTCTTGTAGTACTTTTTTAGACTTCATTTTTTATTATTAAATCATTCATCCATTTGAAATTTATCCTGGTGTTAAGTTTGTGGTATGAATCCATCTTTATCTTTTTTCCACAAGGCTACTCAGTTCCAATACAACTTATCTAACTATTAGGGAAAAGCAATGGACTAGATGTGATTTTGCCATAGACTAGATTGGATGTTTTAATACCAGAAAGGAAATCATAATTATAGAAATGGGACTTATTCTTATAATCAACCATGAAAAGAAAGCTATAAGGTATGCCTTAGACAGAAAGTAACCGGAAGGAGAGATTGGGTAAAATATACTTGAAAGCAGTATTGGAGAACAAGAAAATAAACTTCTTTCTTGTTTGGAACATGTCAAGGTCAGATTGCATAGTAAACAGTTTTCAATTATAAAAAATAACACCTCCTTTTCCTTCATGTATTTTGCAAATATTTTTCCTACTTCATTATTTGCCTTTCAATTTTTTAATCTTTGTATTTTTGGGGTTTTATTGGTTTTATTATCATACTTGTCTTTTACACATATATTTTTTCTATCTATTGCTTGTAATCCATTCAATTTTCCTTCCTGAAAACATTCTAGGTGTCCATCTATTTATTTTAGACTAATTGCCTTCTAAGCCTTTTGTATCTCACCTTTTCTCTTTTCATTGAATTATGAAACATACTAGTTTTCTCTTGCTGCCATAAAAGATTACTACAAATTCAATGGCTTAAAACAACACCCACTCACTATGTCTCAGTTTTATAGGTCAGAAGTCTAGGTACAGTGTGGTTCAACTCAGTTATCTGCTTAGGGTCTCACAAGGCCTAAATCAAGGTGTCAGAAGTGATGTGCTCCCTTCTGAAGGCTCTGAGGATGAATCTGCTTCCAAGCTTAATCAGGTTGCTGCCAGGATTCAGTTTCATGCTTTTGTAGGACTGAGGTCCCTGTTTCCTTGCTGGTTTTTGGCTGGAGGTTGTCTCAACTTCTAGAAGCTGCCCACATTCCTTGACTCATAACATCATTTTTTCTTTTTAAGGCCAGCAATGGTGGATTGAGTCCTTCTCATTATGCACATCTCTCTGACCTCTTCTGCCTCAATATGGAGAAAGTTCCCTGCTTTTTAGGGCTCATGTGATTAGACTGAGCCTACTGGAGAATCTCCCAATCTTAAGGTTGGTAACCTTAATTACACCTGCAAAGTTCCTTTTGCCATGTAATATAACATATTCACAAATTTCAGGAATTAGGGCATGGACATTTTTGGTGAGCCATTCTACCTCCCACACTAGGTTATAATTCTTGTCTTTTATGTCTATCTTATTTTTTATTTCACTCATTTTTATGGAGTATACCTCTCAGAGAGCATAAATGACTGAATTTTCTGAAATCTTTATTATGTTCTCACATTTGATTTTTGTCTTGACAGGGAATAGAATCCTAAATTCAAATAATTTCCCCTTACAATTTTGACGGTATTGTCATCTATCTAATGTTTCTGATAAGAAATCTAATGCTAATTCAATTATTATTCTTTTATAGGAGATCAGATTCTTGCCTCTGAAAGGTTTTAGGCCTTTTTCTTTTCTTTTTGATGTTATGAAATGTCTTGTTGATGTGGCTAGGTGTGGTTTCTTTACCATTTATTTTGTTCAGCGCTAGGAATATCTATCAATCTGGAGACTTGTGCTATTCTTCAGTACCTTGAAATTTTTCTTCAAGTATTTATTACTTTGATAGTTTTCTGCCTCTTCTCCAGTTGTTGCTTTCTCTTTCTGGAATTCCTATTAATCATGTGATGGACCTATTGAATTAATCCTCCACATTTTTTCAATTTTTCCATGTTTTTGTCTGAATGCTATATGTTCTGAAATATTTCCTCAATTAAACCATCTCACCATTGTATTAAAATTTTAATTTCTGCAATCATATTTATTTTCAAGTCTTTTCTTACTGTCAGGATGTTCCTTTTTCAAAGTATCCCATCCTCCAATACAGTATTTTCTTGACCACCTCTTAGAAAGCTTAATATTATTAATTTATTATGAATTTCTTTTGGTTCCTAAGCTCAGTCTTCCTAGATAGCTGTTTGTTTTCCGTATTTTTATCTTTCATGCCATTGATTTTCTTCCTATCTCTGATGGTTTTTGATTTTTCATTCATTTTTTTAAGAGTGAGGTTCTAGACAGAGGTGAAGAGAAAGAATAATGAGGAGGGGAATCTGGAGAAACTGAAGTACAGTGCTTTCCTAAAGAGCTTCTAAATTTACATTTTGTATTTAGCCCTCTTCTCATTTCCACCCTCTACTGTATAACTCTAATCCTAGGGTCTCTCTGGGACTCTGCCAGTCAGATTAACTCTCTCTGAACCTTTAGTCATCTCCTGCAAATTCTGAGATGCCACTTTGATGATCTGTGTCATTTGTTAACAGGCTTCCTTGTCTCTTTAGATCTTTCAAATATTTTTCGAAATATCTTGTCTGCTGATGGTTTTTCTCCAGGTCACTTCAGTATTAGAAATTAATTTCTCGACTATTGTTTCATTAAGGTTTCAGGAGGAAGACTAAACAAATACTAATGCTACTATCTTCTTAAATCAGGAGTTTTATCTACTTTTGGCTCTGGCTCTGGACTTACCATTCTGATTACCATATTCTATTTTCCCAAATTATTTGCCCACAAAATCCATTCTCCACGAAATGACCATAAACATCTCACAAAATTCTAGTGTTTCAGAGACCAGGTGTGAAAAACACTAACATTTTATTAGGTACATTACTCATCATGTTAAAAAAAAAGTATCTTTTATACTTGGTTTATTAATATGTATTTTGTTAGGAATGGGTATTGAGTATTTTCCAGTGTTTTTTTGACGTTTGAGATGATCACCTTAACCTAGAATTATGATTAATTAGTTATGATTATTACAGATTTACATTTTGAACTATATATTTTTAAAATAAACACTACTTGGTTATAGTGAAATGTTCCTTAAGACAATGCCAAATTCATTTTGTCACTAGGACTTTCGCACATATGTTCACTAATGAATATCAAATATGAGGCCAACACATACAATGGTGAGCAACATGCACACACTCTCATCATGGAGCATGCATTCAGTACTTTAAATGCTTTTTAAGATGCTAAGGGTTGTGCTAGTTTCAAAAATTAAGCTAAGAACCTCTCCATCATGCTTTGGATTTAAAGCACAATAATTAGCTCTTTAAGAATTTTTAAAACTCACCCATACATCTGAGTAGGCTGGATGCCTTTTTATTTTGTGATACAGAACTTTGGCATCATTTTTAAGTCCTGTCTATAGCTATTAACCTAAATCAGTTTTCTACCTTTTTTGAGTCCTTATCTTTGTTTTCCTTGAAAAGTGACTATTTCATTTTGGCATTAATATTTATTGGCAGAATGAAGTTGTATAAAGTATTTTAATAATTTTTAAACCTCCCTTTTAAACTACCAACTTTATTAGTGACAATATTCCCTTACCTGTTACATTTCTCTAACTCTGTCAATTTTATTGGTATTGCCAAAAACCAGTTTATTATTGGATTATGAGAATATCTTACCAAGTTACTATTTTAACAATTTTCTCTCACTGTTGTGGCCTCTCCCATTGCGGAGCACAGGCTCCGGACGCGCAGACTCAGCGGCCATGGCTCACGGGCCCAGCTGCTCCGCAGAATGTGGGATCTTCCCGGACCGGGACACGAACCCGCGTCCCCTGCATCGGCAGGTGGACTCTCAACCACTGCGCCACCAGGGAAGCCCTAACAATTTTCTTTTTAAAACCTGTTTTCTAATTCTTTTGTTGTCGTTTTATCTTTAGTAATTTCTTCTTCCTAATTTCAATTAATTTTGTTCATTTCTAAAATATTCAAATAAATGTTTGGTTTATTTTCATTCGTATTTAATAATAATTTTCTTCTATAGCTTGGTCTCTTATCTTACAATTTTAATACATAGTTTCTTCATTGTCATTATGTTCAAGTATGTAATTGCAATTTTACTGTCCTTTTAGACTCAAAGGTGATTTATAAAGACATTTTGAAGTTTTCTACTTTTGTTTTTTCGGGGGACTATCCTGTAAATATTAATTTTTATTTAGCTTTATTCCATCATACCATCTTTACTTAACCAAATTTAGCTCATCCTTCTAGGCCTAACATATGTGTCATCTCCTTCAAGAAGTCTTTCTTCTACCCTGCTGTGTCCTCTCCCTTCTCTAAATCTGTACATGTATCCCTTTATATTTATACCACAGGGTTTATATATCTTCCTCCTTCCCCGGCTCGACCTACCCTCAAGCAATTTCATTCCTTTATGAGATTTTCAGTTTAGCTCAGTATTTTGTGAGTTTTCACAGCAAGATTCCATTCAGTGCAACAAATATTTATTGAGCATCTAGGAATAGCGTTAAATGAAAGGTATAATCCTGGCCTTCAAGATTAGTAGGAGAGATGAACAGGTAAAGATATTAAATACCCAAGTGAGCTTCAAGAGACTTGGTTAGGTAAGTGAAGGTAACATCATGTGTATAAGTAGCTTACAGACCTTGAAAATAAGGACAAAAACGTTCAAAGGAGGAAGAGGGGAGCAAACGGCCCTTTAGGTACAGCTCCACCGTAAATTGCCTAATAATTCAACCCAGTGCTTATCAAAATATAATCCATAGCACCTGCCTCAGAATCACTTGGCGTTTGTAAGGAAAAAAAAAAAATCTTAGATTCACACCTACTAGAATCAAAATGAGGGATATTTAAATCTGCGTTTTAAACAAACTCCCCATGTACTTAAACCATCCAAAAATGTAGAACACAAGGCAGTCAAATTTCGCAGACCTCTTTCGTAAGCCTCTCCCTCCTTCTAGCCAGAGAACAGCCTGCGGCGTCCCTCTTCCCTTCCCGCCCCGTCTCCGGACACTGGCCCACAAGCCGCAGGCCTTCTCTCCTGAGGCCTAGCTCAGCCACCTTCCGACCGAAGAGCCAAACAGACACTCAGATCCTCGCTTCGCAAAGAATTAGAGAGAAAAAGCAATAGGCCAATCTAAAGGGCCGTAGGCGTAGCGGGGGAGGCCGGCAGGGAGATCTCTTTGATTGACGCGAAAATTGCCCAATGAAAGCAGAGGACTAGTGACGCTTTTGCCTCAATGGGCAGGACATTAGCGATTTCAACCAATCCAGCTCAGACGTGTCTACCTTGTGGGAGGTGCTTGAGGCCGCGGAGGTCGTTGGTGTCTGTTGAGCGGCTTGTGGAAGTCGTGCTACCTTGGGTAGGGGTTAAAATCGTTCTCGAGAGGAACGTCTCTGTCCGAAGAGAACATGAGTTTAGCTCTGAGGTCGGTAATGAGCAAGCGGCAATGCTCTCCACACCCCGCCGCGGGCCCCAGGGCGGCTGTGTGTGGAAGGGAGGCAGCTTGGGGCCGAGGCGAGGAAGGGAATGCAGTTTGGGACGAGAGGAGAGAGCTTTGGCCAACCTTCCCGGGCCCGGACCCCTCACCCTGGAGGCTCTGGTGAGCTCCGCACACTTCTGCTGAGGTGGTCATTTCTGTCAAGGCGTTGGGCTTTGGACCGCCAAAAAGCTGGGCTGTCTTAGTCTCGGGGAGGCAGTGTAATATCGCGAGGTTTCTATGCGCGGTGTTTGCGGGAAACCAGGCCTTGGAGCATCCCTTGTTTCAGTTCCTTGTCAGCGACTTCCAGCTCGCAGACCTGCTAACATACTTACCCGTAAATTTTGGAAATAACACAAAACCCTCTCCTCGCTCTTCTCCTGCGGTCATGCTTTACGGTATAATCGGAGACACATTTTAGTGATTATAGTTGGTAATCTATTAGTTTCTTAAATGTCTTAAGCTTCTTTACCTTTCCTTCAGTTCCAACCTCTAACGCACTGTTTGTTGCCTCCGCCCCCAACCCCAGCTAGAAGTTTTACCTTAAAAATGTCTGTGTAGTTACGTCACACTAAAAAGGTACCGAGTTATAATAAGGGATAATCGTGGTATCCTTGGATGGGGTCAGCTGTTGGTGGGTTGCGAACTTGTCCCTTCAGAATCTTGGGAAGAAAATGATCCCCGGGAGTTGCAAGTTTGTGTGAAGTCAGGTCTCTTGTGAAAGAACTTCCTCAGCTTTATCATACCTCTTTTGGTCATTTTTAGTCGTCTCTTGCCTTTTTGGGGGTAGATTTCAGAGAACAGTACAACTTAAAATGCAAATAAATAAACTCCACTGGGTTCTACATGTTTTAAATTTATAGAATTCTTCCGTTTCAAAACTTGTTCTTATACAAGTTTTGTAGCCCCATTTGAAAATTTGGAACACTTAGATCGGCACCTCTTAAGGAAGACATTTCTGGCTTTTATAGTAAATTACTTTCTTAAAGTTTTTCCAGAGTTTATGAGAAATTAAGTCTAGATGTATATGTTAAGTGAGATTTACAAGACTGTTGACTCTTCACATTATTATATAGAATTAGCATAAATATTATGTACTTTTTTTGGTGCTTAGTATTCATGGTATGCTTAGGTTCATTATTTTGGCTGATTTGTTAATATTAATGGGAGAAATTACAAAGAAGTGCCAAACTGTTAAAAATGTGTAATCTAAAAACATTTTAACCCACAATGCCAAAATAGTAAGTTAATTGATGAATTAGATGTTTTTTACAATGATTTTGATAATTATAAGCACTATAAAAGTAAACCTAATCTATAGTGATCATCAGTTGTGAATTCTTTTTTTTTTTTTTAACAGTCTATATTGTAGAATGATGGGGATATGGTTGCTTTGTTTTTTGTTGGGGTTTCTGGCATAAAACTAGTGTTTCTTATTCACAGTTCTTGTTTCTTCCACAGTAATATTAGTGGGAATAAATACAAAGCTAGGAAGAGGGAAAGCTAGGTCCTCATTTCTTTTAATAACCTGTAACACTTTTCAGTTTAGGAAGTACACATTTATAGCAGCCTAGACTATAAAATGAGCAGGGCTTTGACTCACGTAGGGAAATTTTCTTTATATTTTTACAAAGTACTTCCTTTTTCGAAATTTAGAAAATTATTCATTGGCTAATTTTTATTGCATTTTTGGTATTTTATTATTTAGAAGCCTAGGAGAATAGGATTAAAGTGGACTAAATAGACTTTTTTCTTATCATTTCATAGAAATGAGCTTGTAGTAGACAAAACAAAGAGGAAAAAAAGAAGAGAACTCTCTGAAGAACAGAAACAAGAAATTAAAGATGCTTTTGAACTTTTTGACACAGACAAAGATGAAGCAATAGATTATCATGAATTAAAGGTAATATACTTAAAATATATCTTTTTCTGTTAAAATGATTTGCGTTTTTGACAGTTGATTAAAAATATATTTTTAAATGTTTTAATTAAACTGATTTTGGAAATATGAAACCATTTTAAACATTTACCGTTAAGTGCTATAATAAAATTGAATAGTACTCAAAACATCTTTTTAGAAACTCCTTTTCACATGGTAAAATGAATAATATTTTAACTGTAAAAATATATTCCTACGAAGGGGCTTATTTTCTACTCACATACTTAAATAATTTGAAACTATAGGTTTTAAACACTTCTACCTATATTCCTCTTCCCACTGTGTTTTGTTTTGTTTTGTTTGGTGATCCATTGATTTTTCAGATTGAGGGAGTGTTATTTGTTTTTTAATTTGAACATGTTATTAACAGTCTCAACCTATTTTCTCTGGTGCAAACAACATAAGTGATGTCTGGTGTTGACACAATGCTAATGGGGAAAAAATGTCAATTTTAGGTTTTAGAATTATTTATAAAGAACCAAGGGGAAATTGGTGTTGAAGGTAGTTTGGGTCTTAAACTCAGCACAATGCAAAAGATAGTATTTTTGTATCTCTTTAGGTCACTTTTCCACTGTTTCTTTTAGTTACTCAGCTTCAATCCATTCTTTATAATGTCTCTTCCATTTGTTGCTATTCTTATTATCTTGGTTTGGGATCTTATTTTATATCTGGAACTTCCTAAATGGTTTCTCCATTTCCTGTACACTATCATTAGATTCGTCTTTCTAAAATTCTTTCATCATATTATTCATTGCTCATAAACCCTTAGTGGCTCCTCATTGTACACTGGATAAAGTTCAGATTTTTTTCATTTGTATTGAATGCCCTCCACACTTTTACTACCACCTACTTTTCTCATTTGCTAGCTGCTTTCTTCCTCCTGATCTTTTCCCATTCAGGTAAGGTAAACTGCTTTGTTCATTTCCTTTAAGACTATTTTTTATTTCTGTGTGTGTTTTAATACTAGTCATTCTTTTCTTCTACTCTACTTCATCCATATACGATTCAAGGAACAACTCGAATCTCTCCAAATAAGACGTCTTTAACCAGTAACATCTCTCCTTCCTGTTACTAGTAACTAGATCTCTTCTTTCTCTAAGGTCAGGTTCTTAGACCACCTACTTGATAACTAATCATGTTGAGTCTGATGAAAATTCTTATTTTAATTTTTATAATCTCTTCTGTTGTATGACTTTTTAATATTTAGGGTATGCCTTTTTTTTGGATTTGTTTGTTAATCCTTTGAGAAAAAATAACTTATTAAAATTATCTGTGCACTGAAGTCAGTACATTGTAGAATGTATTCTATAAACACTCACTGATTAGTTTGTCATTAAAAAAAGGATATATAAATGAAAAAAATTGCTATTTAATTTCAGTAATGAAGAAGAACTATCACTGTTACTTTAGAGACATAAAACATGCAAAAGAGTGTGTGTTTTATTGATGTGTTGTCATCTTTTAAGTAGTAAAAACTTATTTAAGAATTGGAATTCACTTCTTTTGTAAAAAATGTTTATAATTTGCTTTTCCCTTTTAATCCAAAAGGTGGCAATGAGAGCCTTGGGGTTTGATGTAAAAAAAGCTGATGTACTGAAGATTCTTAAAGATTATGACAGAGAAGCCACAGGGAAAATCACCTTTGAAGATTTTAATGAAGTTGGTGTGTATTTTACAATATTGTAAAGACTATTTTACAATAGTCTTTGTAATCAGCAGTTTGTTAGGAAATTATCTGGTTACTATCAATAGTTTTGAAAGTCTCTGGGTTATGGAATTTTGCTATTGAACATTGCTGTGTAATGTGGATCTTATTTTGGGGTTTTTTTTTGGTACTCTTTTTTTTTGCTAATTTTCAAAGAAAAAATAAGATTTATAGCTTCACTGTAAATGGGATTTATCTTTTTGTCTTTTGTTCTGAAGATTTTAACCAAGGAACTATTGTGTAGCTTCTCCTGGGAAGATGTCTTTCCATGTAATATGTACCTATATTATGTGATAGAACTAAAAGAGTGATCAAAAAATTATTTCTCACAGTAAAAGATAAAATTTGGTATATTTTTGTTTGGAAAATATTTCCCAACACCATCCTAGTATGTGATTTTCGTTGGCAAAGTGGAAGGAGAGGAAATTGGTAGCAGTTGGTATCTTTAGCTGTATATGAAGTGCATGCCTTCAGGTTGACAAAGCTTATGAGGGGCTACCTACTCTGGATGACCTTGACATCAATGAATAAAGTCATCTCTTTAAAGTTGCTGGTGGGGAGAAGATTGTAGTAAGGGAGGCAGTTGGCAGACTGGGAGCAGAAGACATTTTAGAACAACCCACTGGGTTATAATATCAGCATATTATTTAGTTATTTTTAGATATTTAAAAAATCTAGGAAAATTCAGTTACACACAGAGATACAAACCCTTTATTTTAAATATTCAACAAGAAGTAATATGAGAAACAAAAAGAAATGGCAGTTAGTACGTGTGAAAAAATAGATTCATATCATTAGTAATTTCTTTTAAATCTGAAAATTCAAACCAAAAGGAAGGAAAAAAGAAATTAAAGAACAAATAAATCTAAAAGACCAAAAAGAAGCACTGCACAGAAGATCCCCAATTTATGAACTAATAGATGACTATTTAGAGAGGCAGCTTGTCCCTTTGGAGAGGATATTCTTTTTTTTTTTTCTCTAGTTCGTAGAATTATTTACTTGAGAAGAGGTAGAGAGCCATCTTTATTTTCCCAGTATTGAAGCTTTCTGGGGTTTATGATCTTAGTTCAAGTTTCAACTTAGATTGTTTATAGAAACAAGGATCAGGATACAGTAGAAATGATACTACTAGGAAAGAGCTATAATTCAGGTACATTTGGTACAGTGTAGTGGTTTAGCATGGACATTTTGGAACCAGGTTGCCTGGGTTTAGATCTTGGTTTTGCCACTTACCAGCTGTGTAACTTGGTCATTTTACTTCTCTGTGCCTCATTTTCAGCTATAAAATGGGGATAGTTGTATTATCTCATAGGGTTCTTAGGAGGAATAACTAAGCTAAAACTATGTAAAGTATTTAGAAAAGGGCCTAGTATGTAGTAAGTTCTATTAAGTGTTTGTTGTTATTATTACTTCAAAAATTAGTCTTTGTTTCAATGGCTGGAAAATATATATATCACTGGAACATAAAAATATTCTGCTCCATATATTTATATTTTTATCATTACCTTTTTCCTGTAGTTGTAGGTTATTTTAAGCACTATTTGCCTCTAGTAATTTTACAAAACACATTATTTCATCTTAGGTGAATACAGTTTTAAAATTTTGATTTTATTAGCAGTTGAAGCCAGAGTCCCATGTAATCTCTACCTTTCCTGACCCTGCATCTCTTCTATGTTATTAACAGCACAGAAATACTGGGTTCCTTTTAGAATAAATGGTCATGAGTAAACTTCAGCCTGACTTTCAAAGATCAACCATTTGGCAGGCTTAGTACATACTTTAACTATCCTAAGGTTACCTATTGAGAATATCAACTGTCAAATAAAATTTTATTACTATTTGGGAATCAAATAATCAAAAACTATTACTTTCCCCATTTTTTAAATCATTTTAAAATAGTAACTGGCCACAGATGAATATATGTTTTATAGTTTGGGACAAATAACTCTAAATCAGAATATTTGAATCTTACTTTTATCTCCTATCTATTACTGTTTAAGGATATTGTTCCACAGATATTTACAGGTATTTCTAGATAAAGTTTGGCACTTCATATTCTTTCCAATGCTAGAAAAAAGTATTAAAATATACTTAATGTAAGTTTAGAATTTAGACAACCTGAGGCTTGTGAGTTACAGGTGTTTTAGGAATTGCTGCTTTAAAGTAAGACCAAGATAAGTCAGCTATTTGTACTTATCTATTTTTGGCATGTACTATTTATTATTTTATTGCCTATTTAGAATAGAATATTATATTGTTTTTTGTTTTGCATAGCAAACATTTGCAGAATTTTTTGGCATTCAGTACTGTGCTGGGGTGAGGGAGGGGAATTAATCACAAGTTACTAAGAGGTTCTTTCAAGGAGTTTACAATTTAAATGCAGGTGATAACAAGCTATGATGCTCTGTGGTGACTTATAATTTTGTATAGGGCAGTAGTGGCATACTACAGCCCTTGGGCCAAATTCAGCTGTTGCCTGTATGCTGCCACATCCATTCTTTTTTTTTAAAATTTAATTAATTAATTAATTAATTAATTTATGGCTGCGTTGGGTCTTCGTTGCTGCGTGTGGTTTTTCTCTATGTGTGGCAAGCGGGAGCTACTCTTTGCGGTGGCTTCCCTTGTTGCAGAATATGGGCTCTAGGCACGCGGGCTTCAGTAGTTGTGGTGCATGAACTTAGTTGCTCCGTGGCATGTGGGATATTTCCCGGACCAGGGCTCGAACCTGTGTCTCCTGCATTGGCAGGTGGGTTCTTAACCACTGCCCTACCAGGGAAGTCCCTGCCACATCCATTCTTTTATGCTGCTTTTGTGGTACCATGACAGAGTGAGTGGTTGAGACAGAGACCTTATGCTCCCTCGCCGCCCCCCTGCAAAAAAAAAAAGCCTAAAATATTTACTGTCTGGTCTTTGGCAGGAAAGTTTGTCAATTCCTGATCTAGAGCAATTGAAGACTTTGCAGAGGGGATTTTTAATTTAGGCTTTGGGAACAGGAATAGGATTTCATCACAAGGGGAAAATTGTGGGAGGGGTATAGAACGGCATTCTAAGCAGAGAAAACAGCAACAACAAGGAGTAATAACAGACATGTAGCATGTTCAGAAAACTTCAGTTAGTCTCCTGCTCTAGAGGATAGGGAAATAACTGGAAAGGTAGGACTGGGCCAGCTAGGTAAAGTCTTGCATGACACAGAGTTTGGACTTTAGTCAGCAGAGGATCTATGTCAGTTTTTAAAGAAGAGGAGATAATATGTTTTAGAGAGGTAACTGTTGAGATTATTAAAGATGTGTTGGAGGGAAGAGATTGCAGGCAGAAGATACAGTTGGCCCTCCCTATCCCTGGGTTCTGCTTCTGCGGATTGAAAATATTAGGAAAAAAAAATTCCAGAAAGTTCCAAGAAGCTAAACTTGAATTTGCTGAGTGCCTGGCAATTATTTACATAGCATTTACATCATATTTACAACTATTTACATAGCATTTACATTATATTAGGTATTATAAGTAATCTAGAGATGATTTAAAGTATACAGGAGGATGTACATAGATTATATGCAAATGCTATCCGTCCCAGATTTTGGTATCTGAGGGGAGTCCTGGAACCAATCCCCCATGGATACCATGGAAACTGATGGATAACTGTAATAGACTTTTTATGCTGAGGGTGGTGAGAATAAAAAGAAAAGAGGTACATTCAAGAGTAAAAAAGGTGGTAACCTCAGTACTCTAGGATATAAGTAACTGGGTTTAAAGTTTTAATGTGATGTTTTTGAATTTGCTTTATTAAGTGATTGTTATAATGTATAAGGGCTAACTATTTTGAGTAAGTACCTTTCTGAGAGTATAATTAAATCATTTGAAAATTGAGTTACATGGACAGAAATTTGTGAAATAGATTGAACCTATCTTTACTGCTTGTATGTCAGTCAATTTATTTTCGTTGAAAAATAAATGTATTTCTTATAATTCTACTTTGTAGGATAAGAATAGAAGATTAAGGCATGGAGGATAGTCACCATAAAGTTACAATGTTTTAGCTGTCCAGAATGATGGGTATTTATAGTTCCAAAGAAAAGTTGCATTCTAAGGCAAAGTATTGATAAAAGATTATATAGACACATAAGTCTGAAGTAACTAATACAATTAAAGCACCAGTGGGATAGGAATTTATACATCTTGGAGCCCCATCTGTTCCCCAGATCACCCTGTTGCTTCTTTAAATACATTAATATTTTCAGCAAGCTGCTTTTTTGGTTCACCTGTCATGTAAATTATTTAATTGGTGAAGAAAATTTCTTAACACTTTTTTTTTCCTTGTCCTGCTTTTTTGTTGGGACTAAATTCAAAATAAGTTGAGTATGAGCCATAGAGTTAAGTGTGGTATTTTATTTTGGTGTTATGGCTGTATATATGCCAACTCCTTTTTAACTGAATATTTATGAGCTTTGATGATTTGCATACTTATAGTAATATACTTCAATTAGTTACTTGGAAGACTTTTTGTATAAAATTAATGGATAAAAGAAAACTATTGAATATATGTGCAGATGATTTAACGTTAGCTTGAATAGGTGCTTATTCTAAAGCTTATTCAACCAAATATGATGAAAACAGCAGCAAAACAACTATTTGTGGGGGTCTTGAATTGTATTTTTCTTCTGGGTACATTAAATATTCCAGTATTTTCCATCTATAAGCATTTGCAAATTTTTAGTGATTCTGTAAACGTCAACAGGACTGAGTTATTTTTATTTTTTTATTTTTTTGCCGTACGCGGGCCTCTCATTGTTGTGGCCTCCCCTGTTGCAGAGCACAGGCTCCGGATGCGCAGGCTCAGTGGCCATGGCTCACGGGCCCAGCTGCTCTGTGGCATGTGGGATCTTCCCAGACCGGGGCACGAACCTGTGTCCTCTGCATCGGCAGGCGGACTCTCAACCACTGTGCCACCAGGGAAGCCCAGGACTGAGTTATTTTTAATGGGACAGTGAAGGTCATAAATACGTCTTGTTGTAGTGGTAGACTAGCGTGTAGAATTACTTTAGAGATATTTCCTTTGATATTTTCAGAATTTTATCTAGTAACTTAAAAAATTTTATACCACAGATTTAAAAATTTCTGTTATTATGGCTATTGACTAAAGACTGTGGTTATATTGAAAATATTAAGTTGACTCTATTATTATATATTATTACATTTAGTATTTTAAAATAATTATTACTATTGAGGCTTGAATTTACTCACATTTAATTTTAATTAAGCTGTCTGATAGTTATTATCTTGATGAACAAAATGGATTTGACTTTAGAGAGATCTCCTTTTCAGACCTTTTTTTTTTCTTACTACAGTCAGATTTAATCCTTTTAATAACTGCTTGTGAGAAACCAAGAGGTTCTTTTAAATCATGAGGATATGAATGGAATTTTCATGTACTGTCTGAGATTGTGGTTGTATTAAATTTGAAGAACAATCAGTATTAATATTAAGTTTAGCCAGCAAACAACTTTTATCTAGTTGGTTTTAATTGTTTTGTTGGTATATCATCTCTACAACTAGGTTACTCATAGACTTGTGTGCTTGATGTCAGTGGAGCCTAGTACAATTCTTGATAATAGTAAACCTTAAATATGATATAAATGTAGTTTTCAAAATTTTGCTTATGTGTGATATAATAGGATAAATTGTTGATAATGTAAAGGTTAAATTCTAAAATATGGATTTGGTTTTTCTAATTTTCTGTTTATCTCTTTGGGCTTTTGGACTTTGGCATTTTTATTGTCAAACTAAATGTTGACAGATTCATAGCTTTAATTCTCATCTAATAATTAGTTGATTTCACAAATGAATGCCTTTGAGACTATAAAGGTTTACTTTTCGTATTTTTTTAACTATAGTGACAGACTGGATATTGGAAAGAGATCCACATGAAGAAATATTGAAGGCATTTAAACTATTTGATGATGATGATTCAGGTAAAATAAGCCTGAGGAATTTGCGACGTGTTGCCAGAGAATTGGGTGAAAACATGAGTGATGAAGAACTTCGGGCTATGATAGAAGAATTTGATAAAGATGGTGATGGAGAAAGTAAGTTTTGAGTAAAACATATATTCCAAATATGCCTACTGTACACATATGGTAATTTTTTCTAAAACCAAATGATTTTCAAGACCCTTTGCAAACTATTTAGTGTAAATGTTTTTCATCCTATAATGGGATTTTTACATAAATATTTCACATACTCAGTTTAGAATGAAGCAGACCTTTAAAACCAACTGTACAGATTATAGTATGAGCTTCCACACTTCAAGAAACTGCTTTACTTTTCTTTGAGGTGAAATATCTCCAAAATTTCAGCCACTCAGTAAAGATTCAGCCTTTAATGTCTTCTTCCTCAACCTACATGCACGTCTAAGTTCTGTTGAGTCTACCCTCCAAATATTTTTAATCTGTTTTATTTCTTTGTTTACTGCTACTGTCCTAATTCAGGCCCTAATTTCTTTGTAGGAATGTTATCATAGCTTTGTTCATTATTTTCTTGAATGCCTGCTGGGTACAGTGTTCTGTGTGCTGACTGGTGCTACCCAATCAAAGAGGCTGATGTTGTCCCTGCTCTCACTGACTTTACAGTCTCTTGTAGCTTCCTAATTGCCCTCTATGCCTGTAAGCCTCTTTTCTCTTCCTGATTTGTTCTAGCAGCATTCTTTTCCTAAAATGCAGGTTTGGTGATGTCATTTTCCTGTTCAAACACTTACGATGATTCTTCAGTGCCTATGGAGTAAAGTCCAAGGTCTTCTATGATCTGTCATACCATAACTATCTAGTTTTATTTCCCACTGTATTCTTCTACTTTCTACTTTAACCCTCACCTCCCATATAGTATACACACTTTGACAAAATATACTCTGTCCTATCTTTTTATGCTGTGCCTTTCATCTCATGCTATTCTTTAATCCTAGAATGCTCTAATTGCCAATTGCTGTCTGCTAAAATGTTAGTCGTTCTCTCAGGTTCATTTTAAACTCCATCTTTTTCTCAAAAGCCTCCCTCAGCGGTCTCTGTTTATAAATTATGAGATTTCCATTAAGGGCCCATAACATTTAGAGAAATAAACTATTTTGACCTTTTGTACACTGCCTTCTGTTAGTTATATACATGTGTGTCTCTCCAGTTATATTGTGAGCCATTGAAGAGTAGTTTGGAATCATATAGTGTGAAAGGCCTGAGGCTTTAAAATCATACAGACCTGGATTTGAATTGAATCTCTACCAGTTACTTAGTAGCTCTGTACTTTTGTGCAAGTTTTTAACATTGTCTGAGTCTCAGTTTTCCTATTTATAAAAATCAGAATGATAATACCTTTCCAGATGGTTGTGAGTATTAAATGAAGACAATTGAAGGTGCCTAGCATTAAATGTAAGCTTGTTTTCCTTTTTCTTCTTTATATTCTCCTGCATTTTCTTGAACATGATGAGTACTCTGACGTTTGTTGACTTAAGCAGTGAGGAGTGTGCGTTACAGTAGATATATGTTGCTATAGTACCAACTATTCATTTTTACATAAAAAAAATATATATCTAAAACCTTGGAAATACTGGCATGCTTCAATAAGGAAATAAGACAGTAGCAAATAGTTATCAGCTCAGATTGTCCATTAGAATTGCGCATTATTGTGCTTTCTCATTATGTGACTATTATTTAAGCATTATACAACTTTTCTATTTTTAGTATTGGCTCTTTGAAGGTATCAATATAGTTAGTTATATTTTAAAACAGAGATGATTAAAACTTGAGAAAACTTAAAGGACTTCTTAAGCTGTAATTCTAATATTTGGATTGATAATCCGCTGTCTTCACAGTTAAAAAATGTTTGTGTCTTCCCTAGCTGTTGATTATTACCCTAAATTAGCTTTAAATGAGTTCCTTTATATAAAGGTACTCTCTTCAGTGGTAGAGAGAATCTTGGTATGTCTTTTTCATCCTCCAGCTACTTAATATGTGTCAAACGACCAGAGTTATAAACAGTTTCTTTTTCCTGTACTAGGCTCATGCAAGTTATGTTTTAGTTATTAGCTTCATTTGACATTAGAATAAAATACCAGTTAGTAACCTGTTCTTAAATTCAAACTTCATGTGAAACTTTTCTTAGAAAATGTGTCCATTTCTTGCATACCTTGCTAGACTGCTCTACCTGCTGCTTTTGAATTTGAGTTCACACCTGTGCTCCATTGCTGGGAGATTTATTTTAGTACATCCTTAAAACATTTCTTTGGTCCTCACTGCTTGCATTATTCCACTTTAAGTCACTGTACAACTGTTGCTTGGGCATCCTACTGTCATTTATTCACATGACTAACAGGCAAATAACGCTTTTTTTTCCAAGTGATTGATTACAAATAAAATAACAGGCAAATAACACTTTTTTTCTTTTTTCCAAGTGATTGATTACAAATAAAATACACCTGACACATCTTTTATTGTTAAGACTTGTCTTTTTTGGGGGGGATAGGAGGGTGGTCTTATCATATTAAAATAGTCTAATCCAGTAGTTTCCAATCTGAGATGTGGGTATCTAGGGGTGGAGGCCTTCTGAGGTATTGTGCAGGGTCTGGGAGTTCATGTATGCATCAAATATTGTCTGTAGACCATACGAATAATAGCATTGCACATGCATACATATACTGCTTTTTTCAGTTATATTTAAATGCTATTGTGATTGATTGCAGAGTTTATATAGCTATTTGACATTATCTACTTCTCAAACGAGATATACTAAGGATAGCTGTTATTGTGGCAAGTCCAGAAAATTATTATTGAAAGGCATTTTCATATTCAGAAACAATGAGAACTCCAACCCTAATCTATTTAGTGTGGCTTTGGGTTACTGCCTTAATTTATATTGGGTTTCTGTAGCTATCTGAAAATCTGCCCATTTTTGAAAAAGTGGGAAGTTAGATTTTATAATAATTTATTAATCTGATCACTTAATCTGGTTTTTTTTTTTTGGACTGTAGGCAGAATTTTTCTTAGATATAACTAACCTGTTTTCTTTGTATATGTTAAACTGGTAAAGATCATAATACTTTGCTACCTTTTTTGGACTTCAGTAATTGTTCTGCTTTTACGAGTTTTTCACACTTCAGTATTTGAGAGCAATGAAAATTTTTTTTTTATTGTATGTATAGAATAATAAACATGGTGAATGAGGAATTAAAGGAAAAGAAGACATAATACAAAATATAAATACAGCTGTGGTAATGATATAGAAAGAATCCCTCCCAAGATATATAAAATAAAATACAGTAAATCATTTTGGAAAAGTGGAAGCAACATTTAAAAAACCAAAGTGGACCATCTTCTAAATAATTATGATGAATGTTAGCATTTGTTTAGTACTTTATATATGTTAGATTCTGTGCTTAGCATGTTACATTGTGGATTATGTCGCTTAATTTACATAATAGCTTTTGTGAAGTGAATACAATGTTATACCCATTTATGCATAGGATACATGTATATATATAGATGAGGAAACTAAAGCTCTGCGAGTTTAATAACCTGTCCAAGGTTATTACAAAGCTAATACATGGCAGAGCCAGACTTAAACTCATACCTCCATAATGACAATATGCTTTTAGCCATAACACTGTATTGCCTCTTGTGCTATAAAGTAAAATATTAATTAGGTTTCTATGTTTATGGAGTTTTTAAAATTGCATACTATTATAGGAAACAGTGTGTTAGTAAAATATTCAACTGACACTTCAGATATTAAAATTTGTTTTTTCCCCTCAAAGCCAGATGGTCTCTAAGGTACTTAATTTCTCTAAAATTTTTTATTTTAATGACATGTAATAAGATTTACCCTATGAAATGATTGATTTATGAAAATATTATTTAAAAAGGCAGTGTAGAAAAAAATGAAGTGTCATGTATTTTTGATTCAATATATATTTTATCAAATGCCTATTTTAAGGTAGGTATTGTGTTCCTTACATCAAGGAACTTGATATAAGTATGATTGATAGAGAAGGTTATAAAACCAAATGTATAAAGGCATCACAGATTCTCCTAATTGTCTGAAAGTCTCACTGACGATAAAGGACCTAGTTTAAATTCCTTAGCCACTTTCTTCCCTTCAGCTTTTAGGTTCACTTTTTTGGACTTAAGTATTTTGTTTTTAGGTATGAAATTATGGAATAGTTTAAAATACTTTTGAAATGCTACAGTGCTTTAAAGTGTTTACATATAAATAACATAAATATTGATTTGCTTTGTTTTAGAACTATATGAAGCTTAATTTGGAATTTGAGTATTGAGAGTTTACAAATTGAGGGAAAAAAGTTTTAGATCTTTTAAGTAACAAAACATAAGTACTTTTCAGATTTTGAATATTTTAATCATGGCTTTATTATGCTATTAAAATAATGTGTAGTCAGATCATTCCAAGGCTGCTTTCCTTATGTTGTTTTTCTTAAAAATATACCCTTGTTTCCTGTTTTGGTCTAGATGCCTCACTCTAGATTTTTCTAAATCAGGGGTTCTTAAATAAAGGTACATATTGATGAAATTGTTTAAAATTTTTATATATTTTGATTTTCTTTTTTTTAACTAGGGAGAGAGGGGTCATAGCTTTCATAAGATATTGAAATGTATTCGTTTAACTGCAAAGGTTAAAGATCAGTACTACAATTTATAAAATCACTGAAAGTATTTTCAGTTTTGTATTACAGGTTTTGTATTCTGTTCTGTGTCTATCATAGTGTCTTGTAGATGTTTCATATTGAATGCATGAATTCTTGGTTATTTATCAGCTCCTGGATGGCTCATTCCTCTTAACTCCTTATAGCTTATGTTTTGCAGTATTTTTTCCTTTAACTATGTTTCAATTAGTTTTTCTTTAAAATAGGCTTTTAAATATATAAAAGTTCCAAAAAACAATGATTTGACTTTTTTTCTAATTCTAATATATTTTTATCCTTCAGAATTCTAACTTACATGTGTGATATATTTAAGCTTATTTATTAAGAAAGGGTTTGCTAAATGAACTAGTACAATAACGATTATCAAGAGAGTTTAACTATCTAAGAAATTTAAAATTTTGTTTTTAAAACTATTTTATTGTGTATACATATTATGATTATGATGAATTTTTTGTTATTTATATACTATTATGTCTTTTTCCTAGCTAATACTATAGAATATTAATTTATATTATTATATTTTATGTATTTTTGTATTCATGAAGTTCAATTTAATTAACATATTCAACTTCCTACCAAAGAAGTAAAAGCAAAAAGCTATGTTTTGGTTTATTAAGAATTTTGTATAATATAAAATTTAAAGATACTTAGTAAAATAGTAATAGTGTTCTCTGAAAAAAATTTGTATTTCTGACTTACATTTTCTTTCTTACCACAGTAAATCAAGAGGAATTCATTGCTATTATGACTGGTGACATTTAAAGAATTACAAGGATAAACACTAAGAATGTTGCAGTTATCATCTTATATTCTATTTTTGTGCCTGAAGCCGTGTTTAAAAAAAAAAACAACTTAGTTCTTTTTTCCAAAAGGACCAAAAATAAGCATCTTATGTATTCATATTTTACTACTGTTAAGTTTCTTTATATGAACAGTATTGTTAGTACTCTAATAGTTTAGCTTTGTATTTATAATATAGCTTTTATATATAAAGTTTAAAAAATTGAATCATGTGGTACACATTTTTTGAAGATTTTTTATTTAGCATTAGTAGTCACTTTTGGTGCACATGTTTTTCAGACTTTCCTTAATAAAATGTTTATTTTTTAGTATTTCAAAATTTGGTAACTTTTCTGTTTATTTTGATTCCAAATGTCTGCTAACCCTCAAGAGTATCTTTCTTAAATCTTTTCTCTATACATGGTTGGTTTCAGAAACGAAAATTGAAATATAAATTGCAATAGAAGAGCACATTTTTCCATTACAAGTTTGACATTTGATGTTTCAGTACAAAATGATGACTCCGTATAGGCATAATTCCTTTTTCATGAGTCATGTCTTTCAGTTTGGAGGGAAAAAGTATTGTGCATATAGACTCATTTATCCTCATGTATTCAATATTATGTTCTGTAACACTTTTGGTGTCTTAAGTTATGACAGTTAAATCTGGATATTTCTTTCTTAAACTAATTGAATATAGTTTGAATCATCTAACTTCTTGACAAAGTGAAAGATTTAAATTTTGGAATTTTGATCTGTTAAGATAATTATCACTCAATTAAACGTCACAGTGATGAAAATAGGAAACTGTAAGCCACAGAAATCATTTAAGGCTCTGTTTTAGCTGTATAAAGGAACGTTCTGTGATTCACCAGGAAACAGTGGAGACAGATTTTCCACATACTGGTGGGTTCTTCTTCCTTGTAGAAGTGTATGTTAGGGGGAAACACGTGGTTAGGGGAGATAGGTCATAGTAATAATTTGAGGCACTTTAAATGTTGTGAGCCTCCTAGAATATTACAGAAAGAGTTATCCACTAGAAATTTAACAAAAAAATCAGTAGAGAATAATGTAACAGTGGTGATATTTCAAATAGTTATCTAGAAAGCAAGTTAATTGTTCACCATATTAAAATTCAGTTTTGAATATGAAATCAGTGTTCACAGTAATACCAATATCCAGGGCAACAAATAGACTGTGAAATTTAAAAAATTGTATCACGTTTACTGATGAATTTGCCTTCTATATCTCAATCACAAAATATGTTGATTTCCAGGAAATTGAAGAATAAAGAAAATGAAGAATAAAACACAAACATGTATCTAGGCTTGCTAGTCTTCTACCACTTCATTGGAATAAGTAACCTAAGGTACTTTTTTGTCACTTACAGAGATAACTTCTTTATTCTTAATATAAATGGTTACTCCTTGGGATGCCAGCATTTTGTTTCTTCTTACTGTGGGTTGAGGGAAGAGTGCTCACTTCAGTTCTTTATGTTTGTGAAAGCTTTCTCCTACAGAAGGGTATGAATTATTTTCAAGTTTTTTCCAGTGTTAATAACCGTAGAGTCAGAGGCTTATAAAATTGGCTAGTAGAGGTGGCAATAAGAAGAAAGGAGTGAATTTGCTTTAAACAAGAAGGAAATGGAGGTGGGTATTAGTCATTTACCATTATAGTTATATTTATTATACAATGGCATTTCATGATGTAAGAAAATAACTTTCTTGCTAAACTTACCTACTGCATCTGCTGTTCTGGTATCCTGGTAAGCTTTGATAGTTTGGGATTTGTCAGCTAAGATCTTGTCTTACATGTAAACCATCAAAGCCTACTTTAAGTTATGTGCCTCTTAACAGCTCCTAGATTAGGGTCTGGCGGTAGGTAGTTGGGGTGGGGAGGAAATCAAAAACATATTTGTTATGCAGTTAATATGTGGTGTGGGTACTACACTAGGCTCATTTAATCGTTCACTGCAGGAAATTCATACAGCACTTCTAATGGAAGACTTTCAAATTTAGTTGATGCGCCAGTGTTAATGGTCTTGCATTAGCAAACACCATGATGAGTTAGATGATCCAGTTGAGTTGCTAATTTCCTCAACTCCCTAAACCATTCTGTCTGATGCTAATCTCTGGATGTAAATTCTCTTGGGAATTGCTAGTGATGTGTTCTACACTAAAGATAATTTCTAATGTTCTGAAGACCAATGTGAAGAAGGCAAAAGAGTTTCAAAAAATCACTTAAAATATGAAGTTAAACAAATTACATAAGTAATATATAAAGTAAAAGTGAAAATTCTTTTTTTTTTAACTGCCAGCTCCACTCCTATTCCTCTGAATAGTGTCAGTTTCAGTTGGACCTCAGACATCAAGAGGAGCACAACTGGATATTTTCACAGAGTGTAATATAGGGAATAGGTTAAATTGGTGCTGGAGAACCAAAAAAAAAAAAAAAAAAAAATCAGGAAAGGAGCACTGGGAAAGCTGAGGGTAAAAGTTGTAGTTACTGGAAACTAGAAGCTGGGAGGAGAGGTCCTATGGAGCAGAGACTCGGAGATGGTTGAGGAAGGGGGCACTGGTAGGTGGTGCTAATGCTGATGGGGAATGGTGAGGCTGGTTTGGGGAATCTTGAGAAAAAGCTGGAGGATGGAACCAAGTGCTGCTCCTGGAACGAAGAACTGTTGCCCTGAGGATGCTGACGGGAACTCCAGGCAAACTGGAAACAGCAAAAGAGTCTTTCCCCTCCTGCCTTCCTGTTTTATTCTTCTAGTCCTCTTTTTAGTGGAGCTTAAAAAAATTCAGCTGGCAAAGGGGAAATGTAGTTTACACAGTTCCAACCCTACTGTTACACATTTGAATACAGAATAGTGGTTTGGAGCTGTGGGGAAAAAAATTTTAATGACCAACACAATTGACCATATATTTTATGATCTAAACCGGCTTACCTGAGAGTGAAGGAGCTTAGGGGAGACTATTATTAATCTTGGCACAACAGGTGTAATTCAGAACTAGCCTGGGCAGACTAGGACATAACTGTCACCTGATCTCTAGGAATAGTAACCATTGTTATTTTAGAGATTCATTCAACCTGTTTCCTTTGTATTTACATGAAATTATAGAAGTAGTTTTTTCCATATGAATATTCTATCCATTCTGCAGCTAAGTTTTATAAAGGAAATGTCTTTAAAAATTTAGTAACTTGGGCTTCCCTGGTGGTGCAGTGGTTGAGAGTCCGCCTGCCGATGCAGGGGACACGGGTTCGTGCCCCGGTCCGGGAAGATCCCACATGCCGCAGAGCGGCTGGGCCCGTGAGCCATGGCCGCTGAGCCTGCGCGTCCGGAGCCTGTGCTCCGCAACGGGAGAGGCCACAACAGTGAGAGGCCCGCATACCGCAAAAAAAAAAAAAAATTTAGTAACTTAAGTGCTGCTATATTCCAGGCACACATAGGTATTTACATACATTATATATTTTAATCTCAGTAACCTGAGGTAGATACTGTTGGGTTGTCTTTATTTTACACACAAGAAAACCAAAGCTTAGGCTTAAGTAACTTGTTCAAGGTAATAGGCATTGGAATTGGAATATGATCCTAAGTCTTCTGACTCCATGGCCCACTCATAGCCACTAGATTGTATTATCTCCTTACAATGACTTTTATAAACTATCTCAAGGTGTAAAGGATCAGACTTTTAAAACTGCAAAACTAAGAGATAGAATCTGGAATTCAGAGGCTCAGCAGCAAAAGCATTAAACATTTATGCATAATCTAGCATGGCATTTGTTGTATTATGTATTATTCCATGTGAGTTAACATTTGGTGCCAGTCCTCTGGAAGCTAATAAGCTTAGATAGACTGTTTTTAAAATCATGGAGTCAACACATTGAAAAAGTAAATGGGAAAAAAATAATACAATATTAAGCAAATGCTTATTGATAAAGTGCATATTATTGAGTAGTCATAAAATATTTTCATTTTGAGAAAACATTTTTTCCACTTACCCTTTGTGAAGAAGATTTTATTTTAGGGGCTGTTTGAATGAAGAAAGAACTCTTTAAATTCTTGGTAGGAAACGGAAGGAACCTGGGGCTTAGGAGTATATTTGGTAAAAGGGTGTGTGGGAAGATCTTTGAGGCACCTAGCTGATAGTCTAAAGCAAAGCTCTTGTCGGTCTCAGTGGTCAGAGAAGAGGGTCAGTAAAGGTTATTTTAATGGTAGAATGATGACTTGTTTAGGATTTGGGTTGCAAAGAGAAATTCTTGGGATGAAATGAGGCAGTCATCTGGATGACAGCTTAGTTGGGTCTTGGAGATCTTGATTAAACAGCCTAGGCTTACCCATTCAATTGAAATAGGTAATTTGCCTACATATCCTGATTCTGTGTTAAGTCATATGTCATTCTACAGTTACAGCATTCATTGAAAACTTCATCTAAGACTCTACAAAAGATTGCCAAATACAGTCTAAAACTAGTGAAATCAAGTCTTTGTTTTTTTCTGAGATAATACATTTATGTTAGAGTTACCTTTGTGAGTTGTACTGTAAGTATTGAGTGTAATTATAATAGTATTATCTAATTGTCTACAAAAATCCAAATTGTCTTTTTCTTTAGAACTTGGGAAAGCTGTATGTCTTGTGCTGTTCTGAGAATACGTAAAATATTTTTTCATTATATGATAATTTTGGGAAGATTACTGACATTTTATAGAATCAAAGATCAGCATGGTTACTTCCATTTTATACTTAATTAAAAATATTTTTAAATGGGTTTTCTTTATTCCATAATAAAAGAAATCAGGGATACTTAATAGACTTCTGGAGTCCAATATTTCTAATTTTAATATGATTGTAACATTTGTCCAACAAACCACTGTGTTCTCTGGAAAGAGCAGTTATTTTCTCCTTGTGGCATCATCATAGACTGTCTATCCCCAAGGTCTTCCAAAAGGTCTGTGTAAGCCTGACAGCTAGGAAACATGTACTGTTGTAGAACATAAATTCTGGTGACTCATTGATACAAGCCTACTCCTGATGGTTGTCTCTTTAGAGTAAATAGCATTCAGCATACATTGGCTAAATGCTAAATGGTTAAAATATTTCCAAATTATATTTCGTATCATGGATGACCTCCTTAAATTTAGCAGCAGATTAATGATTTGTGTTTGGCTTACTGAGGAGCAGTCTTTCCTTAGAAAACATGCATTTTGCTTGTGTTGAAAATTCAGGCATTTAAAGTCCTTGCCAAGCTGGTAAACTTAGCCATACTTTAAGCAAAATCTACATTTTTCTTTTTCATTTTCTATTAAGATAAACATATTCAATTAAATGTGAAATAGCTGGCCAAAACTAAACTTTCCAGGAGACTTTTTCTATACCAATCCTGCTGAGAGAGAATTATTGCTAACCTAAGTCCCAAGAGATGATGTGATGCTTTTCAGCATTGGCAATAAAAACAAAATAACTCCCTCATAGAAAAAAAAGCAGCAAGATACAGATTCTAAGGATTTTCTTTACGAAAGAAAACTGTGTTCAAATCTCATTGGCTATTTTCACTGCTATAGCAAAGATTAAAAGAAAAAAATAGCTAGGAAAGATTTTTAAAAACTAGAAAATGTAATATCTGTTGTAACTAACTTACTTGGTTTTGGGAAAAATTAAATCAGATTATACTTGTGAAAATATTTTGTGAATTGCGAATTTTATTAAAATACAAATTTTTATATAATTAGGCATGTACTTTGGTTGGAATTATTGATCTATGGGCCCAGGTTACTTACAGTTCTATAGTCTGATCCTGGAAATTCTGGGATCTCCAAGGCCCCTAAGGGACTCTCAGGTGTACCCAGACCCAGGTAGCTAGGAGATTGCTTAGAGGAAAGTTTTAAAGCCACATTAGTTTCTTCTTTGGAATGTTCATAAGCATATGAGCAAGCACAGTGTTCAGTCCATTTGAAGAAAGTATATTCTTAGGGAACCTGGGGTATCTCAAAGTAGAGAATTATATAAATCATATACTGTTTACATTTGGTCAAAACAATGTTAACTATTTCCATTTGGTTGAAATAAGCTTAAAATCATAACAGTTTATATTTCTACTTAAGTTATTATGATCAAAAGATATTAAAAAAATTATTGTAAAAAGCTAATCTTAATTCCTAGCAGCTATTAGGGTCTTCATTTCTAAAGGGTATTCATTTCTTCATTTCTAATTCATGTGAAAAAGAGAAAAGGCAAATTTTTTTCCTTAAAGAGTTCTTTGTTTCTATTATTGAGAATTTATATCTCATCTTTTTCCAAAGAAAAATTAATAGCAAACGTCTCCAGCACAAATACAGTAAGATTATTTAATGAGCAGTAATAGATTACAAACCAGATGGAAGGAAGAAGAGACAAATCAGAGTCAACTTCAGTTATTCAGTGTTAATTTGAAAGAGGTTTCAAATTAACTGGCTAGCAGAGACCTGGGACAAGGCTTATCTCCCCATCACAAATAGCTGCTTTTTACCCCTTTTAGTCTCTCCTTCTTCCTTTTGTCTCCCTGGGATTGGAGAAGTGCTGAGTTAACTGAGAAGCATCTCTGGTTGAAGTGGGGGTGAGAACCTACAGCAGCCCCTTATTCTCCAGTACATGCCTCCAACTCCTAGACTATAGGGGAGGGAAAATACTGGATTCCTGCTATACCTTAGTGTTGTTAATCTACAGAGTAGTTAACCTGTTCCTACATAATCAAGACATTTGTTCCAGGAATCCAGACCAAGGCAAAAGGTGAGGGCTATGAGGTAAAAAATATATAAGCTTGATTTACTCTGACTTAACTGTGTTGATGTAGAAGTTTCCGAAGTGCACAGTAATTCACAGACTCATTGTTTGCCCAGTGACATATCCCATATACTACTTTCTAAAGAAAGTCTAGAAACATGAAATTAAAAGAAATTAGGATTGCTGTAATGTATGGCCCAGTATCTTAAAACATGGCTCAGGATTCCGATAAATTGGGCATTGAGGAATGCCCAATTCAATAGCTGCTAACCATATCAATAGCTGCTCAGGGGTTCCTAAGCCTCAAGGAAGCCAGAAATTTAGGAGTGGTGTGGGAGAAGCTGGAAGGAGTTGTCGGAAAAGGATGGGTGGCCGAGAGACACTGATGGCAAAGGACTGCTCAGTAGTCATTGGCTTGTGCATTTACAATCTGATCTTGGATGTTCTGGGATCTCTAGGACCTCTAGGGTGTGGAAAACAATATCATCCAAATTTCTGTTTTTGTCCTGAGACTGACTTTGCTTGACCTCAGTTTTCAAAAGAGCACAGAATGAAATCTTAGTTCCATACTGTTCTAAGGTGATTGGGTGGGAATCCACTGATGGGATTGAATGGGAACACCTGGTTCTGGTTTCATTTCAAAAACTTGTTCATTCATGCATAGAAGAAGTTGGCACACTTATTTCTCCCATTTTGTATCACTTAGGGTATCATCCCATGTAACCTGAAAGTGAGAAGTGTAATAACTTTTGGTACTTCAATTTGGTAATATTCTTGTGAGTTTTCAGTGAACAGTGCACTTTTGTTTCTAGGGGCCCATTTGCCTTGTATACATTAATAGATGTAGACCAATAAGAGGAGTCATTAGCTACATTCTTGTAATCTATGGGTCTGATTTTTTAAAGCTTCATCTTGTTACATATTCAACTTTGTTAATCTCTATTAACTAAATCTTATGTTTTGAGGATGTTCTTTTTAGGGGGAGGGATTTTGATTCTTGTAATTATGAATGTGTTAAGAACAAATTTACATGTGGTGCAATTGACAGTTAATTCACAGGCCTTCTAACTTATTTTAATCAACCAGTTCTTCTCTTAAACCTTTCTCTATGCATTTCTTCAAGGAAGAATGTAAATGTACTTAATCTGTTCAAATTAGAATAGTATTCGGAGAGAGAAAAATAGGACAAAATATACTTTCAACCTCCACCAGGGGGACCTATTACTGCAACTAAAAAATTGAATCTGAGGAAGAACATGCATTTCACAGACAGTTACATGACATTAGTTTTTTTTTTTTTGAGGTATACACACATTTGAAAAAATGCTTTTATATTCCATATGAATATTTCTCATAATTTTATTTTTACATTATATGTAAAAATATAAAAATAGGGAAATAAGATGAGGTTTTCTTGATTTAACAAACTTTTTTTAGTAAATAATTATAAAATGAAAATATAAATTCAGTCTTTATTTGAGAATAATTTGTATTTAAAATTATATATAGGATGACCTACATAAAACAGAAAAATCTTTTTCACAAAACACGTTTCTAAATTTTGCCAATTCAGTATATTTTATTCCCTACTCTACTGGCTTTTGTCTGTGATGTAAAGGCTTATAGTTTTTATGGAACATTTTTATTTATACTATAATATTTATAATCATAAAATGGGTAAGTTATGTAATCACAAAATTGGTAAATCTTTTTGCCTCATTTCTAGTGAAGACATTCTCTTTTGTGCCTTCAGATTATACATGCTTTCTTAGCATCAGGTACTATTCTATTTGTTTGTACTAATATTTCTTAATATTCCTTAATTTTTTTTATGGTTCAAGTAATTCTGTTTCTGTATTCTAGGTGTTTTTTACCTGACTCATGTTACTACCTCCTTCCTGAGTTTACTGATTAGTAGTAATTTACATTAATGGTTCTCAGTGGTGAACAGTTTACAAATTCTGTGGGGCAGATATTACTATCTCCATTTTTCAGATCAGGAAACTGAGGCTGAGAATGATTACATCACCTAACTAATGTAATATACTGTGACTTCTGATTCTAAGCCCAGTATTTTCTCCACAATACCACAGTTGATTTTAAGGTATTCCAGATATGGACTAACCATCTTTCCAAGCATATTTCTCAACCAAGACTAGTGAACTCATAATTTGAGTTAGTGTACCTTCTGACTAGATATGTTTTTCTGTATGAGAAATACCTTGCTCTAGATTAAGTATTTGGATAATTTCCATTGTCCTTAGAAAATACCAGCACATGGTGTTTTAGTTGTAGCAAGAGATATTTTTTGTTCATACCGTAATAATACGTTTGACTCAACAGTGTTTTAAGGATGCCTTTGAATTTCTGTTTACAGATACACACACACACACACACACACACACACACACACACACACACACCATTTTTCTCCCCAAAGAAAAGTTTTAACTCTACATTATGAAGAATTGAATGCAGCTCAAGCAAAATGAGATGAAAATGTATTTCAGACATATGAAAAGTTTTACTCATACTAAAAGAAATGCCAAGTTAAAGTACTGTGAGATACTGTTTTCACCTATTCAGTTATTTATTTATTTATTTATTTTTGCGTTACGCGGGCCTCTCACTGTTGTGGCCTCTCCCGTTGCGGAGCACAGGCTCCGGACGCGCAGGCTCAGCGGCCATGACTCACGGGCCCAGCCGCTCCGCGGCATGTGGGATCTTCCCGGACCGGGGCACGAACCCGTGTCCCCTGCATCGGCAGGCGGACTCTTAACCACTGCGCCACCAGGGAAGCCTATTCAGTTATTTTTGTAATATACTCTGTTAAACACTAGAAGGTGTGTGTGTTGGGGGGTGATAATAAATAAACTAGACATTCTTCCACTGCTAGGATTAAAAATTGGTACAACCACCAATGGATAACATCTATCAGCCCTATAAATGATAGACACTACTTGTTCCAGCAACATGTTTCTTGGAACTTAGCCTGTGGATATACTTGTGCACATGCAAAATTATTTATGTTTAAGGTTATTCATAGGTTTATTATAGCAAAAGTTGGAAATAAATGTCCCTTGATAGGAGGTTGGATAAATAGAATACTACACAGCTGTTAAAGAGAATGAGAAAGCTTTACACTGATATGCAAAAAGCTTTAAGCAATATTAAATGAAAACTGCAAGATGCAGAACAGTCTTAAGCTACCTTTTGTCTAAAAAGGAAAGAATAAGAATACATATTCATATTTCCTTTGATATTCATAAACTCTTGAAGGATACACAAAGGATTAATACAAGTGATTACCTGCTTGGGATTAGAGGCAAAAGAGGCAACTGGGTAGCTGAGAGATGGGTAAAAAAGACACTTTCTTTAAAACCAGGAGAATATTCTACCTATTTTAAAAGTGTGTATGTGAGAAAGAGGAAAAAAAAGAGAATATGTAAGTCAGAGATTAAGTAGACACATATACTTTTGCTTCCTAAAATGAGAAGAGGTATTTTTGAAAAGGCATACACCAACAAGGACAGAGAGATTGGAAGAGGAAGAAATAGCGAATTTCTGAAAGCTGGAAAGCAGATGAATGAATGGTACTGACTCAGCAGACCCAGAAAGCCAAATTCTTCGCTGACAGTGGGAAAAGCTGAGAAGCTTTCACATTGCAGAATATCCAAAAGGTTCAGGAATTGGCTTCTCCAGTTACCTCTGGAAATGCGATTGAAGGTGGGGCTAAAAATAGGAAGAATGGTTGAAAGCCTCTTTAAGCAGTTAAGTTCCCAGTTTCACAGCCAGGCAAATTCCCTTCCCCAATCTTCTGGTTTAGTTTCTGGACTGGGTTAAAAAAAGAAAAAATCCCACAAAACTCTTTGGATTAAGATGTACCAGGAAGAGGTAGGTAACTTGCTGAAAACAAAGTGATTAACTGAGCATTTGCATACTGAATATCAAGACCCTTTCTCTCATTTCTCTTTTCCCACTTGGTGCGCAGAGTGTTCACAGTCCAGTCTAGGCTGAAGATGCTTCTTGATGAAATCTGACCAGTCAAGAGAAAAGACATCTGGGGAATCCAATGGAATGACCGGCCCAAACACAGTACAGTAAAGCTCACAGTTGACAAGTGCTAACATGAACTTAGAGCTTTCAGACAATGTTTTAGTACCTCACTCTTAAATATGAAAAACCAAAGATCACTAATTAACTGAGGAAAGTTTTTAACCTGAAAGATAAAGACTGTAGTAGATGCTGTGTTGCACTGTTCAGATTGGCCCTTCAAGCTTTCCTCCAGCTGCTGGTAATGTTGACTACTGAGGGCTCACTTTCAGCTGAGTGGCTGAAAAGTGTCACTTTGCCTAGGGTTACATCCTCTCCTCAGACCAGCCCACATCTGGTTGAGAGGTAAGATATTGAGTTGTGGTCACAAAGACATGGTTCCCTTGCCTCAGTTGGGGACAAAAATGGGGAACAACTCTAAAGGGCCATTCTGGCTTCAGAATTCCCTGTGGGATTGGCTGTTGAAACTGCATCAGAGGTCAGCTTCTCGGGTCGGCCCAATCCTGCCTTCCTCACTCACTTAAAGATATTGTTCCTGAAGGCACTCCCCAATTAACCACCTGCCCCTAAATCTCAGCCTCAGGAAACCCTATCTATTACAGAATCTAAAACAAACAAAAAAAATGGAAAGAAAAAGATTAATAGCCTCAAATAAATATGAGAAGATATTACATCCATGATACAAAAGCAAGACACTGTAAGAAGAAAAATCGAAAGAATAAAAAAGAGCTTCTGAAAATTAAAAAAAAAATGTGATGGTAGAAATGTAGAAAACTCAATAGATAAGTTTAAAGTTTAGGAAATCTCAGAAAGTACAACGAAAGGTGTTCTGAAGGTGAGTAAATATCTGGCATCTGAATAAAAAAAGCTTCAGAAAGAGACAATAGAGGAAATGGGTGTCATGGGGGAGAATAAGGGGAAAGCAATCATCAGTAAAATAATAACATTTCTAAGAACTTAAGATATGAGCTTCCAGGTTGAGTGCTTGGCCCAGTTGTGAATATAGGGCACCTCACAGCAAAATTTCAGAATACTAGGGAGCAAAAACAAGATTCTGTAACTTTTCAGAGAGAATAGATAGGTCATATACAGAGTATTAAGTATCAGAATGGTTTCTTGGCACACTGGAAGCTTAAAGACTATATAACAATAGGTTCAAAATGGTGAAGAAAAATGACTTCTAAGCTAATATTCCACAGCCAGGCAAACTGTTAAGTGTGAGATAGAATAGACATTTGAAGACCTGAAAGTTCTCAAAAAATTTACCTCCCCATTTGTCTTCTTTGGAAGCTCCTGGAAGATATACTCCCGTAAAATGAGGACATAGTATAAGAAACTATAAGATGTATTGTCCATGAAAGAAGAAGCAAAGCAAAATCTCTGTGATGTGGATTAAGCAAATGCAAAGATGTTGATTGTGCCCTAGGCTTTAGGGAATGACCAATCCAGATTTGAGTAAGTCCAAAAGTTCTGGCAGAAATTATTCAAGATGAAATCACTAGAACACCTACCGTGAATAAAAAATTGAGAAGAGATTTAATAATTTTCAGAGAGTTTGGGGTTAAGTTGGTGATAACTACACATAAAACTAAGTAAATGTAAAAACAAGATTGCTATTAACTCCAGGGAAATGAAAACTTATGCAAGAAAGAGAAATAATGTCTACTGCCTAACTGTAAAAACATACATAATCATAAAAGTTAAATGTTGAATATTGATCTAACCAAAATTGATGAAATAATAATATTGAGAAGATGAGGGAAGAATGGGTGTGTGTGTGCACATGTGTATATGCATGTGTTCATGTGTCTGTATTTGCTGTCTTAGAGAACTAAATGCTCATCTTCTATAGAGAGAAGTAGCAATGTAAGAATGGAGCATACTTTAGTATTAAGAACACGAATTTTGGGTTCAGACTGCCTAGGTTTGAAAGATAGCTCTGCTGCTCTCCAGCAGTGTGACCTTAGGCATGTTACTTGACTTCTCTGTATATCAATACTCATCTATAAAAGGGAGATATGATGATGCACATCACACACAATTATTGTGAGGATAATATGTAAGTGAGCTTAGATCACCACTGTACTGCTATGTAGTAACTGCAATATAAATATTTTCAATTTACATTATTTGTTATGGACTGAACTGTGCCCTCCCCCACCACCGAATTCATATGTTGAAGCCCTAATTTCTAGTACCTTAGAATGAGACTGTATTTGGAGCTAGGGCCTCTAAAGAGGTAATTAAGTTAACATGAAGCCTTTAGGGTAGGCCTCAATCTAATCTGACTGGTGTGCTTCTAAGAAAAGATGAGGACATACACAGAGAGACACCAGGGATGCATTGGCACAGAGAAAAGGATATGTGAGAAGTGTGTCCTTCTCACAGATGGCACACAGAGAAGGCAAGCTAAGGAGAGATGCCTCAGGAGAAACCAAACCTGGTGACACTTTGATCTTAGACTTGTAGCCTCCAGAACTGTGAGAAAATATATTTCTGTTATTTAAGGCACAATCTATGGTATTTTGTTACGGCAGCCCTAGCAAACTAATACATTATCAAATTCCAGAAGATTTACCTTAAAGAGCTAAGAGTGGTTGTCTCTGGGAAGCAGTACAGAAGAGAGATGGCTTTTTTTTTTCCTAATGAAAACTTTGTGGAACTCGTTGATTCTGTAAACTATGTATATTTATAACTGAAAAAAAGCACAAACAAAAAAAAATGGAAGGCAGCATCTGATAAATCAGAGTTATCTCTTGTCTTTTTTTATCTGAGTCATTAAGAACACTTTGGAGTTCTCTTTCAAGCACTGTAGACATCTGGGTCTCTATCAAAGATGCCACTAAATAGGGGCTAATAGCGCTTTGCGCACTCTTTTTTAATGCAGGCGAGATTAAAATCTAGCCTCTATAATGTCCAGGTAGCCAACTGGGACTCATTACTCCTGGGTAGGAACCTGAATTCACCAATAACTCTTTTTTTTTTTTTTTTTTGGCTGCGTTGGGTCTGCGTTGCTGCGCGTGGGCTTTCTCTAGTTGCGGTGAGCAGGGTTCTCATTGCGGTGGCTTCTCTTGTTGCAGAGCATGGCTCTAGGCGCGCGGGCTTCAGTAGTTGCAGCATGCAGTCTCAGTAGTTGCGGCGTGCGGGCCCTAGAGCACGCGGGCTTCAGTAGTTGTGGTACGTGGGCTTGGTAGTTGCAGTGCACCGGCTCTAGGGTGCACAAGCTTCAGTAGTTGTGGCACAGGTTCAGTAGTTGTGGCTTGCGGGCTCTAGAGTGCAGGCTCAGTAGTTGTGGCGCACGGGCTTAGTTGCTCTGTGGCATGGGGGATCTTCTTGGACCAGGGATCGAACCCGTGTCCCCTGCATTGGCAGGCGGATTCTTAACCACTGTACCACCAGGGAAGTCCACCAATAACTCTTTTATAGCTGAGCCCCCTCAGAGAGAATTGTGACATGATACTACATATCTCTCACCTCACTTGACAACAGCATATTTGTTATAGGTATAAATTTTTTTACACTATATTTCTATACAGTTTTCCTTGTCTGGTCTCTGATTTCTCTCTGTGTGGCTGTTCTGACATTTTTACCCCAGAGAAGATATAATCACTTAGTATGCTTTTGGCTGCAAATAATAGCCAACTAGGAGTGTTTAACCGTAAGGAAATATTCTCTCACATAAAAAGAAATCTTGAGATGACTGGTTCTAGGTAGGATGTCTAGCTCAATGGCCCAATGACATTACTAGGGACCAGATTTTTTGTTTTATTCTGTGTGCCATTCTTAGCATGGTGGCTACTCTTGTCATAGGTACAAAATAACTGACTGCAGCAGTTCAGACCTTATGTCCTCATAAATATCCAAAGGCAGCATGGGAGAAGAAGACATTCACATTTGAACATTTGCCAGAAGCCCCAGGGTGTCTCTTCTCATATCTCAACGATCATAATTGCATCACATGTCATTCCTAAACTAGTCACTAGAGTAATGGAATTACCAAGGTTGGCTTACTCCAAATAATGCTCTCTGAAGTTGGTAAGGGGCTCAGGCTCCCCTGAAACACATCTTGACTCATACCTGAATATAGCCAGGATTATGTTAGCAAGGAATAAGGGAGGAGAAAGGCAAATGCCGTGGAATAGAAAAGAAGAAATATACATTTTAGCAATAGTTCTGGTGAGATAGGAAGGGAAAGTGGAAAATTCTTTCACTGAGAGGAGGAGAGAGAGAAAGGCAGCGAAAGGTCAGTGATGAATGAATGTCTTGACTTCACACCTTAGGGTTTAAACTTGGGAAGGGGCCTTGCAGGCAGAGGTTAAGGGTGATGGAAACACACAGGTTCCTAGTGAAGGGACCCTTAGTCTTGGCTTCTTAAAACATCGTTTAGGACATTGCAAGTCTTTTAGAGAAGTCCTGAAATTGGAATAAAGCCACATCCAACATGCCACTGTGTAAGAGATTAGATCGCTGAAGAATGGGGCTAGTGAGAGGTGTCTGAGAGGGTATGTGAGTGCCATATAATTTGAAGTTCCTGTAGAAGGTGGATTTTTATGCCTGAAGACTGGTTGAGGCCAATGACTGGGCTGCAACCAAAAGAACTGACAAAACTGCATGGATCACAGGAGAGCTTCCCTACATCACTGCCTGAGGATATGAAAGCTTCACACTCCCTCTACTGTTTCTGGAAGGGAAAGGGGAAGGAAGAGGAAAAACAGATCTGACAGAGATTTTGAACTTTGCATTGACTGAATATTCACATTTCAAAACGCAAATAGACTGAATTACATTTAATTGGGAATTTTTTTTCTACTGGAAAAAAAGGGCTTCAGAATAAGAAGAGATAAGTTATAGAGAAAAATTACCATTTTTCTTCACCTCAAAGTATATAAATTTTGGCCATGCAATGTTTTACATATTTCAGGATTATCTTCTTTTTTTTTTTTTTTAATCTTTTGGGGCAATATTGTAAAAAGTGGAAAAGGAAAGAAGAAATGTAAAGATGGAGTTGTGTAGGGCTCTCTTGAGAAATTGCTACATGGTTTTACAGAACAATTAGGATTATATAAAAATTGTGCAAAATTATTTAGCTAACCACTTTCTCCAAAAAGTTAATATGGTTAATAAAATATTTTTAGTAAACCTAATATGATATCATTTAACTGGGTTTTAAATACATGCATTAATTTTTTTTTTTTAATGTAAGGATAACCATGATTCAGTACAGAAACAAGCAACCAGGTTACTTATATTTATTTTGTTTGCGTTATGTTTTCTCTTTACTACCTATGTTTAACCAGGTGGAAAACAACAGAAATTTTCCATTTTTTAAAATAAATATAACCTGGTCAGGAATTGCGTTTACATTCTAATTACATTATAATAAATCATGAATGTTTACAGTCACATTTAACACTCAATGAAAACTCAACACATGTGTAATAATAATAGGAAAATTAGTTGGCCAAAATGTTGTAATAGCTACTAAAAATACGTGAATAAATTTTAATATCCAGACCGGAAACCACAGACATACAGTGTGTATCTGAGGCACATGCATCATTTGAAGAGGTGCCAGAGTTATGTAGCTAAAGATTAAAGTGTGGTTTAGAGATATATTCCACTCCGTATGCACATGCATTGCCTCCATTAGCATTAATAGAATTTACATGCACACAGAGGAGAGAACTGAAATTTGTTGAAAGGCAAAGAAGGAATTATTTTTAACTTTGTAATTCCAGGAGCATGGGACTGTATTATTAAAAGCTCTGTGAAAGGTCTTAATTTAGGAATTGAGATATAGAAGCTCATATCAAACTACTACATGTATACTTCGTTTGTATTATTAGAGAAAAGTGAGCCAGGCAAACTAAAGCATTTGTCAAAGGCTGATCTAGCTGAGATCATAGTACTGTTTAGAAATGGAAAACAATATATGCATTTTGGACGTGGATTAATTTGAAGAATATGAACAATTTTTTAAAACATTTTTTCATCTGAGGCAAAATGTAATTGGTGTTATTGTGTCCATTAGTGGGTGTACACACACACACACACCAGTAATTTATAGTATTTATATTCATTCAACTATAAGCATCTATCCCCTACCCAGGCTTTAGGAAAATATAAATATTTTCCTATGGAGTGTATTTCTTTTTCCTGCTGAAAAATTGTCAAATAAATTGTTGAATCCTAAGGTCTCAGGGAAATTTGGGGGAGGACTTAGAGGGAAAAGTAAATTTGTATCCTCTCATTTACTACTTCCCAGGAAATGGCTCTCATTAAATGTACCTATTCCTTTAGTGAGTATCAGGAAGAAAGAACTTAGCTAAACAACGAATCAGATCAAGATGGCAACAAGTGATAGACTTAACTTTCTGTGGGAAAAATAATATTTGAAAGTACAGTTTATTTTGGAAAGTCTCTTTGCAATATATTCATTCATTCATTTAGCACATCCTTAGTGAAGGTCTACTATGTGCCAGTCACTTTTCTGGCTCTGCTGACCCAGGGGCAAATAAGACAAAGTTCCTGACCTTATGGATTTTACAGGTGAGAAATATGCATTAAGAACTTAAAAAAGGTCCTCACTTTTTAATTTAGTTATTATATTTTTATTAATCTAATCTGATACTTAGAGATTTGTACAAAGATTGATGCACACAAATTCCTATTGCATCGTTATTTATAATGCATAAAACTATAATCTCCTTAAACGCCCAACAATATAATGCCATGTATCAAATGCAACTTTACCAAATTCATTGATTAGTTCTAGTAGTTTTCTGGTGGCATCTTTAGGATTTTCTATGTATAGTATCATGTCATCTGCAAACAGTGACAACTTTACTTCTTCTTTTCCAATTTGTATTTTTTATTTCTTTTTCCTCTCTGATTGCCATGGCTAGGACATCTAAACCTATGTTGCATAATAGTGGCAAGAGTGGACATCCTTGTCTTATTCCTGATCTTAGAGGAAATGCTTTCAGTTTTCACCATGGAGAATGATGTTTGCTGTGGGTCTGTCATATTTGGCCTTTATTATGTTGAGGTAGGTTCCCTGTATGCACACTTTCTAATAACGAAAGATCAGAAAGAGAAATTAAGGAAACAATCCCATTTACCATTGCAACAAAAAGAATAAAATACCTAGGAATAAGCCTACCTAAGGAGGCAAAAGACCTGTACTCAGAAAACTATAAAATACTGATGAAAGAAATCAAACATGACACAAACAGATGGAGAGATATTCCATATTCTTGGATTGGAAGAATCAATATTGTGAAAATGACTCTACTACCCAAAGCAATCTACAGATACAATGCAATCCCTATCAAATTACCAATGGCATTTTTCACAGAATTAGAACAAAAAATTTTACAATTTTATGGAAACAAAAAAGACCCCGAATAGCCAAAGCAATCTTGAGAAAGAAAAACGGAGCTGGAGGAATCAGGCTCCTGGACTTCAGACTATACTACAAAGCTACAGTAATCGAGACAGTATGGTACTGGAACAAAAACAGAAATATAGATCAGTAGTACAGGATAGAAAGCCCAGAGATAAACCCACGCAGCTATGATCACCTAATCTATGACAAAGGAGGCAAGAACATACAGTGAAGAAAAGACAGTTTCTTCAATAAGTGGTGCTGGGAAAGCTGGACAGCTACATGTAAAAGGATGAAATTACAAAACTCCCTAACACCATACACAAAAATAAACTCAAAATGGATTAGAGACCTAAATGTAAGACTAGACACTATAAAACTCTTAGAGGAAAACATAGGAAAAACACTCCTTGACATAAATCACAGCAAGATCTTTCTTGACCCACCTCCTAGAGTAATGAGAATAAAAACAAACAAATGGGACATAATGATACTTAAAAGCTTTTGCACAGCAAAGGAAATCATAAACAAGACCAAAAGACAACCCTCAGAATGGGAGAAATTATTTGCAAATGAAGCAACTGAAAAAGGATTAATCTCCAAAATGTACAAGCAGCTCATGCAGCTCAATATCAAAAAGCCAAAAATGTAATAAAAAAATAGGCAGAAGACCTAAATAGACATTTCTCCAAAGAAGACATAGAGACGGCCAAGAGGCACATGAAAAGATGCTCAGCATCACTATTTTAGAAATGCAAGTCAAAACTACAACAAGGTTTCACCTCACACTGGTCAGATTGGCCGTCATCAAAAAATCTACAAACAATAAATGCTGGAGAGGGTATAGAGAAAAGGGAACTCTCTTGCACTGTTGGTAGGAATGTAAGTTGATACAGCCACTATGGAGAACAGTATGGAGGTTCCTTAAAAAGCTAAAAATAGAGCTACTGTATGACTCAGCAATCCCACTACTGGGCATATATCCTGAGAAAACAACAATTTAAAAAGACACATGTGCCCCAATGTTCATTGCAGCACTATTTACAATAGCCAGGACACGCAAGCAAACTAAAATAAATGTCCATCAACAGATGAATGGATAAAGAAGATGTGGTACATATATACGATGGAATATTACTCATCATAAATAGGAACAAAATTGGGTCATTTGTAGAGATGTGGATGGACCTAGAGTCTGTCATACAGAGTGAAGTAAGAAAAACAAATATCATATGATAACACGTATATGTGGAATCTATAAAAATGGCACAGATGAACCTATTTGCAGGGCAGGAATAGAGACGCAGATGTAGAGAACAGACGTGTGGACAAGGAGGGGAAGGGGAGGATGGGATGAACTGGGAGATTAGGATTGACATATATATTCCCATGTGTAAAATAGATAGCTAGTGGGAACCTGCTGTATGGCACAGGGAGCTCAGCTGCATGCTCTGTGTTGACCTAGATGTGTGGGATGGGGGTGGGTGGGAGGGAGGTCCAAGAGGGAGGGGATATATGTATACATATAGCTGATTCACTTCCTTGTACAGCAGAAACTAACACAATATTGTAAAGCAATTATACTCCAATTAAAAAAAAGAAACAAAGTAAAGGAATTGTTAAAGGTTTACAATAGACTGTTGTTTACTAAAGTGTTAGCTTTACAAGCTGCTCCTTTAAAAGGTTCCATATTTTCACATTAGTGTATGTCAAAGGCTCTGATATGTTCACTAGGAAAAAAGGCTGTTCTACCTTGTAACCCACAATTGTTTGAATACAGATTTTTATCATTTAATTAATTAAAAATGCTACAGAATTAGTGTTATGAGCTCAGCAAGTTGGCTGATTTTGAGGGCTTCATATCACTCACTATCTGTTAATTTTCCTACACTCCTGTACTCAGTTGGAGTTATCATATTCTAATAATACATGTTTTAGAAAGGAATGATATGAACAAATGTCAGGCAAATGTTAGCATTTGTCAGGTTCCTCAAGCTCTCTTTTTGGTGTTCAAACACCAAATAAGGTCCCTAATAAAGACCAGGGGACATATTGTACATTACTGATAATTGATGGACTTCATTTTGTGTTCTACAACTCCAAAACCCACCAAAGTGAGTGTCTGTGTGAAGTCAAGCTTAGTCATTTTAATCTCTACTTTTATATACTGGGAGCGTCTCATTTCCATGGATATCATAGCAAACATGATATTGGCTGAAGTCAATTTAAAAGAGTCCAAGTTCAAGTGATGATAAATGGAAAAGAAAAAAGATAAGACTTCATTTTAATCTTCACTAAACAATGGTTGTGTATTTAGTTATTCATGTATTTATCCAAGTAATATTTATTTAACATTGACTATGTGCCAGGCATAATGTGGAGATAGGCAGATTCTCTGCCCTTTCCGAGCTGGTGTTTTGTCATGAGAATGAAGGGTGTCCACAATCTGATGCTGAAATATCATACCATATTCCAAGAATAAATACAGGTTTCCCTGGAAGTGGAGAGTGAGGGCTGGTATTAAGGAGGTTTGAGGTTTGTTAACTGTTAGCCAAATTATTGAGGGCTTAGCATAGTGGTTCCCAAACTTTAGTGTACATTAGAATCACCTAGGGGCCTTGTTAAAACACAAATTGCTGCCCCGCAACTCCAGAGTTCCTGATTCAGTAAGTCTTGGGTAGAGAGTGAGAATGTGCGCATCTAACAAGTACCTAGGAGATGCTGATCCTGCTGGCCTTGGGACCACATTTTGGGAATCACTGATGCAGGGAGTGTATTGGTTAACTATTGCTAGTATAACAAATTGTTCCAAAATTAGATGACTTAAAACATATGTTTATTATCTTACACAGTTTCTGTGGGCACAGGTCTGGGAGTGCTTTAGCTGGTTCTGGCTTGAGGTCTCTCAAAGGGTTGCAGTCAAAATGTCAGCCAGGGCTGCAGTCATCTGAAGGCTAGACTGGAGCTGGAGGATCCACTTCTTATGTGGCCCACTCACTTGACTGTTGACAGGAGGCCTCAATTCCTCACTGGCTGTTGGCAGGAGGACTCAGTTCCTTGTTATCTGCATCTCTTCATAGGTCTGCTTGAGTGTCGTTATGTCATGGCAGCAGGCTTCCCCCAGAGCAAGTGATCCAAGATAGAGGGCAATGAGGAAGCTACAGACTTTTATGACCTAGTGATATACCATCACTTTGCCACATGCTATTCATTAAAAGAGAGTCACTGAGTCCAGTCCACACTTAAGGGAAGGGGAATTAGGATCCACTTTTAAAGGGAGGAGTGTCAAAAAAATTCGTGAGCATATTTTAAAATCAATGTACAGATTATACTCTATAATTAGTATTTAACTAAGTAGTTATTAGTTATTTACTAATATTAGCAATTAATTAATTAGTTAGTGATTAACTCTTCAAAGATGATAATATGATAAAGGAATAAAGTAGAAATGCAGAATAGCCAGAATTCAATAGCTAGAATTCATTATTACTATACTTTCACTTTTAGTGATTTTGAAAGATTTTGAAAAGAATCGTAATATAACATTGTTGCTAGTATTTTGAATATTACTCATATTTTGAATATTTCTATTTTATAAAAATGTGTTTTGCTTAAATGTAGATACTAGGATGTCTCTTTATTCTATGTATGTATATATGTATATATGTGTATATGTCTGTATGTACCTATTTAGCTGTGAACATAAGTTTGATCTAGTAATGGTTTGAATTCCAGTACATCATTTAGTAGCTTTGTGACCTTGAGTAAGTTATTTAACCTCTCTAAACTCAGCTTACTCATCCATAAAATGGATTTGATAATAGTACCTTCTTTATACAATTGGTCTGAAGATTAAATGAAATAATAAATATTGAAGAGCTTAGTACTTGAATATTGTCTCCTTTTTATGAATATATATGTATACATTAAAAATAGAACAATTCAGAAGGGATTAAAATGAAAAGTATAAGTTTAGAGAGTAGTGGACTTCAGTGAATGTTTGGAGAGAGAGAAAAAGTTTTTATCTTAGCCAAAACAGATAATTTTAAATTGTATTGAACATTGCTGTGCTTAAAGAAAATGAAAATTTTTAGCTATTACTCATAGCTTGTACTCTAACCTCCTGCCATACTGCTTACCTTTATCTTTCTCCATTCTTTCTCCACTCTCAAGGAAGATCTTTCCCAAATTTCTTACATTTTTCATCCAGAACAATTTAATCTTCCCTTTGTTCTTCTGTTTTCTTCTGATCTATATTTTCCCATCCAAGTGGCTCATCAGGACATTTTCTTAAACAAAGACTGTTCTTTCTCTCTTTAAGAAGAATATCGGTACCAGCTGTTTAACATATCATTTAAATTCTGCTACTTATAGACTAATTCCTAATATATCCATTAGCAACCCATGGCTATTGACCATGCACTTTGTGTTGTAACCATGAATATACTGAGCCTATGATCTACTGAAATAGGAAGGTGTGAAATAGTAGATCTGGTGTACACCATTTGTGTGACACTGGCATATTCCTATTAATTCCTGAGGTATGATCTATCATGAACATTGTTTTTAATAATCCCAAATATCACTTTGTATTCCATGTTACATAAATCTAATAAAAATTTCAAAACCTCAATTTACTAGAAGGCAACTAACCTCAGTTTGAAGTTATAAAATATAGTTTCCTTAGAGGACAAAGGTAAAAGCCAGGGTTAATGACTCTTAGATTCTTGTCCAGGATTCTGTGCCTTCAACCTCTAATTTCAGAGGTTTGGAAAAAATGATTAGTGGTCAGAATGATGGCTGAGGTACTGTCAAGTCTTGCCATCAAAAAAGGTTTTATTATGTTTTGTATCCTTTACTTAATGCTTCTTAGTTTCATCTTAAGATCTGAACAAGAATCTCTCCAGACATACATACCAAATAAGACTCTCTTGAGGTGGGACCTAGGAATCTGCATTGTAACAAGTCCTCCAGTGCTGCTTCTGTACAATAAAATTTGCTCTGCTTAGTAAAATAGAGTTGGAAAGATTTCCAATGGCAACCTTGAACCTACAAAAAGGATTTTCTCATTTATGGTTAATTAACCAAGGATTATATTAAAATGAACAATCTCCTAATTGTTCTGGCTAATTGAAACTTTACTATAATACAGTTTGTTGATTGATTTTAAGAATTCTATTTGTACCTTGCAGTCAGTGGATGAGGCAATGAATATTTAATGACTGGTTTTGATGAGCTAGGTATTAGAAGAGTGAAGAGGTGTAAAGTGAGAAATAATCTAGAACCCAGGTCTCCTTACTTCTAGTCCAGTGCTATTTGAGTTGCTTTTAATTTCTAAGGTTGTTTTTGCCTCTCATGCTCTGTTTTTACTTTTAATATAATTAAAACTTCATTTGACTATTTTGATTTTATCTTTTTCAGATTTTATTAGAGATGTTTCTTTTTGTGATATAGTAGAAAGATTATTTGCTTGGAAATCAAATTGAGTTGTGAATTCTAGTTCTGCCAATTACTAGCTGAATGACTGTGAGCAAATGTAATAAGTTTTCTGAGCCTCAGTTTCCTCATCAATTAAATGAGAATAATAATTCCTACATTATTATTGTAGGAATGAAACAAATTCCTACAATATTAAGAATGTGGTAGGAATATATTAGGAATGTTATTGTAAGGATGAAAGAAATAGACGCTTACATTCCTATTTCCTTTACTTTTTTTAAAAAAATATTTATTTGTTGAATTGGTTCAAAATGGCAGAGTAGAAGGATGTGCTCTCACTCCCTCTTGTGAGAACACCCGAATCACAACTAACTGCTGAACAATCATTGACAGGAAGACACTGGAACTCATCAAAAAAAGATACCCCACATCCAAAGACAAAGGAGAAGCCACAATGAGATGGTAGGAGGGGCTCAATCACAATAAAATCAAACCCCATAACTGCTGACTGGGTGACTCACAAACTGGAGAATACCACAGAAGTCCACCCACTGGAGTAAATGTTCTGAGCCCCATGTCAGGCTTCCCAATGTGGGGTTCTGGCAATGGGAGGAGGAATTCCTAGAGAATCAGACTTTGAAGGCTAGTGGGATTTGATTACAGGATTTTGACAGGACTGGTGGAAAGAGAGACTCCACTCTTGGAGGGCACACACAAAGTAGTGTGCACATTGGGACCCAGGGGAAGGAGCAGTGACCCCATAGGAGACTGAATCAGACCTACCTGCTAGTGTTGGAGGGTTTCCTGCAGAGGCGGGGGGTGTCTGTGTCTCACCATGAGGACAGGGACACTGGCAGCAGAAGTTCTGGGAAGTACTCCTTGGCATGAGCCCTCCCAGAGTCCACCATTAGCCCCACCAAAGAGCCCAGGTAGGCTCCAGTGTTGGGTCACCTCAGGCCAAACAACCAACAGGGAGGGAACCCAGCCCCACCCATCAGCAGGCAAGCGGATTAAAGTTTTACTGATCTTTGCCCACCAAAGCAACAGCCAACTTTACCCACCACCAGTCCCTCCCATCAGGAAACCTGCATAAGCCTCTTAGATGGCCTCATCCACCAGAGGACAGACAGCAGAAGCAAGAAGAACAACAATCCTGCAGCCTGTGTAACAAAAACCACATTCACAGAAAGATAGACAAGATGAAAGGGCAGAGGGCTATGTACCAGATGAAGGAACAAGATAAAAACCCAGACAAACAACTAAATGAAGTGGAGATAGGCAAGCTCCCAGAAAAAGAATTCAGAATAATGATAGTGAAGATGATCCAGAACCTCAGAAAAAGAATGGAGGAAAAGATCGAGAAGATGCAAGAAATGTTTAACAAAGATCTAGAAGAATTAAAGAACAAACAAACAGAGATGAACAATACAATAACTGGAATGAAAACTACACTAGAAGGAATCAATAGCAGAATAACTGAAGCAAAAGAATGGATAAGTGACCTGGAATACAGAATGGTGGAATCCACTGCTGCAGAACAGAATAAAGAAAAAGGAACGAAAAGAAATGAAGACAACCTAAGAGACTTCTGGGACAACATTAAATGCAACAACATTCATATTACAGAGGTCCCAGAAGGAGAAGAGAGAGAGAAAGGACCTGAGAAAATATTTGAAGAGATTATAGTTGAAAACTTCCCTAACATGGGAAAGGAAATAGCCACCCAAGTCCAGGAAGTGCAGAGAGTCCCATACAGGATAAACCCAAGGGGAACCACGCCAAAACACATGGTAATCAAATTGGCAAAAATTTAAGACAAAGAAAAATTATTGAAAGCAGCAAGGGAAAAACGACAAATAACATACAAGGGAAGTCCCATAAGGTTAACAGCTGATTTCTCAGCAGAAACGCTACAAGCCAGAAGGGAGTGGCATGATATACTTAGAGTGATGAAAGGGAAGAACCTACAACCAAGACTATTCTACCCAGCAAGGATCTCATTCAGATTCGACAGAGAAATCAAAAGCTTTACAGACAAGCAAAAGCTAAGAGAATTTAGCACCATCAACAGATGCTAAAGGAACTTCTCTAAGTGGGAAACACAAGAGAAGAAAAGCACCTACAAAAACAAACCCAGAACAATTAAGAAAATGGTCATAGGAACATACATATAGATAATTACCTTAAATGTGAATGGATTAAATGCTCCAAACAAAAGACACAGGCTTGCTGAATGGATACAAAAACAAGACCCATATATATACTGTCTACAAGAGACCCACTTCAGACCTAGGGACACATACGGACTGAAAGTGAGGGGATGGAAAAAGATATTCCATGCAATTGGAAATCAGAAGAAAGCTGGAGTAGCAATACTCATATCAGATAAGATAGACTTTAAAATAAACAATGTTACAAAAGACAAGGAAGGACACTACATAATGATCAAGGGATCAATCCAAGAAGAAGATATAATGATTATAAATATACATGCACCCAACATAGGAGCACCTCAATACATAAGGCAATTGCTAATAGCTCTAAAAGAGGAAGTCGACAGTAACACAATAATAGTGGGGGACTTTAACACCTCACTTACACCAATGGACAGATCATCCAAACAGAAAACTAATAAGGAAATACAAGCTTTAAATGACACAATAGACCAGATAGATTTAATTGAAATTTATAGGACATTCCATCCAAAACTAGCAGATTACACTTCTCAAGTGTGCACAGAACATTCTCCAGGATAGATCACACCTTGGGACACAAATCAAGCCTCCGTAAATCTCAGAAAATTGAAATCATATCAAGCATATTTTCTGACCACAATGCTTTGAGATTTGAAATCAATTACAGGGAAAAAAGCATAAAAAACACAAACACATGGAGACCAGGCAATATGTTACCAAATAACCAAGGGATCACTGAAGAAATCAAAGAGGAAATCAAAAAATTCCTAGAGACAAATGACAATGACAACAAGATGATCCAAAACCTATGGGATGTGGCAAAAGCAGTTCTAAGAGGAAAGTTTATAGCTGTACAGGCCTACCTCAAAACAAGAAAAGTCTCAAATAAACAATCTAACCTTACACCTAAAGGAACTAGAGAAAGAAGAACAAACAAAACCCAAAGTTAGCAGAAGCAAAGAAATCATAAAGATCAGAGCAGAAATAAATGAAACAGAAACAAAGAAAACAAAAGCAAAGATCAATAAAACTAAAAGCTGGTTCTTTGAGAAGATAAACAAAATTGATAAACCATTAGCCAGACTCATCAAGAAAGAGAGAGAGGACTCAAACCAATAAAATTAGAAATGAAAAAGGAGAAGTTACAACACACATTACAGACATACAAAGCATACTAAGAGACTACTATAAGCAGCTCTATGCCAATAAAATGGACAACCTGGAAGAAATGGACAAATTCTAAGAAAGGTATAACCTTCCAAGGCTGAAATAGAAAATATGAACAGACCAGTCACAAGACTGAAATTGAAACTGTGATTAAAAATCTTCCAACAAACAAAAGTCCAGGACCAGATGGCTTCACAGGTGAATTCTATCAATGATTTAGAGAAGAGCTAACACCCATCCTTCTCAAACTCTTCCAAAAAATTCAGAGGAGGGAACACTCCCAAACTCATTCTATGAGGCTACAATTACCCTGATACCAAACCAAAGATACTACAAAAAAAGAAAATTACAGACCAATATCACTGATGAATATAGATGCAAAAATCCTTGACAAAATACTAGCAAAGAGAATCCAACAACACATTAAAAGGATCATACACCATGGTCAAATGGGATTTATCCCAGGGATGCAAGGATTCTTCAATGTAAGAAAATCAATCAGTGATACCCCATATTAACAAACTGAAGAATAAAAACCATATGATCATCTCAATAGATGCAGAAAAAGCTTTTGACAAAATTCAACACCAATTTATGATGAAAACTCTCCAGGAAGTGGGCATAGAGGGAATTTACCTCAACATAATAAAGGCCAGATATGACAAACCGACAGCGAACATCATTCTCAATTGTGAAAAACTGAAAGCATTTCCTCTAAGATCAGGAACAAGACAAGTATGTCTACCCTCGCCACTATTATTCAACATAGTTTTGGAAGCCCTAGCCTCAGCAATCAGAAAGAAAAAGAAATAAAAGGAATACAAATTAGAAAAGAAGAAGTAAAACTGTTACTGTTTGCAGATGACATGATACTATACATAGATTATCCTAAAGATGCCACCAGACAA